>NW_027362763.1:152180993-153446493 GCF_046119375.1 Phyllobates terribilis | reverse complement strand
ACGGTTGGCAAGTTGGAACTGTGAGATTCACTACGTGCACCACTGGTATTTTGTGGAAAAGCACATGTAAGATTCTGCAACAGTCTCTGCTAATACTCCTGCATGCGTCCATCCCTTTCTATGGCAGGAATAATTTCTGCAAATTTACTTTTGTACCGGGGATCTAACAGTGTGGCAACCCAGTAGTCAGGATTATTTCTAATTCTCACAATTCGAGGGTCATGTTGCAGGTAGTGCAGCAAGAAGGCACTCATGTGTGTTGCGCATCCAGGAGCACCAAGTCCCTGCTGTGTTGGTGGCGAGGTAACAATCATGCTTCCTTCCTCTGTCCTCTCCCCCCAACCTCGCACAACAGAAATGTGATCAAGGTCTCCCTCATCTGATGAGTCTTCCATCAGTTCGTCCTCCACTTCTTCCTGGGCTCCTGCACCTTCCTCACTAGTTTGGCTGCTACCATGCGCCCTGGTAAAACCATCTCCCCCACCCTCACATGCCTGCCGCCTTGGTGCTGCCGACCGTCTGGACCTTGCAGATGTTAGCCCTTCCGCATACAACTCCTCCTCCTCTACTTCCTCCACCTCCTCTTGTGCCACCACCTGACTCCGAATTCTGTTTAACATGTGCTCCAGCATGTAAATCACCGGAATAGTCATGCTGATAATGGCATCGTCAGCACTAAACATCTTCGTCGCCATTTCAAAACTGTGCAGAAGGGTGCATAGGTTCCTGATCTGAGACCACTCCTCCAGCGTGATTTGCCCCACCTCTGAATCTCGTTGGCCCAGGCTATACGTCAGAACGTATTGCACCAGGGCTTGTCGGTGCTGCCACAGTCGCTGCAACATGTGCAGAGTTGAATTCCACCGGGTAGGCACATCGCATTTTAGCCGGTGAAGTGGCAGGCCCAACGACTTCTGTAGAGATGTAAGTCGCTGAGCTGCGGGATGCGAACGGCGGAAGTGAGCACACAGCGACCGTGCCCTCTGCAGAAGGCCATCTAGTCTGGGATAGTGGGCTAAAAATTGCTGGACAACCAGGTTCAACACGTGAGCCATACAAGGCACGTGTGTGACATTGCCCCGGCGAAGGGCCGCACCCAGGTTTGCAGCATTGTCGCACACGGCCTTCCCTGGTTTCAGGTCCAGTGGAGACAACCATTCATGAAATTGGTTCTCCAGAGCTGACCACAACTCCTCAGCTGTGTGACTCACATTTCCCAGACATTTCAATGTAAAAACCGCCTGATGACGTTGAGCCCTACTGCCAGCATAGTAAGGAGGTGTGCAGGATCCCTTCTGCGCAGTTAGAAAGCTTGTGGCATGACCAGACAGGCTTTGGGTGCAGGTGGAAGACCGAGAGGAGGTTGAGGAGGCAGAAGCAGTGGAGGAACTTTGACATAAAGAGGATTGACGCACAACTCGTGGGGACGGCAAGACATGGACAGCAGCCCCTTGTCCTGCTGTCACCATAGTTACCCAGTGCCCAGTCAGCGACATGTAACGCCCCTGTCCATGCCTACTCGTCCAAGTGTCTGTGGTGAAATGCACCCTGTCACACACAGAGTTTCTCAAAGAAGCGGTGATGTTGTGTGCGACATGCTGGTGGAGCGCAGGCACACCTTTCTTTGAGAAGTAGTGCCGACTGGGCATCTGGTACTGGGGCACTGCGATGGACATAAGGTCTCGAAAATCCTCTGTGTCCACCAGGCGGAAAGGCAGCATTTCTGTAGCAAAGAGCTTGCAGATGGTGAAATTCAACCTCTTAGCTTTCTCATGGCTAGGAGGAAATGGTCTTTTACTTGTCCACATCTGAGGGACCGAGGGCTGGCTATTGTGCTTAGACGGGGTTGATAAGGGTGTCCCCGGCAAACTGCCGGTCTGTGAGGAAGATGCAGGCGGACATGTTAGGTTGCCTTGATCCAAAGGTGGTGCTATCGATGTCGGACAGCGCTCAACACCAGCTGGTGTTACCACCTCCAAAGAAAATGATGACCTGCCAATCACGCTGGCTGTTGCGGGTAAAGAGGTGGCAGGTCTGCGCCCCAAAACAGGTGTGACTGCTGTCCCCCCAGTCACAGAGGATGAAGAGGCCGCGGATGCACAAGATATGGCAGACGGTGATTGGCCCGGCCGGCTAGGCCGCATTGTAGCACACTGAGCTTCCCACTGCAACTTATGCTTCATGTCCATGTGCCGGTTCATGCATGAAGTACTCAAACTATGTATTTTTTGGCCTCTACTTAGCTTTTGCTGACAAATGTTACAGATAACACGAGTTGGGTCATCTTTATCGATCTGAAAAAATGCCCAGGCTATGCAAGGCTTAGCACCCATGCGACCTGAAGAGCCACCACGACTTGTGGTGAGAGGCAGAGTTGTGTTTGAGGATGCAGTTGTTGACGTGCTTCCAGTACTACGTCTCTGTCCAGGAAGGCGCAACCTGACCTCGTCGTCACTAGCATCTTCCTCCACCTCCTCTGCTGACCTCATCTCTTGGCTGACTGTGGGTTGACAGTAAGTGGGATCTCCGACCTCATCATCATCACCCTGTGCGTTATCACACCCGTCGTCCTCAGAGCCAACCTGTTCCTGCCCTGACAAAAAACTAAAGTTGTCGCTCCAATCAGGTATTTGAGTCTTATCATCGTCTTCCTCATTGTCTCCACCAACAGGAGTTACAGTTTGGGAATGAGGGTCTACATTATGGTCAGAACCTTCTGCGTCTGGTCCTGGATCCGACTCATAAAGATTCTGGGCATCAGTGCAGATCATTTCCTCGTCTGGATTCACAGAAGCGCTGGAGTCGACCTCTGATTCCCAGGCTATAGTATGAGTAAACAGCTCTGCAGACTCAACCATCTGTTCTACCTCATACTCAGACGGGCAGCTGGAGATTTGGGAGCTGTGAGGAAGCAAGTGCGATTTGGGTGACACCTTTGAGGACTGGAGTATTTGTGATGTTGAAGTTGATGTGGAGGAGAGCCCACTTAAAGGAGCACTTGATATCCGTTGAAGCACCTGCTGTTTTTGTGCCTCATCTGGAATTTGTAGCGATTGGCGTGGCCGTAAGAAAGGGATCTTATCACATTGTCCGCTAAAAGAAGTAGACATTTTAGTTTGGCTGGAAGATGGTCTTTCTTCTGCACCTACCCCACGGACACAACCTTTTTTCCCCTTCCCAACACGCCTATTCCCCTTTCCACCAGCAGCAGGCCTTTTTCCACTCATTTTGGTGGTTAACTAATTCACAACTCACAGAGCTGAGTGGCCAAACTGTGGTATTAGGCCAAAACTATTGGCTGGGCTAGATGCAGAAAAAAATTATTTTTAATTTGCAACCTGATGGAGGTCAGTATAGATGGACTAATAGAACAAGTCCCACACGCTGCTAGAAGCCCAAATATTTTTTCAGAGATAAATGAAGAAAAAAATTATTTTTAATTTGCAACCTGATGGAGGTCAGTATAGATGGACTAATAGACCAAGTCCCACACACTGCTAGAAGCCCAAATATTTTTTCAGAGCTAGATGCAGAAAAAAATTATTTTTAATTTGCAACCTGATGGAGGTCAGTATAGATGGACTAATAGACCAAGTCCCACACACTGCTAGAAACCCAAATATTTTTTCAGAGCTAGATGCAGAAAAAAATTATTTTTAATTTGCAACCTGATGGAGGTCAGTATAGATGGACTAATAGACCAAGTCCCACACACCGCTAGAAGCCCAAATATTTTTTCAGAGCTAGATGCAGAAAAAAATTATTTTTAATTTGCAACCTGATGGAGGTCAGTATAGATGGACTAATAGACCAAGTCCCACACACTGCTAGAAGCCCAAATATTTTTTCAGAGCTACATGCAGAAAAAAATTATTTTTAATTTGCAACCTGATGGAGGTCAGTATAGATGGACTAATAGAACAAGTCCCACACGCTGCTAGAAGCCCAAATATTTTTTCAGAGATAAATGAAGAAAAAAATTATTTTTAATTTGCAACCTGATGGAGGTCAGTATAGATGGACTAATAGACCAAGTCCCACACACTGCTAGAAGCCCAAATATTTTTTCAGAGCTAGATGCAGAAAAAAATTATTTTTAATTTGCAACCTGATGGAGGTCAGTATAGATGGACTAATAGACCAAGTCCCACACACTGCTAGAAGCCCAAATATTTTTTCAGAGCTAGATGCAGAAAAAAATTATTTTTAATTTGCAACCTGATGGAGGTCAGTATAGATGGACTAATAGAACAAGTCCCACACGCTGCTAGAAGCCCAAATATTTTTTCAGAGATAAATGAAGAAAAAAATTATTTTTAATTTGCAACCTGATGGAGGTCAGTATAGATGGACTAATAGACCAAGTCCCACACACTGCTAGAAGCCCAAATATTTTTTCAGCGCTAGATGCAGAAAAAAATTATTTTTAATTTGCAACCTGATGGAGGTCAGTATAGATGGACTAATAGACCAAGTCCCACACACTGCTAGAAGCCCAAATATTTTTTCAGAGCTAGATGCAGAAAAAAAATATTTTTAATTTGCAACCTGATGGAGGTCAGTATAGATGGACTAATAGACCAAGTCCCACACACCGCTAGAAGCCCAAATATTTTTTCAGAGCTAGATGCAGAAAAAAATTATATTCAGTTTGCAACCTGATGGAGGTCAGTATAGATGGACTAATAGAATGATGCTATGCCCAAAAGATTTTACTTCACTAGGTGCAGTAAAAAAATTGGTATTCTATACACAGGTGGTATATCTTGCAACACAGATAGGCTACTCCACTGACTAACACACTCTGCAATAGGCCAAAAAGGATTAGCTTTGCTAGATTCAGCCAAATACTGTGAAAAAAACTTGCACAGCACTGGCACAGACCTGCCTGGCAAAAACTGATAGGAACTGATGTAACCTAGTCCTGAAAAGGACTCCAATTACAATTAGTCTTTACTCCCACAATCTATCTATTTAAGAGCACAGACCTGCCTGATAAAAGTCGTAGGAAATGCTGTAACCTAGTCCTTAAAAGGACTGCAATCACAACTATTCCCTACTCCCAAGCTATCTGTATATTTGTGCGAAAACTGGCTTGAAATTAACAAGGTATAGCGCACACAGCAACAGCGGTGCCGTCTAACACGCAGCTGCAGCAGTGAGAAAATGGTGGCGACGGGGAAAATGGCTTGGTCTTATAGGGCAAGGACATGTGACATACACTGCCAATCACACATGCCCTTGCTTGTGTGAAAAAAAGCACTTCGCTCCGTGTGTGCGCTGCTGATAGGCTGACAGATTGCACCTCCCCACTGCAAATGCGGGAAAGAGAAAAAAAAATGGAGATCTTCATTGTTCCTGCAGAGATCCATCCCCTGCCCCTCCCCCCGCCCCGCTGTACACTCAAAGTGCGTATTAACATTAATTTTCATCATTACTGAGAAAAAATCCAGTTATGATTTTGGTGCACGAACAGTTATCGAACATAACCTCGAACAGCCGAATTTTTCTCAAATTGTTCGTGTTCGCCGACCGGCTCGAACACCGCCCAAAACAGCTCGAATTTGAGATTGGCGAACAGTTCGAGTAGAACAACGCTCATCTCTAGTGCTTAGATTATCACACACAATTATCTGTAGAAGACCCGGCATTCTGTCGGCTTAAAATATTTTGTGATGACTGCAACCGTTTTGTCTTCAGAAATAGTGAGACTGAGCATAAATGTAATGGTTTACGGTGCCCTATATGCCATGGTCATATAAATAAATTTGATGACCATCTTTGCTACATGAGGCAGTATGTACCAAAGGTAGAGTCAGATCGCTATTAGTGTTGAGCGAGTCTGTACTGTCCGAGTATGCTCAGGCCGAGCTCCGAGTATTTATAGCTGCTCGGTGATATGGTTGAATCGCTCCCGTGTGCATGATTTGCGACTGTGTGACAGCTTTATTACTTGTAAGGAATGTGTAAGAAATAGACATTCCTCACATGTAATAAAACTGTCAAACAGTTGCAAATCATGCACACGGAGAGATTCAACCATATCACCGAGCAGCTGTAACTACTCGGAGCTCGGCCCAAGCATACTCGGCGAAAGGGTTAACAGAACATACTCGCTTAACACTAATCGCTATATCTTTTACGACTTTGAATGCATGCAGGAAATGGGCACACACATATCGAATTACATTTATGCCACAACGCTATATGGCCACCCATTCTGGGAGTTTGAAGGTAATACTTGCACGCATGACTTTGTACAGTTCTTTACAGGTGGGAAATTTTCAGGCTATACCTTCATAGCCCACAATGCAGGGCGCTAAGATTCTTATTTTATTGTTAAGGAGCTGATTTTTGAAAAGCTGCGGGTGAAGTTGGTAACCCAAGGTGGCCGTCTCTTGTGTGTGACGCTGACCGATTTAAATAGGAGATTCAAAGACTCTCTAAATTTCATCCCCATGAAGCTTAGTAAGTTACCACAGGCTATGAGTTTTTCAGGCGCCAAAGGTCAATTTCCACACATTTTTAACACCATAGAAAACCAAAACTATGTAGGCCCCCTACCTAATGTAAAATATTATGGGGTTTCTCGTTTGACGAGAAAGCAGAGTTCATGGAGTGGTATGAGAGCCAGAAACATGCAATTTTTGACTTCTTATTGCCAGCAAGATGTTGAGATTTTGAGGCGTTCCTGCGAGATCTATAGAGAGCGTATTATGGATATGACACAGAAAAATGTTAAAACATTCTGTAAGCGCCAAAAGCAAACTACAGCAGTGTCCAAATGTGTTGATCCTTTTCAGCTCATCACCCTGGCCTCTGTATGTATGACAATGTACCGGTTTAAATTTCTTCCAAAAAAGACCATCGCCATTTTACCCGGTGATAATTATCACAAGACAAAAAAGCGCTACTCATCACCCGCTATACAGTGGCTCATGTATGTAGCACACTCCGAGAACATTGTCATTCAGCATGCTTTGAGAGGTGGCGAAAACAAGTTGGGAAATATTTTCTAGACGGGTACGCCTATGTTAACAAACAACAACTAGCATTTGAATTTCAGGGGTGTTTTTACCACAGCTGCCCCGTGTGTTATAATGAAAATGACACAAATAAGGTAACAAATACATCCTATGGCCAGTTATATTTTGCGTTTTTAGCTAAAAAGCGTTACTTACAGTGCTGCGGGTACACAGTAAGAGTGATGAGGGAGCATGACTGGAATGAAATGGTTGAAAAAGATTCTAACCTTCAAACATTTCTTCTCCAAATGGAATTCCCCAACACCTTTAGACCCACAAGATGCTCTTTAGGGCGGCCGAACAAGCGCCATTAAACTCTATCACCACTTGGAGGATGGAGAGACATTGCATTACTACGATTTCACCAGTCTGTATCCCTTTGTAAACAAAACTAAAACATACCCTGTAGGCCACCCAGATATCATCTATGACAATTTCAGCTTCATTAAAAAATACTTTGGTATTGCTAAAGTCAAGGTCTACCCGCCAAGAGATTTGTTTTTCCCTGTGCTGCCTGTAAAACTCAACAAAAAATTAATGTTTCTCCTTTGCTACACATGTGCTGTAAGTTCACAGACCGAGGTTTGTGCTCATAGTGATGAAGAACGCGCCCTGACCAGTACATGGTGCACTATAGAGCTTGAGATGGTTGTAGAAAAGGGGTACAGGATTGCCCACATCTATGAAATATGGCATTTTCCTAACACAACTGATGATCTGTTTGCTCCCTACATTAAATTACATCTTCGTGATAAGCAGGAGGCTTCGGGTTATTCCAGCTGGTGCACTGATGAAGTCAAGAAAAAGCAGTACATTGACGCCTTTCTTGAAAAAGAAGATGTACAATTACGGCCTGAAAATATAGGTGTGAATCCGGCTAAGAGATTGATCTCTAAACTTTTCTAAATTCTTTATGGGGAAAGTTTGGTCAGCTATCTAATTTATCATGTAGCAGAATTGTTAGTGACCCCGATGAGCTTTTTAAGTATGAGTTTCTACCTTACCATGACATTTCAATGTTACACTTCATTGATGATGAAACTGCAACCATTAACTGGAAATATGCAAAAGGCCATCACACCGTCAACAAAAACACAAACATTTTTATAGCGTGTTTTACAACCGCGTATGCCCGGCTAGAGCTCTATTCTCTGCTGGACCGGCTGCAGGAGGGGTGTCTTTATCACGACACAATTCAGTTATTTTTGTGCAGAGGTATGGTGCGTGGAACCCGACTTTAGGTGATTACCTGGGGGAACTGACCAGTGAGATACCCGATGACACTCACATCACAGAATTTGTATCTGCGGGTCCCAAAACGTACGGGTACAAACTCAACATTGGTAAAACTGTCTTAAAAGTTAAGGGTATAACACTAAATGTTGGTAACACACAGTCTATTAATGTGAACAGTCTAAAATATCTGGTTCTGGACTAGCCACGTAATTCAGGTTCTGAAACACAGAAAAGTATTGTCATACAACAGCCCGGCATTGTGAGAAATAAAAAGTACTGGGACATTGAAACAAGACCGCTGCACAAAACACAAAAGTGCGTTTACACAAAGCGGCGGCTATTAGACGGGTTTATCATCCTGCCATATGGCTATTAGGAGCTCTGTGATGGATCTGCGGCTACAACACCCATTCTCCTGTATTCTGGCTGGCCCGTCAAATTCTGGGAAAAGTTATTCTGCAAATCAGCTGTTACATAATATTGATACGCATTTTTCTCACAAACCCGATAATATTTTTGGTTTTATTCGTGCTGGCAAAAACTATATGATGAAATCTCTCCCTCTTTCCCCAACATCAGATTTGTGGAGGGTCTGCCGCATACGTTCGTAGATGATGATTTATTCCCGCCTGACAAGGTTAATTTGACTATTGTTGATGATCTCATGGAGAGTGCTAGTGATAACTGAGAGATAGAAAAAGCATTTACCAAGTATGTTCACCACAGAAATCTCAGCATTTTCTACCTGGTACAAAACATATTTTGTCAAGGTAAGAAAAGCAGGACGATAAATTTGGACACAAAGTACATGGTGCTTTTTAATAATCCACGAGACAAATTACAAATTGTGACACTAGCCGTCAGATGTAATCCGGAAAGACGCGCTTCTTCTTAGAGGCTTTTGAGGATGCCACGCGGACGCCTTATGGGTATTTGCTGTCAGATTTAAGAGCTAATACCCCTGAGGATCTGCGCTTAAGGACGGGGTTGTTGCCACCAGCATTGCCCGCTGTGTATGTTCAAAAGAAAAATACGTCTAAAAAGTGAATTTCACACTAAACCGGGCATTCTACGCTGTATACACAGTGTTGTAAAGATGTCTGAGAGAATACGTCGCAACTGGGCGGTCTTAAAAACGCTGGTGAAGGCAACTCCTACTGTCAGAAAATCTATTTTATGCAGTGCGAGCAGCGATTTAATCACGGCCATAGGGGAGATTGATTTAAACATCTTAAAAGGCCGAATACCCCTGAAAGAACGTCAAAAAAATATACTAAAGAAGTGGCGTAAAGCTATAAGAGCTCTCAGTGATAAATCTCACTCCATAAAGAAAAAGAAGCGCCTACTAGCGGGCAAATAATGGAACATACAGAGAAAATGTATCTGATCCCTAAACAGGACCTAATCAAACTAAGACCCCCTAATACAGACAATATACGCCAGAGTGTTATCCAACATCTTGATGGCGAGATTAGCGAGATTTTACAACGCTGGGACATACCAGATGATGTGAAAATTAAAACTTATAGTGAAATCCTACAAAGATATTTGGTCCATACTAGACACAATGCCAAAGAGCTATCAACGCTAAATCTCGTTAGCACTCCTGAAATTGATCACCAACAATTGTCAAATTCAGACCCAGATAAAAGTGGGGCTGTCAGTGAAATTATGAGCCATGTAAATCCACGATATAAAAAGAATGCTGAATTTTTGTTAAACAGGTTGTTACAGAACAAAAATATTACATCATGGAACGATAAAGGTGAATTTATTTTCAAAGGGTCTGTAATTCCGGGGTCTATCATGCTGGACTTGATACGTAACACAACGCAGAGTCATGCTTTAACCAGCTGAAATGTGCCCCGGGGTTGGGATGTGATTATGCAGGCAATGGCCTAAAAAAAGCCGTTTACCATTTTTAGAATCCATGTGGCTGACGATGTAACTGCTGTGTGACCTTAATGCTTTCATATTATTGTATAATAATTGTTTGTGTTGTAATTCTTTATATTATGCTGTAATAAATGTAAAATAAATGCCACTATATATATTATGAATAGTGATGAGCTAACGCGCTCGCCACTACTCGGTACTCGCCCGAGTATCATGGTGCTCAACAAGCTCGGCGCTCGGCGAGTATTTCCGGGTTGCTCGGGCGGGATCTCGTGTCCCCTTCCTGCAAGTTTGGCACTCTTTAGAGAGCCAATGAACATGCAGGGATTGCCTGCCATGCACTGTAATGCTGTAGCCATGTTGGTTGTGGGCATTACAGTGATTGGTTGGACGCACAGCGTCATCAGGTATATATCAGACCTGGCGCTGCCATGCTCGTCACAGTCACTCCGGATCAGACAGTGTAGGGAGAGCTGCTGCTGCGCCAGGGAGAGATTTACTTGTGTATTAGGTAGTATAGGGAGAAAAAACGTACATTACACGTATCAATCTAAACAAACAGTCCTTTTGAGGATGAACTAATCCATCTGCAGAGATATCAGGCAGGCAGTGTATATAGGCAGGCAGGCAGTGTATATAGGCAGGCAGTGTATATAGCAGACTGCAGTGCACATAGCACAAGAGGCTCCATTCCAATTCTGCCTTCTGCTGCTGTTAGATATTTCTGGAAATAGGCCCAGGTCTCAGGGGCCAGGAATAATTTTTTTTGCATCTTAATCCTCATTATTTGCTTAAAAGTCAATCCAGAGAACACGGTTTTTCTGCGCCATTTGCTTGTTGGCACTGCAGAATACAGCCAGGTCCTTTCCATATTACAGCGCTGGAAATCCAGCTATTTAAAACTGTGTTTTCTCCGTCACACGGATCACATATACGTTGCCTTAAAATACTGCCATCTCTGGACTACATTAATTTTTTTTTTCAGTGTGTCAGCAAAGTTATTGACACTGGTTTGTTGTTCAAAACAGTTACCTACAGGACAGGTATTTAAAACTGTGTTTTCTCCGTCACACGGATCACATGTACATTTTCACAAAAACTGCCATTTCTGGCCTCCATTAAAAATTTTTTTCAGTGTCTCAGTGAAGCAATTCACAGCAGTTTGCTGTTCAAACTACTTACCTACAGGCCAGGTATTTAAAACTGTGTTTTCTCTGTCAAACGGCTCACATATAAGTTCGCTCCAAACTCAGTCATTTGTAGTGAGCGTGGAAGATACTGTCCTCCATTTAAAATGGGCAAGGCACGTGGCAAGGGACGGGGAACTGGACGTGATGGTAATGGTGCATGCAGAGGCCGAGGACAAGGCCGTGGGCAAGCCGAAATTGTGCCAAAACAAACTCCCACATCTTCTCGCCTGACCTTCCTGTCCCAATTTCTAGGGGACCGCAGCACACCACTATTGAACCCAGAGCAGAGTCAAAAGGTTATTAGTTGGATAGCGGATAATGCTTCCAGTCACTTATCCACCACCACCACCACCCTGTCTTACACATGGTCAAGTCTCAGTAGCTGTGAGTTTGGACCGCATATTCCTCACCCTGATGCTCCTTCCTCCCACCATGCCGAGTACCCAGAGACAACTGATCCCACACTTGGACACTCTGAAGAGCTGTTCACTTTTCCATTTAAAGATTCGGGCCTCTCGCCCGGTCCACTTGAAGCGGGGCAAGAGGAGATCGCGTGTAACAATGCCCAAATATATGAGCAGCCACGGTCACACGAAGGCGATGGTGGGAACGTGTCAAGAGAGGTGGACGATAATGAGACACAAGACACAATTGCTATAAAGTCAGGAAGTCAGGAGGAGGACCAGGGTGCGGAAGTGGAAGACGAGGTGGTGGATGATATAGTAACTGACCGAACCTGGCAGGAGGACATGCAGAGCGAGGACAGCAGCACACAGGGAGAGGGATGCAGAGCACCCCAACAGGCAGGAATAAGCAGTGTGGTGGCCACAGACAGAAGGCAGGCAACCGTTCCCCGTAACACTAACATGAAGGAAGTTGCCAGTACAACTGTTAGGTCTTCCCGAGTCTGGTTGTTTTTTAAAGACTCTGCCGATAACCCCAAAAAGGCCATTTGCACCACCTGCCAGGCCAGCATTAGCAGGGGTGGCCAAACGACCAGCCATACCACCACCTGCATGATCAGGCACATGGCAGCAAAGCACCCGACTTTGGGATGAACCCCATGGTCCAGGAATAGTGTCTGCGGGTGGCATCATTGCTTCTTCCGCTGTTGTGCATGCAAGCCAATCCCCTGTCCATTGTGCATGCAAAGATGCGTCCTGCTCTGCACCTGTCGTTCGTTGCACACGCTCAAGTAGCAGCATCAGGAAGCACGTCTTTGTCCTTGTCCCAGCGCAGCATTCAGTTGTCCATACCCCAGTCCTTGGAACGCAAGCGCAAATATGCAGCCAACGCCCCACAGGCCACAATACTAAATTCTCACATTTCACGACTGCTTGCGCTCAAAATGTTGCCTTTTAGGCTCGTGGAGACGGAAGCATTCCGCAACCTGATGTCGGCGGCCATCCCTCGGTACTCGGTCCTCAGCCGCCACTATTTCTCCCGGTGTGCCATCCCCGCATTACACAAGCAGGTGTCCCAAAACATTAGCCGTGCTCTCAACAATGCAGTTACCGGTAAAGTCCACTTAACCACGGACACGTGGACAATTGCTTGTGGGCAGGGACGGTACATCTCACTGACGGCACACTGGGTTAACATAGTGGAAGCTGGGACCCAGTCAGACCTTGGGACAGAACACGTCCTCCTGAAGCCAAGGATTGCGGGCCCTAGGTCAATCAGGGTTGCCCCCACTGTCTACAGCTCCTGCACCTCATTCTCCTCAGCCTTCTCCTCCTCTTCAGCCTCCATCTCCGAAATGACCACATCAGTCACAAGCTGCAAGCACTGCAGCACTGACTCGGCCAAGCGGCAACAGGCTGTGCTGAAGCTAATATGCTTAGCTGAAAAACTGCACAATGCTGAAGAGTTGTGGACAGCTCTGAAAGAGCAGGCAGATCTGTGGATCACACCGCTGAACCTACAGCCAGGCATGGTCGTGTGTGACAATGGCCGGAACCTGGTGGTGGCTCTAAGGCGAGGCGAGCTCACACACGTACCATGCCTAGCCCATGTGCTTAACCTCGTGGTACAGCGGTTTCTCAAATCCTACCCAGAGCTGCCGGATCTGCATGTTAAAGTACGCCGCCTGCTCACAATCAAAGAGGATGCATTGCAAGCGGAGCACGAAGAGATGGAGCTAGGGACCATACAGGGAGATTGCACACAGCCAAGCCTCAACTCATCCCAACGTGGATTGGGAGACAATGAGGAAGAGGAGGAGGAGGAGGAAAGACAGGAGCTAGTTTCATGCACTATAGACGGTACGACCTGCATAACTTTCATACCGTCTGTTCAGCGTGGATGGCCAGAGGACAGAGAGGAGGAGGAGGAGGAGGAGAGCATGGTCAGTCATCCTCTTGGTGAGGGCACGGAAGTCTTGCCTGTTAGTAGTCTGGCACGCATGGCCGAGTTTATGTTACACTGCCTTTCCCATGACCCACGCGTTCTTAAAATTTTGGGTGACAGTCATTACTGGTTGGTTACACTTCTAGGCCCACGCTACAAGGAGAACTTTATATCTCTTATTCCTGAGGCGGACAGGTCTACAAAAATGGGGCTGTACCAGAAGGCCCTTGTTGCGGAACTATTAAAAAAATTCCCATATGAAAATGCTGGCGGCAGAGGGCACACTTTGTTGGACAACCAAGGAGTACAGGCGAGAGAGACACAACTTCAATCCAGCAGAGGCAGGGGAACACTGTCAAAGTTCTGGGAGAGTTTTCTCAGACCCTCCCATCACATAGGCCCTGAGGCGTGGAGTACTCTCACAAGGAGTGCAAGGTTTGGGAAGATGCTGAGGGAGTCCCTTACCGTACCAACGTCCTCCGTGATTCCGCTGTGCCTTATAACTATTGGGTATCCAAGCTGGATACGTGGAATGAACTGGCTCTCTATGCCTTGGAGGTCCTGGCCTGCCCTGCCGCCAGCGTTTTATCAGAGCGGGTTTTTAGTGCCGCTGGTGGAATTATAACTGATAAGCGCATCCGCCTGTCAACTAAAAATGCTGACACGCTGACTCTTATAAAAATGAACAAGGGCTGGATTGGGCCAGACTTCTCAATACCACCAAATGATAGCAGCGTAACATAATCTCCAATCCAGTGTCTTCTTGGGAGGTGTATTCCCATGCACCTTTTCACACCCACACATGGGTATAAGCTTCCTGATTTTGTCTATTTACACTTGTCCTCCTCCTTCTCCTCATCCTCCACCACCATATCACCAGGGTGACCGTGGTCCGTGATGCAACACCCACCTAATTTTTTTAAACGGTGTTTATGATGCCCGTAAACAATTTTTTTTATACAGTATGTTCATGTATACCCCCCAGGGGTAAATGTTTGTCAGCCCATATACTTAGTGCATGGGCATTACAAGTATAGGAGGCCCGCTCCTTTCTAATGGGAACATTTTTTTATGAGGCCCTCCTCTATGTCTCTTCCAAGGGGCACTGAAGTGCCTCCAAATTTTTGGCAGCCCTTGCATTCTCTGCATAGGCTAACACTATGGGAGATTCTCTCCTTTCTAATGGGAATTTGTCATTACTGTGGCTCTGCTCTGTGTGTCTTTAAATTCTTAGTGGGGTTTTTCCTAAAATTGGTCAGCCGTTGGACTCACTGCATACCCTATAACTGTATAGCAGACCCTCTCCTTTCTAATGGGAACATGTCGTACCTTGTTACTGTGGTCCTGCTCTGTGTGTCTTTAAATTCTTAGTGGAGTTTTTCCTAAAATTGTCAGCCGTTGGACTCACTGCATAACCTATAACTGTATAGCAGACCCTCTCCTTTCTAATGGGAACATGTCGTACCTTGTTACTGTGGCCCTGCTCCGTGTGTCTTTAAATTTTTAGTGGGGTTTTTCTTAAAATTGTCAGCCGTTGGACTCACTGAATATCCTATAACTGTATAGCAGACCCTCTCCTTTCTAATGGGACCATGTCGTACCTTGTTACTGTGGCCCTGCTCTATGTGTCTTTAAATTCTTAGTAGGGTTTTTCCCAAATTTTTGCAGCCCTTGCTGTCACAGCATGGGCATTACCACTCTAGGAGACCCGCTCCTTTATAATGGGAACATTTTTTTTTACAGAGACCCTCCTCTAAGTCCCTTCAAAGGGGTATTGGGTTGCGTCCAAATTTTTGGCAGCCCTTGCTGTCACTGGATACGCAATAACAGTATAGGAGACCCACTTGTTAATAATGGGAACAACAAAGCATAGCCGGCTGATTGCTCTCTAATAATAGCTAGGACCGACTGCTGGCCTTTTAAGAATAGTAAAGGCGGTCTGATGTCCCTATAAAAATAGGCTTTATGACTTTCAGAGTCCCTCCATCATAAATAAAACAGGATGTGTCTGATGATGTGTCACACACCACATTGCCAGATAAGGTTGTAAAATGTTAAAATGTCATTTCCCGGTGAATGCATTTGTCTTTAAAAAAAACGTAGAAAAAAACAAAACAATAGGATCTTTCTTTAGTATAAAAAACAGCCACCAATTTAACAACAATGTAATCACATTGTTCAGCTCATGCACCTCCTCCTCCATCTCCAAAATGACGACATCAGTTACAAGCTGACAGCACGGCAGCACTGCCTTGGCCAAGCGACAACAGGCTGTGCTGAAGATAACATGCTTAATGCTTAATTGACAAACCACCCAGCGCTGCAGAGTTGTTGAAAGCTGTTACACAGCAGCCTGATCTGTGGCTCTCACGGCTGAACATACAGCCAGGCATGGTCGTGTGTGACAATGGGCGGAACCTGGTGATGGAGAAATGACAGCCGGGGTACATACGGTTTCCCTCTATGCCAGTCCTTTCACCGAGCTAAAGAATATGGCGGTGAAATTCAACTCCCACTGAGAAGCTGTTTTAGATTGAAAAACATTGTGCCCACCAGAGGATTTGATTCTGAGGGCTAACCTTTCTCCCTCGCTCAAGAGCCCCATAGCTGCTGCAAAGTTAGCGCTATCATGAACTCTCCTGAGGTAGAAGCCAAGGCACACCAGAGGATTCTCTGGTGGTACCGTCCAACCCTGCCAAGAAGCAGTCCTGGCTAAGAAAAGTGTGTGGAAAGGTTCCCGGACACTCTATGGCTGCTTTTTTACTGAGGAGGATACACACGCAAACACGGGGAGAACATACAAAGTCCTTACAGATGTTGTCCTTGCTGGGATTTGAACGCAGGATCCCAGTGCTGCAAGTCTTCAGTGCTAACCACTGATCCAATGTTCTGCCGTTCACCCTCTAATATCTAACAGGCTGGAGAAACTTGCACCTACTGCCACTCTATCTTCAGCTCCTTTGTGAGAAAATGTATTTGGGCAGCCACTCAGTCTACCAAATAAAATTCCTGAGAAGGAAATTCTGGATGGCTTCGCTACTGGTACTGGGGGCAGTGCTAATACCATGGCGTTGTACCATAGTTTGCTGGAAATATTCCAGGCTGGTAGGAGGCAAGCAAATTCCCACAGAAAAGTACCAGCAGTAATGTTCAGGGACCCGCTCATGTAGAAGACGGGGACAACACCGGGAGAAATTGTGGCGGCTGGGGACCGAGTATGGACACGAGGCATGATGCATGTGGTTGTGAAAAGCTTCCACCTCCACAAGCATAAAAGGCCACATTTCAAGTGACAGCAGCTTTACAGGACTTCCTGTGAGAAATGACATGCAGGGTAGATAGGGTTTCCCTCTATGCCAGTCCTTTCACCGAGCTAAATACAACTCTCAGCAAAAAAAGTTGTGGACTGGCTCCGTACCATCCCTGGCCACATTCACCTGTCCATGTGTTTGTGGTTAGGCGGTCCTTCCCAGTAAGTGCACTGGGGAGGGCACGGGTAATGTTATGGTACCCGTGCTTGTGGAAGGCGGAGGCGATACCGGAAAATATAGTGGCGGCTGGTGATCGAGTATGGACACCCGGCCGCTGCCGGCATGAGGTTGTGAAAAGCTTCCGCCTCCACGAGCTTAAAAGGCCATATTTCAAGAGCAAGCAGCTGCCCAGAAATCTGGCAGTTTAGTATTGCCACCTGTGGGTGGATGGCTGGCTGCATACTTACACTTGCATTCCAAGTAACAGAAAACTAAGCAGATGGTGGCCTCTATCATCATCATGGCCTCACCTCGGCACTATGAACTTGTGTCACCCAGGGGGAATATAGGGGACTCGTTACCCGGGCCTTTTACCTTGTTTAGGAGGTCACGGCAGTCAGCTCCCGGGCCCGTACTCTGGGTCTCTCTTTAAAAAGGGATTTTAGTGTACAGTTTGTATCGTGACGCCACCTGTGGTTTCCGGTAATGGTTACCGGCGCTGCTGCAGACCTCCGGGGGGTGATGGGATGGCAGCTGGGATGTTTCTGCTCCCCACAGGTGGAGTGGGCCAACGGGGCAGTGTAGGTGCAAATGGTGGTGATGCTGGGGCTTGCAGTGCACGAGAGATGGCGCAGCAGGAGTAACTGACAGAGACAGGGGATTCACTTCAGTACCTTTACTGGTGCGGATGTCAGGTACGGTCCAGGGTACTCGGTAGGAAGGGTGGACTTCAGGACTTCTCCCCAGTGAGTGGGTATAAGGCCTCCTTGTCCGTGTCTCCCTCTCTCTAAGCTCCTGGCCAGTCTGCAACTGGGCCTAGCTTCTGTGTCGTGCTGTTCCTTCACTTGTCGCTTGGTGGTAGGACCTTTTTCTGGCAACCACTATCCCTGGACGCTGGGGCCTTCGTGGTTCCTAGTCCTGTCAAGGGTTTAGCTTCAGGTCGACCAGGGACTTGTAGTCCTCCTGGTATGCCGGTGATCCCTACTGGGTATAAAGGACCCTGTAGGCGCGGACCCGGTGCTCCGGTTCACGTCTTGGGGTGAGTCTATGATGCTCCTCTGCCCCCTCAACTCCTTTCTCTTCTCCTCTTTGCCTCTGGCCACACTCGGGGCCCTCAATACAGCAGCAGACGTGCTGCGTCTTCACTGCTCTCAGTGGCAGCACACTCTCTGACTAAACTGACTGCCTAACTCCACCCTCCAGTATATATATCCCTATCCCGGCTCACTCTGGTGGTATGAGGTGGAAGGGTGGAGGTGTTTGTTTGTAATGAGGGCCTCTTGTGGAGAAGTCCGTCCATGCACCCTTTTGGGTCCTGTGGTACCTGTGAACAGCAGGGTGCCACATTCCCCCCTAGTACAATTCAGTACTCCTGTACTGAAGCATTTTGTAACAGGTTACAACAATAACAATAATAATTCTATTAACAATAACAACAATTAAGTTACAGTATGTCCCGTAGCCAGGAGTCCATTTCACAGAAGATGGTATAACATGAGTAACATGAGGGACCCACCTGAAATCCCTCAACGTAGGCCCTGGGCGTGGCTACAGGGCATAAGTGATCCAGCTGCTGGACCACGTCTTCGGCCACGCCAAACGGGTTTTTGTTCAGTGGTCAAATAAGGGGGCACTTTTGATGAGTGCAACTATTTACAGCGACAGTTTTTGGCTGCTCACAGTCCTAAGCCTACAAGTCTCTGTACTTTGACGGGTAACTACAGGCACACATTAATTTCAGTTTACACAATAAACAATAGGCAATACCCAACTGGGTAACTATTTATAATGTAGGCACTTTGTGCTTATTCCCTAAACCTGGCAGGGATTTGTCCTTGTGTGCTGCGTGTGGACCTTCGTAGCACTGGGGTTATACTGGTGTCTGTGCATGCACTCTCTGCTAACCTATCAGGTGTATGTGCTGGTAGATTATAGAACTGCCTCAATCTCTCTAAGGGACTGGCAAGTTCACTGATTACTGGGCCTTCAGGCTCTGCCTCAACGGGTGATCCTCCTCTGACTGGGGACTCTTCCTGTTCCTGAGCAGGTTCTTCTAGAGCGCTCACAGGTTCTTCTTGTGGTTGATAGAAGTGTATTACTGGTATAATAACTGCTCCATCAAGTTGAGGCCAGTCTGCAGGGAAATCTCCTAGAACTGTGTGAAGCACATCTTCCTTGGGTTCTTCCGGTGCTATAAAAGGTACTTCTTCCTCCGTTGTCTTCAGTAGAACTGGGCACACTTTCAAGTGGTCTCTTGAGACTGTTGCGGTTGTCTTACCTCCTTCCTTACTAATCAGGCAGGTTTTACTGTTGTCAAATCTGGAGTTTAGCACAGTGTAGGGCTCTCTTTCCCACTGGTCATCGAGCTTGTGACCTCTTCTTTTCCGCTTCAGCACTATCTCTCCAAGCGCCAAGGGTTCTGCTGGTGCATGTTTATTGTACTGCTCTTCCTGTCTTTCCCTCACTTTGTTTAGACTGTCTTCGACACAGGCCTGTACCTTCCTGTACTGCTCTTGCCGACTTGTGTCCCAATCTTCAGTGGACGTATCTGCAGCAGGTTCTACCACTCCGAGTTCCAGGTCCATGGGCAATTTTCCAGGACTTGCTCTTATGAGGTACACTGGGGTACAATTTCTAGAACTCACGGGTATGTCGTTATACAGGTCCACTAGGTCAGGTAGCTTTCTGGCCACTGGTTTCTTTCTTCCAAGGGTAGGGTTTTCAACAGGTCTATAACGATGTTGTTCATTTTCTCGCACATACCGTTGTCTGCGGATGATATGGCGTAGTCCAGATCTTCTTGCATCCATACAGGTGGCAGAATTCCTTGAATAACTCAGCTTCGAAAGCAGGGCCTTGATCTGTGAGCACCTTTTCTGGATATCCATGGGGTCTGCAGAAGGAGGCTTGGAACGTTCTTGCTGCAGTTTCTGCTGTCAGGTCCTTGACAGGGGCTACCACCAGGACCCGGGAATAGTGATCCACCATGGTCAGGGCATAGGAGTAACCTGATCAGCTGGGTGACAGTTTGACGTGATCCAGAGTGACAATCTCCAGGGGTTGGGTTGTTTTAATGGACTGCAAGGGTGGTTTCTGGCTGCCATAGTCTTTCCTTCTGAGGCTACAGGGTCCACAATTCCGGCACCACCTTTCTATGGAACTCCGCTTTCCAACCCAATAGAACCGGTCCTTCAGCAGGGTTTCCAGCTTCTTCCGGCAAAAGTGACCTGCTTGGTCGTGGTAGGCCTCTAACACCATCTGGATATCTGTCCTAGGTACAACAATCTGCCACACCATTTCATGGGTCTTGGGGTTGACATACCTTCTGCACAGCTTCTCTCTGTAGATGAACAGCCAGCTTCTCTCATTCCATAGGTGCTTGGCTTGTGGGGGAGCATCCTTCTCCAGGTGAGAACCTTCTTGGGTTATCAGTCTTTTGATGAGGCTGACAACCGGGTCACTGTCCTGGGTCTCCTTCCAGCAGTGATGAGGTAGAGGGTTTGGCGTCCTACCATGACATCTTCTGGAGGCGTGCTGCTCGTGGACCATTCCATTTCTGTGGAAAGCAGGTAGTTCAATTTCTTCGAGATCATCCTCTTCATCCTCGGTGTCCAACTGGTGGGGCATTCTTGACAAGGCATCAGCATTGGTATTCATGTGACCCGCCCGGTACTTGATTGTGAACTGATAATTCTACAGTCTGGCCACCCAACGCTGTTCCAGGGCTCCCAACCTGGCTGTCTCCAGGTGTGTCAAGGGATTATTGTCAGTAAAGGCTGTGAATTTAGTTGAGGCTAGGTAATGCTTGAATCTTTCAGTGATAGCCCAGACCAAGGCCAGGAACTCCAGCTTGAAGGAACTGTAATTCTCCGGGTTCCTCTCAGTAGGGCGAAGCTTCCGACTGGCATAAGCAATTACCCTTTCTCTTCCATTTTGCTTCTGGGACAACACAGCTCCCAGTCCCTCGTTGCTGGCATCGGTATACAAGAGGAAAGGCTGGCTGTAGTCAGGGTAAGCCAGGATTTCTTCACCAGTTAGAACTTCCTTCATTTCTGCAAAGGATTCAGCCTGTTCCTTACCCCACTGGAATGGGGGATTTTTACCTCTCTTGGACTGTCCTACAAGGAGATCTTGTAAAGGTGCTGCCTTTTTGGTGTAATCCTTTATGAACCTCCTGTAGTACCTGACCAGTCCCAGAAACTGACGTACTTCCTTGATGTTTCTCGGTTCAGGCCACTTCTGGATGGCAGTGACCTTCTCCGGGTCTGGTGCTACTCCCTCTGAGCTGACCACGTGTCCCAGGTACTGAACCTTCTGCTTGAGCAGGTGGCACTTAGAAGGTTTTAATTTCATCCCATACCGGGACAATGCTTCAAATACCTCCGCCAGGTGCTTCAGATGGTCTTCATACGTCCTCGAGTACACGATAACGTCATCCAGGTACAGCAGCACTGTCTCAAAGTTCCGGTGTCCTAAGCAACATTCCATCAACCTCTGGAACGTCCCGGGGGCATTGCAGAGCCCAAATGGCATACTGTTGAACTCGCATAATCCCATCGGGGTGGTGAAGGCTGTATTCTCCCGGTCTTCCTCAGCAACAGCGACTTGCCAGTACCCGCTAGTGAGATCCAATGTAGAGAAGTAAGTGGCAGATTTTAGTGCAGCCAGGGATTCCTCTATACGGGGCAAAGGGTATGCATCTTTATGTGTTATTCAATTAATTTGTCTATAATCTACACACACCCTCATGCTACCGTCCTTCTTTCTGACCAGGACCAGGGGAGCTGCCCAGGGGCTACCGCTATCCCTTACTACCCCTGCCTTTTTTATATCATGCAACATTTCTTTGGCTTTTTGGTAATGTGCTGGTGGTTCGGGTCTGTAACACTCTTTAATGGGTGAATGGTTACCGGTGGGTATGTGGTGTTGTACCCCTTTATCCCTTCCAAAATCAAGTGGGTGTTTACTAAACACTTGTTCATATTCCCCAACCACTCTGTAAACACCGTGTTTCTGATGGACAGCGGTGGCGTCAGTCCCAACATGGAGCTGTTGACACCAATCCTCCAGCTGTGCTTCGGAGTCATTGTCCTCCACTGTATCTGATGGGGTCAAGGATTCCACTGTGTGTATGGCATCATTATTCACAGTATACAATCTGGCAACAGTGGCGTATCTTGGCAATTTAACTTCCTTCTCCCCACAATTTAGGAGACGTACAGGTACCCTTCCATTGCGTACATCAACTACCCCTCTAGCAGTTAGTAGTGCGTGTCTGTGCTCTGAGCTAATGGGCTCCAATACTGCCTGGTAGCTCTGTCCCTTGAGACCTATTGCTGCCCTACATCAAATCAGCATTTCACTCATTGGGGGAATCACAATGGGTATCGGGTCTGTCACCCATACATTACCAATCTCACCACCTGTTAGCTTTACCTATTGCTGGTACAGCAGGGCTCGAATTTCTTTCTGGAGCACCTTCCTCTGCCCTGGTTTGGTGGTGTCAGCAATCTGTTGGAGTAAAAACAACACTTCTCCCAAACAGTTACCAACAATATTTGTACCAAGTATCATATATACGGATTGGTATCACCAGGGTTAGATTCTATGACAATTAGTCCTTCGGCTTTTAGTTCCACTCTCCCCACCTGCACTGTCATGTCCTTAACCCCTACTAGGTTAAGAGGAAGGCCATTAGAGGCATACACAGAGAGGTTCGGGGCTGGCGGGTGGAGTTCATGTATGGACCAGTACCTTTTGTAGAGGACATCAGGTATGATGGTTACATGTGAGCCGGTGTCCAGTAATGCAGGTGTTGCTATGCCGTCCAGCATGATGGACAGGAAAGGCCTTCCACCTACAAACCGGTGGTACCAGCTTGATGGGCCGGGTTGGTCTACTCCTGGGTGTCGGCCCTCGGCCCCAGGGTTTGTCTGTTTAAAGGACAGTTCCCCGCGGTGTGGCCTGCCTTGTGGCAACGGTAGCAGATGAAGTCTCCTGGAGGGCGACGTTGGTCCTTCCAATGGGGTGGCGTTGTCCTCCAACGGGGTGGCACTGTCCTCCTCCTTCTCCTCATCCAGGGGACATCCTCAGGACTGTCAGCGAGTAGGATCCTTCCTTCCGGCTCAGGCTCCGTCCGTAGCTGCAGGGTGCTCAGGACAGTGGTCAGGGTTTTACTTAGCTGATGCACTTCAGAGCGCAGGCTGTCCAGCTCGCTAGGGGGCACTGTTTGCATCTTTGTTTCAGCCGTTAATGAAGGAGCAGTGGGTGCTGCGGGCACTGAGGTGGCCCCACCCTGGTAACGCTGGATATCCGTATCTGATGGTTCCAGGGGCTGCAGACCCTTAATAGCCATATCCTTCAGGGTATCAAAGGTGGCATTTGGATGATCTAAGGCCCACCACTGTACGGTTCTGCTCTCCTCCTGGGATCTCAACCCCCGGATGAACTGTTCTGTCAGCATTTTGTCCTCACCATGTATGCTGGCTTGACTAACTTGTTTCAGGGCCCGCAGGGCTTCCTGTAAGTGCCAGGCATAGCCCCGGAAACTGTCCTCAGGTTTCTGGGTACAGTAGTAGAACCTCATCCGGAGATCTGTCTCAGTGCGGTTTTCAAACACAGTTTGCAGTCTCTTAAAGATAATGGATACTGATTCCTGGTCTGCGGCTGGCCAGGTTTCAACTTCCCGCTATGCGGAACCAGTCAGTTGTCCCAGCACAACAGCGGCTCTCTGTTTACCAGTCATTGAATACATGTCCAATACACCGCATATTTTCCTTTTGAATCCAGACAGGGTGTCTGGTTTGTCGTCATACTGGGGAAGCCATTTTGCTCCAGGGACATAGGGCAGGGCCATGGGTATCAAAGGAGTCGCGACCCCTGCTGGTGGGGCGGCCGCTCCGGCCTGAGCAGTGCCGGGCGCAAGTTGAGCATCAGGAGCGTTAGCCGGTGCTCCGGCGTTTTGCTGGTCATCGGCCATGGTTGCACCCCCCTAGTGAACCGTAGCCTACCTCCTTTACTTTTGATCTGGAAGGCCGCAGCTCCGCAGGCGACGGTCTCCTTCCAGAACCTGACGCTTCCTGGTGTTGCGTCAGAGCGTGAGGCGGGGCTTAAGCTTCGTGCGCTTCCTATGGTCAAGATTCTTTAGTTCCCGCGGTTACGTCCCTCTTCTTCCCGCGCCGCAGCGCGGTAATGGCGGCGATGTTCACCAGAGTTAAAACACAGTTCAATTACGGCACACAGTACCCGGTGGCAACGGGCACGAAATCCTGTTCGTGACGCCAGGAAAGAGAGCTGTGTCACCCAGGGGGAGTATAGGGGACTCGGTACCTTGTTTAGGAGGTCACGGCAGTCGGCTCCTGGGCCCGTACTCTAGGTCTCTCTTTAAAAAGCTCCTGGCCAGCCTGCAACAGGGCCTAGCTTCTGTGTCGTGCTGTTCCTTCACCTGTCGCTTGGTAGTAGGACCTTTTTCTGGCAACGACTATCCCTGGACACCGGGGCCTTCGTGGTTCCTAGTCCTGTCAAGGGTTTAGCTTCAGGTCAACCAGGGACTTGTAGTCCTCCTGGTATGCCGGTGAACCCTACTGGGTATAAAGGACCCTGTAGGCGAGTACCGAGCATTAACAAGCACATTCGCTCATCACTAACTCTAACCTTTTCAGGTGAACTTAATGAGACCTTCTCTAAACTTTTGAATGCACATGTCCAACTGTTCAATGTTTCAGGACTTTTTGCACAACTTGCTATTCTCTAACATGGAGCTTATTGGTAAAATTCACAACAGGTGTTTGATTCATGAATCGGCCAACATATTTTGGGGGTTCAATTAGGATCGGTATTTAAATTGTCCTCTTCATCGTGCTGTTCACATTTTGACATTATGAGACCAAGACAACACCTAACAATTGATCAACAGTACCTTGCCATTGCGAGGCTTCAAGCAGGATGTTCACAGTGGCCACTGAGCTTAGAGCATCAAAGAGTGTCATCAGCAGGTTGCAACAGAGATACAGAAAGACTGAAAGAGTTACAGAAAGGCAGAGAAGTGGACGTCCTTTGGCCACATCTCACATTGATGACTGTTTCATTGTGAACAATGCTCTTCGGAACCGAATGATGAGTGCCACACAACACATTTAAAGAAGGTCAGAGGCACCTAAGTGTCACGTTAGACTCTCGAAACTGTTTACATCAGTGTGATCTGCGTGCTAGATGACCTGCAAGTGTACCTGACCACACTATCAAGTGCCAGTGAGCATTTATGCTGGACGTGAAACCAGTGGGCCTCAGTGCTGTTCACTGATGAAAGTCGATTCACGCTGAGCTGAATACTTTGTGAATGTTACAGTGAGAAGCCCCTGCGGACACAGACAGCTTGGGGCCCCTGTGCAAGAAATATGTTTGGGCCTCCCTCCTTTTATGGCGACCAAGCTGACCAGGAACCGGAACCGCCAGCAGACTTCGGTGTCCCCACGATCACGCATGACGTCATTGCCCCCAGTCATGGGCATGCCGAGGTCAGCAGCTGGCCGTAAATTGGAGTGCAGGGAGCGGGTGGATCCCCTGCACTGCACTATATTTCAGCTGAATGCGCGTCCGAGAATACACATATAGCTGAAATATTCGCTGGTGTCAGTGGGCCACCCTCCACCTCGATACAGCTGCACTGGTAATTTGTCTGCCCCCAGGAAACCTCCTTAAGTGATATTTACCTTTACACATACTGTCTACAGCAGGGGTCCTCAAACTATGGCCCGAAGATTTTTATCCGGCCCGCCGGGCTGTGGGCGGAGGGGAGCGGCGTTAGCGCCCGCTCCCTCCCACTTGCTCAGGGTCCAGGCAGCCGGATACTTACCTCTCCCCGTGCCTCTGCAGATCCGCTGTCTTCCTGCTGTGTGCTCCCTGTGACGTCTCAGGTCAGAGGGTGCGGTGACGTCTTTCCACCGCGCCCTCCCCTGAGCCGTCACAGGCAGCGCAGAGCGGGAAGACGCCGGCGACGCTGGAGTCCAGACCCGAGTAGCGGCAGCAGGTGAGAAGTGAGGTGAGTATTTTTTTTTTTTTTTTAAATGTATGGAGGCATGGGGCATAATATTAGGGGTGACATCCTGCATGGGGCATAATATGGGGGGTGACATCCTGCATGGGGCATTAAATGGGGGGAGTGACATGCTGCATGGGGCATTATAAAGAGAGGGGAGTGATATCCTGCATGGTGCATTATAACGACAGGGGAGTGATATCCTGGTGGGGCATTATATGGGGGGGTGACATCCTGAATGGGGCATTATATGGGGGGGTGACATGCTGCATGGGGCATTATATGGGGGGTGACATCCAGCATGGGGCATTATATGGGGAGTGACATCCTGAATGGGGCATTATAAAGGCAGGGGAGTGATATCCTGCATGGGGCATTATATTGGGGGGTGACATCCTGCATGGGGCATTATATGGGGGGTGACATCCTGCATGGGGCATTATATGGGGGGGTGACATCCTGCATGGGGCATTATAAAGACAGGGGAGTGATATCTTGCATGGGGCATTATATGGTGGGAGAAAGGGACATCCTGCATGGGGCATTATATGGAGGGTGACATCCTGCATGGGGCATTATAAGGGGTGAACAGCCTGCATGGGGCATTATAAGGGGGAAACAGCCTGCCTATTGAGGACCTATGCTGCCTATTGGGGACATTAACCTGCCCATTGAGGACCTATACTGCCTATTGGGGACATTTACCTGCCTATTGGGGACATTTACCTGCCTATTGGGGATCTATGCTGCCTATTGGGGACATTTACCTGCCCATTGAGGACCTATGCTGCCTATTGAGGACATTTACCTGACTATTGGGGACCTATGCTGCCTTTGGGGACATTTACCTGCCTATTGAGGACCTATGCTGCCTATTGGGGACCTTTACCTGCCTATTGAGGACCTATGTTGCCTATTGGGGACCTTTACCTGCCTATTGAGGACCTATGTTGCCTATTGGGGACATTTACCTGCCTATTGGGGACATTTACCTGCCTATTGGGGACCTATGCTGCCTATTGAAATACCGGTTGATTTAACTTTACTTGTTCTTCATTTTAAATATTGTATTTGTTCTTGTATTGTTTTTTACTTCATAATATGTGCAGTGTGCATAGGAATTTGTTCATAGTTTTTTAAAAAAATTATATTCCGGCCCTCCAATGGTCTGAGGGACAGTGAACGGGCCCCTGTTTAAAAAGTTAGAGGACCTCTGGTCTAAAGATATATATACACATAGATAGCTACTGTACACTCAGATACTACCATATATACAGTATATTGTACTGTGGTTATCTTTGGGTGAATACACACATACTGTACATACACAGATAATCTCAGTACATCAGTGCACAGAGATACATATAAACACTACACAGGTACATACAGTACACATACTTACATAAGATGTCCCTCTGGCAGGTGCATTCTCCCATCTTCGGCAGCTCCTTCCCGTTGGTCTTCTGTCCTCCATCAGCACTACTGGCCAGATCTCCAGCTGTCAGCCAGTCCTGTCTTCTCAATACATCCATGCAGTTAGTAAATCTGACACTAGCCTCCTGAGAAGTTCTGAGCAGCCTGACCCATAGTACCATCGGCCATCACATCAACCTCCTCTCCCTCCTGCAGCCACTTACCACCCCCTGTACTAAGTGGGATTTATTGGGGAACTGAGCCACTCAGGCAGCATTCACACTGCAGCTACTGCTTGTGAATGGGCCAGTGCAGCAGTTTTCCAATAAAGCCCCCTCAGGAGGGCAGGGGGGATTAATGTAATAGCTCATGAGAACATTGATCAGGCAGATCAGTTATAAGAACTGCTCAGAAGGAAGGAGAGTTATCAGGTGTACTGACTGCTTGGAGGCTGTTCAGAGCTGCAGTCAGAGGCAGTGAAGAAACAGGAGACAGGATTGGCTGAGAACAGCAGCCATACTTACCAGGCCTGCTTCCTCCTGCCTGTGCCTGAATGCTAATAGGCCAGGCGAGTCCATGGGGCGTGTCCAGGAATCTCGAGCTCCTGCAGCATAGAACCAGCAGCACCAACTAAGAGGAGAGAAAAGGGCCCATTCTGACATATTTTGCGGAGTGCAGGCCCCTGTGTGACCGGAAATGAATCAGGTACGGGCCTCTTCCTCTCCTCTTAGTGGAGATGTTGCCGCTGGCTCTATGTGACAACCAGACATTGCAGCAGCTGATCGGGCCCCCTCTCCTTTGGGGCCCCTGTACGCTTCTACTTAAATGCCCTACTTTCATGATAAAATATCACTGTAGCGTGAACTTTTTACATTTTACATAAATTTCGCCCGAAAATCAAATATCCCTAACTTTTTGTGAGTAATGTATATTTAACACTGTGTATCTATAATTACCCCATCACAAGTACTGATCTACTGGATTTATCCTGACTTGATTAACTGTTAATGTCTTAAATCTTCTTGAGGATAATAGGTCAACGACATGCTCTGTTGATTGGTTTTTAAGTATTGACTGGTTCTGGTTGGTGGTGGTCTGAGTTGGATAGGCCCTACTAGGGGACACCAGGGCCAGCCATCGTTGAGCGGGGGCGCTATTTGCAAACTTAGAGTGGACGAAACGCATTGTGACCTAATACGCACTATTACTGTACTGGAGGAACGTTATACTCCAATGCACTTTAATACTGGATTATATTTAAAGACAAAATACCACTAGAGGATATTAAGACCTGGTAAACCTGGACACAAATCTTATTGGGGCATATAAGGACGCCCTTTATCTCTGCCTGGGTTTATAATTGTGATATTGTAATCCAGCAAGTAGTTAGAGGAGTTATACAGAGGCAGGCAGACTCCTTATTTCAGTAGATATCTTATTGGGAGACCTTTCTATAATGCAGTAATGCTGGTGCTGTACAGAGGATGGAGGATTCATATATCCAGGCAGATCAGGGAGAGAGAAATAGACACAATATATTCATCCTCCCTCAGACAACCTGGACTTGATAGTTGCAACTTTGTCTCCACCCATGGGAGATTTCCACTGACACCATGAATCCTCACAGAGGCTGTGTGCCCACGATGTGTTTTTTAAGCGTTTCCTCAGTGGCAAAAATGCCGCAGAAAAACTTAAAAAATGCATGGTAGAAGGCCTGCCATGTCCCCAATGATAATCCACATGTGCTGTGCACATGCTGCGGAAATTTATCATTGCGGAAAAAAATGCAGCACTACCAATTGTTTTGTGGAAGCGCTGTGTTTTCGCCGCCATTGACTTGCATTGGAAAGCATGGATTACGCATTACTGTATATGTAGATGCGCATTCCATGCGTTCTAATGTGCGGATGACACCCAGGTCTAGAGGAGAGGAGAATCTCCTCCGGACCCGGGTACCATAGAACCTGTGAAAAACAGAATAAAATAAAAAATAAATGTTATATTTACCTTCTGACGGCCCCCGCTCTCCTTGTCTTCGCTTGCCGGCAGCTCGCGATGGACTGGAGGACCTGCGCTGACGCCATAGTCATGTGACGGGTCACGCGACGCTGACGTCAGCAGGTCCTTCAGTGTACCGCGATCTGCCGGCAAGGGAGAACGGAGGGAAGCAAGACACCGGGGGCCACCGGAAGGTAAGTATATATTTATTTTTAAATTTTTAAACATTCTTTACGGTCACACTATATAAATCCACGCTGTTTGCATAGATTTATAGAGTGTGACCAAGCTGACAAGCACTTTCCAAGTGATGCTAAAATCGCTTGGAAAACGCTTGTCAACCCGCATTCGGAAATGCATGCGAAGAACGCTTCACATCCGAATGTCCCTGGCAGGAAAAACGCATGTACAATCCGCATGTACAATCCGCATGTACAATCCACATGTATAATCCGCATGTACAATCCACATGTACAATCTGCATGTACAATCCGCATGTATAATCCACATGTGCAATCCACATGTATAATCCGCATGTACAATCCGCATGTATAATCCGCATGTACAATCCGCATGTACAATCTGCATGTACAATCCGCATGTATAATCCACATGTGCAATCCACATGTATAATCCGCATGTACAATCCGCATGTATAATCCGCATGTACAATCCACATGTACAATCTGCATGTACAATCCGCATGTATAATCCACATGTACAATCCGCATGTACAATCCGCATGTACAATCCACATGTATAATCCGCATGTACAATCCGCATGTACAATCTGCATGTACAATCCGCATGTATAATCCACATGTGCAATCCACATGTATAATCCGCATGTACAATCCACATGTACAATCCGCATGTACAATCTGCATGTACAATCCGCATGTATAATCCACATGTACAATCCGCATGTACAATCTGCATGTACAATCCACATGTATAATCCGCATGTACAATCCACATGTACAATCCGCATGTACAATCTGCATGTACAATCTGCATGTACAATCCGCATGTACAATCCGCATGTATAATCCGCATGTACAATCCACATGTACAATCTGCATGTACAATCCGCATGTACAATCCGCATGTACAATCCACATGTACAATCTGCATGTACAATCCGCATGTACAATCCACATGTACAATCCGCATGTACAATCCGCATGTACAATCCACATGTAGAATCCGCATGTACAATCCACATGTACAATCTGCATGTACAATCCGCATGTACAATCCACATGTACAATCCACATTTACAATCCGCATGTACAATCCACATGTAGAATCCGCATGTACAATCCGCATGTACAATCCACATGTAGAATCCGCATGTACAATCCACATGTACAATCTGCATGTACAATCCGCATGTACAATCCACATGTACAATCCACATGTAGAATCCGCATGTACAATCCACATGTACAATCTGCATGTACAATCCGCATGTACAATCCGCATGTACAATCCACATGTACAATCCACATGTAGAATCCGCATGTACAATCCGCATGTACAACCCGCATGTACAATCCACATGTAGAATCCGCATGTACAATCCACATGTACAATCTGCATGTACAATCCGCATGTACAATCCGCATGTACAATCCACATGTACAATCCGCATGTACAATCCGCATGCGTTTTTTCTGCCAGGGGAGATGCAGAAACGCTCAGAAAAAAATCCGGAGTATTTCTGCATCGTGGGCACATAGCCTTACAGTGTAATTGTGAGCTGTAATATTCTGCTCATAGATAAGGATGGGACTGATATAATAATATACAGAGCGGCACAATAAGTGGTATATACAGCCAGCAGTAATATCACTAGCCGTGTATAATATCCACACTGCACCTATGACGTAGTATTGGTATCATTGCCATATATTATTATCCAGCAGACAGTATGGCACTATGGGTGATTAATAGCTGGATAGACTTTCACATAGCACGGTGGAATTGAATAAAAACTATTTTAATATTGTAAATAAAAGTTATATTTTATCTTAATAGTTCACCTAATTCAGTGATATATTTTAATATTTCTGAGTTTAATAAGTCTTCTTTCAGTGATAACTATTTCTTGGACACTTACACAAAGCATTAATATTTTCTAGACGGTAATTCTACTATCTAGATAGCAGAAAGGAGGCATTATTACTATGTAAGGGGCACAGTGGTGGGCATAAGTATGTGGGGCAGTAACAGGAGCACTGCTATCATACCACACAGCAGGTGCAGTATAGTAACACATACGCATCAGCGGCTCAGCATTGTGGTATCAGCAGGGTGAGGAGATTGTGCAGGTCATTAATAGATGGGGACGGTGCTGGAAATTTGAGAAGTCAAATAGATCTTTGTAGACAAGTCATGTCTGGAAGAAGCTGTCATATCGGTCTGGGCCAGATGGAAAAGATGGGAAAAGTGAATCTATATATACTTATATACCCTATACACAATCTATAACTGTAGTGTAATCTTTTAATGTATTCCGCAGGCCTGTTATCTACCACTATATGGTCACCATGTGGCAGTAATATTGCTTTGGTTTTTGTAGAGATTTATTTTCAGTAACAGCCGGTCATCTGCTGAGATTCCCCTATACACACAGTTAGGGTGTGCAACCGTAGTTGCAACAAGGTTACCTAGTTAGGACCCATTCAGATGTGTCACCTCCCCTATGCTGAACCCTTGGCTACACCTCTGGTGGGGTGTGACTGCTGGGACCCCCATAATCTACAGCACAGAATCCAGCTTGTTCTTGTGCATAGAACTGAAATAGAGATTCACTAAGGAAAAAGCATCTGAGTTCTTCTTCTGAGTTCTTCTTCTGGTGGATTCCGCATGGATCCCTAATAAAAAGCACTCAATAAAAATTTAAATGATCGCATGTGTTCAATGTAAAACCAATTTGCTTGTCATACTGTATGTTTGAGTCTTTTTCAACATTTTCTTTCCACTTTTGGCTTTAAAATTTATGAAATGGATAATGGAAGTGACTTGTTCATTCTGCTGGTGGCTTCTGTTTAGAAGACCCTCACTACTTTATACATAGTTAACAAAAAAAGATGCCAACTGCAAAAATTACAAATAAAGATTACTGAGGAAAAACACCGTCTACATTTTCCTGAAACATCTTCCTATAGAAAAACCTCAGTGGGCATGCTTGTGTCTATAAAGTAATATGTGCACGCACCCTTAGGAATAACAGAACCTCTGGTCATCTCCTCCACTCTTGGCCGGGGGTTTAGAGGATTACTGGGAGATATAGAACCAATCTTCACCTGTTTGGTGTCCAACCCATCAGACATTTATGACAAGTATGATATTGATATGCCACTAATGGCACTATTATTCAATTATATTCAAAAGGACATTATTCAATTTTATATTTTGATTTATAGATATTTTTTAATTAAGCATTGATGGAAAGGATGAAGAGATGTTCATGGAGAGGCCTTCAGCTTTTGAAGATGTTTCTTGAAGGCCACAGGTAGATGTACAAGTCCTTCCATACAGGTACAGCATTGATGGAGGATGTGCTGCACGTTCTTCAGGGAGCTAGATGTCGGGGTTTTCTGTCCTTGAGATGTCTATAGTGCCCTGTTTACAGCAGGCAAAAATGTAGCTTTCTCTGACAGCGCGAGCAGCCCGGCACAATCCACGCCGGCAGGATGATATCATCCGGCGGAAGAGAGAACCTATGAGAAAAGATGTAAAACTGATGTAAGTAATGGAAGTCCATATGACAGGATACTACTGTGGTGTCACTGTGGGAGGACGGGAGGGGAATCTTCTCCATACAGAGGTACGGGATCAGTGTCAGTCATCGTACATGTGACAATCCCACCACTGACAGATAACATCTGCTCCACATGAATCCTTCTCACTGACATCATACAACATGGAGCTTATTGTCACACTTACCTCGCCTACGTTCCCCCTCTTCTACTTTCTCAGTTTTGTCTTGTTTTCTCAGCTTTAGAAAAAATGTTCTTCTCTTCTGAACAGGAGATTCTAATGAAAAAGTCAGAAACAGATGTTGATTATAAACTTCTAAAAGATTAGCTTTGTGTCTATATAGAGTTATGTAAACTGACTAATATGCACATTACACTTTTGCATTATAGGCTATAATAGGATTTCCTATAAATCTGTACATACCTGACACTGAGGACGAGGATGAGGATGACTCGCTGGTTTTAGCAGGAAAACACTGATTGTCATCATCAGTTTTGGAAGAAGAAATCTCTCTCTGCCTGATTAGAAGAAGAAAGACAAGTCAATTACAAGGAAAAACAATAGAAAAATGGAAAAGCAGCTGTCTGTAAGGCCAATTAGGACTCCATGAAGGGGGCACCCTGCTCAGGACCCCATTCTACCAGCAAGAATGGAGTCTAACTAGTAATATTGGCCAAAGTGAACTGGAAATGAATAGTGGGTCACATTGATCAGTTGTTACTGCAGTGTTATCACAAGCCAGATCCGCAGAGATCAGCAATCATGGGGCGGTGGATGCTGGATTTAGATTTATGTTACTTGTGTCTTTTATTTGGATCTGATATATATCAGAACTGAATCTCATAATAATGATAATAATCTACTTACATGTCTGAGCGTTTTTTGCTGTTCTCTGGGGAACACTCTGAAGATGACATAGGCTTCTCTTCATTGTTCATTATCCCGGTATTGGTGGGATATAGCTAAAATGAATGGAGAAATATAAAATAGATTTATTTTTAAACTTTTTTCTAATTATAGGTTTTAGGCCATATGCACACATTGAGTATTGGTGAGTTTTTTATCTCAGTATATGTAAGCCAAAACCAGGAGTGGGTGAAAAATACAGAAGTGGTGACGTGTTTCTAATAAACTTTTCCTCTCCCTGTCCCACTTAATATTTTGGCTTACAAATACTGAGGTAAAAAACTCATCAAACACTCATTGTGTGCACATGGCCTTATACATTTTATTCGTGACATACTTACTTTAGAAAATCTTTCAGAAGATGATACAAAATTCTGGACTTCTGTCCAGTCATTGTCCCCACTTGTGTCGCCCTCATCTGAATCAGTATGTTTGTATGTTCTAGAGCGAGCTGCAAAATACAATTATTATCAGAGATAATTAGTATAAGACCAGTCACGAGGTTATGACTAATTGTCACATAAAATGAATGACAAGACACACAGCAGTTTCCTGTAGATGATGTCTCATTTTACTTACTGGTAAAGTAGCGAGTGTCCTCATCTGACTTTAGATTAGGAACAAACAGGGGCTTCTGACTTAGAATGTTGTCAAAGTCTAAGTAACGCAGAAATTGATGAAATTTGACCTCATTTGCTCCTTCTGGAAATGGAAGACAAGAAAGAAAGTGATACAGTAATTGTCAGAGAAATTGCTCCACATCTATATAGTTTATGCTAATCTAAACTGAAGATGTAACGGAAATGTACTGAAGGTAGGTATAGAGGTCATAGAGGTGTAATAAGTCAAAAATAATACTATTATAATATTACCTGTCCCAAGTCTATGTGTTGGATTTTTTCTCAGCAGCTCAGTTATGATGCCCCGAGCATCGCGGGGAGGAGAGTATTTATCATATGTCCAAGTTATATCATCTGTTATATAAAAAACAAATATTAGAAGAAATAGAACCTCTTTATTTTCAGAAACATCAGTTTCCTTAACAAAGCTGGGAACTAACCCACAGAATCAAGCAAACCAAATAACTGTGAGATCACATAGCATTCAGATGATTTTACTTACCCCTGAGGATACTGTGATAAATCTCCCGTTTGGAAGCTCCATTAAATGGTGTAAATCCATAAAGAAATTCATATAGGATGATCCCTATTGACCACCAGTCAACAGGTCTTCCATATCCTTTCATTAAGATGACTTCTGGAGCTACGTATATAGGGGTGCCAACAGCCTGGAAACCAACAGAACAATGAGATGATGATCAATAAATATAATTGCGACAAACGACATCATAGAAAACATTTTCTAGATGAGAAATTATCAGAGAAGGAGAAAGAGGTGAGATTTGTGAAGTAGAAGATCCTGTAAGTAAAGCTGACCTCACTATCAAGGAACTCGCTGGTGATGTCCTCAAATGGAGCCTGGTAGATGTCTGATGTTGGTCTCATGAGGCCGAGTTTGGAAAGCCCAAAATCAGTAACTTTAATATGTCCTGTTGATGCTATCAGGAGGCTGTGAAAAAAAGATGGTGTCAGCCCCAAGTAATAACTCATAGACTATGTAATAAACTCAAACTTTCTTCCCCTATATTATATTACAGGGGTCACTTACTTCTCAGGCTTAAGGTCTCTGTGCACCACACCATAGTTGTGCAGGTATTCAACAGCAAGAATTGTTTCCGCAATATACATACGGGCCAGGGGGACAGGTAAAGCACCCCTGTACTTCAAAAGCTTGCCACAGTCTCCTCCTACAGGAGAAAGCAGATATGACAGGTGATGTTGTGTTACAATGTAAATTACACATCATGAGGGTGAATATATATAAGGTGCTAGGATTAAGCCGATGTGGGCTGGATATAGATACAATGAATGTGTCCTACCTGGTACATACTCCATAACCATACAGAGATGAAGCTTAGTAGGAAAGGAGCAGAACATGGAGGCCACAAAGGGACAATCAGCAAAGATTGAGATGTCTCTTTCCAGAAAGGCCCGTTCCAGTTCCTCTGGGTCTTTCAGATTCTGCTTGTCCATTTTCTTCATAGCGCATACTTGTTTTGTGTCTTTATGGCGCACTAAGTGGACGGCTCTGAAGTGGAGGAAAATCCAAGATTTATTATGAATTCTTACTAACAATGAGTCTATAGACCTCATCAAGTGATCTCCTGTACTAATGCTCAATACTAGATGTGCGTCCGTCACTAGAAATCAATGTCTAGAATTACATAAAATAACGCCCCATAAATGATCACCAATGGGGGATCCTCATCCACGTTACATCCTACCTGACCTGAATAGTGACAGATGTGGACAGTGATGTGGACTCATATAATTTGTCTATGGGAACATTACATGGGCAGGTCACAGAGACATAGGCATTGTTATAAGGAGCCCTGGGAAATAAATATTACAGCAAAATAAAGCTCACCCAAAAGATCCAAAGCTGATCAGTTTGATCAGTTTATAGTCGTTCTTACAAGGAAGTCTCAAAGGGTTTAATGATCCAATCAAGGCCTTAAAAGGAAAAAGAAATGACAATAAGACATTGAATCTGCAGGAGAATAAAAGCCCCAGATGCAGGAAGGTCTCACTTCTATATGGTGTCCTCACTGATTACACTGCAGCAGAAGTAGAGGATGTGATACAAGCCGGACCCTCCACAGACACTATTATTTTATAGGGGGATATCCCCCATACACATATATCATTGTACTGGAGGGGAGGATAAGGTACATCACCCAGAGGGGGCAGAATAATAATAATGCTATCATCACATACAATAGGTCTGATCTACATGAAGAACCGCGCTATCCCATTATCATATGGGATATAATATGGGATGTGTAACTCACACCCGTCATCTGATAATCTACAGACGTCCCTCTGATACTTACACTGGCAGATTCCTGGATGATCTCTGGTGTCTCACATATTCCACCATCAGAATCTTCCTGCTCAGTTATTCCTGAAATAATGATAAAATAATGAAGAGACGTCATGTATTACTCTATATCAGCACTTACTATATAACACATCCATGTAATAAAGGAAATGACAAGACCCCTGTACATGGAATAATACTGGGTATATGGATATTCTACACACTGTATATAATTATGGCATATCTATATATACTGTACTATAAATGTGATCCAGTCACAACAATGACATGAGAAGAGCCCAGAGGAGAGGAGCAGAATTACATGAGCCCCTCCATTATAGTCTATAGGGGGCTCATGAGCCATCAGCGGCCTCAAACCGAGGATGAAGAGTAAATCTCCATATTCTCTGCCGTTCTCTATAACTTGATATTAGAATGTAGAATATTAGATGATCGGCTTACCTTCCATCAGATCAGGGTTTAGCCCCGGCTGACAGGTATCAGGTTCAGCAATATTTAGGTTTTGCCCCTCTTCGGAGTCGCCTTCTGATGTTTCCTGATAGATATAATATATACAAATAATATAACAGACGGACTATACGCAGACGCTCGCTCCAGTAAACCCACATTCATATATAAGGGACTTGAATCTACCACTGTTCTCTAATATCTTCTATCAGAACTGGAGCATTTACCGGAAGGAAGATTGTGATGATCGAGCGAGACAGAGGTGGAAATACAAACTCTGCACCGCTGAGTACAAACTGCCATCACAGGTGATGGAGCCGCAGAGACAGGCGGCCATAAAATGTCCTGTGTCTGCCTGGAGCGGACAGGAAGGCCTCTAACATCACACATCTGACCTTCTGCTACATGACGGTAATCTGGAGAAGATCAGACAACAAGGACATGAGATATAGAAGATGGTGGATCCTTACCAGACGCTCCAGTGAGTAGGTCGGATACTCCAGTACAAGCAGGACATTTTGGGCCAGTTGTTTAATAAAGGCCAATTCTCCACTGTGGGATTTTTCTTCGGCCTATAGAAATGAGAACAACAAAGAAAGGAAAATCTTGAGAGAACGTGCAGAATGGAGGAGGCCATTTATATCACCAAACATGTTATTCCTGCCATCTGTACAGCAAATACTAGTAAGTATCTGCACAGCAACTAATGTAGCCTGAACACCCTATTACAGCTCCCCGGGTATTCTTATCTGGGTATTTGGTAAAGGTTAAACTTAAACTTGTATTCCATTAATATCGTCTATTATTATTATTTTTCTATGATTTGTGCAGATTGTCTGCTACTTACCTGCTGTACTAATGTCCAGATGTTCTGCTGTAAATGCTCAAGATATTCTGAGCTTATTCGACCTTGGTGGTATTTGGTCAGGCAATCTCTCACTTGCTCCATAACCAGCCGGTAAGTGAAGCTGAGGACGCCATCGGGTAGTGGTAGCACAAAGTCAGGGTCATAGGTGGTAAGAATGCCCTGGAGTAGTGCTAACACCTGAAGTCTGTCTGGAGGAATTCCAGACATTTCAACAATCCAAAATAAATTCAAGCGCAGTCAATATGTGAATAGCTATGCAGCTGATCACTGACAACAATGACACCAGGGTATCAAAGTGACGATGGGAGTGTAAACACTTGTGTAAGTTCTGATGTTTAATTGTGATGTCATAATGATGTCAGAATGGAATCTTGTGTTCTTACCTTAAAGGGGCATATGACCTTATAAGGAAATTGCCTAGCTTCCCTTAAGAAGGCAACAATATAGGCTGAGCATCAGTAACATGCAGATATGGAGGAGAGAGGCATGGGTGCTGCAAGTTTTTATCCGAAGTTCAGGACAATTACCTCTCTCAGCTGGTAGATGAACCAACCAGGAGAGGTAATCTGCTGGATCTGGTGCTGTCAGATAGATCAGATACAATTTCAGATATACAGGTCAGGAATAGTGTTGAGCGAGCATGTTCTATTAACCCCTTCGCTGAGTACGCTCGGGTCGAGCTCCGAGTATTTATAGCTGCTCGGTGATATGGTTGAATCGCTCCCGTGTGCATGATTTGCAACTGTTTGACAGTTTTATTACATGTGAGGAATGTCTATTTCTTACACATTCCTCGCATGTAATAAAACACGTCATGGTAATTTGGGATATCGAACATAAATAGGGCATGTTTAAGGATATACTACTAGAATCCTGTAGAAAACTTATACCCTCTGGTAATAAAATGTCCAGGAATAAAAATAAACCATTATGGATAAAAAAGACAGTTCAAAGTGTAATAAGACAAAAACAAAGGGCATTCAAAATCTTGAAGGCCGAGAATACAGAAATAGCATTTCAGGAGTATGAAGATTTCAACAACAAATGTAAAAAAGAAATCAAGCTAGAAAAGTTATCTACTGAAACACAATCGCCCCAAAATTCATAAATATATTAATGCCAAAAGGAAAAAAACGGACCATACAAAAGACGATAATAACAAGATAATTGAGCTCAGTAATTGACAGACGGCTGAATCTCATATTCTTAGACTCTCTTGTAATGGGGTTGATGCCACAAGATTGGAGGATAGCTGACGTGGTTCCGATATTTAGCAAAGGTAAGAAGGTGGATCCAGGTAACTACCATCCAGTATGTCTGATATCGGTAGTGTGCAAAGTTTTTCAGGGCATCATAAGAAGTGGCCTGCAGAAATATATTGCAGATAATAATACATGGTGGGCCATTTCTATGGATACACCTAAATTTAATGGGAATGGTTTGTGATATCAACTTCTTGTTTGTGGCACATTAGTATATGGGAGGAAGAAAACTTTTCCAGATGGGTGGTGACCATATCTTCACAGTATAGACAATTGCCTTCAGATGACCCCAAAGATAAAAGTCAGGGGGTCAGATCGGGAGACCTTGGTGGCCATTCAACTGGCCCACGACGACCAATCCACTTTCCAGGAACTGTTTAAGTAGGAATGCTCGGACCTGACACCCATAATGTGGTGGTGCACCATCTTGTTGGAAAAACTCAGGGAACGTGCCGTCTTCAGTGCATAAAGAGGGCAACAGATCATCTTGCAGCAAATTCAGATATCCAGTGGCATTGAGGTTTCCATTGATGAAGAATGGCCCCACTATCTTTGTACCTTAAGTGGTCATAAACTGGTAAAAAAAATCATGAAAGAATAAAGTTACGTTAAAACCAAGCACACCATTGTTTTTCTTATGCAATTCTCAATAAGTTTGATCTGTCACATGACCCTCTTCCCATTGAAAAAAATAAAATTGGATCCAGACTTGAAAATGGCCGCCATGGTCACCACCCATCTTGAAAAGATTTCCCCCTCCCATATACTAATGTGCCACAAACTGGAAGTTGATATCACCAACCATTCCATATAAATGGCCCACCCTGTATAATAACTCACAACCAGCATGGATTCATGAAAGATAAATTGTGTCTAACTAACATGTTGGGTTTCTATGAGGAGGTAAGTGCAAATCTGGATGCTGATAATGCGGCTGATGTGATTTATCTGGACTTTGCAAAGGCATTTGATACTGTACCACATAACAGCCTTATACTGAAGCTACAGAAGCAAGGAATTGCGGGAAATATATGCAGATGGGTAAGGAACTGGTTAAGGCCACGTGCACACACTGAGTATTTGTTGAGTTTTTTACCTCAGTATTTGTAAGCCAAAACCAGGAGTGGGTGATAAATATAAAAGTGGTGACGTGTTTCTATGATACTTTTCATCTCATTGTTCCACTTTTGATTTTGGCTTACAAATACTGAGGTTAAAAATATACCAAATACTCAACGTGTGCACGTGGCCTAAAAGACAGGAAACGAAGAGTCTTTGTAAATGGTACTTTTTCTAAATGGGACATAGTCAGCAAGGTGGACCGCAGGGATCTGTCCTAGGACCGATTCTTTTTAATTTTTTGATTAATGACCTTGGAGATGGGATTGAGAGTAAAGTGTCAGTTTTTTGCTGACAACACCAAACTATGTAGGATATTAAAAACTGATCTTGACATTACGATATTGCAGAATGATCTTGATAAGATGACTGAATGGGCAAACACTTGGCAAATGAGGTTTAATGTAAATAAATGTAGAGTAATGCACCTAGAACGGAGTAATCCTAATGCTGCATGTACAATAAATGGGAGTATACTCAGGACTACAGAACAGGAGAAGGACTTGGGTGTTCTGGTTACAAGTAAGCTGAGCAGCAGTACTCAAGGTCAAGCAGCAGCCACAAAAGCAAACTAGATTTTATGGTATTTAAAAAGAGAGAAAAAATCCTGCGATACCAATGTTTTGTTACCCCTTTATAAATCACTGGTGAGGCCACATCTAGAATATGGGATCCAGATTTTTACTCTATATTTTAAAAATAATATTCTGAAGTTAGAGTCATTTCAAAGGTGGAGAATTAGATTGTTAAACGGGATGGAAGGCCTCTCATATGATGAGAGGTTGGAAAAGTTGGGCTTGTTTAACTTAGAAAAAAGACGCCTCAGAGGAGATATCATTTATATGCATAAATCCATGTGTGGTCAGTAGAGGGGGCTAGCACATGACTTATTGCTTCTAGAACCCATACTAAGGACCAGGGGGCACTCATTACAGGTGGAAGAAAGGCGATTCTGGCGGCTAAACAGGAAAGGGTTCTTTACAGTCAGAGCAGTCAGACTGTGGAATGCCGACCACAAGAAGTAGTAATGGTCGACACTATAACAGCTTTTATACAAGGGCTGGATGACTTCCTCAGCAGAAATGACATTGTGGAATATAGATAATTTAGTGACAAAGAATGTAAATTGGTGGAGAAAGGCAGAACTTGATGAATACGAGTCTTTTTTTAACCTATGTAACTATGTAATAATAAGAAATTCTGATTTTGGTGATAAAAGAAGCATTTTTACCGTGAGAACAGGGTTAGACTGGGACTGCATCTAGCCCTGGCATATGAAGCACAGACCCATGCTGCTCTCCCACACCCACTTCCAAAGATGGGGATCTCTATTACAAATATGACCCTGCCGACCATTGGAGAAAACCAAAATTTTCTATTCCCAATAGCATATACTAGGATGGGGGAGCATATATCATGATGGGGGCGCATATGCCAGGATGGGGGAGTATATATCAGTAACTGCGTTGTTGAGGGCACGGCTAATGTTCTGGGACATGTGCTTGTGTAATGCGGGAATGGGACACCAGAAGAAATAGTGGTGGCTGGGGACGAAGTACCGAGGGATGGCCGCTGCCAGAAAGCTTCCATCTCCATGAGCCTAAAAGGCAACATTTTGAGAGAAAGCATTCACAAAATGTGAGAGTTTAGTGGTGTGGCCAGTGGGGCGTTGGTTGCATATTTGCACTTGCATTCCAAGGACTGGGGTAGGGACAACTGAACGCTGCGCTGGGACGTGGTTGCTGATGGTGCTAGTTGCGAGTGTGCAATGACAGGTGCAGGGTGGGCGGCATCTTCGCATTCGCAATGGACAGGGGATTGGCTTGCACACACAACAGAGGAACAAGCAGTGATGTCACCCGCAGACACTATTTCTGGACCCTGGGATTTGGCCCACCTAGTCGGTTGCTTTGCTGTCATGTGCCTGAGCATGCTGGTGGTGGTCAGGCTGCTAGTTTTGCTACCCCTGCTGATACTGGCCTGGCAGATGTTGCAAATGGCCTTTTTGGGGTATCTAAACAGTCTATTAAAAAACAACCAGAATCGGAAAGACCTAACAGTTGTACTGGCAACTTCCTTCGTGTTGGTGTTTCGGGGAACGGTTGCCTGCCTTGTGTCTGTGGCCACCACATAGCTTGTTCCTGCCTGTTGTGGTGCTACGCCTCCCTCCCCCTGTGTGCTGCTCTCCTCGCTCTGCATGTCACCTTGCCTGGTTGGGTCAGTGACTTCATCGCTCACCACCTCGTCTTCCACTACCACACCCTGGTCCTCCTCTTGACTTTCTGGCAATTGTGTCTCATCATCATCCACCTCTTGTGACAGTAATTGCACTTTCCCACCGACGCCTTTGTGTGACCGTGGCTGCTCAAATATTTGAGCATCGCTACATGCGATCTCCTCCTGCCCCGCTTGAAGCTAGCAGTGCAAGAGGCCCGAATCTATAAATGGAAAAGTGAACAGCTCTTGACAGTATCCAAGTGTGGGATCAGTTGTCTCCAGGCATGGTGGGAGGAAGAGGGATCAGGGTGAGGAATATGCGGTCCAGACTCACGGCTACTGATATTTGACCATGTGGGACAAAGGGTGGTGGTGGCAAATTGACTGGAAGCATTATCGACTATCCAACCAACAACCTTTTAACACTGATCTGGGTTCAATAGTGGTGTGCTGTGGTCCCCTAGTTATTGGGACAGGAATGTCAGGAGTAGTATAGAATTCATATAATCCATCAAACTAAATCTGACAGGTGCCCCGCCCCTATCAAAGTGTATCAAACTGTCTAACCCCTCCCCTTTTTTGCAGAGCGTGACCCCGTCCCTATGCCCTAATGAAATTCATAGTGTTATATTAGTGTATCAATTAAAATTGATAGGGTGCATTATCAAATCATTTAATTTTGATTCATTGATTTGATAATGTTACTATCAATTAATTGCCCGATTATTATTAACATGTTGTTGTACTGCACAATAAATTTGATTTGATAGTGACATATTATGTATGACAGTATCAAATTTGGTGTGTTACTATCACAATTAATTGATCCATATTATACGGTGATGTGATTCACAATATGATATGGCAGTGTGATTCTCCAATTTTACATTCAAATGAAATTGGTCGGGCATATTATATATATGGCCAAGTTATAACTACTCCCAAGTATTAAAAGTATGCACTTTATACAGTTTGTGAAAAAAATGAAAGACGCTTTATAAGTTTTAATGATTTTATTAAAAAATAGAATGTATCAGACATATCACATTTCAGCCAAATTACAGAGGGATATAAGGCATTACAATAACATGAGGTAGCAAGTGTTCATAATATACAGTACAGACCAAAAGTTTGGACACACCTCATTTAAAGATTTTTCTGTCTTTTCATGACTTTGAAAACTGTACATTCACACTGAAGGCATCAAAACTATGAATTAACACATGTGGAATTATATACTTAACAAAAAAGTGTGAAACAACTGAAAATATGTCTTATATTCTAGGTTCTTCAAAGTAGCCACCTTTTGCTTTGATGACTGCTTTGCATGCTCTTGGCATTCTCTTGATGAGCTTCAAGAGGTAGTCACCGGAAATGGTTTTCACTTCACAAGTGTGCCCTGTAGTGTTGAGCGAGCACTAAAATTCTCGGGTGCTCGAAGCTCGGGCCGAGCTCACCGTGATACTCGGGTGCTTGACCCGAGCAACGAGCCCAATGTTAGTCTATGGGAGAGCCGAGCATTTTTGCGGCGGCACCCCCGGCAGTCTGTAGAAAGCCTAAAAAGTGCCCAAAACTATAGTGACAGTGTTCAAATGACATGTTGACAGTATGGGGATCGCCCCAGGAAGCATTTCTGACCCCCAGGTCACTGCTGTCAACAACGTGGTCAGAGGTATTAAGCCACTTTCACTGGCTCACAATAAAACATTCAAAAACGAAACTGAAACTGTTTTCCTGTGAAATATGTTAAGGAACATCCTTTCCAGTTTAAAGACTTGTGTATAAGGTAAAATAAATAACCAAAAGCAAAAATACTCCTCCACACTTTGGGCTATGTTCACAAGTAGCATTTTTTATGCATTTTTGTACTTTTGTATTGCTTTCAACCGTGACAAATGCATTCACCGGGAAATGTCATTTTAACATTTTACAACCTTATCTGGTGTTTTTGGGGAAAAAATACCAAAAGGTTAATAAGATGGGTATTTGTACAGTCTGACTGAGGAAAAAAAAAATAAGAGGATTTAGATGAAAAATAAAGGATTTTTCTTGGCTCCTGAGACCTGGGGCTAAGTCTAGCAATTTGAGCAGCAGCAGCACACAGGACTGTAATGCAGTGTTTGTTGGTATAACCACTGTGTCTCCTATACAGCCTGCCTGCCTGCCTGATATCTGTGATGGATATTAGTCCTCAGAAGGAATGTTTGTTTGATTTTGCAGGCTTTAGAGACCCTTCACTACCTGTTTCGCAGTATAAATCTCTCCTTAGCTCAGTAGCACTCTCCCTACACTGTCTGATCCGGAGCGACTGTGTCCAAGATGGCGGTGCCCGGTTTTAAATACTCGAGGTGACGCTGTGCGGCCAGCCGATCACTGTAATGCCCACGACCAACGTGGATGCGGCATTACAGTGACTGGCTGGCAATCCCTGCATGTTCATTGGCTCTGTAAAGAGCGCCAAACATGCAGGGCAGAGACCCGAGCTCCCGCCCGAGTAACCCGAAAATGCTCGGTGCTCGCCGAACATCCTGAGTAATGAGATGCTCGGGCGAGTATCGAGTAGTGTCGAGCATGCTCGCTCAACACTAGTGCCCTTTCAGGTTTAATAAGGACTGCCCCAGGAAAGGAAGACCAAGAGTCACCTTTGCTTCTGAGGATAAGTTTATCCGCGTCACCAGCCTCAGAAATTGCAGGTTAACAGCAGCTCAGAATAGAGACCAGGTCAATGCCACACAGCGTTCTAGCAGCAGACACATCTCTTCAACAACTGTTAAGAGGAGACTTTGTGCAGCAGGCCTTCATGGTAAAATATCTGCTAGGAAACCACTGCAAAGGACAGGCAACAAGCAGAAGAGACTTGTTTGGGCTAAAGAACGCAAGGAATGGACATTAGACCAGTGGAAGTCTGTGCTTTGGTCTGATGAGTCCAAATTTGAGATCTTTGGTTCCAACCAATGTGTCTTTGTGTGACGCAGAAAAGGTGAACGGATGGACTCTACATGCCTGGTTCCCACTGTGAAGCATGGAGGAGGAGGTGTGATGGTGTGGGGGTGCTTTGCTGGTGACACTGTTGGGGATTTATTCAAAATTGAAGGCATACTGAACCAGCATGGCTACCACAGCATCTTGCAGCGGCATGCTATTCCATCCGGTTTGCGTTTAGTTGGACCATCATTAATTTTTCAACAGGACAATGACCCAAAACACACCTCCAGGCTGTGTAAGGGCTATTTGACCAAGAAGGAGAGTGATGGGGTGCTACGCCAGATGACCTGGCCTCCACAGTCACCAGACCTGAACCCAATCGAGATGGTTTGGGGTGAACTGGACCGCAGAGTGAAGGAAAAAGGGCCAACAAGTGCTAAGCATCTCTGGGAACTCCTTCAAGATGGTTGGAAGACCATTTCTGGTGACTACCTCTGGAAGCTCATCAAGGGAATGCCAAGAGTGTGCAAAGCAGTCATCGAAGCAAAAGGTGGCTACTTTGAAGAACCTAGAATATAAGACATATTTTCAGTTGTTTCACACTTTTTGTTAAGTATATAATTCCACATGTGTTAATTCATAGTTTTGATGCCTTCAGTGTGAATGTATAATTTTCATAGTCATGAAAATACAGAAAAATCTTTAAATGAGAAGGTGTATCCAAACTTTTGGTCTGTACTGTATATATAAAACATTTCATTATATATATAGTGGCATTTATTTTACATTTATTACAGCATAATATAAAGAATTATAACACAAACAATTCATTCACAATTATTATACAATAATATGAAGGCATTAAGGTCGCACAGCAGTTACATCGTCAGCCACATGGATTCTAAAACTGGTAAACGGCTTTTTTTAGGCCATTGCCTGCATAATCACATCCCAACCCTGGGGCACATTTCAGCTGGTTAAAGCATGACTCTGCGTTGTGTTACGTACCAAGTCCATCATGCTAGACCCTGGAATTACAGACCCTTTGAAAATAAATTCACCTTTATTGTTCCATGATGTAATATTTTTGTTCTGTAACAATCTGTCTAACAAAAATTTAGCATTCTTTTTATTTCGTGGATTTACATGGCTCACAATTTCACTGACAGCCCCACTTTTATCGAAGTCTGAATTTGACAATTGTTGGTGATCAGTTTTCAGGAGTGCTAACGAGATTTAGCATTGATTGCTCTTTGGCATTGTGTCTAGCATGGACCAAATATCTTTGTAGTATTTCACTATAAGTTTTAATTTTCCATCATCTGGTATGTCCCGGCGTTGTAAAATCTCGCTAATCTCGCCATCAAGACGTTGGATAACACTCTGGCGTATATTGTCTGTATTAGGGGGTCTTAGTTTGATTAGGTCCTGTTTAGGGATCAGATACATTTTCTCTGTATGTTCCATTATTTGCCCGCTAGTAGGTGCTTCTTTTTCTTTATGGAGTGAGATTTATCACTGAGAGCTCTTATAGCTTTACGCCACTTCTTTAGTATATTTTTTTGACGTTCTTTCAGGGGTATTCGGCCTTTTAAGATGTTTAAAGCAATCTCCCCTATGGCTGTGATTAAATCGCTGCTCGCACTGCGTAAAATAGATTTTCTGACAGTAGGAGTTGCCTTCACCAGCGTTTTTAAGACCGCCCATTTACGACGTATTCTCTCAGACATCTTTACAACACTGTGTATACAGCGTAGAATGCCCGGTTTAGTGTGAAATTCTCTTTTTAGACGTATTTTTCTTTTGAACATACACAGCGGGCAATGCTGGTGGAAACAACCCCGTCCTTAAGCGCAGATCCTCAGGGGTATTAGCTCTTAAATCTGACAGCAAATACCCATAAGGCGTCCGCGTGGCATCCTCAAAAGCCTCTAAGAAGCGCGTCTTTCCGGGGTACATCTAACGGCTAGTGTCACAATTTGTAATTTATCTCGTAGATTATTAAAAAGCACCATGTACTTTGTGTCCAAATTTATCGTCCTGCTTTTCTTACCTTGACAAAATATGTTTTGTACCAGGTAGAAAATGCTGAGATTTCTGTGGTGAACATACTTGGTAAATGCTTTTTCTATCTTGCAGTTATCTCTAGCACTCTCCATGAGATCATCAACAATAGTCAAATTAACCTTTCTCACAATGCCGGGCTGTTGTACGACAATACTTTTCTGTATTTCAGAACCTGAATTACGTGGGTGGTCCAGAACCAGATCTTTTAGACTGTTAAAATGAATAGACTGTGTGTTTGGCGCTACTTTCAGACTGCCAATACAGCTAATGCTAAAACCGTGTTCATATTGTTCCATGATTGCCACTACTACGGTATCAAAATAGGAAAGGTTTTATTGGTGCGTCTTACTTTTGTGAAAGCTACAATTCGGTGTTTCATCACAAGAACAATCATGCTTGCCAGTATTTTTTGTAAAGCCTGTCAAAGAGAGAATTGTGTGGAGGGCACTGGCGAGCAAGAACCCTGCTGCCTAATTTGCCGGGTGTATTTTCGCTCGAGCGAGTGCTTAGATTATCACACACAATTATCTGTAGAAGACCCGGCATTCTGTCGGCTTAAAATATTTTGTGATGACTGCAACCGTTTTGTCTTCAGAAATAGTGAGACTGAGCATAAATGTAATGGTTTACGGTGCCCTGTATGCCATGGTCATATAAATAAATTTGATGACCATCTTTGCTACATGAGGCAGTATGTACCAAAGGTAGAGTCAGATCGCTATTAGTGTTGAGCGAGTATGTACTGTCCGAGTATGCTCAGGCCGAGCTCCGAGTATTTACAGCTGCTCGGTGATATGGTTGAATCGCTCCCGTGTGCATGATTTGCGACTGTGTGACAGCTTTATTACTTGTAAGGAATGTGTAAGAAATAGACATTCCTCACATGTAATAAAACTGTCAAACAGTTGCAAATCATGCACACGGAGAGATTCAACCATATCACCGAGCAGCTGTAACTACTCGGAGCTCGGCCCAAGCATACTCGGCGAAAGGGTTAACAGAACATACTCGCTTAACACTAATCGCTATATCTTTTACGACTTTGAATGCATGCAGGAAATGGGCACACACATATCGAATTACATTTATGCCACAACGCTATATGGCCACCCATTCTGGGAGTTTGAAGGTAATACTTGCACGCATGACTTTGTACAGTTCTTTACAGGTGGGAAATTTTCAGGCTATACCTTCATAGCCCACAATGCAGGGCGCTAAGATTCTTATTTTATTGTTAAGGAGCTGATTTTTGAAAAGCTGCGGGTGAAGTTGGTAACCCAAGGTGGCCGTCTCTTGTGTGTGACGCTGACCGATTTAAATAGGAGATTCAAAGACTCTCTAAATTTCATCCCCATGAAGCTTAGTAAGTTACCGCAGGCTATGAGTTTTTCAGGCGCCAAAGGTCAATTTCCACACATTTTTAACACCATAGAAAACCAAAACTATGTAGGCCCCCTACCTAATGTAAAATATTATGGGGTTTCTCGTTTGACGAGAAAGCAGAGTTCATGGAGTGGTATGAGAGCCAGAAACATGCAATTTTTGACTTCTTATTGCCAGCAAGATGTTGAGATTTTGAGGCGTTCCTGCGAGATCTATAGAGAGCGTATTATGGATATGACACAGAAAAATGTTAAAATATTCTGTAAGCGCCAAAAGCAAACTACAGCAGTGTCCAAATGTGTTGATCCTTTTCAGCTCATCACCCTGGCCTCTGTATGTATGACAATGTACCGGTTTAAATTTCTTCCAAAAAAGACCATCGCCATTTTACCCGGTGATAATTATCACAAGACAAAAAAGCGCTACTCATCACCCGCTATACAGTGGCTCATGTATGTAGCACACTCCGAGAACATTGTCATTCAGCATGCTTTGAGAGGTGGCGAAAACAAGTTGGGAAATATTTTCTAGACGGGTATGCCTATGTTAACAAACAACACGTAGCATTTGAATTTCAGGGGTGTTTTTACCACAGCTGCCCCGTGTGTTATAATGAAAATGACACAAATAAGGTAACAAATACATCCTATGGCCAGTTATATTATGCGTTTTTAGCTAAAAAGCGTTACTTACAGTGCTGCGGGTACACAGTAAGAGTGATGAGGGAGCATGACTGGAATGAAATGGTTGAAAAAGATTCTAACCTTCAAACATTTCTTCTCCAAATGGAATTCCCCAACACCTTTAGACCCATGAGATGCTCTTTAGGGCGGCCGAACAAACGCCATTAAACTCTATCACCGCTTGGAGGATGGAGAGACATTGCATTACTACGATTTCACCAGTCTGTATCCCTTTGTAAACAAAACTAAAACATACCCTGTAGGCCACCCAGATATCATCTATGACAATTTCAGCTTCATTAAAAAATACTTTGGTATTGCTAAAGTCAAGGTCTACCCGCCAAGAGATTTGTTTTTCCCTGTGCTGCCTGTAAAACTCAACAAAAAATTAATGTTTCTCCTTTGCTACACATGCGCTGTAAGTTCACAGACCAAGGTTTGTGCTCATAGTGATGAAGAACGCGCCCTGACCAGTACATGGTGCACTATAGAGCTTGAGATGGTTGTAGAAAAGGGGTACAGGATTGCCCACATCTATGAAATATGGCATTTTCCTAACACAACTGATGATCTGTTTGCTTCCTACATTAAATTACATCTTCGTGATAAGCAGGAGGGTTCGGGTTATCCCAGCTGGTGCACTGATGAAGTCAAGAAAAAGCAGTACATTGACGCCTTTCTTGAAAAAGAAGATGTACAATTACGGCCTGAAAATATAGGTGTGAATCCGGCTAAGAGATTGATCTCTAAACTTTTCTAAATTCTTTATGGGGAAAGTTTGGTCAGCTATCTAATTTATCATGTAGCAGAATTGTTAGTGACCCCGATGAGCTTTTTAAGTATGAGTTTCTACCTTACCATGACATTTCAATGTTACATTTCATTGATGATGAAACTGCAACCATTAACTGGAAATATGCAAAAGGCCATCACACCGTCAACAAAAACACAAACATTTTTATAGCGTGTTTTACAGCTGCGTATGCCCGGCTAGAGCTCTATTCTCTGCTGGACCGGCTGCAGGAGGAGTGTCTTTATCACGACACAATTCAGTTATTTTTGTGCAGAGGGATGGTGCGTGGAACCCGACTTTAGGTGATTACCTGGGGGAACTGACCAGTGAGATACCCGATGACACTCACATCACAGAATTTGTATCTGCGGGTCCCAAAACTTACGGGTACAAACTCAACATTGGTAAAACTGTCTTAAAAGTTAAGGGTATAACACTAAATGTTGGTAACACACAGTCTATTAATGTGAACAGTCTAAAAGATCTGGTTCTGGACTACCCACGTAATTCAGGTTCTGAAACACAGAAAAGTATTGTCGTACAACAGCCCGGCATTGTGAGAAATAAAAAGTACTGGGACATTGAAACAAGACCACTGCGCAAAACACAAAAGTGCGTTTACACAAAGCGGCGGCTATTAGACGGGTTTATCATCCTGCCATATGGCTATTAGGAGCGCTGTGATGGATCTGCGGCTACAACACCCATTCTCCTGTATTCTGGCCGGCCCGTCTAATTCTGGGAAAAGTTATTCTGCAAAGCAGCTGTTACATAATATTGATACGCATTTTTCTCACAAACCCGATAATATTGTTTGGTTTTATTTGTGCTGGCAAAAACTATATGATGAAATCTCTCCCTCTTTCCCCAACATCAGATTTTTGGAGGGTCTGCCGCATACGTTTGTAGCACCCCGAGGGTTCGGTTGCTACAGAGGTATTGCATCTCACCCAGATGTGCGATATCTCACTTCCGGGTAAGGATGGAGTGTGGCTCAGGACCCTAACACCCACATGCACTACACCACATTTCCGGGGGACAGCTCGACGGTGCTCCCATTAGTTATGCAGGCACGAGTGAGCATGTCCCTGGCTGGAGTGGGGGGAGGGAACACCTAGAGAAGGGAACCCGGTAGTGTGTGCTTAGGGGAAGCAGATCCTGGGTGCACTTTGTACAGGAGTATAAGAGGGAGGGGCACGATCTTAAGAGAGTTCAGAGTGGAGAGAGGAGAAGCCAGTGAGCAGAGCTGCTTTATGGGCTCTGCTCCACAGGCAAGGGGAAGCCAGAGAGCAGAGCTGCTTTATAAGCTCTGCTCCACAGGCAGGCCCTGTGAGGAGGCCTGAGTCTGGAGGAGGAAAGAAAGAGGAAGAGAAGCAGACTGGGCTCCAAGAAGGACAGAGGGGACCCCAGGGGTGTGGACTGGCTGGTAGCCACCACACGCCCGCCGCTACCCGAGTAGGGGGGTCAGGTCAAGAAGAAGGGAACCGGATCCCAAATTAGTGGAGGAGAGAAACTACCCTCAACTAAGAACCGGAGGCTGCGACATTACATGTGGAGCAGCCCCTCGCCACACCCGCTAGAAAGGCACCACATAGGACCTGGGAAACGCAGGCCAACGTTTGCCCACCAAGAAGGTCCGAGGCAGCTGGACATAAGCGTGGTCACTAGTGGGGTTGAAGACCAGAAACAGGGGACAAAAAGGGGGTCCTGCAAAGCACTCCAGAAAGACCTGGGAGTTAACCGAGCCCCTCACCTGGTGAGCACAGCGCGACACGGGCGGCCACCTCTGCAGCGGTGGCCTGGAGCAGTAACCGAGTAACCGTGAGTAAAGACCCTGAACTGCACCATCAGGACTCCGAGTTGTCTTTGCTGCGCTCGTGCACCACCATCACCCCCATCATCCGCACAAGCTGCCCTGAGGCCATACCCCTCCCGTTGGGGGTTATACCATCCCTGCTGCGCACATACCACCGGCCTCAGCGGACTGTTCTGCAGCGGCGGCCTTGTGACCGCAAATAAACGGGTGGCGTAGTCGACACACTCAAATAACATCTATCAAGACTGCCACACACTGAGTTTGACTCCCTGGGCACGGACCGGGTCCCCGCCACTCGGAGACTACAACCCTCATCTGATCCGGTTCCGGGTAAGCCCCCGTGCGCGAGACGCTGCGCGACAGAGCAGGCCCAGGGGCGCGTCAACTTTTGGCGTAGTCGGCAGGATTTCGTGCCCGCAACCACCGGGTACTGCGTGCCTGAACAAGAGACTTTCAAACTCACCTGTGGTGAAGATTCCCGCCATCCGACGCCATCTTCAGCCTTCTTCCCGCCATCCGTGAAGATTCCCGCCATCCGGCGCCATCTTCGGCCTTCTTCCCGCCATCTGTGGAGTTTTCCCGCCATTGGACGCCATCTTGAGGACGCCGCGCGGGAAGAAGAGGGGCGTGGACTCCGAAAGCGCGCGAGAACTGAAGCCCTGCCTCACGTCCGGACGTCGCGTCAGGTCCTGGAAGGAGCCCAGCAGACGCTGACGTCACAGGAGCGCGACGGAAGGTCCTCAACCCTACGATCCACTGCGGAGCCGCGGCCTACGGAAAAGGATCATCGCCGGGTAGGCCACGGTCCGCCAGGGGGGAAGAGGACACCAGGAACGGACAGCAAAATGGCGGACCGGCAGCAGACTAAGCTGCCCAGCATCGGCAGCGCCCCAGCCGTCGCGGGCCCCGACCAGCACCAGGAGAAGACGCGTGACGCAGGAGCGGTCGCGGGAGCAGGTAAGAGGAGTCTCCCTGTCCCGGACGCTGCCAGCGTCAGCCTGCTCCCGGGCCCCCTGGTGGAGCCGCTGACCCCGGGCGCTGTAGTCACCGATCTGCTCCAGCCCCCGCAACAAGCCCTGCGGCCGAGCCCTCCAGCCCTGGGCACTGTCACCACCAGCCCGCGCCCAGGCCCAAAGTCGCACCCTCTGACCCTGGGCGTCATAAACGGCGACCCTCTCCACGCCCGGTCGCAGGGCCTGAACTCCCCAGGTGCAAAAGGACTGTACGCCCTCCACGTTCATCGGCTAACTGAGGAGGAGCTGCAGTACTACCAGTACGAGGAAAGCCAAGAGGACCCGGACGGGTCTGAAGACTACCCTCAGGAGGGAGCACAGAGAGGATACCGCTACTGAAGGGAAGTAGCATGAACAAAGAACTGTATATAGTTGCCCGATAGGGTGCTTAAGCTGCTAATTGGAGTGTGGTCCCCGTTGGGACAGAAAGAGAACTATTTCCCTTATCCCCTACCTGGCTGGGGACTGAGAACAGCCACCCCTACCTGGCCGAGGACTGAGAGCGGCCAACTCTTGTATATAGTTGCACTCCTTTAAGTGCCCCATATTGGTTTTATAACAAGCCTAAACTACCTCAGAAAAGTTTAAGAGAGAGCCGTTCCCATAAAGGGAAACTGAATGTTGATACCTGTTGTACTTGTTGTTTATGAAAAATTTGCATGTTCTAATGTATAACCTGTCTTTTGCTCAGTTCCAGCCCGCGGACGTGCTGGGTTTTGCCAGGGGGGAATGTAGCACCCCGAGGGTTCGGTTGCTACAGAGGTATTGCATCTCACCCAGATGTGCGATATCTCACTTCCGGGTAAGGATGGAGTGTGGCTCAGGACCCTAACACCCACATGCACTACACCACATTTCCGGGGGACAGCTCGACGGTGCTCCCATTAGTTATGCAGGCACGAGTGAGCATGTCCCTGGCTGGAGTGGGGGGAGGGAACACCTAGAGAAGGGAACCCGGTAGTGTGTGCTTAGGGGAAGCAGATCCTGGGTGCACTTTGTACAGGAGTATAAGAGGGAGGGGCACGATCTTAAGAGAGTTCAGAGTGGAGAGAGGAGAAGCCAGTGAGCAGAGCTGCTTTATGGGCTCTGCTCCACAGGCAAGGGGAAGCCAGAGAGCAGAGCTGCTTTATGGGCTCTGCTCCACAGGCAGGCCCTGTGAGGAGGCCTGAGTCTGGAGGAGGAAAGAAAGAGGAAGAGAAGCAGACTGGGCTCCAAGAAGGACAGAGGGGACCCCAGGGGTGTGGACTGGCTGGTAGCCACCACACGCCCGCCGCTACCCGAGTAGGGGGGTCAGGTCAAGAAGAAGGGAACCGGATCCCAAATTAGTGGAGGAGAGAAACTACCCTCAACTAAGAACCGGAGGCTGCGACATTACATGTGGAGCAGCCCCTCGCCACACCCGCTAGAAAGGCACCACATAGGACCTGGGAAACGCAGGCCAACGTTTGCCCACCAAGAAGGTCCGAGGCAGCTGGACATAAGCGTGGTCACTAGTGGGGTTGAAGACCAGAAACAGGGGACATAAAGGGGGTCCTGCAAAGCACTCCAGAAAGACCTGGGAGTTAACCGAGCCCCTCACCTGGTGAGCACAGCGCGACACGGGCGGCCACCTCTGCAGCGGTGGCCTGGAGCAGTAACCGAGTAACCATGAGTAAAGACCCTGAACTGCACCATCAGGACTCCGAGTTGTCTTTGCTGCGCTCGTGCACCACCATCACCCCCATCATCCGCACAAGCTGCCCTGAGGCCATACCCCTCCCGTTGGGGGTTATACCATCCCTGCTGCGCACATACCACCGGCCTCAGCGGACTGTTCTGCAGCGGCGGCCTTGTGACCGCAAATAAACGGGTGGCGTAGTCGACACACTCAAATAACATCTATCAAGACTGCCACACACTGAGTTTGACTCCCTGGGCACGGACCGGGTCCCCGCCACTCGGAGACTACAACCCTCATCTGATCCGGTTCCGGGTAAGCCCCCGTGCGCGAGACGCTGCGCGACAGAGCAGGCCCAGGGGCGCGTCACGTTCGTAGATGATGATTTATTCCCGCCTGACAAGGTTAATTTGACTATTGTTGATGATCTCATGGAGAGTGCTAGTGATAACTGCGAGATAGAAAAGCATTTACCAGGTATGTTCACCACAGAAATCTCAGCATTTTCTACCTGGTACAAAACATATTTTGTCAAGGTAAGAAAAGCAGGACGATAAATTTGAACACAAAGTACATGGTGCTTTTTAATAATCCACGAGATAAATTACAAATTGTGACACTAGCCCCGTGAGATGTACCCCGGAAAGACGCGCTTCTTCTTAGAGACTTTTGAGGATGCCACGCGGACGCCTTATGGGTATTTGCTGTTATATTTAAGAGCTAAAACCTCTGAGGATCTGCGCTTAAGGACGGGGTTGTTGCCACCAGCATGTGTATGTTCAAAAGAAAAATACGTCTAAAAAGTGAATTTCACACTAAACCGGGCATTCTACGCTGTATACACAGTGTTGTAAAGATGTCTGAGAGAATACGTCGCAACTGGGCGGTCTTAAAAACGCTGGTGAAGGCAACTACTACTGTCAGAAAATCTATTTTACGCAGTGCGAGCAGCGATTTAATCACGGCCATAGGGGAGATTGATTTAAACATCTTAAAAGGCCGAATACCCCTGAAAGAACGTCAAAAAAATATACTAAAGAAGTGGCGTAAAGCTATAAGAGCTCTCAGTGATAAATCTCACTCCATAAAGAAAAAGAAGCGCCTACTAGCGGGCAAATAATGGAACATACAGAGAAAATGTATCTGATCCCTAAACAGGACCTAATCAAACTAAGACCCCCTAACACAGACAATATACGCCAGAGTGTTATCCAACGTCTTGATGGCGAGATTAGCGAGATTTTACAACGCTGGGACATACCAGATGATGTGAAAATTAAAACTTATAGTGAAATCCTACAAAGATATTTGGTCCATACTAGACACAATGCCAAAGAGCAATCAATGCTAAATCTCGTTAGCACTCCTGAAATTGATCACCAACAATTGTCAAATTCATACCAGATAAAAGCGGGGCTGTCAGTGAAATTATGAGCCATGTAAATCCACGATATAAAAAGAATGCTGAATTTTTGTTAAACAGGTTGTTACAGAACAAAAATATTACATCATGGAACGATAAAGGTGAATTTATTTTCAAAGGGTCTGTAATTCCGGGGTCTATCATGCTGGACTTGATACGTAACACAACGCAGAGTCATGCTTTAACCAGCAGAAATGTGCCCCGGGGTTGGGATGTGATTATGCAGGCAATGGCCTAAAAAAAGCCGTTTACCATTTTTAGAATCCATGTGGCTGACGATGTAACTGCTGTGTGACCTTAATGCTTTCATATTATTGTATAATAATTGTTTGTGTTGTAATTCTTTATATTATGCTGTAATAAATGTAAAATAAATGCCACTATATATATTATGAATAGTGATGAGCTAATGCGCTCGCCACTACTCGGTACTCGCCCGAGTATCATGGTGCTCAACAAGCTCGGCGAGTATTTCCGGGTTGCTCGGGCGGGAACTCGTGTCCCCTTCCTGCATGTTTGGCACTCTTTAGAGAGCCAATGAACATGCAGGGATTGCCTGCATGCACTGTAATGCTGTAGCCATGTTGGTTGTGGGCATTACAGTGATTGGTTGGCCGCACAGCGTCATCAGGTATATATCAGACCTGGCGCTGCCATGCTCGTCACAGTCACTCCGGATCAGACAGTGTAGGGAGAGCTGCTGCTGCGCCAGGGAGAGATTTACTTGTGTATTAGGTAGTATAGGGAGAAAAAACGTACATTACACGTATCAATCTTAACAAACAGTCCTTTTGAGGATGAACTAATCCATCTGCAGAGATATCAGGCAGGCAGTGTATATAGGCAGGCAGGCAGTGTATATAGGCAGGCAGGCAGGGTATATAGCAGACTGCAGTGCACATAGCACAAGAGGCTCCATTCCAATTCTGCCTTCTGCTGCTGTTAGATATTTCTGGAAATAGGCCCAGGTCTCAGGGGCCAGGAATAATTTTTTTTGCATCTTAATCCTCATTATTTGCTTAAAAATCAATCCAGAGAACACGGTTTTTCTGCGCCATTTGCTTGTTGGCACTGCAGAATACAGCCAGGTCCTTTCCATATTACAGCGCTGGAAATCCAGCTATTTAAAACTGTGTTTTCTCCGTCACACGGATCACATATACGTTGCCTTAAAATACTGCCATCTCTGGCCTACATTAATTTTTTTTTTCAGTGTGTCAGCAAAGTTATTGACACTGGTTTGCTGTTCAAAACAGTTACCTACAGGACAGGTATTTAAAACTGTGTTTTCTCCGTCACACGGATCACATGTACATTTTCACAAAAACTGCCATTTCTGGCCTCCATTAAAAATTTTTTTCAGTGTCTCAGTGAAGCAATTCACAGCAGTTTGCTGTTCAAACTGCTTACCTACAGGCCAGGTATTTAAAACTGTGTTTTCTCTGTCAAACGGCTCACATATAAGTTCGCTCCAAACTCAGTCATTTGTAGTGAGCGTGGAAGATACTGTCCTCCATTTAAAATGGGCAAGGCACGTGGCAAGGGACGGGGAACTGGACGTGATGGTAATGGTGCATGCAGAGGCCGAGGACAAGGCCGTGGGCAAGCCGAAATTGTGCCAAAACAAACTCCCACATCTTCTCGCCTGACCTTCCTGTCCCAATTTCTAGGGGACCGCAGCACACCACTATTGAACCCAGAGCAGTGTCAAAAGGTTGTTGGTTGGATAGCGGATAATGCTTCCAGTCACTTATCCACCACCACCACCACCACCCTGTCTTACACATGGTCAAGTCTCAGTAGCTGTGAGTTTGGACCGCATATTCCTCACCCTGATGCTCCTTCCTCCCACCATGCCGAGTATCCAGAGACAACTGATCCCACACTTGGACACTCTGAAGAGCTGTTCACTTTTCCATTTAAAGATTCGGGCCTCTCGCCCGGTCCACTTGAAGCGGGGCAAGAGGAGATCGCGTGTAACAATGCCCAAATATATGAGCAGCCACGGTCACACGAAGGCGATGGTGGGAACGTGTCAAGAGAGGTGGACGATAATGAGACACAAGACACAATTGCTATAAAGTCAGGAAGTCAGGAGGAGGACCAGGGTGCGGAAGTGGAAGACGAGGTGGTGGATGATATAGTAACTGACCGAACCTGGCAGGAGGACATGCAGAGCGAGGACAGCAGCACACAGGGAGAGGGATGCAGAGCACCCCAACAGGCAGGAATAAGCAGTGTGGTGGCCACAGACAGAAGGCAGGCAACCGTTCCCCGTAACACTAACATGAAGGAAGTTGCCAGTACAACTGTTAGGTCTTCCCGAGTCTGGTTGTTTTTTAAAGACTCTGCCGATAACCCCAAAAAGGCCATTTGCACCACCTGCCAGGCCAGCATTAGCAGGGGTGGCCAAACGACCAGCCATACCACCACCTGCATGATCAGGCACATGGCAGCAAAGCACCCGACTTTGTGGGATGAACCCCATGGTCCAGGAATAGTGTCTGCGGGTGGCATCATTGCTTCTTCCGCTGTTGTGCATGCAAGCCAATCCCCTGTCCATTGTGCATGCAAAGATGCGTCCTGCTCTGCACCTGTCGTTCGTTGCACACGCTCAAGTAGCAGCATCAGGAAGCACGTCTTTGTCCTTGTCCCAGCGCAGCATTCAGTTGTCCATACCCCAGTCCTTGGAACGCAAGCGCAAATATGCAGCCAACGCCCCACAGGCCACAATACTAAATTCTCACATTTCACGACTGCTTGCGCTCAAAATGTTGCCTTTTAGGCTCGTGGAGACGGAAGCATTCCGCAACCTGATGTCGGCGGCCATCCCTCGGTACTCGGTCCTCAGCCGCCACTATTTCTCCCGGTGTGCCATCCCCGCATTACACAAGCAGGTGTCCCAAAACATTAGCCGTGCTCTCAACAATGCAGTTACCGGTAAAGTCCACTTAACCACGGACACGTGGACAATTGCTTGTGGGCAGGGACGGTACATCTCACTGACGGCACACTGGGTTAACATAGTGGAAGCTGGGACCCAGTCAGACCTTGGGACAGAACACGTTCTCCTGAAGCCAAGGATTGCGGGCCCTAGGTCAATCAGGGTTGCCCCCACTGTCTACAGCTCCTGCACCTCATTCTCCTCAGCCTTCTCCTCCTCTTCAGCCTCCATCTCCGAAATGACCACATCAGTCACAAGCTGCAAGCACTGCAGCACTGACTCGGCCAAGCGGCAACAGGCTGTGCTGAAGCTAATATGCTTAGCTGAAAAACTGCACAATGCTGAAGAGTTGTGGACAGCTCTGAAAGAGCAGGCAGATCTGTGGATCACACCGCTGAACCTACAGCCAGGCATGGTCGTGTGTGACAATGGCCGGAACCTGGTGGTGGCTCTAAGGCGAGGCGAGCTCACACACGTACCATGCCTAGCCCATGTGCTTAACCTCGTGGTACAGCGGTTTCTCAAATCCTACCCAGAGCTGCCGGATCTGCATGTTAAAGTACGCCGCCTGCTCACAATCAAAGAGGATGCATTGCAAGCGGAGCACGAAGAGATGGAGCTAGGGACCATACAGGGAGATTACACACAGCCAAGCCTCAACTCATCCCAACGTGGATTGGGAGACAATGAGGAAGAGGAGGAGGAGGAGGAAAGACAGGAGCTAGTTTCATGCACTATAGACGGTACGACCTGCATAACTTTCATACCGTCTGTTCAGCGTGGATGGCCAGAGGACAGAGAGGAGGAGGAGGAGGAGGAGAGCATGGTCAGTCATCCTCTTGGTGAGGGCACGGAAGTCTTGCCTGTTAGTAGTCTGGCACGCATGGCCGAGTTTATGTTACACTGCCTTTCCCATGACCCACGCGTTCTCAAAATTTTGGGTGACAGTCATTACTGGTTGGTTACACTTCTAGGCCCATACTACAAGGAGAACTTTATATCTCTTATTCCTGAGGCGGACAGGTCTACAAAAATGGGGCTGTACCAGAAGGCCCTTGTTGCGGGACTATTAAAAAAATTCCCATCTGAAAATGCTGGTGGCAGAGGGCACACTTTGTTGGACAACCAAGGAGTACAGGCGAGAGAGACACAACTTCAATCCAGCAGAGGCAGGGGAACACTGTCAAAGTTCTGGGAGAGTTTTCTCAGACCCTCCCATCACATAGGCCCTGAGGCGTGGAGTACTCTCACAAGGAGTGCAAGGTTTGGGAAGATGCTGAGGGAGTCCCTTACCGTACCAACGTCCTCCGTGATTCCGCTGTGCCTTATAACTATTGGGTATCCAAGCTGGATACGTGGAATGAACTGGCTCTCTATGCCTTGGAGGTCCTGGCCTGCCCTGCCGCCAGCGTTTTATCAGAGCGGGTTGTTAGTGCCGCTGGTGGAATTATAACTGATAAGCGCATCCGCCTGTCAACTGAAAATGCTGACAGGCTGACTCTTATAAAAATGAACAAGGGCTGGATTGGGCCAGACTTCTCAATACCACCGAATGATAGCAGCGTAACATAATCTCCAATCCAGTGTCTTCTTGGGAGGTGTATCCCCATGCACCTTTTCACACCCACACATGGGTATAAGCTTCCTGATTTTGTCTATTTACACTTGTCCTCCTCCTTCTCCTCATCCTCCACCACCATATCACCAGGGTGACCGTGGTCCGTGATGCAACACCCACCTAATTTTTTTAAACGGTGTTTATGATGCCCGTAAACAATTTTTTTTATACAGTATGTTCATGTATACCCCCCAGGGGTAAATGTTTGTCAGCCCATATACTTAGTGCATGGGCATTACAAGTATAGGAGGCCCGCTCCTTTCTAATGGGAACATTTTTTTATGAGGCCCTCCTCTATGTCTCTTCCAAGGGGCACTGAAGTGCCTCCAAATTTTTGGCAGCCCTTGCATTCTCTGCATAGGCTAACACTATGGGAGATTCTCTCCTTTCTAATGGGAATTTGTCATTACTGTGGCTCTGCTCTGTGTGTCTTTAAATTCTTAGTGGAGTTTTTCCTAAAATTGTCAGCCGTTGGACTCACTGCATAACCTATAACTGTATAGCAGACCCTCTCCTTTCTAATGGGAACATGTCGTACCTTGTTACTGTGGCCCTGCTCCGTGTGTCTTTAAATTTTTAGTGGGGTTTTTCTTAAAATTGTCAGCCCTTGGACTCACTGAATATCCTATAACTGTATAGCAGACCCTCTCCTTTCTAATGGGACCATGTCGTACCTTGTTACTGTGGCCCTGCTCTATGTGTCTTTAAATTCTTAGTAGGGTTTTTCCCAAATTTTGGCAGCCCTTGCTGTCACAGCATGGGCATTACCACTCTAGGAGACCCGCTCCTTTATAATGGGAACATTTTTTTTTACAGAGACCCTCCTCTAAGTCCCTTCAAAGGGGTATTGGGTTGCGTCCAAATTTTTGGCAGCCCTTGCTGTCACTGGATACGCAATAACAGTATAGGAGACCCACTTGTTAATAATGGGAACAACAAAGCATAGCCGGCTGATGGCTCTCTAATAATAGCTAGGGCCGACTGCTGGCCTTTTAAGAATAGTAAAGGCGGTCTGATGTCCCTATAAAAATAGTCTTTATGACTTTCAGAGTCCCTCCATCATAAATAAAACAGGATGTGTCTGATGATGTGTCACACACCACATTGCCAGATAAGGTTGTAAAATGTTAAAATGTCATTTCCCGGTGAATGCATTTGTCTTTAAAAAAAAAAACGTAGAAAAAAACAAAACAATAGGATCTTTCTTTAGTATAAAAAACAGCCACCAATTTAACAACAATGTAATCACATTGTTCAGCTCATGCACCTCCTCCTCCATCTCCAAAATGACAACATCAGTTACAAGCTGACAGCACGGCAGCACTGCCTTGGCCAAGCGACAACAGGCTGTGCTGAAGATAACATGCTTAATGCTTAATTGACAAACCACCCAGCGCTGCAGAGTTGTTGAAAGCTGTTACACAGCAGCATGATCTGTGGCTCTCACGGCTGAACATACAGCCAGGCATGGTCGTGTGTGACAATGGGCAGAACCTGGTGATGGAGAAATGACAGCCGGGGTACATACGGTTTCCCTCTATGCCAGTCCTTTCACCGAGCTAAAGAATATGGCGGTGAAATTCAACTCCCACTGAGAAGCTGTTTTAGATTGAAAAACATTGTGCCCACCAGAGGATTTGATTCTGAGGGCTAACCTTTCTCCCTCGCTCAAGAGCCCCATAGCTGCTGCAAAGTTAGCGCTATCATGAACTCTCCTGAGGTAGAAGCCAAGGCACACCAGAGGATTCTCTGGTGGTACCGTCCAACCCTGCCAAGAAGCAGTCCTGGCTAAGAAAAGTGTGTGGAAAGGTTCCCGGACACTCTATGGCTGCTTTTTTACTGAGGAGGATACACACGCAAACACGGGGAGAACATACAAAGTCCTTACAGATGTTGTCCTTGCTGGGATTTGAACGCAGGATCCCAGTGCTGCAAGTCTTCAGTGCTAACCACTGATCCAATGTTCTGCCGTTCACCCTCTAATATCTAACAGGCTGGAGAAACTTGCACCTACTGCCACTCTATCTTCAGCTCCTTTGTGAGAAAATGTATTTGGGCAGCCACTCAGTCTACCAAATAAAATTCCTGAGAAGGAAATTCTGGATGGCTTTGCTACTGGTACTGGGGGCAGTGCTAATACCATGGCGTTGTACCATAGTTTGCTGGAAATATTCCAGGCTGGTAGGAGGCAAGCAAATTCCCACAGAAAAGTACCAGCAGTAATGTTCAGGGACCCGCTCTTGTAGAAGACGGGGACAACACCGGGAGAAATTGTGGCGGCTGGGGACCGAGTATGGACACGAGGCATGATGCATGTGGTTGTGAAAAGCTTCCACCTCCACAAGCATAAAAGGCCACATTTCAAGTGACAGCAGCTTTACAGGACTTCCTGTGAGAAATGACATGCAGGATAGATAGGGTTTCCCTCTATGCCAGTCCTTTCACCGAGCTAAATACAACTCTCAGCAAAAATAGTTGTGGACTGGCTCCGTACCATCCCTGGCCACATTCACCTGTCCATGTGTTTGTGGTTAGGCGGTCCTTCCCAGTAAGTGCACTGGGGAGGGCACGGGTAATGTTATGGTACCCGTGCTTGTGGAAGGCGGAGGCGATACCGGAAAATATAGTGTCGGCTGGTGATCGAGTATGGACACCCGGCCGCTGCCGGCATGAGGTTGTGAAAAGCTTTCGCCTCCACGAGCTTAAGATGCCATATTTCAAGAGCAAGCAGCTGCCCAGAAATCTGGCAGTTTAGTATTGCCACCTGTGGGTGGATGGCTGGCTGCATACTTACACTTGCATTCCAAGTAACAGAAAACTAAGCAGATGGTGGCCTCTATCATCATCATGGCCTCACCTCGGCACTATGAACTTGTGTCACCCAGGGGGAATATAGGGGACTCGTTACCCGGGCCTTTTACCTTGTTTAGGAGGTCACGGCATTCAGCTCCCGGGCCCGTACTCTGGGTCTCTCTTTAAAAGGGGATTTTAGTGTACAGTTTGTCTCGTGACGCCACCTGTGGTTTCCGGTAATGGTTACCGGTGCTGCTGCAGACCTCCGGGGGGTGATGGGATGGCAGCTGGGATGTTTCTGCTCCCCACAGGTGGAGTGGGCCCCCGGGGCAGTGTAGGTGCAAATGGTGGTGATGCTGGGGCTTGCAGTGCACGAGAGATGGCGCAGCAGGAGTAACTGACAGAGACAGGGGATTCACTTCAGTACCTTTACTGGTGCGGATGTCAGGTACGGTCCAGGGTACTCGGTAGGAAGGGTGGACTTCAGGACTTCTCCCCAGTGAGTGGGTATAAGGCCTCCTTGTCCGTGTCTCCCTCTCTCTAAGCTCCTGGCCAGTCTGCAACTGGGCCTAGCTTCTGTGTCGTGCTGTTCCTTCACTTGTCGCTTGGTGGTAGGACCTTTTTCTGGCAACCACTATCCCTGGACGCTGGGGCCTTCGTGGTTCCTAGTCCTGTCAAGGGTTTAGCTTCAGGTCGACCAGGGACTTGTAGTCCTCCTGGTATGCCGGTGATCCCTACTGGGTATAAAGGACCCTGTAGGCGCGGACCCGGTGCTCCGGTTCACGTCTTCGGGTGAGTCTATGATGCTCCTCTGCCCCCTCAACTCCTTTCTCTTCTCCTCTTTGCCTCTGGCCACACTCGGGGCCCTCAATACAGCAGCAGACGTGCTGCGTCTTCACTGCTCTCAGTGGCAGCACACTCTCTGACTAAACTGACTGCCTAACTCCACCCTCCAGTATATATGTCCCTATCCCGGCTCACTCTGGTGGTATGAGGTGGAAGGGTGGAGGTGTTTGTTTGTAATGAGGGCCTCTTGTGGAGAAGTCCGTCCATGCACCCTTTTGGGTCCTGTGGTACCTGTGAACAGCAGGGTGCCACATTCCCCCTAGTACAATTCAGTACTCCTGTACTGAAGCATTTTGTAACAGGTTACAACAATAACAATAATAATTCTATTAACAATAACAACAATTAAGTTACAGTATGTCCCGTAGCCAGGTGTCCATTTCACAGAAGATGGTATAACATGAGTAACATGAGGGACCCACCTGAAATCCCTCAACGTAGGCCCTGGGCGTGGCTACAGGGCATAAGTGATCCAGCTGCTGGACCACGTCTTCGGCCACGCCAAACGGGTTTTTGTTCAGTGGTCAAATAAGGGGGCACTTTTGATGAGTGCAACTATTTACAGCGACAGTTTTTGGCTGCTCACAGTCCTAAGCCTACAAGTCTCTGTACTTTGACGGGTAACTACAGGCACACATTAATTTCAGTTTACACAATAAACAATAGGCAATACCCAACTGGGTAACTATTTATAATGTAGGCACTTTGTGCTTATTCCCTAAACCTGGCAGGGATTTGTCCTTGTGTGCTGCGTGTGGACCTTCGTAGCACTGGGGTTATACTGGTGTCTGTGCATGCACTCTCTGCTAACCTATCAGGTGTATGTGCTGGTAGATTATAGAACTGCCTCAATCTCTCTAAGGGACTGGCAAGTTCACTGATTACTGGGCCTTCAGGCTCTGCCTCAACGGGTGATCCTCCTCTGACTGGGGACTCTTCCTGTTCCTGAGCAGGTTCTTCTAGAGCGCTCACAGGTTCTTCTTGTGGTTGATAGAAGTGTATTACTGGTATAATAACTGCTCCATCAAGTTGAGGCCAGTCTGCAGGGAAATCTCCTAGAACTGTGTGAAGCACATCTTCCTTGGGTTCTTCCGGTGCTATAAAAGGTACTTCTTCCTCCGTTGTCTTCAGTAGAACTGGGCACACTTTCAAGTGGTCTCTTGAGACTGTTGCGGTTGTCTTACCTCCTTCCTTACTAATCAGGCAGGTTTTACTGTTTTCAAATCTGGAGTTTAGCACAGTGTAGGGCTCTCTTTCCCACTGGTCATCGAGCTTGTGACCTCTTCTTTTCCGCTTCAGCACTATCTCTCCAAGCGCCAAGGGTACTGCTGGTGCATGTTTATTGTACTGCTCTTCCTGTCTTTCCCTCACTTCGTTTAGACTGTCTTCGACACAGGCCTGTACCTTCCTGTACTGCTCTTGCCGACTTGTGTCCCAATCTTCAGTGGACGTATCTGCAGCAGGTTCTACCACTCCGAGTTCCAGGTCCATGGGCAATTTTCCAGGACTTGCTCTTATGAGGTACACTGGGGTACAATTTCTAGAACTCACGGGTATGTCGTTATACAGGTCCACTAGGTCAGGTAGCTTTTCTGGCCACTGGTTTCTTTCTTCCAAGGGTAGGGTTTTCAACAGGTCTATAACGATGTTGTTCATTTTCTCGCACATACCGTTGTCTGCGGATGATATGGCGTAGTCCGGATCTTCTTGCATCCATACAGGTGGCAGAATTCCTTGAATAACTCAGCTTCGAAAGCAGGGCCTTGATCTGTGAGCACCTTTTCTGGATATCCATGGGGTCTGCAGAAGTAGGCTTGGAACGTTCTTGCTGCAGTTTCTGCTGTCAGGTCCTTGACAGGGGCTACCACCAGGACCCGGGAATAGTGATCCACCATGGTCAGGGCATAGGAGTAACCTGATCAGCTGGGTGACAGTTTGACGTGATCCAGAGTGACAATCTCCAGGGGTTGGGTTGTTTTAATGGACTGCAAGGGTGGTTTCTGGCTGCCATAGTCTTTCCTTCTGAGGCTACAGGGTCCACAATTCCGGCACCACCTTTCTATGGAACTCCGCTTTCCAACCCAATAGAACCGGTCCTTCAGCAGGGTTTCCAGCTTCTTCCGGCAAAAGTGACCTGCTTGGTCGTGGTAGGCCTCTAACACCATCTGGATATCTGTCCTAGGTACAACAATCTGCCACACCATTTCATGGGTCTTGGGGTTGACATACCTTCTGCACAGCTTCTCTCTGTAGATGAACAGCCAGCTTCTCTCATTCCATAGGTGCTTGGCTTGTGGGGGAGCATCCTTCTCCAGGTGAGAACCTTCTTGGGTTATCAGTCTTTTGATGAGGCTGACAACCGGGTCACTGTCCTGGGTCTCCTTCCAGCAGTGATGAGGTAGAAGGTTTGGCGTCCTACCATGACATCTTCTGGAGGCGTGCTGCTCGTGGACCATTCCATTTCTGTGGAAAGCAGGTAGTTCAATTTCTTCGAGATCATCCACTTCATCCTCGGTGTCCAACTGGTGGGGCATTCTTGACAAGGCATCAGCATTGGTATTCATGTGACCCGCCCGGTACTTGATTGTGAACTGATAATTCTACAGTCTGGCCACCCAATGCTGTTCCAGGGCTCCCAACCTGGCTGTCTCCAGGTGTGTCAAGGGATTATTGTCAGTAAAGGCTGTGAATTTAGTTGAGGCTAGGTAATGCTTGAATCTTTCAGTGATAGCCCAGACCAAGGCCAGGAACTCCAGCTTGAAGGAACTGTAATTCTCCGGGTTCCTCTCAGTAGGGCGAAGCTTCCGACTGGCATAAGCAATTACCCTTTCTCTTCCATTTTGCTTCTGGGACAACACAGCTCCCAGTCCCTCGTTGCTGGCATCGGTATACAAGAGGAAAGGCTGGCTGTAGTCAAGGTAAGCCAGGATTTCTTCACCAGTTAGAACTTCCTTCATTTCTGCAAAGGATTCAGCCTGTTCCTTACCCCACTGGAATGGGGGATTTTTACCTCTCTTGGACTGTCCTACAAGAGATCTTGTAAAGGTGCTGCCTTTTTGGTGTAATCCTTTATGAACCTCCTGTAGTACCTGACCAGTCCCAGAAACTGACGTACTTCCTTGATGTTTCTCGGTTCAGGCCACTTCTGGATGGCAGTGACCTTCTCCGGGTCTGGTGCTACTCCCTCTGAGCTGACCACGTGTCCCAGGTACTGAACCTTCTGCTTGAGCAGGTGGCACTTAGAAGGTTTTAATTTCATCCCATACCGGGACAATGCTTCAAATACCTCCGCCAGGTGCTTCAGATGGTCTTCATACGTCCTCGAGTACACGATAACGTCATCCAGGTACAGCAGCACTGTCTCAAAGTTCCGGTGTCCTAAGCAACATTCCATCAACCTCTGGAACGTCCCGGGGGCATTGCAGAGCCCAAATGGCATACTGTTGAACTCGCATAATCCTATCGGGGTGGTGAAGGCTGTATTCTCCCGGTCTTCCTCAGCAACAGCGACTTGCCAGTACCCGCTAGTGAGATCCAATGTAGAGAAGTAAGTGGCAGATTTTAGTGCAGCCAGGGATTCCTCTATATGGGGCAAAGGGTATGCATCTTTATGTGTTATTCAATTAATTTGTCTATAATCTACACACATCCTCATGCTACCGTCCTTCTTTCTGACCAGGACCAGGGGAGCTGCCCAGGGGCTACCGCTATCCCTTACTACCCCTGCCTTTTTTATATCATGCAACATTTCTTTGGCTTTTTGGTAATGTGCTGGTGGTACGGGTCTGTAACGCTCTTTAATGAGTGAATGGTTACCGGTGGGTATGTGGTGTTGTACCCCTTTATCCCTTCCAAAATCAAGTGGGTGTTTACTAAACACTTGTTCATATTCCCCAACCACTCTGTAAACACCGTGTTTCTGATGGACAGCGGTGGCGTCAGTCCCAACATGGAGCTGTTGACACCAATCCTCCAGCTGTGCTTCGGAGTCATTGTCCTCCACTGTATCTGATGGGGTCAAGGATTCCACTGTGTGTATGGCATCATTATTCACAGTATACAATCTGGCAACAGTGGCGTATCTTGGCAATTTAACTTCCTTCTCCCCACAATTTAGGAGACGTACAGGTACCCTTCCATTGCGTACATCAACTACCCCTCTAGCAGTTAGTAGTGCGGGTCTGTGCTCTGAGCTAATGGGCTCCAATACTGCCTGTTAGTTCTGTCCCTTGAGACCTATTGCTGCCCTACATCAAATCAGCATTTCACTCATTGGGGGAATCACAATGGGTATCGGGTCTGTCACCCATACATTACCAATCTCACCACCTGTTAGCTTTACCTATTGCTGGTACACCAGGGCTCGAATTTCTTTCTGGAGCACCTTCCTCTGCCCTGGTTTGGTGGTGTCATCAATCTGTTGGAGTAAAAATAACACTTCTCCCAAACAGCGGGTGGAGTTCATGTATGGACCAGTACCTTTTGTAGAGGACATCAGGTATGATGGTTACATGTGAGCCGGTATCCAGTAATGCAGGTGTTGCTATGCCGTCCAGCATGATGGACAGGAAAGGCCTTCCTCCTACAAAACGGTGGTACCAGCTTGATGGGCCTGGTTGGTCTACTCCTGGGTGTCGGCCCTCGGCCCCAGGGTTTGTCTGTTTAAAGGACAGTTCCCCGCGGTGTGGCCTGCCTTGTGGCAACGGTAGCAGATGAAGTCTCCTGGAGAGCGACGTTGGTCGTTGGTCCTTCCAATGGGGTGGCGCTGTGCTCCTCCTTCTCCTCATCCAGGGGACATCCTCAGGACTGTCGGCGAGTAGGATCCTTCCTTCCGGCTCAGGCTCCGTCCGTAGCTGCAGGGTGCTCAGGACAGTGGTCAGGGTTTTACTTAGCTGATGCACTTCAGAGCGCAGGCTGTCCAGCTCGCTAGGGGGCACTGTTTGCATCTTTGCTTCAGCCGTTAATGAAGGAACAGTGGGTGCTGCGCGCACTGGGGTGGCCCCACCCTGGTAACGCTGGATATCCGTATCTGATGGTTCCAGGGGCTGCAGACCCTTAATAGCCATGTCCTTCAGGGTATCAAAGGTGGCATTTGGATGATCTAAGGCCTACCACTGTACGGTTCTGCTCTCCTCCTGGGATCTCAACCCCCGGATGAACTGTTCTGTCAGCATTTTGTCCTCACCATGTATGCTGGCTGGACTAACCTGTTTCAGGGCCCGCAGGGCTTCCTGTAAGTGCCAGGCATAGCCCCGGAAACTGTCCTCAGGTTTCTGGGTACAGTGGTAGAACCTCATCCGGAGATCTGTCTCAGTGCGGTTTTCAAACACAGTTTGCAGTCTCTTAAAGATAATGGATACTGATTCCTGGTCTGCGGCTGGCCAGGTTTCAACTTCCCGCTCTGCGGAACCAGTCAGTTGTCCCAGCACAACAGCGGCTCTCTGTTTACCAGCCATTGAATACATGTCCGATACACCGCATATTTTCCTTTTGAATCCAGACAGGGTGTCTGGTTTGTCGTCATACTGGGGAAGCCATTTTGCTCCAGGGATATAGGGCAGGGCCATGGGTATCAACGGAGTCGTGACCCCTGCTGGTGGGGCGGCCGCTCCGGCCTGAGCAGCGCCGGGCGCAAGTTGAGCATCAGGAGCGTTAACCGGTGCTCCGGCGTTTTGCTGGTCATCGGCCATGGTTGCACCCCCCTAGTGAACCGTAGCCTACCTCCTTTACTTTTGATCTGGAAGGCCGCAGCTCCGCAGGCGACGGTCTCCTTCCAGAACCTGACGCTTCCTGGTGCTGCGTCAGAGCGTGAGGCGGGGCTTAAGCTTTGTGCGCTTCCTATGGTCACGATTCTTTAGTTCCCGCGGTTACGTGCCTCTTCTTCCCGCGCCGCAGCGCGGTAATGGCGGCGATGTTCACCAGAGTTAAAACACAGTTCAATTACGGCACACAGTACCCGGTGGAAACGGGCACGAAATCCTGTTCGTGACGCCAGGAAAGAGAGCTGTGTCACCCAGGGGGAGTATAGGGGACTCGGTACCTGGGCCTTTTACCTTGTTTAGGAGGTCACGGCAGTCGGCTCCCGGGCCCGTACTCTGGGTCTCTCTTTAAAAAGGGGTTTTAGTGTAAAGTTTGTCTCGTGACGCCACCTGTGGTTTCTGTTAATGGTTACCGGCGCTGCTGCAGACCTCCGGGGGGTGATGGGACGGCAGCTGGGATGTTTCTGCTCCCCACAGGCCGAGCGAGCCCCCGGGGCTGTGTAGGGGCTTGCAGTGCAGGAGAGATGGCGCAGCAGGAGTAACTGACAGAGACAGGGGATTCACTTCAGTACCTTTACTGGTGCGGATGTCAGGTACGGTCCAAGGTACTCGGTAGGAACGGTGCACTTCAATACTTCTCCCCAGTGAGCGGGTATAAGGCCTCCTGGTCCGTGTCTCCCTCTCTCTAAGCTCCTGGCCAGCCTGCAACAGGGCCTAGCTTCTGTGTCGTGCTGTTCCTTCGCCTGTCGCTTGGTAGTAGGACCTTTTTCTGGCAACCACTATCCCTGGACGCCGGGGCCTTCATGGTTCCTAGTCCTGTCAAGGGTTTAGCTTCAGGTCAACCAGGGACTTGTAGTCCTCCTGGTATGCCGGTGAACCCTGCTGGGTATAAAGGACCCTGTAGGCGAGTACCGAGCATTAACAAGCACGTTCGCTCATCACTAACTCTAACCTTTTCAGGTGAACTTTTGAATGCACATGTCCAACTGTTCAATGTTTCAGGACTTTTTGCACAACTTGCTATTCTCTAACATGGAGCTTATTGGTAAAATTCACAACAGGTGTTTGATTCATGAATCGGCCAACATATTTTGGGGGTTCAATTAGGATTGGTATTTAAATTGTCCTCCTCATCGTGCTGTTCACATTTTGACATTATGAGACCAAGACAACACCTAACAATTGATCAACAGTACCTTGCCATTGCGAGGCTTCAAGCAGGATGTTCACAGTGGCCACTGAGCTTAGAGCATCAAAGAGTGTCATCAGCAGGTTGCAACAGAGATACAGAAAGACTGAAAGAGTTACAGAAAGGCAGAGAAGTGGAAGTCCGTTGGCCACATCCCACATTGATGACTGTTTCATTGTGTACAATGCTCTTCGGAACCGAATGATGAATGCCACACAACACATTTAAAGAAGGTGAGAGGCACCTAAGTGTCACGTTAGACTCTCGAAACTGTTTACATCAGTGTGATCTGCGAGCTAGATGACCTGCAAGTGTACCTGACCACACTATCAAGTGCCAGTGAGCATTTATGATGGACATGAAACCAGTGGGCCTAAGTGCTGTTCACTAATGAAAGTCGATTCACGCTGAGCTGAATACTTTGTGAATGTTACAGTGAGAAGCCCCTGCGGACACAGACAGCTTGGGGCCCCTGTGCAAGAAATATGTTTGGACCTCCCTCCTTTTATGGCGACCAAGCTGACCAGGAACCGGAGCCGCCAGCAGACTTCGGTGTCCTCACGATCACGCATGACGTCATTGCCCCCAGTCATGGGCATGCCGAGGTCAGCAGCTGGCCGTAAATTGGAGTGCAGGGAGCGGGTGGATCCCCTGCACTGCACTATATTTCAGCTGAATGCGCGTCCGAGTATACACATATAGCTGAAATATTCGCTGGTGTCAGTGGGCCACCCTCCACCTCGATACAGCTGCACTGGTAATTTGTCTGCCCCCAGGAAACCTCCTTAAGTGATATTTACATTTACACATACTGTCTACAGCAGGGGTCCTCAAAGTATGGCCCGAGGATTTTTATCCGGCCCGCCGGGCTGTGGGCGGAGGAGAGCGGCGTTAGCGCCCGCTCCCTCCCGCTTGCTCAGGGTCCAGGCAGCCGGATACTTACCTCTCCACGTGCCTCTGCTGATCCGCTGTCTTCCTGCTGTGCGCTCCCTGTGACGTCTCAGGTAAGAGGGTGCGGTGACGTCTTTCCACCGCGCCCTCCCCTGAGCCGTCACAGGCAGCGCAGAGCGGGAAGACGCCAGCGACGCTGGAGTCCAGACCCGAGCAGCGGCAGCAGGTGAGAATTGAGGTGAGTATTTTATTATTTTTTTTAAATGTATGGAGGCATGGGGCATAATATTAGGGGTGACATCCTGCATGGGGCAAAATATGGGGGGTGACATCCTGCATGGGGCATTAAATGGGGGAAGTGACATGCTGCATGGGGCATTATAAAGAGAGGGGAGTGATATCCTGCATGGTGCATTATAACGACAGGGGAGTGATATCCTGGTGGGGCATTATATGGGGGGGTGACATCCTGAATGGGGCATTATATGGGGGGGTGACATGCTGCATGGGGCATTATATGGGGGGTGACATCCAGCATGGGGCATTATAAAGACAGGGGAGTGATATCCTGCATGGGGCAACAGCCTGCCTATTGAGGACCTATGCTGCCTATTGGGGACATTTACCTGCCTATTGGGGACATTTACCTGCCTATTGGGGATCTATGCTGCCTATTGGGGACATTTACCTGCCCATTGAGGACCTATGCTGCCTATTGGGGACATTTACCTGCCTATTGGGGACCTATGCTGCCTATTGGGGACATGTACCTGCCCTTTGAGGACCTATGCTGCCTATTGAGGACCTATGCTGCCTATTGGGGACCTTTACCTGCCTATTGAGGACCTATGCTGCCTATTGGGGACATTTACCTGCCTATTGGGAACATTTACCTGCCTATTGGGGACCTATGCTGCCTATTGAAATACCGGTTGATTTAACTTTACTTGTTCTTCATTTTAAATATTGTATTTGTTCTTGTATTGTTTTTTACTTCATAATATGTGCAGTGTGCAGAGGAATTTGTTCATAGTTTTTTTTAAAAATTATATTCTGGCCCTCCAATGGTCTGAGGGACAGTGAACGGGCCCCTGTTTAAAAAGTTAGAGGACTCCTGGTCTACAGATATATATACACATAGATAGCTACTGTACACTCAGATACTACCATATATACAGTATATTGTACTGTGGTTATCTTTGGGTGAATACACACATACTATACATACACAGATAATCTCAGTACATCAGTGCACAGAGATACATATAAACACTACATAGGTACATACAGTACACATACTTACATATGATGTCCCTCTGGGAGGTGCATTCTCCCATCTTCGGCAGCTCCTTCCCGTTGGTCTTCTGTCCTCCATCAGCACTACTGGCCAGATCTCCAGCTGTCAGCCAGTCCTGTCTTCTCAATACCTCCATGCAGTTAGTAAATCTGACACTAGCCTCCTGAGAAGTTCTGAGCTGCCTGACCCATAGTACCATCGGCCATCACATCAACCTCCTCTCCCTCCTGCAGCCACTTACCACCCCCTGTACTAAGTGGGATTTATTGGGGAACTGAGCCACTCAGGCAGCATTCACACTGCAGCTACTGCTTGTGAATGGGCCAGTGCAGCAGTTGTCCAATAAAGCCCCCTCAGGAGGGCATGGGGGATTAATGTAATAGCTCATGAGAATATTGATCAGGCAGATCAGTTATAAGAACTGCTCAGAAGGAAGGAAAGTTATCAGGTGTACTGACTGCTTGGAGGCTGTTCAGAGCTGCAGTCAGAGGCAGTGAAGAAGCAGGAGACAGGATTGGCTGAGAACAGCAGCCATACTTACCAGGCCTGCTTCCTCCTGCCTGTGCCTGAATGCTAATAGGCCGGGCGAGTCCATGGGTGTCCAGGAATCTCGAGCTCCTGCAGCATAGAACCAGCAGCACCAACTAAGAGGAGAGAAAAGGGCCCATTCTGACATATTTTGCGGAGTGCAGGCCCCTGTGTGACCGGAAATGAATCAGGTACGGGCCTCTTCCTCTCCTCTTAGTGGAGATGTTGCCGCTGGCTCTATGTGACAACCAGACATTGCAGCAGCTGATCGGGCCCCCTCTCCTTTGGGGCCCCTGTACGCTTCTACTTAAATGCCCTACTTTCATGATAAAATATCACTGTAGCGTGAACTTTTTACATTTTACATAAATTTCGCCCGAAAATCAAATATCCCTAACTTTTTGTGAGTAATGTATATTTAACACTGTGTATCTATAATTACTCCATCACAAGTACTGATCTACTGGATTTATCCTGACTTGATTAACTGTTAATGTCTTAAATCTTCTTGAGGATAATAGGTCAACGACATGCTCTGTTGATTGGTTTTTAAGTATTGACTGGTTCTGGTTGGTGGTGGTCTGAGTTGGATAGGCCCTACTAGGGGACACCAGGGCCAGCCATCGTTGAGCGGGGGCGCTATTTGCAAACTTAGAGTGGACGAAACGCATTGTGACCTAATACGCACTATTACTGTACTGGAGGAACGTTATACTCCAATGCACTTTAATACTGGATTATATTTAAAGACAAAATACCACTAGAGTATATTAAGACCTGGTAAACCTGGACACAAATCTTATTGGGGCATATAAGGACGCCCTTTATCTCTGCCTGGGTTTATAATTGTGATATTGTAATCCAGCAAGTAGTTAGAGGAGTTATACAGAGGCAGGCAGACTCCTTATTTCAGTAGATATCTTATTGGGAGACCTTTCTATAATGCAGTAATGCTGGTGCTGTACAGAGGATGGAGGATTCATATATCCAGGCAGATCAGGGGGAGAGAGAGAAATAGACACAATATATTCATCCTCCCACAGACAACCTGGACTTGATAGTTGCAACTTTGTCTCCACCCATGGAAGATTTCCACTGACACCATGAATCCTCACAGAGGCTGTGTGCCCACGATGCGCTTTTTAAGCGTTTCCGCAGCAGCAAAAATGCCGCAGAAAAACTTAAAAAATGCATGGTAGAAGGCCTGCCATGTCCCCAATGATAATCCACATGTGCTGTGCACATGCTGCGGAAATTTATCATTGCGGAAAAAAATGCAGCACTACCAATTGTTTTGTGGAAGCGCTGTGTTTTCGCCGCCATTGACTTGCATTGGAACGCATGGATTACGCATTACTGTATATGTAGATGCGCATTCCATGCGTTCTAATGTGCGGATGACACCCAGGTCTAGAGGAGAGGAGAATCTCCTCCGGACCCGGGTACCATAGAACCTGTGAAAAACAGAATAAAATAAAAAATAAATGTTATATTTACCTTCTGACGGCCCCCGCTCTCCTTGTCTTCGCTTGCCGGCAGCTCGCGATGGACTGGAGGACCTGCGCTGACGCCATAGTCATGTGACGGGTCACGCGACGCTGACGTCAGCAGGTCGTTCAGTGTACCGCGATCTGCCGTCAAGGGAGAACGGAGGGAAGCAAGACACCGGGGGCCACCGGAAGGTAAGTATATATTTATTTTTAAATTTTTAAACATTCTTTACGGTCACACTATATAAATCCACGCTGTTTGCATAGATTTATATAGTGTGACCAAGCTGACAAGCACTTTCCAAGTGATGCTAAAATCGCTTGGAAAGTGCTTGTCAACCCGCATTCGGAAATGCATGTGAAGAACGCTTCACATCCGCATGTCCCTGGCAGGAAAAACGCATGTACAATCCGCATGTACAATCCGCATGTACAATCCACATGTATAATCCGCATGTACAATCCGCATGTACAATCTGCATGTACAATCCACATGTACAATCCACATGTATAATCCGCATGTACAATCCGCATGTACAATCCACATGTATAATCCGCATGTACAATCCGCATGTACAATCCGCATGTACAATCCACATGTACAATCCGCATGTACAATCCGCATGTACAATCCACATGTAGAATCCGCATGTACAATCCGCATGTACAATCCGCATGTACAATCCACATGTACAATCCACATGTATAATCCGCATGTACAATCCGCATGTACAATCCACATGTATAATCCGCATGTACAATCCGCATGTACAATCCGCATGTACAATCCACATGTACAATCCGCATGTACAATCCGCATGTACAATCCACATGTAGAATCCGCATGTACAATCCGCATGTACAGTCCGCATGTACAATCCGCATGTACAATCCGCATGTACAATCCGCATGTACAGTCCGCATGTACAATCCGCATGTACAATCCACATGTACAATCCACATGTATAATCCGCATGTACAATCTGCATGTACAATCCGCATGTACAATCCACATGTACAATCCACATTTACAATCCGCATGTACAATCCACATGTAGAATCCGCATGTACAATCCGCATGTACAATCCACATGTAGAATCCGCATGTACAATCCACATGTACAATCTGCATGTACAATCCGCATGTACAATCCGCATGTACAATCCACATGTACAATCCACATGTAGAATCCGCATGTACAATCCTCATGTACAATCTGCATGTACAATCCGCATGTACAATCCGCATGTACAATCCGCATGTACAATCCACATGTAGAATCCACATGTACAATCCACATGTACAATCCGCATGTACAATCCGCATGTACAATCCGCATGTACAGTCCGCATGTACAATCCGCATGTACAATCCGCATGTACAATCCGCATGTACAATCCACATGTACAATCCACATGTACAATCCACATGTACAATCCACATGTACAATCCGCATGTACAATCCACATGTACAATCCGCATGCGTTTTTTCTGCCAGGGGAGATGCAGAAACGCTCAGAAAAAAATCCGGAGTATTTCTGCATCGTGGGCACATAGCCTTACAGTGTAATTGTGAGCTGTAATATTCTGCTCATAGATAAGGATGGGACTGATATAATAATATACAGAGCGGCACAATAAGTGGTATATACAGCCAGCAGTAATATCACTAGCCGTGTATAATATCCACACTGCACCTATGACGTAGTATTGGTATCATTGCCATATATTATTATCCAGCAGACAGTATGGCACTATGGGTGATTAATAGCTGGATAGACTTTCACATAGCACGGTGGAATTGAATAAAAACTATTTTAATATTGTAAATAAAAGTTATATTTTATCTTAATAGTTCACCTAATTCAGTGATATATTTTAATATTTCTGAGTTTAATAAGTCTTCTTTCGGTGATAACTATTTCTTGGACACTTACACAAAGCATTAATATTTTCTAGACGGTAATTCTACTATCTAGATAGCACAAAGGAGGCATTATTACTATGTAAGGGGCACAGTGGTGGGCATAAGTATGTGGGGCAGTAACAGGAGCACTGCTATCATACCACACAGCAGGTGCAGTATAGTAACACATACGCATCAGCGGCTCAGCATTGTGGTATCAGCAGGGTGAGGAGATTGTGCAGGTCATTAATAGATGGGGACGGTGCTGGAAATTTGAGAAGTCAAATAGTTCTTTGTAGACAAGTCATGTCTGGAAGAAGCTGTCATATCGGTCTGGGCCAGATGGAAAAGATGGGAACAGTGAATCTATATATACTTATATACCCTATACACAATCTATAACTGTAGTGTAATCTTTTAATGTATTCCGCAGGCCTGTTATCTACCACTATATGGTCACCATGTGGCAGTAATATTGCTTTGGTTTTTGTAGAGATTTATTTTCAGTAACAGCCGGTCATCTGCTGAGATTCCCCTATACACACAGTTAGGGTGTGCAACCGTAGTTGCAACAAGGTTACCTAGTTAGGACCCATTCAGATGTGTCACCTCCCCTATGCTGAACCCTTGGCTTCACCTCTGGTGGGGTGTGACTGCTGGGACCCCCATAATCTGCAGCACAGAATCCAGCTTGTGCTTGTGCATAGAACTGAAATTGAGATCCACTAAGGAAAAAGCATCTGAGTCCTTCTTCTGAGTTCTTCTGGTGGATTCCGCATGGATCCCTAATAAAAAGCACTCAATAAAAATTTAAATGATCGCATGTGTTCAATGTAAAAACAATTTGCTTGTCATACTGTATGTTTGAGTCTTTTTCAACATTTTCTTTCCACTTTCGGCTTTAAAATTTATGAAATGGATAATGGAAGTGACTTGTTCATTCTGCTGGTGGCTTCTGTTTAGAAGACCCTCACTACTTTATACATAGTTAACAAAAAAAGATGCCAACTGCAAAAATTACAAATAAAGATTACTGAGGAAAAACACCGTCTACATTTTCCTGAAACATCTTCCTATAGAAAAACCTCAGTGGGCATGCTGGTGTCTATAAAGTAATATGTGCACGCACCCTTAGGAATAACAGAACCTCTGGTCATCTCCTCCACTCTTGGCCGGGGGTTTAGAGGATTACTGGGAGATATAGAACCAATCTTCACCTGTTTGGTGTCCAACCCATCAGACATTTATGACAAGTATGATATTGATATGCCACTAATGGCACTATTATTCAATTAGATTCAAAAGGACATTATTCAATTTTATATTTTGATTTATAGATAATTTTTAATTAAGCATTGATGGAAAGGATGAAGAGATGTTCATGGAGAGGCCTTCAGCTTTTGAAAATGTTTCTTGAAGGCCACAGGTAGATGTACAAGTCCTTCCATACAGGTACAGCATTGATGGAGGATGTGCTGCACGTTCTTCAGGGAGCTAGATGTTGGGGTTTTCTGTCCTTGAGATGTCTATAGTGCCCTGTTTACAGCAGGCAAAAATGTAGCTTTCTCCGACAGCGCGAGCAGCCCGGGACAATCCACGCCGGCAGGATGATATCATCCGGCGGAAGAGAGAACCTATGAGAAAAGATGTAAAACTGATGTAAGTAATGGAAGTCCATATTACAGGATACTACTGTGGTGTCACTGTGGGAGGACGGGAGAGGAATCTTCTCCATACAGAGGTACGGGATCAGTGTCAGTCATCATACATGTGACAATCCCACCACTGACAGATAACATCTGCTCCACATGAATCCTTCTCACTGACATCATACAACATGGAGCGTATTGTCACACTTACCTCGCCTACGTTCCCCCTCTTCTACTTTCTCAGTTTTGTCTTGTTTTCTCAGCTTTAGAAAAAATGTTCTTCTCTTCTGAACAGGAGATTCTAATGAAAAAGTCAGAAACAGATGTTGATTATAAACTTCTAAAAGATTAGCTTTGTGTCTATATAGAGTTATGTAAACTGACTAATATGCACATTACACTTTTGCATTATAGTCTATAATAGGATTTCCTATAAATCTGTACATACCTGACACTGAGGACGAGGACGATGATGACTCGCTGGTTTTAGCAGGAAAACACTGATTGTCATCATCAGTTTTGGAAGAAGAAATCTCTCTCTGCCTGATTAGAAGAAGAAAGACAAGTCAATTACAAGGAAAAACAATAGAAAAATGGAAAAGCAGCTGTCTGTAAGGCCAATTAGGACACCATGAAGGGGGCATCCTGCTCAGGACCCCATTCTACCAGCAAGAATGGAGTCTAACTAGTAATATTGGCCGAAGTGAACTGGAAATGAATAGTGGGTCACATTGATCAGTTGTTACTGCAGTGTTATCACAATCCAGATCCGCAGAGATCAGCAATCATGGGGTGGTGGATGCTGGATTTAGATTTATGTTACTTGTGTCTTTTATTTGGATGTGACATATATCAGAACTGAATCTCATAATAATGATAATAATCTACTTACATGTCTGAGCGTTTTTTGCTGTTCTCTGGGGAACACTCTGAAGATGACATAGGCTTCTCTTCATTGTTCATTATCCCGGTATTGGTGGGATATAGCTAAAATGAACGGAGAAATATAAAATAGATTTATTTTTAAACTTTTTTCTAATTATAGGTTTTAGGCCATATGCACACATTGAGTATTGGTGAGTTTTTTATCTCAGTATATGTAAGCCAAAACCAGGAGTGGGTGAAAAATACAGAAGTGGTGACGTGTTTCTAATAAACTTTTCCTCTCCCTGTCCCACTTAATATTTTGGCTTACAAATACTGAGGTAAAAAACTCATCAAACACTCATTGTGTGCACATGGCCTTATACATTTTATTCGTGACATACTTACTTTAGAAAATCTTTCAGAAGATGATACAAAATTCTGGACTTCTGTCCAGTCATTGTCCCCACTTGTGTCGCCCTCATCTGAATCAGTATGTTTGTATGTTCTAGAGCGAGCTGCAAAATACAATTATTATCAGAGATAATTAGTATAAGACCAGTCACGAGGTTATGACTAATTGTCACATAAAATGAATGACAAGACACACAGCAGTTTCCTGTAGATGATGTCTCATTTTACTTACTGGTAAAGTAGCGAGTGTCCTCATCTGACTTTAGATCAGGAACAAACAGGGGCTTCTGACTTAGAATGTTGTCAAAGTCTAAGTAACGCAGAAATTGATGAAATTTGACCTCATTTGCTCCTTCTGGAAATGGAAGACAAGAAAGAAAGTGATACAGTAATTGTCAGAGAAATTGCTCCACATCTATATAGTTTATGCTAATCTAAACTGAAGATGTACTGAACGTAGGTATAGAGGTCATAGAGGTGTAATAAGTCAAAAATAATACTATTATAATATTACCTGTCCCAAGTCTATGTGTTGGATTTTTTCTCAGCAGCTCAGTTATGATGCCCCGAGCATCGCGGGGAGGAGAGTATTTATCATATGTCCAAGTTATATCATCTGTTATATAAAAAACAAATATTAGAAGAAATAGAACCTCTTTATTTTCAGAAACATCAGTTTCCTTAACAAAGCTGGGAACTAAACCACAGAATCAAGCAAACCAAATAACTGTGAGATCACATAGCATTCAGATGATTTTACTTACCCCTGAGGATACTGTGATAAATCTCCCTTTTGGAAGCTCCATTAAATGGTGTAAATCCATAAAGAAATTCATATAGGATGATCCCTATTGACCACCAGTCAACAGGTCTTCCATATCCTTTCATTAAGATGACTTCTGGAGCTACGTATATAGGGGTGCCAACAGCCTGGAAACCAACAGAACAATGAGATGATGATCAATAAATATAATTGTTACAAATGATATCATAGAAAACATTTTCTAGATGAGAAATTATCAGAGAAGGAGAAAGAGGTGAGATTTGTGAAGTACAAGATCCTGTAAGTAAAGCTGACCTCACTATCAAGGAACTCGCTGGTGATGTCCTCAAATGGAGCCTGGTAGATGTCTGATGTTGGTCTCATGAGGCCGAGTTTGGAAAGCCCAAAATCAGTAACTTTAATATGTCCTGTTGATGTTATCAGGAGGCTGTGAAAAAAAGATGGTGTCAGCCCCAAGTAATAACTCATAACTATGTAATAAACTCAAACTTTCTTCCCCTATATTATATTACAGGGGTCACTTACTTCTCAGGCTTAAGGTCTCTGTGCACCACACCATAGTTGTGCAGGTATTCAACAGCAAGAATTGTTTCCGCAATGTACATACGGGCCAGGGGGACAGGTAAAGCACCCCTGTACTTTAAAAGCTTGCCACAGTCTCCTCCTACAGGAGAAAGCAGATATGACAGGTGAGGGTGTGTTACAATGTAAATTACACATCATGAGGGTGAATATATATAAGGTGCTAGGATTAAGCCGATGTGGGCTGGATATAGATACAATGAATGTGTCCTACCTGGTACATACTCCATAACCATACAGAGATGAAGCTTAGTAGGAAAGGAGCAGAACATGGAGGCCACAAAGGGACAATCAGCAAAGATTGAGATGTCCCTTTCCAGAAAGGCCCGTTCCAGTTCCTCTGGGTCTTTCAGATTCTGCTTGTCCATTTTCTTCATAGCGCATACTTGTTTTGTGTCTTTATGGCGCACTAAGTGGACGGCTCTGAAGTGGAGGAAAATCCAAGATTTATTATGAATTCTTACTAACAATAAGTCTATAGACCTCATCAAGTGATCTCCTGTACTAATGGTCAATACTAGATGTGCGTCCGTCACTAGAAATCCATGTCTAGAATTACATAAAATAACGTCCCATAAATGATCACCAATGGGGGATCCTCATCCACGTCACATCCTACCTGACCTGAATAGTGACTGATGTGGACAGTGATGTGGACTCATATAATTTGTCTATGGGAACATTACATGGGCAGGTCACAGAGACATAGGCATTGTCATAAGGAGCCCTGGGAAATAAATATTACAGCAAAATAAAGCTCACCCAAAAGATCCAAAGCTGATCAGTTTGATCAGTTTATAGTCGTTCTTACAAGGAAGTCTCAAAGGGTTTAATGATCCAATCAAGGCCTTAAAAGGAAAAAGAAATGACAATAAGACATTGAATCTGCAGGAGAATAAAAGCCCCAGATGCAGGAAGGTCTCACTTCTATATGGTGTCCTCACTGATTACACTGCAGCAGAAGTAGAGGATGTGATACAAGCCGGACCCTCCACAGACACTATTATTTTATAGGGGGATATCCCCTATACACATATATCGTTGTACTGGAGGGGAGGATAAGGGACATCACCCAGAGGGGGCAGAATAATAATAATGCTATCATCACACACAATAGGTCTGATCTACATGAAGAACCGCGCTATCCCATTATCATATGGGATATAATATGGGATGTGTAACTCACACCCGTCATCTGATAATCTACAGACGTCCCTCTGATACTTACACTGGCAGATTCCTGGATGATCTCTGGTGTCTCACATATTCCACCATCAGAATCTTCCTGCTCAGTTATTCCTAAAATAATGATAAAATAATGAAGAGACGTCAAGTATTAGTCTATATCAGCACTTACTATATAACACATCCATGTAATAAAGGAAATGACGAGACCCCTGTACATGGAATAATACTGGGTATATGGATATTCTACACACTGTATATAATTATGGCATATCTATATATACTGTACTATAAATGTGATCCAGTCACAACAATGACATGAGAAGAGCCCAGAGGAGAGGAGCAGAATTACATGAGCCCCTCCATTATAGTCTATAGGGGGCTCATGAGCCATCAGCGGCCTCAAACAGAGGATGAAGAGTAAATCTGCATATTCTCTGCCGTTCTCTATAACTTGATATTAGAATGTAGAATATTAGATGATCGGCTTACCTTCCATCAGATCAGGGTTTAGCCCCGGCTGACAGGTATCAGGTTCAGCAATATTTAGGTTTTGCCCCTGTCCGGAGTCGCCTTCTGATGTTTCCTGATGGATATAATATATACAAGTAATATAACAGACGGACTATACGCAGGCGTTCCCTCCAGTAAACCCACATTCATATATAAGGGACTTGTATCTACCACTGTTCTCTAATATCTTCTATCAGAACTGGAGCATTTACCGGAAGGAAGATTGTGATGATCGAGCGAGACAGAGGTGGAAATACAAACTCTGCACCGCTGAGTACAGACTGCCATCACAGGTGATGGAGCCGCAGAGACAGGCGGCCATAAAATGTTCTGTGTCTGCCTGGAGCGGACAGGGAGGCCTCTAATATCACACATCTGACCTTCTACTATGTGACGGTAATCTGGAGAAGATCAGACAACAAGGACATGAGATATAGAAGATTGTGGATCCTTACCAGACGCTCCAGTGAGTAGGTCGGATACTCTAGTACAAGCAAGACATTTTGGGCCAGTTGTTTAATAAAGGCCAATTCTCCACTATGGGATTTTTCTTCGGCCTATAGAAATGAGAATAAAAAAGAAAGGAAAATCTTGAGAGAACGTGCAGAATGGAGGAGGCCATTTATATCACCTAACATGTTATTCCTGCCATCTGTACAGCAAATACTAGTAAGTATCTGCACAGCAACTAATGTAGCCTGTACACCCTATTACAGCTCCCCGGGTATTCTTATCTGGGTATTTGGTAAAGGTTAAACTTAAACTTGTATTCCATTAATATTGTCTATTATTATTATTTTTCTATGATTTGTGCAGATTGTCTGCTACTTACCTGCTGTACTAATGTCCAGATGTTCTGCTCTAAATGCTCAAGATATTCTGAGCTTATTCGACCTTGGTGGTATTTGGTCAGGCAATCTCTCACTTGCTCCATAACCAGCCGGTAAGTGAAGCTGAGGACGCCATCGGGTAGTGGTAGCACAAAGTCAGGGTCATAGGTGGTAAGAATGCCCTGGAGTAGTGCTAACACCTGAAGTCTGTCTGGAGGAATTCCAGACATTTCAACAATCCAAAATAAATCCAAGCGCAGTCAATATGTGAATAGCTATGCAGCTGATCACTGACAACAATGACACCAGGGTATCAAAGTGACGATGGGAGTGTAAACACTTGTGTAAGTTCTGATGTTTAATTGTGATGTCATAATGATGTCAGAATGGAATCTTGTGTTCTTACCTTAAAGGGGCATATGACCTTATAAGGAAATTGCCTAGCTTCCCTTAAGAAGGCAACAATATAGGCTGAGCATCAGTAACATGCAGATATGGAGGAGAGAGGCATGGGTGCTGCAAGTTTTTATCCGAAGTTCAGGACAATTACCTCTCTCAGCTGGTAGATGAAACAACCAGGAGAGGTAATCTGCTGGATCTGGTGCTGTCAGATAGATCAGATACAATTTCAGATATACAGGTCAGGAATAGTGTTGAGCGAGCATGTTCTATTAACCCTTTTGCTGAGTACGCTCGGGTCGAGCTCCGAGTATTTATAGCTGCTCGGTGATATGGTTGAATTGCTCCCGTGTGCATGATTTGCGACTGTTTGACAGTTTTATTACATGTGAGGAATGTCTATTTCTTACACATTCCTCGCATGTAATAAAACACGTCATGGTAATTTGGGATATCGAACATAAATAGGGCATGTTTAAGGATATACTACTAGAATCCTGTAGAAAACTTATACCCTCTGGTAATAAAATGTCCAGGAATAAAAATAAACCATTATGGATAAAAAAGACAGTTCAAAGTGTAATAAGACAAAAACAAAGGGCATTCAAAATCTTGAAGGCCGAGAATACAGAAATAGCATTTCAGGAGTATGAAGATTTCAACAAGAAATGTAAGAAAGAAATCAAGCTAGAAAAGTTATCTACTGAAACACAATCGCCCCAAAATTCATAAATATATTAATGCCAAAAGGAAAAAAACGGACCATACAAAAGACGATAATAACAAGATAATTGAGCTCAGTAATTGACAGACGGCTGAATCTCATATTCTTAGACTCTCTTGTAATGGGGTTGATGCCACAAGATTGGAGGATAGCTGAAGTGGTACCGATATTTAGCAAAGGTAAGAAGGTGGATCCAGGTAACTACCGTCCAGTATGTCTGACATCGGTAGTGTGCAAAGTTTTTGAGGGCATCATAAGAAGTGGCCTGCAGAAATATGTTGCAGAGAATAATACATGGTGGGCCATTTCTATGGATACACCTAAATTAAATGGGAATGGTTTGTGATATCAACTTCTTGTTTGTGGCACATTAGTATATGGGAGGAAGAAAACTTTTTCAGATGGGTGGTGACCATATCTTCAAAGTATAGACAATTGCCTTCAGATGACCCCAAAGATAAAAGTCAGGGGGTCAGATCGGGAGACCTTGGTGGCCATTCAACTGGCCCACGACGACCAATCCACTTTCCAGGAAACTGTTTAAGTAGGAATGCTCGGACCTGACACCCATAATGTGGTGGTGCACCATCTTGTTGGAAAAACTCAGGGAACGTGCAGTTTTCAGTACATAAAGAGGGCGACACATCATCTTGTAGCAAATTCAGATATCCAGTGGCATTGAGGTTTCCATTGATGAAGAATGGCCCCACTATCTTTGTACCTTAAGTGGTCATAAACTTGTAAAAAACTCATGAAAGAATAAAGTTACGTTAAAACCAAGCACACCATTGTTTTTCTTATGCAATTCTCAATAAGTTTGATCTGTCACATGACCCTCTTCCCATTGAAAAAAATAAAATTGGATCCAAAATGGCAGACTTGAAAATGGCCGCCATGGTCACCACCCATCTTGAAAAGATTTCCCCCTCCCATATACTAATGTGCCACAAACAGGAAGTTGATATCAACAACCATTCCATATAAATGGCCCACCCTGTATAATAACTCACAACCAGCATGGATTCATGAAAGATACATTGTGTCTAACTAACATGTTGGGTTTCTATGAGGAGGTAAGTGCAAATCTGGATGTTGATAATGCGGCTGATGTGATTTATCTGGACTTTGCAAAGGCATTTGATACTGTACCACATAACAGCCTTATACTGAAGCTACAGAAGCAAGGAATTGCGGGAAACTATATGCAGATGGGTAAGGAACTGGTTAAGGCCACGTGCACACACTGAGTATTTGTTGAGTTTTTTACCTCAGTATTTGTAAGCCAAAACCAGGAGTGGGTGATAAATATAAAAGTGGTGACGTGTTTCTATGATACTTTTCATTTCATTGTTCCACTTTTGATTTTGGCTTACAAATACTGAGGTTAAAAATATACCAAATACTCAATGTGTGCACGTGGCCTAAAAGACAGGAAACGAAGAGTCTTTGTAAATGGTACTTTTTCTAAATGGGACATAGTCAGCAAGGTGGACCGCAGGGATCTGTCCTAGGACCGATTCTTTTTAATTTTTTGATTAATGACCTTGGAGATGGGATTGAGAGTAAAGTGTCAGTTTTTGCTGACAACACCAAACTATGTAGGATATTAAAAACTGATCTTGACATTACGATATTGCAGAATGATCTTGATAAGATGACTGAATGGGCAAACACTTGGCAAATGAGGTTTAATGTAAATAAATGTAGAGTAATGCACCTAGAACGGAGTAATCCTATTGCTGCATACACATTAAATGGGAGTATACTCAGGACTACAGAACAGGAGAAGGACTTGGGTGTTCTGGTTACAAGTAAGCTGAGCAGCAGTACTCAAGGTCAAGCAGCAGCCGCAAAAGCAAACTAGATTTTATGGTATTTAAAAAGAGAGAAAAAATCCTGCGATACCAATGTTTTGTTACCCCTTTATAAATCACTGGTGAGGCCACATCTAGAATATGGGATCCAGATTTTTACTCTATATTTTAAAAATAATATTCAGAAGTTAGAGTCATTTCAAAGGTGGAGAATTAGATTGTTAAACGGGATGGAAGGCCTCTCATATGATGAGAGGTTGGAAAAGTTGGGCTTGTTTAACTTAGAAAAAAGACGTCTCAGAGGAGATATCATTTATATGCAGAAATCCATGTGTGGTCAGTACAGGGGACTAGCACATGACTTATTGCTTCTAGAACCCATACTAAGGACCAGGGGGCACTCATTACAGGTGGAAGAAAGGCGATTCTGGCAGCTAAACAGGAAAGGGTTCTTTACAGTCAGAGCAGTCAGACTGTGAAATGCCGACCACAAGAAGTAGTAATGGTCGACACTATAACAGCTTTTATACAAGGGCTGGATGACTTCCTCAGCAGAAATGACATTGTGGGATATAGATAATTTAGTGACAGAGAATGTAAATTGGTGGAGAAAGGCAGAACTTGATGAATACGAGTCTTTTTTTAACCTATGTAACTATGTACCGTGAGAACAGGGTTAGACTGGGACTGCATCTAGCCCTGGCATATGAAGCACAGACCCATGCTGCTCTACCGCACCCACTTCCAAAGATGGGGATCTCTATTACAAATATGACCCTGCCGACCATTGGAGAAAACCAAAATGTTCTATTCCCAATAGCATATACTAGGATGGGGGAGCATATATCATGATGGGGGCACATATGCCAGGATGGGGGAGTATATATCAGTAACTGCGTTGTTGAGGGCACGGCTAATGTTCTGGGACATGTGCTTGTGTAATGCGGGAATGGGACACCAGAAGAAATAGTGGTGGCTGGGGACGAAGTACCGAGGGATGGCCGCTGCCAGAAAGCTTCCATCTCCATGAGCCTAAAAGGCAACATTTTGAGAGAAAGCATTCACAAAATGTGAGAGTTTAATGGTGTGGCCAGTGGGGCGTTGGTTGCATATTTGCGCTTGCATTCCAAGGACTGGGGTAGGGACAACTGAACGCTGCGCTGAAACGTGGTTGCTGATGGTGCTAGTTGCGAGTGTGCAATGACAGGTGCAGGGTGGGCGGCATCTTCGCATTCGCAATGGACAGGGGATTGGCTTGCACACACAACAGAGGAACAAGCAGTGATGTCACCCGCAGACACTATTTCTGGACCCTGGGATTTGGCCCACCTAGTCGGTTGCTTTGCTGTCATGTGCCTGAGCATGCTGGTGGTGGTCAGGCTGCTAGTTTTGCTACCCCTGCTGATACTGGCCTGGCAGATGTTGCAAATGGCCTTTTTGGGGTATCTAAACAGTCTATTAAAAAACAACCAGACTCGGAAAGACCTAACAGTTGTACTGGCAACTTCCTTCGTGTTGGTGTTCCGGGGAACGGTTGCCTGCCTTGTGTCTGTGGCCACCACATAGCTTGTTCCTGCCTGTTGTGGTGCTATGCCTCCCTCCCCCTGTGTGCTGCTCTCCTCGCTCTGCATGTCACCTTGCCTGGTTGGGTCAGTGACTTCATCGCTCACCACCTCGTCTTCCACTACCGCACCCTGGTCCTCCTCTTGACTTTCTGGCAATTGTGTCTCATCATCATCCACCTCTTGTGACAGTAATTGCACTTTCCCACCGACGCCTTTGTGTGACCGTGGCTGCTCAAATATTTGAGCATCGCTACATGCGATCTCCTCCTGCCCCGCTTGAAGCTAGCAGGGCAAGAGGCCCGAATCTATAAATGGAAAAGTGAACAGCTCTTCGCAGTATCCAAGTGTGGGATCAGTTGTCTCCAGGCACGGTGGGAGGAAGAGGGATCAGGGTGAGGAATATGCGGTCCAGACTCACGGCTACTGATATTTGACCGTGTGGGAGAAAGGGTGGTGGTGGCAAATTGACTGGAAGCATTATCGACTATCCAACCAACAACCTTTTAACACTGATCTGGGTTCAATAGTGGTGTGCTGTGGTCCCCTAGTTATTGGGACAGGAATGTCAGGAGTAGTATAGAATTCATATAATCCATCAAACTAAATCTGACAGGTGCCCCGCCCCTATCAAAGTGTATCAAACTGACTAAACCCTCCCCTTTTTTGCAGAGCGTGACCCCGTCCCTATGCCCTAATGAAATTCATAGTGTTATATTAGTGTATCAATTAAAATTGATAGGGTGCATTATCAAATCATTTAATTTTGATTCATTGATTTGATAATGTTACTATCAATTAATTGCCCGATTATTATTAACATGTTGTTGTACTGCACAATAAATTTGATTTGATAGTGACATATTATGTATGACATTATCAAATTTGGTGTGTTACTATCACAATTAATTGATCCATATTATACGGTGATGTGATTCACAATATTATATGGCAGTGTGATTCTCCAATTTTACATTCAAATGAAATTGGTCGGGCATATTATATATATGGCCAAGTTATAACTACTCCCAAGTATTAAAAGTATGCACTTTATACAGTTTGTGAAAAAAATGAAAGACGCTTTATAAGTTTTAATGATTTTATTAAAAAATAGAATGTATCAGACACATCACATTTCAGCCAAATTACAGAGGGATATAAGGCATTACAATAACATGAGGTAGCAAGTGTTCATAATATACAGTACAGACCTAAAGTTTGGACACACCTCATTTAAAGATTTTTCTGTCTTTTCATGACTTTGAAAACTGTACATTCACACTGAAGGCATCAAAACTATGAATTAACACATGTGGAATTATATACTTAACAAAAAAGTGTGAAACAACTGAAAATATGTCTTATATTCTACGTGCTTCAAAGTAGCCACCTTTTCCTTTGATGACTGCTTTGCACACTCTTGGCATTCTCTTGATGAGCTTCAAGAGGTAGTCAGCGGAAATGGTTTTCACTTCACAAGTGTGCCCTGTAGTGTTGAGCGAGCACTAAAATTCTCGGGTGCTCGAAGCTCGGGCCGAGCTCACCGTGATACTCGGGTGCTTGACCCGAGCAACGAGCCCATTGTTAGTCTATGGGAGAGCCGAGCATTTTTGCGGCGGCACCCCCGGCAGTCTGTAGAAAGCCTAAAAAGTGCCCAAAACTGTAGTGACAGTGTTCAAATGACATGGGGACAGTATGGGGATCGCCCCAGGAAGCATTTCTGACCCCCAGGTCACTGCTGTCAACAACGTGGTCCGAGGTATTAAGCCACTTTCACTGGCTCACAATAAAACGTTCAAAAACGAAACTGAAACTGTTTTCCTGTGAAATATGTTAAGGAACATCCTTTCCAGGGTAAAGACTTGTGTATAAGGTAAAATAAATAACCAAAAGCAAAAATACTCCTCCACACTTTGGGCTATGTTCACAAGTAGCATTTTTTATGCGTTTTTGTACTTTTGTATTGCTTTGAACCGTGACAAATGCATTCACCGGGAAATGTCATTTTAACATTTTACAACCTTATCTGGTGTTTTTTGGGAAAAAATACCAAAAGGTTAATAAGACGGGTATTTGTACAGTCTGACTGAGGAAAAAAAAAATAAGAGGATTTTGATGAAAAATAAAGGATTTTTCTTGGCTCCTGAGACCTGGGGCTAAGTCTAGCAATTTGAGCAGCAGCAGCACACAGGACTGTAATGCAGTGTTTGTTGGTATAACCACTGTGTCTCCTATACAGCCTGCCTGCCTGCCTGATATCTGTGATGGATATTAGTCCTCAGAAGGACTGTTTGTTTGATTTTGCAGGCTTTAGAGACCCTACACTACCTGTTTCGCAGTATAAATCTCTCCTTAGCTCAGTAGCACTCTCCCTACACTGTCTGATCCGGAGCGACTGTGTCCAAGATGGCGGTGCCCGGTTTTAAATACTCGAGGTGACGCTGTGCGGCCAGCCGATCACTGTAATGCCCACGACCAACGTGGCTGCGGCATTACAGTGACTGGCTGGCAATCCCTGCATGTTCATTGGCTCTGTAAAGAGCGCCAAACATGCAGGGCGGAGACCCGAGCTCCCGCCCGAGTAACCCGAAAATGCTCGGTGCTCGCCGAACATCCTGAGTAATGAGATGCTCGGGCGAGTACCGAGTAGTGTCGAGCATGCTCGCTCAACACTAGTGCCCTTTCAGGTTTAATAAGTGGGATTTCTTGCCTTATAAATGGGGTTGGGACCATCAGTTGTGTTGTGCAGAAGTCAGGTGGATACACAGCTGATAGTCCTACTGAATAGACTGTTAGAATTTGTATCATGGCAAGAAAAAAGCAGCTAAGTAAAGAAAAACGAGTGGCCATCATTACTTTAAGAAATGAAGGTCAATCAGTCTGAAAAAATGGGAAAACTTTGAAAGTGTCCCCAAGTGCAGTTGCAAAAACCATCAAGCGCTACAAAGAAACTGACTCACATGAGGACCGCCCCAGGAAAGGAAGACCAAGAGTGACCTTTGCTTCTGAGGATAAGTTTATCCGCGTCACCAGCCTCAGAAATTGCAGGTTAACAGCAGCTCAGAATAGAGACCAGGTCAATGCCACACAGAGTTCTAGCAGCAGACACATCTCTTCAACAACTGTTAAGAGGAGACTTTGTGCAGCAGGGCTTCATGGTAAAATATCTGCTAGGAAACCACTGCTAAGGACAGGCAACAAGCAGAAGAGACTTGTTTGGGCTAAAGAACACAAGGAATGGACATTAGACCAGTGGAAGTCTGTGCTTTGGTCTGATGAGTCCAAATTTGAGATCTTTGGTTCCAACCAACGTGTCTTTGTGTGACGCAGAAAAGGTGAACGGATGGACTCTACATGCCTGGTTCCCACTGTGAAGCATGGAGGAGGAGGTGTGATGGTGTGGGGGTGCTTTTCTGGTGACACTGTTGGGGATTTATTCAAAATTGAAGGCATACTGAACCAGCATGGCTACCACAGCATCTTGCAGTGGCATGCTATTCCATCCAATTTGCGTTTAGTTGGACCATCATTAATTTTTCAACAGGACAATGACCCCAAACACACCTCCAGGCTGTGTAAGGGCTATTTGACCAAGAGGGAGAGTGATGGGGTGCTACACCAGATGACCTGGCCTCCACAGTCACCAGACCTGAACCCAATCGAGATGGTTTGGGGTGAACTGGACCGCAGAGTGAAGGAAAAAGGGCCAACAAGTGCTAAGCATCTCTGGGAACTCCTTCAAGATGGTTGGAAGACCATTTCTGGTGACTACCTCTGGAAGCTCATCAAGAGAATGCCAAGAGTGTGCAAAGCAGTCATCGAAGCAAAAGGTGGCTACTTTGAAGAACCTAGAATATAGGACATATTTTCAGTTGTTTCACACTTTTTTGTTAAGTATATAATTCCACATGTGTTAATTCATAGTTTTGATGCCTTCAGTGTGAATGTATAATTTTCATAGTCATGAAAATACAGAAAAATCTTTAAATGAGAAGGTGTGTCCAAACTTTTGGTCTGTACTGTATATATAAAACATTTCATAATATATATTGTGGCATTTATTTTACATTTATTACAGCATAATATAAAGAATTATAACACAAACAATTCATTCACAATTATTATACAATAATATGAAGGCATTAAGGTCGCACAGCAGTTACATCGTCAGCCACATGGATTCTAAAAATGGTAAACGCCTTTTTTTAGGCAGCAGTGTCTCCCGCGTGACACCTAATGATGAGGTCTATAAAGATTGGCTTTTGCAGAGCGACGGTGAAAGGTCTCCTGATGTAGATGATTCTGCAGGAGCATTGATTGATATTTTCAAGCCATCTAAAATCCCACTAGTAGCGGGGTTACCTACAACAGTGGTCGGTACATTTGACTCGGCCATTGCCTGCATAAACACATCCCAACCCCGGGGCATATTTCTGCTGGTTAAAGCATGACTCTGCGTTGTGTTACGTACCAAGTCCAGCATGCTAGACCCTGGAATTACAGACCCTTTGAAAATAAATTCACCTTTATTGTTCCATGATGTAATATTTTTGTTCTGTAACAATCTGTCTTACAAAAATTCAGCATTCTTTTTATATCGTGGATTTACATGGCTCATAATTTCACTGACAGCCCCACTTTTATCTGGTATGAATTTGACAATTGTTGGTGATCAATTTCAGGAGTGCTAACGAGATTTGGCGATGATAGCTCTTTGGCATTGTGTCTAGTATGGACCAAATATCTTTGTAGGATTTCACTATAAGTTTTAATTTTCACATCATCTGGTATGTCCCGGCGTTGTAAAATCTCGCTAATCTCGCCATCAAGACGTTGGATAACACTCTGGCGTATATTGTCTGTGTTAGGGGGTCTTAGTTTGATTAGGTCCTGTTTAGGGATCAGATACATTTTCTCTGTATGTTCCATTATTTGCCCGCTAGTAGGCGCTTCTTTTTCTTTATGGAGTGAGATTTATCACTGAGAGCTCTTATAGCTTTACGCCACTTCTTTAGTATATTTTTTTGACGTTCTTTCAGGGGTATTCGGCCTTTTAAGATGTTTAAAGCAATCTCCCCTATGGCCGTGATTAAATCGCTGCTCGCACTGCGTAAAATAGATTTTCTGACAGTAGGAGTTGCCTTCACCAGCGTTTTTAAGACCGCCCAGTTACGACGTATTCTCTCAGACATCTTTACAACACTGTGTATACAGCGTAGAATGCCCGGTTTAGTGTGAAATTCTCTTTTTAGACGTATTTTTCTTTTGAACATACACAGCGGGCAATGCTGGTGGAAACAACCCCGTCCTTAAGCGCAGATCCTCAGGGGTATTAGCTCTTAAATCTAACAGCAAGTACCCATAAGGCGTCCGTGTGGCATCCTCAAAAGCCTCTAAGAAGAAGCGCGTCTTTCCGGGTACATCTGACGGCTAGTGTCACAATTTGTAATTTATCTCGTGGATTATTAAAAAGCACCATGTACTTTGTGTCCAAATTTATCGTCCTGCTTTTCTTACCTTGACAAAATATGTTTTGTACCAGGTAGAAAATGCTGAGATTTCTGGGGTGAACATACTTGGTAAATGCTTTTTCTATCTTGCAGTTATCACTAGCACTCTCCATGAGATCATCAACAATAGTCAAATTAACCTTTCTCACAATGCCGGGCTGTTGTACGACAATACTTTTCTGTGTTTCAGAACCTGAATTACGTGGGTAGTCCAGAACCAGATCTTTTAGACTGTTAAAATGAATAGACTGTGTGTTTGGCGCTACTTTCAGACTGCCAATACAGCTAATGCTAAAACCGTGTTCATATTGTTCCATGATTGCCACTACTACGGTATCAAAAATAGGAAAGGTTTTATTGGTGAGTCTTACTTTTGTGAAAGCTACAATTCGGTGTTTCATCACAAGAACAATCATGCTTGCCAGTATTTTTTGTAAAGCCTGTCAAAGAGAGAATTGTGTGGAGGGCACTGGCGAGCAAGAACCCTGCTGCCTAATTTGCCGGGTGTATTTTCGCTCGAGCGAGTGCTTAGATTATCACACACAATTAGCTGTAGAAGACCCGGCATTCTGTCGGCTTAATATATTTTGTGATGACTGCAACCATTTTGTCTTCAGAAATAGTGAGACTGAGCATAAATGTAATGGTTTACGGTGCCCTGTATGCCATGGTCATATAAATAAATTTGATGACCATCTTTGCTACATGAGGCAGTATGTACGAAAGGTAGAGTCAGATCGCTATTAGTGTTGAGCGAGTATGTACTGTCCGAGTATGCTCAGGCCAAGCTCCGAGTATTTACAGCTGCTCGGTGTTATGTTTGATTCGCTCCCGTGTGCATGATTTGCGACTGTGTGACAGCTTTATTACATGTAAGGAATGTGTAAGAAATATACATTCCTCACATGTAATAAAACTGTCAAACAGTTGCAAATCATGCACACGGAGAGATTCAACCATATCACCGAGCAGCTGTAACTACTCGGAGCTTGGCCCGAGCATACTCGGCGAAAGGGTTAACAGAACATACTCGCTTATCACTAATCGCTATATCTTTTACGACTTTGAATGCATGCAGGAAATGGGCACACACATATCGAATTACATTTATGCCACAATGCTGTATGGCCACCCATACTGGGAGTTTGAAGGTGATACTTGCACGCATGACTTTGTACAGTTCTTTACAAGTGGGAAATTTTCAGGCTATACGTTCATAGCCCACAATGCAGGGCGCTAAGATTCTTATTTTATTGTTAAGGAGCTGATTTTTGAAAAGCTGCGGGTGAAGTTGGTAACCCAAGGTGGCCGTCTCTTGTGTGTGACGCTGACCGATTTAAATATGAGATTCAAAGACTCTCTAAATTTCATCCCCATGAAGCTTAGTAAATTACCGCAGGCTATGAGTTTTTCAGGCGCCAAAGGTCAATTTCCACACATTTTTAACACCATAGAAAACCAAAACTATGTAGGCCCCCTACCTAAAGTAAAATATTATGGGGTTTCTCGTTTGACGAGAAAGCAGAGTTCATGGAGTGGTATGAGAGCCAGAAACATGCAATTTTTGACTTCTTATTGCCAGCAAGATGTTGAGATTTTGAGGCGTTCCTGCGAGATCTATAGAGAGCGTATTATGGATATGACACAGAAAAATGTTAAAACATTCTGTAAGCGCCAAAAGCAAACTACAGCAGTGTCCAAATATGTTGATCCTTTTCAGCTCATCACCCTGGCCTCTGTATGTATGACAATGTACCGGTTTAAATTTCTTCCAAAAAAGACCATCGCCATTTTACCCGGTGATAATTATCACAAGACAAAAAAGCGCTACTCATCACCCGCTATACAGTGGCTCATGTATGTAGCACACTCCGAGAACATTGTCATTCAGCATGCTTTGAGAGGTGGCGAAAACAAGTTGGGAAATATTTTCTAGACGGGTACGCCTATGTTAACAAACAACAAGTAGCATTTGAATTTCAGGGGTGTTTTTACCACAGCTGCCCCGTGTGTTATAATGAAAATGACACAAATAAGGTAACAAATACATCCTATGGCCAGTTATATTATGCGTTTTTAGCTAAAAAGCGTTACTTACAGTGCTGCGGGTACACAGTAAGAGTGATGAGGGAGCATGACTGGAATGAAATGGTTGAAAAAGATTCTAACCTTCAAACATTTCTTCTCCAAATGGAATTCCACAACACCTGTAGACCCATGAGATGCTCTTTATGGCGGCCGAACAAACGCCATTAAACTCTATCACCACTTGGAGGATGGAGAGACATTGCATTACTACGATTTCACCAGTCTGTATCCCTTTGTAAACAAAACTAAAACATACCCTGTAGGCCACCCAGATATCATCTATGACAATTTCAGCTTCATTAAAAAATACTTTGGTATTGCTAAAGTCAAGGTCTACCCGCCAAGACATTTGTTTTCCCCTGTGCTGCCTGTAAAACTCAACAAAAAATTAATGTTTCCCCTTTGCTACACATGCGCTGTAAGTTCACAGACCGAGGTTTGTGCTCATAGTGATGAAGAACTCGCCCTGACCGGTACATGGTGCACTATATAGCTTGAGATGGTTGTAGAAAAGGGGTACAGGATTGCCCACATCTATGAAACATGGCATTTTCCTAACACAACTGATGATCTGTTTGTTTCCTACATTAAATTACATCTTCGTGATAAGCAGGAGGCTTCGGGTTATTCCAGCTGGTGCACTGATGAAGTCAAGAAAAAGCAGTACATTGACGCCTTTCTTGAAAAAGAAGGTGTACAATTACGGCCTGAAAATATAGGTGTGAATCCGGCTAAGAGACAGATCTCTAAACTTTTCTTAAATTCTTTATGGGGAAAGTTTGGTCAGCGATCTAATTTATCATGTAGCAGAATTGTTAGTGACCCCGATGAGCTTTTTAAGTATGTGTTTCTACCTTACTACAACATTTCAATGTTACATTTCATTGATGATGAAACTGCAACCATTAACTGCAAATATGTAAAAGGCCATCACACCGTCAACAAAAACACAAACATTTTTATAGCGTGTTTTACAACCGCGTATGCCCGGCTAGAGCTCTATTCTCTGCTGGACCGGCTGCAGGAGGGGTGTCTTTATCACGACACAATTCAGTTATTTTTGTGCAGAAGGGATGGTGCGTAGAACCCGACTTTAGGTAATTACCTGTGGGAACTGACCAGTGAGATACCCGATGACACTCACATCACAGAATTTGTATCTGCGGGTCCCAAAACTTACGGGTACAAACTCAACATTGGTAAAACTGTCTTAAAAGTTAAGGGTATAACACTAAATGTTGGTAACACACAGTCTATTAATGTTAACAGTCTAAAAGTTCTGGTTCTGGACTACCCACGTAATTCAGGTTCTGAAACACAGAAAAGTATTGTCGTACAACAGCCCGGCATTGTGACAAATAAAAAGTACTGGGACATTGAAACAAGACCACTGCGCAAAACACAAAAGTGCGTTTACACAAAGCGGCGGCTATTAGACGGGTTTATCATCCTGCCATATGGCTATTAGGAGCGCTGTGATGGATCCGCGGCTACAACACCTATTCTCCTGTATTCTGGCGGGCCCGTCTAATTCTGGGAAAAGTTATTTTGTAAAGCAGCTGTTACATAATATTGATACGCATTTTTCTCACAAACCCGATAATATTTTTGGTTTTATTCGTGCTGGCAAAAACTATATGATGAAATCTCTCTCTCTTTCCCCAACATCAGGTTTGTGGAGGGTCTGCCGCATACGTTCGTAGATGATGATTTATTCCCGCCTGACAAGGTTAATTTGACTATTGTTGCTGATCTCATGGAGAGTGCTAGTGATAACTGAGAGATAGAAAAAGCATTTACCAAGTATGTTCACCACAGAAATCTCAGCATTTTCTACCTGGTACAAAACATATTTTGTCAAGGTAAGAAAAGCAGGACGATAAATTTGAACACAAAGTACATGGTGCTTTTTAATAATCCACGAGATAAATTACAAATTGTGACACTAGCCCCGTGAGATGTACCCCGGAAAGACGCGCTTCTTCTTAGAGGCTTTTGAGGATGCCACGCGGACGCCTTATGGGTATTTGCTGTCAGATTTAAGAGCTAATACCCCTGAGGATCTGCGCTTAAGGACGGGGTTGTTTCCACCAGCATTGCCCGCTGTGTATGTTCAAAAGAAAAATACGTCTAAAAAGTGAATTTCACACTAAACCGGGCATTCTACGCTGTATACACAGTGTTGTAAAGATGTCTGAGAGAATACGTCGTAACTGGGCGGTCTTAAAAACGCTGGTGAAGGCAACTCCTACTGTCAGAAAATCTATTTTACGCAGTGCGAGCAGCGATTTAATCACGGCCATAGGGGAGATTGCTTTAAACATCTTAAAAGGCCGAATACCCCTGAAAGAACGTCAAAAAAATATACTAAAGAAGTGGCGTAAAGCTATAAGAGCTCTCGGTGATAAATCTCACTCCATAAAGAAAAAGAAGCGCCTACTAGCGGGCAAATAATGGAACATACAGAGAAAATGTATCTGATCCCTAAACAGGACCTAATCAAACTAAGACCCCCTAACACAGACAATATACGCCAGAGTGTTATCCAACGTCTTGATGGCGAGATTAGCGAGATTTTACAACGCCGGGACATACCAGATGATGTGAAAATTAAAACTTATAGTGAAATCCTACAAAGATATTTGGTCCATACTAGACACAATGCCAAAGAGCTATCATCGCCAAATCTCGTTAGCACTCCTGAAATTGATCACCAACAATTGTCAAATTCAGACCAGATAAAAGTGGGGCTGTCAGTGAAATTATGAGCCATGTAAATCCACGATATAAAAAGAATGCTGAATTTTTGTTAAACAGGTTGTTACAGAACAAAAATATTACATCATGGAACGATAAAGGTGAAGTTATTTTCAAAGGGTCTGTAATTCCGGGGTCTATCATGCTGGACTTGGTACGTAACACAACGCAGAGTCATGCTTTAACCAGCAGAAATGTGCCCCGGGGTTGGGATGTGTTTATGCAGGCAATGGCCTTAAAAAAGCCGTTTACCATTTTTAGAATCCATGTGGCTGACGATGTAACTGCTGTGTGACCTTAATGCTTTCATATTATTGTATAATAATTGTTTGTGTTGTAATTGTTTATATTATGCTGTAATAAATGTAAAATAAATGCCACTATATATATTATGAATAGTGATGAGCTAACGCGCTCGCCACTACTCGGTACTCGCCCGAGCATCATGGTGCTCAACAAGCTCGGCGCTCGGCGAGTATTTCCGGGTTGCTCGGGCGGGAACTCGGGTCCCCTCCCTGCATGTTTGGCACTCTTTAGAGAGCCAATGAACATGCAGGGATTGCCTGCCATGCACTGTAATGCCATAGCCATGTTGGTTGTGGGCATTACAGTGATTGGTTGGCCGCACAGCGTCATCAGGTATATATCAGACCTGGCGCCACCATGCTCGTCACAGTCACTCCGTATCAGATAGTGTAGGGAGAGCTGCTGCTGCGTCAGGGAGAGATTTGCTTGTGTATTAGGTAGTGTAGGGAGAAAAAACGTAAATTACACATATCCATCTTAACAAACAGTCATTTTGAGGATGAACTAATCCATCTGCAGAGATATCAGGCAGGCAGTGTATATAGGCTGGCAGGCAGGGTATATAGCAGACTGTAGTGCACATAGAACAAGAGGCTCCATTCCAATTCTGCCTTCTGCTGCTGTTAGATATTTCTGGAAATAGGCCCAGGTCTCAGGGGCCAGGAATAATTTTTTTTGCATCTTAATCCTCATTATTTGCTTAAAAAGCAATCCAGAGAACACGGTTTTTCTGCGCCATTTGCTTGTTGGCACTGCAGAATACAGCCAGGTCCTTTCCATATTACAGCACTAGAAATCCAGCTATTTAAAACTGTGTTTTCTCCATCACACGGATCACATATACGTTGCCTTAAAATACTGCCATCTCTGGCCTACATTAATTTTTTTTTTCAGTGTGTCAGCAAAATTTTTGACACTGGTTTGCTGTTCAAAACAGTTACCTACAGGACAGGTATTTAAAACTGTGTTTTCTCCGTCACACGGATCACATATACGTTTTCACAAAAACTGCCATTTCTGGCCTCCATTAAAAAAAAATTTCAGTGTGTCAGTGAAGCAATTCACAGCAGTTTGCTGTTCAAACTACTTACCTACAGGCCAGGTATTTAAAACTGTGTTTTCTCTGTCAAACGGCTCACATATAAGTTCGCTCCAAACTCAGTCATTTGTAGTGAGCGTGGAAGATACTGTCCTCCATTTAAAATGGGCAAGGCACGTGGCAAGGGACGGGGAACTGGACGTGATGGTAATGGTGCATGCAGAGGCCGAAGACAAGGCCGTGGGCAAGCCGAAATTGTGCCACAACAAACACCCACATCTTCTCGCCTGACCTTCCTGTCCCAGAGCAGTGTCAAAAGGTTGTTGGTTGGATAGCGGATAATGCTTCCAGTCACTTAACCACCACCACCACCACCACCCTGTCTTCCACATGGTCAAGTCTCAGTAGCTGTGAGTTTGGACCGCATATTCCTCACCCTGATCCTCCTTCCTCCCACCATGCCGAGTACCCAGAGACAACTGATCCCACACTTGGACACTCTGAAGAGCTGTTCATTTTTCCATTTAAAGATTCGGGCCTCTCGCCCGGTCCACTTGAAGCGGGGCAAGAGGAGATCGCGTGTAGCAATGCCCAAATATATGAGCAGCCACGGTCACATGAAGGCGACGGTGGGAACGTGTCAAGAGAGGTGGACGATAATGAGACACAAGACACAATTGCTATAAAGTCAGGAGGAGGACAAGGGTGCGGAAGTGGAAGACGAGGTGGTGGATGATATAGTAACTGACCCAACCTGGCAGGAGGACATGCAGAGCGAGGACAGCAGCACACAGGGGGAGAGATGCAGAGCACCCCAACAGGCAGGAAGAAGCAGTGTGGTGGCCACAGACAGAAGGCAGGCAACCTTTCCCCGTAACACCAACATGAAGGAAGTTGCCAGTACAACTGTTAGGTCTTCCCGAGTCTGGTTGTTTTTTAAAGACTCTGCCGATAACCCCAAAAAGGCCATTTTCACCACCTGCCAGGCCAGCATTAGCAGGGGTGGCCAAACGACCAGCCTTACCACCACCAGCATGATCAGGCACATGGCAGCAAAGCACCCGACTTTGTGGGATGAACCCCAGGGTCCAGGAATAGTGTCTGCGGGTGGCACCATTGCTTCTTCCGCTGTTGTGCATGCAAGCCAATCCCCTGTCCATTGTGCATGCAAAGATGCCTCCTGCTCTGCACCTGTCGTTCGTTGCACACGCTCAAGTAGCAGCGTCAGGAAGCATGTCTTTGTCCTTGTCCCAGCGCAGCATTCAGTTGTCCATACCCCAGTCCTTGGAACGCAAGCGCAAATATGCAGCCAACGCCCCACAGGCCACAATACTAAATTCTCACATTTCACGACTGCTTGCGCTCAAAATGTTGCCTTTTAAGCTCGTGGAGATGGAAGCATTCTGCAACCTGATGTCGGCGGCCATCCCTCAGTACTCGGTCCCCAGCCGCCACTATTTCTCCCGGTGTGCCATCCCCGCATTACACAAGCAGGTGTCCCAAAACATTAGCCGTGCTCTCAACAATGCAGTTACCGGTAAAGTCCACTTAACCACGGACACGTGGACAAGTGCTTGTGGGCAGGGGCAGTACATCTCACTGACGGCACACTGGGTTAACATAGTGGAAGCTGGGACCCAGTCAGACCTTGGGACAGAACACGTCCTCCTGAAGCCAAGAATTGCGGGCCCTAGGTCAATCAGGGTTGCCCCCACGGTCTACAGCTCCTGCACCTCATCCTCCTCAGCCTTCTCCTCCTCTTCAGCATCCATCTCCGAAATGACCACATCAGTCACAAGCTGCAAGCACTGCAGCACTGACTCGGCCAAGCGGCAACAGGCTGTGCTGAAGCTAATATGCTTAGCTGAAAAACTGCACGATGCTGAAGAGTTGTGGACAGCTCTGAAAGAGCAGGCAGATCTGTGGCTCACACCACTGAACCTACAGCCAGGATGGTCGTGTGTGACAATGGCCGGAACCTGGTGGTGGCTCTAAGGCAAGGCGAGCTCACACACGTACCATGCCTGGCCCATGTGCTTAACCTCGTGGTACAGCAGTTTCTCAAATCCTACCCAGAGCTGCCGGATCTGCTTGTTAAAGTGCGCCGCCTGCTCACAATCAAAGAGGATGCATTGCAAGCGTAGCACGATGAGATCATAGAATCATAGAATCATAGAATGGTAGAGTTGGAAGGGACCTCCTGGGTCATCTGGTCCAACCCCCTGCTCAAAGCAGGATTCACTAAATCATCTCAGGCAGATGTCTGTCCAGCCTCTGTTTGAAGACGTCCATTGAAGGGAAACTCACCACCTCTCGTGGCAGCCTGTTCCACTCATTAATCACCCTAACTGTCAAAAAGTTTTTTCTAATATCTAATCTGTGTCTCCTCCCATTTAGTTTCATCCCATTGCTTCTAGTCTTTCCTTGTGCAAATGAGAATAAAGATGATCCTTCTACAATGTGACAGCCCTTGACATATTTGTAGACCGCTTTTAAGTCTCCTCTCAGTCTTCTTTTTTGCAAGCTAAACATTCCCAAATCCTGCAACCGTTCCTCATAGGACATGGTTTGCAGACCAGTCAACATTCTGGTCGCTCTTCTCTGAACTTGCTCCAGTTTGTCTATGTCTTTTTTAAAATGTGGTGCCCAAAACTGTACACAGTATTCCAGATGAGGTCTGACCAAAGAGGAGTAAAGACCGATAATGACTTCACGTGATCTAGACTGTATGCTTCTGTTAATACATCCCAGAATTGTATTTGCCTTTTTTGCTGCTGCATCACACTGTTGACTCATGTTCAGTCTATGATCTATTAGTATACCTAAGTCTTTTTCACATGTACTGCTGCTTAGATCTATTCCTTCAATTCTGTATATGCTTTTTTCATTTCTATTGCTCAGATGTAGTACTTTGCATTTTTCCCTGTTAAAAACCATTCTGTTGGTTGCTGCCCACTGCTCCAGTTTATTTAGGTCTTTTTGAATCCTCTCTCTCTCTTCTCTAGTATTAGCTATCCCTCCTAGCTTTGTGTCATCAGCAAATTTAATCAGTTTACCCTCAATTCCTTCATCTAAATCATTGATAAAGATGTTGAACAATACAGGTCCCAGGACAGAGCCCTGTGGTACCCCACTTGAGACATTCATCCAGCTGGATGTGAAGCCATTTACAACCACCCTTTGAGTCCGATCACTAAGCCAGTTATGAATCCACCTAACAGTTGCCTGGTCCATTGCATACTTGGTCATTTTTTCAATAAGGATGGTGTGAGATACTTTGTCAAATGCTTTGCTGAAGTCAAGATATACTATATCTACAGCATTTCCCTGATCCACCCAGTCAGTGATTCTGTCATAATAGGAAATTAAGTTAGTCTGACATGACTTGTTAGTTACAAACCCATGCTGACTCTGGTTAATCACTTCATTCTTATCCATGTACTTACATACATGTTGTTTAATAATTTGTTCAAAGATCTTTCCTGGTATAGAAGTTAGACTCACCGGCCTATAGTTCCCTGGGTCCACCTTCTTCCCCTTTTTGAAGATAGGAACAACATTTGCTCTTCTCCAGTCTTCTGGGACTTCTCCTGTTTTCCAAGAATTTTCAAAGATTATGGAGAGTGGTTCTAAAATTTCTTCTACGATCTCCTTCAGTACTCTGGGGTGAAGCAAGGGACCATGCAGGGTGATTACACACAGCCAAGCCTCAACTCATCCCAACGTGGATTGGGTGACAATGAGGAAGAGGAGGAGGAGGAGGAAAGACAGGAGCTAGTTTCATGCACTATAGACGGTACGACCTGCACAACTTTCATACCGTCTGTTCAGCGTGGATGGCCAGAGGACAGAGAGGAGGAGGAGGAGGAGAGCACGGTCAGTCATCCTCTTGGTGAGGACACGGAATTCTTGCCTGTTAGTAGTCTGGCACGCATGGCCGAGTTTATGTTACACTGCCTTTCCCATGACCCACGCGTTCTCAAAATTTTGGGTGACAGTCATTACTGGTTGGTTACACTTCTAGGCCCACGCTACAAGGAGAACTTTATATCTCTTATTCCTGAGGCGGACAGGTCTACAAAAATGGGGCTGTACCAGAAGGCCCTTGTTGCGGAACTATTAAAAAAATTCCCATCTGAAAACGCTGGCGGCAGAGGGCACACTTTGTTGGACAACCAAGGAGTACAGGCGAGAGAGACACAACTTCAATCCAGCAGAGGCAGGGGAACACTGTCAAAGTTCTGGGAGAGTTTTCTCAGACCCTCCCATCACACAGGCCCTGAGGCGTGGAGTACTCTCACAAGGAGTGCAAAGTTTGGGAAGATGCTGAGGGAGTCCCTTACCGTACCAACGTCCTCCGTGATTCCGCTGTGCCCTATAACTATTGGGTATCCAAGCTGGATACGTGGAATGAACTGGCTCTCTATGCCTTTGAGGTCCTGGCCTGCCCTGCCGCCAGCGTTTTATCAGAGTGGGTTTTTAGTGCCGCTGGTGGAATTATAACTGATAAGCGCATCCGCCTGTCAACTGAAAATGCTGACAGGCTGACTCTTATAAAAATGAACAAGGGCTGGATTGGGCCAGACTTCTCAACACCACCGAATGATAGCAGCGTAACATAAACTCCAATCCAGTGTCTTCTTAGGAGGTGTATTCCCATGCACCTTTTCACACCCACACATGGGTATAAGTTTCCTGATTTTGTCTATTTACACTTGTCCTCCTCCTTCTCCTCATCCTCCACCACCATATCACCAGGGTGACCGTGGTCCGTGAGGCAACACCAACCTAATTTTTTTAAACGGTGTTTATAATGCCCGTAAACAATTTTTTTTATACAGTATGTTCATGTATACCCCCCAGGGGTAAGTGTTTGTCAGCCCATACACTTAGTGCATAGGCATTACAAGTATAGGAGGCCCGCTCCTTTCTAATGGGAACATTTTTTTATGAGGCCCTCCTCTATGTCTCTTCCAAGGGGCACTGAAGTGCGTCCAAATTTTTGACAGCCCTTGCATTCTCTGCATAGGCTAACACTATGGGAGATTCTCTCCTTTCTAATGGGAATTTGTCGTTACTGTGGCTCTGCTTTGTGTGTCTTTAAATTCTTAGTGGGGTTTTTCCTAAAATTGGTCAGCCGTTGGACTCACTGCATACCCTATAACTGTATAGCAGACCCTCTCCTTTCTAATGGGAATTTGTCGTTACTGTGGCCCTGCTCTGTGTGTCTTTAAATTCTTAGTGGGGTTTTTCCTAAAATTGGTCAGCCGTTGGACTCACTGCATACCCTATAACTGTATAGCAGACTCTCTCCTTTCTAATGGGAACATGTCGTACCTTGTTACTGTGGTCCTGCTCTATGTGTCTTTAAATTCTTAGAGGAGTTTTTCCTAAAATTGTCAGCCGTTGTACTCACTGCATAACCTATAACTGTATAGCAGACCCTCTCCTTTCTAATGGGAACATGTCGTACCTTGTTACTCTGGCCCTGCTCCGTGTGTCTTTAAATTTTTAGTGGGGTTTTTCCTAAAATTGTCAGCCGTTGGACTCACTGCATATCCTATAACTGTATAGCAGACCCTCTCCTTTCTAATGGGAACATGTCGTACCTTGTTACTGTGGCCCTGCTCTATGTGTCTTTAAATTCTTAGTGGGGTTTTTCCCAAATTTTGGCAGCCCTTGCTGTCACAGCATGGGCATTACCACTATAGGAGACCCGCTCCTTTATAATGGGAACTTTTTTTTTTTTTACTGAGACCCTCCTCTAAGTCCCTTCAAAGGGGTATTGCGTTGCGTCCAAATTTTTGGCAGCCCTTGCAGTCACTGGATATGCAATAACAGTATAGGAGACCCACTTGTTAATAATGGGAACAACAAAGCATAGCCGGTTGATGGCTCTCTCTAACAATAGCTACGGCCGACTGCTGTCCTTTTAAGAATAGTAAGGGCCGTCTGATGTCCCTATAAAAATAGGCTTTATGACTTTCAGAGTCCCTCCATCATAAATAAAACAGGATGTGTCTGATGATGTGTCACACACCACATTGCCAGATAAGGTTGTAAAATGTTAAAATGTCATTTCCCGGTGAAAAAACGTAGAAAAAAACAAAACAATAGGATCTTTCTTTAGTATAAAAAACAGCGTCACCAATTTAATAACAATGTAATCACATTGTTCAGCTCATGCACCTCCTCCTCCATCTCCAAAATGACCACATCAGTTACAAGCTGACAGCACGGCAGCACTGCCTTGGCCAAGCGACAACAGGCTGTGCTGAAGATAACATGCTTAATGCTTAATTGACAAACCGCCCAGCGCTGCAGAGTTGTTGAAAGTTGTTACACAGCAGCCTGATCTGTGGCTCTCACGGCTGAACATACAGCCAGGCATGGTCTTGTGTGACAATGGGCGGAACCTGGTGATGGAGAAATGACTGCCGGGGTAGATACGGTTTCCCTCTATGCCAGTCCTTTCACCGAGCTAAAGAATATGGCTGTGGTGAAATTCAACTCCCACTGAGAAGCTGTTTTAGATTGAAAAACATTGTGCCCACCAGAGGATTTGATTCTGAGGGCTAACCTTTCTCCCCCACTCAATAGCCCCATAGCAGCTGCAAAGTTAGCGCTGTCATGAACTCTCCTGAGGTAGAAGCCAACGCACACCAGAGGATTCTCTGGTGGTACCGTCCAACCCTGCCAAGAAGCAGTCCTGGCTAAGAAAAGTGTGTGGAAAGGTTCCCGGACACTCTATGGCTGCTTTTTTACTGAGGAGGATACACACGCAAACACGGGGAGAACATACAAAGTCCTTGCAGATGTTGTCCTTGCTGGGATTTGAACGCAGGATCCCAGTGCTGCAAGTCTTCAGTGCTAACCACTGATCCAATGTTCTGCCGTTCACCCTCTAATATCTAACAGGCTGGAGAAACTTGCACCTACTGCCACTCTATCTTCAGCTCCTTTGTGAGAAAATGTATTTGGGCAGCCACTCAGTCTACCAAATAAAATTCCTGAGAAGGAAATTCTGGATGGCTTCGCTACTGGTACTGGGGGCAGTGCTAATACCATGGCGTCGTACCATAGTTTGCTGGAAATATTCCAGGCTGGTAGGAGGCAAGCAAATTCCCACAGAAAAGTACCAGCAGTAATGTTCAGGGACCCGCTCTTGTAGAAGACGGGGACAACACCGGGAGAAATTGTGGCGGCTGGGGACCGAGTATGGACACGAGGCATGATGCATGTGGTTGTGAAAAGCTTCCACCTCCACGAGCATAAAAGGCCACATTTCAAGTGAAAGCAGCTTTCCAGGACTTCCTGTGAGAAATGACATGCAGGGTAGATAGGGTTTCCCTCTATGCCAGTCCTTTCACCGAGCTAAATACAACTCTCAGCAAAAAAAGTTGTGGACTGGCTCCGTACCGTCCCTGGCCACATTCACCTGTCCATGTGTTTGTGGTTAGGTGGTCCTTCCCAGTAAGTGCACTGGGGAGGGCACGGGTAATGTTGTGGTACCCGTGCTTCTGGAAGGCGGAGGCGATACCGGAAAATATAGTGGCGGCTGGTGACCGAGTATGGACACCCGGCTACTGCCGGCATGAAGTTGTGAAAAGCTTCCGCCTCCACGAGCTTAAAATGCCATATTTCAAGTGCAAGTAGCTGCCCAGAAATCAGGCAGTTTAGTATTGCCGCCTGTGGGTGGATGGCTGGCTGCATACTTACACTTGCATTCCAAGTAACAGAAAACTAAGCAGATGGTGGCCTCTATCATCATCATGGCCTCACCTCGGCACTATGAACTTTTGTCACCCAGGGGGAATATAGGGGACTCGGTACCCGGGCCTTTTACCTTGTTTAGGAGGTCACGGCAGTCAGCTACCGGGCCCGTACTCTGGGTCTCTCTTTAAAAAGGGGTTTTAGTGTACAGTTTGTCTCGTGATGCCACCTGTGGTTTCCGGTAATGGTTACCGGCGCTGCTGCAGACCTCCGGGGGGTGATGGGATGGCAGCTGGGATGTTTCTGCTCCCCACAGGCGGAGTGGGCCCCCGGGGCAGCGTAGGTGCAAATGGTGGTGATGCTGGGGCTTGCAGTGCACGAGAGATGGCGCAGCAGGAGTAACTGACAGAGACAGGGGATTCACTTCAGTACCTTTACTGGTGCGGATGTCAGGTACTCTCCAGGGTACTCGATAGGAAGGGTGGACTTCAGGACTTCTCCCCAGTGAGTGGGTATAAGGCCTCCTTGTCCAAGTCTCCCTCTCTCTAAGCTCCTGGCCAGTCTGCAACTGGGCCTAGCTTCTGTGTCGTGCTGTTCCTTCACCTGTCGCTTGGTAGTAGGTCCTTTTTCTGGCAACAACTATCCCTGGACGCTGGGGCCTTCGTGGTTCCTAGTCCTGTCAAGGGTTTAGCTTCAGGTCGACCAGGGACTTGTAGTCCTCCTGGTATGCCGGTGATCCCTACTGGGTATAAAGGACCCTGTAGGCGCGGACCCGGTACTCCGGTTGGTGTCTTGGGGTGAGCCTATGATGCTCCTCTGCCCCCTCAACTCCTTTCTCATCTCCTCTTTGCCTCCGGCCACACTCGGGGCCCTCAATACAGCAGCAGACGTGCTGCGTCTTCACTGCTCTCAGTGGCAGCACACTCTCTGACTAAACTGACTGCCTAAATCCACCCTCCAGTATATATATCCCTATCCCGGCTCCCTCTGGTGGTATGAGGTGGAAGGATGGAGGTGTTTGTTTGTAATGAGGGCCTCTTGTAGAGAAGTCCGTCCATGCACCCTTTTGGGTCCTGTGGTACCTGTGAACAGCAGGGTGCCACATTCCCCCCTAGTACAATTCAGTACTCCTGTACTGAAGCATTTTATAACAGGTTACAACAATAACAATAATAATTATAATAACAATAACAATTAAGTTACAGTATGTCCCGTAACCAGGTGTCCATTTCACCGAAGATGGTATAACATGAGTAACATGAGGGACCCACCTGAAAACCCTCAACGTAGGCCCTGGGCGTGGCTACAGGGCATAAGTGATCCAGCTGCTGGACCACGTCTTTGGTTTTTGTTCAGTGGTCAAATAAGGGGGCACTTTTGATGAGTGCAACTATTTACAGGGACAGTTTTTGGCTGCTCACAGTCCTCAGCCTACAAGTCTCTGTACTCTGACGGGTAACTACAGGCACACATTAATTTCAGTTTACACAATAAACAATAGGCAATACCCAACTGGGTAACTATTTATAATGTAGGCACTTTGTGCTTATTCCCTAAACCTGGCAGGGATTTGTCCTTGTGTGCTGCGTGTGGACCTTCATAGCACTGGGGTGTTACTAGTGTCTGTGCATGCACTCTCTGCTAACCTATCAGGTGTACGTGCTGGTAGATTATAGAACTGCCTCAATCTCTCTCCCACATTGATGACGGTTTCATTGTGAACATTGCTCTTTGGAACCGAATGATGAATGCCACACAACACATTTAAAGAAGGTGAGAGGCACCTAAGTGTCACGTTAGACTCTCAAAACTGTTTACATCAGTGTGATCTGCTTGCTAGATGACCTGCAAGTGTACCTGACCACACTATCAAGTGCCAGTGAGCATTTATAATGGACGTGAGACCAGTGGGCCTCAGTGCTGTTCACTGATGAAAGTCTATTCACGCTGAGCTTATATGATTGCTGCCAACAATGTTGGAGACGTCAAGGAGAGCGCTCTGCATCAGCCAATACAGTCAAGTCAATACAGAACTGCTGAATACTTTGTGAATGTTACAGTGAGAAGCCCCTGCGGACACAGACAGCTTGGGGCCCCTGTGCAAGAAATATGTTTGGGCCTCCCTCCTTTTATGGCGACCCAGCTGACTAGGAACCGGAGCCGCCAGCTGACTTCGGTGTTCCCACGATCACGCATGACGTCATTGTCCCCAGTCATGGGCATGCCGAGGTCAGCAGCTGGCCGTAAATTGGAGTGCAGGGAGCGGGTGGATCCCCTGCACTGCATTATATTTCAGCTGAATGCGCGTCCGAGTATACACATATAGCTGAAATATTCGCTGGTGTCAGTGGGCCACCCTCCACCTCGATACAGCTGCACTGGTAATTTGTCTTCCCCCAGGAAACCTCCTTAAGTGATATTTACCTTTACGCATACTGTCTACAGCAGGGGTCCTCAAACTATGGCCCGAGGATTTTTATCCGGCCCGCCGGGCTGTGGGCGGAGGAGAGCGGCGTCAGCGCCCGCTCCCTCCCGCTTGCTCAGGGTCCAGGCAGCCGGATACTTACCTCTCCCCATGCCTCTGCAGATCCGCTGTCTTCCTGCTGTGCGCTCCCTGTGACTTCTCAGGTCAGAGGGTGCGGTGACGTCTTTCCACCGCGCCCTCCCCTGAGCCGTCACAGGCAGCACAGAGCAGGAAGACGCCGGCGATGCTGGAGTCCAGACCCGAGCAGCAGCAGCAGGTGAGAAGTGAGGTGAGTATTTATTTATTTATTTTTTAAATGTATGGAGGCATGGGGCATAATATTAGGGGTGACATCCTGCATGGGGCATAATATGGGGGGTGACATCCTGCATGGGGCATTATATGGGGGGAGTGACATGCTGCATGGGGCATTATAAAGAGAGGGGAGTGATATCCTGCATGGTGCATTATAACGACAGGGGAGTGATATCCTGGTGGGGCATTATATGGGGGGGGTGACATCCTGAATGGGGCATTATATGGGGGGGTGACATGCTGCATGGGGCATTATATGGGGGGTGACATCCAGCATGGGGCATTATATGGGGAGTGACATCCTGAATGGGGCATTATAAAGACAGGGGAGTGATATCCTGCATGGGGCATTATATTGGGGGGTGACATCCTGCATGGGGCATTATATGGGGGGTGACATCCTGCATGGGGCATTATATGGGGGGGTGACATCCTGCATGGGGCATTATAAAGACAGGGGAGTGATATCTTGCATGGGACATTATATGGTGGGAGAAAGGGACATCCTGCATGGGGCATTATATGGAGGGTGACATCCTGCATGGGGCATTATAAGGGGGGAACAGCCTGCATGGGGCATTATAAGGGGGAAACAGCCTGCTTATTGAGGACCTATGCTGCCTATTGGGGACATTAACCTGCCCATTGAGGACCTATACTGCCTATTGGGGACATTTACCTGCCTATTGGGGACATTTACCTGCCTATTGGGGATCTATGCTGCCTATTGGGGACATTTACCTGCCCATTGAGGACCTATGCTGCCTATTGGGGACATTTACCTGCCTATTGGGGACCTATGCTGCCTATTGGGGACATTTACCTGCCTATTGGGGACATATGCTGCCTATTGGGGACATTTACCTGCCCATTGAGGACCTATGCTGCCTATTGAGGACATTTACCTGACTATTGGGGACCTATGCTGCCTATTGGGGACATTTACCTGCCTATTGAGGACCTATGCTGCCTATTGGGGACCTTTACCTGCCTATTGAGGACCTATGCTGCCTATTGGGGACATTTGCCTGCCTATTGGGGACATTTACCTGCCTATTGGGGACCTATGCTGCCTATTAAAATACCGGTTGATTTAACTTTACTTGTTCTTCATTTTAAATATTGTATTTGTTCTTGTATTGTTTTTTACTTCATAATATGTGCAGTGTGCATAGGAATTTGTTCATAGTTTTTTAAAAAAAATTATATTCCGGCCCTCCAATGGTCTGAGGGACAGTGAACTGGCCCCGTGTTTAAAAAGTTTGAGGACTCCTGGTCTACAGATATATATACACATAGATAGCTACTGTACACTCAGATACTAACATATATACAGTATATTGTACTGTGGTTATCTTTGGGTGAATACACACATACTGTACATCAGGGGCGGAACTACCGCCCGTGCAGCCGGTTCATTGAACGGGGGCCCCGAGGGAGAGGGGGCCCCTCCAGCCTTCAGCAGGGCCGCCATCAGGGCATGACTGCCCTGACTCCAGTATGGGGCCCGGCCGGTAGGGGCCCCCTCGGGGGCCCCCCTCTTGTGCGTCTCTCTCCTCATGGGGCCCCCGGCCCCATGCTATGCGCCGGGTCCGGGACATTTCAGCGCTGAGCTGCGCTGCTGCGGCAGCGCCTTTATGATTCCCCTGACTTCCGGTCATGTGACCGCGCCGTCGCATGGCCGGAAGTCAGGAGAACCTGCTGTCAGCGATTTGGACGAGCGCCAGGATTCTGCAGGGATCGCATGGGGGTAAGTATAACAAGTTTTATTTTTTTTAAAATACAATTAACTAGGAGTGGAGAGATGGGAGATGCACATGTGTGTGTGTGTGTGTGGGGGGGGGGGGGGGGGAGATGGGAGATGCACATGTGTGTGTGTGGGGGGGAGATGGGAGATGCACATGTGTGTGTGTGGGGGGGGGATGGGAGATGCACATGTGTGTGGGGGGGAGATGGGAGATGCACATGTGTGTGGGGGGGAGATGGGAGATGCACATGTGTGTGTGGGGGGAGATGGGAGATGCACATGTGTGGGGGGGGAGATGGGAGATGCACATGTGTGGGGGGGGAGATGGGAGATGCACATGTGTGGGGGGGGATGGGAGATGCACATGTGGTGGGGGGGGAGATGCACATGTGTGGGGGGGAGATGGGAGATGCACATGTGTGGGGGGGAGATGGGAGATGCACATGTGTGGGGGGGGGATGGGAGATGCACATGTGTGGAGGGGGATGGGAGATGCACATGTGGTGGGGGGGAGATGGGAGATGCACATGTGTGGGGGGGGAGATGGGAGATGCACATGTGGGGGGGGTGAGAGAGGTGCACATGTGGTGGAGGGGGATGAGAGAGGGGCACATGTGGTGGAGGGGGATAAGAGAGGGGCACATGTGGGGGAGGGGGATGAGAGAGGGGCACATGTGGGGGAGGGGGACGAGAGGGGCACATGTGGGGGAGGGGGATGAGAGAGGGGCACATGTGGGGGAGGGGGTGAGAGATGTGCACATGGGGGGGTTTGAGAGCTGCACATGGGGGAATTGGGAGTAGGGGGATAATGAGCTGCACATAACGAATGTGGGGTGGGGGAGAGTAAATGATAAATGATGATGGGGTGGGGAGAGCACGGACATGATATAATGAATTGGGGCAGGGGGTGCATGTAAATATTGAATGCGGGGAGCAGGAAGTATAGAGTAGGGGGCGTTGCGGATGCAGGAGTATGTCTGGTAACAAATTGGCGGAAAGAGTAGAGGTTCTAATTAAATTATATATTAAGTGCCTATTTACAATTAATGGGGGCACCGTGGTGGATTACAATTTATATTTGGAATGGTAGGTTGCATAATAACTAACCATATATTGATGGTGGATGCACGTCTGTATTCAGCTGCGTAATGTAGAAGTTGGGGAATGTGCTCTAGATAACTGTGTTATTTTATGCAGAGACGAGTCCTGGCTGGAAGACGTGATGGCGGTCTGTGCTGGATGAAGGAGAAAAGCGAAGATGAAGGACTTCACCTAGAGACGTCACCGGTGAGTCAGTCTATTACATGTACACTGTGTATAATGTCACTGGTGATCACTGTATTACCTGTACACTGACACTATATACAGAGCTCCTGTGTATAATGTCACTGGTGATCACTGTATTACCTGTACACTGACACTATATACAGAGCTCCTGTGTATAATTTCACTGGTGATCACTGTATTACCTGTACACTGACACTATATACAGAGCTCCTGTGTATAATGTCACTGGTGATCCCTGTATTACCTGTACACTGACACTATATACAGTGCTCCTGTGTATAATGTCACTGATGATCACTGTATTACCTGTACACTATATACAGAGCTCCTGTGTATAATGTCACTGGTGATCACTGTATTACCTGTACACTGACACTATATACAGAGCTCCTGTGTATAATTTCACTGGTGATCACTAGATTACCTGGACACTTACGTTATACATACCATGTATAGAGCTCCCGTGTATAATGACACTTATGGTAATATTAGTAATGTGGTGGTAATATTAGTAATGTAGTGGTAATATGTGGTCTGGTCATGGTGTGGCAGTTTTTCTCCCTTCTGTGTGGTATTATTCGGTCACTAAGTTGTGGTAATATGTGGTCTGGTCATGGTGTGGCGGTATTCCCTGTATGTGGTATTATTGGTCATTTAAAAAAAAAATGTATATGACACATTCCCTTAAAGAAAACTAAATAAAAATATATCTAAAAAGAGTATTGGATATTTTAAGAAAATTTTAATAGGTTAGAGTAGGGACCGCCCAGAAGAGTCTACCTTATCGTGGTGGCGGCTTTAAAAATCTTTTGGCCAAAACAAAAGCTGATGGCTATGTATGTGGCGCCGTCACATGGCCGAACGTCAGGAGAACCTGGTGGCAGCGACGTGGACGAGCGCCAGGATTCTGCAGGGATTGCATGGGGGTAAGTATAACAAATTTTATTTTTTTTAAATACAATTAATTAACTAGGAGTGGGGGGAATCAAAGATGAGAGATGAGAGATGCACATAGGGGGGTGAGAGATGCACATGGGGGGGATGAGAGATGCACATGGGGGGATGAGAGATGCACATGGGGGGGATGAGAGATGCACGGGGGGTGAGAGCTGCACATGGGTGGGATGAGAGCTGCACATGGGGGGGTGAGAGATGCACATGGGGGGTTATGTTTACATAACTTTGTTGCCTTATGAAGGGCAGGGGGGGCCCCCCAAAATTTCTTGCACAGGGGCCCACTACAGTCTGTGTCCGCCCCTGCTGTACATACACAGATAATCTCAGTACATCAGTGCACAGAGATATATATAAACACTACATAGGTACATACAGTACACATACTTACATATGATGTCCCTCTGGCAGGTGCATTTGACGCGCCCCCTGGGCCAGTGTTGTTTGGGGGATACCCGGAGCCGGATCAGATGGGGGTTGTAGTCTCCGAGTGGCGGTGACCCGGTCCGTGCCCAGGGTGTCAAGCTCAGTGTGTGGCAGTCCTTATAGATGTTACTAGATGTTCTTTTATGTCGACTACGCCACCCGTTGATTTGCGGTCAATACGGCCGCCGCTGCAGCAGGGTCCGCTGAGGCTGGTGGTGCTTGTGCAGCTCTGGTAGTATAACCCCCAACGGGAGGGGTATAGCCTCAGGGGGTCAGGTGTAGAGGATGGTGGTAGTGGTGGTGCAGTGTGGATGTTAAGAAGACTCCGAGCCGGGCTGTGCAGTTCAGGGTTTTTACTTACTGCTGTTCTTGTGGTCACTCTGGCCTTAAGTGACCGCCCGAGCCGTGCTGCGTCCACCAGGTCTTGGACTCGGCCAACCCCCAGGTGATTCTGGAGCGTGGTCCTGAGCTCCCTTTCTGACTTGTCCTTCTCTCTGGCCTTCCTCACCAGGGATCCACCTAAGTCCGGCTCCCTCGGGCCTCTTGTTGGTAAACCCTTGTCTCTGGGTTCCCTGACCCTATTCTTGGTTTGCCTTCCGGGTGGATTTAGTGGTTGGTCGTGGCAGATCCTGCCCACGACCTCCGGTCTCTGGCTAAGGTGTGCTGTAGCCTCCACCAGCTTGGGATCCGGTACCCTGTTGCCAACTCTTCACCCTCTGATCTAATTTTGGGTTCTTGGAGTTCCCTCTTCTCCCCCTTCTGGGTCCTTCTTTCTCCTCTCTCTCTGCTTCTCAGGCTCTCTCAGACTGACCAAACCTCTACAAAAGACTGACGTCTCACAGACTGACCCTGATCTAAGATGGTTCCCACCTTATATACTCCCTCTATGTGTGAGCTCAGGTGACCAGCACCCAATGAGCTCCTAGCTTTACCCAGGCTGCTCCCCCTATCTGCCCCTACACTACTGGGATGTTCCACCCCCCTCCCACTCCAGCCAGGAACAGACACTGTCGTACCTGCACATTTCTCTAGTGGGAGTACCATCGGTCTGTCCCTCGGAAATGGGATGTGTGTAGTGCATGCAGCTTACTGAGCTCAGTTCCACACTCCATCCTCACCCGGGAGTGGAATACCACACCTCTGGCTTGAGGTGTAATACCCCTGTAGCAGCCGAATCCTCAGGGTGCTACATTCTCCCCTGGTAAATCACAGCACGTCCTCGGGCTGTAAGATACAAAAACATCCAAAACATACAATTTTTTTTTTTCATAAACATCAACATATAAAACATCATATATATTATCAGCTATCAAACTTATCATATAAAACTTTTCTTAAATAACATTCTTGTTCCTCCGGCCACGGTGCAACTTGTGACCGGGTAAAGTGCGACAGTCTCTCTTGGAAGAAAACAGTTTCCTATAAAACCGGTAGGGGGCGCCTTAAGAAGCGCAACTATATACAAGGGAATATGGCCGCTCTCAGTCTTCGGCCAGGTATTAGGGAGGATTGACCGCTCTCAGTCCTCGGTCAGTGGGAATAGGGACACACGGGATTCAGTTCAATTGGCTGGTCCCAACGGGGACTATATTTTAACCAGAACAGTTCTTATACCCTGACGGGTAACTATGTACAGTCTCTCTCTACCGTACTTCAACGACGGCGTCCTCCTGCTCCTTCTTTAGATTCTTCAGACCCGTCCGGGTCCTCTTGCTCCTCCTCACACCGCAGCTCCTCCTCCGTCAGGCGATGCACATGGAGGGCGTAGGGTCCTTTGGCACACTTGTGCCGGGTGAAGCTGACCTCGTCCCCTACGTACAGGTAATGACCTCTGTGTCCCTCCGGCAGATGGCTTTCTACGTCTCTGCGGGTTACAAAGACGTCGCCGGGGGTCTGATGGTCTCTGATAAAGCCCCATCCGTGCTGCATATTGAATTTTATCACAGTCCCGGTGGCACGGGGACCATGAGCTGCACGGGGTTTCCTCCTGGTCCGGCTCTTCTGCTCCGCGCTCCTTATCTGCATTTGCTGTTCCCGGACCCGCCTCTCTCTCCGCTCCCTCTCGAAGACCTCGAGCTGCTGCCGGCAGCACTCTGCACGCTCCGCTGCGGCCGCCCGAGTCTCCTGAGTGAACCCCATGAGGTCTTCTCCGGTGGAGTCCCACTCGAACTGGATCTCCTCCAGTGGGGGCGAGGTCCTCCTTACGGGCTTCGGAGCCGGAATCAGGGGCTCGCACATGGGCCTTGCTCTCTGGAGTTCCAGCTGAATATACTCCTGGGGCCATACAAAGGGCTGCCCATCCGGGCACGTATGCTGGGCAAATAGATTTTCACCCAGGTGCGGCACTCTAGATGTTGAGGGCGCGTTGATGGTAGCGGCGCCCGGGTCGACCAGGCCTTGCGATCAGGCTTGGGGCACCCTAAAGGCAAAGGGCACCGTAAGAACGGCGGCGCCCTGGGTTACTCGGCCCTGCGACCAGGCCGGTGGCTCCGTGGAGGTAGGGGGCGCTGTTGGTATTGCGGCGCCCGGAGGTACTAGGCCTTGCGACCAGGCCGATGGTATTTCCTGCTTTGCCGCGCTCAGGGTCGAGGCGTGTGACGTCACAGGGGTCGCGGCCGCGGCTTCTGCTTGAGGCCTAGTCTGGCACGGTGACGATGCAGCGACGGGCACGGCAGGGGGAATTTCGGGCTCTGCGACGGGGAGCTGGGGCAGGTACACGGTTTCTCGGCTCGGGGTAGAGACGTCCCCTTTACCTGCCTCCGTCCGTTCAGCTCCCTTCTCGGCGCCGTCTCCTGCCTTCATTCCTCCTGCGCCATCCTCAAAGGCGGTCTGTCTCCTCGTCTCGGGCGGCGTGCTCCGCTGACGGGTTCCGGTCTGCTGGGCCATCTCTCGGCTCCACTCCGCCAACGTCTCCCGCTGCACCCGGGCCATCCTCCGTGCGAGGCCCTCCAGCGCGGTCTGTGCACACTCCCGGTCTCGGGGGAGCTGTGCCAGGATCTCCACTAAGCCTAGTGGGGTTGTTGCTTGCAGCAGGCTCCTGACCACTGGGTCGGTGCTGCCTGTCTCTCCCTCCATCTCCGGGTACGCTCTCTCTGGACTCTCCTCCAGACGTCTTGTCTCCGGGTGCGCTCTCTCCAGACTCCTCCAGGCTGCACCCATCTTCGTTCTCTTGTTCTGTCTCCGCCCACATTGAGGGTGGTCCCGGGGCAACTTCAGTTCCAGGGGCAGTTCTTTCACGCTGATGGACACTTACAGCATCACAGTCTCTGTTGGTGGGCGCGGTTTCCGCTTTTGGCGCCATTCTTCGACCTGGCCCACGATGGGAGGTGGCCTTTTGCCACCCTCTGGCACGCCCATAATGGCGTCCGCTCCCCCAAGGCGGGAAATCCTTGGAAATGGCGGGAATCGTCTCCCAGTGGCGGGAAACTCCATGGATGGCGGGAAAAAGCTGCAAATGGCGGACAACCGGCGGGAAACGACCTGTGATGGGGTCCGTTGGCGGGGACCCTCCGGAACCGGCGGGAGACTTCTTTTTGAGGTAACGGTGAACTTTTCTTCAGGCACGCAGTACCCGGTTGTTGCGGGCACGTTATCCTGCCGACTACGCCAAAGTTGACGCGCCCCCTGGGCCAGTGTTGTTTGGGGGATACCCGGAGCCGGATCACATGGGGGTTGTAGTCTCCGAGTGGCGGTGACCCGGTCCGTGCCCAGGGTGTCAAGCTCAGTGTGTGGCAGTCCTTATAGATGTTACTAGATGTTCTTTTATGTCGACTACGCCACCCGTTGATTTGCGGTCAATACGGCCGCCACTGCAGCAGGGTCCGCTGAGGCTGGTGGTGCTTGTGCAGCTCTGGTAGTATAACCCCCAACGGGAGGGGTATAGCCTCAGGGGGTCAGGTGTAGAGGATGGTGGTAGTGGTGGTGCAGTGTGGATGTTAAGAAGACTCCGAGCCGGGCTGTGCAGTTCAGGGTTTTTACTTACTGCTGTTCTTGTGGTCACTCTGGCCTTAAGTGACCGCCCGAGCCGTGCTGCGTCCACCAGGTCTTGGACTCGGCCAACCCCCAGGTGATTCTGGAGCGTGGTCCTGAGCTCCCTTTCTGACTTGTCCTTCTCTCTGGCCTTCCCCACCAGGGATCCACCTAAGTCCGGCTCCCTCGGGCCTCTTGTTGGTAAACCCTTGTCTCTGGGTTCCCTGACCCTATTCTTGGTTTGCCTTCCGGGTGGATTTAGTGGGTGGTCGTGGCAGATCCTGCCCACGACCTCCGGTCTCTGGCTAAGGTGTGCTGTAGCCTCCACCAGCTTGGGATCCGGTACCCTGTTGCCAACTCTTCACCCTCTGATCTAATTTTGGGTTCTTGGAGTTCCCTCTTCTCCTCCTTCTGGGTCCTTCTTTCTCCTCTCTCTCTGCTTCTCAGGCTCTCTCAGACTGACCAAACCTCTACAAAAGACTGACGTCTCACAGACTGACCCTGATCTAAGATGGTTCCCACCTTATATACTCCCTCTATGTGTGAGCTCAGGTGACCAGCACTCAATGAGCTCCTAGCTTTACCCAGGCTGCTCCCCCTATCTGCCCCTACACTACTGGGATGTTCCACCCCCCTCCCACTCCAGCCAGGAACAGACACTGTCGTACCTGCACATTTCTCTAGTGGGAGTACCATCGGTCTGTCCCTCGGAAATGGGATGTGTGTAGTGCATGCAGCTTACTGAGCTCAGTTCCACACTCCATCCTCACCCGGGAGTGGAATACCACACCTCTGGCTTGAGGTGTAATACCCCTGTAGCAGCCGAATCCTCAGGGTGCTACACATTCTCCCATCTTCGGCAGCTCCTTCCCGTTGGTCTTCTGTCCTCCATCAGCACTACTGGCCAGATCTCCAGCTGTCAGCCAGTCCTGTCTTCTCAATACATCCATGCAGTTAGTAAATCTGACACTAGCCTCCTGAGAAGTTCTGAGCTGCCTGACCCATAGTACCATCGGCCATCACATCAACCTCCTCTCCCTTCTGCAGCCACTTACCACCCCCTGTACTAAGTGGGATTTATTGGGGAACTGAGCCACTCAGGCAGCATTCACACTGTAGCTACTGCTTGTGAATGGGCCAGTGCAGCAGTTTTCCAATAAAGCCCCCTCAGGAGGGCAGGGGAGATTAATGTAATGGCTCATGAGAACATTGATCAGGCAGATCAGTTATAAGAACTGCTCACAAGGAAGGAGAGTTATCAGGTGTACTGACTGCTTGGAGGCTGTTCAGAGCTGCAGTCAGAGGCAGTGAAGAAGCAGGAGACAGGATTGGCTGAGAACAGCAGCCATACTTACCAGGCCTGCTTCCTCCTGCCTGTGCCTGAATGCTAATAGGCCGGGCGAGTCCATGGGTGTCCAGGAATCTCGAGCTCCTGCAGCATAGAACCAGCAGCACCAACTAAGAGGAGAGAAAAGGGCCCATTCTGACATATTTTGCGGAGTGCAGGCCCCTGTGTGACCGGAAATGAATCAGGTACGGGCCTCTTCCTCTCCTCTTAGTGGAGATGTTGCCGCTGGCTCTATGTGAGAACCAGACATTGCAGCAGCTGATCGGGCCCCCTCTCCTTTGGGGCCCCTGTACGCTTCTACTTAAATGCCCTAATTTCATGATAAAATATCACTGTAGCGTGAACTTTTTACATTTTACATAAATTTTGGCCGAAAATCAAATATCCCTAACTTTTTGTGAGTAATGTATATTTAACACTGTGTATCTATAATTACTCCATCACAAGTACTGATCTACTGGATTTATCCTGACTTGATTAACTGTTAATGTCTTAAATCTTCTTGAGGATAATAGGTCAACGACATGCTCTGTTGATTGGTTTTTAAGTATTGACTGGTTCTGGTTGGTGGTGGTCTGAGTTGGATAGGCCCTACTAGGGGACACCAGGGCCAGCCATCGTTGAGCGGGGGCGCTATTTGCAAACTTAGAGTGGACGAAACGCATTGTGACCTAATACGCACTATTACTGTACTGGAGGAACGTTATACTCCAATGCACTTTAATACTGGGTTATATTTAAAGGCAAAATACCACTAGAGTATATTAAGACCTGGTAAACCTGGACACAAATCTTATTGGGGCATATAAGGACGCCCTTTATCTCTGCCTGGGTTTATAATTGTGATATTGTAATCCAGCAAGTAGTTAGAGGAGTTATACAGAGGCAGGCAGACTCCTTATTTCAGTAGATATCTTATTGGGAGACCTTTCTATAATGCAGTAATGCTGCTGCTGTACAGAGGATGGAGGATTCATATATCCAGGCAGATCAGGGGAAGAGAGAAATATAGACACAATATATTCATCCTCCCTCAGGCTGGGTGCCCACGTAGCGTTTTTCAAGCATTTATGCTGTGGATTTTCCATGGTCCCCAAGGGGATTCCGCATGTTCTATGCACATGCTGCGGATTTTTCCGCAGCGTTTATGCTGCATACAAAAATCCGCAGCATGTCATTTAATTTTGCGGAAGCGCAGCGGAATGGCCGCCATTGACTTGCATTGAGACGCATATAATGCGCGTCTGTACATTTGACAAGCGGACTCTATATGCGTTTCAATGTGCGGATGGTACCCAAGTCTGGAGGAGAGGAGACTCTCATCCAGACCTGGGTACCATTGTACCTGTAAAAAAAAGAATAAAATAATAAATAAAGTTTATACTCACCTTTCCGAAGGCTTCTCTGCATGCCGGCATCACTGAAGGACCTTCGGTGACGTCACAGTCATGTGACCGCAGGCCCTTCACCGCTCTGTCTCGCGATATGCCGGCAGCCGGGAACCAGACAGGAACGAGCGCTGCAGCCACGCCGGGGCATCGGGTGTGAGTATAGCTTTATTTTATTTTATTTTTACGGTTCACACTGTTTATATCCATGCTGTTTGCATGGATTTATACAGTGTGACCTAGTTGTCAAGCACTTTCCAAGTGATGCTATCGCCTGGAAAGCGCTTGTCAATCTGCATGCGGAAACGCATGTGAATCCGCATGTGGATCCGCATGTATTCTGCAGGAAAAACACATACACAATCTGCATGCGTTTTTTCTGCCAGGGAGATGCAGAAATGCTGCAGAAATTTTCTGCTTCATTTCTGCATCGTGGGCACATAGCCTTAGACAACCTGGGCTTGATAGTTGCAACTTTGTCTCCACCCATGGGAGATTTACACTGACACCATGAATCCTCACAGAGGCTGTGTGCCCACGATGCGATTTTAAGCGTTTCCGCAGCAGCAAAAACGCCGCAGAAACGCTTAAAAAACGCATGGTAGAAGGCCTGCCATGTCCCCCAATGATAATCCGCATGTGCTGTGCACATGCTGCGGAAATTTCCGCTGCGGATTATCATTGCGGAAAAAAACGCAGCACTACCAATTATTTTGTGGAAGCGCTGTGTTTTCGCCGCCATTGACTTGCATTGGAACGCATGGATTACGCATCGCTGCATATGTAGATGCGCATTCCATGTGTTCCAATGTGCGGATGGTACCCAGGTCTAGAGGAGAGGAGACTCTCCTCCGGACCCGGGTACCATAGAAACTGAGAAAAAAAGAATAAAATAAAAAATAAATGTTATATATACCTTCTGACGGCCCACGCTCTCCTTGTCTTCGCTTGCCGGTAGCTCGCGATGGACTGGAAGACCTGCGCTGACGTCATAGTCATGTGACGGGTCATGCGACGCTGACGTGGGCAGGTCCTTCAGTCTACCACGTTCTGCCGGGAAGGGAGAACGGAGGGAAGCAAGACACCGGGGGCCACCGGAAGGTAAGTATATATTTGTTTTTTTATTTTTAAACATTCTTTACGGTCACACTATATAAATCCACGCTGTTTGCATCAATTTATATAGTGTGACCAAGTTGACAAGCACTTTCCAAATGATGCTAAAATCGCTTGTTAACCTGCATGCGGAAATGCAAGTGAAGAACGCTTCACATCCGCATGTCCCTGGCAGGAAAACGCATGTACAATCCGCATGTACAATCCGCATGCGTTTTTTCTGCCAGGGGAGATGCAGAAACGCTCAGAAAAAAATCCGGAGTATTTCTGCATCGTGGGCACATAGCCTTACAGTGTAATTGTGAGCTGTAATATTCTGCTCATAGATAAGGATGGGACTGATATAATAAAATACAGAGCGGCACAATAAGTGGTATATACAGCCAGCAGTAATATCACTAGCCGTGTATAATATCCACACTGCACCTATGACGTAGTATTGGTATCATTGCCATATATTATTATCCAACAGACAGTATGGCACTATGGGTGATTAATAGCTGGATAGACTTTCTTATAGCACGGTGGAATTGAATAAAAACTATTTTAATATTGTAAAAAAAAGTTATATTTTATCTTAATAGTTCACCTAATTCAGTGATATATTTTAATATTTCTGAGTTTAATAAGTCTTCTTATATACCCTATACACAATCTATAACTGTAGTGTAATCTTTTAATGTATTCCGCAGGCCTATTATCTACCACTATATGGTCACCATGTGGCAGTAATATTGCTTTGGTTTTTGTAGAGATTTATTTTCAGTAACAGCCGGTCATCTGCTGAGATTCCCCTATACACACAGTTAGGGTGTGCAACCGTAGTTGCAACAAGGTTACCTAGTTAGGACCCATTCAGATGTGTCACCTCCCCTATGCTGAACCCTTGGCTTCACCTCTGGTGGGGTGTGACTCCTGGGACCCCCATAATCTACAGCACAGAATCCAGCTTGTTCTTGTGCATAGAACTGAAATTGAGATCCACTAAGGAAAAAGCATCTGAGTCCTTCTTCTGAGTTCTTCTTCTGGTGGATTCCGCATGGATCCCTCATAAAAAGCACTCAATAAAAATTTAAATGATCGCATGTGTTCAATGTAAAAACAATTTGCTTGTCATACTGTATGTTTGAGTCTTTTTCAACATTTTCTTTCCACTTTCGGCTTTAAAATTTATGAAATGGATAATGGAAGTGACTTGTTCATTCTGCTGGTGGCTTCTGTTTAGAAGACCCTCACTACTTTATACATAGTTAACAAAAAAAGATGCCAACTGCAAAAATTACAAATAAAGATTACTGAGGAAAAACACCGTCTACATTTTCCTGAAACATCTTCATATAGAAAAAACTCAGTGGGCATGCTGGTGTCTATAAAGTGCTATGTGAACGCACCCTTAGGAATAACAGAACCTCTGGTCATCTCCTCCACTCTTGGCCGGGGATTTAGAGGATTACTGGGAGATATAGAACCAATCTTCACCTGTTTGGTGTCCAACCCATCAGACATTTATGACAAGTATGATATTGATATGCCACTAATGGCACTATTATTCAATTAGATTCAAAAGGACATTATTCAATTTTATATTTTGATTTATAGATATTTTTTAATTAAGCATTGATGGAAAGGATGAAGAGATGTTCATGGAGAGGCCTTCAGCTTTTGAAGATGTTTCTTGAAGGCCACAGGTAGATGTACAAGTCCTTCCATACAGGTACAGCATTGATGGAGGATGTGCTGCACGTTCTTCAGGGAGCTAGATGTCGGGGTTTTCTGTCCTTGAGATGTCTATGGTGCCCTGTTGACAGCATGCAAAAATGTAGCTTTCTCTGACAGCGCGAGCAGCCCTAGACAATCCACGCCGGCAGGATGATATCATCCGGCGGAAGAGAGAACCTATGAGAAAAGATGTAAAACTGATGTAAGTAATGGAAGTCCATATTACAGGATACTACTGTGGTGTCACTGTGGGAGGACGGGAGGGGAATCTTCTCCATACAGAGGTACGGGATCAGTGTCAGTCATCATACATGTGACAATCCCACCACTGACAGATAACATCTGCTCCACATGAATCCTTCTCACTGACATCATACAACATGGAGCTTATTGTCACACTTACCTCGCCTACGTTCCCCCTCTTCTACTTTCTCAGTTTTGTCTTGTTTTCTCAGATTCAGAAAACATTTTCTTCTCTTCTGAACAGGAGATTCTAATGAAAAAGTCAGAAACAGATGTTGATCATAAACTTCTAAAAGATTAGCTTTGTGTCTATATAGAGTTATGTAAACTGACTAATATGCACATTACACTTTTGCATTATAGTCTATAATAGGATTTCCTATAAATCTGTACATACCTGACGCTGAGGACGAGGATGAGGATGACTCGCTGGTTTTAGCAGGAAAACACTGATTGTCATCATCAGTTTTGGAAGAAGAAATCTCTCTCTGCCTGATTAGAAGAAGAAAGACAAGTAAATTACAAGGAAAAACAATAGAAAAATGGAAGAGCAGCTGTCTGTAAGGCCAATTAGGACACCATGAAGGGGGCACCCTGCTCAGGACCCCATTCTACCAGCAAGAATGGAGTCTAACTAGTAATATTGGCCGTAGTGAACTGGAAATGAATAGTGGATCACATTGATCAGTTGTTACTGCAGTGTTATCACAAGCCAGATCCACAGAGATGAGCAATCATGGGGTGGTGGATGCTGGATTTAGATTTATGTTACTTGTGTCTTTTATTTGGATCTGACATATATCAGAACTGAATCTCATAATAATGATAATAATAATCTACTTACATGTCTGAGCGTTTTTTGCTGTTCTCTGGGGAACACTCTGAAGATGACATAGGCTTCTCTTCATTGTTCATTATCCCGGTATTGGTGGGATATAGCTAAAATGAACGGAGAAATATAAAATAGATTTATTTTTAAACTTTTTTCTAATTATAGGTTTTAGGCCATATGCACACATTGAGTATTGGTGAGTTTTTTATCTCAGTATATGTAAGCCAAAACCAGGAGTGGGTGAAAAATACAGAAGTGGTGACGTGTTTCTAATAAACTTTTCCTCTCCCTGTCCCACTTAATATTTTGGCTTACAAATACTGAGGTAAAAAACTCATCAAACACTCATTGTGTGCACATGGCCTTATACATTTTATTCGTGACATACTTACTTTAGAAAATCTTTCAGAAGATGATACAAAATTCTGGACTTCTGTCCAGTCATTGTCCCCACTTGTGTCGCCCTCATCTGAATCAGTATGTTTGTATGTTCTAGAGCGAGCTGCAAAATACAATTATTATCAGAGATAATTAGTATAAGACCAGTCACGAGGTTATGACTAATTGTCACATAAAATGAATGACAAGACACACAGCAGTTTCCTGTAGATGATGTCTCATTTTACTTACTGGTAAAGTAGCGAGTGTCCTCATCTGACTTTAGATCAGGAACAAACAGAGGCTTCTGACTTAGAATGTTGTCAAAGTCTAAGTAACGCAGAAATTGATGAAATTTAACCTCATTTGCTCCTTCTGGAAATGGAAGACAAGAAAGAAAGTGATACAGTAATTGTCAGAGAAATTGCTCCACATCTATATAGTTTATGTTAATCTAAACTGAAGATGTAACGGAAATGTACTGAACGTAGGTATAGAGGTCATAGAGGTGTAATAAGTCAAAAATAATACTATTATAATATTACCTGTCCCAAGTCTATGTGTTGGATTTTTTCTCAGCAGCTCAGTTATGATGCCCTGAGCATCGCGGGGAGGAGAGTATTTATCATATGTCCAAGTTATATCATCTGTTATATAAAAAACAAATATTAGAAGAAATAGAACCTCTTTATTTTCAGAAACATCAGTTTCCTTAACAAAGCTGGGAACAAAACCACAGAATCAAGCAAACCAAATAACTGTGAGATCACATAGCATTCAGATGATTTTACTTACCCCTGAGGATACTGTGATAAATCTCCCTTTTGGAAGCTCCATTAAATGGTGTAAATCCATAAAGAAATTCATATAGGATGATCCCTATTGACCACCAGTCAACAGGTCTTCCATATCCTTTCATTAAGATGACTTCTGGAGCTACGTATATAGGGGTGCCAACAGCCTGGAAACCAACAGAACAATGAGATGATGATCAATAAATATAATTGCGACAAACGACATCATAGAAAACATTTTCTAGATGAGAAATTATCAGAGAAGGAGAAACAGGTGAGATTTGTGAAGTACAAGATCCTGTAAGTAAAGCTGACCTCACTATCAAGGAACTCGCTGGTGATGTCCTCAAATGGAGCCTGGTAGATGTCTGATGTTGGTCTCATGAGGCCGAGTTTGGAAAGCCCAAAATCAGTGACTTTAATATGTCCTGTTGATGTTATCAGGAGGCTGTGAAAAAAAGATGGTGTCAGCCCCAAGTAATAACTCATAGACTATGTAATAAACTCAAACTTTCTTCCCCTATATTATATTACAGGGGTCACTTACTTCTCAGGCTTAAGGTCTCTGTGCACCACACCATAGTTGTGCAGGTATTCAACAGCAAGAATTGTTTCCGCAATGTACATACGGGCCAGGGGGACAGGTAAAGCACCCCTGTACTTTAAAAGCTTGCCACAGTCTCCTCCTACAGGAGAAAGCAGATATGACAGGTGAGGGTGTGTTACAATGTAAATGACACATCATGAGGGTGAATATATATAAGGTGCTAGGATTAAGCCGATGTGGGCTGGATATAGATACAATGAATGTGTCCTACCTGGTACATACTCCATAACCATACAGAGATGAAGCTTAGTAGGAAAGGAGCAGAACATGGAGGCCACAAAGGGACAATCAGCAAAGATTGAGATGTCCCTTTCCAGAAAGGCCCGTTCCAGTTCCTCTGGGTCTTTCAGATTCTGCTTGTCCATTTTCTTCATAGCGCATACTTGTTTTGTGTCTTTATGGCGCACTAAGTGGACGGCTCTGAAGTGGAGGAAAATCCAAGATTTATTATGAATTCTTACTAACAATAAGTCTATAGACCTCATCAAGTGATCTCCTGTACTAATGGTCAATACTAGATGTGCGTCCGTCACTAGAAATCCATGTCTAGAATTACATAAAATAACGCCCCATAAATGATCACCAATGGGGGATCCTCATCCACGTCACATCCTACCTGACCTGAATAGTGACAGATGTGGACAGTGATGTGGACTCATATAATTTGTCTATGGGAATATTACATGGGCAGGTCACAGAGACATAGGCATTGTCATAAGGAGCCCTGGGAAATAAATATTACAGCAAAATAAAGCTCACCCAAAAGATCCAAAGCTGATCAGTTTGATCAGTTTATAGTCGTTCTTACAAGGAAGTCTCAAAGGGTTTAATGATCCAATCAAGGCCTTAAAAGGAAAAAGAAATGACAATAAGACATTGAATCTGCAAGAGAATGAAAGCCCCAGATGCAGGAAGGTCTCACTTCTATATGGTGTCCTCACTGATTACACTGCAGCAGAAGTAGAGGATGTGATACAAGCCGGACCCTCCACAGACACTATTATTTTATAGGGGGATATCCCCCATACACATATATCGTTGTACTGGAGGGGAGGATAAGGTACATCACCCAGAGGGGGCAGAATAATAATAATGCTATCATCACATACAATAGGTCTGATCTACATGAAGAACCGCGCTATCCCATTATCATATGGGGTATAATATGGGATGTGTAACTCACACCCGTCATCTGATAATCTACAGACGTCCCTCTGATACTTACACTGGCAGATTCCTGGATGATCTCTGGTGTCTCACATATTCCACCATCAGAATCTTCCTGCTCAGTTATTCCTGAAATAATGATAAAATAATGAAGAGACGTCATGTATTAGTCTATATCAGCACTTACTATATAACACATCCATGTAATAAAGGAAATGACGAGACCCCTGTACATGGAATAATACTGGGTATATGGATATTCTACACACTGTATATAATTATGGCATATCTATATATACTGTACTATAAATGTGATCCAGTCACAACAATGACATGAGAAAAGCCCAGAGGAGAGGAGCAGAATTACATGAGCCCCTCCATTATAGTCTATAGGGGGCTCATGAGCCATCAGCGGCCTCAAACAGAGGATGAAGAGTAAATCTCCATATTCTCTGCCGTTCTCTATAACTTGATATTAGAATGTAGAATATTAGATGATCGGCTTACCTTCCATCAGGTCAGGGTTTAGCCCCGGCTGACAGGTATCAGGTTCAGCAATATTTAGGTTTTGCCCCTCTTCGGAGTCGCCTTCTGATGTTTCCTGATGGATATAATATATACAAGTAATATAACAGATGGACTATACGCAGGCGCTCCCTCCAGTAAACCCACATTCATATATAAGGGACTTGTATCTACCACTGTTCTCTAACATCTTCTATCAGAACTGGAGCATTTACCGGAAGGAAGATTGTGATGATCGAGCGAGACAGAGGTGGAAATACAAACTCTGCACCGCTGAGTACAGACTGCCATCACAGGTGATGGAGCCGCAGAGACAGGCGGCCATAAAATGTTCTGTGTCTGCCTGGAGTGGACAGGGAGGCCTCTAATATCACACATCTGACCTTCTTCTATATGACGGTAATCTGGAGAAGATCAGACAACAAGGACATGAGATATAGTAGATGGTGGATCCTTACCAGACGCTCCAGTGAGTAGGTCGGATACTCCAGTACAAGCAGGACATTTTGGGCCAGTTGTTTAATAAAGGCCAATTCTCCACTGTGGGATTTTTCTTCGGCCTATAGAAATGAGAACAACAAAGAAAGGAAAATCTTGAGAGAACGTGCAGAATGGAGGAGGCCATTTATGTCACCAAATATGTTACTCCTGCCATATGTACAGCAAATACTAGTAAGTATCTGCACAGCAACTAATGTAGCCTGTACACCCTATTACAGCTCCCGGGTATTCTTATCTGGGTATTTGGTACAGGTTAAACTTAAACTTGTATTCCATTAATATTGTCTATTATTATTATTTTTCTATGATTTTTGCAGATTGTCTGCTACTTACCTGCTGTACTAATGTCCAGATGTTCTGCTGTAAATGCTCAAGATATTCTGAGCTTATTCGACCTTGGTGGTATTTGGTCAGGCAATCTCTCACTTGCTCCATAACCAGCCGGTAAGTGAAGCTGAGGACGCCATCGGGTAGTGGTAGCACAAAGTCAGGGTCATAGGTGGTAAGAATGCCCTGGAGTAGTGCTAACACCTGAAGTCTGTCTGGAGGAATTCCAGACATTTGAACAATCCAAAATAAATCCAAGCGCAGTCAATATGTGAATAGCTATGCAGCTGATCACTGACAACAATGACACCAGGGTATCAAAGTGACGATGGGAGTGTAAACACTTGTGTAAGTTCTGATGTTTAATTGTGATGTCATAATGATGTTAGAATGGAATCTTGTGTTCTTACCTTAAAGGGGCATATGACCTTATAAGGAAATTGCCTAGCTTCCCTTAAGAAGGCAACAATATAGGCTGAGCATCAGTAACATGCAGATATGGAGGAGAGAGGCATGGGTGCTGCAAGTTTTTATCCGAAGTTCAGGACAATTACCTCTCTCAGCTGGTAGATGAAACAACCAGGAGAGGTAATCTGCTGGATCTGGTGCTGTCAGATAGATCAGATACAATTTCAGATATACAGGTCAGGAATAGTGTTGAGCGAGCATGTTCTATTAACCCTTTCGCTGAGTACGCTCGGGTCGAGCTCCGAGTATTTATAGCTGCTCGGTGATATGGTTGAATTGCTCCCGTGTGCATGATTTGCAACTGTTTGACAGTTTTATTACATGTGAGGAATGTCTATTTCTTACACATTCCTCGCATGTAATAAAACACGTCATGGTAATTTGGGATATCGAACATAAATAGGGCATGTTTAAGGATATACTACTAGAATCCTGTAGAAAACTTATACCCTCTGGTAATAAAATGTCCAGGAATAAAAATAAACCATTATGGATAAAAAAAGACAGTTGAAAGTGTAATAAGACAAAAACAAAGGGCATTCAAAATCTTGAAGGCCGAGAATACAGAAATAGCATTTCAGGAGTATGAAGATTTCAACAAGAAATGTAAAAAAGAAATCAAGCTAGAAAAGTTATCTACTGAAACACAATCGCCCCAAAATTCATAAATATATTAATGCCAAAAGGAAAAAAACGGACCATACAAAAGACGATAATAACAAGATAATTGAGCTCAGTAATTGACAGACGGCTGAATCTCATATTCTTAGACTCTCTTGTAATGGGGTTGATGCCACAAGATTGGAGGATAGCTGAAGTGGTACCGATATTTAGCAAAGGTAAGAAGGTGGATCCAGGTAACTACCGTCCAGTATGTCTGACATCGGTAGTGTGCAAAGTTTTTGAGGGCATCATAAGAAGTGGCCTGCAGAAATATATTGCAGATAATAATACATGGTGGGCCATTTCTATGGATACACCTAAATTAAATGGGAATGGTTTGTGATATCAACTTCTTGTTTGTGGCACATTAGTATATGGGAGGAAGAAAACTTTTCCAGATGGGTGGTAACCATATCTTCACAGTATAGACAATTGCCTTCAGATGACCCCAAAGATAAAAGTCAGGGGGTCAGATCGGGAGACCTTGGTGGCCATTCAACTGGCCCACGACGACCAATCCACTTTCCAGGAAACTGTTTAAGTAGGACTGCTCGGACCTGACACCCATAATGTGGTGGTACACCATCTTGTTGGAAAAACTCAGGGAACGTGCCGTCTTCAGTGCATAAAGAGGGCGACACATCATCTTGTAGCAAATTCAGATATCCAGTGGCATTGAGGTTTCCATTGATGAAGAATGGCCCCACTATCTTTGTACCTTAAGTGGTCATAAACTGGGAAAAAACTAATGAAAGAATAAAGTTACGTTAAAACCAAGCACACCATTGTTTTTCTTATGCAATTCTCAATAAGTTTGATCTGTCACATGACCCTCTTCCCATTGAAAAAAATAAAATTGGATCCAAAATGGCAGACTTGAAAATGGCCGCCATGGTCACCACCCATCTTGAAAAGATTTCCCCCTCCCATATACTAATGTGCCACAAACAGGAAGTTGATATCACCAACCATTCCATATAAATGGCCCACCCTGTATAATAACTCACAACCAGCATGGATTCATGAAAGATAAACTGTGTCTAACTAACATGTTGGGTTTCTATGAGGAGGTAAGTGCAAATCTGGATGTTGATAATGCGGCTGATGTGATTTATCTGGACTTTGCAAAGGCATTTGATACTGTACCACATAACAGCCTTATACTGAAGCTACAGAAGCAAGGAATTGCGGGAAACTATATGCAGATGGGTAAGGAACTGGTTAAGGCCACGTGCACACACTGAGAATTTGTTGAGTTTTTTACCTCAGTATTTTTAAGCCAAAACCAGGAGTGGGTGATAAATATAAAAGTGGTGACGTGTTTCTATGATACTTTTCATCTCATTGTTCCACTTTTGATTTTGGCTTACAAATACTGAGGTTAAAAATATACCAAATACTCAACGTGTGCACGTGGCCTAAAAGACAGGAAACGAAGAGTCTTTGTAAATGGTACTTTTTCTAAATGGGACATAGCAAGGTGGACCGCAGGGATCTGTCCTAGGACCGATTCTTTTTAATTTTTTGATTAATGACCTTGGAGATGGGATTGAGAGTAAAGTGTCAGTTTTTGCTGACAACACCAAACTATGTAGGATATTAAAAACTGATCTTGACATTACGATATTGCAGAATGATCTTGATAAGATGACTGAATGGGCAAACACTTGGCAAATGAGGTTTAATGTAAATAAATGTAGAGTAATGCACCTAGAACGGAGTAATCCTATTGCTGCATACACATTAAATGGGAGTATACTCGGGACTACAGAACAGGAGAAGGACTTGGGTGTTCTGGTTACAAGTAAGCTGAGCAGCAGTACTCAAGGTCAAGCAGCAGCCGCAAAAGCAAACTAGATTTTATGGTATTTAAAAAGAGAGAAAAAATCCTGCGATACCAATGTTTTGTTACCCCTTTATAAATCACTGGTGAGGCCACATCTAGAATATGGGATCCAGATTTTTACTCTATATTTTAAAAATAATATTCAGAAGTTAGAGTCATTTCAAAGGTGGAGAATTAGATTGTTAAACGGGATGGAAGGCCTCTCATATGATGAGAGGTTGGAAAAGTTGGGCTTGTTTAACTTAGAAAAAAGACGTCTCAGAGCAGATATCATTTATATGCATAAATCCATGTGTGGTCAGTAGAGGGGGCTAGCACATGACTTATTGCTTCTAGAACCCATACTAAGGACCAGGGGGCACTCATTACAGGTGGAAGAAAGGCGATTCTGGCGGCTAAACAGGAAAGGGTTCTTTACAGTCAGAGCAGTCAGACTGTGGAATGCCGACCACAAGAAGTAGTAATGGTCGACACTATAACAGCTTTTATACAAGGGCTGGATGACTTCCTCAGCAGAAATGACATTGTGGAATATAGATAATTTAGTGACAAAGAATGTAAATTGGTGGAGAAAGGCAGAACTTGATGAATACGAGTCTTTTTTTAACCTATGTAACTATGTAATAATAAGAAATTCTGATTTTGGTGATAAAAGAAGCATTTTTACCGTGAGAACAGGGTTAGACTGGGACTGCATCTAGCCCTGGCATATGAAGCACAGACCCATGCTGCTCTCCCACACCCACTTCCAAAGATGGGGATCTCTATTACAAATATGACCCTGCCGACCATTGGAGAAAACCAAAATTTTCTATTCCCAATAGCATATACTAGGATGGGGGAGCATATATCATGATGGGGGCGCATATGCCAGGATGGGGGAGTATATATCAGTAACTGCGTTGTTGAGGGCACGGCTAATGTTCTGGGACATGTGCTTGTGTAATGCGGGAATGGGACACCAGGAGAAATAGTGGTGGCTGGGGACGAAGTACCGAGGGATGGCCGCTGCCAGAAAGCTTCCATCTCCATGAGCCTAAAAGGCAACATTTTGAGAGAAAGCATTCACAAAATGTGAGAGTTTAGTGGTGTGGCCAGTGGGGCGTTGGTTGCATATTTGCGCTTGCATTTCAAGGACTTGGGTAGGGACAACTGAACGCTGCGCTGGGACGTGGTTGCTGATGGTGCTAGTTGCGAGTGTGCAATGACAGGTGCAGGGTGGGCGGCATCTTCGCATTCGCAATGGACAGGGGATTGGCTTGCACACACAACAGAGGAACAAGCAGTGATGTCACCCGCAGACACTATTTCTGGACCCTGGGATTTGGCCCACCTAGTCGGTTGCTTTGCTGTCATGTGCCTGAGCATGCTGGTGGTGGTCAGGCTGCTAGTTTTGCTACCCCTGCTGATACTGGCCTGGCAGATGTTGCAAATGGCCTTTTTGGGGTATTTAAACAGTCTATTAAAAAACAACCAGACTCGGAAAGACCTAACAGTTGTACTGGCAACTTCCTTCGTGTTGGTGTTCCGGGGAACGGTTGCCTGCCTTGTGTCTGTGGCCACCACATAGCTTGTTCCTGCCTGTTGTGGTACTACGCCTGCCTCCCCCTGTGTGCTGCTCTCCTCGCTCTGCATGTCACCTTGCCTGGTTGGGTCAGTGACTTCATCGCTCACCACTTCGTCTTCCACTACCGCACCCTGGTCCTCCTCTTGACTTTCTGGCAATTGTGTCTCATCATCATCCACCTCTTGTGACAGTAATTGCACTTTCCCACCGACGCCTTTGTGTGACCGTGGCTGCTCAAATATTTGAGCATCGCTACATGCGATCTCCTCCTGCCCCGCTTGAAGCTAGCAGGGCAAGAGGCCCGAATCTATAAATGGAAAAGTGAACAGCTCTTCGCAGTATCCAAGTGTGGGATCAGTTGTCTCCAGGCACGGTGGGAGGAAGAGGGATCAGGGTGAGGAATATGCGGTCCAGACTCACGGCTACTGATATTTGACCGTGCGGGAGAAAGGGTGGTGGTGGCAAATTGACTGGAAGCATTATAGACTATCCAACCAACAACCTTTTAACACTGATCTGGTTTCAATAGTGGTATGCTGTGGTCCCCTAGTTATTGGGACAGGAATGTCAGGAGTAGTATAGAATTCATATAATCCATCAAACTAAATCTGACAGGTGACCCGCCCCTATCAAAGTGTATCAAACTGACTAACCCCTCCCCTTTTTTGCAGAGCGTGACCCCGTCCCTATGCCCTAATGAAATTCATAGTGTTATATTAGTGTATCAATTAAAATTGATAGGGTGCATTATCAAATCATTTAATTTTGATTCATTGATTTGATAATGATACTATCAATTAATTGCCCGATTATTATTAACATGTTGTTGTACTGCACAATGAATTTGATTTGATAGTGACATATTATGTATGACACTATCAAATTTGGTGTGTTACTATCACAATTAATTGATCCATATTATACGGTGATGTGATTCACAATATGATATGGCAGTGTGATTCTCCAATTTTACATTCAAATGAAATTGGTCGGGCATATTATATATATGGCCAAGTTATAACTACTCCCAAGTATTAAAAGTATGCACTTTATACAGTTTGTGAAAAAAATGAAAGACGCTTTATAAGTTTTAATGATTTTATTAAAAAATAGAATGTATCAGACACATCAGATTTCAGCCAAATTACAGAGGGATATAAGGCATTACAATAACATGAGGTAGCAAGTGTTCATAATATACAGTACAGACCAAAAGTTTGGACACACCTCATTTAAAGATTTTTCTGTCTTTTCATGACTTTGAAAACTGTACATTCACACTGAAGGCATCAAAACTATGAATTAACACATGTGGAATTATATACTTAACAAAAAAGTGTGAAACAACTGAAAATATGTCTTATATTCTAGGTGCTTCAAAGTAGCCACCTTTTGCTTTGATGACTGCTTTGCATGCTCTTGGCATTCTCTTGATGAGCTTCAAGAGGTAGTCACCGGAAATGGTTTTCACTTCACAAGTGTGCCCTGTAGTGTTGAGCGAGCACTAAAATTCTCGGGTGCTCGAAGCTCGGGCCGAGCTCACCGTGATACTCGGGTGCTTGACCCGAGCAACGAGCCCAATGTTAGTCTATGGGAGAGCCGAGCATTTTTGCGGCGGCACCCCCGGCAGTCTGTAGAAAGCCTAAAAACTGCCCAAAACTATAGTGACAGTGTTCAAATGACATGGGGACAGTATGGAGATCGCCCCCCAGGTCACTGCTATCAACAACGTGGTCAGAGGTATTAAGCCACTTTTACGGGCTCACAATAAAACGTTCAAAAACGAAACTGAAACTGTTTTCCTGTGAAATATGTTAAGGAACATCCTTTCCAGGGTAAAGACTTGTGTATAAGGTAAAATAAATAACCAAAAGCAAAAATACTCCTCCACATTTTGGGCTATGTTCACAAGTAGCATTTTTTATGCATTTTTGTACTTTTGTATTGCTTTCAACCGTGACAAATGCATTCACTGGGAAATGTCATTTTAACATTTTACAACCTTATCTGGTGTTTTTGGGGAAAAAATACCAAAATGTTAATAAGATGGGTATTTGTATAGTCTGACTGAGGGAAAAAAAAAAAAGAGGATTTAGATGAAAAATAAAGGATTTTTCTTGTCTCCTGAGACCGGGGGCTAAGTCTAGCAATTTGAGCAGCAGCAGCACACAGGACTGTAATGCAGTGTTAGTTGGTATAACCACTGTGTCTCCTATACAGCCTGCCTGCCTGCCTGATATCTGTGATGGATATTAGTTCTCAGAAGGAATGTTTGTTTGATTTTGCAGGCTTTAGAGACCCTACACTACCTGTTTCGCAGTATAAATCTCTCCTTAGCTCAGTAGCACTCTCCCTACACTGTCTGATCCGGAGCGACTGTGTCCAAGATTGCGGTGCCCGGTTTTAAATACTCGAGGTGACGCTGTGCGGCCAGCCGATCACTGTAATGCTCACGACCAACGTGGCTGCGGCATTACAGTGACTGGCTGGCAATCCCTGCATGTTCATTGGCTCTGTAAAGAGCGCCAAACATGCAGGGCGGAGACCCGAGCTCCCGCCCGAGTAACCCGAAAATGCTCGGTGCTCGCCGAACATCCTGAGTAATGAGATGCTCGGGCGAGTACCGAGTAGTGTCGAGCATGCTCGCTCAACACTAGTGCCCTTTCAGGTTTAATAAGTGGGATTTCTTGCCTTATAAATGGGGTTGGGACCATCAGTTGTGTTGTGCAGAAGTCAGGTGGATACACAGCTGATATTCCTACTGAATAGACTGTTGGAATTTGTATCACGGCAAGAAAAAAGCAGCTAAGTAAAGAAAAACGAGTGGCCATCATTACTTTAAGAAATGAAGGTCAATCAGTCTGAAAAAATGGGAAAACTTTGAAAGTGTCCCCAAGTGCAGTTGCAAAAACTATCAAGCGCTACAAAGAAACTGACTCACATGAGGACCGCCCCAGGAAAGGAAGACCAAGAGTCACCTTTGCTTCTGAGGATAAGTTTATCCGCGTCACCAGCCTCAGAAATTGCAGGTTAACAGCAGCTCAGAATAGAGACCAGGTCAATGCCACACAGAGTTCTAGCAGCAGACACATTTCTTCAACAACTATTAAGAGGAGACTTTGTGCAGCAGGCCTTCATGGTAAAATATCTGCTAGGAAACCACTGCTAAGGACAGGCAACAAGCAGAAGAGACTTGTTTGGGCTAAAGAACACAAGGAATGGACATTAGACCAGTGGAAGTCTGTGCTTTGGTCTGATGAGTCCAAATTTGAGATCTTTGGTTCCAACCAACGTGTCTTTGTGTGACGCAGAAAAGGTGAACGGATGGACTCTACATGCCTGGTTCCCACTGTGAAGCATGGAGGAGGAGGTGTGATGGTGTGGGGGTGCTTTGCTGGTGACACTGTTGGGGATTTATTCAAAATTGAAGGCATACTGAACCAGCATGGCTACCACAGCATCTTGCAGCGGCATGCTATTCCATCCGGTTTGCGTTTAGTTGGACCATCATTAATTTTTCAACAGGACAATAACCCCAAACACACCTCCAGGCTGTGTAAGGGCTATTTGACCAAGAAGGAGAGTGATGGGGTGCTACGCCTGGCCTCCACAGTCACCAGACCTGAACCCAATCGAGATGGTTTGGGGTGAACTGGACCGTAGAGTGAAGGAAAAAGGGCCAACAAGTGCTAAGCATCTCTGGGAACTCCTTCAAGATGGTTGGAAGACCATTTCTGGTGACTACCTCTGGAAGCTCATCAAGAGAATGCCAAGAGTGTGCAAAGCAGTCATCGAAGCAAAAGGTGGCTACTTTGAAGAACCTAGAATATAAGACATATTTTCAGTTGTTTCACACTTTTTTGTTAAGTATATAATTCCACATGTGTTAATTCATAGTTTTGATGCCTTCAGTGTGAATGTATAATTTTCATAGTCATGAAAATACAGAAAAATCTTTAAATGAGAAGGTGTGTCCAAACTTTTGGTCTGTACTGTATATATAAAACATTTCATAATATATATAGTGGCATTTATTTTACATTTATTACAGCATAATATAAAGAATTATAACACAAACAATTCATTCACAATTATTATACAATAATATGAAGGCATTAAGGTCACACAGCAGTTACATCGTCAGCCACATGGATTCTAAAAATGGTAAACGCCTTTTTTTAGGCAGCAGTGTCTCCCGCGTGACACCTAATGATGAGGCCTATAAAGATTGGCTTTTGCAGAGCGACGGTGAAAGGTCTCCTGATGTAGATGATTCTGCAGGAGCATTGATTGATATTTTCAAGCCATCTAAAATCCCTCTAGTAGCGGGGTTACCTACAACAGTGGTCGGTACATTTGACTCGGCCATTGCCTGCATAAACACATCCCAACCCCGGGGCATATTTCTGCTGGTTAAAGCATGACTCTGCGTTGTGTTACGTACCAAGTCCAGCATGCTAGACCCTGGAATTACAGACCCTTTGAAAATAAATTCACCTTTATTGTTCCATGATGTAATATTTTTGTTCTGTAACAATCTGTCTAACAAAAATTCAGCATTCTTTTTATTTCGTGGATTTACATGGCTCACAATTTCACTGACAGCCCCACTTTTATCGAAGTCTGACTTTGACAATTGTTGGTGATCAGTTTTCAGGAGTGCTAACGAGATTTAGCATTGATTGCTCTTTGGCATTGTGTCTAGTATGGACCAAATATCTTTGTAGTATTTCACTATAAGTTTTAATTTTCCATCATCTGGTATGTCCCAGCGTTGTAAAATCTCGCTAATCTCGCCATCAAGACGTTGGATAACACTCTGGCGTATATTGTCTGTGTTAGGGGGTCTTAGTTTGATTAGGTCCTGTTTAGGGATCAGATACATTTTCTCTGTATGTTCCATTATTTGCCCGCTAGTAGGTTCTTCTTTTTCTTTATGGAGTGAGATTTATCACCGACAGCTCTTATAGCTTTACGCCACTTCTTTAGTATATTTTTTTGACGTTCTTTCAGGGGTATTCGGCCTTTTAAGATGTTTAAAGCAATCTCCCCTATGGCTGTGATTAAATCGCTGCTCGCACTGCGTAAAATAGATTTTCTGACAGTAGGAGTTGCCTTCATCAGCGTTTTTAAGACCGCCCAGTTACGACGTATTCTCTCAGACATCTTTACAACACTGTGTATACAGCGTAGAATGCCCGGTTTAGTGTGAAATTCTCTTTTTAGACGTATTTTTCTTTTGAACATACACAGCGGGCAATGCTGGTGGAAACAACCCCGTCCTTAAGCGCAGATCCTCAGGGGTATTAGCTCTTAAATCTAACAGCAAATACCCATAAGGCGTCCGCGTGGCATCCTCAAAAGCCTCTAAGAAGAAGCGCGTCTTTCCGGGGTACATCTGACGGCTAGTGTCACAATTTGTAATTTATCTCGTGGATTATTAAAAAGCACCATGTACTTTGTGTCCAAATTTATCGTCCTGCTTTTCTTACCTTGACAAAATATGTTTTGTACCAGGTAGAAAATGCTGAGATTTCTGGGGTGAACATACTTGGTAAATGCTTTTTCTATCTTGCAGTTATCACTAGCACTCTCCATGAGATCATCAACAATAGTCAAATTAACCTTTCTCACAATGCCGGGCTGTTGTACGACAATACTTTTCTGTGTTTCAGATCCTGAATTACGTGGGTGGTCCAGAACCAGATCTTTTAGACTGTTAAAATGAATAGACTGTGTGTTTGGCGCTACTTTCAGACTGCCAATACAGCTAATGCTAAAACCGTGTTCATATTGTTCCATGATTGCCACTACTACGGTATCAAAAATAGGAAAGGTTTTATTGGTGCGTCTTACTTTTGTGAAAGCTACAATTCGGTGTTTCATCACAAGAACAATCATGCTTGCCAGTATTTTTTGTAAAGCCTGTCAAAGAGAGAATTGTGTGGAGGGCACTGGCGAGCAAGAACCCTGCTGCCTAATTTGCCGGGTGTATTTTCGCTCGAGCGAGTGCTTAGATTATCACACACAATTATCTGTAGAAGACCCGGCATTCTGTCGGCTTAATATATTTTGTGATGACTGCAACCATTTTGTCTTCAGAAATAGTGAGACTGAGCATAAATGTAATGGTTTACGGTGCCCTATATGCCATGGTCATATAAATAAATTTGATGACCATCTTTGCTACATGAGGCAGTATGTACCAAAGGTAGAGTCAAATCGTTATTAGTGTTGAGCGAGTATGTACTGTCCGAGTATGCTCAGGCCGAGCTCCGAGTATTTATAGCTGCTCGGTAATATGTTTGAATCGCTCCCGTGTGCATGATTTGCGACTGTGTGACAGCTTTATTACTTGTAAGGAATGTGTAAGAAATAGACATTCTTCACATGTAATAAAACTGTCAAACAGTTGCAAATCATGCACACGGAGAGATTCAACCATATCACCGAGCAGCTGTAACTACTCGGAGCTTGGCCCGAGCATACTCGGCGAAAGGGTTAACAGAACATACTCGCTTAACACTAATCGCTATATCTTTTACGACTTTGAATGCATGCAGGAAATGGGCACACACATATCGAATTACATTTATGCCACAACGCTATATGGCCACCCATTCTGGGAGTTTGAAGGTAATACTTGCACGCATGACTTTGTACAGTTCTTTACAGGTGGGAAATTTTCAGGCTATACGTTCATAGCCCACAATGCAGGGCGCTAAGATTCTTATTTTATTCTTAAGGAGCTGATTTTTGAAAAGCTGCGGGTGAAGTTGGTAACCCAAGGTGGCCGTCTCTTGTGTGTGACGCTGACCGATTTAAATATGAGATTCAAAGACTCTCTAAATTTCATCCCCATGAAGCTTAGTAAATTACCGCAGGCTATGGGTTTTTCAGGCGCCAAAGGTCAATTTCCACACTTTTTTAACACCATAGAAAACCAAAACTATGTAGACCCCCTACCTAATGTAAAATATTATGGGGTTTCTCGTTTGACGAGAAAGCAGAGTTCATGGAGTGGTATGAGAGCCAGAAACATGCAATTTTTGACTTCTTATTGCCAGCAAGATGTTGAGATTTTGAGGCGTTCCTGCGAGATCTGTAGAGAGCGTATTATGGATATGACACAGAAAAATGTTAAAACATTCTGTAAGCGCCAAAAGCAAACTACAGCAGTGTCCAAATGTGTTGATCCTTTTCAGCTCATCACCCTGGCCTCTGTATGTATGACAATGTACCGGTTTAAATTTCTTCCAAAAAAGACCATCGCCATTTTACCCGGTGATAATTATCACAAGACAAAAAAGCGCTACTCATCACCCGCTATACAGTGGCTCATGTATGTAGCACACTCCGAGAACATTGTCATTCAGCATGCTTTGAGAGGTGGCGAAAACAAGTTGGGAAATATTTTCTAGACGGGTACGCCTATGTTAACAAACAACAACTAGCATTTGAATTTCAGGGGTGTTTTTACCACAGCTGCCCCGTGTGTTATAATGAAAATGACACAAATAAGGTAACAAATACATCCTATGGCCAGTTATATTTTGCGTTTTTAGCTGAAAAGCGTTACTTACAGTGCTGCGGGTACACAGTAAGAGTGATGAGGGAGCATGACTGGAATGAAATGGTTGAAAAAGATTCTAACCTTCAAACATTTCTTCTCCAAATGGAATTCCCAACACCTTTAGACCCACAAGATGCTCTTTAGGGCGGCCGAACAAACGCCATTAAACTCTATCACCACTTGGAGGATGGAGAGACATTGCATTACTACGATTTCACCAGTCTGTATCCCTTTGTAAACAAAACTAAAACATACCCTGTAGGCCACCCAGATATCATCTATGACAATTTCAGCTTCATTAAAAAATACTTTGGTATTGCTAAAGTCAAGGTCTATCCGCCAAGAGATTTGTTTTTCACTGTGCTGCCTGTAAAACTCAACAAAAAATTAATGTTTCCCCTTTGCTACACATGTGCTGTAAGTTCACAGACCGAGGTTTGTGCTCATAGTGATGAAGAACGCGCCCTGACCAGTACATGGTGCACTATATAGCTTGAGATGGTTGTAGAAAAGGGGTGCAGGATTTCCCACATCTATGAAATATGGCATTTTCCTAACACAACTGATGATCTGTTTACTTCCTACATTAAATTACATCTTCGTGATAAGCAGGAGGCTTCGGGTTATTCCAGCTGGTGCACTGATGAAGTCAAGAAAAAGCAGTACATTGACGCCTTTCTTGAAAAAGAAGGTGTACAATTATGGCCTGAAAATATAGGTGTGAATCCGGCTAAGAGACAGATCTCTAAACTTTTCTTAAATTCTTTATGGGGAAAGTTTGGTCAGCGATCTAATTTATCATGTAGCAGAATTGTTAGTGACCCCGATGAGCTTTTTAAGTATGAGTTTCTACCTTACTACAACATTTCAAAGTTACATTTCATTGATGATGAAACTGCAACCATTAACTGGAAATATGTAAAAGGCCATCACACGGTCAACAAAAACACAAACATTTTTATAGCGTGTTTTACAACCGCATATGCCCGGCAAGAGCTCTATTCTCTGCTGGACCGGCTGCAGGAGGGGTGTCTTTATCATGACACAATTCAGTTATTTTTGTGCAGAGGGATGATGCGTAGAACCCGACTTTAGGTGATTACCTGTGGGAACTGACCAGTGAGATACCCGATGACACTCACATCACAGAATTTGTATCTGCGGGTCCCAAAAACTTACGGGTACAAACTCAACATTGGTAAAACTGTCTTAAAAGTTAAGGGTATAACACTAAATGTTGGTAACACACAGTCTATTAATGTTAACAGTCTAAAAGATCTGGTTCTGGACTACCCACGTAATTCAGGTCCTGAAACACAGAAAAGTATTGTCGTACAACAGCCCGGCATTGTGAGAAATAAAAAGTACTGGGACATTGAAACAAGACCGCTGCGCAAAACACAAAAGTGCGTTTACTCAAAGCGGCGGCTATTAGACGGGTTTATCATCCTGCCGTATGGCTATTAGGAGCGCTGTGATGGATTGTTGATGATCTCATGGAGAGTGCTAGTGATAACTGCGAGATAGTAAAGCATTTACCAAGTATGTTCACCACAGAAATCTCAGCATTTTCTACCTGGTACAAAACATATTTTGTCAAGGTAAGAAAAGCAGGACGATAAATTTGGACACAAAGTACATGGTGCTTTTTAATAATCCACGAGACAAATTACAAATTGTGACACTAGCCGTCAGATGTACCCCGGAAAGACGCGCTTCTTAGAGGCTTTTGAGGATGCCACGCGGACGCCTTATGGGTATTTGCTGTTAGATTTAAGAGCTAAAACCCGTGAGTATCCGCGCTTAAGGACGGGGTTGTTTCCACCAGCATGTGTATGTTCAAAAGAAAAATACGTCTAAAAAGTGAATTTCACACTAAACCGGGCATTCTACGCTGTATACACAGTGTTGTAAAGATGTCTGAGAGAATACGTCGTAACTGGGCGGTCTTAAAAACGCTGGTGAAGGCAACTCCTACTGTCAGAAAATCTATTTTACGCAGTGCGAGCCATAGGGGAAATTCCTTTAAACATCTTAAAAGGCCGAATACCCCTGAAAGAACGTCAAAAAAATATACTAAAGAAGTGGCGTAAAGCTATAAGAGCTCTCGGTGATAAATCTCACTCCATAAAGAAAAAGAAGCACCTACTAGCGGGCAAATAATGGAACATACAGAGAAAATGTATCTGATCCCTAAACAGGACCTAATCAAACTAAGACCCCCTAATACAGACAATATACGCCAGAGTGTTATCCAACGTCTTGATGGCGAGATTAGCGAGATTTTACAACGCCGGGACATACCAGATGATGTGAAAATTAAAACTTATAGTGAAATCCTACAAAGATATTTGGTCCATACTAGACACAATGCCAAAGAGCAATCAATGCTAAATCTCGTTAGCACTCCTGAAATTGATCACCAACAATTGTCAAATTCAGACCCAGATAAAAGTGGGGCTGTCAGTGAAATTATGAGCCATGTAAATCCACGATATAAAAAGAATGCTGAATTTTTGTTAAACAGATTGTTACAGAACAAAAATATTACATCATGGAACGATAAAGGTGAATTTATTTTCAAAGGGTCTGTAATTCCAGGGTCTAGCATGCTGGACTTGGTACGTAACACAACGCAGAGTCATGCTTTAACCAGCTGAAATGTGCCCCGGGGTTGGGATGTGATTATGCAGGCAATGGCCTAAAAAAAGCCGTTTACCAGTTTTAGAATCCATGTGGCTGACGATGTAACTGCTGTGTGACCTTAACCCTCCGTCACATACAATATCGGTTCTAACGAGTTCACATACAATGTGACTGTCAGGCGCAGGCTAGAAAAATACCTATAATATCTAATGTTAGCAATTTCAGTGCTCTAAAAGTGATCAGTGACCTTCATAGGGATGTAATAAAAGAGACTACACATAATCAGGTGCAAAAAAACCCCATTTACTTAACATAAAACTAATAACTCTGAAATACAAACATTTCAAAACTCCCGCCAAATAGTCCCCAGTTCGACTCTGTCAAAAAACTCTACAAAGAAAATTTATGGAAACAAACTTAATTTTAAGGTACCTTAAGTACTATTAAACACATATTCAATCAGAATTAGATCCTGAAGTTTCCCCAGAAAAATTACACTTGCAGAGCAAAGAGCAAGAATTACACATCATTTTTGCATGTGTCAGGCAGATTGCATTATGCCATTTGTGACATTCATAATTAGAAAGCCTTCTGATTCCGCTTTCCGTGGTGCAGGTGGTGCATCTCCTTCTTTTGGGAGGTGGTGCAGGTGGTGAATTTTCACTATCATCTTCTGGGCGGAATCTTTTGAGCTGAACTGGAAGGCGAGAGGGGATACCGATTATTTTCATACTTCTCCTGCGTAGCTCCCAAAGCACTAGTTCATGGGCCAATTTTTTCAGATAGAATCGTCTACGGAGTGGTTCAAGCTTGTTTTCAAGGTAAATGACTTGTGAATTTATACCACCCAAATTCAACATAGCAAAAAATATGACCATTGGCCAGCGTTTGGTGTTTCTGCTGACGTTGAAAGTTGAGCACATCTGATCAGCTGTATCAACACCCCCTTTGGTTGCATTATAAAATGTAATTATCTCCGGGTTTTTTTGTGCCTCAGTCCCAGGATCGATGGCATCATCATCATGAAGTGTTGATAGAAGAAGTACAATTTATTTTGCTTGTGGTACATAGGAAACCAAAACCTTTCCATTATGGAATGCAAACATACTGCTGTACTGTTGTCTCCCTTTCACACTTACAAACTGTGTAGGCAATTCTTTTTTAGTTTTTCTTACAGTTCCGACATATGAAAGCTTCTGCATTTTCAGATAATCAATCAGATCACAATTTGAAAACCAATTGTCAGCTGTTATATTGCGACCCGATCCAAATAAGGGCTCAGCCAGTCTTTTTACAACATCAGTGGGTTTGTTGCTGACACAGTAAGGACCTTCTGGTTGTTTTCCTGCATAAACTTCCAGGTTGTAAGTGTAGGTCTTACTGGCATCAACAAGGGCATACATTTTTATTCCATATTTGTTAGGCTTTGATGGAATATATTGACGAAAGGCACATTTACCACGAAAACCAGGGCAATAGCTTTTTTTACAGTTTTCAACAAATTTTTGGAATATATCACGAATTGGAGCAAGTCGGTCATGTGTTTTACGTTCGGTTCGGGTAGTTCTGTCGTCAAACCGAAGGCAACGAATTAGAAGCTTGAATCTGTTTATGGACATAACAAGGCCAAATTTTTCAACTCCATCCCCATCTTTACTCCAAAGTTCCTCCAAACTTTGTCTATTTGCCCTATAAGCTCCTGCAAGGTATAATAATCCAAAAAAAGCACGCAGTTCTATTTCATCTGTGGCCTTGATGGTTCTGTTGCTGATGAACTTGTCCTTTATAATGTCTATATATTGGTTGGTATATGTGACAATAGAGTCCAGAATGTCCTCTGTGAATAAACTATTCCAGCATTCAACTGCAGTTTTTGCATTACTTGCAGTTCCTATAACTGCAGGAAGGTGAGTAATAATGTTTTGAGGTTCCCTATGTTTTTTCTGTAGTGGCTTCTTGTTCCATTGTTTTTTTTTATCTTTTCCCATATAATAAGATTCTACATCTTCATCCTCATCACTGTCACCTTTTTACTCTGTTTCAGAATCCACTTCACATACTTCCACCTCATCATGAGAATCAATCTCACTTTCCTCTCCTAAATCCTCATTCAGTGTGGGGTCTGCATCATCAAACAGCATGTTTGTTACTTCCTCAACATCAAGGTTTTTTGATAAATTGTACATTTTCCTCTCCATTTCAGCAGATAATCTGAAGCAAGAGAAGGAATATGTGTTAGGGAACTACTGTATATGCCTGAGCAGCACACTTTCTTTTTTAATCTGCCTTATTTCTATGAAATATCCTCACACTTTGTGCTATACATTCATAAAACAAGCTAAATAAACAATTGTGATGAATAAAAACATAAAATACCAACCTTATTGAGTGTGACGTGTTCACATACAATGAGCCTGAGAGATTAGCGCAGTTATATCTGTCCTCCTGAAGCTCTGCAATCCAACTGTGGTATGAGGTTTCACAGAGCTGCTAGAGACAGGAGACTACCTGGAGGGAGGGGATTTCCTCACAATCTGGTGAGGAAGGAGAAATGAAAGTAAAAGAGATGTGCCTGTCAGGCCTATTGTATGTGACGGAGGGTTAATGCTTTCATATTATTGTATAATAATTGTTTGTGTTGTAATTGTTTATATTATGCTGTAATAAATGTAAAATAAATGCCGCCATATATATTATGAATAGTGATGAGCTAACGCGCTGGCCACTACTTGGTACTCGCCCGAGCATCATGGTGCTCAACAAGCTCGGCGAGTATTTCCGGGTTGCTCGGGCGGGAACTCGGGTCCCCTCCGTGCATGTTTGGCACTCTTTAGAGAGCCAATGAACATGCAGGGATTGCCTGCCATGCACTGTAATGTCGTAACCATGTTGGTTGTGGGCATTACAGTGATTGGTTGGCTGCACAGCGTCATCAGGTATATATCAGACCTGGCGCCGCAATGCTCGTCACAGTCACTCCGGATCAGACAGTGTAGGGAGAGCTGCTGCTGCATCAGGGAGAGATTTGCTTGTGTATTAGGTAGTGTAGGGAGAAAAAACGTACATTACACATATCCATCTTAACAAACAGTCCTTTTGAGTATGAACTATTCCATCTGCAGAGATATCAGGCAGGCAGTGTATATAGGCAGGCAGGCAGGGTATATAACAGACTGCAGTGCACATAGCACAAGAGGCTCCATTCTAATTCTGCCTTCTGCTGCTGTTAGATATTTCTGGAAATAGGCTCAGGTCTCAGGGGCCAGGAATAATTTTTTTTGCATCTTAATCCTCATTATTTGCTTAAAAAGCAATACAGAGAACACGGTTTTTCTGCGCCATTTGCTTGTTGGCACTGCAGAATACAGCCAGGTCCTTTCCATATTACAGCACTAGAAATCCAGCTATTTAAAACTGTGTTTTCTCGGTCACACGGATCACATATACGTTGCCTTAAAATACTGCCATCTCTGGCCTACATTAATTTTTTTTTCAGTGAGTCAGCAAAGTTTTTGACACTGGTTTGCTGTTCAAAACAGTTACCTACAGGACAGGTATTTAAAACTGTGTTTACTCCGTCACACAGATCACATATACGTTTTCACAAAAGCTGCCATTTCTGGCCTCCATTAAAAAAAATTTTCAGTGTGTCAGTGAAGCAATTCACAGCAGTATGCTGTTCAAACTACTTACCTACAGGCCAGGTATTTAAAACTGTGTTTTCTCTGTCAAACGGCTCACATATAAGTTAGCTCCAAACTCAGTCATTTGTAGTGAGCGTGGAAGATACTGTCCTCCATTTAAAATGGGCAAGGCACGTGGCAAGGGACGGGGAACTGGACGTGATGGTAATGGTGCATGCAGAGGCCGAGAACAAGGCCGTGGCCAAGCCGAAATTGTGCCACAACAAACACCTACATCTTCCCGCCTAACCTTCCTGTCCCAGAGCAGTGTCAAAAGGTTGTTGGTTGGATAGCGGATAATGCTTCCAGTCACTTATCCACCACCACCACCACCCTGTCTTCCACATGGTCAAGTCTCAGTAGCTGTGAGTTTGGACTGCATATTCCTCACCCTGATCCTCCTTCCTCCCACCATGCCGAGTACCCAGAGACAACTGATCCCACACTTGGACACTCTGAAGAGCTGTTCACTTTTCCATTTAAAGATTCGGGCCTCTCGCCCGGTCCACTTGAAGCGGGGCAAGAGGAGATCGCGTGTAGCAATGCCCAAATATATGAGCAGCCACGGTCACACGAAGGTGATGGTGGGAATGTGTCAAGAGAGGTGGACGATGATGAGACACAAGACACAATTGCTATAAAGTCAGGAGGAAGACCAGGGTGCGGAAGTGGAAGACGAGGTGGTGGATGATATAGTAACTGACCCAATCTGGCAGGAGGACATGCAGAGCGAGGACAGCAGCACACAGGGGGAGGGATGCAGAGCACCCCAACAGGCAGGAAGAAGCAGTGTGGTGGCCACAGACAGAAGGCAGCCAACCGTTCCCCATAACACCAACATGAAGGAAGTTGCCACTACAACTGTTAGGTCTTCCCGAGTCTGGTTATTTTTTAAAGACTCTGCCGATAACCCCAAAAAGGCCATTTGCACCACCTGCCAGGCCAGCATTAGCAGGGGTGGCCAAACGACCAGCCTTACCACCACCATCATGATCAGGCACATGGCAGCAAAGCACCCGACTTTGTGGGATGAACCCCAGGGTCCAGGAATAGTGTCTGCGGGTGGCAGCATTGCTTCTTCCGCTGTTGTGCATGCAAGCCAATCCCCTGTCGACATGCAAAGATGCCTCCTGCTCTGCACCTGTCGTTCGTTGCACACGCTCAAGTAGCAGCATCAGGAAGCACGTCTTTGTCCTTGTCCCAGTGCAGCATTCAGTTGTCCATACCCCAGTCCTTGGAATGCAAGCGCAAATATGCAGCCAACGCCCCACAGGCCGCAATACTAAATTCTCACATTTCACGACTGCTTGCGCTCAAAATTTTGCCTTTTAGGCTCAAGGAGACGGAAGCATTCCGCAACCTGATGTCGGCGCCATCCCTCGGTACTCGGTCCCCAGCCGCCACTATTTCACCCGGTGTGCCATCCCCGCATTACACAAGCAGGTGTACCAAAACATTAGCCGTGCTCTCAACAATGCAGTTACCGGTAAAGTCCACTTAACCACGGACACGTGGACAAGTGCTTGTGGGCAGGGACGGTACATCTCACTGACGGCACACTGGGTTAACATAGTGGAAGCTGGGACCCAGTCAGACCTTGGGACAGAACACGTCCTCCTGAAGCCAAGGATTGCGGGCCCTAGGTCAATCAGGGTTGCCCCCACGGTCTACAGCTCGTACACCTCATCCTCCTCAGCCTTCTCCTCCTCTTCAGCCTCCATCTCCGAAATGACCACATCAGTCACAAGCTGCAAGCACTGCAGCACTGACTCGGCCAAGCAGCAACAGGCTGTGCTGAAGCTAATATGCTTAGCTGAAAAACTGCACGATGCTGAAGCGTTGTCGACAGCTCTGAAAGAGCAGGTAGATCTGTGGCTCACACCGCTGAACCTACAGCCAGGCATGGTCGTGTGTGACAATGGCTGGAACCTGGTGGTGGCTCTAAGGCGAGGCGAGCTCACACACGTACCATGCCTGGCCCAAGTGCTTAACCTCGTGGTACAGCGGTTTCTCAAATCCTACCCAGAGTTGCCGGATCTGCTTGTTAAAGTACGACGCCTGCTCACAATCAAAGAGGATGCATTGCAAGCGGAGCACGATGAGATGGAGGAAGGGACCATACAGGGTGATTACACACAGCCAAGCCTCAACTCATCCCAACATGGATTGGGTGACAATGAAGAAGAGGAGGAGGAGGAGGAAAGACAGGAGCTAGTTTCATGCACTATAGACGGTACGACCTGCACAACTTTCATACCGTCTGTTCAGCGTGGATGGCCAGACAGGAGGAGGAGGAGGAGGAGAGCATGGTCAGTCATCCTCTTGGTGAGGACACGGAAGTCTTGCCTGTTAGTAGTCTGGCACGCATGGCCGAGTTTTTGTTACACTCCCTTTCCCATGACCCAAGCGTTCTCAAAATTTTGGGTGACAGTCATTACTGGTTGTTTACACTTCTAGGCCCATACTACAAGGAGAACTTTATATCTCTTATTCCTGAGGCGGACAGGTCTAAAAAAATGGGGCTGTACCAGAAGGCCCTTATTGCGGAACTATTAAAAAAATTCCCATCTGGAAACGCTGACGGCAGAGGGCACACTTTGTTGGACAACCAAGGAGTACAGGCGAGAGGGACACAACTTCAATCCAGCAGAGGCAGGGGAACACTGTCAAAGTTCTGGGAGAGTTTTCTCAGACCCTCCCATCACACAGGCCCTGAGGCGTGGAGTACTCTCACAAGGAGTGCAAAGTTTAGGAAGATGCTGAGGGAGTCCCTTACCGTACCAACATCCTCCGTGATTTCGCTGTGCCTTATAACTATTGGGTATCCAAGCTGGATACGTGGAATGAACTGGCTCTCTATGCCTTGGAGGTCCTGGCCTGCCCTGCCGCCAGCGTTTTATCAGAGCGGGTTTTTAGTGCCGCTGGTGGAATTATAACTGATAAGCGCATCCGCCTGTCAACTGAAAATGCTGACAGGCTGACTCTTATAAAAATGAACAAGGGCTGGATTGGGCCAGACTTCTCAACACCACCGAATGATAGCAGCATAACACAAACTCCAATCCAGTGTCTTCTTGGGAGGTGTATTTGACGCGCCCCCTGGGACATATTCCTTTTTGAGGGGAATACCCGGCACCGGATCAGATGGGGGGTTGTAGTCTCCGAGCGGCTGTGACCCGGCCCGTGCCCAGGGCGTCAAGCTCAGTGTTATGTGGCAGTCCTACAGATGTTATTAAGAGTTCTTTTGTGTCGACTACGCCACCCGTTGTGATGCGGTCACTGTGGCCGCCGCTGCAGCAGGGTCCGCTGAGGCTGATGGTGGGTGCGCAGCTTGGTGGGATAACCCCCAACGGGAGGGGTATAGCCTCAGGGGGGACAGGTGCAGAGGATGGGGGTTGTGGTGGTGCAGTGCAGACGGCAATGAAGACAGAGTCGGGTTGTGCAGTTAAGGGTGTTTACTTACTGCAGATGTTGTACTGGTCACTCCAGCTTCGAGTGACCACCCGAGCCGTGCTGCGTCCACCAGGTCCTGGATCCAGCCAACCCCCAAACAAGTCCGGAGCGTGGCCCTGAGCTCTCCTTCTGTCCCGTTCTCTGGCCGTCCCCACCAGTGATCCACCTAGGTCCAGCTCCCTCGGGCCTTCTGTTGGGACACCCTTGGCCTTGGGTTCCCTGACCCTTCATGTGGTGTGCCTTCGGGGTGGATGTGATGGGTGGCCGTGGCAGATGCTGCCCACGGCCTCCGGTCTCTGGCTAGGGTGTGTTTTCTGCCCCCGCCAGTTTGGGATCCGGTACCCTGTGCCGACTCTTCACCCGGGGATTTAATTTGGGTTCTTGGAGTCCTCTTTTCTGTTTCCCCCTCTGGGTCTCTCTTCTCCTCTCTCACTCTGGGTCTCTCTTCTCCTCTGCTTGCTGACTTGTTCTCTGCATCTGACCCTGTTCTTTGATGGTGCCCACCTTATATACACCCTCTATGTGTGAGCTCAGGTGACCAGCACCCAATGAGCTCCTATCTTTACCCAGGCTGCTCCCCCTATCTGCCCCTACACTACTTGGGATGTACCACCCCCCTTCCACTCCAGCCAGGAACAGACTCGGTCGTACCTGCACATTTCTAAGTGGGAGTACCGTTGGTCTGTTCCCCGGAAATGGGATGTGTGTAGTGCATGCAGCCTACCGAGCTCAGTTCCACACTCCTTCCTTACCCGGGAGTGGAATATCACACCTCTGGGTTGAGGTGCAATACCCCTGTAGCAGCCGAATCCTCAGGGTGCTACATTCCCCCCTGGTAAATCACAGCACGTCCTCGGGCTGTAAGACATAAATAACACCAAAAACATACATTTTTTTTTTTTTTTTTTCATAAACATATAAAACAACATATATTAGCAAATAAAACATTCTCGTCGCCTCTGGCTCCTCCTCCGGTCACTGTGCAACGTGTGACCGGGTAAAGTGCGACAGTCTTTCTAGAAAACATGGTTTTCCTATAAAACCAGTAGGGGGCGCTTTAGGAAGCGCAACTATATACAGGGGAAGTTGGCCGCTCTCAGTCCTCGGCCAGGTAAAGGGAAGGGAATGGCTGCTCACAGTCCTCAGCCTGGTATGGATTACGGAATAACGGGTAAAAAGTTCACTCATGCTGGTCCCAACGGGGACTATATATATGTAGCAACAGTTTCTTTGGTACCCGGTCGGGTAACTATTTACATCTACTGCTCTGCCGCACTCAACGGCGTCTTCCTCCTGCTCTTTGCTTGTAGCTGGTTGTAACTTCAGACCCGTCCGGGTCCTCTTGCTCCTCCTCCTCGCACCGCAGCTCCTCCTCCGTCAGGCGGTGTACGTGGAGGGCATAAGGTCCTTTGGCACACTTGTGCCGGGTAAAGGTGACCTCGTCTCCGATGTAGAGGTCACGACCTCTGTGCCCCTCCGGCAGATGGGACTCCACGTCTCTGCGCGTGACAAAGACGTCGCCGGGGGTGTTGTTGTCTCGGATGAAGCCCCACCCATGCTGCTGGTTGAACTTGATCACTGTCCCGATGGTGCGGGGACAATGCGCTGCACGGGGGTCCCTCCTGGTCCGGCTCTTCTGCTCGGCGCTCCTTATTTGGGCCTGTTGTTCCCGGACCCCCCTCTCTCTCCGCTCCCTCGCAAACTCTTCGAGCTGCTGTCGGCAACACTCAGCACGCTCCGCTGCAGCTGCCCTGGTTTCCTGAGTGAACCCCATCAGGTCTTCTCCGGTGGGGTCCCACTCAAACTGTGCTTCCGCTAGCGGGGGCGAGATCCGTGCCACGGGCTTCGGAGCCGGAATCAGGGGTTCATCCAGGGGTCTTAGTCTCTGCTGCCGTTCCAGCTCATGGTATTCTTCGGGCCAGATGAAGGGCCGCCCGTCCGGCCATGTGAGCTGGCTGAACAAGTCCTCCCCCAGGTGTGGCACCCTTGGTTTTACGGGTGCGGGCGCGGTGGTGGTGGCGCCCGGGTTGCCCAGGCCTTGCGGCCAGGCCTGGGGCACCTGGAAGGTGAAGGGCACCGTTAGGACGGCGGCGCCCTGGGCTACCTGGCCTTGCGGCCAGGCCGGAGGCTCCGCGGAGGTAGGGGGCGCTGTTGGTGATGCGGCGCCCGGGGGTACTAGGCCTTGCGACCAGGCTGGTGGTATTTCCTGCTTTGTCACGCTCCGGGTCGAGGCGCGTGACGTCACAGGGGTCGCTGCGGCGGCTTCCGGTCGGGGCCTAGTCCATAGCGGTGACATGGCGGCTACGGGCACAGCAGGGGGACTTTCGGGCTCTGCGACGGGGAGCTGGGGCAGGTGGGCGGTTTCCCGGCTTGCGGTATAGGCGTCCCCTTTACCTGCCTCCATGCGTTCGGCTCCCTTCTCGGCGCCGTCTTCAGCCTTTGGTCCTCCCGCGCCATCCTCAGAGGCGGTCTGCTTCCTCTTCCAGGGTAGCGTGCTCCGTTGACTGGTCTCAGCTTGCTGGGCCATCTCCCGGCTCCATTCCGCCAATATCTCGCGCTGTACCCGGGCCATCCTCCGTGCGAGGCCCTACAGGGCAGTCTGTGCACACTCCCGGTCTCGGGGGAGCTGTGCTAGGACCTCCACTAGGCCTAGTGGGGTCGTGGTGTCTAGCAGGCTCCTGACCAACGGGTCGGTGCTGCTCTGCTCTTCTTCCAGCAGGCTGCTGGCCAGCGGGCCGGTGCTGCTCTGCTCTCCTTCCTCGGTCTCTAGCAGACTCCTGGCCAGCGGGCCGGTGCTGTTCTGCTTTCTCTCCATATCCGGGTAAGCTCCTCCGCTACTCCTCGTTAGACTTCTTGCCTCCGGGTGCGCTCGCTCCAGACTGCTCCAGGCGGCACCCATCTTCGTTCTTTTCTTTCGTCTCCTCCCACTTCGAGGGTGGTCCCGGGGCAACTCGGTGACTGTCAGCTCCAGGGGTAGTTCTTTCACGCTGACAGACACCTCCAGCATCACAGTCTCTGTTGGTGGGGGCGGTTTCCACTTTTGGCGCCATTTTCTGTCCTGGCCCACGATGGGAGGCGGCCTCTTGCCCTCCTTTGGCACGCCCATAATGGCGTCCGCTGCTCTTCCAAGGCGGGAAATCTGCGGATTTGGCGGGAAGCGTCGCCCAGTGGCGGGAAACTCTGCAGATGGCGGGAACAAGCTGGAAATGGCGGACAATCGGCGGGAAACGACCTGTGATGGGGTCCGATGGCGTGGACCCTCCGGAACCGGCGGGAGACTTCTTTCTGAGGTAAACTTGCACTTTTCTTCAGGCACGCAGTACCCGGTTGTTGCGGGCACGTAATCCTGCCGACTACGCCAAAGTTGACGCGCCCCCTGGGACATATTCCTTTTTGAGGGGAATACCCGGCACCGGATCAGATGGGGGGTTGTAGTCTCCGAGCGGCTGTGACCCGGCCCGTGCCCAGGGCGTCAAGCTCAGTGTTATGTGGCAGTCCTACAGATGTTATTAAGAGTTCTTTTGTGTCGACTACGCCACCCGTTGTGATGCGGTCACTGTGGCCGCCGCTGCAGCAGGGTCCGCTGAGGCTGATGGTGGGTGCGCAGCTTGGTGGGATAACCCCCAACGGGAGGGGTATAGCCTCAGGGGGGACAGGTGCAGAGGATGGGGGTTGTGGTGGTGCAGTGCAGACGGCAATGAAGACAGAGTCGGGTTGTGCAGTTAAGGGTGTTTACTTACTGCAGATGTTGTACTGGTCACTCCAGCTTCGAGTGACCACCCGAGCCGTGCTGCGTCCACCAGGTCCTGGATCCAGCCAACCCCCAAACAAGTCCGGAGCGTGGCCCTGAGCTCTCCTTCTGTCCCGTTCTCTGGCCGTCCCCACCAGTGATCCACCTAGGTCCAGCTCCCTCGGGCCTTCTGTTGGGACACCCTTGGCCTTGGGTTCCCTGACCCTTCATGTGGTGTGCCTTCGGGGTGGATGTGATGGGTGGCCGTGGCAGATGCTGCCCACGGCCTCCGGTCTCTGGCTAGGGTGTGTTTTCTGCCCCCGCCAGTTTGGGATCCGGTACCCTGTGCCGACTCTTCACCCGGGGATTTAATTTGGGTTCTTGGAGTCCTCTTTTCTGTTTCCCCCTCTGGGTCTCTCTTCTCCTCTCTCACTCTGGGTCTCTCTTCTCCTCTGCTTGCTGACTTGTTCTCTGCATCTGACCCTGTTCTTTGATGGTGCCCACCTTATATACACCCTCTATGTGTGAGCTCAGGTGACCAGCACCCAATGAGCTCCTATCTTTACCCAGGCTGCTCCCCCTATCTGCCCCTACACTACTTGGGATGTACCACCCCCCTTCCACTCCAGCCAGGAACAGACTCGGTCGTACCTGCACATTTCTAAGTGGGAGTACCGTTGGTCTGTTCCCCGGAAATGGGATGTGTGTAGTGCATGCAGCCTACCGAGCTCAGTTCCACACTCCTTCCTTACCCGGGAGTGGAATATCACACCTCTGGGTTGAGGTGCAATACCCCTGTAGCAGCCGAATCCTCAGGGTGCTACATATTCCCATGCACCTTTTCATACCCACACATGGGTATAAGCTTCCTGATTTTGTCTATTTACACTTGTCCTCCTCCTTCTCCTCATCCTCCACCACCATATCACCAGGGTGACCATGGTCCGTGATGCAACACCCACGTAATTTTTTTAAACGGTTTTTATGATGCCCGTAAACAATTTTTTTTATACAGTTTGTTCATGTATACCGCCCAGGGGTAAATGTTTGTCAGCCCATACACTTAGTGCATAGGCATTACAAGTATAGGAGGCCCTCTCCTTTCTAATGGGAACATTTTTTAATGAGGCCCTCCTCTATGTCTCTTCCAAGGGGCACTGAAGTGCCTCCAAATTTTTGGCAGCCCTTGCATTCTCTGCATAGGCTAACACTATGGGAGATTCTCTCCTTTCTAATGGGAATTTGTCGTTACTGTGGCTCTGCTCTGTGTGTCTTTAAATTCTTAGTGGGGTTTTTCCTAAAATTGGTCAGCCGTTGGACTCACTGCATACCCTATAACTGTATAGCAGACCCTCTCCTTTCTAATGGGAACATGTCGTACCTTGTTACTGTGGCCATGCTCCGTGTGTCTTTAAATTTTTAGTGGGGTTTTTCCTAAAATTGTCAGCCGTTGGACTCACTGCATATCCTATAACTGTATAGCAGACCCTCTCCTTTCTAATGGGAACATGTCGTACCTTGTTACTGTGGCTCTGCTCTGTGTGTCTTTAAATTCTTAGTGGAGTTTTTCCTAAAATTGTCAGCCTTTGGACTCACTGCATAACCTATAACTGTATAGCAGACCCTCTCCTTTCTAATGGGAACATGTCGTACCTTGTTACTGTGGCCATGCTCCGTGTGTCTTTAAATTTTTAGTGGGGTTTTTCCTAAAATTGGCCAGCTGTTGGACTCACTGCATATCCTATAACTGTATAGCAGCCCCTCTCCTTTCCAATGGGAACATGTCGTACCTTGTTACTGTGGCCCTGCTCTATGTGTCTTTAAATTCTTAGTGGGGTTTTTCCCAAATTTTGGCAGCCCTTGCTGTCACAGCATGGGCATTACCACTATAGGAGGCCCGCTCCTTTATAATGGGAACATTTTTTTTTACTGAGACCCTCCTCTAAGTCCCTTCAAAGGGGTATTGGGTTGCGTCCAAATATTGTGAACATGCTCCTATTTCTTGCATGTGTACCATCTTAGACCTCAGTTCACATTGCTTGGTTTTTTGTCTTGTTTGTATTCTGTGCAAATTAAGGGTGTGGCATCCCCTTTGTTGAGCTGATTAGTATATATGTAGCTTACCACGGGCCTAGGTGGTCTGAAGTTGGGACCCGGTCCTATTTGTCTACCCTTTTATATGCATTACTTCAACTTTGATATACAGTAAGGTTTTTAATATAGACAGTGTAGTTACCGTCCCAATTTAGGGTCACCATGTCGCTGGTAGGACGGCTTGTATACTTTTTTTGATCAAAAATAGTTCACTAAGTACCCTATATTTAATATGCAACTTTGCTTTACATTTATATATAATGATGGTAGGGTATGAGATATATTTTTTGTCTTTTGTAGGTTTTGCTTCGTTTTGCTAGTGTGAACATATAGCAGACCCTCTCCTTTCTAATGGGAACATGTCGTACCTTGTTACTGTGGCCCTGCTCTATGTGTCTTTAAATTCTTAGTGGGGTTTTTCCCAAATTTTGGCACCCCTTGCTGTCACAGCATGGGCATTACCACTATAGGAGACCCGCTCATTTATAATGGGAACATTTTTTTTTACTGAGACCCTCCTCTAAGTCCCTTCAAAGGGGTATTGTGTTGCGTCCAAATTTTTGGCAGCCCTTGCAGTCACTGGATACGCAATAACAGTATAGGAGACCCACTTGTTAATAATGGGAACAACAAAGCATAGCCGTTGATGGCTCTCTCTAACAATAGCTACGGCCGACTGCTGGCCTTTTAAGAATAATAAGGGCCGTCTGATGTCCCTATAAAAATAGGCTTTATGACTTTCAGAGTCCCTCCATCATAAATAAAACAGGATGTGTCTGATGATGTGTCACACACCACATTGCCAGATAAGGTTGTAAAATGTTAAAATGTCATTTCCCGGTGAATGCATTTGTCTTTAAAAAAAACGTAGAAAAAAACAAAACAATAGGATCTTTCTGTAACATACCTGGCGGCGTCCTTGCATAGTGGTCCATCTCCCACTGTGCAAGAGCGCGCACTTGATCTCCTGTCCAGAATGTCTCTCTGGCTTCCCTCCATGCTGTCTGTTTGTGTCTGTTTCTGCTGCTTAAGGGCGGCGCCCGATCACTTCCTGCTTTTGTACCTGCTGTGGGTCACACCCCTTGTGCGTCCTCAGCCTATTGCTGTCTGTCACCTGGTATATAGCTCAGCTGCGCCCATCTATCCCTGCCTGAGCATAGTGTTTCATTCAGTGTGTGCTTGCACTCTGAAGGTGCCAGGTCCCGTTCTGTGTTCTCTTGTCTGCCTATCCTGGAGGCTGTATTTCCAGGCCTGTCTGAACACGCTCCTAGCCTGTTCCTCCTGCCTTCTAGGGGCCGATTACCTAGACCTGTTCCTGTATCTTGTCTGACCTGTCTGAACACGCTCCTAGCCTGTTCCTCTCGCCTCCTAGGGGCTGATTACCTAGACCCGCTCCTGTATCTTGTCTGTCCTGTCTGAACACGCTCCTTGCCTGTTCGTCCTGCCTCTCTGGGGGCCGTATTCCCAGACCCGCTCCTGTATTCCGCTGCAGTGTCGGTCTCCTCCGTACACTCAGTTCCAGTCTGAACTCTCTCCTATCCTTTACCTGTTTTGCCTCTATGTCTGTTCCCTTCCTTTTTCTGCAGAGTCTGAACTCGTACCTCACTCCTGCTTGTTGTCTCTGTACTCCCGTTTGTGAGTTTGTGGTCCACTCGCTACTTCACTGGAAGTACCCTGTGGGTGTCTGGCTCTGCCTTTCCCTTCCTGTCTGTTTCGTGTGAACAGAGCCCAGTTCCCCCTACTCAGCCTAGCCTGCTCTGACTCCTTTGCTCACTGCTCCGGCAGTCCTGTCCTGCCCTGCTTCTGCCCACTGCTCCGGCAGTCCTGTCCTGCCCTGCTTCTGCCCGCTGCTCCGGCAGTCCTGTCCTGCCCTGCTTCTGCCCGCTGCTCCGGCAGTCCTGTCCTGCCCTGCTTCTGCCCGCTGCTCCGGCAGTCCTGTCCTGCCCTGCTTCTGCCCGCTGCTCCGGCAGTCCTGTCCTGCCCTGCTTCTGCCCGCTGCTCCGGCAGTCCTGTCCTGCCCTGCTTCTGCCCGCTGCTCCGGCAGTCCTGTCCTGCCCTGCTTCTGCCCGCTGCTCCGGCAGTCCTGTCCTGCCCTGCTTCTGCCCGCTGCTCCGGCAGCCCCGTCCTGCTCTGTTCTTGCCCACCGCTTCGGGCGTTCCCTCTCTGCTGTGGTTGTCTACCGCATCTGCGGTTCTGTGACCCAGTCTGTACTGGGTCTTAACCTTTCTGTGCTCCAGCCCGTCCTTTCGGCCAGTACCTTCCTGCCTGCATACTCGCCTGTATCCACCCATCTGCATACCTGCCGTGTTTGCTTATATCCACCAGTCTGTGCCAGCCTAACCTGCCTGTTCCTGAGTCCCAGTGTGTACTGGGTCCTATCCCGCCTGTGTTCCTACCTGCTAGTGCCTCCCTGTCTGCACTCTAGCTGTGCTTGCCTGTACCCCTCTACCTGTATTGTTCCTGAGTCCCAGTGTGTACTGGGTCCTATCCCGCCTGTGTTCCTACCTGCTAGTGCCTCCCTGTCTGCACTCTAGCTGCGCTTGCCTTTACCCGCCTGCCTGCATACCAGTCGTGCCTGCCTATACCCTCCAGTCTGTGCGCCAGCCTAACCAGCCTGATCCAGTAATCCCTGTGTGGGTCAACCCCCGTGTCCGGAGTTTCACCTGGAGTAGCACCTGGTCCCTCTGCCCGGTTTCTCCCTGGTGCACTGGCGTCGTATGCCGTCGTGCCATCTTGGTCGGATCGGCCAGATACTTAGTCACGCCCCTCCAGGCACTCTCCGGTTCATGGTCCAGTGGAATCACTACAATCACACGCACACGCCGCTCAGCCCGGGCGTGTGCATAACACTTTCTTTAGTATAAAAAAACAGCGTCACCAATTTAACAACAATGTAATCACATTGTTCAGCTCATGCACCTCCTCCTCCATCTCCAAAATGACCACATCAGTTACAAGCTGACAGCACGGCAGCACTGCCTTGGCCAAGTGACAACAGGCTGTGCTGAAGATAACATGCTTAATGCTTAATTGACAAACCAAACCACCCAGCGCTGCAGAGTTGTTGAAAGCTGTTACACAGCAGCCTGATCTGTGGCTCTCACAGCTGATCATACAGCCAGGCATGGTCATGTGTGACAATGGGCGGAACCTGGTGATGGCAAAATGACAGCCGGGGTAGATACGGTTTCCCTCTATGCTAGGCCTTTCACCGAGCTAAAGAATATGGCTGTGGTGAAATTTAACTCCCACTGAGAAGCTGTTTTAGATTGAAAAACATTGTGCCCCGCAGAGGATTTGATTCTGAGGGCTAACCTTTCTCCCCCGCTCAAGAGCCCCATAGCAGCTGCAAAGTTATAGCTATCATGAACTCTCCTGAGGTAGAAGCCAAGGCACACCAGAGGATTCTCTGGTGGTACCGTCCAACCCTGCCAAGAAGCAGTCCTGGCTAAGAAAAGTGTGTGGAAAGGTTCCCGGACACTCTATGGCTGCTTTTTTACTGAGGAGGATACACACGCAAACACAGGGAGAACATACAAAGTCGTTGCAGACGTTGTCCTTGCTGGGATTTGAACGCAGGATCCCAGTGCTGCAAGTCTTCAGTGCTAACCACTGATCCAATGTTCTGCCGTTCACCCTCTAATATCTAACAGGCTGGAGAAACTTGTACCTACTGCCACTCTATCTTCAGCTCCTTTGTGAGAAAATGTATTTGGGCAGCCACTCAGTCTACCAAATAAAATTCCTGAGAAGGAAATTCTGGATGGCTTCGCTACTGGTACTGGGGGCAGTGCTAATACCATGGCTTCGTACCATAGATTGCTGGAAATATTACAGGCTGGTAGGAGGCAAGCAAATTCCCACAGAAAAGTACCAGCAGTAATGTTCAGGGACCCACTCTTGTAGAAGACGGGGACAACACCGGGATAAATTGTGACGGCTGGGGACCGAGTATGGACACGAGGCATGATGCATGTGGTTGTGAAAAGCTTCCGCCTCCACGAGCATAAAAGGCCACATTTCAAGTGAAAGCAGCTTTACAGGACTTCCTGTGAGAAATGACATGCAGGGTAGATAGGGTTTCCCTCTATGCCAGTCCTTTCACCGAGCTAAATACAACTCTCAGCAAAAAAAGTTGTGGACTGGCTCCGTACCGTCCCTGGCCACATTCACCTGTCCATGTGTTTGTGGTTAGGCGGTCCTTCCCAGTAAGTGCACTGGGGAGGGCACGGGTAATGTTGTGGTACCCGTGCTTGTGGAAGGCGGAGACGATACCGGAAAATATAGTGGCGGCTGGTGACCGAGTATGGACACCCGGCCGCTGCCGGCATGAGGTTGTGAAAAGCTTCCGCCTCCACGAGCTTAAGATGCCATATTTCAAGAGCAAGCAGCTGCCCAGAAATCTGGCAGTTTAGTATTGCCGCCTGTGGGTGGATGGCTGGCTGCATACTTACACTTGCATTCCAAGTAACAGAAAACTAAGCAGATGGTGGCCTAGATCATCATCATGGCCTCACCTCGGCACTATGAACTTGTGTCACCCAGGGGGAATACAGGGGACTCGGTACCCGGGCCTTTTACCTTGATTAGGAGGTCATGGCAGTCAGCTCCCGGGCCCGTACTCTGGGTCTCTCTTTAAAAAGGGGTTTTAGTGTACAGTTTGTCTCGTGACGCCACCTGTGGTTTCCGGTAATGGTTACCGGCGCTGCTGCAGACCTCCGGGGGGTGATGGGATGGCAGCTGGGATGTTTCTGCTCCCCACAGGCGGAGTGGACCCCCGGGGCAGTGTAGGTGCAAATGGTGGTGATGCTGGGGCTTGCAGTGCACGAGAGATGGCGCAGCAAGAGTAACTGACAGAGACAGGAGATTCACTTCAGTACCTTTACGGGTGCGGATGTCAGGTACGGTCCAGGGTACTCGGTAGGAAGGGTGGACTTCAGGACTTCTCCCCAGTGAGTGGGTATAAGGCCTCCTTGTCCGTGTCTCCCTCTCTCTAAGCTCCTGGCCAGTCTGCAGCTGGGCCTAGCTTCTGTGTCGTGCTGTTCCTTCACCTGTCGCTTGGTAGTAGGACCTTTTTCTGGCAACCAGTATCCCTGGATGCTGGGGCCTTCGTGGTTCCTAGTCCTGTCAAGGATTTAGCTTCAGGTCGACCAGGGACTTGTAGTCCTCCTGGTATGCTGGTGATCCCTACTGGGTATAAAGGACCCTGTAGGCGCGGACCCGGTGCTCCGGTTCGTGTCTTGGGATGAGCCTATGATGCTCCTCTGCCCCCTCAACTCCTTTCTCCTCTCCTCTTTGCCTCCGGCCACACTCGGGCCCTCAATACAGCAGCAGACGTGCTGCGTATTCACTGCTCTCAGTGGCAGCACACTCTCTGACTAAACTGACTGCCTAACTCCACCCTCCAGTATATATATCCCTATCCCGGCTCCCTCTGGTGGTATGAGGTGGAAGGGTGGAGGTGTTTGTTTGTAATGAGGGCCTCTTGTGGAGAAGTCCGCCCATGCACCCTTTTGGGTCCTGTGGTACCTGTGAACAGCAGGGTGCCACATTCCCCCCTAGTACAATTCAGTACTCCTGTACTGAAGCATTTTGTAACAGGTTACAACAATAACAATAATAATTCTAATAACATTAACAACAATTAAGTTACAGTATGTTCCGTAACCAGGTGTCCATTTCACCGAAGATGGTATAACATGAGTAACATGAGGGACCCACCTGAAATCCCTCAACGTAGGCCCTGGGCGTGGCTACAGGGCATAAGTGATCCAGCTGCTGGACCACGTCTTCGGCCACGCCAAACGGGTTTTTGTTCAGTGGTCAAATAAGTGGGCACTTTTGATGAGTGCAACTATTTACAGGGACAGTTTTTGGCTGCTCACAGTCCTAAGCCTACAAGTCTCTGTACTTTGACGGGTAACTACAGGCACACATTAATTTCAGTTTACACAATAAACAATAGGCAATACCCAACTGGGTAACTATTTATAATGTAGGCACTTTGTGCTTATTCCCTAAACCTGGCAGGGATTTGTCCTTGTGTGCTGCGTGTGGACCTTCGTAGCACTGGGGTTATACTAGTGTCTGTGCATGCACTCTCTGCTAACCTATCAGGTGTACGTGCTGGTAGATTATAGAACTGCCTCAATCTCTCTAAGGGACTGGCAAGTTCACTGATTACTGGGCCTTCAGGCTCTGCCTCAACGGGTGATCCTCCTCTGACTGGGGACTCTTTCTGTTCCTGAGCAGGTTCTTCTAGAGCGCTCACAGGTTCTTCTTGTGGTTGATAGAAGTGTATTACTGGTATAATAACTGCTCCATCAAGTTGAGGCCAGTCTGCAGGGAAATCTCCTAGAGCTGTGTGAAGCACATCTTCCTTGGGTTCTTCCGGTGCTATAAAAGGTACTTCTTCCTCCGTTGTCTTCAGTAGAACTGGGCACACTTTCAAGTGGTCTCTTGAGACTGATGCGGTTGTCTTACCTCCTTCCTTACTAATCAGGCAGGTTTTACTGTTGTCAAATCTGGAGTTTAGCACAGTGTAGGGCTCTCTTTCCCACTGGTCATCGAGCTTGTGACCTCTTCTTTTCCGCTTCAGCACTATCTCTCCAAGCGCCAAGGGTACTGCTGGTGCATGTTTATTGTACTGCTCTTCCTGTCTTTCCCTCACCTTGTTTAGACTGTCTTCGACACAGGCCTGTACCTTCCTGTACTGCTCTTGCCGACTTGTGTCCCAATCTTGAGTGGACGTATCTGCAGCAGGTTCTACCACTCCGAGTTCCAGGTCCATGGGCAATTTTCCAGGACTTGCTCTTATGAGGTACACTGGGGTACAATTTGTAGAACTCACGGGTATGTCGTTATACAGGTCCACTAGGTCAGGTAGCTTTTCTGGCCACTGGTTTCTTTCTTCCAAGGGTAGGGTTTTCAACAGGTCTATAACGATGTTGTTCATTTTCTCGCACATACCGTTGTCTGCGGATGATATGGCGTAGTCCGGATCTTCTTGCATCCATACAGGTGGCAGAATTCCTTGAATAACTCAGCTTCGAAAGCAGGGCCTTGATCTGTGAGCACCTTTTCTGGATATCCATGGGGTCTGCAGAAGTAGGCTTGGAACGTTCTTGCTGCAGTTTCTGCTGTCAGGTCCTTGACAGGGGCTACCACCAGGAACCGGGAATAGTGATCCACCATGGTCAGGTTATAGGAGTAACCTGATCAGCTGGGTGACAGTTTGACGTGATCCAGAGTGACAATCTCCAGGGGTTGGGTTGTTTTAATGGACTGCAAGGGTGGTTTCTGGCTGCCATAGTCTTTCCTTCTGAGGCTACAGGGTCGACAATTCCGGCACCACCTTTCTATGTAACTCCGCATTCCAACCCAATAGAACCGGTCCTTCAGCAGGGTTTCCAGCTTCTTCCGGCCAAAGTGACCTGCTTGATCGTGGTAGGCCTCTAACACCATCTGGATATCTGTCCTAGGTACAACAATCTGCCACACCATTTCATGGGTCTTGGGGTTGACATACCTTCTGCACAGCTTCTCTCTGTAGATGAACAGCCAGCTTCTCTCATTCCATAGGTGCTTGGCTTGTGGGGGAGCATCCTTCTCCAGGTGAGAACCTTCTTGGGTTATCAGTCTTTTGATGAGGCTGACAACCGGGTCACTGTCCTGGGTCTCCTTCCAGCTGTGATGAGGTAGAGGGTTTGGCGCCCTACCATGACATCTTCTGGAGGCGTGCTGCTCGTGGACCATTCCATTTCTGTGGAAAGCAGGTAGTTCAATTTCTTCGAGATCATCCACATCATCCTCGGTGTCCAACTGGTGGGGCATTCCTGACAAGGCATCAGCATTGGTATTCATGTGACCCGCCCGGTACTTGATTGTGAACTGATAATTTGACAGTCTGGCCACCCAACGCTGTTCCAGGGCTCCCAACCTGGCTGTCTCCAGGTGTGTCAAGGGATTATTGTCAGTAAAGGCTGTGAATTTAGTTGAGGCTAGGTAATGCTTGAATCTTTCAGTGATAGCCCAGACCAAGGCGAGGAACTCCAGCTTGAAGGAACTGTAATTCTCCGGGTTCCTCTCAGTAGGGCGAAGCTACCGACTGGCATAAGCAATTACCCTTTCTCTTCCATTTTGCTTCTGGGACAACACAGCTCCCAGTCCCTCGTTGCTGGTGTCAGTATACAACAGGAAAGGCTGGCTGTAGTCAGGGTAAGCCAGGATTTCTTCACCAATTAGGACTTCCTTCATTTCTGCAAAGGATTCAGCCTGTTCCTTACCCCACTGGAATGGGGGATTTTTACCTCTCTTGGACTGTCCTACAAGGAGATCTTGTAAAGGTGCTGCCTTTTTGGTGTAATCCTTTATGAACCTCCTGTAGTACCCGACCAGTCCCAGAAACTGACGTACTTCCTTGATGTTTCTCGGTTCAGGCCACTTCTGGATGGCAGTGACCTTCTCCGGGTCTGGTGCTACTTCCTCTGAGCTGACCACGTGTCCCAGGTACTGAACCTTCTGCTTGAGCAGGTGGCACTTAGAAGGTTTTAATTTCATCCCATACCGGGACAATGCTTCAAATACCTCCGCCAGGTGCTTCAGATGGTCTTCATACGTCCTCGAGTACACGATAACGTCATCCAGGTACAGCAGCACTGTCTCAAAGTTCCGGTGTCCTAAGCAACATTCCATCAACCTCTGGAACGTCCCGGGGGCATTGCAGAGCCCAAATGGCATACTGTTGAACTCGCATAATCCCATCGGGGTGGTGAAGGCTGTATTCTCCCGGTCTTCCTCAGCAACAGCGACTTGCCAGTACCCGCTAGTGAGATCCAATGTAAATAAGTAAGTGGCAGATTTTAGTGCAGCCAGGGATTCCTCTATACGGGGCAAAGGGTATGCATCTTTATGTGTTATTCAATTAATTTGTCTATAATCCTCCTTAATGGGTGAATGGTTACCGGTGGGTATGTGGTGTTGTACCCCTTTATCCCTTCCAAAATCAAGTGGGTGTTTACTAAACACTTGTTCATATTCCCCAACCACTCTGTAAACACCGTGTTTCTGATGGACAGCGGTGGCGTCAGTCCCAACATGGAGCTGTTGACACCAATCCTCCAGCTGAGCTTCGGAGTCACTGTCCTCCACTGTATCTGGTGGGGTCAAGGATTCCACTGTGTGTATGGCATCATTATTCACAGTATACAATCTGGCAACAGTGGCGTATCTTGGCAATTTAACTTCCTTCTCCCCACAATTTAGGAGACGTACAGGTACCCTTCCATTGCGTACATCAACTACCCCTCTAGCAGATAGTAGTGTAGGTCTGTGCTCTGAGCTAATGGGCTCCAATACCGCCAGGTAGTTCTGTCCCTTGAGACCTATTGCTGCCCTACATCAAATCAGCATTTCACTCATTGGGGGAATCACAATGGGTATCGGGTCTGTCACCCATACATTACCAATCTCACCACCTGTTAGCTTTACCTATTGCTGGTACAGCAGGGCTCGAATTTCTTTCTGGAGCACCTTCCTCTGCCCTGGTTTGGTGGTGTCAGCAATCTGTTGGAGTAAAAACAACACTTCTCCCAAACAGTTACCAACAATATTTGTACCAAGTATCATATACGGATTGGTATCACCAGGGTTAGATTCTATGACAATTAGTCCTTCGGCTTTTAGTTCCACTCTCCCCACCTGCACTGTCATGTCCTTAACCCCTACTAGGTTAAGAGGAAGGCCATTAGAGGCATACACAGAGAGGTTCGGGGCTGGCGGGTGGAGTTCATGTATGGACCAGTACCTTTTGTAGAGGACATCAGGTATGATGGTTACATGTGAGCCGGTGTCCAGTAATGCATGTGTTGCTATGCCGTCCAGCATGATGGACAGGAAAGGCCTTCCACCTACAAACCGGTGGTACCAGCTTGATGGGCCTGGTTGGTCTACTCCTGGGTGTCGGCCCTCGGCCCCAGGGTTTGTCTGTTTAAAGGACAGTTCCCCGCGGTGTGGCCTGCCTTGTGGCAACGGTAGCAGATGAAGTCTCCTGGAGGGCGACGTTGGTCCTTCCAATGGGGTGGCGTTGTCCTCCAACGGGGTGGTACTGTCCTCCTCCTTCTCCTCATCCAGGGGACATCCTCAGGACTGTCGGCGAGTAGGATCCTTCCTTCCGGCTCAGGCTCCGTCCGTAGCTGCAGGGTGCTCAGGACAGTGGTCAGGGTTTTACTTAGCTGATGCACTTCAGAGCGCAGGCTGTCCAGCTCGCTAGGGGGCACTGTTTGCATCTTTGTTTCAGCCGTTAATGAAGGAGCAGTGGGTGCTGCGGGCACTGGGGTGGCCCCACCCTGGTAACGCTGGATATCCGTATCTGATGGTTCCAGGGGCTGCAGACCCTTAATAGCCATATCCTTCAGGGTATCAAAGGTGGCATTTGGATGATCTAAGGCCCACCACTGTACGGTTCTGCTCTCCTCCTGGGATCTCAACCCCCGGATGAACTGTTCTGTCAGCAATTTGTCCTCACCATGTATGCTGGCTGGACTAACCTGTTTCAGGGCCCGCAGGGCTTCCTGTAAGTGCCAGGCATATCCCTGGAAACTGTCCTCAGGTTTCTGGGTACAGTAGTAGAACCTCATCCGGAGATCTGTCTCAGTGCGGTTTTCAAACACAGTTTGCAGTCTCTTAAAGATAATGGATACTGATTCCTGGTCTGCGGCTGGCCAGGTTTCAACTTCCCGCTCTGCGGAACCAGTCAGTTGTCCCAGCACAACAGCGGCTCTCTGTTTACCAGTCATTAAATACATGTCCAATGCACCGCATATTTTCCTTTTGAATCCAGACAGGGTGTCTGGTTTGTCGTCATACTGGGGAAGACATTTTGCTCCAGGGACATAGGGCAGGGTCATGGGTATCAAAGGAGTCGCGACCCCTGCTGGTGGGGCGGCCGCTCCGGCCAGAGCAGCGCCGGGCGCAAGTTGAGCATCAGGAGCGTTAGCCGGTGCTCCGGCGTTTTGCTGGTCATCGGCCATGGTTGCACCCCCCTAGTGAACCGTAGCCTACCTCCTTTACTTTTGATCTGGAAGGCCGCAGCTCCGCAGGCGACGGTCTCCTTCCAGAACCTGACGCTTCCTGGTGCTGCGTCAGAGCGTGAGGCGGGGCTTAAGCTTCGTGCGCTTCCTATGGTCACGATTCTTTAGTTCCCGCGGTTACGTCCCTCTTCTTCCCGCGCCGCAGCGCGGTAATGGCAGCGATGTTCACCAGAGTTAAAACACAGTTCAATTACGGCACACAGTACCCGGTGGCAACGGGCACGAAATCCTGTTCGTGACGCCAGGAAAGAGAGCTGTGTCACCCAGGGGGAGTATAGGGGACTCGGTACCTTGTTTAGGAGGTCACGGCAGTCGGCTCCCGGGCCCGTACTCTAGGTCTCTCTTTAAAAAGCTCCTGGCCAGCCTGCAAAAGGGCCTAGCTTCTGTGTCGTGCTGTTCCTTCACCTGTCGCTTGGTAGTAGGACCTTTTTCTGGCAACCACTATCCCTGGACACCGGGGCCTTCGTGGTTCCTAGTCCTGTCAAGGGTTTAGCTTCAGGTCAACCAGGGACTTGTAGTCCTCCTGGTATGCCGGTGAACCCTACTGGGTATAAAGGACCCTGTAGGCGAGTACCGAGCATTAACAAGCACATTCGCTCATCACTAACTCTAACCTTTTCAGGTGAACTTAATGAGACCTTCTCTAAACTTTTGAATGCACATGTCCAACTGTTCAATGTTTCAGGACTTTTTGCACAACTTGCTATTCTCTAACATGGAGCTTATTGGTAAAATTCACAACAGGTGTTTGATTCATGAATCGGCCAACATATTTTGGGGGTTCAATTAGGATTGGTATTTAAATTGTCCTCCTCATCGTGCTGTTCACATTTTGACATTATGAGACCAAGACAACACCTAACAATTGATCAACAGTACCTTGCCATTGCGAGGCTTCAAGCAGGATGTTCACAGTGGCCACTGAGCTTAGAGCATCAAAGAGTGTCATCAGCAGGTTGCAACAGAGATACAGAAAGACTGAAAGAGTTACAGAAAGGCAGAGAAGTGGACGTCCTTTGGCCACATCTCACATTGATGACTGTTTCATTGTGAACAATGCTCTTCGGAACCGAATGATGAATGCCACACAACACATTTAAAGAAGGTGAGAGGCACCTAAGTGTCACGTTAGACTCTCGAAACTGTTTACATCAGTGTGATCTGCGTGCTAGATGACCTGCAAGTGTACCTGACCACACTATCAAGTGCCAGTGAGCATTTATGCTGGACGTGAAACCAGTGGGCCTCAGTGCTGTTCACTGATGAAAGTCGATTCACGCTGAGCTGAATACTTTGTGAATGTTACAGTGAGAAGCCCCTGCGGACACAGACAGCTTGGGGCCCCTGTGCAAGAAATATGTTTGGGCCTCCCTCCTTTTATGGCGACCAAGCTGACCAGGAAACGGAGCCGCCAGCAGACTTCGGTGTCCCCACGATCACGCATGACGTCATTGCCCTCAGTCATGGGCATGCCGAGGTCAGCAGCTGGCCGTAAATTGGAGTGCAGGGAGCGGGTGGATCCCCTGCACTGCACTATATTTCAGCTGAATGCGCGTCCGAGAATACACATATAGCTGAAATATTCGCTGGTGTCAGTGGGCCACCCTCCACCTCGATACAGCTGCACTGGTAATTTGTCTGCCCCCAGGAAACCTCCTTAAGTGATATTTACCTTTACACATACTGTCTACAGCAGGGGTCCTCAAACTATGGCCCGAGGATTTTTATCCGGCCCGCCGGGCTGTGGGCGGAGGGGAGCGGCGTTAGCGCCCGCTCCCTCCCACTTGCTCAAGGTCCAGGCAGCCGGATACTTACCTCTCCCCGTGCCTCTGCAGATCCGCTGTCTTCCTGCTGTGTGCTCCCTGTGACGTCTTTCCACCGCGCCCTCCCCTGAGCCGTCACAGGCAGCGCAGAGCGGGAAGACGCCGGCGACGCTGGAGTCCAGACCCGAGCAGCGGCAGCAGGTGAGAAGTGAGGTGAGTATTTTATTTTTTTTTTAAAATGTATGGAGGCATGGGGCATAATATTAGGGGTGACATCCTGCATGGGGCATAATATGGGGGGTGACATCCTGCATGGGGCATTAAATGGGGGGAGTGACATGCTGCATGGGGCATTATAAAGAGAGGGGAGTGATATCCTGCATGGTGCATTATAACGACAGGGGAGTGATATCCTGGTGGGGCATTATATGGGGGGGTGACATCCTGAATGGGGCATTATATGGGGGGGTGACATGCTGCATGGGGCATTATATGGGGGGTGACATCCAGCATGGGGCATTATATGGGGAGTGACATCCTGAATGGGGCATTATAAAGACAGGGGAGTGATATCCTGCATGGGGCATTATATTGGGGGGTGACATCCTGCATGGGGCATTATATGGGGGGGTGACATCCTGCATGGGGCATTATATGGGGGGGTGACATCCTGCATGGGGCATTATAAAGACAGGGGAGTGATATCTTGCATGGGGCATTATATGGTGGGAGAAAGGGACATCCTGCATGGGGCATTATATGGAGGGTGACATCCTGCATGGGGCATTATAAGGGGTGAACAGCCTGCATGGGGCATTATAAGGGGGAAACAGACTGCCTATTGAGGACCTATGCTGCCTATTGGGGACATTAACCTGCCCATTGAGGACCTATACTGCCTATTGGGGACATTTACCTGCCTATTGGGGACATTTACCTGCCTATTGGGGATCTATGCTGCCTATTGGGGACATTTACCTGCCCATTGAGGACCTATGCTGCCTATTGGGGACATTTACCTGCCTATTGGGGACCTATGCGCCTATTGGGGACATTTACCTGCCCATTGAGGACCTATGCTGCCTATTGAGGACATTTACCTGACTATTGGGGACCTATGCTGCCTATTGGGGACATTTACCTGCCTATTGAGGAACTATGCTGCCTATTGGGGACCTTTACCTGCCTATTGAGGACCTATGCTGCCTATTGGGGACCTTTACCTGCCTATTGAGGACCTATGCTGCCTATTGGGGACATTTACCTGACTATTGGGGACCTATGCTGCCTATTGGGGACATTTACCTGCCTATTGAGGACCTATGCTGCCTATTGGGGACCTTTACCTGCCTATTGAGGACCTATGCTGCCTATTGGGGACCTTTAGCTGCCTATTGAGGACCTATGCTGCCTATTGGGGACATTTACCTGACTATTGGGGACCTATGCTGCCTATTGGGGACATTTACCTGCCTATTGAGGACCTATGCTGCCTATTGGGGACCTTTACCTGCCTATTGAGGACCTATGTTGCCTATTGGGGACCTTTACCTGCCTATTGAGGACCTATGTTGCCTATTGGGGACATTTACCTGCCTATTGGGGACATTTACCTGCCTATTGGGGACCTATGCTGCCTATTGAAATACCGGTTGATTTAACTTTACTTGTTCTTCATTTTAAATATTGTATTTGTTCTTGTATTGTTTTTTACTTCATAATATGTGCAGTGTGCATAGGAATTTGTTCATAGTTTTTTAAAAAAATTATATTCCGGCCCTCCAATGGTCTGAGGGACAGTGAACGGGCCCCTGTTTAAAAAGTTAGAGGACCTCTGGTCTAAAGATATATATACACATAGATAACTACTGTACACTCAGATACTACCATATATACAGTATATTGTACTGTGGTTATCTTTGGGTGAATACACACATACTGTACATACACAGATAATCTCAGTACATCAGTGCACAAAGATACATATAAACACTACATAGGTACATACAGTACACATACTTACATATGATGTCCCTCTGGCAGGTGCATTCTCCCATCTTCGGCAGCTCCTTCCCGTTGGTCTTCTGTCCTCCATCAGCACTACTGGCCAGATCTCCAGCTGTCAGCCAGTCCTGTCTTCTCAATACATCCATGCAGTTAGTAAATCTGACACTAGCCTCCTGAGAAGTTCTGAGCAACTGACCCATAGTACCATCGGCCATCACATCAACCTCCTCTCCCTCCTGCAGCCACTTACCACCCCCTGTACTAAGTGGGATTTATTGGGGAACTGAGCCACTCAGGCAGCATTCACACTGCAGCTACTGCTTGTGAATGGGCCAGTGCAGCAGTTGTCCAATAAAGCCCCCTCAGGAGGGCATGGGGGATTAATGTAATAGCTCATGAGAACATTGATCAGGCAGTTCAGTTGTAAGAACTGCTCAGAAGGAAGGAGAGTTATCAGGTGTACTGACTGCTTGGAGGCTGTTCAGAGCTGCAGTCAGAGGCAGTGAAGAAACAGGAGACAGGATTGGCTGAGAACAGCAGCCATACTTACCAGGCCTGCTTCCTCCTGCCTGTGCCTGAATGCTAATAGGCCGGGCGAGTCCATGGGTGTCCAGGAATCTCGAGCACCTGCAGCATAGAACCAGCAGCACCAACTAAGAGGAGAGAAAAGGGCCCATTCTGACATATTTTGCGGAGTGCAGGCCCCTGTGTGACCGGAAATGAATCAGGTACGGGCCTCTTCCTCTCCTCTTAGTGGAGATGTTGCCGCTGGCTCTATGTGACAACCAGACATTGCAGCAGCTGATCGGGCCCCCTCTCCTTTGGGGCCCCTGTACGCTTCTACTTAAATGCCCTACTTTCATGATAAAATATCACTGTAGCGTGAACTTTTTACATTTTACATAAATTTCGCCCGAAAATCAAATATCCCTAACTTTTTGTGAGTAATGTATATTTAACACTGTGTATCTATAATTACTCCATCACAAGTACTGATCTACTGGATTTATCCTGACTTGATTAACTGTTAATGTCTTAAATCTTCTTGAGGATAATAGGTCAACGACATGCTCTGTTGATTGGTTTTTAAGTATTGACTGGTTCTGGTTGGTGGTGGTCTGAGTTGGATAGGCCCTACTAGGGGACACCAGGGCCAGCCATCGTTGAGCGGGGGCGCTATTTGCAAACTTAGAGTGGACGAAACGCATTGTGACCTAATACGCACTATTACTGTACTGGAGGAACGTTATACTCCAATGCACTTTAATACTGGGTTATATTTAAAGGCAAAATACCACTAGAGGATATTAAGACCTGGTAAACCTGGACACAAATCTTATTGGGGCATATAAGGATGCCCTTTATCTCTGCCTGGGTTTATAATTGTGATATTGTAATCCAGCAAGTAGTTAGAGGAGTTATACAGAGGCAGGCAGACTCCTTATTTCAGTAGATATCTTATTGGGAGACCTTTCTATAATGCAGTAATGCTGGTGCTGTACAGAGGATGGAGGATTCATATATCCAGGCAGATCAGGGGGAGAGAGAGAAATAGACACAATATATTCATCCTCCCTCAGACAACCTGGACTTGATAGTTGCAACTTTGTCTCCACCCATGGGAGATTTACACTGACACCATGAATCCTCACAGAGGCTGTGTGCCCACGATGCGTTTTTTAAGCGTTTCCGCAGCAGCAAAAATGCCGCAGAAAAACTTAAAAAATGCATGGTAGAAGGCCTGCCATGTCCCCAATGATAATCCACATGTGCTGTGCACATGCTGCGGAAATTTATCATTGCGGAAAAAAATGCAGCACTACCAATTGTTTTGTGGAAGCGCTGTGTTTTCGCCGCCATTGACTTGCATTGGAACGCATGGATTACGCATTACTGTATATGTAGATGCGCATTCCATGCGTTCTAATGTGCGGATGATACCCAGGTCTAGAGGAGAGGAGAATCTCCTCCGGACCCGGGTACCATAGAACCTGTGAAAAACAGAATAAAATAAAAAATAAATGTTATATTTACCTTCTGACGGCCCCCGCTCTCCTTGTCTTCGCTTGCCGGCAGCTCGCGATGGACTGGAGGACCTGCGCTGACGCCATAGTCATGTGACGGGTCACGCGACGCTGACGTCAGCAGGTCCTTCAGTGTACCGCGATCTGCCGGCAAGGGAGAACGGAGGGAAGCAAGACACCGGGGGCCACCGGAAGGTAAGTATATATTTATTTTTAAATTTTTAAACATTCTTTACGGTCACACTATATAAATCCACGCTGTTTGCATAGATTTATATAGTGTGACCAAGCTGACAAGCACTTTCCAAGTGATGCTAAAATCGCTTGGAAAACGCTTGTCAACCCGCATTCGGAAATGCATGTGAAGAACGATTCACATCCGAATGTCCCTGGCAGGAAAAACGCATGTACAATCCGCATGTACAATCCGCATGTACAATCCACATGTACAATCCACATGTATAATCCGCATGTACAATCCACATGTACAATCCGCATGTACAATCTGCATGTACAATCTGCATGTACAATCTGCATGTACAATCCACATGTACAATCTGCATGTACAATCCGCATGTACAATCCACATGTACAATCCACATGTATAATCCGCATGTACAATCCACATGTACAATCCGCATGTACAATCTGCATGTGACGCGCCCCCTGGGACATATTCCTTTTTGAGGGGAATACCCGGCACCGGATCAGATGGGGGGTTGTAGTCTCCGAGCGGCTGTGACCCGGCCCGTGCCCAGGGCGTCAAGCTCAGTGTTATGTGGCAGTCCTACAGATGTTATTAAGAGTTCTTTTGTGTCGACTACGCCACCCGTTGTGATGCGGTCACTGTGGCCGCCGCTGCAGTAGGGTCCGCTGAGGCTGATGGTGGGTGCGCAGCTTGGTGGGATAACCCCCAACGGGAGGGGTATAGCCTCAGGGGGGACAGGTGCAGAGGATGGGGGTTGTGGTGGTGCAGTGCAGACGGCAATGAAGACAGAGTCGGGTTGTGCAGTTAAGGGTGTTTACTTACTGCAGATGTTGTACTGGTCACTCCAGCTTCGAGTGACCACCCGAGCCGTGCTGCGTCCACCAGGTCCTGGATCCAGCCAACCCCCAAACAAGTCCGGAGCGTGGCCCTGAGCTCTCCTTCTGTCCCGTTCTCTGGCCGTCCCCACCAGTGATCCACCTAGGTCCAGCTCCCTCGGGCCTTCTGTTGGGACACCCTTGGCCTTGGGTTCCCTGACCCTTCATGTGGTGTGCCTTCGGGGTGGATGTGATGGGTGACCGTGACAAACGCTGCCCACGGTCTCCGGTCTCTGGCTGGGGTGTGTTTTGCCCCCCCACCAGCTTGGGTTCCGGTACCCTGTGCCGACTCTTCACCCGGGGATTTAAGTTGGGATCTTGGAGTCCTTTTCTGCTGTTTCCCCCTCTGGGTCTCTCTCTCTCTTCTCCTCTCTCACTCTGGGTCTCTCTTCTCCTCTGCTTGCTGACTTGTTCTCTGCATCTGACCCTGTTCTTAGTTGGTGCCCACCTTATATACACCCTCTATGTGTGAGCTCAGGTGACCAGCACCCAATGAGCTCCTAACTTTACCCAGGCTGCTCCCCCTATCTGCCCCTACACTACTTGGGATGTACCACCCCCCTCCCACTCCAGCCAGGAACAGACTCGGTCGTACCTGCACATTTCTAAGTGGGAGTACCGTCGGCCTGTTCCTCGGAAATGGGATGTATGTAGTGCATGCAGCCTACCGAGCTCAGTTCCACACTCCATCCTTACCCGGGAGTGGAATATCACACCTCTGGGTTGAGGTGCAATACCCCTGTAGCAGCCAAATCCTCAGGGTGCTACATTCCCCCCTGGTAAATCACAGCACGTCCTCGGGCTGTAAGACATAAACAACACCAAAACATACAAATTTTTGCATAAACATATAAAACATATAAAACATTATATATATAAAACTTTCTCGTCGCCTCTGGCTCCTCCTCCGGTCACTGTGCAACGTGTGACCGGGTAAAGTGCGACAGTCTTTCTGGAAAACTGGTTTTCCTATAAAACCGGTAGGGGACGCTTTAGGAAGCGCAACTATGTACAAGGGTATGGCCGCTCTCAGTCCTCGGCCAGTTAAGGAGGGAAAGGGAATGGCTGCTCACAGTCCTCAGCCTGTGGGATTAAGGGTAAACGGGTAAACAGTTCACTAAGCTGGTCCCAACGGGGACTATATTTGCAGTAACAGTTTCTTTATACCCCGATCGGGTAACTATCTACATCTACTGCTCTGCCGCACTCAACGGCGTCTTCCTCCTGCTCTTTGCTTGTAGCTGGTTGTAACTTCAGACCCGTCCGGGTCCTCTTGCTCCTCCTCCTCGCACCGCAACTCCTCCTCCGTCAGGCGGTGTACGTGGAGGGCGTAAGGTCCTTTGGCACACTTGTGCCGGGTGAAGGTGACCTCGTCTCCGATGTAGAGGTCACGACCTCTGTGCCCCTCCGGCAGATGGGACTCCACGTCTCTGCGCGTGACAAAGACGTCGCCGGGGGTGTTGTTGTCTCGGATGAAGCCCCACCCATGCTGCTGGTTGAACTTGATCACTGTCCCGATGGTGCGGGGACAATGCGCTGCACGGGGGTCCCTCCTGGTCCGGCTCTTCTGTTCGGCACTCCGTACTTGGGCCTGCTGTTCCCGGACCCGCCTCTCTCTCCGCTCCCTCGCAAACTCTTCGAGCTGCTGTCGGCAACACTCAGCACGCTCCGCTGCAGCTGCCCTGGTTTCCTGAGTGAACCCCATTAGGTCTTCTCCGGTGGGGTCCCACTCAAATTGGGCCTCTTCAAGCGGGGGCGAGATCCGTGCCACGGGCCTCGGAGCCGGAATCAGGGGCTCACACAAGGGCCCTAGTCTCTGCTGCCGTTCCAGCTCATGGAATTCTTCGGGCCAGATGAAGGGCCGCCCGTCCGGCCATGTGAGCTGGCTGAACAAGTCCTCCCCCAGGTGTGGCACCCTTGGTTTTACGGGCGCGGGCGCGGTGGTGGTGGCGCCCGGGTTGCCCAGGCCTTGCGGCCAGGCCTGGGGCACCTGGAAGGTGAAGGGCACCGTTAGGACGGCGGCGCCCTGGGCTACCTGGCCTTGCGGCCAGGCCGGAGGCTCTGCGGAGGTAGGGGGCGCTGTTGGTGATGCTGCGCCCGGGGGTACTAGGCCTTGCGACCAGGCTGGTGGTATTTCCTGCTTTGTCACGCTCCGGGTCGAGGCGCGTGACGTCACAGGGGTCGCTGCGGCGGCTTCCGGTCGGGGCCTAGTCCATAGCGGTGACATGGCGGCTACGGGCACAGCAGGGGGACTTTCGGGCTCTGCGACGGGGAGCTGGGGCAGGTGGGCGGTTTCCCGGCTTGGGGTATAGGCGTCCCCTTTACCTGCCTCCATGCGTTCGGCTCCCTTCTCGGCGCCGTCTCCGGCCTTTGGTCCTCCCGCGCCATCCTCAGAGGCGGTCTGTTTCCTCTTCCAGGGTAGCGTGCTCCGTTGACTGGTCTCAGCTTGCTGGGCCATCTCTCGGCTCCACTCCGCCAATGTCTCTCGCTGTACCCGGGCCATCCTCCGTGCGAGGCCCTCCAGAGCGGTCTGTGCACACTCCCGGTCTCGGGGGAGCTGTGCTAGGACCTCCACTAGGCCTAGTGGGGTCGTGGTGTCTAGCAGGCTCCTGACCAACGGGTCGGTGCTGCTCTGCTCTCCTTCCTCGGTCTCTAGCAGACTCCTGGCCAGCGGGCCGGTGCTGTTCTGCTTTCTCTCCATCTCCGGGCAAGCTCCTCCGCCACTCCTCTCCAGGCTTCTTGCCTCCGGGTGCGCTCGCTCCAGACTCCTCGTTAGACTTCTTGTCTCCGGGTGCGCTCGCTCCAGACTGCTCCAGGCGGCACCCATCTTCGTTCTTTTCTTTCGTCTCCTCCCACTTCGAGGGCGGTCCCGGGGCAACTCGGTGACTGTCAGCTCCAGGGGTAGTTCTTTCACGCTGACAGACACCTCCAGCATCACAGTCTCTGTTGATGGGGGCGGTTTCCACTTTTGGCGCCATTTTCTGTCCTGGCCCACGATGGGAGGCGGCCTCTTGCCCTCCTTTGGCACGCCCATAATGGCGTCCGCTGCTCTTCCAAGGCGGGAAATCTGCGGATTTGGCGGGAAGCGTCGCCCAGTGGCGGGAAACTCTGCAGATGGCGGGAACAAGCTGGAAATGGCGGACAACCGGCGGGAATCGACCTGTGATGGAGTCCGATGGCGGGGACCCTCCGGAACCGGCAGGAGACTTCTTTTTGAGGTAAACTTGCACTTTTCTTCAGGCACGCAGTACCCGGTTGTTGCGGGCACGTAATCCTGCCGACTACGCCAAAGTTGACGCGCCCCCTGGGACATATTCCTTTTTGAGGGGAATACCCGGCACCGGATCAGATGGGGGGTTGTAGTCTCCGAGCGGCTGTGACCCGGCCCGTGCCCAGGGCGTCAAGCTCAGTGTTATGTGGCAGTCCTACAGATGTTATTAAGAGTTCTTTTGTGTCGACTACGCCACCCGTTGTGATGCGGTCACTGTGGCCGCCGCTGCAGCAGGGTCCGCTGAGGCTGATGGTGGGTGCGCAGCTTGGTGGGATAACCCCCAACGGGAGGGGTATAGCCTCAGGGGGGACAGGTGCAGAGGATGGGGGTTGTGGTGGTGCAGTGCAGACGGCAATGAAGACAGAGTCGGGTTGTGCAGTTAAGGGTGTTTACTTACTGCAGATGTTGTACTGGTCACTCCAGCTTCGAGTGACCACCCGAGCCGTGCTGCGTCCACCAGGTCCTGGATCCAGCCAACCCCCAAACAAGTCCGGAGCGTGGCCCTGAGCTCTCCTTCTGTCCCGTTCTCTGGCCGTCCCCACCAGTGATCCACCTAGGTCCAGCTCCCTCGGGCCTTCTGTTGGGACACCCTTGGCCTTGGGTTCCCTGACCCTTCATGTGGTGTGCCTTCGGGGTGGATGTGATGGGTGACCGTGACAAACGCTGCCCACGGTCTCCGGTCTCTGGCTGGGGTGTGTTTTGCCCCCCCACCAGCTTGGGTTCCGGTACCCTGTGCCGACTCTTCACCCGGGGATTTAAGTTGGGATCTTGGAGTCCTTTTCTGCTGTTTCCCCCTCTGGGTCTCTCTCTCTCTTCTCCTCTCTCACTCTGGGTCTCTCTTCTCCTCTGCTTGCTGACTTGTTCTCTGCATCTGACCCTGTTCTTAGTTGGTGCCCACCTTATATACACCCTCTATGTGTGAGCTCAGGTGACCAGCACCCAATGAGCTCCTAACTTTACCCAGGCTGCTCCCCCTATCTGCCCCTACACTACTTGGGATGTACCACCCCCCTCCCACTCCAGCAAGGAACAGACTCGGTCGTACCTGCACATTTCTAAGTGGGAGTACCGTCGGCCTGTTCCTCGGAAATGGGATGTATGTAGTGCATGCAGCCTACCGAGCTCAGTTCCACACTCCATCCTTACCCGGGAGTGGAATATCACACCTCTGGGTTGAGGTGCAATACCCCTGTAGCAGCCAAATCCTCAGGGTGCTACACATGTACAATCCACATGTACAATCTGCATGTACAATCCGCATGTACAATCCACATGTACAATCCACATGTATAATCCGCATGTACAATCCACATGTACAATCCACATGTACAATCTGCATGTACAATCTGCATGTGACGCGCCCCCTGGGCCAGTGTTGTTTGGGGGATACCCGGAGCCGGATCAGATGGGGGTTGTAGTCTCCGAGTGGCGGTGACCCGGTCCGTGCCCAGGGTGTCAGGCTCAGTGTGTGGCAGTCCTACAGATGTTATTAGAGTTCTTTGTGTCGACTACGCCACCCGTTGATTTGCGGTCAAAAGGCCGCCGCTGCAGCAGGGTCCGCTGAGGCTGTTGGTATGTGTGCAGCTTTGGTAGTATAACCCCCAACGGGAGGGGTATAGCCTCAGGGGGTCAGCCGTGGAGGATGGTGGTTGTGAAGGTGCAGCAAGGAGACTCAGAGGCATAAAATGCAGTTCCAGGGTTTTTCCTTACTGGTGTTGCTCGGGTCACTGTGTACAGCAGTGACCACCCAAGCCGTGCTGCGTCCACCAGGTCCTGGACTCGGTCAACTCCCAGGCAACTCCGGAGTGTGGTCCTGAGCTCCTTTCTGTCTCTCCCTTCTTCTGGCCGTTCCCACCAGGGATCCACCTAAGTCCGGCTCCCTCGGGCCTCTTGTTGGTCAAGCCTCCTCTGGGCTCCCTGACCCTATTCTTGGTCTGCCTTCCGGGTGGATTTAGTGGGTGATCGTGGCAGATCCTGCCCACGACCTCCGGTTCCTGGCTAAGGTGTGCTGTAGCCTCTGCCAGCTTGGGATCCGGTACCCTGTTGCCGACCCTTCACCCTATTAGCTCTCTTATGGGTTCTTGGGGTCCCCTCTGCGCCTCTGGGTCTCTCTCTCTTCTCCTCTGCTCTGCTTCTCAGGTTACACTCTGACAGACTGACTGACTGACTGACGTCTCACAGACTGACGTCTCACAGACTGACCCTGATCTAAGATGGTGCCCACCTTATATACTCCCTCTATGTGTGAGCTCAGGTGACCAGCACCCAATGAGCTCCTAGCTTTACCCAGGCTGCTCCCCCTATCTGCCCCTACACTACTGGGATGTTCCACCCCCCTCCCACTCCAGCCAGGAACAGACACTGTCGTACCTGCACATTTCTCTAGTGGGAGTACCATCGGTCTGTTCCTCGGAAATGGGATGTGTGTAGTGCATGCAGCCTACTAGCTCAGTTCCACACTCTATCCTTACCCGGGAGTGGAATATCACACCTCTGGGTTGAGGTGCAATACCCCTGTAGCAGCCGAATCCTCAGGGTGCTACACATGTACAATCCACATGTACAATCTGCATGTACAATCCGCATGTACAATCCACATGTACAATCCACATGTATAATCCGCATGTACAATCCACATGTACAATCCGCATGTACAATCTGCATGTACAATCTGCATGTACAATCCGCATGTACAATCCGCATGTACAATCCACATGTACAATCCGCATGTACAATCTGCATGTACAATCCGCATGTACAATCTGCATGTACAATCTGCATGTACAATCTGCATGTACAATCCACATGTACAATCCGCATGTACAATCCGCATGTACAATCCACATGTACAATTCGCATGTACAATCTGCATTTACAATCCACATGTACAATCCGCATGTACAATCCGCATGTACAATCCGCATGTACAATCTGCATGTACAATCTGCATGTACAGTCCGCATGTACAATCCGCATTTACAATCCGCATGTACAATCCGCATGTACAATCCGCATGTACAATCCACATGTACAATCCGCATGTACAATCCGCATGTACAATCCGCATGTACAATCCGCATGTACAATCCACATGTACAATCCACATGTACAATCCGCATGTACAATCTGCATGTACAATCCGCATGTACAATCCGCATGTACAATCCACATGTACAATCCGCATGTACAATCCGCATGTACAATCCGCATGCATTTTTTCTGCCAGGGGAGATGCAGAAACGCTCAGAAAAAAATCCTGAGCATTTCTGCATCGTGGGCACATAGCCTTACAGTGTAATTGTGAGCTGTAATATTCTGCTCATAGATAAGGATGGGACTGATATAATAATATACAGAGCGGCACAATAAGTGGTATATACAGCCAGCAGTAATATCACTAGCCGTGTATAATATCCACACTGCACCTATGACGTAGTATTGGTATCATTGCCATATATTATTATCCAGCAGACAGTATGGCACTATGGGTGATTAATAGCTGGATAGACTTTCACATAGCACGGTGGAATTGAATAAAAACTATTTTAATATTGTAAATAAAAGTTATATTTTATCTTAATAGTTCACCTAATTCAGTGATATATTTTAATATTTCTGAGTTTAATAAGTCTTCTTTCAGTGATAACTATTTCTTGGACACTTACACAAAGCATTAATATTTTCTAGACGGTAATTCTACTATCTAGATAGCAGAAAGGAGGCATTATTACTATGTAAGGGGCACAGTGGTGGGCATAAGTATGTGGGGCAGTAACAGGAGCACTGCTATCATACCACACAGCAGGTGCAGTATAGTAACACATACGCATCAGCGGCTCAGCATTGTGGTATCAGCAGGGTGAGGAGATTGTGCAGGTCATTAATAGATGGGGACGGTGCTGGAAATTTGAGAAGTCAAATAGTTCTTTGTAGACAAGTCATGTCTGGAAGAAGCTGTCATATCGGTCTGGGCCAGATGGAAAAGATGGGAACAGTGAATCTATATATACTTATATACCCTATACACAATCTATAACTGTAGTGTAATCTTTTAATGTATTCCGCAGGCCTGTTATCTACCACTATATGGTCACCATGTGGCAGTAATATTGCTTTGTTTTTTTGTAGAGATTTATTTTCAGTAACAGCCGGTCATCTGCTGAGATTCCCCTATACACACAGTTAGGGTGTGCAACCGTAGTTGCAACAAGGTTACCTAGTTAGGACCCATTCAGATGTGTCACCTCCCCTATGCTGAACCCTTGGCTTCACCTCTGGTGGGGTGTGACTGCTGGGACCCCCATAATCTACAGCACAGAATCCAGCTTGTGCTTGTGCATACAACTGAAATTGAGATCCACTAAGGAAAAAGCATCTGAGTTCTTCTTCTGAGTTCTTCTTCTGGTGGATTCCGCATGGATCCCTAATAAAAAGCACTCAATAAAAATTTAAATGATCGCATGTGTTCAATGTAAAAACAATTTGCTTGTCATACTGTATGTTTGAGTCTTTTTCAACATTTTCTTTCCACTTTCGGCTTTAAAATTTATGAAATGGATAATGGAAGTGACTTGTTCATTCTGCTGGTGGCTTCTGTTTAGAAGACCCTCACTACTTTATACATAGTTAACAAAAAAAGATGCCAACTGCAAAAATTACAAATAAAGATTACTGAGGAAAAACACCGTCTACATTTTCCTGAAACATCTTCCTATAGAAAAAACTCAGTGGACATGCTGGTGTCTATAAAGTAATATGTGCACGCACCCTTAGGAATAACAGAACCTCTGGTCATCTCCTCCACTCTTGGCCGGGGGTTAAGAGGATTACTGGGAGATATAGAACCAATCTTCATCTGTTTGGTGTCCAACCCATCAGACATTTATAACAAGTATGATATTGATATGCCACTAATGGCACTATTATTCAATTAGATTCAAAAGGACATTACTCAATTTTATATTTTGATTTATAGATAATTTTTAATTAAGCATTGATGGAAAGGATGAAGAGATGTTCATGGAGAGGCCTTCAGCTTTTGAAGATGTTTCTTGAAGGCCACAGGTAGATGTACAAGTCCTTCCATACAGGTACAGCATTGATGGAGGATGTGCTGCACGTTCTTCAGGGAGCTAGATGTCGGGGTTTTCTGTCCTTGAGATGTCTATAGTGCCCTGTTGACAGCATGCAAAAATGTAGCTTTCTCTGACAGCGCGAGCAGCCCTGGACAATCCACGCCGGCAGGATGATATCATCCGGCGGAAGAGAGAACCTATGAGAAAAGATGTAAAACTGATGTAAGTAATGGAAGTCCATATTACAGGATACTACTGTGGTGTCACTGTGGGAGGACGGGAGGGGAATCTTCTCCATACAGAGGTACGGGATCAGTGTCAGTCATCATGCATGTGACAATCCCACCACTGACAGATAACATCTGCTCCACATGAATCCTTCTCGCTGACATCATACAACATGGAGCGTATTGTCACACTTACGTCGCCTACGTTCCCCCTCTTCTACTTTCTCAGTTTTGTCTTGTTTTCTCAGCTTTAGAAAAAATGTTCTTCTCTTCTGAACAGGAGATTCTAATGAAAAAGTCAGAAACAGATGTTGATTATAAACTTCTAAAAGATTAGCTTTGTGTCTATATAGAGTTATGTAAACTGACTAATATGCACATTACACTTTTGCATTATAGTCTATAATAGGATGTCCTATAAACCTGTACATACCTGACACTGAGGACGAGGATGACTCGCTGGTTTTAGCAGGAAAACACTGATTGTCATCATCAGTTTTGGAAGAAGAAATCTCTCTCTGCCTGATTAGAAGAAGAAAGACAAGTCAATTACAAGGAAAAACAATAGAAAAATGGAAAAGCAGCTGTCTGTAAGGCCAATTAGGACACCATGAAGGGGGCATCCTGCTCAGGACCCCATTCTACCAGCAAGAATGGAGTCTAACTAGTAATATTGGCCAAAGTGAACTGGAAATGAATAGTGGGTCACATTGATCAGTTGTTACTGCAGTGTTATCACAAGCCAGATCCACTGAGATCAGCAATCATGGGGTGGTGGATGCTGGATTTAGATTTATGTTACTTGTGTCTTGTATTTGGATCTGACATATATCAGAACTGAATCTCATAATAATGATAATAATCTACTTACATGTCTGAGCGTTTTTTGCTGTTCTCTGGGGAACACTCTGAAGATGACATAGGCTTCTCTTCATTGTTCATTATCCCGGTATTGGTGGGATATAGCTAAAATGAATGGAGAAATATAAAATAGATTTATTTTTAAACTTTTTCTAATTATAGGTTTTAGGCCATATGCACACATTGAGTATTGGTGAGTTTTTTATCTCAGTATATGTAAGCCAAAACCAGGAGTGGGTGAAAAATACAGAAGTGGTGACGTGTTTCTAATAAACTTTTCCTCTCCCTGTCCCACTTAATATTTTGGCTTACAAATACTGAGGTAAAAAACTCATCAAACACTCATTGTGTGCACATGGCCTTATACATTTTATTCGTGACATACTTACTTTAGAAAATCTTTCAGAAGATGATACAAAATTCTGGACTTCTGTCCAGTCATTGTCCCCACTTGTGTCGCCCTTATCTGAATCAGTATGTTTGTATGTTCTAGAGCGAGCTGCAAAATACAATTATTATCAGAGATAATTAGTATAAGACCAGTCACGAGGTTATGACTAATTGTCACATAAAATGAATGACAAGACACACAGCAGTTTCCTGTAGATGATGTCTCATTTTACTTACTGGTAAAGTAGCGAGTGTCCTCATCTGACTTTAGATCAGGAACAAACAGGGGCTTCTGACTTAGAATGTTGTCAAAGTCTAAGTAACGCAGAAATTGATGAAATTTGACCTCATTTGCTCCTTCTGGAAATGGAAGACAAGAAAGAAAGTGATACAGTAATTGTCAGAGAAATTGCTCCACATCTATATAGTTTATGCTAATCTAAACTGAAGATGTAACGGAAATGTACTGAACGTAGGTATAGAGGTCATAGAGGTGTAATAAGTCAAAAATAATACTATTATAATATTACCTGTCCCAAGTCTATGTGTTGGATTTTTTCTCAGCAGCTCAGTTATGATGCCCCGAGCATCGCGGGGAGGAGAGTATTTATCATATGTCCAAGTTATATCATCTGTTATATAAAAAACAAATATTAGAAGAAATATAACCTCTTTATTTTCAGAAACATCAGTTTCCATAACAAAGCTGGGAACTAAACCACAGAATCAAGCAAACCAAATAACTGTGAGATCACATAGCATTCAGATGATTTTACTTACCCCTGAGGATACTGTGATAAATCTCCCTTTTGGAAGCTCCATTAAATGGTGTAAATCCATAAAGAAATTCATATAGGATGATCCCTATTGACCACCAGTCAACAGGTCTTCCATATCCTTTCATTAAGATGACTTCTGGAGCTACGTATATAGGGGTGCCAACAGCCTGGAAACCAACAGAACAATGAGATGATGATCAATAAATATAATTGCGACAAATGACATCATCGAAAACATTTTCTAGATGAGAAATTATCAGAGAAGGAGAAAGAGGTGAGATTTGTGAAGTAGAAGATCCTGTAAGTAAAGCTGACCTCACTATCAAGGAACTCGCTGGTGATGTCCTCAAATGGAGCCTGGTAGATGTCTGATGTTGGTCTCATGAGGCCGAGTTTGGAAAGCCCAAAATCAGTGACTTTAATATGTCCTGTTGATGTTATCAGGAGGCTGTGAAAAAAAGATGGTGTCAGCCCCAAGTAATAACTCATAGACTATGTAATAAACTCAAACTTTCTTCCCCTATATTATATTACAGGGGTCACTTACTTCTCAGGCTTAAGGTCTCTGTGCACCACACCATAGCTGTGCAGGTATTCAACAGCAAGAATTGTTTCCACAATGTACATACGGGCCAGGGGGACAGGTAAAGCACCCCTGTACTTCAAAAGCTTGCCACAGTCTCCTCCTACAGGAGAAAGCAGATATGACAGGTGAGGGTGTGTTACAATGTAAATTACACATCATGAGGGTGAATATATATAAGGTGCTAGGATTAAGCCGATGTGGGCTGGATATAGATACAATGAATGTGTCCTACCTGGTACATACTCCATAACCATACAGAGATGAAGCTTAGTAGGAAAGGAGCAGAACATGGAGGCCACAAAGGGACAATCAGCAAAGATTGAGATGTCCCTTTCCAGAAAGGCTCGTTCCAGTTCCTCTGGGTCTTTCAGGTTCTGCTTGTCCATTTTCTTCATAGCGCATACTTGATTTGTGTCTTTATGGCGCACTAAGTGGACGGCTCTGAAGTGGAGGAAAATCCAAGATTTATTATGAATTCTTACTAACAATGAGTCTATAGACCTCATCAAGTGATCTCCTGTACTAATGGTCAATACTAGATGTGCTCCGTCACTAGAAATCCATGTCTAGAATTACATAAAATAACGTCCCATAAATGATCACCAATGGGGGATCCTCATCCACGTCACATCCTACCTGACCTGAATAGTGACTGATGTGGACAGTGATGTGGACTCATATAATTTGTCTATGGGAACATTACATGGGCAGGTCACAGAGACATAGGCATTGTCATAAGGAGCCCTGGGAAATAAATATTATAGCAAAATAAATCTCACCCAAAAGATCCAAAGCTGATCAGTTTGATCAGTTTATAGTCGTTCTTACAAGGAAGTCTCAAAGGGTTTAATGATCCAATCAAGGCCTTAAAAGGAAAAAGAAATGACAATAAGACATTGAATCTGCAGGAGAATAAAAGCCCCAGATGCAGGAAGGTCTCACTTCTATATGGTGGCCTCACTGATTACACTGCAGCAGAAGTAGAGGATGTGATACAAGCCGGACCCTCCACAGACACTATTATTTTATAGGGGGATATCCCCCATACATATATATCGTTGTACTGGAGGGGAGGATAAGGTACATCACCCGGAGGGGGCAGAATAATAATAATGCTATCATCACATACAATAGGTCTGATCTACATGAAGAACCGCTCTATCCCATTATCATATGGGATATAATATGGGATGTGTAACTCACACCCGTCATCTGATAATCTACAGACGTCCCTCTGATACTTACACTGGCAGATTCCTGGATGATCTCTGGTGTCTCACATATTCCACCATCAGAATCTTCCTGCTCAGTTATTCCTGAAATAATGATAAAATAATGAAGAGACGTCATGTATTAGTCTATATCAGCACTTACTATATAACACATCCATGTAATAAAGGAAATGACGAGACCCCTGTACATGGAATAATACTGGGTATATGGATATTCTACACACTGTATATAATTATGGCATATCTATATATACTGTACTATAAATGTGATCCAGTCACAACAATGACATGAGAAGAGCCCAGAGGAGAGGAGCAGAATTACATGAGCCCCTCCATTATAGTCTATAGGGGGCTCATGAGCCATCAGCGGCCTCAAACAGAGGATGAAGAGTAAATCTCCATATTCTCTGCCGTTCTCTATAACTTGATATTAGAATGTAGAATATTAGATGATCGGCTTACCTTCCATCAGATCAGGGTTTAGCCCCGGCTGACAGGTATCAGGTTCAGCATTATTTAGGTTTTGCCCCTCTTCGGAGTCGCCTTCTGATGTTTCCTGATGGATATAATATATACAAGTAATATAACAGACGGACTATACGCAGGCGCTCCCTCCAGTAAACCCACATTCATATATAAGGGACTTGTATCTACCACTGTTCTCTAACATCTTCTATCAGAACTGGAGCATTTACCGGAAGGAAGATTGTGATGATCGAGCGAGACAGAGGTGGAAATACAAACTCTGCACCGCTGAGTACAGACTGCCATCACAGGTGATGGAGCCGCAGAGACAGGCGGCCATAAAATGTCCTGTGTCTGCCTGGAGCGGACAGGGAGGCCTCTAACATCACACATCTGACCTTCTGCTATATGACGGTAATCTGGAGAAGATCAGACAACAAGGACATGAGATATAGAAGATGGTGGATCCTTACCAGACGCTCCAGTACAAGCAGGACATTTTGGGCCAGTTGTTTAATAAAGGCCAATTCTCCACTGTGGGATTTTTCTTCGGCCTATAGAAATGAGAACAACAAAGAAAGGAAAATCTTGAGAGAACGTGCAGAATGGAGGAGGCCATTTATATCACCAAATATGTTACTCCTGCCATCTGTACAGCAAATACTAGTAAGTATCTGCACAGCAACTAATGTAGCCTGTACACCCTATTACAGCTCCCCGGGTATTCTTATCTGGGTATTTGGTACAGGTTAAACTTAAACTTGTATTCCATTAATATTGTCTATTATTATTATTTTTCTATGATTTGTGCAGATTGTCTGCTACTTACCTGCTGTACTAATGTCCAGATGTTCTGCTGTAAATGCTCAAGATATTCTGAGCTTATTCGACCTTGGTGGTATTTGGTCAGGCAATCTCTCACTTGCTCCATAACCAGCCGGTAAGTGAAGCTGAGGACGCCATCGGGTAGTGGTAGCACAAAGTCACAGTCATAGGTGGTAAGAATGCCCTGGAGTAGTGCTAACACCTGAAGTCTGTCTGGAGGAATTCCAGACATTTCAACAATCCAAAATAAATCCAAGCGCAGTCAATATGTGAATAGCTATGCAGCTGATCACTGACAACAATGACACCAGGGTATCAAAGTGACGATGGGAGTGTAAACACTTGTGTAAGTTCTGATGTTTAATTGTGATGTCATAATGATGTCAGAATGGAATCTTGTGTTCTTACCTTAAAGGGGCATATGACCTTATAAGGAAATTGCCTAGCTTCCCTTAAGAAGGCAGCAATATAGGCTGAGCATCAGTAACACGCAGATATGGAGGAGAGAGGCATGGGTGCTGCAAGTTTTTATCCGAAGTTCAAGACAATTACCTCTCTCAGCTGGTAGATGAACCAACCAGGAGAGGTAATCTGCTGGATCTGGTGCTGTCAGATAGATCAGATACAATTTCAGATATACAGGTCAGGAATAGTGCTGAGCGAGCATGTTCTATTAACCCTTTCGCTGAGTACGCTCGGGTCGAGCTCCGAGTATTTATAGCTGCTCGGTGATATGGTTGAATCGCTCCCGTGTGCATGATTTGCAGCTGTTTGACAGTTTTATTACATGTGAGGAATGTCTATTTCTTACACATTCCTCGCATGTAATTTAACATGTCATGGTAATTTGGGATATCGAACATAAATAGGGCATGTTTAAGGATATACTACTAGAATCCTGTAGAAAACTTATACCCTCTGGTAATAAAATGTCCAGTAATAAAAATAAACCATTATGGATAAAAAAGACAGTTCAAAGTGTAATAAGACAAAAACAAAGGGCATTCAAAATCTTGAAGGCCGAGAATACAGAAATAGCATTTCAGGAGTATGAAGATTTCAACAAGAAATGTAAAAAAGAAATCAAGCTAGAAAAGTTATCTACTGAAACACAATCGCCCCAAAATTCATAAATATATTAATGCCAAAAGGAAAAAAACGGACGGTACAAAAGACGATAATAACAAGATAATTGAGCTCAGTAATTGACAGACGGCTGAATCTCATATTCTTAGACTCTCTTGTAATGGGGTTGATGCCACAAGATTGGAGGATAGCTGACGTGGTACCGATATTTAGCAAAGGTAAGAAGGTGGATCCAGGTAACTACCGTCCAGTATGTCTGACATCGGTAGTGTGCAAAGTTTTTGAGGGCATCATAAGAAGTGGCCTGCAGAAATATGTTGCAGAGAATAATACATGGTGGGCCATTTCTATGGATACACCTAAATTAAATGGGAATGGTTTGTGATATCAACTTCTTGTTTGTGGCACATTAGTATATGGGAGGAAGAAAACTTTTCCAGATGGGTGGTGACCATATCTTCACAGTATAGACAATTGCCTTCAGATGACCCCAAAGATAAAAGTCAGGGGGTCAGATCGGGAGACCTTGGTGGCCATTCAACTGGCCCACGACGACCAATCCACTTTCCAGGAAACTGTTTAAGTAGGAATGCTCGGACCTGACACCCATAATGTGGTGGTGCACCATCTTGTTGGAAAAACTCAGGGAACGTGCAGTCTTCAGTACATAAAGAGGGCGACACATCATCTTGTAGCAAATTCAGATATCCAGTGGCATTGAGGTTTCCATTGATGAAGAATGGCCCCACTATCTTTGTACCTTAAGTGGTTATAAACTTGTAAAAAACTCATGAAAGAATAAAGTTACGTTAAAACCAAGCACATCATTGTTTTTCTTATGCAATTCTCAATAAGTTTGATCTGTCACATGACCCTCTTCCCATTGAAAAAAATAAAATTGGATAGAAAATGGCAGACTTGAAAATGGCCGCCATGGTCACCACCCATCTTGAAAAGATTTCCCCTCCCATATACTAATGTGCCACAAACAGGAAGTTGATATCACCAACCATTCCATATAAATGGCCCACCCTGTATAATAACTCACAACCAGCATGAATTCATGAAAGATAAATTGTGTCTAATTGGGTTTCTAATGTGGAGATAAGTGCAAATCTGGATGTTGATAATGCGGCTGATGTGATTTATCTGGACTTTGCAAAGGCATTTGATACTGTACCACATAACAGCCTTATACTGAAGCTACAGAAGCAAGGAATTGCGGGAAACTATATGCAGATGGGTAAGGAACTGGTTAAGGCCACGTGCACACACTGAGAATTTGATGAGTTTTTTACCTCAGTATTTGTAAGCCAAAACCAGGAGTGGGTGATAAATATAAAAGTGGTGACGTGTTTCTATGATACTTTTCATCTCATTGTTCCACTTTTGATTTTGGCTTACAAATACTGAGGTTAAAAATATACCAAATACTCAACGTGTGCACGTGGCCTAAAAGACAGGAAACGAAGAGTCTTTGTAAATGGTACTTTTTCTAAATGGGACATAGTCAGCAAGGTGGACCGCAGGGATCTGTCCTAGGACCGATTCTTTTTATTTTTTGATTAGTGACCTTGGAGATGGGATTGAGAGTAAAGTGTCAGTTTTTGCTGACAACACCAAACTATGTAGGATATTAAAAACTGATCTTGACATTACGATATTGCAGAATGATCTTGATAAGATGACTGAATGGGCAAACACTTGGCAAATGAGGTTTAATGTAAATAAATGTAGAGTAATGCACCTAGAACGGAGTAATCCTAATGCTGCATGTACAATAAATGGGAGTATACTCAGGACTACAGAACAGAAGGACTTGGGTGTTCTGGTTACAAGTAAGCTGAGCAGCAGTACTCAAGGTCAAGCAGCAGCCGCAAAAGCAAACTAGATTTTATGGTATTTAAAAAGAGAGAAAAAATCCTGCGATACCAATGTTTTGTTACCCCTTTATAAATCACTGGTGAGGCCACATCTAGAATATGGGATCCAGATTTTTACTCTATATTTTAAAAATAATATTTAGAAGTTAGAGTCATTTCAAAGGTGGAGAATTAGATTGTTAAACGGGATGGAAGGCCTCTCATATGTTGAGAGGTTGGAAAAGTTGGGCTTGTTTAACTTAGAAAAAAGACGTCTCAGAGGAGATATCATTTATATGCAGAAATCCATGTGTGGTCAGTACAGGGGACTAGCACATGACTTATTGCTTCTAGAACCCATACTAAGGACCAGGGGGCACTCATTACAGGTGGAAGAAAGGCGATTCTGGCGGCTAAACAGGAAAGGGTTCTTTACAGTCAGAGCAGTCAGACTGTGGAATGCCGACCACAAGAAGTAGTAATGGTCGACACTATAACAGCTTTTATACAAGGGCTGGATGACTTCTTCAGCAGAAATGGCATTGTGGGATATAGATAATTTAGTGACAAAGAATGTAAATTGGTGGAGAAAGGCAGAACTTGATGAATACGAGTCTTTTTTTAACCTATGTAACTATGTAATAATAAGAAATTCTGATTTTGGTGATGAAAGAAGCATTTTTACCGTGAGAACAGGGTTAGACTGGGACTGCATCTAGCCCTGGCATATGAAGCACAGACCCATGCTGCTCTCCCACACCCACTTCCAAAGATGGGGATCTCTATTACAAATATGACCCTGCCGACCATTGGAGAAAACCAAAATTTTCTATTCCCAATAGCATATACTATGATGGGGGAGCATATATCATGATGGGGGCGCATATGCCAGGATGGGGGAGTATATATCAGTAACTGCGTTGTTGAGGGCACGGCTAATGTTCTGGGACATGTGCTTGTGTAATGCGGGAATGGGACACCAGAAGAAATAGTGGTGGCTGGGGACGAAGTACCGAGGGATGGCCGCTGCCAGAAAGCTTCCATCTCCATGAGCCTAAAAGGCAACATTTTGAGAGAAAGCATTCACAAAATGTGAGAGTTTAATGGTGTGGCCAGTGGGGCGTTGGTTGCATATTTGCGCTTGCATTCCAAGGACTGGGGTAGGGACAACTGAACGCTGCGCTGGGACGTGGTTGCTGATGGTGCTAGTTGCGAGTGTGCAATGACAGGTGCAGGGTGGGCGGCATCTTCGCATTCGCAATGGACAGGGGATTGGCTTGCACACACAACAGAGGAACAAGCAGTGATGTCACCCGCAGACACTATTTCTGGACCCTGGGATTTGGCCCACCTAGTCGGTTGCTTTGCTGTCATGTGCCTGAGCATGCTGGTGGTGGTCAGGCTGCTAGTTTTGCTACCCCTGCTGATACTGGCCTGGCAGATGTTGCAAATGGCCTTTTTGGGGTATCTAAACAGTCTATTAAAAAACAACCAGAATCGGAAAGACCTAACAGTTGTACTGGCAACTTCCTTCGTGTTGGTGTTCCGGGGAACGGTTGCCTGCCTTGTGTCTGTGGCCACCACATAGCTTGTTCCTGCCTGTTGTGGTGCTACGCCTCCCTCCCCCTGTGTGCTGCTCTCCTCGCTCTGCATGTCACCTTGCCTGGTTGGGTCAGTGACTTCATCGCTCACCACCTCGTCTTCCACTACCGCACCCTGGTCCTCCTCTTGACTTTCTGGCAATTGTGTCTCATCATCATCCACCTCTTGTGACAGTAATTGCACTTTCCCACCGACGCCTTTGTGTGACCGTGGCTGCTCAAATATTTGAGCATCGCTACATGCAATCTCCTCCTGCCCCGCTTGAAGCTAGCAGTGCAAGAGGCCCGAATCTATAAATGGAAAAGTGAACAGCTCTTGACAGTATCCAAATGTGGGATCAGTTGTCTCCAGGCACGGTGGGAGGAAGAGGGATCAGGGTGAGGAATATGCGGTCCAGACTCACGGCTACTGATATTTGACCGTGTGGTAGAAAGGGTGGTGGTGGCAAATTGACTGGAAGCATTATCGACTATCCAACCAACAACCTTTTAACACTGATCTGGGTTCAATAGTGGTGTGCTGTGGTCCCCTAGTTATTGGGACAGGAATGTCAGGAGTAGTATAGAATTCATATAATCCATCAAACTAAATCTGACAGGTGCCCCGCCCCTATCAAAGTGTATCAAACTGTCTAACCCCTCCCCTTTTTTGCAGAGCGTGACCCTGTCCCTATGCCCTAATGAAATTCATAGTGTTATATTAGTGTATCAATTAAAATTGATAGGGTGCATTATCAAATCATTTAATTTTGATTCATTGATTTGATAATGTTACTATCAATTAATTGCCCGATTATTATTAACATGTTGTTGTACTGCACAATAAATTTGATTTGATAGTGACATATTATGTATGACACTATCAAATTTGGTGTGTTACTATCAATCACAATTAATTGATCCATATTATACGGTGATGTGATTCACAATATGATATGGCAGTGTGATTCTCCAATTTTACATTCAAATGAAATTGGTCGGGCATATTATATATATGGCCAAGTTATAACTACTCCCAAGTATTAAAAGTATGCACTTTATACAGTTTGTGAAAAAAATGAAAGACGCTTTATAAGTTTTAATGATTTTATTAAAAAATAGAATGTATCAGACACATCACATTTCAGCCAAATTACAGAGGGATATAAGGCATTACAATAACATGAGGTAGCAAGTGTTCATAATATACAGTACAGACCAAAAGTTTGGACACACCTCATTTAAAGATTTTTCTGTCTTTTCATGACTTTGAAAACTGTACATTCACACTGAAGGCATCAAAACTATGAATTAACACATGTGGAATTATATACTTAACAAAAAAGTGTGAAACAACTGAAAATATGTCTTATATTCTAGGTGCTTCAAAGTAGCCACCTTTTGCTTTGATGACTGCTTTGCATGCTCTTGGCATTCTCTTGATGAGCTTCAAGAGGTAGTCACCGGAAATGGTTTTCACTTCACAAGTGTGCCCTGTAGTGTTGAGCGAGCACTAAAATTCTCGGGTGCTCGAAGCTCGGGCCGAGCTCACCGTGATACTCGGGTGCTTGACCCGAGCAACGAGCCCAATGTTAGTCTATGGGAGAGCCGAGCATTTTTGCGGCGGCACCCCCGGCAGTCTGTAGAAAGCCTAAAAAGTGCCCAAAACTATAGTGACAGTGTTCAAATGACATGGGGACAGTATGGGGATCGCCCCAGGAAGCATTTCTGACCCCCAGGACACTGCTGTCAACAACGTGGTCAGAGGTATTAAGCCACTTTCACTGGCTCACAATAAAACATTCAAAAACGAAACTGAAACTGTTTTCCTGTGAAATATGTTAAGGAACATCCTTTCCAGGGTAAAGACTTGTGTATAAGGTAAAATAAATAACCAAAAGCAAAAGTACTCCTCCACACTTTGGGCTATGTTCACAAGTAGCATTTTTTATGCATTTTTGTACTTTTGTATTGCTTTCAACCGTGACAAATGCATTCACCGGGAAATGTCATTTTAACATTTTACAACCTTATCTGGTGTTTTTGGGGAAAAAATACCAAAAGGTTAATAAGACGGGTATTTGTACAGTCTGACTGAGGAAAAAAAAAATAAGAGGATTTAGATGAAAAATAAAGGATTTTTCTTGGCTCCTGAGACCTGGGGCTAAGTCTAGCAATTTGAGCAGCAGCAGCACACAGGACTGTAATGCAGTGTTTGTTGGTATAACCACTGTGTCTCCTATACAGCCTGCCTGCCTGCCTGATATCTGTGATGGATATTAGTCCTCAGAAGGAATGTTTGTTTGATTTTGCAGGCTTTAGAGACCCTACACTACCTGTTTCGCAGTATAAATCTCTCCTTAGCTCAGTAGCACTCTCCCTACACTGTCTGATCCGGAGCGAATGTGTCCAAGATGGCGGTGCCCGGTTTTAAATATTCGAGGTGACGCTGTGCGGCCAGCCGATCACTGTAATGCCCACGACCAACGTGGCTGCGGCATTACAGTGACTGGCTGGCAATCCCTGCATGTTCATTGGCTCTGTAAAGAGCGCCAAACATGCAGGGCGGAGACCCGAGCTCCCGCCCGAGTAACCCGAAAATGCTCGGTGCTCGCCGAACATCCTGAGTAATGAGATGCTTGGGCGAGTATCGAGTAGTGTCGAGCATGCTCGCTCAACACTAGTGCCCTTTCAGGTTTAATAAGGACTGCCCCAGGAAAGGAAGACCAAGAGTCACCTTTGCTTCTGAGGATAAGTTTATCCGCGTCACCAGCCTCAGAAATTGCAGGTTAACAGCAGCTCAGAATAGAGACCAGGTCAATGCCACACAGCGTTCTAGCAGCAGACACATCTCTTCAACAACTGTTAAGAGGAGACTTTGTGCAGCAGGCCTTCATGGTAAAATATCTGCTAGGAAACCACTGCTAAGGACAGGCAACAAGCAGAAGAGACTTGTTTGGGCTAAAGAGCGCAAGGAATGGACATTAGACCAGTGGAAGTCTGTGCTTTGGTCTGATGAGTCCAAATTTGAGATCTTTGGTTCCAACCAACGTGTCTTTGTGTGACGCAGAAAAGGTGAACGGATGGACTCTACATGCCTGGTTCCCACTGTGAAGCATGGAGGAGGAGGTGTGATGGTGTGGGGGTGCTTTGCTGGTGACACTGTTGGGGATTTATTCAAAATTGAAGGCATACTGAACCAGCATGGCTACCACAGCATCTTGCAGCGGCATGCTATTCCATCCGGATTGCGTTTATTTGGACCATCATTAATTTTTCAACAGGACAATGACCCCAAACACACCTCCAGGCTGTGTAAGGGCTATTTGACCAAGAAGGAGAGTGATGGGGTGCTACGCCAGATGACCTGGCCTCCACAGTAACCAGACCTGAACCCAATCGAGATGGTTTGGGGTGAACTGGACCGCAGAGTGAAGGAAAAAGGGCCAACAAGTGCTAAGCATCTCTGGGAACTCCTTCAAGATGGTTGGAAGACCATTTCTGGTGACTACCTCTGGAAGCTCATCAAGGGAATGCCAAGAGTGTGCAAAGCAGTCATCGAAGCAAAAGGTGGCTACTTTGAAGAACCTAGAATATAAGACATATTTTCAGTTGTTTCACACTTTTTTGTTAAGTATATAATTCCACATGTGTTAATTCATAGTTTTGATGCCTTCAGTGTGAATGTATAATTTTCATAGTCATGAAAATACAGAAAAATCTTTAAATGAGAAGGTGTATCCAAACTTTTGGTCTGTACTGTATATATAAAACATTTCATTATATATATAGTGGCATTTATTTTACATTTATTACAGCATAATATAAAGAATTATAACACAAACAATTCATTCACAATTATTATGCAATAATATGAAGGCATTAAGGTCGCACAGCAGTTACATCGTCAGCCACATGGATTCTAAAACTGGTAAACGGCTTTTTTTCGGCCATTGCCTGCATAATCACATCCCAACCCCGGGGCACATTTCAGCTGGTTAAAGCATGACTCTGCGTTGTGTTACGTACCAAGTCCAGCATGCTAGACCCTGGAATTACAGACCCTTTGAAAATAAATTCACCTTTATTGTTCCATGATGTAATATTTTTGTTCTGTAACAATCTGTCTAACAAAAATTTAGCATTCTTTTTATTTCGTGGATTTACATGGCTCACAATTTCACTGACAGCCCCACTTTTATCGAAGTCTGAATTTGACAATTGTTGGTGATCAGTTTTCAGGAGTGCTAACGAGATTTAGCATTGATAGCTCTTTGGCATTGTGTCTAGTATGGACCAAATATCTTTGTAGTATTTCACTATAAGTTTTAATTTTCCATCATCTGGTATGTCCCGGCGTTGTAAAATCTCGCTAATCTCGCCATCAAGACGTTGGATAACACTCTGGCGTATATTGTCTGTATTAGGGGGTCTTAGTTTGATTAGTTCCTGTTTAGGGATCAGATACATTTTCTCTGTATGTTCCATTATTTGCCCGCTAGTAGGCGCTTCTTTTTCTTTATGGAGTGAGATTTATCACCGACAGCTCTTATAGCTTTACGCCACTTCTTTAGTATATTTTTTTGACGTTCTTTCAGGGGTATTCGGCCTTTTAAGATGTTTAAAGCAATCTCCCCTATGGCTGTGATTAAATCGCTGCTCGCACTGCGTAAAATAGATTTTCTGACAGTAGGAGTTGCCTTCACCAGCGTTTTTAAGACCGCCCAGTTACGACGTATTCTCTCAGACATCTTTACAACACTGTGTATACAGCGTAGAATGCCCGGTTTAGTGTGAAATTCTCTTTTTAGACGTATTTTTCTTTTGAACATACACAGCGGGCAATGCTGGTGGAAACAACCCCGTCCTTAAGCGTAGATCCTCAGGGGTATTAGCTCTTAAATCTGACAGCAAATACCCATAAGGCGTCCGCGTGGCATCCTCAAAAGCCTCTAAGAAGCGCGTCTTTCCGGGGTACATCTGACGGCTAGTGTCACAATTTGTAATTTATCTCGTGGATTATTAAAAAGCACCATGTACTTTGTGTCCAAATTTATCGTCCTGCTTTTCTTACCTTGACAAAATATGTTTTGTACCAGGTAGAAAATGCTGAGATTTCTGTGGTGAATATACTTGGTAAATGCTTTTTCTATCTTGCAGTTATCTCTAGCACTCTCCATGAGATCATCAACAATAGTCAAATTAACCTTTCTCACAATGCCGGGCTGTTGTACGACAATACTTTTCTGTGTTTCAGAACCTGAATTACGTGGGTAGTCCAGAACCAGATCTTTTAGACTGTTAAAATGAATAGACTGTGCGTTTGGCGCTACTTTCAGACTGCCAATACAGCTAATGCTAAAACCGTGTTCATATTGTTCCATGATAGCCACTACTACGGTATCAAAAATAGGAAAGGTTTTATTGGTGCGTCTTACTTTTGTGAAAGCTACAATTCGGTGTTTCATCACAAGAACAATCATGCTTGCCAGTATTTTTTGTAAAGCCTGTCAAAGAGAGAATTGTGTGGAGGGCACTGGCGAGCAAGAACCCTGCTGCCTAATTTGCCGGGTGTATTTTCGCTCGAGCGAGTGCTTAGTAGTGTTGAGCCACCCCCGTAGTGTTCGAGTTCGGTTCGGTTCGTCGAACACCCGTGTGTTCGCCGAACTGTTCGTCGAACTGTTCGTCGAACACCTTCGAACACCGTTAAAACCAATGGCAGGCAAACAAAAACACATAGAAACACATAGAAAACACCTTCAAAGGTGTCCAAAAGCTAACAAACTGCTCAGAAGACACAACTAACACATGGAAAAGTGACAAGTACATATAGTCATGCGAAAAGAAAAGAGGTGGAGGAGTAAAAGGAGGGGGAGACACAGATATAGGCATGTCATGCCCTTCTAAAATCCAAAAAGTGAGAAGCCGAGACGGCCAGTCCGCTCCTGCCCGTGCCACCTCCGTGTCGCCGGGTTTGTGCCAGAGCCGCGGTGAACCCTGACGGCCAGCCCCCCTCTCCCAATACTGGTGCCTGTCCGCTGGTGGGTCGAGAGAGCCCCCCTGTGGTGGAGGCAGCTCTAAGCTTTTTAATTTAAATTGTCCCTCTAATTTGAATGAATACACTTTAAATCCATTTACAAGGATCTATTGGAGGGCAAGTCTCATGCCAGCAGCCGCGTAATTCCAGCTCCAGTAGCGTCCACTAAAGCTGCTGCAGTTAAAAAGCTTTTATAAGGATCGAGCTCGGCTGTCCACCGCAAGGCATCCTAGTGCCAGTCCCAGCCCCTATGCCTTGGGGTGCCTCCTGATGCTCTTCACTAAGTATCCCGTGGTCCCGAAGCATTTCCTTTGAAAAAATTAAGTGTCCAAACTACAGGTGGTGTAGCTTGCTTAACAGCCGGGATAATCCGCTGACTAGCAGACACTGCTACTAGGCACAAAGTATTTCCTGGGCTAGATGCAGTTAAAAATTTGTAAGTAGATACTCTCGTTGGATGCTGAGAAAGCATTCCATAGAGTCTCCTGGCACGCCATATATGATTCTCTTAAAAAGCTTGGGGTAGGGGTCTAGGGGACCCTTTTATAGCCAAAATCACGGCCCTGTATCACAATACGTCACCTAGGCTGAAGATAAATGGAACTGTAGCACCGAGGGCTCGGTTGCTACAGACGTATTGCACCTCACCCAGAGGTGTGATATCTCACTCTCAGATAAGGATGGAGTGTGGATCAGGACCCGACACCTGCATGCATTACACCACATTGCCGTGGGGCAGGGCGACCAATATGCCCCTGAGATGGGCACGACAGTCCCTGTCCCTGGCTGGAGTGGGGGGAGGGAACACTGAGGAAGGGGAACCCTGCAGTGCAGGAGCAGGGAGGAAGCAGTTCCTGGGTGCATTGAGAAGGGAGTATAAAAGGTGGGCACCATCTTAGTTCAGTGCAGAGAAGTCTGAGCAGAAGTGGCAGGGAGCAGGGGCTCTGCATGAGCTCTGCTCCGGAGGCGGGCCTAGTAACAGAGGCCCAGGCCTGCAAGAGGGAGAAGGAAGGAAGAGGAGCGGAGAAGGCTCCAGGAACGAGGAATGAAGGGATCCCAGGGGTGCGGACGGGCGAGTCGCCACCGCACGCCCGAATCCACCTGCGTGGAGGGGTCAGGCCAAAGGGGGAGACCGGTCCCCGAACTAGTGGAGGCAGGAAACGACCCTCAGCTAGAAACCGGAGGCTCTGACATTTTATGTGGCGCAGCCCCTTGCTCCACCCGCTAGGAAGGCACCACATAGGGTCAGGGAAACTGGCGCCAAGTTTACCAAGAGGAGGCCCGAGGCAGCCGGACAGAAGTGTTGGTAAGAAAGGCCAGACAAAGGACACACAAACGGGGTCCTGTGAAGCACTCCAAAGTTATCTGGGAGTTGTCTGAGCCCCTCACCTGGTGAGCACAGTACGACGTGGGCAGCCGTTACCTGCAGACGTGGTCTGGATAGTAAGAACTGTGAGTAAAGGCCCTGAACTGCATCACTGACTCCGTGTCGTTACTGCTGCTGCCCTGCACCATCACCCCCATCCTCCGCATACACTGCCCTGAGGCTATACTCCTCCCGTGGGGAGTTATGCTACGCTCTGCTGCACCCACAACACCAGCCTTAGCGGTCTGCCCTGTAGCGGCGGTTCACTCTGACCGCAATCCACGGGTGGCGTAGTCGGACATTTAAACATCAAAACCACATAAATAGTTCCGCCACTGGTTTGACCGCCCTGAGCCACGGAACTGGATCGCCGCCACGAAGACTACAACCACCAGCATCCACCAAAAAGGGTCCGGCTCCGGGTGTCCCAAGGCCCAGGGGGTGCGTCAGAACATTTTCATCACCTTTCACAATCACCAATGGGACAAGGCAGGGATGTCCTCTGTCCCCTCTCTTATACATCCTAGTGACGGAGCACCTGCTCTCATCAATTCGCCATAACCCCAATATTAGGTGGATTGAGGTGGGAGGCACCGAGTACAAGTGCTCTCTATTTGCTGATGATGTCCTAGTATATATCACTCAATCACATATATCCATCCCTGCTGTTATGGCTGAAATAGATCACTTTGTTACATGGTAAAATTTTAAAATCAATGCAGCGAAGTCTGAGGCCCTCGATGTCTCCCTCCCTAAATCCATATAGGATTCCATCCAGTCCAACTTTCCCTTTGCCTGGCCCTCACAGGGTATCAAATACTTAGGAATTCCTATTCATAGAGACCTCTCCCATCTATGTTATCTTAATTTTGGGCCCTTTATTGAACAATTCCATACAGACCACGGTTGGCAAGTTAGAACTGTAAGATTCACTACGTGAACCACTGGTGTTTTGTGGAAAAGCACATGTACACCGCGTTCCAAATTATTATGCAAAAAGTGTTTAGGAGTGATAAGGGAAGAATTTGTTTGTTTGTCAGTTAAACTCATTGATGGTGATGTGTGTCAGGGCTCTTTATATCACTGTAAGCAATTGCAGACACCTGTGCTAATTAGTTTGGCAGGTGTGTCCAATGAAAGGCAAGACTACTTAAGAAGGCTCTCTCACATTATTAAGCAGCCTACATTTTCTGCCAAAATGGGAAAGAAAAAGGATGTGTCGGCTGCTGAGAAGCAACAAATTGTGGAGTGTTTAGGTCAAGGCATGACTACAATCAACATTGTGCGATGATCAGGATGAAGTGTCTTGGCAATCAAGAAGTATGTAGCTGATTCAAAGTACACACGTGTGCGTGCTGATAAGGGCAAATTCAGGACTCTTTCCTACAGGCAATTACGTCAGGTTGAAACAGCAGCGGCAAAAAAGCCTTGTCATAGCAGCAGACAAGTTTTTGAAGCTGCTTGTGCCTCCAACGTCCCCCGAACAACAAGATGCAGGGTCCTTCAGAGGTTTGCAGCTGTGCATATGCCATCCTGTCGACCTCCTCTATCCACTTCACACAAGCAGAAACGGCTCCAGTGGGCCAAACATTACATGAAGACTGATTTCAAAACTGTTTTGTTCACGGATGAGTGCCGTGCAGCGCTCGATGGTCCAGATGAATGGAGTGGAGGATGGCTGGTTGATGGACACCCCACGCAAACACGGCTACAGCGCCAACAAGGAGGAGGTGGAGTAATGTTTTGGGCTGGAATCATGGGGAGAGAGATTGTCGGCCCCTTTAGGATCCCTGAAGGTGCTAAAGATGAACTCCATAATGTATGTGGATTTTCTCAAACAGCACTTCCTGCCATGGTTCAAGAAGAAGAACCGTGTATTTCACAGCAAGATCATTTTTCTGCATGATAATGCACCATCTCATGCTGCACATAAAACATCTGCATCTCTGGCTGATATGGGCATAAAAGGGGACAAACTTATGGTGTGACCCCCATGCTCCCCTGACCTCTACCCCATTCAGAACCTTTGGAGCATCATTAAAAGGAGTGTCTATGATGGCGGGAGGCAGTTCACATCTAAGCAACAGCTCTGGGAGGGTATTCTGTCCTCATGCAAAACAATTGAAGCAGAAACCATCCAAAACCTGACAAATTCAATGGACGAGAGAGTTCAGAAGCTCCTTTCGAACAAGGGGTCCTATGTGAAAATGTAACATCACCTAGAATAAAGTTTTGAGTTGAAAACTGTTTGATTTCAGTTTCTAACAACCTGCTAATACTTATAATTTCAAAAATGACCATTTTTTTGGTCTTTATTAAAATGAAAAGGTTGATCGAAAAGTTTGGGGGATCTAAGAGTGTGGCAACCCAGTAGTCATGATTACTTCGAATTCTGACAATATGAGGGTCATGCTGCAGGTAGTGCAGCAAGAAGGCACTTATGTGTCTTGCGCATCTCGGAGCCCCAAAATTATTTTCCGGGCTAGATGCAGCTAAAAATTATTTTTAATTTTAAATCTGGTGAAGCTTATTATAGATGGCCTAATAGGATCAGTGCTGCACACTGCTACAAAGCCCAAATTATTTTCCAGTCAAGATACAGATAAACATGATTAGTAATTTGAAAGCTTAAAACGGTTGGTAGGGTGATTTTAACCAATCATCAAGCTTTTACTCTCCCCAGGATGACACAGGGGTAGAAAAGTCGTTTCGGATCCATGATTTGTTCATCTTTATGAACGTGAGTCTGTCTACATTATCAGTGGAGAGCCGCGTGCGCTTATCTGTCAGCACACCACCAGCAGCGCTGAACACACGTTCAGACAGAACGCTGGCTGCGGGGCATGACAAGATCTCCAAGGCGTAAGTGGCTAGCTCCGGCCATTTATCCAGATTGGAAGCCCAAAAAGAGCAAGGGTCCAGTGACACAGTCGTGGCTTCAATGTTTACTTGGAGATACTCCTGTACCATCGTCTCTAGGCGTTGACTATGTGTCAGACTTCTTGTCTCCTGTGGCCTTGCAAAGGATGGGCTAAAAAAGTGGTGAAATGATTCCGCAAAATTGATGTTACCAGCAGATACTGTGGTTCTGTTACGGTTTGAGTGCTGAACACTTGACGGTCCCACGGTTGGCAAGTTGGAACTGTGAGATTCACTACGTGCACCACTGGTATTTTGTGGAAAAGCACATGTAAGATTCTGCAACAGTCTCTGCTGATACTCCTGCATGCGTCCATCCCTTTCTATGGCAGGAATAATTTCTGCAAATTTACTTTTGTACCGGGGATCTAACAGTGTGGCAACCCAGTAGTCAGGATTATTTCTAATTCTCACAATTCGAGGGTCATGTTGCAGGTAGTGCAGCAAGAAGGCACTCATGTGTGTTGCGCATCCAGGAGCACCAAGTCCCTGCTGTGTTGGTGGCGAGGTAACAATCATGCTTCCTTCCTCTGTCCTCTCCCCCCAACCTCGCACAACAGAAATGTGATCAAGGTCTCCCTCATCTGATGAGTCTTCCATCAGTTCGTCCTCCACTTCTTCCTGGGCTCCTGCACCTTCCTCACTAGTTTGGCTGCTACCATGCGCCCTGGTAAAACCATCTCCCCCACCCTCACATGCCTGCCGCCTTGGTGCTGCCGACCGTCTGGACCTTGCAGATGTTAGCCCTTCCGCATACAACTCCTCCTCCTCTACTTCCTCCACCTCCTCTTGTGCCACCACCTGACTCCGAATTCTGTTTAACATGTGCTCCAGCATGTAAATCACCGGAATAGTCATGCTGATAATGGCATCGTCAGCACTAAACATCTTCGTCGCCATTTCAAAACTGTGCAGAAGGGTGCATAGGTTCCTGATCTGAGACCACTCCTCCAGCGTGATTTGCCCCACCTCTGAATCTCGTTGGCCCAGGCTATACGTCAGAACGTATTGCACCAGGGCTTGTCGGTGCTGCCACAGTCGCTGCAACATGTGCAGAGTTGAATTCCACCGGGTAGGCACATCGCATTTTAGCCGGTGAAGTGGCAGGCCCAACGACTTCTGTAGAGATGTAAGTCGCTGAGCTGCGGGATGCGAACGGCGGAAGTGAGCACACAGCGACCGTGCCCTCTGCAGAAGGCCATCTAGTCTGGGATAGTGGGCTAAAAATTGCTGGACAACCAGGTTCAACACGTGAGCCATACAAGGCACGTGTGTGACATTGCCCCGGCGAAGGGCCGCACCCAGGTTTGCAGCATTGTCGCACACGGCCTTCCCTGGTTTCAGGTCCAGTGGAGACAACCATTCATGAAATTGGTTCTCCAGAGCTGACCACAACTCCTCAGCTGTGTGACTCACATTTCCCAGACATTTCAATGTAAAAACCGCCTGATGACGTTGAGCCCTACTGCCAGCATAGTAAGGAGGTGTGCAGGATCCCTTCTGCGCAGTTAGAAAGCTTGTGGCATGACCAGACAGGCTTTGGGTGCAGGTGGAAGACCGAGAGGAGGTTGAGGAGGCAGAAGCAGTGGAGGAACTTTGACATAAAGAGGATTGACGCACAACTCGTGGGGACGGCAAGACATGGACAGCAGCCCCTTGTCCTGCTGTCACCATAGTTACCCAGTGCCCAGTCAGCGACATGTAACGCCCCTGTCCATGCCTACTCGTCCAAGTGTCTGTGGTGAAATGCACCCTGTCACACACAGAGTTTCTCAAAGAAGCGGTGATGTTGTGTGCGACATGCTGGTGGAGCGCAGGCACACCTTTCTTTGAGAAGTAGTGCCGACTGGGCATCTGGTACTGGGGCACTGCGATGGACATAAGGTCTCGAAAATCCTCTGTGTCCACCAGGCGGAAAGGCAGCATTTCTGTAGCAAAGAGCTTGCAGATGGTGAAATTCAACCTCTTAGCTTTCTCATGGCTAGGAGGAAATGGTCTTTTACTTGTCCACATCTGAGGGACCGAGGGCTGGCTATTGTGCTTAGACGGGGTTGATAAGGGTGTCCCCGGCAAACTGCCGGTCTGTGAGGAAGATGCAGGCGGACATGTTAGGTTGCCTTGATCCAAAGGTGGTGCTATCGATGTCGGACAGCGCTCAACACCAGCTGGTGTTACCACCTCCAAAGAAAATGATGACCTGCCAATCACGCTGGCTGTTGCGGGTAAAGAGGTGGCAGGTCTGCGCCCCAAAACAGGTGTGACTGCTGTCCCCCCAGTCACAGAGGATGAAGAGGCCGCGGATGCACAAGATATGGCAGACGGTGATTGGCCCGGCCGGCTAGGCCGCATTGTAGCACACTGAGCTTCCCACTGCAACTTATGCTTCATGTCCATGTGCCGGTTCATGCATGAAGTACTCAAACTATGTATTTTTTGGCCTCTACTTAGCTTTTGCTGACAAATGTTACAGATAACACGAGTTGGGTCATCTTTATCGATCTGAAAAAATGCCCAGGCTATGCAAGGCTTAGCACCCATGCGACCTGAAGAGCCACCACGACTTGTGGTGAGAGGCAGAGTTGTGTTTGAGGATGCAGTTGTTGACGTGCTTCCAGTACTACGTCTCTGTCCAGGAAGGCGCAACCTGACCTCGTCGTCACTAGCATCTTCCTCCACCTCCTCTGCTGACCTCATCTCTTGGCTGACTGTGGGTTGACAGTAAGTGGGATCTCCGACCTCATCATCATCACCCTGTGCGTTATCACACCCGTCGTCCTCAGAGCCAACCTGTTCCTGCCCTGACAAAAAACTAAAGTTGTCGCTCCAATCAGGTATTTGAGTCTTATCATCGTCTTCCTCATTGTCTCCACCAACAGGAGTTACAGTTTGGGAATGAGGGTCTACATTATGGTCAGAACCTTCTGCGTCTGGTCCTGGATCCGACTCATAAAGATTCTGGGCATCAGTGCAGATCATTTCCTCGTCTGGATTCACAGAAGCGCTGGAGTCGACCTCTGATTCCCAGGCTATAGTATGAGTAAACAGCTCTGCAGACTCAACCATCTGTTCTACCTCATACTCAGACGGGCAGCTGGAGATTTGGGAGCTGTGAGGAAGCAAGTGCGATTTGGGTGACACCTTTGAGGACTGGAGTATTTGTGATGTTGAAGTTGATGTGGAGGAGAGCCCACTTAAAGGAGCACTTGATATCCGTTGAAGCACCTGCTGTTTTTGTGCCTCATCTGGAATTTGTAGCGATTGGCGTGGCCGTAAGAAAGGGATCTTATCACATTGTCCGCTAAAAGAAGTAGACATTTTAGTTTGGCTGGAAGATGGTCTTTCTTCTGCACCTACCCCACGGACACAACCTTTTTTCCCCTTCCCAACACGCCTATTCCCCTTTCCACCAGCAGCAGGCCTTTTTCCACTCATTTTGGTGGTTAACTAATTCACAACTCACAGAGCTGAGTGGCCAAACTGTGGTATTAGGCCAAAACTATTGGCTGGGCTAGATGCAGAAAAAAATTATTTTTAATTTGCAACCTGATGGAGGTCTGTATAGATGGACTAATAGAACAAGTCCCACACGCTGCTAGAAGCCCAAATATTTTTTCAGAGATAAATGAAGAAAAAAATTATTTTTAATTTGCAACCTGATGGAGGTCAGTATAGATGGACTAATAGACCAAGTCCCACACACTGCTAGAAGCCCAAATATTTTTTCAGAGCTAGATGCAGAAAAAAATTATTTTTAATTTGCAACCTGATGGAGGTCAGTATAGATGGACTAATAGACCAAGTCCCACACACTGCTAGAAACCCAAATATTTTTTCAGAGCTAGATGCAGAAAAAAATTATTTTTAATTTGCAACCTGATGGAGGTCAGTATAGATGGACTAATAGACCAAGTCCCACACACCGCTAGAAGCCCAAATATTTTTTCAGAGCTAGATGCAGAAAAAAATTATTTTTAATTTGCAACCTGATGGAGGTCAGTATAGATGGACTAATAGACCAAGTCCCACACACTGCTAGAAGCCCAAATATTTTTTCAGAGCTACATGCAGAAAAAAATTATTTTTAATTTGCAACCTGATGGAGGTCAGTATAGATGGACTAATAGAACAAGTCCCACACGCTGCTAGAAGCCCAAATATTTTTTCAGAGATAAATGAAGAAAAAAATTATTTTTAATTTGCAACCTGATGGAGGTCAGTATAGATGGACTAATAGACCAAGTCCCACACACTGCTAGAAGCCCAAATATTTTTTCAGAGCTAGATGCAGAAAAAAATTATTTTTAATTTGCAACCTGATGGAGGTCAGTATAGATGGACTAATAGACCAAGTCCCACACACTGCTAGAAGCCCAAATATTTTTTCAGAGCTAGATGCAGAAAAAAATTATTTTTAATTTGCAACCTGATGGAGGTCAGTATAGATGGACTAATAGAACAAGTCCCACACGCTGCTAGAAGCCCAAATATTTTTTCAGAGATAAATGAAGAAAAAAATTATTTTTAATTTGCAACCTGATGGAGGTCAGTATAGATGGACTAATAGACCAAGTCCCACACACTGCTAGAAGCCCAAATATTTTTTCAGCGCTAGATGCAGAAAAAAATTATTTTTAATTTGCAACCTGATGGAGGTCAGTATAGATGGACTAATAGACCAAGTCCCACACACTGCTAGAAGCCCAAATATTTTTTCAGAGCTAGATGCAGAAAAAAAATATTTTTAATTTGCAACCTGATGGAGGTCAGTATAGATGGACTAATAGACCAAGTCCCACACACCGCTAGAAGCCCAAATATTTTTTCAGAGCTAGATGCAGAAAAAAATTATATTCAGTTTGCAACCTGATGGAGGTCAGTATAGATGGACTAATAGAATGATGCTATGCCCAAAAGATTTTACTTCACTAGGTGCAGTAAAAAAATTGGTATTCTATACACAGGTGGTATATCTTGCAACACAGATAGGCTACTCCACTGACTAACACACTCTGCAATAGGCCAAAAAGGATTAGCTTTGCTAGATTCAGCCAAATACTGTGAAAAAAACTTGCACAGCACTGGCACAGACCTGCCTGGCAAAAACTGATAGGAACTGATGTAACCTAGTCCTGAAAAGGACTCCAATTACAATTAGTCTTTACTCCCACAATCTATCTATTTAAGAGCACAGACCTGCCTGATAAAAGTCGTAGGAAATGCTGTAACCTAGTCCTTAAAAGGACTGCAATCACAACTATTCCCTACTCCCAAGCTATCTGTATATTTGTGCGAAAACTGGCTTGAAATTAACAAGGTATAGCGCACACAGCAACAGCGGTGCCGTCTAACACGCAGCTGCAGCAGTGAGAAAATGGTGGCGACGGGGAAAATGGCTTGGTCTTATAGGGCAAGGACATGTGACATACACTGCCAATCACACATGCCCTTGCTTGTGTGAAAAAAAGCACTTCGCTCCGTGTGTGCGCTGCTGATAGGCTGACAGATTGCACCTCCCCACTGCAAATGCGGGAAAGAGAAAAAAAAATGGAGATCTTCATTGTTCCTGCAGAGATCCATCCCCTGCCCCTCCCCCCGCCCCGCTGTACACTCAAAGTGCGTATTAACATTAATTTTCATCATTACTGAGAAAAAATCCAGTTATGATTTTGGTGCACGAACAGTTATCGAACATAACCTCGAACAGCCGAATTTTTCTCAAATTGTTCGTGTTCGCCGACCGGCTCGAACACCGCCCAAAACAGCTCGAATTTGAGATTGGCGAACAGTTCGAGTAGAACAACGCTCATCTCTAGTGCTTAGATTATCACACACAATTATCTGTAGAAGACCCGGCATTCTGTCGGCTTAAAATATTTTGTGATGACTGCAACCGTTTTGTCTTCAGAAATAGTGAGACTGAGCATAAATGTAATGGTTTACGGTGCCCTATATGCCATGGTCATATAAATAAATTTGATGACCATCTTTGCTACATGAGGCAGTATGTACCAAAGGTAGAGTCAGATCGCTATTAGTGTTGAGCGAGTATGTACTGTCCGAGTATGCTCAGTCCGAGCTCTGAGTATTTATAGCTGCTCGGTGATATGGTTGAATCGCTCCCGTGTGCATGATTTGCGACTGTGTGACAGCTTTATTACTTGTAAGGAATGTGTAAGAAATAGACATTCCTCACATGTAATAAAACTGTCAAACAGTTGCAAATCATGCACACGGAGAGATTCAACCATATCACCGAGCAGCTGTAACTACTCGGAGCTCGGCCCAAGCATACTCGGCGAAAGGGTTAACAGAACATACTCGCTTAACACTAATCGCTATATCTTTTACGACTTTGAATGCATGCAGGAAATGGGCACACACATATCGAATTACATTTATGCCACAACGCTATATGGCCACCCATTCTGGGAGTTTGAAGGTAATACTTGCACGCATGACTTTGTACAGTTCTTTACAGGTGGGAAATTTTCAGGCTATACCTTCATAGCCCACAATGCAGGGCGCTAAGATTCTTATTTTATTGTTAAGGAGCTGATTTTTGAAAAGCTGCGGGTGAAGTTGGTAACCCAAGGTGGCCGTCTCTTGTGTGTGACGCTGACCGATTTAAATAGGAGATTCAAAGACTCTCTAAATTTCATCCCCATGAAGCTTAGTAAGTTACCACAGGCTATGAGTTTTTCAGGCGCCAAAGGTCAATTTCCACACATTTTTAACACCATAGAAAACCAAAACTATGTAGGCCCCCTACCTAATGTAAAATATTATGGGGTTTCTCGTTTGACGAGAAAGCAGAGTTCATGGAGTGGTATGAGAGCCAGAAACATGCAATTTTTGACTTCTTATTGCCAGCAAGATGTTGAGATTTTGAGGCGTTCCTGCGAGATCTATAGAGAGCGTATTATGGATATGACACAGAAAAATGTTAAAACATTCTGTAAGCGCCAAAAGCAAACTACAGCAGTGTCCAAATGTGTTGATCCTTTTCAGCTCATCACCCTGGCCTCTGTATGTATGACAATGTACCGGTTTAAATTTCTTCCAAAAAAGACCATCGCCATTTTACCCGGTGATAATTATCACAAGACAAAAAAGCGCTACTCATCACCCGCTATACAGTGGCTCATGTATGTAGCACACTCCGAGAACATTGTCATTCAGCATGCTTTGAGAGGTGGCGAAAACAAGTTGGGAAATATTTTCTAGACGGGTACGCCTATGTTAACAAACAACAACTAGCATTTGAATTTCAGGGGTGTTTTTACCACAGCTGCCCCGTGTGTTATAATGAAAATGACACAAATAAGGTAACAAATACATCATATGGCCAGTTATATTTTGCGTTTTTAGCTAAAAAGCGTTACTTACAGTGCTGCGGGTACACAGTAAGAGTGATGAGGGAGCATGACTGGAATGAAATGGTTGAAAAAGATTCTAACCTTCAAACATTTCTTCTCCAAATGGAATTCCCCAACACCTTTAGACCCACAAGATGCTCTTTAGGGCGGCCGAACAAGCGCCATTAAACTCTATCACCACTTGGAGGATGGAGAGACATTGCATTACTACGATTTCACCAGTCTGTATCCCTTTGTAAACAAAACTAAAACATACCCTGTAGGCCACCCAGATATCATCTATGACAATTTCAGCTTCATTAAAAAATACTTTGGTATTGCTAAAGTCAAGGTCTACCCGCCAAGAGATTTGTTTTTCCCTGTGCTGCCTGTAAAACTCAACAAAAAATTAATGTTTCTCCTTTGCTACACATGCGCTGTAAGTTCACAGACCGAGGTTTGTGCTCATAGTGATGAAGAACGCGCCCTGACCAGTACATGGTGCACTATAGAGCTTGAGATGGTTGTAGAAAAGGGGTACAGGATTGCCCACATCTATGAAATATGGCATTTTCCTAACACAACTGATGATCTGTTTGCTCCCTACATTAAATTACATCTTCGTGATAAGCAGGAGGCTTCGGGTTATTCCAGCTGGTGCACTGATGAAGTCAAGAAAAAGCAGTACATTGACGCCTTTCTTGAAAAAGAAGATGTACAATTACGGCCTGAAAATATAGGTGTGAATCCGGCTAAGAGATTGATCTCTAAACTTTTCTAAATTCTTTATGGGGAAAGTTTGGTCAGCTATCTAATTTATCATGTAGCAGAATTGTTAGTGACCCCGATGAGCTTTTTAAGTATGAGTTTCTACCTTACCATGACATTTCAATGTTACATTTCATTGATGATGAAACTGCAACCATTAGCTGGAAATATGCAAAAGGCCATCACACCGTCAACAAAAACACAAACATTTTTATAGCGTGTTTTACAACCGCGTATGCCCGGCTAGAGCTCTATTCTCTGCTGGACCGGCTGCAGGAGGGGTGTCTTTATCACGACACAATTCAGTTATTTTTGTGCAGAGGGATGGTGCGTGGAACCCGACTTTAGGTGATTACCTGGGGGAACTGACCAGTGAGATACCCGATGACACTCACATCACAGAATTTGTATCTGCGGGTCCCAAAACGTACGGGTACAAACTCAACATTGGTAAAACTGTCTTAAAAGTTAAGGGTATAACACTAAATGTTGGTAACACACAGTCTATTAATGTGAACAGTCTAAAATATCTGGTTCTGGACTAGCCACGTAATTCAGGTTCTGAAACACAGAAAAGTATTGTCATACAACAGCCCGGCATTGTGAGAAATAAAAAGTACTGGGACATTGAAACAAGACCGCTGCACAAAACACAAAAGTGCGTTTACACAAAGCGGCGGCTATTAGACGGGTTTATCATCCTGCCATATGGCTATTAGGAGCTCTGTGATGGATCTGCGGCTACAACACCCATTCTCCTGTATTCTGGCTGGCCCGTCAAATTCTGGGAAAAGTTATTCTGCAAATCAGCTGTTACATAATATTGATACGCATTTTTCTCACAAACCCGATAATATTTTTGGTTTTATTCGTGCTGGCAAAAACTATATGATGAAATCTCTCCCTCTTTCCCCAACATCAGATTTGTGGAGGGTCTGCCGCATACGTTCGTAGATGATGATTTATTCCCGCCTGACAAGGTTAATTTGACTATTGTTGATGATCTCATGGAGAGTGCTAGTGATAACTGAGAGATAGAAAAAGCATTTACCAAGTATGTTCACCACAGAAATCTCAGCATTTTCTACCTGGTACAAAACATATTTTGTCAAGGTAAGAAAAGCAGGACGATAAATTTGGACACAAAGTACATGGTGCTTTTTAATAATCCACGAGACAAATTACAAATTGTGACACTAGCCGTCAGATGTAATCCGGAAAGACGCGCTTCTTCTTAGAGGCTTTTGAGGATGCCACGCGGACGCCTTATGGGTATTTGCTGTCAGATTTAAGAGCTAATACCCCTGAGGATCTGCGCTTAAGGACGGGGTTGTTGCCACCAGCATTGCCCGCTGTGTATGTTCAAAAGAAAAATACGTCTAAAAAGTGAATTTCACACTAAACCGGGCATTCTACGCTGTATACACAGTGTTGTAAAGATGTCTGAGAGAATACGTCGCAACTGGGCGGTCTTAAAAACGCTGGTGAAGGCAACTCCTACTGTCAGAAAATCTATTTTATGCAGTGCGAGCAGCGATTTAATCACGGCCATAGGGGAGATTGATTTAAACATCTTAAAAGGCCGAATACCCCTGAAAGAACGTCAAAAAAATATACTAAAGAAGTGGCGTAAAGCTATAAGAGCTCTCAGTGATAAATCTCACTCCATAAAGAAAAAGAAGCGCCTACTAGCGGGCAAATAATGGAACATACAGAGAAAATGTATCTGATCCCTAAACAGGACCTAATCAAACTAAGACCCCCTAATACAGACAATATACGCCAGAGTGTTATCCAACATCTTGATGGCGAGATTAGCGAGATTTTACAACGCTGGGACATACCAGATGATGTGAAAATTAAAACTTATAGTGAAATCCTACAAAGATATTTGGTCCATACTAGACACAATGCCAAAGAGCTATCAACGCTAAATCTCGTTAGCACTCCTGAAATTGATCACCAACAATTGTCAAATTCAGACCCAGATAAAAGTGGGGCTGTCAGTGAAATTATGAGCCATGTAAATCCACGATATAAAAAGAATGCTGAATTTTTGTTAGACAGATTGTTACAGAACAAAAATATTACATCATGGAACGATAAAGGTGAATTTATTTTCAAAGGGTCTGTAATTCCGGGGTCTATCATGCTGGACTTGATACGTAACACAACGCAGAGTCATGCTTTAACCAGCTGAAATGTGCCCCGGGGTTGGGATGTGATTATGCAGGCAATGGCCTAAAAAAAGCCGTTTACCATTTTTAGAATCCATGTGGCTGACGATGTAACTGCTGTGTGACCTTAATGCTTTCATATTATTGTATAATAATTGTTTGTGTTGTAATTCTTTATATTATGCTGTAATAAATGTAAAATAAATGCCACTATATATATTATGAATAGTGATGAGCTAACGCGCTCGCCACTACTCGGTACTCGCCCGAGTATCATGGTGCTCAACAAGCTCGGCGCTCGGCGAGTATTTCCGGGTTGCTCGGGCGGGATCTCGTGTCCCCTTCCTGCAAGTTTGGCACTCTTTAGAGAGCCAATGAACATGCAGGGATTGCCTGCCATGCACTGTAATGCTGTAGCCATGTTGGTTGTGGGCATTACAGTGATTGGTTGGCCGCACAGCGTCATCAGGTATATATCAGACCTGGCGCTGCCATGCTCGTCACAGTCACTCCGGATCAGACAGTGTAGGGAGAGCTGCTGCTGCGCCAGGGAGAGATTTACTTGTGTATTAGGTAGTATAGGGAGAAAAAACGTACATTACACGTATCAATCTAAACAAACAGTCCTTTTGAGGATGAACTAATCCATCTGCAGAGATATCAGGCAGGCAGTGTATATAGGCAGGCAGGCAGTGTATATAGGCAGGCAGTGTATATAGCAGACTGCAGTGCACATAGCACAAGAGGCTCCATTCCAATTCTGCCTTCTGCTGCTGTTAGATATTTCTGGAAATAGGCCCAGGTCTCAGGGGCCAGGAATAATTTTTTTTGCATCTTAATCCTCATTATTTGCTTAAAAGTCAATCCAGAGAACACGGTTTTTCTGCGCCATTTGCTTGTTGGCACTGCAGAATACAGCCAGGTCCTTTCCATATTACAGCGCTGGAAATCCAGCTATTTAAAACTGTGTTTTCTCCGTCACACGGATCACATATACGTTGCCTTAAAATACTGCCATCTCTGGACTACATTAATTTTTTTTTTCAGTGTGTCAGCAAAGTTATTGACACTGGTTTGTTGTTCAAAACAGTTACCTACAGGACAGTTATTTAAAACTGTGTTTTCTCCGTAACACGGATCACATGTACATTTTCACAAAAACTGCCATTTCTGGCCTCCATTAAAAATTTTTTTCAGTGTCTCAGTGAAGCAATTCACAGCAGTTTGCTGTTCAAACTACTTACCTACAGGCCAGGTATTTAAAACTGTGTTTTCTCTGTCAAACGGCTCACATATAAGTTCGCTCCAAACTCAGTCATTTGTAGTGAGCGTGGAAGATACTGTCCTCCATTTAAAATGGGCAAGGCACGTGGCAAGGGACGGGGAACTGGACGTGATGGTAATGGTGCATGCAGAGGCCGAGGACAAGGCCGTGGGCAAGCCGAAATTGTGCCAAAACAAACTCCCACATCTTCTCGCCTGACCTTCCTGTCCCAATTTCTAGGGGACCGCAGCACACCACTATTGAACCCAGAGCAGAGTCAAAAGGTTATTAGTTGGATAGCGGATAATGCTTCCAGTCACTTATCCACCACCACCACCACCCTGTCTTACACATGGTCAAGTCTCAGTAGCTGTGAGTTTGGACCGCATATTCCTCACCCTGATGCTCCTTCCTCCCACCATGCCGAGTACCCAGAGACAACTGATCCCACACTTGGACACTCTGAAGAGCTGTTCACTTTTCCATTTAAAGATTCGGGCCTCTCGCCCGGTCCACTTGAAGCGGGGCAAGAGGAGATCGCGTGTAACAATGCCCAAATATATGAGCAGCCACGGTCACACGAAGGCGATGGTGGGAACGTGTCAAGAGAGGTGGACGATAATGAGACACAAGACACAATTGCTATAAAGTCAGGAAGTCAGGAGGAGGACCAGGGTGCGGAAGTGGAAGACGAGGTGGTGGATGATATAGTAACTGACCGAACCTGGCAGGAGGACATGCAGAGCGAGGACAGCAGCACACAGGGAGAGGGATGCAGAGCACCCCAACAGGCAGGAATAAGCAGTGTGGTGGCCACAGACAGAAGGCAGGCAACCGTTCCCCGTAACACTAACATGAAGGAAGTTGCCAGTACAACTGTTAGGTCTTCCCGAGTCTGGTTGTTTTTTAAAGACTCTGCCGATAACCCCAAAAAGGCCATTTGCACCACCTGCCAGGCCAGCATTAGCAGGGGTGGCCAAACGACCAGCCATACCACCACCTGCATGATCAGGCACATGGCAGCAAAGCACCCGACTTTGGGATGAACCCCATGGTCCAGGAATAGTGTCTGCGGGTGGCATCATTGCTTCTTCCGCTGTTGTGCATGCAAGCCAATCCCCTGTCCATTGTGCATGCAAAGATGCGTCCTGCTCTGCACCTGTCGTTCGTTGCACACGCTCAAGTAGCAGCATCAGGAAGCACGTCTTTGTCCTTGTCCCAGCGCAGCATTCAGTTGTCCATACCCCAGTCCTTGGAACGCAAGCGCAAATATGCAGCCAACGCCCCACAGGCCACAATACTAAATTCTCACATTTCACGACTGCTTGCGCTCAAAATGTTGCATTTTAGGCTCGTGGAGACGGAAGCATTCCGCAACCTGATGTCGGCGGCCATCCCTCGGTACTCGGTCCTCAGCCGCCACTATTTCTCCCGGTGTGCCATCCCCGCATTACACAAGCAGGTGTCCCAAAACATTAGCCGTGCTCTCAACAATGCAGTTACCGGTAAAGTCCACTTAACCACGGACACGTGGACAATTGCTTGTGGGCAGGGACGGTACATCTCACTGACGGCACACTGGGTTAACATAGTGGAAGCTGGGACCCAGTCAGACCTTGGGACAGAACACGTCCTCCTGAAGCCAAGGATTGCGGGCCCTAGGTCAATCAGGGTTGCCCCCACTGTCTACAGCTCCTGCACCTCATTCTCCTCAGCCTTCTCCTCCTCTTCAGCCTCCATCTCCGAAATGACCACATCAGTCACAAGCTGCAAGCACTGCAGCACTGACTCGGCCAAGCGGCAACAGGCTGTGCTGAAGCTAATATGCTTAGCTGAAAAACTGCACAATGCTGAAGAGTTGTGGACAGCTCTGAAAGAGCAGGCAGATCTGTGGATCACACCGCTGAACCTACAGCCAGGCATGGTCGTGTGTGACAATGGCCGGAACCTGGTGGTGGCTCTAAGGCGAGGCGAGCTCACACACGTACCATGCCTAGCCCATGTGCTTAACCTCGTGGTACAGCGGTTTCTCAAATCCTACCCAGAGCTGCCGGATCTGCATGTTAAAGTACGCCGCCTGCTCACAATCAAAGAGGATGCATTGCAAGCGGAGCACGAAGAGATGGAGCTAGGGACCATACAGGGAGATTGCACACAGCCAAGCCTCAACTCATCCCAACGTGGATTGGGAGACAATGAGGAAGAGGAGGAGGAGGAGGAAAGACAGGAGCTAGTTTCATGCACTATAGACGGTACGACCTGCATAACTTTCATACCGTCTGTTCAGCGTGGATGGCCAGAGGACAGAGAGGAGGAGGAGGAGGAGGAGAGCATGGTCAGTCATCCTCTTGGTGAGGGCACGGAAGTCTTGCCTGTTAGTAGTCTGGCACGCATGGCCGAGTTTATGTTACACTGCCTTTCCCATGACCCACGCGTTCTTAAAATTTTGGGTGACAGTCATTACTGGTTGGTTACACTTCTAGGCCCACGCTACAAGGAGAACTTTATATCTCTTATTCCTGAGGCGGACAGGTCTACAAAAATGGGGCTGTACCAGAAGGCCCTTGTTGCGGAACTATTAAAAAAATTCCCATCTGAAAATGCTGGCGGCAGAGGGCACACTTTGTTGGACAACCAAGGAGTACAGGCGAGAGAGACACAACTTCAATCCAGCAGAGGCAGGGGAACACTGTCAAAGTTCTGGGAGAGTTTTCTCAGACCCTCCCATCACATAGGCCCTGAGGCGTGGAGTACTCTCACAAGGAGTGCAAGGTTTGGGAAGATGCTGAGGGAGTCCCTTACCGTACCAACGTCCTCCGTGATTCCGCTGTGCCTTATAACTATTGGGTATCCAAGCTGGATACGTGGAATGAACTGGCTCTCTATGCCTTGGAGGTCCTGGCCTGCCCTGCCGCCAGCGTTTTATCAGAGCGGGTTTTTAGTGCCGCTGGTGGAATTATAACTGATAAGCGCATCCGCCTGTCAACTAAAAATGCTGACACGCTGACTCTTATAAAAATGAACAAGGGCTGGATTGGGCCAGACTTCTCAATACCACCAAATGATAGCAGCGTAACATAATCTCCAATCCAGTGTCTTCTTGGGAGGTGTATTCCCATGCACCTTTTCACACCCACACATGGGTATAAGCTTCCTGATTTTGTCTATTTACACTTGTCCTCCTCCTTCTCCTCATCCTCCACCACCATATCACCAGGGTGACCGTGGTCCGTGATGCAACACCCACCTAATTTTTTTAAACGGTGTTTATGATGCCCGTAAACAATTTTTTTTATACAGTATGTTCATGTATACCCCCCAGGGGTAAATGTTTGTCAGCCCATATACTTAGTGCATGGGCATTACAAGTATAGGAGGCCCGCTCCTTTCTAATGGGAACATTTTTTTATGAGGCCCTCCTCTATGTCTCTTCCAAGGGGCACTGAAGTGCCTCCAAATTTTTGGCAGCCCTTGCATTCTCTGCATAGGCTAACACTATGGGAGATTCTCTCCTTTCTAATGGGAATTTGTCATTACTGTGGCTCTGCTCTGTGTGTCTTTAAATTCTTAGTGGGGTTTTTCCTAAAATTGGTCAGCCGTTGGACTAACTGCATACCCTATAACTGTATAGCAGACCCTCTCCTTTCTAATGGGAACATGTCATACCTTGTTACTGTGGTCCTGCTCTGTGTGTCTTTAAATTCTTAGTGGAGTTTTTCCTAAAATTGTCAGCCGTTGGACTCACTGCATAACCTATAACTGTATAGCAGACCCTCTCCTTTCTAATGGGAACATGTCGTACCTTGTTACTGTGGCCCTGCTCCGTGTGTCTTTAAATTTTTAGTGGGGTTTTTCTTAAAATTGTCAGCCGTTGGACTCACTGAATATCCTATAACTGTATAGCAGACCCTCTCCTTTCTAATGGGACCATGTCGTACCTTGTTACTGTGGCCCTGCTCTATGTGTCTTTAAATTCTTAGTAGGGTTTTTCCCAAATTTTGGCAGCCCTTGCTGTCACAGCATGGGCATTACCACTCTAGGAGACCCGCTCCTTTATAATGGGAACATTTTTTTTTACAGAGACCCTCCTCTAAGTCCCTTCAAAGGGGTTATGGGTTGCGTCCAAATTTTTGGCAGCCCTTGCTGTCACTGGATACGCAATAACAGTATAGGAGACCCACTTGTTAATAATGGGAACAACAAAGCATAGCCGGCTGATTGCTCTCTAATAATAGCTAGGACCGACTGCTGGCCTTTTAAGAATAGTAAAGGCGGTCTGATGTCCCTATAAAAATAGGCTTTATGACTTTCAGAGTCCCTCCATCATAAATAAAACAGGATGTGTCTGATGATGTGTCACACACCACATTGCCAGATAAGGTTGTAAAATGTTAAAATGTCATTTCCCGGTGAATGCATTTGTCTTTAAAAAAAACGTAGAAAAAAACAAAACAATAGGATCTTTCTTTAGTATAAAAAACAGCCACCAATTTAACAACAATGTAATCACATTGTTCAGCTCATGCACCTCCTCCTCCATCTCCAAAATGACGACATCAGTTACAAGCTGACAGCACGGCAGCACTGCCTTGGCCAAGCGACAACAGGCTGTGCTGAAGATAACATGCTTAATGCTTAATTGACAAACCACCCAGCGCTGCAGAGTTGTTGAAAGCTGTTACACAGCAGCCTGATCTGTGGCTCTCACGGCTGAACATACAGCCAGGCATGGTCGTGTGTGACAATGGGCGGAACCTGGTGATGGAGAAATGACAGCCGGGGTACATACGGTTTCCCTCTATGCCAGTCCTTTCACCGAGCTAAAGAATATGGCGGTGAAATTCAACTCCCACTGAGAAGCTGTTTTAGATTGAAAAACATTGTGCCCACCAGAGGATTTGATTCTGAGGGCTAACCTTTCTCCCTCGCTCAAGAGCCCCATAGCTGCTGCAAAGTTAGCGCTATCATGAACTCTCCTGAGGTAGAAGCCAAGGCACACCAGAGGATTCTCTGGTGGTACCGTCCAACCCTGCCAAGAAGCAGTCCTGGCTAAGAAAAGTGTGTGGAAAGGTTCCCGGACACTCTATGGCTGCTTTTTTACTGAGGAGGATACACACGCAAACACGGGGAGAACATACAAAGTCCTTACAGATGTTGTCCTTGCTGGGATTTGAACGCAGGATCCCAGTGCTGCAAGTCTTCAGTGCTAACCACTGATCCAATGTTCTGCCGTTCACCCTCTAATATCTAACAGGCTGGAGAAACTTGCACCTACTGCCACTCTATCTTCAGCTCCTTTGTGAGAAAATGTATTTGGGCAGCCACTCAGTCTACCAAATAAAATTCCTGAGAAGGAAATTCTGGATGGCTTCGCTACTGGTACTGGGGGCAGTGCTAATACCATGGCGTTGTACCATAGTTTGCTGGAAATATTCCAGGCTGGTAGGAGGCAAGCAAATTCCCACAGAAAAGTACCAGCAGTAATGTTCAGGGACCCGCTCATGTAGAAGACGGGGACAACACCGGGAGAAATTGTGGCGGCTGGGGACCGAGTATGGACACGAGGCATGATGCATGTGGTTGTGAAAAGCTTCCACCTCCACAAGCATAAAAGGCCACATTTCAAGTGACAGCAGCTTTACAGGACTTCCTGTGAGAAATGACATGCAGGGTAGATAGGGTTTCCCTCTATGCCAGTCCTTTCACCGAGCTAAATACAACTCTCAGCAAAAAAAGTTGTGGACTGGCTCCGTACCATCCCTGGCCACATTCACCTGTCCATGTGTTTGTGGTTAGGCGGTCCTTCCCAGTAAGTGCACTGGGGAGGGCACGGGTAATGTTATGGTACCCGTGCTTGTGGAAGGCGGAGGCGATACCGGAAAATATAGTGGCGGCTGGTGATCGAGTATGGACACCCGGCCGCTGCCGGCATGAGGTTGTGAAAAGCTTCCGCCTCCACGAGCTTAAAAGGCCATATTTCAAGAGCAAGCAGCTGCCCAGAAATCTGGCAGTTTAGTATTGCCACCTGTGGGTGGATGGCTGGCTGCATACTTACACTTGCATTCCAAGTAACAGAAAACTAAGCAGATGGTGGCCTCTATCATCATCATGGCCTCACCTCGGCACTATGAACTTGTGTCACCCAGGGGGAATATAGGGGACTCGTTACCCGGGCCTTTTACCTTGTTTAGGAGGTCACGGCAGTCAGCTCCCGGGCCCGTACTCTGGGTCTCTCTTTAAAAAGGGATTTTAGTGTACAGTTTGTATCGTGACGCCACCTGTGGTTTCCGGTAATGGTTACCGGCGCTGCTGCAGACCTCCGGGGGGTGATGGGATGGCAGCTGGGATGTTTCTGCTCCCCACAGGTGGAGTGGGCCAACGGGGCAGTGTAGGTGCAAATGGTGGTGATGCTGGGGCTTGCAGTGCACGAGAGATGGCGCAGCAGGAGTAACTGACAGAGACAGGGGATTCACTTCAGTACCTTTACTGGTGCGGATGTCAGGTACGGTCCAGGGTACTCGGTAGGAAGGGTGGACTTCAGGACTTCTCCCCAGTGAGTGGGTATAAGGCCTCCTTGTCCGTGTCTCCCTCTCTCTAAGCTCCTGGCCAGTCTGCAACTGGGCCTAGCTTCTGTGTCGTGCTGTTCCTTCACTTGTCGCTTGGTGGTAGGACCTTTTTCTGGCAACCACTATCCCTGGACGCTGGGGCCTTCGTGGTTCCTAGTCCTGTCAAGGGTTTAGCTTCAGGTCGACCAGGGACTTGTAGTCCTCCTGGTATGCCGGTGATCCCTACTGGGTATAAAGGACCCTGTAGGCGCGGACCCGGTGCTCCGGTTCACGTCTTGGGGTGAGTCTATGATGCTCCTCTGCCCCCTCAACTCCTTTCTCTTCTCCTCTTTGCCTCTGGCCACACTCGGGGCCCTCAATACAGCAGCAGACGTGCTGCGTCTTCACTGCTCTCAGTGGCAGCACACTCTCTGACTAAACTGACTGCCTAACTCCACCCTCCAGTATATATATCCCTATCCCGGCTCACTCTGGTGGTATGAGGTGGAAGGGTGGAGGTGTTTGTTTGTAATGAGGGCCTCTTGTGGAGAAGTCCGTCCATGCACCCTTTTGGGTCCTGTGGTACCTGTGAACAGCAGGGTGCCACATTCCCCCCTAGTACAATTCAGTACTCCTGTACTGAAGCATTTTGTAACAGGTTACAACAATAACAATAATAATTCTATTAACAATAACAACAATTAAGTTACAGTATGTCCCGTAGCCAGGAGTCCATTTCACAGAAGATGGTATAACATGAGTAACATGAGGGACCCACCTGAAATCCCTCAACGTAGGCCCTGGGCGTGGCTACAGGGCATAAGTGATCCAGCTGCTGGACCACGTCTTCGGCCACGCCAAACGGGTTTTTGTTCAGTGGTCAAATAAGGGGGCACTTTTGATGAGTGCAACTATTTACAGCGACAGTTTTTGGCTGCTCACAGTCCTAAGCCTACAAGTCTCTGTACTTTGACGGGTAACTACAGGCACACATTAATTTCAGTTTACACAATAAACAATAGGCAATACCCAACTGGGTAACTATTTATAATGTAGGCACTTTGTGCTTATTCCCTAAACCTGGCAGGGATTTGTCCTTGTGTGCTGCGTGTGGACCTTCGTAGCACTGGGGTTATACTGGTGTCTGTGCATGCACTCTCTGCTAACCTATCAGGTGTATGTGCTGGTAGATTATAGAACTGCCTCAATCTCTCTAAGGGACTGGCAAGTTCACTGATTACTGGGCCTTCAGGCTCTGCCTCAACGGGTGATCCTCCTCTGACTGGGGACTCTTCCTGTTCCTGAGCAGGTTCTTCTAGAGCGCTCACAGGTTCTTCTTGTGGTTGATAGAAGTGTATTACTGGTATAATAACTGCTCCATCAAGTTGAGGCCAGTCTGCAGGGAAATCTCCTAGAACTGTGTGAAGCACATCTTCCTTGGGTTCTTCCGGTGCTATAAAAGGTACTTCTTCCTCCGTTGTCTTCAGTAGAACTGGGCACACTTTCAAGTGGTCTCTTGAGACTGTTGCGGTTGTCTTACCTCCTTCCTTACTAATCAGGCAGGTTTTACTGTTGTCAAATCTGGAGTTTAGCACAGTGTAGGGCTCTCTTTCCCACTGGTCATCGAGCTTGTGACCTCTTCTTTTCCGCTTCAGCACTATCTCTCCAAGCGCCAAGGGTTCTGCTGGTGCATGTTTATTGTACTGCTCTTCCTGTCTTTCCCTCACTTTGTTTAGACTGTCTTCGACACAGGCCTGTACCTTCCTGTACTGCTCTTGCCGACTTGTGTCCCAATCTTCAGTGGACGTATCTGCAGCAGGTTCTACCACTCCGAGTTCCAGGTCCATGGGCAATTTTCCAGGACTTGCTCTTATGAGGTACACTGGGGTACAATTTCTAGAACTCACGGGTATGTCGTTATACAGGTCCACTAGGTCAGGTAGCTTTTCTGGCCACTGGTTTCTTTCTTCCAAGGGTAGGGTTTTCAACAGGTCTATAACGATGTTGTTCATTTTCTCGCACATACCGTTGTCTGCGGATGATATGGCGTAGTCCAGATCTTCTTGCATCCATACAGGTGGCAGAATTCCTTGAATAACTCAGCTTCGAAAGCAGGGCCTTGATCTGTGAGCACCTTTTCTGGATATCCATGGGGTCTGCAGAAGGAGGCTTGGAACGTTCTTGCTGCAGTTTCTGCTGTCAGGTCCTTGACAGGGGCTACCACCAGGACCCGGGAATAGTGATCCACCATGGTCAGGGCATAGGAGTAACCTGATCAGCTGGGTGACAGTTTGACGTGATCCAGAGTGACAATCTCCAGGGGTTGGGTTGTTTTAATGGACTGCAAGGGTGGTTTCTGGCTGCCATAGTCTTTCCTTCTGAGGCTACAGGGTCCACAATTCCGGCACCACCTTTCTATGGAACTCCGCTTTCCAACCCAATAGAACCGGTCCTTCAGCAGGGTTTCCAGCTTCTTCCGGCAAAAGTGACCTGCTTGGTCGTGGTAGGCCTCTAACACCATCTGGATATCTGTCCTAGGTACAACAATCTGCCACACCATTTCATGGGTCTTGGGGTTGACATACCTTCTGCACAGCTTCTCTCTGTAGATGAACAGCCAGCTTCTCTCATTCCATAGGTGCTTGGCTTGTGGGGGAGCATCCTTCTCCAGGTGAGAACCTTCTTGGGTTATCAGTCTTTTGATGAGGCTGACAACCGGGTCACTGTCCTGGGTCTCCTTCCAGCAGTGATGAGGTAGAGGGTTTGGCGTCCTACCATGACATCTTCTGGAGGCGTGCTGCTCGTGGACCATTCCATTTCTGTGGAAAGCAGGTAGTTCAATTTCTTCGAGATCATCCTCTTCATCCTCGGTGTCCAACTGGTGGGGCATTCTTGACAAGGCATCAGCATTGGTATTCATGTGACCCGCCCGGTACTTGATTGTGAACTGATAATTCTACAGTCTGGCCACCCAACGCTGTTCCAGGGCTCCCAACCTGGCTGTCTCCAGGTGTGTCAAGGGATTATTGTCAGTAAAGGCTGTGAATTTAGTTGAGGCTAGGTAATGCTTGAATCTTTCAGTGATAGCCCAGACCAAGGCCAGGAACTCCAGCTTGAAGGAACTGTAATTCTCCGGGTTCCTCTCAGTAGGGCGAAGCTTCCGACTGGCATAAGCAATTACCCTTTCTCTTCCATTTTGCTTCTGGGACAACACAGCTCCCAGTCCCTCGTTGCTGGCATCGGTATACAAGAGGAAAGGCTGGCTGTAGTCAGGGTAAGCCAGGATTTCTTCACCAGTTAGAACTTCCTTCATTTCTGCAAAGGATTCAGCCTGTTCCTTACCCCACTGGAATGGGGGATTTTTACCTCTCTTGGACTGTCCTACAAGGAGATCTTGTAAAGGTGCTGCCTTTTTGGTGGAATCCTTTATGAACCTCCTGTAGTACCTGACCAGTCCCAGAAACTGACGTACTTCCTTGATGTTTCTCGGTTCAGGCCACTTCTGGATGGCAGTGACCTTCTCCGGGTCTGGTGCTACTCCCTCTGAGCTGACCACGTGTCCCAGGTACTGAACCTTCTGCTTGAGCAGGTGGCACTTAGAAGGTTTTAATTTCATCCCATACCGGGACAATGCTTCAAATACCTCCGCCAGGTGCTTCAGATGGTCTTCATACGTCCTCGAGTACACGATAACGTCATCCAGGTACAGCAGCACTGTCTCAAAGTTCCGGTGTCCTAAGCAACATTCCATCAACCTCTGGAACGTCCCGGGGGCATTGCAGAGCCCAAATGGCATACTGTTGAACTCGCATAATCCCATCGGGGTGGTGAAGGCTGTATTCTCCCGGTCTTCCTCAGCAACAGCGACTTGCCAGTACCCGCTAGTGAGATCCAATGTAGAGAAGTAAGTGGCAGATTTTAGTGCAGCCAGGGATTCCTCTATACGGGGCAAAGGGTATGCATCTTTATGTGTTATTCAATTAATTTGTCTATAATCTACACACATCCTCATGCTACCGTCCTTCTTTCTGACCAGGACCAGGGGAGCTGCCCAGGGGCTACCGCTATCCCTTACTACCCCTGCCTTTTTTATATCATGCAACATTTCTTTGGCTTTTTGGTAATGTGCTGGTGGTTCGGGTCTGTAACACTCTTTAATGGGTGAATGGTTACCGGTGGGTATGTGGTGTTGTACCCCTTTATCCCTTCCAAAATCAAGTGGGTGTTTACTAAACACTTGTTCATATTCCCCAACCACTCTGTAAACACCGTGTTTCTGATGGACAGCGGTGGCGTCAGTCCCAACATGGAGCTGTTGACACCAATCCTCCAGCTGTGCTTCGGAGTCATTGTCCTCCACTGTATCTGATGGGGTCAAGGATTCCACTGTGTGTATGGCATCATTATTCACAGTATACAATCTGGCAACAGTGGCGTATCTTGGCAATTTAACTTCCTTCTCCCCACAATTTAGGAGACGTACAGGTACCCTTCCATTGCGTACATCAACTACCCCTCTAGCAGTTAGTAGTGCGTGTCTGTGCTCTGAGGTAATGGGCTCCAATACTGCCTGGTAGCTCTGTCCCTTGAGACCTATTGCTGCCCTACATCAAATCAGCATTTCACTCATTGGGGGAATCACAATGGGTATCGGGTCTGTCACCCATACATTACCAATCTCACCACCTGTTAGCTTTACCTATTGCTGGTACAGCAGGGCTCGAATTTCTTTCTGGAGCACCTTCCTCTGCCCTGGTTTGGTGGTGTCAGCAATCTGTTGGAGTAAAAACAACACTTCTCCCAAACAGTTACCAACAATATTTGTACCAAGTATCATATATACGGATTGGTATCACCAGGGTTAGATTCTATGACAATTAGTCCTTCGGCTTTTAGTTCCACTCTCCCCACCTGCACTGTCATGTCCTTAACCCCTACTAGGTTAAGAGGAAGGCCATTAGAGGCATACACAGAGAGGTTCGGGGCTGGCGGGTGGAGTTCATGTATGGACCAGTACCTTTTGTAGAGGACATCAGGTATGATGGTTACATGTGAGCCGGTGTCCAGTAATGCAGGTGTTGCTATGCCGTCCAGCATGATGGACAGGAAAGGCCTTCCACCTACAAACCGGTGGTACCAGCTTGATGGGCCGGGTTGGTCTACTCCTGGGTGTCGGCCCTCGGCCCCAGGGTTTGTCTGTTTAAAGGACAGTTCCCCGCGGTGTGGCCTGCCTTGTGGCAACGGTAGCAGATGAAGTCTCCTGGAGGGCGACGTTGGTCCTTCCAATGGGGTGGCGTTGTCCTCCAACGGGGTGGCACTGTCCTCCTCCTTCTCCTCATCCAGGGGACATCCTCAGGACTGTCAGCGAGTAGGATCCTTCCTTCCGGCTCAGGCTCCGTCCGTAGCTGCAGGGTGCTCAGGACAGTGGTCAGGGTTTTACTTAGCTGATGCACTTCAGAGCGCAGGCTGTCCAGCTCGCTAGGGGGCACTGTTTGCATCTTTGTTTCAGCCGTTAATGAAGGAGCAGTGGGTGCTGCGGGCACTGAGGTGGCCCCACCCTGGTAACGCTGGATATCCGTATCTGATGGTTCCAGGGGCTGCAGACCCTTAATAGCCATATCCTTCAGGGTATCAAAGGTGGCATTTGGATGATCTAAGGCCCACCACTGTACGGTTCTGCTCTCCTCCTTGGATCTCAACCCCCGGATGAACTGTTCTGTCAGCATTTTGTCCTCACCATGTATGCTGGCTTGACTAACCTGTTTCAGGGCCCGCAGGGCTTCCTGTAAGTGCCAGGCATAGCCCCGGAAACTGTCCTCAGGTTTCTGGGTACAGTAGTAGAACCTCATCCGGAGATCTGTCTCAGTGCGGTTTTCAAACACAGTTTGCAGTCTCTTAAAGATAATGGATACTGATTCCTGGTCTGCGGCTGGCCAGGTTTCAACTTCCCGCTCTGCGGAACCAGTCAGTTGTCCCAGCACAACAGCGGCTCTCTGTTTACCAGTCATTGAATACATGTCCAATACACCGCATATTTTCCTTTTGAATCCAGACAGGGTGTCTGGTTTGTCGTCATACTGGGGAAGCCATTTTGCTCCAGGGACATAGGGCAGGGCCATGGGTATCAAAGGAGTCGCGACCCCTGCTGGTGGGGCGGCCGCTCCGGCCTGAGCAGTGCCGGGCGCAAGTTGAGCATCAGGAGCGTTAGCCGGTGCTCCGGCGTTTTGCTGGTCATCGGCCATGGTTGCACCCCCCTAGTGAACCGTAGCCTACCTCCTTTACTTTTGATCTGGAAGGCCGCAGCTCCGCAGGCGACGGTCTCCTTCCAGAACCTGACGCTTCCTGGTGTTGCGTCAGAGCGTGAGGCGGGGCTTAAGCTTCGTGCGCTTCCTATGGTCAAGATTCTTTAGTTCCCGCGGTTACGTCCCTCTTCTTCCCGCGCCGCAGCGCGGTAATGGCGGCGATGTTCACCAGAGTTAAAACACAGTTCAATTACGGCACACAGTACCCGGTGGCAACGGGCACGAAATCCTGTTCGTGACGCCAGGAAAGAGAGCTGTGTCACCCAGGGGGAGTATAGGGGACTCGGTACCTTGTTTAGGAGGTCACGGCAGTCGGCTCCTGGGCCCGTACTCTAGGTCTCTCTTTAAAAAGCTCCTGGCCAGCCTGCAACAGGGCCTAGCTTCTGTGTCGTGCTGTTCCTTCACCTGTCGCTTGGTAGTAGGACCTTTTTCTGGCAACGACTATCCCTGGACACCGGGGCCTTCGTGGTTCCTAGTCCTGTCAAGGGTTTAGCTTCAGGTCAACCAGGGACTTGTAGTCCTCCTGGTATGCCGGTGAACCCTACTGGGTATAAAGGACCCTGTAGGCGAGTACCGAGCATTAACAAGCACATTCGCTCATCACTAACTCTAACCTTTTCAGGTGAACTTAATGAGACCTTCTCTAAACTTTTGAATGCACATGTCCAACTGTTCAATGTTTCAGGACTTTTTGCACAACTTGCTATTCTCTAACATGGAGCTTATTGGTAAAATTCACAACAGGTGTTTGATTCATGAATCGGCCAACATATTTTGGGGGTTCAATTAGGATCGGTATTTAAATTGTCCTCTTCATCGTGCTGTTCACATTTTGACATTATGAGACCAAGACAACACCTAACAATTGATCAACAGTACCTTGCCATTGCGAGGCTTCAAGCAGGATGTTCACAGTGGCCACTGAGCTTAGAGCATCAAAGAGTGTCATCAGCAGGTTGCAACAGAGATACAGAAAGACTGAAAGAGTTACAGAAAGGCAGAGAAGTGGACGTCCTTTGGCCACATCTCACATTGATGACTGTTTCATTGTGAACAATGCTCTTCGGAACCGAATGATGAGTGCCACACAACACATTTAAAGAAGGTCAGAGGCACCTAAGTGTCACGTTAGACTCTCGAAACTGTTTACATCAGTGTGATCTGCGTGCTAGATGACCTGCAAGTGTACCTGACCACACTATCAAGTGCCAGTGAGCATTTATGCTGGACGTGAAACCAGTGGGCCTCAGTGCTGTTCACTGATGAAAGTCGATTCACGCTGAGCTGAATACTTTGTGAATGTTACAGTGAGAAGCCCCTGCGGACACAGACAGCTTGGGGCCCCTGTGCAAGAAATATGTTTGGGCCTCCCTCCTTTTATGGCGACCAAGCTGACCAGGAACCGGAACCGCCAGCAGACTTCGGTGTCCCCACGATCACGCATGACGTCATTGCCCCCAGTCATGGGCATGCCGAGGTCAGCAGCTGGCCGTAAATTGGAGTGCAGGGAGCGGGTGGATCCCCTGCACTGCACTATATTTCAGCTGAATGCGCGTCCGAGAATACACATATAGCTGAAATATTCGCTGGTGTCAGTGGGCCACCCTCCACCTCGATACAGCTGCACTGGTAATTTGTCTGCCCCCAGGAAACCTCGTTAAGTGATATTTACCTTTACACATACTGTCTACAGCAGGGGTCCTCAAACTATGGCCCGAAGATTTTTATCCGGCCCGCCGGGCTGTGGGCGGAGGGGAGCGGCGTTAGCGCCCGCTCCCTCCCACTTGCTCAGGGTCCAGGCAGCCGGATACTTACCTCTCCCCGTGCCTCTGCAGATCCGCTGTCTTCCTGCTGTGTGCTCCCTGTGACGTCTCAGGTCAGAGGGTGCGGTGACGTCTTTCCACCGCGCCCTCCCCTGAGCCGTCACAGGCAGCGCAGAGCGGGAAGACGCCGGCGACGCTGGAGTCCAGACCCGAGTAGCGGCAGCAGGTGAGAAGTGAGGTGAGTATTTTTTTTTTTTTTTTAAATGTATGGAGGCATGGGGCATAATATTAGGGGTGACATCCTGCATGGGGCATAATATGGGGGGTGACATCCTGCATGGGGCATTAAATGGGGGGAGTGACATGCTGCATGGGGCATTATAAAGAGAGGGGAGTGATATCCTGCATGGTGCATTATAACGACAGGGGAGTGATATCCTGGTGGGGCATTATATGGGGGGGTGACATCCTGAATGGGGCATTATATGGGGGGGTGACATGCTGCATGGGGCATTATATGGGGGGTGACATCCAGCATGGGGCATTATATGGGGAGTGACATCCTGAATGGGGCATTATAAAGGCAGGGGAGTGATATCCTGCATGGGGCATTATATTGGGGGGTGACATCCTGCATGGGGCATTATATGGGGGGTGACATCCTGCATGGGGCATTATATGGGGGGGTGACATCCTGCATGGGGCATTATAAAGACAGGGGAGTGATATCTTGCATGGGGCATTATATGGTGGGAGAAAGGGACATCCTGCATGGGGCATTATATGGAGGGTGACATCCTGCATGGGGCATTATAAGGGGTGAACAGCCTGCATGGGGCATTATAAGGGGGAAACAGCCTGCCTATTGAGGACCTATGCTGCCTATTGGGGACATTAACCTGCCCATTGAGGACCTATACTGCCTATTGGGGACATTTACCTGCCTATTGGGGACATTTACCTGCCTATTGGGGATCTATGCTGCCTATTGGGGACATTTACCTGCCCATTGAGGACCTATGCTGCCTATTGAGGACATTTACCTGACTATTGGGGACCTATGCTGCCTTTGGGGACATTTACCTGCCTATTGAGGACCTATGCTGCCTATTGGGGACCTTTACCTGCCTATTGAGGACCTATGTTGCCTATTGGGGACCTTTACCTGCCTATTGAGGACCTATGTTGCCTATTGGGGACATTTACCTGCCTATTGGGGACATTTACCTGCCTATTGGGGACCTATGCTGCCTATTGAAATACCGGTTGATTTAACTTTACTTGTTCTTCATTTTAAATATTGTATTTGTTCTTGTATTGTTTTTTACTTCATAATATGTGCAGTGTGCATAGGAATTTGTTCATAGTTTTTTAAAAAAATTATATTCCGGCCCTCCAATGGTCTGAGGGACAGTGAACGGGCCCCTGTTTAAAAAGTTAGAGGACCTCTGGTCTAAAGATATATATACACATAGATAGCTACTGTACACTCAGATACTACCATATATACAGTATATTGTACTGTGGTTATCTTTGGGTGAATACACACATACTGTACATACACAGATAATCTCAGTACATCAGTGCACAGAGATACATATAAACACTACACAGGTACATACAGTACACATACTTACATAAGATGTCCCTCTGGCAGGTGCATTCTCCCATCTTCGGCAGCTCCTTCCCGTTGGTCTTCTGTCCTCCATCAGCACTACTGGCCAGATCTCCAGCTGTCAGCCAGTCCTGTCTTCTCAATACATCCATGCAGTTAGTAAATCTGACACTAGCCTCCTGAGAAGTTCTGAGCAGCCTGACCCATAGTACCATCGGCCATCACATCAACCTCCTCTCCCTCCTGCAGCCACTTACCACCCCCTGTACTAAGTGGGATTTATTGGGGAACTGAGCCACTCAGGCAGCATTCACACTGCAGCTACTGCTTGTGAATGGGCCAGTGCAGCAGTTTTCCAATAAAGCCCCCTCAGGAGGGCAGGGGGGATTAATGTAATAGCTCATGAGAACATTGATCAGGCAGATCAGTTATAAGAACTGCTCACAAGGAAGGAGAGTTATCAGGTGTACTGACTGCTTGGAGGCTGTTCAGAGCTGCAGTCAGAGGCAGTGAAGAAACAGGAGACAGGATTGGCTGAGAACAGCAGCCATACTTACCAGGCCTGCTTCCTCCTGCCTGTGCCTGAATGCTAATAGGCCAGGCGAGTCCATGGGGCGTGTCCAGGAATCTCGAGCTCCTGCAGCATAGAACCAGCAGCACCAACTAAGAGGAGAGAAAAGGGCCCATTCTGACATATTTTGCGGAGTGCAGGCCCCTGTGTGACCGGAAATGAATCAGGTACGGGCCTCTTCCTCTCCTCTTAGTGGAGATGTTGCCGCTGGCTCTATGTGACAACCAGACATTGCAGCAGCTGATCGGGCCCCCTCTCCTTTGGGGCCCCTGTACGCTTCTACTTAAATGCCCTACTTTCATGATAAAATATCACTGTAGCGTGAACTTTTTACATTTTACATAAATTTCGCCCGAAAATCAAATATCCCTAACTTTTTGTGAGTAATGTATATTTAACACTGTGTATCTATAATTACCCCATCACAAGTACTGATCTACTGGATTTATCCTGACTTGATTAACTGTTAATGTCTTAAATCTTCTTGAGGATAATAGGTCAACGACATGCTCTGTTGATTGGTTTTTAAGTATTGACTGGTTCTGGTTGGTGGTGGTCTGAGTTGGATAGGCCCTACTAGGGGACACCAGGGCCAGCCATCGTTGAGCGGGGGCGCTATTTGCAAACTTAGAGTGGACGAAACGCATTGTGACCTAATACGCACTATTACTGTACTGGAGGAACGTTATACTCCAATGCACTTTAATACTGGATTATATTTAAAGACAAAATACCACTAGAGGATATTAAGACCTGGTAAACCTGGACACAAATCTTATTGGGGCATATAAGGACGCCCTTTATCTCTGCCTGGGTTTATAATTGTGATATTGTAATCCAGCAAGTAGTTAGAGGAGTTATACAGAGGCAGGCAGACTCCTTATTTCAGTAGATATCTTATTGGGAGACCTTTCTATAATGCAGTAATGCTGGTGCTGTACAGAGGATGGAGGATTCATATATCCAGGCAGATCAGGGGGAGAGAGAGAAATAGACACAATATATTCATCCTCCCTCAGACAACCTGGACTTGATAGTTGCAACTTTGTCTCCACCCATGGGAGATTTACACTGACACCATGAATCCTCACAGAGGCTGTGTGCCCACGATGTGTTTTTTAAGCGTTTCCTCAGTGGCAAAAATGCCGCAGAAAAACTTAAAAAATGCATGGTAGAAGGCCTGCCATGTCCCCAATGATAATCCACATGTGCTGTGCACATGCTGCGGAAATTTATCATTGCGGAAAAAAATGCAGCACTACCAATTGTTTTGTGGAAGCGCTGTGTTTTCGCCGCCATTGACTTGCATTGGAAAGCATGGATTACGCATTACTGTATATGTAGATGCGCATTCCATGCGTTCTAATGTGCGGATGACACCCAGGTCTAGAGGAGAGGAGAATCTCCTCCGGACCCGGGTACCATAGAACCTGTGAAAAACAGAATAAAATAAAAAATAAATGTTATATTTACCTTCTGACGGCGCCCGCTCTCCTTGTCTTCGCTTGCCGGCAGCTCGCGATGGACTGGAGGACCTGCGCTGACGCCATAGTCATGTGACGGGTCACGCGACGCTGACGTCAGCAGGTCCTTCAGTGTACCGCGATCTGCCGGCAAGGGAGAACGGAGGGAAGCAAGACACCGGGGGCCACCGGAAGGTAAGTATATATTTATTTTTAAATTTTTAAACATTCTTTACGGTCACACTATATAAATCCACGCTGTTTGCATAGATTTATATAGTGTGACCAAGCTGACAAGCACTTTCCAAGTGATGCTAAAATCGCTTGGAAAACGCTTGTCAACCCGCATTCGGAAATGCATGTGAAGAACGCTTCACATCCGAATGTCCCTGGCAGGAAAAACGCATGTACAATCCGCATGTACAATCCGCATGTACAATCCACATGTATAATCCGCATGTACAATCCACATGTACAATCTGCATGTACAATCCGCATGTATAATCCACATGTGCAATCCACATGTATAATCCGCATGTACAATCCGCATGTATAATCCGCATGTACAATCCGCATGTACAATCTGCATGTACAATCCGCATGTATAATCCACATGTGCAATCCACATGTATAATCCGCATGTACAATCCGCATGTATAATCCGCATGTACAATCCACATGTACAATCTGCATGTACAATCCGCATGTATAATCCACATGTACAATCTGCATGTACAATCCGCATGTACAATCCACATGTATAATCCGCATGTACAATCCGCATGTACAATCTGCATGTACAATCCGCATGTATAATCCACATGTGCAATCCACATGTATAATCCGCATGTACAATCCACATGTACAATCCGCATGTACAATCTGCATGTACAATCCGCATGTATAATCCACATGTACAATCCGCATGTACAATCTGCATGTACAATCCACATGTATAATCCGCATGTACAATCCACATGTACAATCCGCATGTACAATCTGCATGTACAATCTGCATGTACAATCCGCATGTACAATCCGCATGTATAATCCGCATGTACAATCCACATGTACAATCTGCATGTACAATCCGCATGTACAATCCGCATGTACAATCCACATGTACAATCTGCATGTACAATCCGCATGTACAATCCACATGTACAATCCGCATGTACAATCCGCATGTACAATCCACATGTAGAATCCGCATGTACAATCCACATGTACAATCTGCATGTACAATCCGCATGTACAATCCACATTTACAATCCGCATGTACAATCCACATGTAGAATCCGCATGTACAATCCGCATGTACAATCCACATGTAGAATCCGCATGTACAATCCACATGTACAATCTGCATGTACAATCCGCATGTACAATCCACATGTACAATCCACATGTAGAATCCGCATGTACAATCCACATGTACAATCTGCATGTACAATCCGCATGTACAATCCGCATGTACAATCCACATGTACAATCCACATGTAGAATCCGCATGTACAATCCACATGTACAATCTGCATGTACAACCCGCATGTACAATCCACATGTAGAATCCGCATGTACAATCCACATGTACAATCTGCATGTACAATCCGCATGTACAATCCGCATGTACAATCCACATGTACAATCCGCATGTACAATCCGCATGCGTTTTTTCTGCCAGGGGAGATGCAGAAACGCTCAGAAAAAAATCCGGAGTATTTCTGCATCGTGGGCACATAGCCTTACAGTGTAATTGTGAGCTGTAATATTCTGCTCATAGATAAGGATGGGACTGATATAATAATATACAGAGCGGCACAATAAGTGGTATATACAGCCAGCAGTAATATCACCAGCCGTGTATAATATCCACACTGCACCTATGACGTAGTATTGGTATCATTGCCATATATTATTATCCAGCAGACAGTATGGCACTATGGGTGATTAATAGCTGGATAGACTTTCACATAGCACGGTGGAATTGAATAAAAACTATTTTAATATTGTAAATAAAAGTTATATTTTATCTTAATAGTTCACCTAATTCAGTGATATATTTTAATATTTCTGAGTTTAATAAGTCTTCTTTCAGTGATAACTATTTCTTGGACACTTACACAAAGCATTAATATTTTCTAGACGGTAATTCTACTATCTAGATAGCAGAAAGGAGGCATTATTACTATGTAAGGGGCACAGTGGTGGGCATAAGTATGTGGGGCAGTAACAGGAGCACTGCTATCATACCACACAGCAGGTGCAGTATAGTAACACATACGCATCAGCGGCTCAGCATTGTGGTATCAGCAGGGTGAGGAGATTGTGCAGGTCATTAATAGATGGGGACGGTGCTGGAAATTTGAGAAGTCAAATAGATCTTTGTAGACAAGTCATGTCTGGAAGAAGCTGTCATATCGGTCTGGGCCAGATGGAAAAGATGGGAAAAGTGAATCTATATATACTTATATACCCTATACACAATCTATAACTGTAGTGTAATCTTTTAATGTATTCCGCAGGCCTGTTATCTACCACTATATGGTCACCATGTGGCAGTAATATTGCTTTGGTTTTTGTAGAGATTTATTTTCAGTAACAGCCGGTCATCTGCTGAGATTCCCCTATACACACAGTTAGGGTGTGCAACCGTAGTTGCAACAAGGTTACCTAGTTAGGACCCATTCAGATGTGTCACCTCCCCTATGCTGAACCCTTGGCTACACCTCTGGTGGGGTGTGACTGCTGGGACCCCCATAATCTACAGCACAGAATCCAGCTTGTTCTTGTGCATAGAACTGAAATAGAGATCCACTAAGGAAAAAGCATCTGAGTTCTTCTTCTGAGTTCTTCTTCTGGTGGATTCCGCATGGATCCCTAATAAAAAGCACTCAATAAAAATTTAAATGATCGCATGTGTTCAATGTAAAAACAATTTGCTGTGTATACTGTATGTTTGAGTCTTTTTCAACATTTTCTTTCCACTTTTGGCTTTAAAATTTATGAAATGGATAATGGAAGTGATTTGTTCATTCTGCTGGTGGCTTTTGTTTAGAAGACCCTCACTACTTTATACATAGTTAACAAAAAAAGATGCCAACTGCAAAAATTACAAATAAAGATTACTGAGGAAAAACACCGTCTACATTTTCCTGAAACATCTTCCTATAGAAAAACCTCAGTGGGCATGCTTGTGTCTATAAAGTAATATGTGCACGCACCCTTAGGAATAACAGAACCTCTGGTCATCTCCTCCACTCTTGGCCGGGGGTTTAGAGGATTACTGGGAGATATAGAACCAATCTTCACCTGTTTGGTGTCCAACCCATCAGACATTTATGACAAGTATGATATTGATATGCCACTAATGGCACTATTATTCAATTATATTCAAAAGGACATTATTCAATTTTATATTTTGATTTATAGATATTTTTTAATTAAGCATTGATGGAAAGGATGAAGAGATGTTCATGGAGAGGCCTTCAGCTTTTGAAGATGTATCTTGAAGGCCACAGGTAGATGTACAAGTCCTTCCATACAGGTACAGCATTGATGGAGGATGTGCTGCACGTTCTTCAGGGAGCTAGATGTCGGGGTTTTCTGTCCTTGAGATGTCTATAGTGCCCTGTTTACAGCAGGCAAAAATGTAGCTTTCTCTGACAGCGCGAGCAGCCCGGCACAATCCACGCCGGCAGGATGATATCATCCGGCGGAAGAGAGAACCTATGAGAAAAGATGTAAAACTGATGTAAGTAATGGAAGTCCATATGACAGGATACTACTGTGGTGTCACTGTGGGAGGACGGGAGGGGAATCTTCTCCATACAGAGGTACGGGATCAGTGTCAGTCATCATACATGTGACAATCCCACCACTGACAGATAACATCTGCTCCACATGAATCCTTCTCACTGACATCATACAACATGGAGCTTATTGTCACACTTACCTCGCCTACGTTCCCCCTCTTCTACTTTCTCAGTTTTGTCTTGTTTTCTCAGCTTTAGAAAAAATGTTCTTCTCTTCTGAACAGGAGATTCTAATGAAAAAGTCAGAAACAGATGTTGATTATAAACTTCTAAAAGATTAGCTTTGTGTCTATATAGAGTTATGTAAACTGACTAATATGCACATTACACTTTTGCATTATAGGCTATAATAGGATTTCCTATAAATCTGTACATACCTGACACTGAGGACGAGGATGAGGATGACTCGCTGGTTTTAGCAGGAAAACACTGATTGTCATCATCAGTTTTGGAAGAAGAAATCTCTCTCTGCCTGATTAGAAGAAGAAAGACAAGTCAATTACAAGGAAAAACAATAGAAAAATGGAAAAGCAGCTGTCTGTAAGGCCAATTAGGACTCCATGAAGGGGGCACCCTGCTCAGGACCCCATTCTACCAGCAAGAATGGAGTCTAACTAGTAATATTGGCCAAAGTGAACTGGAAATGAATAGTGGGTCACATTGATCAGTTGTTACTGCAGTGTTATCACAAGCCAGATCCGCAGAGATCAGCAATCATGGGGCGGTGGATGCTGGATTTAGATTTATGTTACTTGTGTCTTTTATTTGGATCTGATATATATCAGAACTGAATCTCATAATAATGATAATAATCTACTTACATGTCTGAGCGTTTTTTGCTGTTCTCTGGGGAACACTCTGAAGATGACATAGGCTTCTCTTCATTGTTCATTATCCCGGTATTGGTGGGATATAGCTAAAATGAATGGAGAAATATAAAATAGATTTATTTTTAAACTTTTTTCTAATTATAGGTTTTAGGCCATATGCACACATTGAGTATTGGTGAGTTTTTTATCTCAGTATATGTAAGCCAAAACCAGGAGTGGGTGAAAAATACAGAAGTGGTGACGTGTTTCTAATAAACTTTTCCTCTCCCTGTCCCACTTAATATTTTGGCTTACAAATACTGAGGTAAAAAACTCATCAAACACTCATTGTGTGCACATGGCCTTATACATTTTATTCGTGACATACTTACTTTAGAAAATCTTTCAGAAGATGATACAAAATTCTGGACTTCTGTCCAGTCATTGTCCCCACTTGTGTCGCCCTCATCTGAATCAGTATGTTTGTATGTTCTAGAGCGAGCTGCAAAATACAATTATTATCAGAGATAATTAGTATAAGACCAGTCACGAGGTTATGACTAATTGTCACATAAAATGAATGACAAGACACACAGCAGTTTCCTGTAGATGATGTCTCATTTTACTTACTGGTAAAGTAGCGAGTGTCCTCATCTGACTTTAGATTAGGAACAAACAGGGGCTTCTGACTTAGAATGTTGTCAAAGTCTAAGTAACGCAGAAATTGATGAAATTTGACCTCATTTGCTCCTTCTGGAAATGGAAGACAAGAAAGAAAGTGATACAGTAATTGTCAGAGAAATTGCTCCACATCTATATAGTTTATGCTAATCTAAACTGAAGATGTAACGGAAATGTACTGAAGGTAGGTATAGAGGTCATAGAGGTGTAATAAGTCAAAAATAATACTATTATAATATTACCTGTCCCAAGTCTATGTGTTGGATTTTTTCTCAGCAGCTCAGTTATGATGCCCCGAGCATCGCGGGGAGGAGAGTATTTATCATATGTCCAAGTTATATCATCTGTTATATAAAAAACAAATATTAGAAGAAATAGAACCTCTTTATTTTCAGAAACATCAGTTTCCTTAACAAAGCTGGGAACTAACCCACAGAATCAAGCAAACCAAATAACTGTGAGATCACATAGCATTCAGATGATTTTACTTACCCCTGAGGATACTGTGATAAATCTCCCGTTTGGAAGCTCCATTAAATGGTGTAAATCCATAAAGAAATTCATATAGGATGATCCCTATTGACCACCAGTCAACAGGTCTTCCATATCCTTTCATTAAGATGACTTCTGGAGCTACGTATATAGGGGTGCCAACAGCCTGGAAACCAACAGAACAATGAGATGATGATCAATAAATATAATTGCGACAAACGACATCATAGAAAACATTTTCTAGATGAGAAATTATCAGAGAAGGAGAAAGAGGTGAGATTTGTGAAGTAGAAGATCCTGTAAGTAAAGCTGACCTCACTATCAAGGAACTCGCTGGTGATGTGCTCAAATGGAGCCTGGTAGATGTCTGATGTTGGTCTCATGAGGCCGAGTTTGGAAAGCCCAAAATCAGTAACTTTAATATGTCCTGTTGATGCTATCAGGAGGCTGTGAAAAAAAGATGGTGTCAGCCCCAAGTAATAACTCATAGACTATGTAATAAACTCAAACTTTCTTCCCCTATATTATATTACAGGGGTCACTTACTTCTCAGGCTTAAGGTCTCTGTGCACCACACCATAGTTGTGCAGGTATTCAACAGCAAGAATTGTTTCCGCAATATACATACGGGCCAGGGGGACAGGTAAAGCACCCCTGTACTTCAAAAGCTTGCCACAGTCTCCTCCTACAGGAGAAAGCAGATATGACAGGTGATGTTGTGTTACAATGTAAATTACACATCATGAGGGTGAATATATATAAGGTGCTAGGATTAAGCCGATGTGGGCTGGATATAGATACAATGAATGTGTCCTACCTGGTACATACTCCATAACCATACAGAGATGAAGCTTAGTAGGAAAGGAGCAGAACATGGAGGCCACAAAGGGACAATCAGCAAAGATTGAGATGTCTCTTTCCAGAAAGGCCCGTTCCAGTTCCTCTGGGTCTTTCAGATTCTGCTTGTCCATTTTCTTCATAGCGCATACTTGTTTTGTGTCTTTATGGCGCACTAAGTGGACGGCTCTGAAGTGGAGGAAAATCCAAGATTTATTATGAATTCTTACTAACAATGAGTCTATAGACCTCATCAAGTGATCTCCTGTACTAATGCTCAATACTAGATGTGCGTCCGTCACTAGAAATCAATGTCTAGAATTACATAAAATAACGCCCCATAAATGATCACCAATGGGGGATCCTCATCCACGTTACATCCTACCTGACCTGAATAGTGACAGATGTGGACAGTGATGTGGACTCATATAATTTGTCTATGGGAACATTACATGGGCAGGTCACAGAGACATAGGCATTGTTATAAGGAGCCCTGGGAAATAAATATTACAGCAAAATAAAGCTCACCCAAAAGATCCAAAGCTGATCAGTTTGATCAGTTTATAGTCGTTCTTACAAGGAAGTCTCAAAGGGTTTAATGATCCAATCAAGGCCTTAAAAGGAAAAAGAAATGACAATAAGACATTGAATCTGCAGGAGAATAAAAGCCCCAGATGCAGGAAGGTCTCACTTCTATATGGTGTCCTCACTGATTACACTGCAGCAGAAGTAGAGGATGTGATACAAGCCGGACCCTCCACAGACACTATTATTTTATAGGGGGATATCCCCCATACACATATATCATTGTACTGGAGGGGAGGATAAGGTACATCACCCAGAGGGGGCAGAATAATAATAATGCTATCATCACATACAATAGGTCTGATCTACATGAAGAACCGCGCTATCCCATTATCATATGGGATATAATATGGGATGTGTAACTCACACCCGTCATCTGATAATCTACAGACGTCCCTCTGATACTTACACTGGCAGATTCCTGGATGATCTCTGGTGTCTCACATATTCCACCATCAGAATCTTCCTGCTCAGTTATTCCTGAAATAATGATAAAATAATGAAGAGACGTCATGTATTACTCTATATCAGCACTTACTATATAACACATCCATGTAATAAAGGAAATGACAAGACCCCTGTACATGGAATAATACTGGGTATATGGATATTCTACACACTGTATATAATTATGGCATATCTATATATACTGTACTATAAATGTGATCCAGTCACAACAATGACATGAGAAGAGCCCAGAGGAGAGGAGCAGAATTACATGAGCCCCTCCATTATAGTCTATAGGGGGCTCATGAGCCATCAGCGGCCTCAAACCGAGGATGAAGAGTAAATCTCCATATTCTCTGCCGTTCTCTATAACTTGATATTAGAATGTAGAATATTAGATGATCGGCTTACCTTCCATCAGATCAGGGTTTAGCCCCGGCTGACAGGTATCAGGTTCAGCAATATTTAGGTTTTGCCCCTCTTCGGAGTCGCCTTCTGATGTTTCCTGATGGATATAATATATACAAATAATATAACAGACGGACTATACGCAGACGCTCGCTCCAGTAAACCCACATTCATATATAAGGGACTTGAATCTACCACTGTTCTCTAATATCTTCTATCAGAACTGGAGCATTTACCGGAAGGAAGATTGTGATGATCGAGCGAGACAGAGGTGGAAATACAAACTCTGCACCGCTGAGTACAAACTGCCATCACAGGTGATGGAGCCGCAGAGACAGGCGGCCATAAAATGTCCTGTGTCTGCCTGGAGCGGACAGGAAGGCCTCTAACATCACACATCTGACCTTCTGCTACATGACGGTAATCTGGAGAAGATCAGACAACAAGGACATGAGATATAGAAGATGGTGGATCCTTACCAGACGCTCCAGTGAGTAGGTCGGATACTCCAGTACAAGCAGGACATTTTGGGCCAGTTGTTTAATAAAGGCCAATTCTCCACTGTGGGATTTTTCTTCGGCCTATAGAAATGAGAACAACAAAGAAAGGAAAATCTTGAGAGAACGTGCAGAATGGAGGAGGCCATTTATATCACCAAACATGTTATTCCTGCCATCTGTACAGCAAATACTAGTAAGTATCTGCACAGCAACTAATGTAGCCTGAACACCCTATTACAGCTCCCCGGGTATTCTTATCTGGGTATTTGGTAAAGGTTAAACTTAAACTTGTATTCCATTAATATCGTCTATTATTATTATTTTTCTATGATTTGTGCAGATTGTCTGCTACTTACCTGCTGTACTAATGTCCAGATGTTCTGCTGTAAATGCTCAAGATATTCTGAGCTTATTCGACCTTGGTGGTATTTGGTCAGGCAATCTCTCACTTGCTCCATAACCAGCCGGTAAGTGAAGCTGAGGACGCCATCGGGTAGTGGTAGCACAAAGTCAGGGTCATAGGTGGTAAGAATGCCCTGGAGTAGTGCTAACACCTGAAGTCTGTCTGGAGGAATTCCAGACATTTCAACAATCCAAAATAAATTCAAGCGCAGTCAATATGTGAATAGCTATGCAGCTGATCACTGACAACAATGACACCAGGGTATCAAAGTGACGATGGGAGTGTAAACACTTGTGTAAGTTCTGATGTTTAATTGTGATGTCATAATGATGTCAGAATGGAATCTTGTGTTCTTACCTTAAAGGGGCATATGACCTTATAAGGAAATTGCCTAGCTTCCCTTAAGAAGGCAACAATATAGGCTGAGCATCAGTAACATGCAGATATGGAGGAGAGAGCCATGGGTGCTGCAAGTTTTTATCCGAAGTTCAGGACAATTACCTCTCTCAGCTGGTAGATGAACCAACCAGGAGAGGTAATCTGCTGGATCTGGTGCTGTCAGATAGATCAGATACAATTTCAGATATACAGGTCAGGAATAGTGTTGAGCGAGCATGTTCTATTAACCCCTTCGCTGAGTACGCTCGGGTCGAGCTCCGAGTATTTATAGCTGCTCGGTGATATGGTTGAATCGCTCCCGTGTGCATGATTTGCAACTGTTTGACAGTTTTATTACATGTGAGGAATGTCTATTTCTTACACATTCCTCGCATGTAATAAAACACGTCATGGTAATTTGGGATATCGAACATAAATAGGGCATGTTTAAGGATATACTACTAGAATCCTGTAGAAAACTTATACCCTCTGGTAATAAAATGTCCAGGAATAAAAATAAACCATTATGGATAAAAAAGACAGTTCAAAGTGTAATAAGACAAAAACAAAGGGCATTCAAAATCTTGAAGGCCGAGAATACAGAAATAGCATTTCAGGAGTATGAAGATTTCAACAACAAATGTAAAAAAGAAATCAAGCTAGAAAAGTTATCTACTGAAACACAATCGCCCCAAAATTCATAAATATATTAATGCCAAAAGGAAAAAAACGGACCATACAAAAGACGATAATAACAAGATAATTGAGCTCAGTAATTGACAGACGGCTGAATCTCATATTCTTAGACTCTCTTGTAATGGGGTTGATGCCACAAGATTGGAGGATAGCTGACGTGGTTCCGATATTTAGCAAAGGTAAGAAGGTGGATCCAGGTAACTACCGTCCAGTATGTCTGATATCGGTAGTGTGCAAAGTTTTTCAGGGCATCATAAGAAGTGGCCTGCAGAAATATATTGCAGATAATAATACATGGTGGGCCATTTCTATGGATACACCTAAATTTAATGGGAATGGTTTGTGATATCAACTTCTTGTTTGTGGCACATTAGTATATGGGAGGAAGAAAACTTTTCCAGATGGGTGGTGACCATATCTTCACAGTATAGACAATTGCCTTCAGATGACCCCAAAGATAAAAGTCAGGGGGTCAGATCGGGAGACCTTGGTGGCCATTCAACTGGCCCACGACGACCAATCCACTTTCCAGGAACTGTTTAAGTAGGAATGCTCGGACCTGACACCCATAATGTGGTGGTGCACCATCTTGTTGGAAAAACTCAGGGAACGTGCCGTCTTCAGTGCATAAAGAGGGCAACAGATCATCTTGCAGCAAATTCAGATATCCAGTGGCATTGAGGTTTCCATTGATGAAGAATGGCCCCACTATCTTTGTACCTTAAGTGGTCATAAACTGGTAAAAAAATCATGAAAGAATAAAGTTACGTTAAAACCAAGCACACCATTGTTTTTCTTATGCAATTCTCAATAAGTTTGATCTGTCACATGACCCTCTTCCCATTGAAAAAAATAAAATTGGATCCAGACTTGAAAATGGCCGCCATGGTCACCACCCATCTTGAAAAGATTTCCCCCTCCCATATACTAATGTGCCACAAACTGGAAGTTGATATCACCAACCATTCCATATAAATGGCCCACCCTGTATAATAACTCACAACCAGCATGGATTCATGAAAGATAAATTGTGTCTAACTAACATGTTGGGTTTCTATGAGGAGGTAAGTGCAAATCTGGATGCTGATAATGCGGCTGATGTGATTTATCTGGACTTTGCAAAGGCATTTGATACTGTACCACATAACAGCCTTATACTGAAGCTACAGAAGCAAGGAATTGCGGGAAATATATGCAGATGGGTAAGGAACTGGTTAAGGCCACGTGCACACACTGAGTATTTGTTGAGTTTTTTACCTCAGTATTTGTAAGCCAAAACCAGGAGTGGGTGATAAATATAAAAGTGGTGACGTGTTTCTATGATACTTTTCATCTCATTGTTCCACTTTTGATTTTGGCTTACAAATACTGAGGTTAAAAATATACCAAATACTCAACGTGTGCACGTGGCCTAAAAGACAGGAAACGAAGAGTCTTTGTAAATGGTACTTTTTCTAAATGGGACATAGTCAGCAAGGTGGACCGCAGGGATCTGTCCTAGGACCGATTCTTTTTAATTTTTTGATTAATGACCTTGGAGATGGGATTGAGAGTAAAGTGTCAGTTTTTTGCTGACAACACCAAACTATGTAGGATATTAAAAACTGATCTTGACATTACGATATTGCAGAATGATCTTGATAAGATGACTGAATGGGCAAACACTTGGCAAATGAGGTTTAATGTAAATAAATGTAGAGTAATGCACCTAGAACGGAGTAATCCTAATGCTGCATGTACAATAAATGGGAGTATACTCAGGACTACAGAACAGGAGAAGGACTTGGGTGTTCTGGTTACAAGTAAGCTGAGCAGCAGTACTCAAGGTCAAGCAGCAGCCACAAAAGCAAGCTAGATTTTATGGTATTTAAAAAGAGAGAAAAAATCCTGCGATACCAATGTTTTGTTACCCCTTTATAAATCACTGGTGAGGCCACATCTAGAATATGGGATCCAGATTTTTACTCTATATTTTAAAAATAATATTCTGAAGTTAGAGTCATTTCAAAGGTGGAGAATTAGATTGTTAAACGGGATGGAAGGCCTCTCATATGATGAGAGGTTGGAAAAGTTGGGCTTGTTTAACTTAGAAAAAAGACGCCTCAGAGGAGATATCATTTATATGCATAAATCCATGTGTGGTCAGTAGAGGGGGCTAGCACATGACTTATTGCTTCTAGAACCCATACTAAGGACCAGGGGGCACTCATTACAGGTGGAAGAAAGGCGATTCTGGCGGCTAAACAGGAAAGGGTTCTTTACAGTCAGAGCAGTCAGACTGTGGAATGCCGACCACAAGAAGTAGTAATGGTCGACACTATAACAGCTTTTATACAAGGGCTGGATGACTTCCTCAGCAGAAATGACATTGTGGAATATAGATAATTTAGTGACAAAGAATGTAAATTGGTGGAGAAAGGCAGAACTTGATGAATACGAGTCTTTTTTTAACCTATGTAACTATGTAATAATAAGAAATTCTGATTTTGGTGATAAAAGAAGCATTTTTACCGTGAGAACAGGGTTAGACTGGGACTGCATCTAGCCCTGGCATATGAAGCACAGACCCATGCTGCTCTCCCACACCCACTTCCAAAGATGGGGATCTCTATTACAAATATGACCCTGCCGACCATTGGAGAAAACCAAAATTTTCTATTCCCAATAGCATATACTAGGATGGGGGAGCATATATCATGATGGGGGCGCATATGCCAGGATGGGGGAGTATATATCAGTAACTGCGTTGTTGAGGGCACGGCTAATGTTCTGGGACATGTGCTTGTGTAATGCGGGAATGGGACACCAGAAGAAATAGTGGTGGCTGGGGACGAAGTACCGAGGGATGGCCGCTGCCAGAAAGCTTCCATCTCCATGAGCCTAAAAGGCAACATTTTGAGAGAAAGCATTCACAAAATGTGAGAGTTTAGTGGTGTGGCCAGTGGGGCGTTGGTTGCATATTTGCACTTGCATTCCAAGGACTGGGGTAGGGACAACTGAACGCTGCGCTGGGACGTGGTTGCTGATGGTGCTAGTTGCGAGTGTGCAATGACAGGTGCAGGGTGGGCGGCATCTTCGCATTCGCAATGGACAGGGGATTGGCTTGCACACACAACAGAGGAACAAGCAGTGATGTCACCCGCAGACACTATTTCTGGACCCTGGGATTTGGCCCACCTAGTCGGTTGCTTTGCTGTCATGTGCCTGAGCATGCTGGTGGTGGTCAGGCTGCTAGTTTTGCTACCCCTGCTGATACTGGCCTGGCAGATGTTGCAAATGGCCTTTTTGGGGTATCTAAACAGTCTATTAAAAAACAACCAGAATCGGAAAGACCTAACAGTTGTACTGGCAACTTCCTTCGTGTTGGTGTTTCGGGGAACGGTTGCCTGCCTTGTGTCTGTGGCCACCACATAGCTTGTTCCTGCCTGTTGTGGTGCTACGCCTCCCTCCCCCTGTGTGCTGCTCTCCTCGCTCTGCATGTCACCTTGCCTGGTTGGGTCAGTGACTTCATCGCTCACCACCTCGTCTTCCACTACCACACCCTGGTCCTCCTCTTGACTTTCTGGCAATTGTGTCTCATCATCATCCACCTCTTGTGACAGTAATTGCACTTTCCCACCGACGCCTTTGTGTGACCGTGGCTGCTCAAATATTTGAGCATCGCTACATGCGATCTCCTCCTGCCCCGCTTGAAGCTAGCAGTGCAAGAGGCCCGAATCTATAAATGGAAAAGTGAACAGCTCTTGACAGTATCCAAGTGTGGGATCAGTTGTCTCCAGGCATGGTGGGAGGAAGAGGGATCAGGGTGAGGAATATGCGGTCCAGACTCACGGCTACTGATATTTGACCATGTGGGACAAAGGGTGGTGGTGGCAAATTGACTGGAAGCATTATCGACTATCCAACCAACAACCTTTTAACACTGATCTGGGTTCAATAGTGGTGTGCTGTGGTCCCCTAGTTATTGGGACAGGAATGTCAGGAGTAGTATAGAATTCATATAATCCATCAAACTAAATCTGACAGGTGCCCCGCCCCTATCAAAGTGTATCAAACTGTCTAACCCCTCCCCTTTTTTGCAGAGCGTGACCCCGTCCCTATGCCCTAATGAAATTCATAGTGTTATATTAGTGTATCAATTAAAATTGATAGGGTGCATTATCAAATCATTTAATTTTGATTCATTGATTTGATAATGTTACTATCAATTAATTGCCCGATTATTATTAACATGTTGTTGTACTGCACAATAAATTTGATTTGATAGTGGCATATTATGTATGACAGTATCAAATTTGGTGTGTTACTATCACAATTAATTGATCCATATTATACGGTGATGTGATTCACAATATGATATGGCAGTGTGATTCTCCAATTTTACATTCAAATGAAATTGGTCGGGCATATTATATATATGGCCAAGTTATAACTACTCCCAAGTATTAAAAGTATGCACTTTATACAGTTTGTGAAAAAAATGAAAGACGCTTTATAAGTTTTAATGATTTTATTAAAAAATAGAATGTATCAGACATATCACATTTCAGCCAAATTACAGAGGGATATAAGGCATTACAATAACATGAGGTAGCAAGTGTTCATAATATACAGTACAGACCAAAAGTTTGGACACACCTCATTTAAAGATTTTTCTGTCTTTTCATGACTTTGAAAACTGTACATTCACACTGAAGGCATCAAAACTATGAATTAACACATGTGGAATTATATACTTAACAAAAAAGTGTGAAACAACTGAAAATATGTCTTATATTCTAGGTTCTTCAAAGTAGCCACCTTTTGCTTTGATGACTGCTTTGCATGCTCTTGGCATTCTCTTGATGAGCTTCAAGAGGTAGTCACCGGAAATGGTTTTCACTTCACAAGTGTGCCCTGTAGTGTTGAGCGAGCACTAAAATTCTCGGGTGCTCGAAGCTCGGGCCGAGCTCACCGTGATACTCGGGTGCTTGACCCGAGCAACGAGCCCAATGTTAGTCTATGGGAGAGCCGAGCATTTTTGCGGCGGCACCCCCGGCAGTCTGTAGAAAGCCTAAAAAGTGCCCAAAACTATAGTGACAGTGTTCAAATGACATGTTGACAGTATGGGGATCGCCCCAGGAAGCATTTCTGACCCCCAGGTCACTGCTGTCAACAACGTGGTCAGAGGTATTAAGCCACTTTCACTGGCTCACAATAAAACATTCAAAAACGAAACTGAAACTGTTTTCCTGTGAAATATGTTAAGGAACATCCTTTCCAGTTTAAAGACTTGTGTATAAGGTAAAATAAATAACCAAAAGCAAAAATACTCCTCCACACTTTGGGCTATGTTCACAAGTAGCATTTTTTATGCATTTTTGTACTTTTGTATTGCTTTCAACCGTGACAAATGCATTCACCGGGAAATGTCATTTTAACATTTTACAACCTTATCTGGTGTTTTTGGGGAAAAAATACCAAAAGGTTAATAAGATGGGTATTTGTACAGTCTGACTGAGGAAAAAAAAAATAAGAGGATTTAGATGAAAAATAAAGGATTTTTCTTGGCTCCTGAGACCTGGGGCTAAGTCTAGCAATTTGAGCAGCAGCAGCACACAGGACTGTAATGCAGTGTTTGTTGGTATAACCACTGTGTCTCCTATACAGCCTGCCTGCCTGCCTGATATCTGTGATGGATATTAGTCCTCAGAAGGAATGTTTGTTTGATTTTGCAGGCTTTAGAGACCCTTCACTACCTGTTTCGCAGTATAAATCTCTCCTTAGCTCAGTAGCACTCTCCCTACACTGTCTGATCCGGAGCGACTGTGTCCAAGATGGCGGTGCCCGGTTTTAAATACTCGAGGTGACGCTGTGCGGCCAGCCGATCACTGTAATGCCCACGACCAACGTGGATGCGGCATTACAGTGACTGGCTGGCAATCCCTGCATGTTCATTGGCTCTGTAAAGAGCGCCAAACATGCAGGGCAGAGACCCGAGCTCCCGCCCGAGTAACCCGAAAATGCTCGGTGCTCGCCAAACATCCTGAGTAATGAGATGCTCGGGCGAGTATCGAGTAGTGTCGAGCATGCTCGCTCAACACTAGTGCCCTTTCAGGTTTAATAAGGACTGCCCCAGGAAAGGAAGACCAAGAGTCACCTTTGCTTCTGAGGATAAGTTTATCCGCGTCACCAGCCTCAGAAATTGCAGGTTAACAGCAGCTCAGAATAGAGACCAGGTCAATGCCACACAGCGTTCTAGCAGCAGACACATCTCTTCAACAACTGTTAAGAGGAGACTTTGTGCAGCAGGCCTTCATGGTAAAATATCTGCTAGGAAACCACTGCAAAGGACAGGCAACAAGCAGAAGAGACTTGTTTGGGCTAAAGAACGCAAGGAATGGACATTAGACCAGTGGAAGTCTGTGCTTTGGTCTGATGAGTCCAAATTTGAGATCTTTGGTTCCAACCAATGTGTCTTTGTGTGACGCAGAAAAGGTGAACGGATGGACTCTACATGCCTGGTTCCCACTGTGAAGCATGGAGGAGGAGGTGTGATGGTGTGGGGGTGCTTTGCTGGTGACACTGTTGGGGATTTATTCAAAATTGAAGGCATACTGAACCAGCATGGCTACCACAGCATCTTGCAGCGGCATGCTATTCCATCCGGTTTGCGTTTAGTTGGACCATCATTAATTTTTCAACAGGACAATGACCCCAAACACACCTCCAGGCTGTGTAAGGGCTATTTGACCAAGAAGGAGAGTGATGGGGTGCTACGCCAGATGACCTGGCCTCCACAGTCACCAGACCTGAACCCAATCGAGATGGTTTGGGGTGAACTGGACCGCAGAGTGAAGGAAAAAGGGCCAACAAGTGCTAAGCATCTCTGGGAACTCCTTCAAGATGGTTGGAAGACCATTTCTGGTGACTACCTCTGGAAGCTCATCAAGGGAATGCCAAGAGTGTGCAAAGCAGTCATCGAAGCAAAAGGTGGCTACTTTGAAGAACCTAGAATATAAGACATATTTTCAGTTGTTTCACACTTTTTGTTAAGTATATAATTCCACATGTGTTAATTCATAGTTTTGATGCCTTCAGTGTGAATGTTTAATTTTCATAGTCATGAAAATACAGAAAAATCTTTAAATGAGAAGGTGTATCCAAACTTTTGGTCTGTACTGTATATATAAAACATTTCATTATATATATAGTGGCATTTATTTTACATTTATTACAGCATAATATAAAGAATTATAACACAAACAATTCATTCACAATTATTATACAATAATATGAAGGCATTAAGGTCGCACAGCAGTTACATCGTCAGCCACATGGATTCTAAAACTGGTAAACGGCTTTTTTTAGGCCATTGCCTGCATAATCACATCCCAACCCTGGGGCACATTTCAGCTGGTTAAAGCATGACTCTGCGTTGTGTTACGTACCAAGTCCATCATGCTAGACCCTGGAATTACAGACCCTTTGAAAATAAATTCACCTTTATTGTTCCATGATGTAATATTTTTGTTCTGTAACAATCTGTCTAACAAAAATTTAGCATTCTTTTTATTTCGTGGATTTACATGGCTCACAATTTCACTGACAGCCCCACTTTTATCGAAGTCTGAATTTGACAATTGTTGGTGATCAGTTTTCAGGAGTGCTAACGAGATTTAGCATTGATTGCTCTTTGGCATTGTGTCTAGCATGGACCAAATATCTTTGTAGTATTTCACTATAAGTTTTAATTTTCCATCATCTGGTATGTCCCGGCGTTGTAAAATCTCGCTAATCTCGCCATCAAGACGTTGGATAACACTCTGGCGTATATTGTCTGTATTAGGGGGTCTTAGTTTGATTAGGTCCTGTTTAGGGATCAGATACATTTTCTCTGTATGTTCCATTATTTGCCCGCTAGTAGGTGCTTCTTTTTCTTTATGGAGTGAGATTTATCACTGAGAGCTCTTATAGCTTTACGCCACTTCTTTAGTATATTTTTTTGACGTTCTTTCAGGGGTATTCGGCCTTTTAAGATGTTTAAAGCAATCTCCCCTATGGCTGTGATTAAATCGCTGCTCGCACTGCGTAAAATAGATTTTCTGACAGTAGGAGTTGCCTTCACCAGCGTTTTTAAGACCGCCCATTTACGACGTATTCTCTCAGACATCTTTACAACACTGTGTATACAGCGTAGAATGCCCGGTTTAGTGTGAAATTCTCTTTTTAGACGTATTTTTCTTTTGAACATACACAGCGGGCAATGCTGGTGGAAACAACCCCGTCCTTAAGCGCAGATCCTCAGGGGTATTAGCTCTTAAATCTGACAGCAAATACCCATAAGGCGTCCGCGTGGCATCCTCAAAAGCCTCTAAGAAGCGCGTCTTTCCGGGGTACATCTAACGGCTAGTGTCACAATTTGTAATTTATCTCGTAGATTATTAAAAAGCACCATGTACTTTGTGTCCAAATTTATCGTCCTGCTTTTCTTACCTTGACAAAATATGTTTTGTACCAGGTAGAAAATGCTGAGATTTCTGTGGTGAACATACTTGGTAAATGCTTTTTCTATCTTGCAGTTATCTCTAGCACTCTCCATGAGATCATCAACAATAGTCAAATTAACCTTTCTCACAATGCCGGGCTGTTGTACGACAATACTTTTCTGTATTTCAGAACCTGAATTACGTGGGTAGTCCAGAACCAGATCTTTTAGACTGTTAAAATGAATAGACTGTGTGTTTGGCGCTACTTTCAGACTGCCAATACAGCTAATGCTAAAACCGTGTTCATATTGTTCCATGATTGCCACTACTACGGTATCAAAATAGGAAAGGTTTTATTGGTGCGTCTTACTTTTGTGAAAGCTACAATTCGGTGTTTCATCACAAGAACAATCATGCTTGCCAGTATTTTTTGTAAAGCCTGTCAAAGAGAGAATTGTGTGGAGGGCACTGGCGAGCAAGAACCCTGCTGCCTAATTTGCCGGGTGTATTTTCGCTCGAGCGAGTGCTTAGATTATCACACACAATTATCTGTAGAAGACCCGGCATTCTGTCGGCTTAAAATATTTTGTGATGACTGCAACCGTTTTGTCTTCAGAAATAGTGAGACTGAGCATAAATGTAATGGTTTACGGTGCCCTGTATGCCATGGTCATATAAATAAATTTGATGACCATCTTTGCTACATGAGGCAGTATGTACCAAAGGTAGAGTCAGATCGCTATTAGTGTTGAGCGAGTATGTACTGTCCGAGTATGCTCAGGCCGAGCTCCGAGTATTTACAGCTGCTCGGTGATATGGTTGAATCGCTCCCGTGTGCATGATTTGCGACTGTGTGACAGCTTTATTACTTGTAAGGAATGTGTAAGAAATAGACATTCCTCACATGTAATAAAACTGTCAAACAGTTGCAAATCATGCACACGGAGAGATTCAACCATATCACCGAGCAGCTGTAACTACTCGGAGCTCGGCCCAAGCATACTCGGCGAAAGGGTTAACAGAACATACTCGCTTAACACTAATCGCTATATCTTTTACGACTTTGAATGCATGCAGGAAATGGGCACACACATATCGAATTACATTTATGCCACAACGCTATATGGCCACCCATTCTGGGAGTTTGAAGGTAATACTTGCACGCATGACTTTGTACAGTTCTTTACAGGTGGGAAATTTTCAGGCTATACCTTCATAGCCCACAATGCAGGGCGCTAAGATTCTTATTTTATTGTTAAGGAGCTGATTTTTGAAAAGCTGCGGGTGAAGTTGGTAACCCAAGGTGGCCGTCTCTTGTGTGTGACGCTGACCGATTTAAATAGGAGATTCAAAGACTCTCTAAATTTCATCCCCATGAAGCTTAGTAAGTTACCGCAGGCTATGAGTTTTTCAGGCGCCAAAGGTCAATTTCCACACATTTTTAACACCATAGAAAACCAAAACTATGTAGGCCCCCTACCTAATGTAAAATATTATGGGGTTTCTCGTTTGACGAGAAAGCAGAGTTCATGGAGTGGTATGAGAGCCAGAAACATGCAATTTTTGACTTCTTATTGCCAGCAAGATGTTGAGATTTTGAGGCGTTCCTGCGAGATCTATAGAGAGCGTATTATGGATATGACACAGAAAAATGTTAAAATATTCTGTAAGCGCCAAAAGCAAACTACAGCAGTGTCCAAATGTGTTGATCCTTTTCAGCTCATCACCCTGGCCTCTGTATGTATGACAATGTACCGGTTTAAATTTCTTCCAAAAAAGACCATCGCCATTTTACCCGGTGATAATTATCACAAGACAAAAAAGCGCTACTCATCACCCGCTATACAGTGGCTCATGTATGTAGCACACTCCGAGAACATTGTCATTCAGCATGCTTTGAGAGGTGGCGAAAACAAGTTGGGAAATATTTTCTAGACGGGTACGCCTATGTTAACAAACAACACGTAGCATTTGAATTTCAGGGGTGTTTTTACCACAGCTGCCCCGTGTGTTATAATGAAAATGACACAAATAAGGTAACAAATACATCCTATGGCCAGTTATATTATGCGTTTTTAGCTAAAAAGCGTTACTTACAGTGCTGCGGGTACACAGTAAGAGTGATGAGGGAGCATGACTGGAATGAAATGGTTGAAAAAGATTCTAACCTTCAAACATTTCTTCTCCAAATGGAATTCCCCAACACCTTTAGACCCATGAGATGCTCTTTAGGGCGGCCGAACAAACGCCATTAAACTCTATCACCGCTTGGAGGATGGAGAGACATTGCATTACTACGATTTCACCAGTCTGTATCCCTTTGTAAACAAAACTAAAACATACCCTGTAGGCCACCCAGATATCATCTATGACAATTTCAGCTTCATTAAAAAATACTTTGGTATTGCTAAAGTCAAGGTCTACCCGCCAAGAGATTTGTTTTTCCCTGTGCTGCCTGTAAAACTCAACAAAAAATTAATGTTTCTCCTTTGCTACACATGCGCTGTAAGTTCACAGACCAAGGTTTGTGCTCATAGTGATGAAGAACGCGCCCTGACCAGTACATGGTGCACTATAGAGCTTGAGATGGTTGTAGAAAAGGGGTACAGGATTGCCCACATCTATGAAATATGGCATTTTCCTAACACAACTGATGATCTGTTTGCTTCCTACATTAAATTACATCTTCGTGATAAGCAGGAGGGTTCGGGTTATCCCAGCTGGTGCACTGATGAAGTCAAGAAAAAGCAGTACATTGACGCCTTTCTTGAAAAAGAAGATGTACAATTACGGCCTGAAAATATAGGTGTGAATCCGGCTAAGAGATTGATCTCTAAACTTTTCTAAATTCTTTATGGGGAAAGTTTGGTCAGCTATCTAATTTATCATGTAGCAGAATTGTTAGTGACCCCGATGAGCTTTTTAAGTATGAGTTTCTACCTTACCATGACATTTCAATGTTACATTTCATTGATGATGAAACTGCAACCATTAACTGGAAATATGCAAAAGGCCATCACACCGTCAACAAAAACACAAACATTTTTATAGCGTGTTTTACAGCTGCGTATGCCCGGCTAGAGCTCTATTCTCTGCTGGACCGGCTGCAGGAGGAGTGTCTTTATCACGACACAATTCAGTTATTTTTGTGCAGAGGGATGGTGCGTGGAACCCGACTTTAGGTGATTACCTGGGGGAACTGACCAGTGAGATACCCGATGACACTCACATCACAGAATTTGTATCTGCGGGTCCCAAAACTTACGGGTACAAACTCAACATTGGTAAAACTGTCTTAAAAGTTAAGGGTATAACACTAAATGTTGGTAACACACAGTCTATTAATGTGAACAGTCTAAAAGATCTGGTTCTGGACTACCCACGTAATTCAGGTTCTGAAACACAGAAAAGTATTGTCGTACAACAGCCCGGCATTGTGAGAAATAAAAAGTACTGGGACATTGAAACAAGACCACTGCGCAAAACACAAAAGTGCGTTTACACAAAGCGGCGGCTATTAGACGGGTTTATCATCCTGCCATATGGCTATTAGGAGCGCTGTGATGGATCTGCGGCTACAACACCCATTCTCCTGTATTCTGGCCGGCCCGTCTAATTCTGGGAAAAGTTATTCTGCAAAGCAGCTGTTACATAATATTGATACGCATTTTTCTCACAAACCCGATAATATTGTTTGGTTTTATTTGTGCTGGCAAAAACTATATGATGAAATCTCTCCCTCTTTCCCCAACATCAGATTTTTGGAGGGTCTGCCGCATACGTTTGTAGCACCCCGAGGGTTCGGTTGCTACAGAGGTATTGCATCTCACCCAGATGTGCGATATCTCACTTCCGGGTAAGGATGGAGTGTGGCTCAGGACCCTAACACCCACATGCACTACACCACATTTCCGGGGGACAGCTCGACGGTGCTCCCATTAGTTATGCAGGCACGAGTGAGCATGTCCCTGGCTGGAGTGGGGGGAGGGAACACCTAGAGAAGGGAACCCGGTAGTGTGTGCTTAGGGGAAGCAGATCCTGGGTGCACTTTGTACAGGAGTATAAGAGGGAGGGGCACGATCTTAAGAGAGTTCAGAGTGGAGAGAGGAGAAGCCAGTGAGCAGAGCTGCTTTATGGGCTCTGCTCCACAGGCAAGGGGAAGCCAGAGAGCAGAGCTGCTTTATAAGCTCTGCTCCACAGGCAGGCCCTGTGAGGAGGCCTGAGTCTGGAGGAGGAAAGAAAGAGGAAGAGAAGCAGACTGGGCTCCAAGAAGGACAGAGGGGACCCCAGGGGTGTGGACTGGCTGGTAGCCACCACACGCCCGCCGCTACCCGAGTAGGGGGGTCAGGTCAAGAAGAAGGGAACCGGATCCCAAATTAGTGGAGGAGAGAAACTACCCTCAACTAAGAACCGGAGGCTGCGACATTACATGTGGAGCAGCCCCTCGCCACACCCGCTAGAAAGGCACCACATAGGACCTGGGAAACGCAGGCCAACGTTTGCCCACCAAGAAGGTCCGAGGCAGCTGGACATAAGCGTGGTCACTAGTGGGGTTGAAGACCAGAAACAGGGGACAAAAAGGGGGTCCTGCAAAGCACTCCAGAAAGACCTGGGAGTTAACCGAGCCCCTCACCTGGTGAGCACAGCGCGACACGGGCGGCCACCTCTGCAGCGGTGGCCTGGAGCAGTAACCGAGTAACCGTGAGTAAAGACCCTGAACTGCACCATCAGGACTCCGAGTTGTCTTTGCTGCGCTCGTGCACCACCATCACCCCCATCATCCGCACAAGCTGCCCTGAGGCCATACCCCTCCCGTTGGGGGTTATACCATCCCTGCTGCGCACATACCACCGGCCTCAGCGGACTGTTCTGCAGCGGCGGCCTTGTGACCGCAAATAAACGGGTGGCGTAGTCGACACACTCAAATAACATCTATCAAGACTGCCACACACTGAGTTTGACTCCCTGGGCACGGACCGGGTCCCCGCCACTCGGAGACTACAACCCTCATCTGATCCGGTTCCGGGTAAGCCCCCGTGCGCGAGACGCTGCGCGACAGAGCAGGCCCAGGGGCGCGTCAACTTTTGGCGTAGTCGGCAGGATTTCGTGCCCGCAACCACCGGGTACTGCGTGCCTGAACAAGAGACTTTCAAACTCACCTGTGGTGAAGATTCCCGCCATCCGACGCCATCTTCAGCCTTCTTCCCGCCATCCGTGAAGATTCCCGCCATCCGGCGCCATCTTCGGCCTTCTTCCCGCCATCTGTGGAGTTTTCCCGCCATTGGACGCCATCTTGAGGACGCCGCGCGGGAAGAAGAGGGGCGTGGACTCCGAAAGCGCGCGAGAACTGAAGCCCTGCCTCACGTCCGGACGTCGCGTCAGGTCCTGGAAGGAGCCCAGCAGACGCTGACGTCACAGGAGCGCGACGGAAGGTCCTCAACCCTACGATCCACTGCGGAGCCGCGGCCTACGGAAAAGGATCATCGCCGGGTAGGCCACGGTCCGCCAGGGGGGAAGAGGACACCAGGAACGGACAGCAAAATGGCGGACCGGCAGCAGACTAAGCTGCCCAGCATCGGCAGCGCCCCAGCCGTCGCGGGCCCCGACCAGCACCAGGAGAAGACGCGTGACGCAGGAGCGGTCGCGGGAGCAGGTAAGAGGAGTCTCCCTGTCCCGGACGCTGCCAGCGTCAGCCTGCTCCCGGGCCCCCTGGTGGAGCCGCTGACCCCGGGCGCTGTAGTCACCGATCTGCTCCAGCCCCCGCAACAAGCCCTGCGGCCGAGCCCTCCAGCCCTGGGCACTGTCACCACCAGCCCGCGCCCAGGCCCAAAGTCGCACCCTCTGACCCTGGGCGTCATAAACGGCGACCCTCTCCACGCCCGGTCGCAGGGCCTGAACTCCCCAGGTGCAAAAGGACTGTACGCCCTCCACGTTCATCGGCTAACTGAGGAGGAGCTGCAGTACTACCAGTACGAGGAAAGCCAAGAGGACCCGGACGGGTCTGAAGACTACCCTCAGGAGGGAGCACAGAGAGGATACCGCTACTGAAGGGAAGTAGCATGAACAAAGAACTGTATATAGTTGCCCGATAGGGTGCTTAAGCTGCTAATTGGAGTGTGGTCCCCGTTGGGACAGAAAGAGAACTGTTTCCCTTATCCCCTACCTGGCTGGGGACTGAGAACAGCCACCCCTACCTGGCCGAGGACTGAGAGCGGCCAACTCTTGTATATAGTTGCACTCCTTTAAGTGCCCCATATTGGTTTTATAACAAGCCTAAACTACCTCAGAAAAGTTTAAGAGAGAGCCGTTCCCATAAAGGGAAACTGAATGTTGATACCTGTTGTACTTGTTGTTTATGAAAAATTTGCATGTTCTAATGTATAACCTGTCTTTTGCTCAGTTCCAGCCCGTGGACGTGCTGGGTTTTGCCAGGGGGGAATGTAGCACCCCGAGGGTTCGGTTGCTACAGAGGTATTGCATCTCACCCAGATGTGCGATATCTCACTTCCGGGTAAGGATGGAGTGTGGCTCAGGACCCTAACACCCACATGCACTACACCACATTTCCGGGGGACAGCTCGACGGTGCTCCCATTAGTTATGCAGGCACGAGTGAGCATGTCCCTGGCTGGAGTGGGGGGAGGGAACACCTAGAGAAGGGAACCCGGTAGTGTGTGCTTAGGGGAAGCAGATCCTGGGTGCACTTTGTACAGGAGTATAAGAGGGAGGGGCACGATCTTAAGAGAGTTCAGAGTGGAGAGAGGAGAAGCCAGTGAGCAGAGCTGCTTTATGGGCTCTGCTCCACAGGCAAGGGGAAGCCAGAGAGCAGAGCTGCTTTATGGGCTCTGCTCCACAGGCAGGCCCTGTGAGGAGGCCTGAGTCTGGAGGAGGAAAGAAAGAGGAAGAGAAGCAGACTGGGCTCCAAGAAGGACAGAGGGGACCCCAGGGGTGTGGACTGGCTGGTAGCCACCACACGCCCGCCGCTACCCGAGTAGGGGGGTCAGGTCAAGAAGAAGGGAACCGGATCCCAAATTAGTGGAGGAGAGAAACTACCCTCAACTAAGAACCGGAGGCTGCGACATTACATGTGGAGCAGCCCCTCGCCACACCCGCTAGAAAGGCACCACATAGGACCTGGGAAACGCAGGCCAACGTTTGCCCACCAAGAAGGTCCGAGGCAGCTGGACATAAGCGTGGTCACTAGTGGGGTTGAAGACCAGAAACAGGGGACATAAAGGGGGTCCTGCAAAGCACTCCAGAAAGACCTGGGAGTTAACCGAGCCCCTCACCTGGTGAGCACAGCGCGACACGGGCGGCCACCTCTGCAGCGGTGGCCTGGAGCAGTAACCGAGTAACCATGAGTAAAGACCCTGAACTGCACCATCAGGACTCCGAGTTGTCTTTGCTGCGCTCGTGCACCACCATCACCCCCATCATCCGCACAAGCTGCCCTGAGGCCATACCCCTCCCGTTGGGGGTTATACCATCCCTGCTGCGCACATACCACCGGCCTCAGCGGACTGTTCTGCAGCGGCGGCCTTGTGACCGCAAATAAACGGGTGGCGTAGTCGACACACTCAAATAACATCTATCAAGACTGCCACACACTGAGTTTGACTCCCTGGGCACGGACCGGGTCCCCGCCACTCGGAGACTACAACCCTCATCTGATCCGGTTCCGGGTAAGCCCCCGTGCGCGAGACGCTGCGCGACAGAGCAGGCCCAGGGGCGCGTCACGTTCGTAGATGATGATTTATTCCCGCCTGACAAGGTTAATTTGACTATTGTTGATGATCTCATGGAGAGTGCTAGTGATAACTGCGAGATAGAAAAGCATTTACCAGGTATGTTCACCACAGAAATCTCAGCATTTTCTACCTGGTACAAAACATATTTTGTCAAGGTAAGAAAAGCAGGACGATAAATTTGAACACAAAGTACATGGTGCTTTTTAATAATCCACGAGATAAATTACAAATTGTGACACTAGCCCCGTGAGATGTACCCCGGAAAGACGCGCTTCTTCTTAGAGGCTTTTGAGGATGCCACGCGGACGCCTTATGTGTATTTGCTGTTATATTTAAGAGCTAAAACCTCTGAGGATCTGCGCTTAAGGACGGGGTTGTTGCCACCAGCATGTGTATGTTCAAAAGAAAAATACGTCTAAAAAGTGAATTTCACACTAAACCGGGCATTCTACGCTGTATACACAGTGTTGTAAAGATGTCTGAGAGAATACGTCGCAACTGGGCGGTCTTAAAAACGCTGGTGAAGGCAACTACTACTGTCAGAGAATCTATTTTACGCAGTGCGAGCAGCGATTTAATCACGGCCATAGGGGAGATTGATTTAAACATCTTAAAAGGCCGAATACCCCTGAAAGAACGTCAAAAAAATATACTAAAGAAGTGGCGTAAAGCTATAAGAGCTCTCAGTGATAAATCTCACTCCATAAAGAAAAAGAAGCGCCTACTAGCGGGCAAATAATGGAACATACAGAGAAAATGTATCTGATCCCTAAACAGGACCTAATCAAACTAAGACCCCCTAACACAGACAATATACGCCAGAGTGTTATCCAACGTCTTGATGGCGAGATTAGCGAGATTTTACAACGCTGGGACATACCAGATGATGTGAAAATTAAAACTTATAGTGAAATCCTACAAAGATATTTGGTCCATACTAGACACAATGCCAAAGAGCAATCAATGCTAAATCTCGTTAGCACTCCTGAAATTGATCACCAACAATTGTCAAATTCATACCAGATAAAAGCGGGGCTGTCAGTGAAATTATGAGCCATGTAAATCCACGATATAAAAAGAATGCTGAATTTTTGTTAAACAGGTTGTTACAGAACAAAAATATTACATCATGGAACGATAAAGGTGAATTTATTTTCAAAGGGTCTGTAATTCCGGGGTCTATCATGCTGGACTTGATACGTAACACAACGCAGAGTCATGCTTTAACCAGCAGAAATGTGCCCCGGGGTTGGGATGTGATTATGCAGGCAATGGCCTAAAAAAAGCCGTTTACCATTTTTAGAATCCATGTGGCTGACGATGTAACTGCTGTGTGACCTTAATGCTTTCATATTATTGTATAATAATTGTTTGTGTTGTAATTCTTTATATTATGCTGTAATAAATGTAAAATAAATGCCACTATATATATTATGAATAGTGATGAGCTAATGCGCTCGCCACTACTCGGTACTCGCCCGAGTATCATGGTGCTCAACAAGCTCGGCGCTCGGCGAGTATTTCCGGGTTGCTCGGGCGGGAACTCGTGTCCCCTTCCTGCATGTTTGGCACTCTTTAGAGAGCCAATGAACATGCAGGGATTGCCTGCATGCACTGTAATGCTGTAGCCATGTTGGTTGTGGGCATTACAGTGATTGGTTGGCCGCACAGCGTCATCAGGTATATATCAGACCTGGCGCTGCCATGCTCGTCACAGTCACTCCGGATCAGACAGTGTAGGGAGAGCTGCTGCTGCGCCAGGGAGAGATTTACTTGTGTATTAGGTAGTATAGGGAGAAAAAACGTACATTACACGTATCAATCTTAACAAACAGTCCTTTTGAGGATGAACTAATCCATCTGCAGAGATATCAGGCAGGCAGTGTATATAGGCAGGCAGGCAGTGTATATAGGCAGGCAGGCAGGGTATATAGCAGACTGCAGTGCACATAGCACAAGAGGCTCCATTCCAATTCTGCCTTCTGCTGCTGTTAGATATTTCTGGAAATAGGCCCAGGTCTCAGGGGCCAGGAATAATTTTTTTTGCATCTTAATCCTCATTATTTGCTTAAAAATCAATCCAGAGAACACGGTTTTTCTGCGCCATTTGCTTGTTGGCACTGCAGAATACAGCCAGGTCCTTTCCATATTACAGCGCTGGAAATCCAGCTATTTAAAACTGTGTTTTCTCCGTCACACGGATCACATATACGTTGCCTTAAAATACTGCCATCTCTGGCCTACATTAATTTTTTTTTTCAGTGTGTCAGCAAAGTTATTGACACTGGTTTGCTGTTCAAAACAGTTACCTACAGGACAGGTATTTAAAACTGTGTTTTCTCCGTCACACGGATCACATGTACATTTTCACAAAAACTGCCATTTCTGGCCTCCATTAAAAAATTTTTTCAGTGTCTCAGTGAAGCAATTCACAGCAGTTTGCTGTTCAAACTGCTTACCTACAGGCCAGGTATTTAAAACTGTGTTTTCTCTGTCAAACGGCTCACATATAAGTTCTCTCCAAACTCAGTCATTTGTAGTGAGCGTGGAAGATACTGTCCTCCATTTAAAATGGGCAAGGCACGTGGCAAGGGACGGGGAACTGGACGTGATGGTAATGGTGCATGCAGAGGCCGAGGACAAGGCCGTGGGCAAGCCGAAATTGTGCCAAAACAAACTCCCACATCTTCTCGCCTGACCTTCCTGTCCCAATTTCTAGGGGACCGCAGCACACCACTATTGAACCCAGAGCAGTGTCAAAAGGTTGTTGGTTGGATAGCGGATAATGCTTCCAGTCACTTATCCACCACCACCACCACCACCCTGTCTTACACATGGTCAAGTCTCAGTAGCTGTGAGTTTGGACCGCATATTCCTCACCCTGATGCTCCTTCCTCCCACCATGCCGAGTATCCAGAGACAACTGATCCCACACTTGGACACTCTGAAGAGCTGTTCACTTTTCCATTTAAAGATTCGGGCCTCTCGCCCGGTCCACTTGAAGCGGGGCAAGAGGAGATCGCGTGTAACAATGCCCAAATATATGAGCAGCCACGGTCACACGAAGGCGATGGTGGGAACGTGTCAAGAGAGGTGGACGATAATGAGACACAAGACACAATTGCTATAAAGTCAGGAAGTCAGGAGGAGGACCAGGGTGCGGAAGTGGAAGACGAGGTGGTGGATGATATAGTAACTGACCGAACCTGGCAGGAGGACATGCAGAGCGAGGACAGCAGCACACAGGGAGAGGGATGCAGAGCACCCCAACAGGCAGGAATAAGCAGTGTGGTGGCCACAGACAGAAGGCAGGCAACCGTTCCCCGTAACACTAACATGAAGGAAGTTGCCAGTACAACTGTTAGGTCTTCCCGAGTCTGGTTGTTTTTTAAAGACTCTGCCGATAACCCCAAAAAGGCCATTTGCACCACCTGCCAGGCCAGCATTAGCAGGGGTGGCCAAACGACCAGCCATACCACCACCTGCATGATCAGGCACATGGCAGCAAAGCACCCGACTTTGTGGGATGAACCCCATGGTCCAGGAATAGTGTCTGCGGGTGGCATCATTGCTTCTTCCGCTGTTGTGCATGCAAGCCAATCCCCTGTCCATTGTGCATGCAAAGATGCGTCCTGCTCTGCACCTGTCGTTCGTTGCACACGCTCAAGTAGCAGCATCAGGAAGCACGTCTTTGTCCTTGTCCCAGCGCAGCATTCAGTTGTCCATACCCCAGTCCTTGGAACGCAAGCGCAAATATGCAGCCAACGCCCCACAGGCCACAATACTAAATTCTCACATTTCACGACTGCTTGCGCTCAAAATGTTGCCTTTTAGGCTCGTGGAGACGGAAGCATTCCGCAACCTGATGTCGGCGGCCATCCCTCGGTACTCGGTCCTCAGCCGCCACTATTTCTCCCGGTGTGCCATCCCCGCATTACACAAGCAGGTGTCCCAAAACATTAGCCGTGCTCTCAACAATGCAGTTACCGGTAAAGTCCACTTAACCACGGACACGTGGACAATTGCTTGTGGGCAGGGACGGTACATCTCACTGACGGCACACTGGGTTAACATAGTGGAAGCTGGGACCCAGTCAGACCTTGGGACAGAACACGTTCTCCTGAAGCCAAGGATTGCGGGCCCTAGGTCAATCAGGGTTGCCCCCACTGTCTACAGCTCCTGCACCTCATTCTCCTCAGCCTTCTCCTCCTCTTCAGCCTCCATCTCCGAAATGACCACATCAGTCACAAGCTGCAAGCACTGCAGCACTGACTCGGCCAAGCGGCAACAGGCTGTGCTGAAGCTAATATGCTTAGCTGAAAAACTGCACAATGCTGAAGAGTTGTGGACAGCTCTGAAAGAGCAGGCAGATCTGTGGATCACACCGCTGAACCTACAGCCAGGCATGGTCGTGTGTGACAATGGCCGGAACCTGGTGGTGGCTCTAAGGCGAGGCGAGCTCACACACGTACCATGCCTAGCCCATGTGCTTAACCTCGTGGTACAGCGGTTTCTCAAATCCTACCCAGAGCTGCCGGATCTGCATGTTAAAGTACGCCGCCTGCTCACAATCAAAGAGGATGCATTGCAAGCGGAGCACGAAGAGATGGAGCTAGGGACCATACAGGGAGATTACACACAGCCAAGCCTCAACTCATCCCAACGTGGATTGGGAGACAATGAGGAAGAGGAGGAGGAGGAGGAAAGACAGGAGCTAGTTTCATGCACTATAGACGGTACGACCTGCATAACTTTCATACCGTCTGTTCAGCGTGGATGGCCAGAGGACAGAGAGGAGGAGGAGGAGGAGAGCATGGTCAGTCATCCTCTTGGTGAGGGCACGGAAGTCTTGCCTGTTAGTAGTCTGGCACGCATGGCCGAGTTTATGTTACACTGCCTTTCCCATGACCCACGCGTTCTCAAAATTTTGGGTGACAGTCATTACTGGTTGGTTACACTTCTAGGCCCATACTACAAGGAGAACTTTATATCTCTTATTCCTGAGGCGGACAGGTCTACAAAAATGGGGCTGTACCAGAAGGCCCTTGTTGCGGGACTATTAAAAAAATTCCCATCTGAAAATGCTGGTGGCAGAGGGCACACTTTGTTGGACAACCAAGGAGTACAGGCGAGAGAGACACAACTTCAATCCAGCAGAGGCAGGGGAACACTGTCAAAGTTCTGGGAGAGTTTTCTCAGACCCTCCCATCACATAGGCCCTGAGGCGTGGAGTACTCTCACAAGGAGTGCAAGGTTTGGGAAGATGCTGAGGGAGTCCCTTACCGTACCAACGTCCTCCGTGATTCCGCTGTGCCTTATAACTATTGGGTATCCAAGCTGGATACGTGGAATGAACTGGCTCTCTATGCCTTGGAGGTCCTGGCCTGCCCTGCCGCCAGCGTTTTATCAGAGCGGGTTGTTAGTGCCGCTGGTGGAATTATAACTGATAAGCGCATCCGCCTGTCAACTGAAAATGCTGACAGGCTGACTCTTATAAAAATGAACAAGGGCTGGATTGGGCCAGACTTCTCAATACCACCGAATGATAGCAGCGTAACATAATCTCCAATCCAGTGTCTTCTTGGGAGGTGTATTCCCATGCACCTTTTCACACCCACACATGGGTATAAGCTTCCTGATTTTGTCTATTTACACTTGTCCTCCTCCTTCTCCTCATCCTCCACCACCATATCACCAGGGTGACCGTGGTCCGTGATGCAACACCCACCTAATTTTTTTAAACGGTGTTTATGATGCCCGTAAACAATTTTTTTTATACAGTATGTTCATGTATACCCCCCAGGGGTAAATGTTTGTCAGCCCATATACTTAGTGCATGGGCATTACAAGTATAGGAGGCCCGCTCCTTTCTAATGGGAACATTTTTTTATGAGGCCCTCCTCTATGTCTCTTCCAAGGGGCACTGAAGTGCCTCCAAATTTTTGGCAGCCCTTGCATTCTCTGCATAGGCTAACACTATGGGAGATTCTCTCCTTTCTAATGGGAATTTGTCATTACTGTGGCTCTGCTCTGTGTGTCTTTAAATTCTTAGTGGAGTTTTTCCTAAAATTGTCAGCCGTTGGACTCACTGCATAACCTATAACTGTATAGCAGACCCTCTCCTTTCTAATGGGAACATGTCGTACCTTGTTACTGTGGCCCTGCTCCGTGTGTCTTTAAATTTTTAGTGGGGTTTTTCTTAAAATTGTCAGCCCTTGGACTCACTGAATATCCTATAACTGTATAGCAGACCCTCTCCTTTCTAATGGGACCATGTCGTACCTTGTTACTGTGGCCCTGCTCTATGTGTCTTTAAATTCTTAGTAGGGTTTTTCCCAAATTTTGGCAGCCCTTGCTGTCACAGCATGGGCATTACCACTCTAGGAGACCCGCTCCTTTATAATGGGAACATTTTTTTTTACAGAGACCCTCCTCTAAGTCCCTTCAAAGGGGTATTGGGTTGCGTCCAAATTTTTGGCAGCCCTTGCTGTCACTGGATACGCAATAACAGTATAGGAGACCCACTTGTTAATAATGGGAACAACAAAGCATAGCCGGCTGATGGCTCTCTAATAATAGCTAGGGCCGACTGCTGGCCTTTTAAGAATAGTAAAGGCGGTCTGATGTCCCTATAAAAATAGTCTTTATGACTTTCAGAGTCCCTCCATCATAAATAAAACAGGATGTGTCTGATGATGTGTCACACACCACATTGCCAGATAAGGTTGTAAAATGTTAAAATGTCATTTCCCGGTGAATGCATTTGTCTTTAAAAAAAAAAACGTAGAAAAAAACAAAACAATAGGATCTTTCTTTAGTATAAAAAACAGCCACCAATTTAACAACAATGTAATCACATTGTTCAGCTCATGCACCTCCTCCTCCATCTCCAAAATGACGACATCAGTTACAAGCTGACAGCACGGCAGCACTGCCTTGGCCAAGCGACAACAGGCTGTGCTGAAGATAACATGCTTAATGCTTAATTGACAAACCACCCAGCGCTGCAGAGTTGTTGAAAGCTGTTACACAGCAGCATGATCTGTGGCTCTCACGGCTGAACATACAGCCAGGCATGGTCGTGTGTGACAATGGGCAGAACCTGGTGATGGAGAAATGACAGCCGGGGTACATACGGTTTCCCTCTATGCCAGTCCTTTCACCGAGCTAAAGAATATGGCGGTGAAATTCAACTCCCACTGAGAAGCTGTTTTAGATTGAAAAACATTGTGCCCACCAGAGGATTTGATTCTGAGGGCTAACCTTTCTCCCTCGCTCAAGAGCCCCATAGCTGCTGCAAAGTTAGCGCTATCATGAACTCTCCTGAGGTAGAAGCCAAGGCACACCAGAGGATTCTCTGGTGGTACCGTCCAACCCTGCCAAGAAGCAGTCCTGGCTAAGAAAAGTGTGTGGAAAGGTTCCCGGACACTCTATGGCTGCTTTTTTACTGAGGAGGATACACACGCAAACACGGGGAGAACATACAAAGTCCTTACAGATGTTGTCCTTGCTGGGATTTGAACGCAGGATCCCAGTGCTGCAAGTCTTCAGTGCTAACCACTGATCCAATGTTCTGCCGTTCACCCTCTAATATCTAACAGGCTGGAGAAACTTGCACCTACTGCCACTCTATCTTCAGCTCCTTTGTGAGAAAATGTATTTGGGCAGCCACTCAGTCTACCAAATAAAATTCCTGAGAAGGAAATTCTGGATGGCTTTGCTACTGGTACTGGGGGCAGTGCTAATACCATGGCGTTGTACCATAGTTTGCTGGAAATATTCCAGGCTGGTAGGAGGCAAGCAAATTCCCACAGAAAAGTACCAGCAGTAATGTTCAGGGACCCGCTCTTGTAGAAGACGGGGACAACACCGGGAGAAATTGTGGCGGCTGGGGACCGAGTATGGACACGAGGCATGATGCATGTGGTTGTGAAAAGCTTCCACCTCCACAAGCATAAAAGGCCACATTTCAAGTGACAGCAGCTTTACAGGACTTCCTGTGAGAAATGACATGCAGGATAGATAGGGTTTCCCTCTATGCCAGTCCTTTCACCGAGCTAAATACAACTCTCAGCAAAAATAGTTGTGGACTGGCTCCGTACCATCCCTGGCCACATTCACCTGTCCATGTGTTTGTGGTTAGGCGGTCCTTCCCAGTAAGTGCACTGGGGAGGGCACGGGTAATGTTATGGTACCCGTGCTTGTGGAAGGCGGAGGCGATACCGGAAAATATAGTGTCGGCTGGTGATCGAGTATGGACACCCGGCCGCTGCCGGCATGAGGTTGTGAAAAGCTTTCGCCTCCACGAGCTTAAGATGCCATATTTCAAGAGCAAGCAGCTGCCCAGAAATCTGGCAGTTTAGTATTGCCACCTGTGGGTGGATGGCTGGCTGCATACTTACACTTGCATTCCAAGTAACAGAAAACTAAGCAGATGGTGGCCTCTATCATCATCATGGCCTCACCTCGGCACTATGAACTTGTGTCACCCAGGGGGAATATAGGGGACTCGTTACCCGGGCCTTTTACCTTGTTTAGGAGGTCACGGCATTCAGCTCCCGGGCCCGTACTCTGGGTCTCTCTTTAAAAGGGGATTTTAGTGTACAGTTTGTCTCGTGACGCCACCTGTGGTTTCCGGTAATGGTTACCGGTGCTGCTGCAGACCTCCGGGGGGTGATGGGATGGCAGCTGGGATGTTTCTGCTCCCCACAGGTGGAGTGGGCCCCCGGGGCAGTGTAGGTGCAAATGGTGGTGATGCTGGGGCTTGCAGTGCACGAGAGATGGCGCAGCAGGAGTAACTGACAGAGACAGGGGATTCACTTCAGTACCTTTACTGGTGCGGATGTCAGGTACGGTCCAGGGTACTCGGTAGGAAGGGTGGACTTCAGGACTTCTCCCCAGTGAGTGGGTATAAGGCCTCCTTGTCCGTGTCTCCCTCTCTCTAAGCTCCTGGCCAGTCTGCAACTGGGCCTAGCTTCTGTGTCGTGCTGTTCCTTCACTTGTCGCTTGGTGGTAGGACCTTTTTCTGGCAACCACTATCCCTGGACGCTGGGGCCTTCGTGGTTCCTAGTCCTGTCAAGGGTTTAGCTTCAGGTCGACCAGGGACTTGTAGTCCTCCTGGTATGCCGGTGATCCCTACTGGGTATAAAGGACCCTGTAGGCGCGGACCCGGTGCTCCGGTTCACGTCTTCGGGTGAGTCTATGATGCTCCTCTGCCCCCTCAACTCCTTTCTCTTCTCCTCTTTGCCTCTGGCCACACTCGGGGCCCTCAATACAGCAGCAGACGTGCTGCGTCTTCACTGCTCTCAGTGGCAGCACACTCTCTGACTAAACTGACTGCCTAACTCCACCCTCCAGTATATATGTCCCTATCCCGGCTCACTCTGGTGGTATGAGGTGGAAGGGTGGAGGTGTTTGTTTGTAATGAGGGCCTCTTGTGGAGAAGTCCGTCCATGCACCCTTTTGGGTCCTGTGGTACCTGTGAACAGCAGGGTGCCACATTCCCCCTAGTACAATTCAGTACTCCTGTACTGAAGCATTTTGTAACAGGTTACAACAATAACAATAATAATTCTATTAACAATAACAACAATTAAGTTACAGTATGTCCCGTAGCCAGGTGTCCATTTCACAGAAGATGGTATAACATGAGTAACATGAGGGACCCACCTGAAATCCCTCAACGTAGGCCCTGGGCGTGGCTACAGGGCATAAGTGATCCAGCTGCTGGACCACGTCTTCGGCCACGCCAAACGGGTTTTTGTTCAGTGGTCAAATAAGGGGGCACTTTTGATGAGTGCAACTATTTACAGCGACAGTTTTTGGCTGCTCACAGTCCTAAGCCTACAAGTCTCTGTACTTTGACGGGTAACTACAGGCACACATTAATTTCAGTTTACACAATAAACAATAGGCAATACCCAACTGGGTAACTATTTATAATGTAGGCACTTTGTGCTTATTCCCTAAACCTGGCAGGGATTTGTCCTTGTGTGCTGCGTGTGGACCTTCGTAGCACTGGGGTTATACTGGTGTCTGTGCATGCACTCTCTGCTAACCTATCAGGTGTATGTGCTGGTAGATTATAGAACTGCCTCAATCTCTCTAAGGGACTGGCAAGTTCACTGATTACTGGGCCTTCAGGCTCTGCCTCAACGGGTGATCCTCCTCTGACTGGGGACTCTTCCTGTTCCTGAGCAGGTTCTTCTAGAGCGCTCACAGGTTCTTCTTGTGGTTGATAGAAGTGTATTACTGGTATAATAACTGCTCCATCAAGTTGAGGCCAGTCTGCAGGGAAATCTCCTAGAACTGTGTGAAGCACATCTTCCTTGGGTTCTTCCGGTGCTATAAAAGGTACTTCTTCCTCCGTTGTCCTCAGTAGAACTGGGCACACTTTCAAGTGGTCTCTTGAGACTGTTGCGGTTGTCTTACCTCCTTCCTTACTAATCAGGCAGGTTTTACTGTTTTCAAATCTGGAGTTTAGCACAGTGTAGGGCTCTCTTTCCCACTGGTCATCGAGCTTGTGACCTCTTCTTTTCCGCTTCAGCACTATCTCTCCAAGCGCCAAGGGTACTGCTGGTGCATGTTTATTGTACTGCTCTTCCTGTCTTTCCCTCACTTCGTTTAGACTGTCTTCGACACAGGCCTGTACCTTCCTGTACTGCTCTTGCCGACTTGTGTCCCAATCTTCAGTGGACGTATCTGCAGCAGGTTCTACCACTCCGAGTTCCAGGTCCATGGGCAATTTTCCAGGACTTGCTCTTATGAGGTACACTGGGGTACAATTTCTAGAACTCACGGGTATGTCGTTATACAGGTCCACTAGGTCAGGTAGCTTTTCTGGCCACTGGTTTCTTTCTTCCAAGGGTAGGGTTTTCAACAGGTCTATAACGATGTTGTTCATTTTCTCGCACATACCGTTGTCTGCGGATGATATGGCGTAGTCCGGATCTTCTTGCATCCATACAGGTGGCAGAATTCCTTGAATAACTCAGCTTCGAAAGCAGGGCCTTGATCTGTGAGCACCTTTTCTGGATATCCATGGGGTCTGCAGAAGTAGGCTTGGAACGTTCTTGCTGCAGTTTCTGCTGTCAGGTCCTTGACAGGGGCTACCACCAGGACCCGGGAATAGTGATCCACCATGGTCAGGGCATAGGAGTAACCTGATCAGCTGGGTGACAGTTTGACGTGATCCAGAGTGACAATCTCCAGGGGTTGGGTTGTTTTAATGGACTGCAAGGGTGGTTTCTGGCTGCCATAGTCTTTCCTTCTGAGGCTACAGGGTCCACAATTCCGGCACCACCTTTCTATGGAACTCCGCTTTCCAACCCAATAGAACCGGTCCTTCAGCAGGGTTTCCAGCTTCTTCCGGCAAAAGTGACCTGCTTGGTCGTGGTAGGCCTCTAACACCATCTGGATATCTGTCCTAGGTACAACAATCTGCCACACCATTTCATGGGTCTTGGGGTTGACATACCTTCTGCACAGCTTCTCTCTGTAGATGAACAGCCAGCTTCTCTCATTCCATAGGTGCTTGGCTTGTGGGGGAGCATCCTTCTCCAGGTGAGAACCTTCTTGGGTTATCAGTCTTTTGATGAGGCTGACAACCGGGTCACTGTCCTGGGTCTCCTTCCAGCAGTGATGAGGTAGAAGGTTTGGCGTCCTACCATGACATCTTCTGGAGGCGTGCTGCTCGTGGACCATTCCATTTCTGTGGAAAGCAGGTAGTTCAATTTCTTCGAGATCATCCACTTCATCCTCGGTGTCCAACTGGTGGGGCATTCTTGACAAGGCATCAGCATTGGTATTCATGTGACCCGCCCGGTACTTGATTGTGAACTGATAATTCTACAGTCTGGCCACCCAATGCTGTTCCAGGGCTCCCAACCTGGCTGTCTCCAGGTGTGTCAAGGGATTATTGTCAGTAAAGGCTGTGAATTTAGTTGAGGCTAGGTAATGCTTGAATCTTTCAGTGATAGCCCAGACCAAGGCCAGGAACTCCAGCTTGAAGGAACTGTAATTCTCCGGGTTCCTCTCAGTAGGGCGAAGCTTCCGACTGGCATAAGCAATTACCCTTTCTCTTCCATTTTGCTTCTGGGACAACACAGCTCCCAGTCCCTCGTTGCTGGCATCGGTATACAAGAGGAAAGGCTGGCTGTAGTCAAGGTAAGCCAGGATTTCTTCACCAGTTAGAACTTCCTTCATTTCTGCAAAGGATTCAGCCTGTTCCTTACCCCACTGGAATGGGGGATTTTTACCTCTCTTGGACTGTCCTACAAGAGATCTTGTAAAGGTGCTGCCTTTTTGGTGTAATCCTTTATGAACCTCCTGTAGTACCTGACCAGTCCCAGAAACTGACGTACTTCCTTGATGTTTCTCGGTTCAGGCCACTTCTGGATGGCAGTGACCTTCTCCGGGTCTGGTGCTACTCCCTCTGAGCTGACCACGTGTCCCAGGTACTGAACCTTCTGCTTGAGCAGGTGGCACTTAGAAGGTTTTAATTTCATCCCATACCGGGACAATGCTTCAAATACCTCCGCCAGGTGCTTCAGATGGTCTTCATACGTCCTCGAGTACACGATAACGTCATCCAGGTACAGCAGCACTGTCTCAAAGTTCCGGTGTCCTAAGCAACATTCCATCAACCTCTGGAACGTCCCGGGGGCATTGCAGAGCCCAAATGGCATACTGTTGAACTCGCATAATCCTATCGGGGTGGTGAAGGCTGTATTCTCCCGGTCTTCCTCAGCAACAGCGACTTGCCAGTACCCGCTAGTGAGATCCAATGTAGAGAAGTAAGTGGCAGATTTTAGTGCAGCCAGGGATTCCTCTATATGGGGCAAAGGGTATGCATCTTTATGTGTTATTCAATTAATTTGTCTATAATCTACACACATCCTCATGCTACCGTCCTTCTTTCTGACCAGGACCAGGGGAGCTGCCCAGGGGCTACCGCTATCCCTTACTACCCCTGCCTTTTTTATATCATGCAACATTTCTTTGGCTTTTTGGTAATGTGCTGGTGGTACGGGTCTGTAACGCTCTTTAATGAGTGAATGGTTACCGGTGGGTATGTGGTGTTGTACCCCTTTATCCCTTCCAAAATCAAGTGGGTGTTTACTAAACACTTGTTCATATTCCCCAACCACTCTGTAAACACCGTGTTTCTGATGGACAGCGGTGGCGTCAGTCCCAACATGGAGCTGTTGACACCAATCCTCCAGCTGTGCTTCGGAGTCATTGTCCTCCACTGTATCTGATGGGGTCAAGGATTCCACTGTGTGTATGGCATCATTATTCACAGTATACAATCTGGCAACAGTGGCGTATCTTGGCAATTTAACTTCCTTCTCCCCACAATTTAGGAGACGTACAGGTACCCTTCCATTGCGTACATCAACTACCCCTCTAGCAGTTAGTAGTGCGGGTCTGTGCTCTGAGCTAATGGGCTCCAATACTGCCTGTTAGTTCTGTCCCTTGAGACCTATTGCTGCCCTACATCAAATCAGCATTTCACTCATTGGGGGAATCACAATGGGTATCGGGTCTGTCACCCATACATTACCAATCTCACCACCTGTTAGCTTTACCTATTGCTGGTACACCAGGGCTCGAATTTCTTTCTGGAGCACCTTCCTCTGCCCTGGTTTGGTGGTGTCAGCAATCTGTTGGAGTAAAAATAACACTTCTCCCAAACAGCGGGTGGAGTTCATGTATGGACCAGTACCTTTTGTAGAGGACATCAGGTATGATGGTTACATGTGAGCCGGTATCCAGTAATGCAGGTGTTGCTATGCCGTCCAGCATGATGGACAGGAAAGGCCTTCCTCCTACAAAACGGTGGTACCAGCTTGATGGGCCTGGTTGGTCTACTCCTGGGTGTCGGCCCTCGGCCCCAGGGTTTGTCTGTTTAAAGGACAGTTCCCCGCGGTGTGGCCTGCCTTGTGGCAACGGTAGCAGATGAAGTCTCCTGGAGAGCGACGTTGGTCGTTGGTCCTTCCAATGGGGTGGCGCTGTGCTCCTCCTTCTCCTCATCCAGGGGACATCCTCAGGACTGTCGGCGAGTAGGATCCTTCCTTCCGGCTCAGGCTCCGTCCGTAGCTGCAGGGTGCTCAGGACAGTGGTCAGGGTTTTACTTAGCTGATGCACTTCAGAGCGCAGGCTGTCCAGCTCGCTAGGGGGCACTGTTTGCATCTTTGCTTCAGCCGTTAATGAAGGAACAGTGGGTGCTGCGCGCACTGGGGTGGCCCCACCCTGGTAACGCTGGATATCCGTATCTGATGGTTCCAGGGGCTGCAGACCCTTAATAGCCATGTCCTTCAGGGTATCAAAGGTGGCATTTGGATGATCTAAGGCCTACCACTGTACGGTTCTGCTCTCCTCCTGGGATCTCAACCCCCGGATGAACTGTTCTGTCAGCATTTTGTCCTCACCATGTATGCTGGCTGGACTAACCTGTTTCAGGGCCCGCAGGGCTTCCTGTAAGTGCCAGGCATAGCCCCGGAAACTGTCCTCAGGTTTCTGGGTACAGTGGTAGAACCTCATCCGGAGATCTGTCTCAGTGCGGTTTTCAAACACAGTTTGCAGTCTCTTAAAGATAATGGATACTGATTCCTGGTCTGCGGCTGGCCAGGTTTCAACTTCCCGCTCTGCGGAACCAGTCAGTTGTCCCAGCACAACAGCGGCTCTCTGTTTACCAGCCATTGAATACATGTCCGATACACCGCATATTTTCCTTTTGAATCCAGACAGGGTGTCTGGTTTGTCGTCATACTGGGGAAGCCATTTTGCTCCAGGGATATAGGGCAGGGCCATGGGTATCAACGGAGTCGTGACCCCTGCTGGTGGGGCGGCCGCTCCGGCCTGAGCAGCGCCGGGCGCAAGTTGAGCATCAGGAGCGTTAACCGGTGCTCCGGCGTTTTGCTGGTCATCGGCCATGGTTGCACCCCCCTAGTGAACCGTAGCCTACCTCCTTTACTTTTGATCTGGAAGGCCGCAGCTCCGCAGGCGACGGTCTCCTTCCAGAACCTGACGCTTCCTGGTGCTGCGTCAGAGCGTGAGGCGGGGCTTAAGCTTTGTGCGCTTCCTATGGTCACGATTCTTTAGTTCCCGCGGTTACGTGCCTCTTCTTCCCGCGCCGCAGCGCGGTAATGGCGGCGATGTTCACCAGAGTTAAAACACAGTTCAATTACGGCACACAGTACCCGGTGGAAACGGGCACGAAATCCTGTTCGTGACGCCAGGAAAGAGAGCTGTGTCACCCAGGGGGAGTATAGGGGACTCGGTACCTGGGCCTTTTACCTTGTTTAGGAGGTCACGGCAGTCGGCTCCCGGGCCCGTACTCTGGGTCTCTCTTTAAAAAGGGGTTTTAGTGTAAAGTTTGTCTCGTGACGCCACCTGTGGTTTCTGTTAATGGTTACCGGCGCTGCTGCAGACCTCCGGGGGGTGATGGGACGGCAGCTGGGATGTTTCTGCTCCCCACAGGCCGAGCGAGCCCCCGGGGCTGTGTAGGGGCTTGCAGTGCAGGAGAGATGGCGCAGCAGGAGTAACTGACAGAGACAGGGGATTCACTTCAGTACCTTTACTGGTGCGGATGTCAGGTACGGTCCAAGGTACTCGGTAGGAACGGTGCACTTCAATACTTCTCCCCAGTGAGCGGGTATAAGGCCTCCTGGTCCGTGTCTCCCTCTCTCTAAGCTCCTGGCCAGCCTGCAACAGGGCCTAGCTTCTGTGTCGTGCTGTTCCTTCGCCTGTCGCTTGGTAGTAGGACCTTTTTCTGGCAACCACTATCCCTGGACGCCGGGGCCTTCATGGTTCCTAGTCCTGTCAAGGGTTTAGCTTCAGGTCAACCAGGGACTTGTAGTCCTCCTGGTATGCCGGTGAACCCTGCTGGGTATAAAGGACCCTGTAGGCGAGTACCGAGCATTAACAAGCACGTTCGCTCATCACTAACTCTAACCTTTTCAGGTGAACTTTTGAATGCACATGTCCAACTGTTCAATGTTTCAGGACTTTTTGCACAACTTGCTATTCTCTAACATGGAGCTTATTGGTAAAATTCACAACAGGTGTTTGATTCATGAATCGGCCAACATATTTTGGGGGTTCAATTAGGATTGGTATTTAAATTGTCCTCCTCATCGTGCTGTTCACATTTTGACATTATGAGACCAAGACAACACCTAACAATTGATCAACAGTACCTTGCCATTGCGAGGCTTCAAGCAGGATGTTCACAGTGGCCACTGAGCTTAGAGCATCAAAGAGTGTCATCAGCAGGTTGCAACAGAGATACAGAAAGACTGAGAGAGTTACAGAAAGGCAGAGAAGTGGAAGTCCGTTGGCCACATCCCACATTGATGACTGTTTCATTGTGTACAATGCTCTTCGGAACCGAATGATGAATGCCACACAACACATTTAAAGAAGGTGAGAGGCACCTAAGTGTCACGTTAGACTCTCGAAACTGTTTACATCAGTGTGATCTGCGAGCTAGATGACCTGCAAGTGTACCTGACCACACTATCAAGTGCCAGTGAGCATTTATGATGGACATGAAACCAGTGGGCCTAAGTGCTGTTCACTAATGAAAGTCGATTCACGCTGAGCTGAATACTTTGTGAATGTTACAGTGAGAAGCCCCTGCGGACACAGACAGCTTGGAGCCCCTGTGCAAGAAATATGTTTGGACCTCCCTCCTTTTATGGCGACCAAGCTGACCAGGAACCGGAGCCGCCAGCAGACTTCGGTGTCCTCACGATCACGCATGACGTCATTGCCCCCAGTCATGGGCATGCCGAGGTCAGCAGCTGGCCGTAAATTGGAGTGCAGGGAGCGGGTGGATCCCCTGCACTGCACTATATTTCAGCTGAATGCGCGTCCGAGTATACACATATAGCTGAAATATTCGCTGGTGTCAGTGGGCCACCCTCCACCTCGATACAGCTGCACTGGTAATTTGTCTGCCCCCAGGAAACCTCCTTAAGTGATATTTACCTTTACACATACTGTCTACAGCAGGGGTCCTCAAAGTATGGCCCGAGGAATTTTATCCGGCCCGCCGGGCTGTGGGCGGAGGAGAGCGGCGTTAGCGCCCGCTCCCTCCCGCTTGCTCAGGGTCCAGGCAGCCGGATACTTACCTCTCCACGTGCCTCTGCTGATCCGCTGTCTTCCTGCTGTGCGCTCCCTGTGACGTCTCAGGTAAGAGGGTGCGGTGACGTCTTTCCACCGCGCCCTCCCCTGAGCCGTCACAGGCAGCGCAGAGCGGGAAGACGCCAGCGACGCTGGAGTCCAGACCCAAGCAGCGGCAGCAGGTGAGAATTGAGGTGAGTATTTTATTATTTTTTTTAAATGTATGGAGGCATGGGGCATAATATTAGGGGTGACATCCTGCATGGGGCATAATATGGGGGGTGACATCCTGCATGGGGCATTAAATGGGGGAAGTGACATGCTGCATGGGGCATTATAAAGAGAGGGGAGTGATATCCTGCATGGTGCATTATAACGACAGGGGAGTGATATCCTGGTGGGGCATTATATGGGGGGGTGACATCCTGAATGGGGCATTATATGGGGGGGTGACATGCTGCATGGGGCATTATATGGGGGGTGACATCCAGCATGGGGCATTATAAAGACAGGGGAGTGATATCCTGCATGGGGCAACAGCCTGCCTATTGAGGACCTATGCTGCCTATTGGGGACATTTACCTGCCTATTGGGGACATTTACCTGCCTATTGGGGATCTATGCTGCCTATTGGGGACATTTACCTGCCCATTGAGGACCTATGCTGCCTATTGGGGACATTTACCTGCCTATTGGGGACCTATGCTGCCTATTGGGGACATGTACCTGCCCTTTGAGGACCTATGCTGCCTATTGAGGACCTATGCTGCCTATTGGGGACCTTTACCTGCCTATTGAGGACCTATGCTGCCTATTGGGGACATTTACCTGCCTATTGGGAACATTTACCTGCCTATTGGGGACCTATGCTGCCTATTGAAATACCGGTTGATTTAACTTTACTTGTTCTTCATTTTAAATATTGTATTTGTTCTTGTATTGTTTTTTACTTCATAATATGTGCAGTGTGCAGAGGAATTTGTTCATAGTTTTTTTTAAAAATTATATTCTGGCCCTCCAATGGTCTGAGGGACAGTGAACGGGCCCCTGTTTAAAAAGTTAGAGGACTCCTGGTCTACAGATATATATACACATAGATAGCTACTGTACACTCAGATACTACCATATATACAGTATATTGTACTGTGGTTATCTTTGGGTGAATACACACATACTATACATACACAGATAATCTCAGTACATCAGTGCACAGAGATACATATAAACACTACATAGGTACATACAGTACACATACTTACATATGATGTCCCTCTGGCAGGTGCATTCTCCCATCTTCGGCAGCTCCTTCCCGTTGGTCTTCTGTCCTCCATCAGCACTACTGGCCAGATCTCCAGCTGTCAGCCAGTCCTGTCTTCTCAATACCTCCATGCAGTTAGTAAATCTGACACTAGCCTCCTGAGAAGTTCTGAGCTGCCTGACCCATAGTACCATCGGCCATCACATCAACCTCCTCTCCCTCCTGCAGCCACTTACCACCCCCTGTACTAAGTGGGATTTATTGGGGAACTGAGCCACTCAGGCAGCATTCACACTGCAGCTACTGCTTGTGAATGGGCCAGTGCAGCAGTTGTCCAATAAAGCCCCCTCAGGAGGGCATGGGGGATTAATGTAATAGCTCATGAGAATATTGATCAGGCAGATCAGTTATAAGAACTGCTCAGAAGGAAGGAAAGTTATCAGCTGTACTGACTGCTTGGAGGCTGTTCAGAGCTGCAGTCAGAGGCAGTGAAGAAGCAGGAGACAGGATTGGCTGAGAACAGCAGCCATACTTACCAGGCCTGCTTCCTCCTGCCTGTGCCTGAATGCTAATAGGCCGGGCGAGTCCATGGGTGTCCAGGAATCTCGAGCTCCTGCAGCATAGAACCAGCAGCACCAACTAAGAGGAGAGAAAAGGGCCCATTCTGACATATTTTGCGGAGTGCAGGCCCCTGTGTGACCGGAAATGAATCAGGTACGGGCCTCTTCCTCTCCTCTTAGTGGAGATGTTGCCGCTGGCTCTATGTGAGAACCAGACATTACAGCAGCTGATCGGGCCCCCTCTCCTTTGGGGCCCCTGTACGCTTCTACTTAAATGCCCTACTTTCATGATAAAATATCACTGTAGCGTGAACTTTTTACATTTTACATAAATTTCGCCCGAAAATCAAATATCCCTAACTTTTTGTGAGTAATGTATATTTAACACTGTGTATCTATAATTACTCCATCACAAGTACTGATCTACTGGATTTATCCTGACTTGATTAACTGTTAATGTCTTAAATCTTCTTGAGGATAATAGGTCAACGACATGCTCTGTTGATTGGTTTTTAAGTATTGACTGGTTCTGGTTGGTGGTGGTCTGAGTTGGATAGGCCCTACTAGGGGACACCAGGGCCAGCCATCGTTGAGCGGGGGCGCTATTTGCAAACTTAGAGTGGACGAAACGCATTGTGACCTAATACGCACTATTACTGTACTGGAGGAACGTTATACTCCAATGCACTTTAATACTGGATTATATTTAAAGACAAAATACCACTAGAGTATATTAAGACCTGGTAAACCTGGACACAAATCTTATTGGGGCATATAAGGACGCCCTTTATCTCTGCCTGGGTTTATAATTGTGATATTGTAATCCAGCAAGTAGTTAGAGGAGTTATACAGAGGCAGGCAGACTCCTTATTTCAGTAGATATCTTATTGGGAGACCTTTCTATAATGCAGTAATGCTGGTGCTGTACAGAGGATGGAGGATTCATATATCCAGGCAGATCAGGGGGAGAGAGAGAAATAGACACAATATATTCATCCTCCCACAGACAACCTGGACTTGATAGTTGCAACTTTGTCTCCACCCATGGAAGATTTCCACTGACACCATGAATCCTCACAGAGGCTGTGTGCCCACGATGCGCTTTTTAAGCGTTTCCGCAGCAGCAAAAATGCCGCAGAAAAACTTAAAAAATGCATGGAAGAAGGCCTGCCATGTCCCCAATGATAATCCACATGTGCTGTGCACATGCTGCGGAAATTTATCATTGCCGAAAAAAATGCAGCACTACCAATTGTTTTGTGGAAGCGCTGTGTTTTCGCCGCCATTGACTTGCATTGGAACGCATGGATTACGCATTACTGTATATGTAGATGCGCATTCCATGCGTTCTAATGTGAGGATGACACCCAGGTCTAGAGGAGAGGAGAATCTCCTCCGGACCCGGGTACCATAGAACCTGTGAAAAACAGAATAAAATAAAAAATAAATGTTATATTTACCTTCTGACGGCCCCCGCTCTCCTTGTCTTCGCTTGCCGGCAGCTCGCGATGGACTGGAGGACCTGCGCTGACGCCATAGTCATGTGACGGGTCACGCGACGCTGACGTCAGCAGGTCGTTCAGTGTACCGCGATCTGCCGGCAAGGGAGAACGGAGGGAAGCAAGACACCGGGGGCCACCGGAAGGTAAGTATATATTTATTTTTAAATTTTTAAACATTCTTTACGGTCACACTATATAAATCCACGCTGTTTGCATAGATTTATATAGTGTGACCAAGCTGACAAGCACTTTCCAAGTGATGCTAAAATCGCTTGGAAAGTGCTTGTCAACCCGCATTCGGAAATGCATGTGAAGAACGCTTCACATCCGCATGTCCCTGGCAGGAAAAACGCATGTACAATCCGCATGTACAATCCGCATGTACAATCCACATGTATAATCCGCATGTACAATCCGCATGTACAATCTGCATGTACAATCCACATGTACAATCCACATGTATAATCCGCATGTACAATCCGCATGTACAATCCACATGTATAATCCGCATGTACAATCCGCATGTACAATCCGCATGTACAATCCACATGTACAATCCGCATGTACAATCCGCATGTACAATCCACATGTAGAATCCGCATGTACAATCCGCATGTACAATCCGCATGTACAATCCACATGTACAATCCACATGTATAATCCGCATGTACAATCCACATGTATAATCCGCATGTACAATCCGCATGTACAATCCGCATGTACAATCCACATGTACAATCCGCATGTACAATCCGCATGTACAATCCACATGTAGAATCCGCATGTACAATCCGCATGTACAGTCCGCATGTACAATCCGCATGTACAATCCGCATGTACAATCCGCATGTACAGTCCGCATGTACAATCCGCATGTACAATCCACATGTACAATCCACATGTATAATCCGCATGTACAATCTGCATGTACAATCCGCATGTACAATCCACATGTACAATCCACATTTACAATCCGCATGTACAATCCACATGTAGAATCCGCATGTACAATCCGCATGTACAATCCACATGTAGAATCCGCATGTACAATCCACATGTACAATCTGCATGTACAATCCGCATGTACAATCCGCATGTACAATCCACATGTACAATCCACATGTAGAATCCGCATGTACAATCCTCATGTACAATCTGCATGTACAATCCGCATGTACAATCCGCATGTACAATCCGCATGTACAATCCACATGTAGAATCCGCATGTACAATCCACATGTACAATCCGCATGTACAATCCGCATGTACAATCCGCATGTACAATCCGCATGTACAGTCCGCATGTACAATCTGCATTTACAATCCACATGTACAATCCGCATGTACAATCCGCATGTACAATCCGCATGTACAATCCGCATGTACAATCTGCATGTACAGTCCGCATGTACAATCCGCATTTACAATCCGCATGTACAATCCGCATGTACAATCCGCATGTACAATCCACATGTACAATCCGCATGTACAATCCGCATGTACAATCCGCATGTACAATCCGCATGTACAATCCGCATGTACAATCCACATGTACAATCCACATGTACAATCCGCATGTACAATCTGCATGTACAATCCGCATGTACAATCCGCATGTACAATCCACATGTACAATCCGCATGTACAATCCGCATGTACAATCCGCATGCATTTTTTCTGCCAGGGGAGATGCAGAAACGCTCAGAAAAAAATCCTGAGCATTTCTGCATCGTGGGCACATAGCCTTACAGTGTAATTGTGAGCTGTAATATTCTGCTCATAGATAAGGATGGGACTGATATAATAATATACAGAGCGGCACAATAAGTGGTATATACAGCCAGCAGTAATATCACTAGCCGTGTATAATATCCACACTGCACCTATGACGTAGTATTGGTATCATTGCCATATATTATTATCCAGCAGACAGTATGGCACTATGGGTGATTAATAGCTGGATAGACTTTCACATAGCACGGTGGAATTGAATAAAAACTATTTTAATATTGTAAATAAAAGTTATATTTTATCTTAATAGTTCACCTAATTCAGTGATATATTTTAATATTTCTGAGTTTAATAAGTCTTCTTTCAGTGATAACTATTTCTTGGACACTTACACAAAGCATTAATATTTTCTAGACGGTAATTCTACTATCTAGATAGCAGAAAGGAGGCATTATTACTATGTAAGGGGCACAGTGGTGGGCATAAGTATGTGGGGCAGTAACAGGAGCACTGCTATCATACCACACAGCAGGTGCAGTATAGTAACACATACGCATCAGCGGCTCAGCATTGTGGTATCAGCAGGGTGAGGAGATTGTGCAGGTCATTAATAGATGGGGACGGTGCTGGAAATTTGAGAAGTCAAATAGTTCTTTGTAGACAAGTCATGTCTGGAAGAAGCTGTCATATCGGTCTGGGCCAGATGGAAAAGATGGGAACAGTGAATCTATATATACTTATATACCCTATACACAATCTATAACTGTAGTGTAATCTTTTAATGTATTCCGCAGGCCTGTTATCTACCACTATATGGTCACCATGTGGCAGTAATATTGCTTTGGTTTTTGTAGAGATTTATTTTCAGTAACAGCCGGTCATCTGCTGAGATTCCCCTATACACACAGTTAGGGTGTGCAACCGTAGTTGCAACAAGGTTACCTAGTTAGGACCCATTCAGATGTGTCACCTCCCCTATGCTGAACCCTTGGCTTCACCTCTGGTGGGGTGTGACTGCTGGGACCCCCATAATCTGCAGCACAGAATCCAGCTTGTGCTTGTGCATAGAACTGAAATTGAGATCCACTAAGGAAAAAGCATCTGAGTCCTTCTTCTGAGTTCTTCTGGTGGATTCCGCATGGATCCCTAATAAAAAGCACTCAATAAAAATTTAAATGATCGCATGTGTTCATTGTAAAAACAATTTGCTTGTCATACTGTATGTTTGAGTCTTTTTCAACATTTTCTTTCCACTTTCGGCTTTAAAATTTATGAAATGGATAATGGAAGTGACTTGTTCATTCTGCTGGTGGCTTCTGTTTAGAAGACCCTCACTACTTTATACATAGTTAACAAAAAAAGATGCCAACTGCAAAAATTACAAATAAAGATTACTGAGGAAAAACACCGTCTACATTTTCCTGAAACATCTTCCTATAGAAAAACCTCAGTGGGCATGCTGGTGTCTATAAAGTAATATGTGCACGCACCCTTAGGAATAACAGAACCTCTGGTCATCTCCTCCACTCTTGGCCGGGGGTTTAGAGGATTACTGGGAGATATAGAACCAATCTTCACCTGTTTGGTGTCCAACCCATCAGACATTTATGACAAGTATGATATTGATATGCCACTAATGGCACTATTATTCAATTAGATTCAAAAGGACATTATTCAATTTTATATTTTGATTTATAGATAATTTTTAATTAAGCATTGATGGAAAGGATGAAGAGATGTTCATGGAGAGGCCTTCAGCTTTTGAAAATGTTTCTTGAAGGCCACAGGTAGATGTACAAGTCCTTCCATACAGGTACAGCATTGATGGAGGATGTGCTGCACGTTCTTCAGGGAGCTAGATGTTGGGGTTTTCTGTCCTTGAGATGTCTATAGTGCCCTGTTTACAGCAGGCAAAAATGTAGCTTTCTCCGACAGCGCGAGCAGCCCGGGACAATCCACGCCGGCAGGATGATATCATCCGGCGGAAGAGAGAACCTATGAGAAAAGATGTAAAACTGATGTAAGTAATGGAAGTCCATATTACAGGATACTACTGTGGTGTCACTGTGGGAGGACGGGAGAGGAATCTTCTCCATACAGAGGTACGGGATCAGTGTCAGTCATCATACATGTGACAATCCCACCACTGACAGATAACATCTGCTCCACATGAATCCTTCTCACTGACATCATACAACATGGAGCGTATTGTCACACTTACCTCGCCTACGTTCCCCCTCTTCTACTTTCTCAGTTTTGTCTTGTTTTCTCAGCTTTAGAAAAAATGTTCTTCTCTTCTGAACAGGAGATTCTAATGAAAAAGTCAGAAACAGATGTTGATTATAAACTTCTAAAAGATTAGCTTTGTGTCTATATAGAGTTATGTAAACTGACTAATATGCACATTACACTTTTGCATTATAGTCTATAATAGGATTTCCTATAAATCTGTACATACCTGACACTGAGGACGAGGATGACTCGCTGGTTTTAGCAGGAAAACACTGATTGTCATCATCAGTTTTGGAAGAAGAAATCTCTCTCTGCCTGATTAGAAGAAGAAAGACAAGTCAATTACAAGGAAAAACAATAGACAAATGGAAAAGCAGCTGTCTGTAAGGCCAATTAGGACACCATGAAGGGGGCATCCTGCTCAGGACCCCATTCTACCAGCAAGAATGGAGTCTAACTAGTAATATTGGCCGAAGTGAACTGGAAATGAATAGTGGGTCACATTGATCAGTTGTTACTGCAGTGTTATCACAATCCAGATCCGCAGAGATCAGCAATCATGGGGTGGTGGATGCTGGATTTAGATTTATGTTACTCGTGTCTTTTATTTGGATCTGACATATATCAGAACTGAATCTCATAATAATGATAATAATCTACTTACATGTCTGAGCGTTTTTTGCTGTTCTCTGGGGAACACTCTGAAGATGACATAGGCTTCTCTTCATTGTTCATTATCCCGGTATTGGTGGGATATAGCTAAAATGAACGGAGAAATATAAAATAGATTTATTTTTAAACTTTTTTCTAATTATAGGTTTTAGGCCATATGCACACATTGAGTATTGGTGAGTTTTTTATCTCAGTATATGTAAGCCAAAACCAGGAGTGGGTGAAAAATACAGAAGTGGTGACGTGTTTCTAATAAACTTTTCCTCTCCCTGTCCCACTTAATATTTTGGCTTACAAATACTGAGGTAAAAAACTCATCAAACACTCATTGTGTGCACATGGCCTTATACATTTTATTCGTGACATACTTACTTTAGAAAATCTTTCAGAAGATGATACAAAATTCTGGACTTCTGTCCAGTCATTGTCCCCACTTGTGTCGCCCTCATCTGAATCAGTATGTTTGTATGTTCTAGAGCGAGCTGCAAAATACAATTATTATCAGAGATAATTAGTATAAGACCAGTCACGAGGTTATGACTAATTGTCACATAAAATGAATGACAAGACACACAGCAGTTTCCTGTAGATGATGTCTCATTTTACTTACTGGTAAAGTAGCGAGTGTCCTCATCTGACTTTAGATCAGGAACAAACAGGGGCTTCTGACTTAGAATGTTGTCAAAGTCTAAGTAACGCAGAAATTGATGAAATTTGACCTCATTTGCTCCTTCTGGAAATGGAAGACAAGAAAGAAAGTGATACAGTAATTGTCAGAGAAATTGCTCCACATCTATATAGTTTATGCTAATCTAAACTGAAGATGTACTGAACGTAGGTATAGAGGTCATAGAGGTGTAATAAGTCAAAAATAATACTATTATAATATTACCTGTCCCAAGTCTATGTGTTGGATTTTTTCTCAGCAGCTCAGTTATGATGCCCCGAGCATCGCGGGGAGGAGAGTATTTATCATATGTCCAAGTTATATCATCTGTTATATAAAAAACAAATATTAGAAGAAATAGAACCTCTTTATTTTCAGAAACATCAGTTTCCTTAACAAAGCTGGGAACTAAACCACAGAATCAAGCAAACCAAATAACTGTGAGATCACATAGCATTCAGATGATTTTACTTACCCCTGAGGATACTGTGATAAATCTCCCTTTTGGAAGCTCCATTAAATGGTGTAAATCCATAAAGAAATTCATATAGGATGATCCCTATTGACCACCAGTCAACAGGTCTTCCATATCCTTTCATTAAGATGACTTCTGGAGCTACGTATATAGGGGTGCCAACAGCCTGGAAACCAACAGAACAATGAGATGATGATCAATAAATATAATTGTTACAAATGATATCATAGAAAACATTTTCTAGATGAGAAATTATCAGAGAAGGAGAAAGAGGTGAGATTTGTGAAGTACAAGATCCTGTAAGTAAAGCTGACCTCACTATCAAGGAACTCGCTGGTGATGTCCTCAAATGGAGCCTGGTAGATGTCTGATGTTGGTCTCATGAGGCCGAGTTTGGAAAGCCCAAAATCAGTAACTTTAATATGTCCTGTTGATGTTATCAGGAGGCTGTGAAAAAAAGATGGTGTCAGCCCCAAGTAATAACTCATAACTATGTAATAAACTCAAACTTTCTTCCCCTATATTATATTACAGGGGTCACTTACTTCTCAGGCTTAAGGTCTCTGTGCACCACACCATAGTTGTGCAGGTATTCAACAGCAAGAATTGTTTCCGCAATGTACATACGGGCCAGGGGGACAGGTAAAGCACCCCTGTACTTTAAAAGCTTGCCACAGTCTCCTCCTACAGGAGAAAGCAGATATGACAGGTGAGGGTGTGTTACAATGTAAATTACACATCATGAGGGTGAATATATATAAGTGCTAGGATTAAGCCGATGTGGGCTGGATATAGATACAATGAATGTGTCCTACCTGGTACATACTCCATAACCATACAGAGATGAAGCTTAGTAGGAAAGGAGCAGAACATGGAGGCCACAAAGGGACAATCAGCAAAGATTGAGATGTCCCTTTCCAGAAAGGCCCGTTCCAGTTCCTCTGGGTCTTTCAGATTCTGCTTGTCCATTTTCTTCATAGCGCATACTTGTTTTGTGTCTTTATGGCGCACTAAGTGGACGGCTCTGAAGTGGAGGAAAATCCAAGATTTATTATGAATTCTTACTAACAATAAGTCTATAGACCTCATCAAGTGATCTCCTGTACTAATGGTCAATACTAGATGTGCGTCCGTCACTAGAAATCCATGTCTAGAATTACATAAAATAACGTCCCATAAATGATCACCAATGGGGGATCCTCATCCACGTCACATCCTACCTGACCTGAATAGTGACTGATGTGGACAGTGATGTGGACTCATATAATTTGTCTATGGGAACATTACATGGGCAGGTCACAGAGACATAGGCATTGTCATAAGGAGCCCTGGGAAATAAATATTACAGCAAAATAAAGCTCACCCAAAAGATCCAAAGCTGATCAGTTTGATCAGTTTATAGTCGTTCTTACAAGGAAGTCTCAAAGGGTTTAATGATCCAATCAAGGCCTTAAAAGGAAAAAGAAATGACAATAAGACATTGAATCTGCAGGAGAATAAAAGCCCCAGATGCAGGAAGGTCTCACTTCTATATGGTGTCCTCACTGATTACACTGCAGCAGAAGTAGAGGATGTGATACAAGCCGGACCCTCCACAGACACTATTATTTTATAGGGGGATATCCCCTATACACATATATCGTTGTACTGGAGGGGAGGATAAGGGACATCACCCAGAGGGGGCAGAATAATAATAATGCTATCATCACACACAATAGGTCTGATCTACATGAAGAACCGCGCTATCCCATTATCATATGGGATATAATATGGGATGTGTAACTCACACCCGTCATCTGATAATCTACAGACGTCCCTCTGATACTTACACTGGCAGATTCCTGGATGATCTCTGGTGTCTCACATATTCCACCATCAGAATCTTCCTGCTCAGTTATTCCTAAAATAATGATAAAATAATGAAGAGACGTCAAGTATTAGTCTATATCAGCACTTACTATATAACACATCCATGTAATAAAGGAAATGACGAGACCCCTGTACATGGAATAATACTGGGTATATGGATATTCTACACACTGTATATAATTATGGCATATCTATATATACTGTACTATAAATGTGATCCAGTCACAACAATGACATGAGAAGAGCCCAGAGGAGAGGAGCAGAATTACATGAGCCCCTCCATTATAGTCTATAGGGGGCTCATGAGCCATCAGCGGCCTCAAACAGAGGATGAAGAGTAAATCTGCATATTCTCTGCCGTTCTCTATAACTTGATATTAGAATGTAGAATATTAGATGATCGGCTTACCTTCCATCAGATCAGGGTTTAGCCCCGGCTGACAGGTATCAGGTTCAGCAATATTTAGGTTTTGCCCCTGTCCGGAGTCGCCTTCTGATGTTTCCTGATGGATATAATATATACAAGTAATATAACAGACGGACTATACGCAGGCGTTCCCTCCAGTAAACCCACATTCATATATAAGGGACTTGTATCTACCACTGTTCTCTAATATCTTCTATCAGAACTGGAGCATTTACCGGAAGGAAGATTGTGATGATCGAGCGAGACAGAGGTGGAAATACAAACTCTGCACCGCTGAGTACAGACTGCCATCACAGGTGATGGAGCCGCAGAGACAGGCGGCCATAAAATGTTCTGTGTCTGCCTGGAGCGGACAGGGAGGCCTCTAATATCACACATCTGACCTTCTACTATGTGACGGTAATCTGGAGAAGATCAGACAACAAGGACATGAGATATAGAAGATTGTGGATCCTTACCAGACGCTCCAGTGAGTAGGTCGGATACTCTAGTACAAGCAAGACATTTTGGGCCAGTTGTTTAATAAAGGCCAATTCTCCACTATGGGATTTTTCTTCGGCCTATAGAAATGAGAATAAAAAAGAAAGGAAAATCTTGAGAGAACGTGCAGAATGGAGGAGGCCATTTATATCACCTAACATGTTATTCCTGCCATCTGTACAGCAAATACTAGTAAGTATCTGCACAGCAACTAATGTAGCCTGTACACCCTATTACAGCTCCCCGGGTATTCTTATCTGGGTATTTGGTAAAGGTTAAACTTAAACTTGTATTCCATTAATATTGTCTATTATTATTATTTTTCTATGATTTGTGCAGATTGTCTGCTACTTACCTGCTGTACTAATGTCCAGATGTTCTGCTCTAAATGCTCAAGATATTCTGAGCTTATTCGACCTTGGTGGTATTTGGTCAGGCAATCTCTCACTTGCTCCATAACCAGCCGGTAAGTGAAGCTGAGGACGCCATCGGGTAGTGGTAGCACAAAGTCAGGGTCATAGGTGGTAAGAATGCCCTGGAGTAGTGCTAACACCTGAAGTCTGTCTGGAGGAATTCCAGACATTTCAACAATCCAAAATAAATCCAAGCGCAGTCAATATGTGAATAGCTATGCAGCTGATCACTGACAACAATGACACCAGGGTATCAAAGTGACGATGGGAGTGTAAACACTTGTGTAAGTTCTGATGTTTAATTGTGATGTCATAATGATGTCAGAATGGAATCTTGTGTTCTTACCTTAAAGGGGCATATGACCTTATAAGGAAATTGCCTAGCTTCCCTTAAGAAGGCAACAATATAGGCTGAGCATCAGTAACATGCAGATATGGAGGAGAGAGGCATGGGTGCTGCAAGTTTTTATCCGAAGTTCAGGACAATTACCTCTCTCAGCTGGTAGATGAAACAACCAGGAGAGGTAATCTGCTGGATCTGGTGCTGTCAGATAGATCAGATACAATTTCAGATATACAGGTCAGGAATAGTGTTGAGCGAGCATGTTCTATTAACCCTTTTGCTGAGTACGCTGGGGTCGAGCTCCGAGTATTTATAGCTGCTCGGTGCTATGGTTGAATCGCTCCCGTGTGCATGATTTGCGACTGTTTGACAGTTTTATTACATGTGAGGAATGTCTATTTCTTACACATTCCTCGCATGTAATAAAACACGTCATGGTAATTTGGGATATCGAACATAAATAGGGCATGTTTAAGGATATACTACTAGAATCCTGTAGAAAACTTATACCCTCTGGTAATAAAATGTCCAGGAATAAAAATAAACCATTATGGATAAAAAAGACAGTTCAAAGTGTAATAAGACAAAAACAAAGGGCATTCAAAATCTTGAAGGCCGAGAATACAGAAATAGCATTTCAGGAGTATGAAGATTTCAACAAGAAATGTAAGAAAGAAATCAAGCTAGAAAAGTTATCTACTGAAACACAATCGCCCCAAAATTCATAAATATATTAATGCCAAAAGGAAAAAAACGGACCATACAAAAGACGATAATAACAAGATAATTGAGCTCAGTAATTGACAGACGGCTGAATCTCATATTCTTAGACTCTCTTGTAATGGGGTTGATGCCACAAGATTGGAGGATAGCTGAAGTGGTACCGATATTTAGCAAAGGTAAGAAGGTGGATCCAGGTAACTACCGTCCAGTATGTCTGACATCGGTAGTGTGCAAAGTTTTTGAGGGCATCATAAGAAGTGGCCTGCAGAAATATGTTGCAGAGAATAATACATGGTGGGCCATTTCTATGGATACACCTAAATTAAATGGGAATGGTTTGTGATATCAACTTCTTGTTTGTGGCACATTAGTATATGGGAGGAAGAAAACTTTTTCAGATGGGTGGTGACCATATCTTCAAAGTATAGACAATTGCCTTCAGATGACCCCAAAGATAAAAGTCAGGGGGTCAGATCGGGAGACCTTGGTGGCCATTCAACTGGCCCACGACGACCAATCCACTTTCCAGGAAACTGTTTAAGTAGGAATGCTCGGACCTGACACCCATAATGTGGTGGTGCACCATCTTGTTGGAAAAACTCAGGGAACGTGCAGTTTTCAGTACATAAAGAGGGCGACACATCATCTTGTAGCAAATTCAGATATCCAGTGGCATTGAGGTTTCCATTGATGAAGAATGGCCCCACTATCTTTGTACCTTAAGTGGTCATAAACTTGTAAAAAACTCATGAAAGAATAAAGTTACGTTAAAACCAAGCACACCATTGTTTTTCTTATGCAATTCTCAATAAGTTTGATCTGTCACATGACCCTCTTCCCATTGAAAAAAATAAAATTGGATCCAAAATGGCAGACTTGAAAATGGCCGCCATGGTCACCACCCATCTTGAAAAGATTTCCCCCTCCCATATACTAATGTGCCACAAACAGGAAGTTGATATCAACAACCATTCCATATAAATGGCCCACCCTGTATAATAACTCACAACCAGCATGGATTCATGAAAGATAAATTGTGTCTAACTAACATGTTGGGTTTCTATGAGGAGGTAAGTGCAAATCTGGATGTTGATAATGCGGCTGATGTGATTTATCTGGACTTTGCAAAGGCATTTGATACTGTACCACATAACAGCCTTATACTGAAGCTACAGAAGCAAGGAATTGCGGGAAACTATATGCAGATGGGTAAGGAACTGGTTAAGGCCACGTGCACACACTGAGTATTTGTTGAGTTTTTTACCTCAGTATTTGTAAGCCAAAACCAGGAGTGGGTGATAAATATAAAAGTGGTGACGTGTTTCTATGATACTTTTCATTTCATTGTTCCACTTTTGATTTTGGCTTACAAATACTGAGGTTAAAAATATACCAAATACTCAATGTGTGCACGTGGCCTAAAAGACAGGAAACGAAGAGTCTTTGTAAATGGTACTTTTTCTAAATGGGACATAGTCAGCAAGGTGGACCGCAGGGATCTGTCCTAGGACCGATTCTTTTTAATTTTTTGATTAATGACCTTGGAGATGGGATTGAGAGTAAAGTGTCAGTTTTTGCTGACAACACCAAACTATGTAGGATATTAAAAACTGATCTTGACATTACGATATTGCAGAATGATCTTGATAAGATGACTGAATGGGCAAACACTTGGCAAATGAGGTTTAATGTAAATAAATGTAGAGTAATGCACCTAGAACGGAGTAATCCTATTGCTGCATACACATTAAATGGGAGTATACTCAGGACTACAGAACAGGAGAAGGACTTGGGTGTTCTGGTTACAAGTAAGCTGAGCAGCAGTACTCAAAGTCAAGCAGCAGCCGCAAAAGCAAACTAGATTTTATGGTATTTAAAAAGAGAGAAAAAATCCTGCGATACCAATGTTTTGTTACCCCTTTATAAATCACTGGTGAGGCCACATCTAGAATATGGGATCCAGATTTTTACTCTATATTTTAAAAATAATATTCAGAAGTTAGAGTCATTTCAAAGGTGGAGAATTAGATTGTTAAACGGGATGGAAGGCCTCTCATATGATGAGAGGTTGGAAAAGTTGGGCTTGTTTAACTTAGAAAAAAGACGTCTCAGAGGAGATATCATTTATATGCAGAAATCCATGTGTGGTCAGTACAGGGGACTAGCACATGACTTATTGCTTCTAGAACCCATACTAAGGACCAGGGGGCACTCATTACAGGTGGAAGAAAGGCGATTCTGGCAGCTAAACAGGAAAGGGTTCTTTACAGTCAGAGCAGTCAGACTGTGAAATGCCGACCACAAGAAGTAGTAATGGTCGACACTATAACAGCTTTTATACAAGGGCTGGATGACTTCCTCAGCAGAAATGACATTGTGGGATATAGATAATTTAGTGACAGAGAATGTAAATTGGTGGAGAAAGGCAGAACTTGATGAATACGAGTCTTTTTTTAACCTATGTAACTATGTACCGTGAGAACAGGGTTAGACTGGGACTGCATCTAGCCCTGGCATATGAAGCACAGACCCATGCTGCTCTACCGCACCCACTTCCAAAGATGGGGATCTCTATTACAAATATGACCCTGCCGACCATTGGAGAAAACCAAAATGTTCTATTCCCAATAGCATATACTAGGATGGGGGAGCATATATCATGATGGGGGCACATATGCCAGGATGGGGGAGTATATATCAGTAACTGCGTTGTTGAGGGCACGGCTAATGTTCTGGGACATGTGCTTGTGTAATGCGGGAATGGGACACCAGAAGAAATAGTGGTGGCTGGGGACGAAGTACCGAGGGATGGCCGCTGCCAGAAAGCTTCCATCTCCATGAGCCTAAAAGGCAACATTTTGAGAGAAAGCATTCACAAAATGTGAGAGTTTAATGGTGTGGCCAGTGGGGCGTTGGTTGCATATTTGCGCTTGCATTCCAAGGACTGGGGTAGGGACAACTGAACGCTGCGCTGAAACGTGGTTGCTGATGGTGCTAGTTGCGAGTGTGCAATGACAGGTGCAGGGTGGGCGGCATCTTCGCATTCGCAATGGACAGGGGATTGGCTTGCACACACAACAGAGGAACAAGCAGTGATGTCACCCGCAGACACTATTTCTGGACCCTGGGATTTGGCCCACCTAGTCGGTTGCTTTGCTGTCATGTGCCTGAGCATGCTGGTGGTGGTCAGGCTGCTAGTTTTGCTACCCCTGCTGATACTGGCCTGGCAGATGTTGCAAATGGCCTTTTTGGGGTATCTAAACAGTCTATTAAAAAACAACCAGACTCGGAAAGACCTAACAGTTGTACTGGCAACTTCCTTCGTGTTGGTGTTCCGGGGAACGGTTGCCTGCCTTGTGTCTGTGGCCACCACATAGCTTGTTCCTGCCTGTTGTGGTGCTATGCCTCCCTCCCCCTGTGTGCTGCTCTCCTCGCTCTGCATGTCACCTTGCCTGGTTGGGTCAGTGACTTCATCGCTCACCACCTCGTCTTCCACTACCGCACCCTGGTCCTCCTCTTGACTTTCTGGCAATTGTGTCTCATCATCATCCACCTCTTGTGACAGTAATTGCACTTTCCCACCGACGCCTTTGTGTGACCGTGGCTGCTCAAATATTTGAGCATCGCTACATGCGATCTCCTCCTGCCCCGCTTGAAGCTAGCAGGGCAAGAGGCCCGAATCTATAAATGGAAAAGTGAACAGCTCTTCGCAGTATCCAAGTGTGGGATCAGTTGTCTCCAGGCACGGTGGGAGGAAGAGGGATCAGGGTGAGGAATATGCGGTCCAGACTCACGGCTACTGATATTTGACCGTGTGGGAGAAAGGGTGGTGGTGGCAAATTGACTGGAAGCATTATCGACTATCCAACCAACAACCTTTTAACACTGATCTGGGTTCAATAGTGGTGTGCTGTGGTCCCCTAGTTATTGGGACAGGAATGTCAGGAGTAGTATAGAATTCATATAATCCATCAAACTAAATCTGACAGGTGCCCCGCCCCTATCAAAGTGTATCAAACTGACTAAACCCTCCCCTTTTTTGCAGAGCGTGACCCCGTCCCTATGCCCTAATGAAATTCATAGTGTTATATTAGTGTATCAATTAAAATTGATAGGGTGCATTATCAAATCATTTAATTTTGATTCATTGATTTGATAATGTTACTATCAATTAATTGCCCGATTATTATTAACATGTTGTTGTACTGCACAATAAATTTGATTTGATAGTGACATATTATGTATGACATTATCAAATTTGGTGTGTTACTATCACAATTAATTGATCCATATTATACGGTGATGTGATTCACAATATTATATGGCAGTGTGATTCTCCAATTTTACATTCAAATGAAATTGGTCGGGCATATTATATATATGGCCAAGTTATAACTACTCCCAAGTATTAAAAGTATGCACTTTATACAGTTTGTGAAAAAAATGAAAGACGCTTTATAAGTTTTAATGATTTTATTAAAAAATAGAATGTATCAGACACATCACATTTCAGCCAAATTACAGAGGGATATAAGGCATTACAATAACATGAGGTAGCAAGTGTTCATAATATACAGTACAGACCTAAAGTTTGGACACACCTCATTTAAAGATTTTTCTGTCTTTTCATGACTTTGAAAACTGTACATTCACACTGAAGGCATCAAAACTATGAATTAACACATGTGGAATTATATACTTAACAAAAAAGTGTGAAACAACTGAAAATATGTCTTATATTCTACGTGCTTCAAAGTAGCCACCTTTTCCTTTGATGACTGCTTTGCACACTCTTGGCATTCTCTTGATGAGCTTCAAGAGGTAGTCAGCGGAAATGGTTTTCACTTCACAAGTGTGCCCTGTAGTGTTGAGCGAGCACTAAAATTCTCGGGTGCTCGAAGCTCGGGCCGAGCTCACCGTGATACTCGGGTGCTTGACCCGAGCAACGAGCCCATTGTTAGTCTATGGGAGAGCCGAGCATTTTTGCGGCGGCACCCCCGGCAGTCTGTAGAAAGCCTAAAAAGTGCCCAAAACTGTAGTGACAGTGTTCAAATGACATGGGGACAGTATGGGGATCGCCCCAGGAAGCATTTCTGACCCCCAGGTCACTGCTGTCAACAACGTGGTCCGAGGTATTAAGCCACTTTCACTGGCTCACAATAAAACGTTCAAAAACGAAACTGAAACTGTTTTCCTGTGAAATATGTTAAGGAACATCCTTTCCAGGGTAAAGACTTGTGTATAAGGTAAAATAAATAACCAAAAGCAAAAATACTCCTCCACACTTTGGGCTATGTTCACAAGTAGCATTTTTTATGCGTTTTTGTACTTTTGTATTGCTTTGAACCGTGACAAATGCATTCACCGGGAAATGTCATTTTAACATTTTACAACCTTATCTGGTGTTTTTTGGGAAAAAATACCAAAAGGTTAATAAGACGGGTATTTGTACAGTCTGACTGAGGAAAAAAAAAATAAGAGGATTTTGATGAAAAATAAAGGATTTTTCTTGGCTCCTGAGACCTGGGGCTAAGTCTAGCAATTTGAGCAGCAGCAGCACACAGGACTGTAATGCAGTGTTTGTTGGTATAACCACTGTGTCTCCTATACAGCCTGCCTGCCTGCCTGATATCTGTGATGGATATTAGTCCTCAGAAGGACTGTTTGTTTGATTTTGCAGGCTTTAGAGACCCTACACTACCTGTTTCGCAGTATAAATCTCTCCTTAGCTCAGTAGCACTCTCCCTACACTGTCTGATCCGGAGCGACTGTGTCCAAGATGGCGGTGCCCGGTTTTAAATACTCGAGGTGACGCTGTGCGGCCAGCCGATCACTGTAATGCCCACGACCAACGTGGCTGCGGCATTACAGTGACTGGCTGGCAATCCCTGCATGTTCATTGGCTCTGTAAAGAGCGCCAAACATGCAGGGCGGAGACCCGAGCTCCCGCCCGAGTAACCCGAAAATGCTCGGTGCTCGCCGAACATCCTGAGTAATGAGATGCTCGGGCGAGTACCGAGTAGTGTCGAGCATGCTCGCTCAACACTAGTGCCCTTTCAGGTTTAATAAGTGGGATTTCTTGCCTTATAAATGGGGTTGGGACCATCAGTTGTGTTGTGCAGAAGTCAGGTGGATACACAGCTGATAGTCCTACTGAATAGACTGTTAGAATTTGTATCATGGCAAGAAAAAAGCAGCTAAGTAAAGAAAAACGAGTGGCCATCATTACTTTAAGAAATGAAGGTCAATCAGTCTGAAAAAATGGGAAAACTTTGAAAGTGTCCCCAAGTGCAGTTGCAAAAACCATCAAGCGCTACAAAGAAACTGACTCACATGAGGACCGCCCCAGGAAAGGAAGACCAAGAGTGACCTTTGCTTCTGAGGATAAGTTTATCCGCGTCACCAGCCTCAGAAATTGCAGGTTAACAGCAGCTCAGAATAGAGACCAGGTCAATGCCACACAGAGTTCTAGCAGCAGACACATCTCTTCAACAACTGTTAAGAGGAGACTTTGTGCAGCAGGGCTTCATGGTAAAATATCTGCTAGGAAACCACTGCTAAGGACAGGCAACAAGCAGAAGAGACTTGTTTGGGCTAAAGAACACAAGGAATGGACATTAGACCAGTGGAAGTCTGTGCTTTGGTCTGATGAGTCCAAATTTGAGATCTTTGGTTCCAACCAACGTGTCTTTGTGTGACGCAGAAAAGGTGAACGGATGGACTCTACATGCCTGGTTCCCACTGTGAAGCATGGAGGAGGAGGTGTGATGGTGTGGGGGTGCTTTTCTGGTGACACTGTTGGGGATTTATTCAAAATTGAAGGCATACTGAACCAGCATGGCTACCACAGCATCTTGCAGTGGCATGCTATTCCATCCAATTTGCGTTTAGTTGGACCATCATTAATTTTTCAACAGGACAATGACCCCAAACACACCTCCAGGCTGTGTAAGGGCTATTTGACCAAGAGGGAGAGTGATGGGGTGCTACACCAGATGACCTGGCCTCCACAGTCACCAGACCTGAACCCAATCGAGATGGTTTGGGGTGAACTGGACCGCAGAGTGAAGGAAAAAGGGCCAACAAGTGCTAAGCATCTCTGGGAACTCCTTCAAGATGGTTGGAAGACCATTTCTGGTGACTACCTCTGGAAGCTCATCAAGAGAATGCCAAGAGTGTGCAAAGCAGTCATCGAAGCAAAAGGTGGCTACTTTGAAGAACCTAGAATATAGGACATATTTTCAGTTGTTTCACACTTTTTTGTTAAGTATATAATTCCACATGTGTTAATTCATAGTTTTGATGCCTTCAGTGTGAATGTATAATTTTCATAGTCATGAAAATACAGAAAAATCTTTAAATGAGAAGGTGTGTCCAAACTTTTGGTCTGTACTGTATATATAAAACATTTCATAATATATATTGTGGCATTTATTTTACATTTATTACAGCATAATATAAAGAATTATAACACAAACAATTCATTCACAATTATTATACAATAATATGAAGGCATTAAGGTCGCACAGCAGTTACATCGTCAGCCACATGGATTCTAAAAATGGTAAACGCCTTTTTTTAGGCAGCAGTGTCTCCCGCGTGACACCTAATGATGAGGTCTATAAAGATTGGCTTTTGCAGAGCGACGGTGAAAGGTCTCCTGATGTAGATGATTCTGCAGGAGCATTGATTGATATTTTCAAGCCATCTAAAATCCCACTAGTAGCGGGGTTACCTACAACAGTGGTCGGTACATTTGACTCGGCCATTGCCTGCATAAACACATCCCAACCCCGGGGCATATTTCTGCTGGTTAAAGCATGACTCTGCGTTGTGTTACGTACCAAGTCCAGCATGCTAGACCCTGGAATTACAGACCCTTTGAAAATAAATTCACCTTTATTGTTCCATGATGTAATATTTTTGTTCTGTAACAATCTGTCTTACAAAAATTCAGCATTCTTTTTATATCGTGGATTTACATGGCTCATAATTTCACTGACAGCCCCACTTTTATCTGGTATGAATTTGACAATTGTTGGTGATCAATTTCAGGAGTGCTAACGAGATTTGGCGATGATAGCTCTTTGGCATTGTGTCTAGTATGGACCAAATATCTTTGTAGGATTTCACTATAAGTTTTAATTTTCACATCATCTGGTATGTCCCGGCGTTGTAAAATCTCGCTAATCTCGCCATCAAGACGTTGGATAACACTCTGGCGTATATTGTCTGTGTTAGGGGGTCTTAGTTTGATTAGGTCCTGTTTAGGGATCAGATACATTTTCTCTGTATGTTCCATTATTTGCCCGCTAGTAGGCGCTTCTTTTTCTTTATGGAGTGAGATTTATCACTGAGAGCTCTTATAGCTTTACGCCACTTCTTTAGTATATTTTTTTGACGTTCTTTCAGGGGTATTCGGCCTTTTAAGATGTTTAAAGCAATCTCCCCTATGGCCGTGATTAAATCGCTGCTCGCACTGCGTAAAATAGATTTTCTGACAGTAGGAGTTGCCTTCACCAGCGTTTTTAAGACCGCCCAGTTACGACGTATTCTCTCAGACATCTTTACAACACTGTGTATACAGCGTAGAATGCCCGGTTTAGTGTGAAATTCTCTTTTTAGACGTATTTTTCTTTTGAACATACACAGCGGGCAATGCTGGTGGAAACAACCCCGTCCTTAAGCGCAGATCCTCAGGGGTATTAGCTCTTAAATCTAACAGCAAGTACCCATAAGGCGTCCGTGTGGCATCCTCAAAAGCCTCTAAGAAGAAGCGCGTCTTTCCGGGTACATCTGACGGCTAGTGTCACAATTTGTAATTTATCTCGTGGATTATTAAAAAGCACCATGTACTTTGTGTCCAAATTTATCGTCCTGCTTTTCTTACCTTGACAAAATATGTTTTGTACCAGGTAGAAAATGCTGAGATTTCTGGGGTGAACATACTTGGTAAATGCTTTTTCTATCTTGCAGTTATCACTAGCACTCTCCATGAGATCATCAACAATAGTCAAATTAACCTTTCTCACAATGCCGGGCTGTTGTACGACAATACTTTTCTGTGTTTCAGAACCTGAATTACGTGGGTAGTCCAGAACCAGATCTTTTAGACTGTTAAAATGAATAGACTGTGTGTTTGGCGCTACTTTCAGACTGCCAATACAGCTAATGCTAAAACCGTGTTCATATTGTTCCATGATTGCCACTACTACGGTATCAAAAATAGGAAAGGTTTTATTGGTGAGTCTTACTTTTGTGAAAGCTACAATTCGGTGTTTCATCACAAGAACAATCATGCTTGCCAGTATTTTTTGTAAAGCCTGTCAAAGAGAGAATTGTGTGGAGGGCACTGGCGAGCAAGAACCCTGCTGCCTAATTTGCCGGGTGTATTTTCGCTCGAGCGAGTGCTTAGATTATCACACACAATTAGCTGTAGAAGACCCGGCATTCTGTCGGCTTAATATATTTTGTGATGACTGCAACCATTTTGTCTTCAGAAATAGTGAGACTGAGCATAAATGTAATGGTTTACGGTGCCCTGTATGCCATGGTCATATAAATAAATTTGATGACCATCTTTGCTACATGAGGCAGTATGTACGAAAGGTAGAGTCAGATCGCTATTAGTGTTGAGCGAGTATGTACTGTCCGAGTATGCTCAGGCCAAGCTCCGAGTATTTACAGCTGCTCGGTGTTATGTTTGATTCGCTCCCGTGTGCATGATTTGCGACTGTGTGACAGCTTTATTACATGTAAGGAATGTGTAAGAAATATACATTCCTCACATGTAATAAAACTGTCAAACAGTTGCAAATCATGCACACGGAGAGATTCAACCATATCACCGAGCAGCTGTAACTACTCGGAGCTTGGCCCGAGCATACTCGGCGAAAGGGTTAACAGAACATACTCGCTTATCACTAATCGCTATATCTTTTACGACTTTGAATGCATGCAGGAAATGGGCACACACATATCGAATTACATTTATGCCACAATGCTGTATGGCCACCCATACTGGGAGTTTGAAGGTGATACTTGCACGCATGACTTTGTACAGTTCTTTACAAGTGGGAAATTTTCAGGCTATACGTTCATAGCCCACAATGCAGGGCGCTAAGATTCTTATTTTATTGTTAAGGAGCTGATTTTTGAAAAGCTGCGGGTGAAGTTGGTAACCCAAGGTGGCCGTCTCTTGTGTGTGACGCTGACCGATTTAAATATGAGATTCAAAGACTCTCTAAATTTCATCCCCATGAAGCTTAGTAAATTACCGCAGGCTATGAGTTTTTCAGGCGCCAAAGGTCAATTTCCACACATTTTTAACACCATAGAAAACCAAAACTATGTAGGCCCCCTACCTAAAGTAAAATATTATGGGGTTTCTCGTTTGACGAGAAAGCAGAGTTCATGGAGTGGTATGAGAGCCAGAAACATGCAATTTTTGACTTCTTATTGCCAGCAAGATGTTGAGATTTTGAGGCGTTCCTGCGAGATCTATAGAGAGCGTATTATGGATATGACACAGAAAAATGTTAAAACATTCTGTAAGCGCCAAAAGCAAACTACAGCAGTGTCCAAATATGTTGATCCTTTTCAGCTCATCACCCTGGCCTCTGTATGTATGACAATGTACCGGTTTAAATTTCTTCCAAAAAAGACCATCGCCATTTTACCCGGTGATAATTATCACAAGACAAAAAAGCGCTACTCATCACCCGCTATACAGTGGCTCATGTATGTAGCACACTCCGAGAACATTGTCATTCAGCATGCTTTGAGAGGTGGCGAAAACAAGTTGGGAAATATTTTCTAGACGGGTACGCCTATGTTAACAAACAACAAGTAGCATTTGAATTTCAGGGGTGTTTTTACCACAGCTGCCCCGTGTGTTATAATGAAAATGACACAAATAAGGTAACAAATACATCCTATGGCCAGTTATATTATGCGTTTTTAGCTAAAAAGCGTTACTTACAGTGCTGCGGGTACACAGTAAGAGTGATGAGGGAGCATGACTGGAATGAAATGGTTGAAAAAGATTCTAACCTTCAAACATTTCTTCTCCAAATGGAATTCCACAACACCTGTAGACCCATGAGATGCTCTTTATGGCGGCCGAACAAACGCCATTAAACTCTATCACCACTTGGAGGATGGAGAGACATTGCATTACTACGATTTCACCAGTCTGTATCCCTTTGTAAACAAAACTAAAACATACCCTGTAGGCCACCCAGATATCATCTATGACAATTTCAGCTTCATTAAAAAATACTTTGGTATTGCTAAAGTCAAGGTCTACCCGCCAAGACATTTGTTTTCCCCTGTGCTGCCTGTAAAACTCAACAAAAAATTAATGTTTCCCCTTTGCTACACATGCGCTGTAAGTTCACAGACCGAGGTTTGTGCTCATAGTGATGAAGAACTCGCCCTGACCGGTACATGGTGCACTATATAGCTTGAGATGGTTGTAGAAAAGGGGTACAGGATTGCCCACATCTATGAAACATGGCATTTTCCTAACACAACTGATGATCTGTTTGTTTCCTACATTAAATTACATCTTCGTGATAAGCAGGAGGCTTCGGGTTATTCCAGCTGGTGCACTGATGAAGTCAAGAAAAAGCAGTACATTGACGCCTTTCTTGAAAAAGAAGGTGTACAATTACGGCCTGAAAATATAGGTGTGAATCCGGCTAAGAGACAGATCTCTAAACTTTTCTTAAATTCTTTATGGGGAAAGTTTGGTCAGCGATCTAATTTATCATGTAGCAGAATTGTTAGTGACCCCGATGAGCTTTTTAAGTATGTGTTTCTACCTTACTACAACATTTCAATGTTACATTTCATTGATGATGAAACTGCAACCATTAACTGCAAATATGTAAAAGGCCATCACACCGTCAACAAAAACACAAACATTTTTATAGCGTGTTTTACAACCGCGTATGCCCGGCTAGAGCTCTATTCTCTGCTGGACCGGCTGCAGGAGGGGTGTCTTTATCACGACACAATTCAGTTATTTTTGTGCAGAAGGGATGGTGCGTAGAACCCGACTTTAGGTAATTACCTGTGGGAACTGACCAGTGAGATACCCGATGACACTCACATCACAGAATTTGTATCTGCGGGTCCCAAAACTTACGGGTACAAACTCAACATTGGTAAAACTGTCTTAAAAGTTAAGGGTATAACACTAAATGTTGGTAACACACAGTCTATTAATGTTAACAGTCTAAAAGTTCTGGTTCTGGACTACCCACGTAATTCAGGTTCTGAAACACAGAAAAGTATTGTCGTACAACAGCCCGGCATTGTGACAAATAAAAAGTACTGGGACATTGAAACAAGACCACTGCGCAAAACACAAAAGTGCGTTTACACAAAGCGGCGGCTATTAGACGGGTTTATCATCCTGCCATATGGCTATTAGGAGCGCTGTGATGGATCCGCGGCTACAACACCTATTCTCCTGTATTCTGGCGGGCCCGTCTAATTCTGGGAAAAGTTATTTTGTAAAGCAGCTGTTACATAATATTGATACGCATTTTTCTCACAAACCCGATAATATTTTTGGTTTTATTCGTGCTGGCAAAAACTATATGATGAAATCTCTCTCTCTTTCCCCAACATCAGGTTTGTGGAGGGTCTGCCGCATACGTTCGTAGATGATGATTTATTCCCGCCTGACAAGGTTAATTTGACTATTGTTGCTGATCTCATGGAGAGTGCTAGTGATAACTGAGAGATAGAAAAAGCATTTACCAAGTATGTTCACCACAGAAATCTCAGCATTTTCTACCTGGTACAAAACATATTTTGTCAAGGTAAGAAAAGCAGGACGATAAATTTGAACACAAAGTACATGGTGCTTTTTAATAATCCACGAGATAAATTACAAATTGTGACACTAGCCCCGTGAGATGTACCCCGGAAAGACGCGCTTCTTCTTAGAGGCTTTTGAGGATGCCACGCGGACGCCTTATGGGTATTTGCTGTCAGATTTAAGAGCTAATACCCCTGAGGATCTGCGCTTAAGGACGGGGTTGTTTCCACCAGCATTGCCCGCTGTGTATGTTCAAAAGAAAAATACGTCTAAAAAGTGAATTTCACACTAAACCGGGCATTCTACGCTGTATACACAGTGTTGTAAAGATGTCTGAGAGAATACGTCGTAACTGGGCGGTCTTAAAAACGCTGGTGAAGGCAACTCCTACTGTCAGAAAATCTATTTTACGCAGTGCGAGCAGCGATTTAATCACGGCCATAGGGGAGATTGCTTTAAACATCTTAAAAGGCCGAATACCCCTGAAAGAACGTCAAAAAAATATACTAAAGAAGTGGCGTAAAGCTATAAGAGCTCTCGGTGATAAATCTCACTCCATAAAGAAAAAGAAGCGCCTACTAGCGGGCAAATAATGGAACATACAGAGAAAATGTATCTGATCCCTAAACAGGACCTAATCAAACTAAGACCCCCTAACACAGACAATATACGCCAGAGTGTTATCCAACGTCTTGATGGCGAGATTAGCGAGATTTTACAACGCCGGGACATACCAGATGATGTGAAAATTAAAACTTATAGTGAAATCCTACAAAGATATTTGGTCCATACTAGACACAATGCCAAAGAGCTATCATCGCCAAATCTCGTTAGCACTCCTGAAATTGATCACCAACAATTGTCAAATTCAGACCAGATAAAAGTGGGGCTGTCAGTGAAATTATGAGCCATGTAAATCCACGATATAAAAAGAATGCTGAATTTTTGTTAAACAGGTTGTTACAGAACAAAAATATTACATCATGGAACGATAAAGGTGAAGTTATTTTCAAAGGGTCTGTAATTCCGGGGTCTATCATGCTGGACTTGGTACGTAACACAACGCAGAGTCATGCTTTAACCAGCAGAAATGTGCCCCGGGGTTGGGATGTGTTTATGCAGGCAATGGCCTTAAAAAAGCCGTTTACCATTTTTAGAATCCATGTGGCTGACGATGTAACTGCTGTGTGACCTTAATGCTTTCATATTATTGTATAATAATTGTTTGTGTTGTAATTGTTTATATTATGCTGTAATAAATGTAAAATAAATGCCACTATATATATTATGAATAGTGATGAGCTAACGCGCTCGCCACTACTCGGTACTCGCCCGAGCATCATGGTGCTCAACAAGCTCGGCGCTCGGCGAGTATTTCCGGGTTGCTCGGGCGGGAACTCGGGTCCCCTCCCTGCATGTTTGGCACTCTTTAGAGAGCCAATGAACATGCAGGGATTGCCTGCCATGCACTGTAATGCCATAGCCATGTTGGTTGTGGGCATTACAGTGATTGGTTGGCCGCACAGCGTCATCAGGTATATATCAGACCTGGCGCCACCATGCTCGTCACAGTCACTCCGTATCAGATAGTGTAGGGAGAGCTGCTGCTGCGTCAGGGAGAGATTTGCTTGTGTATTAGGTAGTGTAGGGAGAAAAAACGTAAATTACACATATCCATCTTAACAAACAGTCATTTTGAGGATGAACTAATCCATCTGCAGAGATATCAGGCAGGCAGTGTATATAGGCTGGCAGGCAGGGTATATAGCAGACTGTAGTGCACATAGAACAAGAGGCTCCATTCCAATTCTGCCTTCTGCTGCTGTTAGATATTTCTGGAAATAGGCCCAGGTCTCAGGGGCCAGGAATAATTTTTTTTGCATCTTAATCCTCATTATTTGCTTAAAAAGCAATCCAGAGAACACGGTTTTTCTGCGCCATTTGCTTGTTGGCACTGCAGAATACAGCCAGGTCCTTTCCATATTACAGCACTAGAAATCCAGCTATTTAAAACTGTGTTTTCTCCATCACACGGATCACATATACGTTGCCTTAAAATACTGCCATCTCTGGCCTACATTAATTTTTTTTTTCAGTGTGTCAGCAAAATTTTTGACACTGGTTTGCTGTTCAAAACAGTTACCTACAGGACAGGTATTTAAAACTGTGTTTTCTCCGTCACACGGATCACATATACGTTTTCACAAAAACTGCCATTTCTGGCCTCCATTAAAAAAAAATTTCAGTGTGTCAGTGAAGCAATTCACAGCAGTTTGCTGTTCAAACTACTTACCTACAGGCCAGGTATTTAAAACTGTGTTTTCTCTGTCAAACGGCTCACATATAAGTTCGCTCCAAACTCAGTCATTTGTAGTGAGCGTGGAAGATACTGTCCTCCATTTAAAATGGGCAAGGCACGTGGCAAGGGACGGGGAACTGGACGTGATGGTAATGGTGCATGCAGAGGCCGAAGACAAGGCCGTGGGCAAGCCGAAATTGTGCCACAACAAACACCCACATCTTCTCGCCTGACCTTCCTGTCCCAGAGCAGTGTCAAAAGGTTGTTGGTTGGATAGCGGATAATGCTTCCAGTCACTTAACCACCACCACCACCACCACCCTGTCTTCCACATGGTCAAGTCTCAGTAGCTGTGAGTTTGGACCGCATATTCCTCACCCTGATCCTCCTTCCTCCCACCATGCCGAGTACCCAGAGACAACTGATCCCACACTTGGACACTCTGAAGAGCTGTTCATTTTTCCATTTAAAGATTCGGGCCTCTCGCCCGGTCCACTTGAAGCGGGGCAAGAGGAGATCGCGTGTAGCAATGCCCAAATATATGAGCAGCCACGGTCACATGAAGGCGACGGTGGGAACGTGTCAAGAGAGGTGGACGATAATGAGACACAAGACACAATTGCTATAAAGTCAGGAGGAGGACAAGGGTGCGGAAGTGGAAGACGAGGTGGTGGATGATATAGTAACTGACCCAACCTGGCAGGAGGACATGCAGAGCGAGGACAGCAGCACACAGGGGGAGAGATGCAGAGCACCCCAACAGGCAGGAAGAAGCAGTGTGGTGGCCACAGACAGAAGGCAGGCAACCTTTCCCCGTAACACCAACATGAAGGAAGTTGCCAGTACAACTGTTAGGTCTTCCCGAGTCTGGTTGTTTTTTAAAGACTCTGCCGATAACCCCAAAAAGGCCATTTTCACCACCTGCCAGGCCAGCATTAGCAGGGGTGGCCAAACGACCAGCCTTACCACCACCAGCATGATCAGGCACATGGCAGCAAAGCACCCGACTTTGTGGGATGAACCCCAGGGTCCAGGAATAGTGTCTGCGGGTGGCACCATTGCTTCTTCCGCTGTTGTGCATGCAAGCCAATCCCCTGTCCATTGTGCATGCAAAGATGCCTCCTGCTCTGCACCTGTCGTTCGTTGCACACGCTCAAGTAGCAGCGTCAGGAAGCATGTCTTTGTCCTTGTCCCAGCGCAGCATTCAGTTGTCCATACCCCAGTCCTTGGAACGCAAGCGCAAATATGCAGCCAACGCCCCACAGGCCACAATACTAAATTCTCACATTTCACGACTGCTTGCGCTCAAAATGTTGCCTTTTAAGCTCGTGGAGATGGAAGCATTCTGCAACCTGATGTCGGCGGCCATCCCTCAGTACTCGGTCCCCAGCCGCCACTATTTCTCCCGGTGTGCCATCCCCGCATTACACAAGCAGGTGTCCCAAAACATTAGCCGTGCTCTCAACAATGCAGTTACCGGTAAAGTCCACTTAACCACGGACACGTGGACAAGTGCTTGTGGGCAGGGGCAGTACATCTCACTGACGGCACACTGGGTTAACATAGTGGAAGCTGGGACCCAGTCAGACCTTGGGACAGAACACGTCCTCCTGAAGCCAAGAATTGCGGGCCCTAGGTCAATCAGGGTTGCCCCCACGGTCTACAGCTCCTGCACCTCATCCTCCTCAGCCTTCTCCTCCTCTTCAGCATCCATCTCCGAAATGACCACATCAGTCACAAGCTGCAAGCACTGCAGCACTGACTCGGCCAAGCGGCAACAGGCTGTGCTGAAGCTAATATGCTTAGCTGAAAAACTGCACGATGCTGAAGAGTTGTGGACAGCTCTGAAAGAGCAGGCAGATCTGTGGCTCACACCACTGAACCTACAGCCAGGATGGTCGTGTGTGACAATGGCCGGAACCTGGTGGTGGCTCTAAGGCAAGGCGAGCTCACACACGTACCATGCCTGGCCCATGTGCTTAACCTCGTGGTACAGCAGTTTCTCAAATCCTACCCAGAGCTGCCGGATCTGCTTGTTAAAGTGCGCCGCCTGCTCACAATCAAAGAGGATGCATTGCAAGCGTAGCACGATGAGATCATAGAATCATAGAATCATAGAATGGTAGAGTTGGAAGGGACCTCCTGGGTCATCTGGTCCAACCCCCTGCTCAAAGCAGGATTCACTAAATCATCTCAGGCAGATGTCTGTCCAGCCTCTGTTTGAAGACGTCCATTGAAGGGAAACTCACCACCTCTCGTGGCAGCCTGTTCCACTCATTAATCACCCTAACTGTCAAAAAGTTTTTTCTAATATCTAATCTGTGTCTCCTCCCATTTAGTTTCATCCCATTGCTTCTAGTCTTTCCTTGTGCAAATGAGAATAAAGATGATCCTTCTACAATGTGACAGCCCTTGACATATTTGTAGACCGCTTTTAAGTCTCCTCTCAGTCTTCTTTTTTGCAAGCTAAACATTCCCAAATCCTGCAACCGTTCCTCATAGGACATGGTTTGCAGACCAGTCAACATTCTGGTCGCTCTTCTCTGAACTTGCTCCAGTTTGTCTATGTCTTTTTTAAAATGTGGTGCCCAAAACTGTACACAGTATTCCAGATGAGGTCTGACCAAAGAGGAGTAAAGACCGATAATGACTTCACGTGATCTAGACTGTATGCTTCTGTTAATACATCCCAGAATTGTATTTGCCTTTTTTGCTGCTGCATCACACTGTTGACTCATGTTCAGTCTATGATCTATTAGTATACCTAAGTCTTTTTCACATGTACTGCTGCTTAGATCTATTCCTTCAATTCTGTATATGCTTTTTTCATTTCTATTGCTCAGATGTAGTACTTTGCATTTTTCCCTGTTAAAAACCATTCTGTTGGTTGCTGCCCACTGCTCCAGTTTATTTAGGTCTTTTTGAATCCTCTCTCTCTCTTCTCTAGTATTAGCTATCCCTCCTAGCTTTGTGTCATCAGCAAATTTAATCAGTTTACCCTCAATTCCTTCATCTAAATCATTGATAAAGATGTTGAACAATACAGGTCCCAGGACAGAGCCCTGTGGTACCCCACTTGAGACATTCATCCAGCTGGATGTGAAGCCATTTACAACCACCCTTTGAGTCCGATCACTAAGCCAGTTATGAATCCACCTAACAGTTGCCTGGTCCATTGCATACTTGGTCATTTTTTCAATAAGGATGGTGTGAGATACTTTGTCAAATGCTTTGCTGAAGTCAAGATATACTATATCTACAGCATTTCCCTGATCCACCCAGTCAGTGATTCTGTCATAATAGGAAATTAAGTTAGTCTGACATGACTTGTTAGTTACAAACCCATGCTGACTCTGGTTAATCACTTCATTCTTATCCATGTACTTACATACATGTTGTTTAATAATTTGTTCAAAGATCTTTCCTGGTATAGAAGTTAGACTCACCAGCCTATAGTTCCCTGGGTCCACCTTCTTCCCCTTTTTGAAGATAGGAACAACATTTGCTCTTCTCCAGTCTTCTGGGACTTCTCCTGTTTTCCAAGAATTTTCAAAGATTATGGAGAGTGGTTCTAAAATTTCTTCTACGATCTCCTTCAGTACTCTGGGGTGAAGCAAGGGACCATGCAGGGTGATTACACACAGCCAAGCCTCAACTCATCCCAACGTGGATTGGGTGACAATGAGGAAGAGGAGGAGGAGGAGGAAAGACAGGAGCTAGTTTCATGCACTATAGACGGTACGACCTGCACAACTTTCATACCGTCTGTTCAGCGTGGATGGCCAGAGGACAGAGAGGAGGAGGAGGAGGAGAGCACGGTCAGTCATCCTCTTGGTGAGGACACGGAATTCTTGCCTGTTAGTAGTCTGGCACGCATGGCCGAGTTTATGTTACACTGCCTTTCCCATGACCCACGCGTTCTCAAAATTTTGGGTGACAGTCATTACTGGTTGGTTACACTTCTAGGCCCACGCTACAAGGAGAACTTTATATCTCTTATTCCTGAGGCGGACAGGTCTACAAAAATGGGGCTGTACCAGAAGGCCCTTGTTGCGGAACTATTAAAAAAATTCCCATCTGAAAACGCTGGCGGCAGAGGGCACACTTTGTTGGACAACCAAGGAGTACAGGCGAGAGAGACACAACTTCAATCCAGCAGAGGCAGGGGAACACTGTCAAAGTTCTGGGAGAGTTTTCTCAGACCCTCCCATCACACAGGCCCTGAGGCGTGGAGTACTCTCACAAGGAGTGCAAAGTTTGGGAAGATGCTGAGGGAGTCCCTTACCGTACCAACGTCCTCCGTGATTCCGCTGTGCCCTATAACTATTGGGTATCCAAGCTGGATACGTGGAATGAACTGGCTCTCTATGCCTTTGAGGTCCTGGCCTGCCCTGCCGCCAGCGTTTTATCAGAGTGGGTTTTTAGTGCCGCTGGTGGAATTATAACTGATAAGCGCATCCGCCTGTCAACTGAAAATGCTGACAGGCTGACTCTTATAAAAATGAACAAGGGCTGGATTGGGCCAGACTTCTCAACACCACCGAATGATAGCAGCGTAACATAAACTCCAATCCAGTGTCTTCTTAGGAGGTGTATTCCCATGCACCTTTTCACACCCACACATGGGTATAAGTTTCCTGATTTTGTCTATTTACACTTGTCCTCCTCCTTCTCCTCATCCTCCACCACCATATCACCAGGGTGACCGTGGTCCGTGAGGCAACACCAACCTAATTTTTTTAAACGGTGTTTATAATGCCCGTAAACAATTTTTTTTATACAGTATGTTCATGTATACCCCCCAGGGGTAAGTGTTTGTCAGCCCATACACTTAGTGCATAGGCATTACAAGTATAGGAGGCCCGCTCCTTTCTAATGGGAACATTTTTTTATGAGGCCCTCCTCTATGTCTCTTCCAAGGGGCACTGAAGTGCGTCCAAATTTTTGACAGCCCTTGCATTCTCTGCATAGGCTAACACTATGGGAGATTCTCTCCTTTCTAATGGGAATTTGTCGTTACTGTGGCTCTGCTTTGTGTGTCTTTAAATTCTTAGTGGGGTTTTTCCTAAAATTGGTCAGCCGTTGGACTCACTGCATACCCTATAACTGTATAGCAGACCCTCTCCTTTCTAATGGGAATTTGTCGTTACTGTGGCCCTGCTCTGTGTGTCTTTAAATTCTTAGTGGGGTTTTTCCTAAAATTGGTCAGCCGTTGGACTCACTGCATACCCTATAACTGTATAGCAGACTCTCTCCTTTCTAATGGGAACATGTCGTACCTTGTTACTGTGGTCCTGCTCTATGTGTCTTTAAATTCTTAGAGGAGTTTTTCCTAAAATTGTCAGCCGTTGTACTCACTGCATAACCTATAACTGTATAGCAGACCCTCTCCTTTCTAATGGGAACATGTCGTACCTTGTTACTCTGGCCCTGCTCCGTGTGTCTTTAAATTTTTAGTGGGGTTTTTCCTAAAATTGTCAGCCGTTGGACTCACTGCATATCCTATAACTGTATAGCAGACCCTCTCCTTTCTAATGGGAACATGTCGTACCTTGTTACTGTGGCCCTGCTCTATGTGTCTTTAAATTCTTAGTGGGGTTTTTCCCAAATTTTGGCAGCCCTTGCTGTCACAGCATGGGCATTACCACTATAGGAGACCCGCTCCTTTATAATGGGAACTTTTTTTTTTTTTACTGAGACCCTCCTCTAAGTCCCTTCAAAGGGGTATTGCGTTGCGTCCAAATTTTTGGCAGCCCTTGCAGTCACTGGATATGCAATAACAGTATAGGAGACCCACTTGTTAATAATGGGAACAACAAAGCATAGCCGGTTGATGGCTCTCTCTAACAATAGCTACGGCCGACTGCTGTCCTTTTAAGAATAGTAAGGGCCGTCTGATGTCCCTATAAAAATAGGCTTTATGACTTTCAGAGTCCCTCCATCATAAATAAAACAGGATGTGTCTGATGATGTGTCACACACCACATTGCCAGATAAGGTTGTAAAATGTTAAAATGTCATTTCCCGGTGAAAAAACGTAGAAAAAAACAAAACAATAGGATCTTTCTTTAGTATAAAAAACAGCGTCACCAATTTAATAACAATGTAATCACATTGTTCAGCTCATGCACCTCCTCCTCCATCTCCAAAATGACCACATCAGTTACAAGCTGACAGCACGGCAGCACTGCCTTGGCCAAGCGACAACAGGCTGTGCTGAAGATAACATGCTTAATGCTTAATTGACAAACCGCCCAGCGCTGCAGAGTTGTTGAAAGTTGTTACACAGCAGCCTGATCTGTGGCTCTCACGGCTGAACATACAGCCAGGCATGGTCTTGTGTGACAATGGGCGGAACCTGGTGATGGAGAAATGACTGCCGGGGTAGATACGGTTTCCCTCTATGCCAGTCCTTTCACCGAGCTAAAGAATATGGCTGTGGTGAAATTCAACTCCCACTGAGAAGCTGTTTTAGATTGAAAAACATTGTGCCCACCAGAGGATTTGATTCTGAGGGCTAACCTTTCTCCCCCACTCAATAGCCCCATAGCAGCTGCAAAGTTAGCGCTGTCATGAACTCTCCTGAGGTAGAAGCCAACGCACACCAGAGGATTCTCTGGTGGTACCGTCCAACCCTGCCAAGAAGCAGTCCTGGCTAAGAAAAGTGTGTGGAAAGGTTCCCGGACACTCTATGGCTGCTTTTTTACTGAGGAGGATACACACGCAAACACGGGGAGAACATACAAAGTCCTTGCAGATGTTGTCCTTGCTGGGATTTGAACGCAGGATCCCAGTGCTGCAAGTCTTCAGTGCTAACCACTGATCCAATGTTCTGCCGTTCACCCTCTAATATCTAACAGGCTGGAGAAACTTGCACCTACTGCCACTCTATCTTCAGCTCCTTTGTGAGAAAATGTATTTGGGCAGCCACTCAGTCTACCAAATAAAATTCCTGAGAAGGAAATTCTGGATGGCTTCGCTACTGGTACTGGGGGCAGTGCTAATACCATGGCGTCGTACCATAGTTTGCTGGAAATATTCCAGGCTGGTAGGAGGCAAGCAAATTCCCACAGAAAAGTACCAGCAGTAATGTTCAGGGACCCGCTCTTGTAGAAGACGGGGACAACACCGGGAGAAATTGTGGCGGCTGGGGACCGAGTATGGACACGAGGCATGATGCATGTGGTTGTGAAAAGCTTCCACCTCCACGAGCATAAAAGGCCACATTTCAAGTGAAAGCAGCTTTCCAGGACTTCCTGTGAGAAATGACATGCAGGGTAGATAGGGTTTCCCTCTATGCCAGTCCTTTCACCGAGCTAAATACAACTCTCAGCAAAAAAAGTTGTGGACTGGCTCCGTACCGTCCCTGGCCACATTCACCTGTCCATGTGTTTGTGGTTAGGTGGTCCTTCCCAGTAAGTGCACTGGGGAGGGCACGGGTAATGTTGTGGTACCCGTGCTTCTGGAAGGCGGAGGCGATACCGGAAAATATAGTGGCGGCTGGTGACCGAGTATGGACACCCGGCTACTGCCGGCATGAAGTTGTGAAAAGCTTCCGCCTCCACGAGCTTAAAATGCCATATTTCAAGTGCAAGTAGCTGCCCAGAAATCAGGCAGTTTAGTATTGCCGCCTGTGGGTGGATGGCTGGCTGCATACTTACACTTGCATTCCAAGTAACAGAAAACTAAGCAGATGGTGGCCTCTATCATCATCATGGCCTCACCTCGGCACTATGAACTTTTGTCACCCAGGGGGAATATAGGGGACTCGGTACCCGGGCCTTTTACCTTGTTTAGGAGGTCACGGCAGTCAGCTACCGGGCCCGTACTCTGGGTCTCTCTTTAAAAAGGGGTTTTAGTGTACAGTTTGTCTCGTGATGCCACCTGTGGTTTCCGGTAATGGTTACCGGCGCTGCTGCAGACCTCCGGGGGGTGATGGGATGGCAGCTGGGATGTTTCTGCTCCCCACAGGCGGAGTGGGCCCCCGGGGCAGCGTAGGTGCAAATGGTGGTGATGCTGGGGCTTGCAGTGCACGAGAGATGGCGCAGCAGGAGTAACTGACAGAGACAGGGGATTCACTTCAGTACCTTTACTGGTGCGGATGTCAGGTACTCTCCAGGGTACTCGATAGGAAGGGTGGACTTCAGGACTTCTCCCCAGTGAGTGGGTATAAGGCCTCCTTGTCCAAGTCTCCCTCTCTCTAAGCTCCTGGCCAGTCTGCAACTGGGCCTAGCTTCTGTGTCGTGCTGTTCCTTCACCTGTCGCTTGGTAGTAGGTCCTTTTTCTGGCAACAACTATCCCTGGACGCTGGGGCCTTCGTGGTTCCTAGTCCTGTCAAGGGTTTAGCTTCAGGTCGACCAGGGACTTGTAGTCCTCCTGGTATGCCGGTGATCCCTACTGGGTATAAAGGACCCTGTAGGCGCGGACCCGGTACTCCGGTTGGTGTCTTGGGGTGAGCCTATGATGCTCCTCTGCCCCCTCAACTCCTTTCTCATCTCCTCTTTGCCTCCGGCCACACTCGGGGCCCTCAATACAGCAGCAGACGTGCTGCGTCTTCACTGCTCTCAGTGGCAGCACACTCTCTGACTAAACTGACTGCCTAAATCCACCCTCCAGTATATATATCCCTATCCCGGCTCCCTCTGGTGGTATGAGGTGGAAGGATGGAGGTGTTTGTTTGTAATGAGGGCCTCTTGTAGAGAAGTCCGTCCATGCACCCTTTTGGGTCCTGTGGTACCTGTGAACAGCAGGGTGCCACATTCCCCCCTAGTACAATTCAGTACTCCTGTACTGAAGCATTTTATAACAGGTTACAACAATAACAATAATAATTATAATAACAATAACAATTAAGTTACAGTATGTCCCGTAACCAGGTGTCCATTTCACCGAAGATGGTATAACATGAGTAACATGAGGGACCCACCTGAAAACCCTCAACGTAGGCCCTGGGCGTGGCTACAGGGCATAAGTGATCCAGCTGCTGGACCACGTCTTTGGTTTTTGTTCAGTGGTCAAATAAGGGGGCACTTTTGATGAGTGCAACTATTTACAGGGACAGTTTTTGGCTGCTCACAGTCCTCAGCCTACAAGTCTCTGTACTCTGACGGGTAACTACAGGCACACATTAATTTCAGTTTACACAATAAACAATAGGCAATACCCAACTGGGTAACTATTTATAATGTAGGCACTTTGTGCTTATTCCCTAAACCTGGCAGGGATTTGTCCTTGTGTGCTGCGTGTGGACCTTCATAGCACTGGGGTGTTACTAGTGTCTGTGCATGCACTCTCTGCTAACCTATCAGGTGTACGTGCTGGTAGATTATAGAACTGCCTCAATCTCTCTCCCACATTGATGACGGTTTCATTGTGAACATTGCTCTTTGGAACCGAATGATGAATGCCACACAACACATTTAAAGAAGGTGAGAGGCACCTAAGTGTCACGTTAGACTCTCAAAACTGTTTACATCAGTGTGATCTGCTTGCTAGATGACCTGCAAGTGTACCTGACCACACTATCAAGTGCCAGTGAGCATTTATAATGGACGTGAGACCAGTGGGCCTCAGTGCTGTTCACTGATGAAAGTCTATTCACGCTGAGCTTATATGATTGCTGCCAACAATGTTGGAGACGTCAAGGAGAGCGCTCTGCATCAGCCAATACAGTCAAGTCAATACAGAACTGCTGAATACTTTGTGAATGTTACAGTGAGAAGCCCCTGCGGACACAGACAGCTTGGGGCCCCTGTGCAAGAAATATGTTTGGGCCTCCCTCCTTTTATGGCGACCCAGCTGACTAGGAACCGGAGCCGCCAGCTGACTTCGGTGTTCCCACGATCACGCATGACGTCATTGTCCCCAGTCATGGGCATGCCGAGGTCAGCAGCTGGCCGTAAATTGGAGTGCAGGGAGCGGGTGGATCCCCTGCACTGCATTATATTTCAGCTGAATGCGCGTCCGAGTATACACATATAGCTGAAATATTCGCTGGTGTCAGTGGGCCACCCTCCACCTCGATACAGCTGCACTGGTAATTTGTCTTCCCCCAGGAAACCTCCTTAAGTGATATTTACCTTTACGCATACTGTCTACAGCAGGGGTCCTCAAACTATGGCCCGAGGATTTTTATCCGGCCCGCCGGGCTGTGGGCGGAGGAGAGCGGCGTCAGCGCCCGCTCCCTCCCGCTTGCTCAGGGTCCAGGCAGCCGGATACTTACCTCTCCCCATGCCTCTGCAGATCCGCTGTCTTCCTGCTGTGCGCTCCCTGTGACTTCTCAGGTCAGAGGGTGCGGTGACGTCTTTCCACCGCGCCCTCCCCTGAGCCGTCACAGGCAGCACAGAGCAGGAAGACGCCGGCGATGCTGGAGTCCAGACCCGAGCAGCAGCAGCAGGTGAGAAGTGAGGTGAGTATTTATTTATTTATTTTTTAAATGTATGGAGGCATGGGGCATAATATTAGGGGTGACATCCTGCATGGGGCATAATATGGGGGGTGACATCCTGCATGGGGCATTATATGGGGGGAGTGACATGCTGCATGGGGCATTATAAAGAGAGGGGAGTGATATCCTGCATGGTGCATTATAACGACAGGGGAGTGATATCCTGGTGGGGCATTATATGGGGGGGGTGACATCCTGAATGGGGCATTATATGGGGGGGTGACATGCTGCATGGGGCATTATATGGGGGGTGACATCCAGCATGGGGCATTATATGGGGAGTGACATCCTGAATGGGGCATTATAAAGACAGGGGAGTGATATCCTGCATGGGGCATTATATTGGGGGGTGACATCCTGCATGGGGCATTATATGGGGGGTGACATCCTGCATGGGGCATTATATGGGGGGGTGACATCCTGCATGGGGCATTATAAAGACAGGGGAGTGATATCTTGCATGGGACATTATATGGTGGGAGAAAGGGACATCCTGCATGGGGCATTATATGGAGGGTGACATCCTGCATGGGGCATTATAAGGGGGGAACAGCCTGCATGGGGCATTATAAGGGGGAAACAGCCTGCTTATTGAGGACCTATGCTGCCTATTGGGGACATTAACCTGCCCATTGAGGACCTATACTGCCTATTGGGGACATTTACCTGCCTATTGGGGACATTTACCTGCCTATTGGGGATCTATGCTGCCTATTGGGGACATTTACCTGCCCATTGAGGACCTATGCTGCCTATTGGGGACATTTACCTGCCTATTGGGGACCTATGCTGCCTATTGGGGACATTTACCTGCCTATTGGGGACATATGCTGCCTATTGGGGACATTTACCTGCCCATTGAGGACCTATGCTGCCTATTGAGGACATTTACCTGACTATTGGGGACCTATGCTGCCTATTGGGGACATTTACCTGCCTATTGAGGACCTATGCTGCCTATTGGGGACCTTTACCTGCCTATTGAGGACCTATGCTGCCTATTGGGGACATTTGCCTGCCTATTGGGGACATTTACCTGCCTATTGGGGACCTATGCTGCCTATTAAAATACCGGTTGATTTAACTTTACTTGTTCTTCATTTTAAATATTGTATTTGTTCTTGTATTGTTTTTTACTTCATAATATGTGCAGTGTGCATAGGAATTTGTTCATAGTTTTTTAAAAAAAATTATATTCCGGCCCTCCAATGGTCTGAGGGACAGTGAACTGGCCCCGTGTTTAAAAAGTTTGAGGACTCCTGGTCTACAGATATATATACACATAGATAGCTACTGTACACTCAGATACTAACATATATACAGTATATTGTACTGTGGTTATCTTTGGGTGAATACACACATACTGTACATCAGGGGCGGAACTACCGCCCGTGCAGCCGGTTCATTGAACGGGGGCCCCGAGGGAGAGGGGGCCCCTCCAGCCTTCAGCAGGGCCGCCATCAGGGCATGACTGCCCTGACTCCAGTATGGGGCCCGGCCGGTAGGGGCCCCCTCGGGGGCCCCCCTCTTGTGCGTCTCTCTCCTCATGGGGCCCCCGGCCCCATGCTATGCGCCGGGTCCGGGACATTTCAGCGCTGAGCTGCGCTGCTGCGGCAGCGCCTTTATGATTCCCCTGACTTCCGGTCATGTGACCGCGCCGTCGCATGGCCGGAAGTCAGGAGAACCTGCTGTCAGCGATTTGGACGAGCGCCAGGATTCTGCAGGGATCGCATGGGGGTAAGTATAACAAGTTTTATTTTTTTTAAAATACAATTAACTAGGAGTGGAGAGATGGGAGATGCACATGTGTGTGTGTGTGTGTGTGGGGGGGGGGGGGGGAGATGGGAGATGCACATGTGTGTGTGTGGGGGGGAGATGGGAGATGCACATGTGTGTGTGTGGGGGGGGGATGGGAGATGCACATGTGTGTGGGGGGGAGATGGGAGATGCACATGTGTGTGGGGGGGAGATGGGAGATGCACATGTGTGTGTGGGGGGAGATGGGAGATGCACATGTGTGGGGGGGGAGATGGGAGATGCACATGTGTGGGGGGGGAGATGGGAGATGCACATGTGTGGGGGGGGATGGGAGATGCACATGTGGTGGGGGGGGAGATGCACATGTGTGGGGGGGAGATGGGAGATGCACATGTGTGGGGGGGAGATGGGAGATGCACATGTGTGGGGGGGGGATGGGAGATGCACATGTGTGGAGGGGGATGGGAGATGCACATGTGGTGGGGGGGAGATGGGAGATGCACATGTGTGGGGGGGGAGATGGGAGATGCACATGTGGGGGGGGTGAGAGAGGTGCACATGTGGTGGAGGGGGATGAGAGAGGGGCACATGTGGTGGAGGGGGATAAGAGAGGGGCACATGTGGGGGAGGGGGATGAGAGAGGGGCACATGTGGGGGAGGGGGACGAGAGGGGCACATGTGGGGGAGGGGGATGAGAGAGGGGCACATGTGGGGGAGGGGGTGAGAGATGTGCACATGGGGGGGTTTGAGAGCTGCACATGGGGGAATTGGGAGTAGGGGGATAATGAGCTGCACATAACGAATGTGGGGTGGGGGAGAGTAAATGATAAATGATGATGGGGTGGGGAGAGCACGGACATGATATAATGAATTGGGGCAGGGGGTGCATGTAAATATTGAATGCGGGGAGCAGGAAGTATAGAGTAGGGGGCGTTGCGGATGCAGGAGTATGTCTGGTAACAAATTGGCGGAAAGAGTAGAGGTTCTAATTAAATTATATATTAAGTGCCTATTTACAATTAATGGGGGCACCGTGGTGGATTACAATTTATATTTGGAATGGTAGGTTGCATAATAACTAACCATATATTGATGGTGGATGCACGTCTGTATTCAGCTGCGTAATGTAGAAGTTGGGGAATGTGCTCTAGATAACTGTGTTATTTTATGCAGAGACGAGTCCTGGCTGGAAGACGTGATGGCGGTCTGTGCTGGATGAAGGAGAAAAGCGAAGATGAAGGACTTCACCTAGAGACGTCACCGGTGAGTCAGTCTATTACATGTACACTGTGTATAATGTCACTGGTGATCACTGTATTACCTGTACACTGACACTATATACAGAGCTCCTGTGTATAATGTCACTGGTGATCACTGTATTACCTGTACACTGACACTATATACAGAGCTCCTGTGTATAATTTCACTGGTGATCACTGTATTACCTGTACACTGACACTATATACAGAGCTCCTGTGTATAATGTCACTGGTGATCCCTGTATTACCTGTACACTGACACTATATACAGTGCTCCTGTGTATAATGTCACTGATGATCACTGTATTACCTGTACACTATATACAGAGCTCCTGTGTATAATGTCACTGGTGATCACTGTATTACCTGTACACTGACACTATATACAGAGCTCCTGTGTATAATTTCACTGGTGATCACTAGATTACCTGGACACTTACGTTATACATACCATGTATAGAGCTCCCGTGTATAATGACACTTATGGTAATATTAGTAATGTGGTGGTAATATTAGTAATGTAGTGGTAATATGTGGTCTGGTCATGGTGTGGCAGTTTTTCTCCCTTCTGTGTGGTATTATTCGGTCACTAAGTTGTGGTAATATGTGGTCTGGTCATGGTGTGGCGGTATTCCCTGTATGTGGTATTATTGGTCATTTAAAAAAAAAATGTATATGACACATTCCCTTAAAGAAAACTAAATAAAAATATATCTAAAAAGAGTATTGGATATTTTAAGAAAATTTTAATAGGTTAGAGTAGGGACCGCCCAGAAGAGTCTACCTTATCGTGGTGGCGGCTTTAAAAATCTTTTGGCCAAAACAAAAGCTGATGGCTATGTATGTGGCGCCGTCACATGGCCGAACGTCAGGAGAACCTGGTGGCAGCGACGTGGACGAGCGCCAGGATTCTGCAGGGATTGCATGGGGGTAAGTATAACAAATTTTATTTTTTTTAAATACAATTAATTAACTAGGAGTGGGGGGAATCAAAGATGAGAGATGAGAGATGCACATAGGGGGGTGAGAGATGCACATGGGGGGGATGAGAGATGCACATGGGGGGATGAGAGATGCACATGGGGGGGATGAGAGATGCACGGGGGGTGAGAGCTGCACATGGGTGGGATGAGAGCTGCACATGGGGGGGTGAGAGATGCACATGGGGGGTTATGTTTACATAACTTTGTTGCCTTATGAAGGGCAGGGGGGGCCCCCCAAAATTTCTTGCACAGGGGCCCACTACAGTCTGTGTCCGCCCCTGCTGTACATACACAGATAATCTCAGTACATCAGTGCACAGAGATATATATAAACACTACATAGGTACATACAGTACACATACTTACATATGATGTCCCTCTGGCAGGTGCATTTGACGCGCCCCCTGGGCCAGTGTTGTTTGGGGGATACCCGGAGCCGGATCAGATGGGGGTTGTAGTCTCCGAGTGGCGGTGACCCGGTCCGTGCCCAGGGTGTCAAGCTCAGTGTGTGGCAGTCCTTATAGATGTTACTAGATGTTCTTTTATGTCGACTACGCCACCCGTTGATTTGCGGTCAATACGGCCGCCGCTGCAGCAGGGTCCGCTGAGGCTGGTGGTGCTTGTGCAGCTCTGGTAGTATAACCCCCAACGGGAGGGGTATAGCCTCAGGGGGTCAGGTGTAGAGGATGGTGGTAGTGGTGGTGCAGTGTGGATGTTAAGAAGACTCCGAGCCGGGCTGTGCAGTTCAGGGTTTTTACTTACTGCTGTTCTTGTGGTCACTCTGGCCTTAAGTGACCGCCCGAGCCGTGCTGCGTCCACCAGGTCTTGGACTCGGCCAACCCCCAGGTGATTCTGGAGCGTGGTCCTGAGCTCCCTTTCTGACTTGTCCTTCTCTCTGGCCTTCCTCACCAGGGATCCACCTAAGTCCGGCTCCCTCGGGCCTCTTGTTGGTAAACCCTTGTCTCTGGGTTCCCTGACCCTATTCTTGGTTTGCCTTCCGGGTGGATTTAGTGGTTGGTCGTGGCAGATCCTGCCCACGACCTCCGGTCTCTGGCTAAGGTGTGCTGTAGCCTCCACCAGCTTGGGATCCGGTACCCTGTTGCCAACTCTTCACCCTCTGATCTAATTTTGGGTTCTTGGAGTTCCCTCTTCTCCCCCTTCTGGGTCCTTCTTTCTCCTCTCTCTCTGCTTCTCAGGCTCTCTCAGACTGACCAAACCTCTACAAAAGACTGACGTCTCACAGACTGACCCTGATCTAAGATGGTTCCCACCTTATATACTCCCTCTATGTGTGAGCTCAGGTGACCAGCACCCAATGAGCTCCTAGCTTTACCCAGGCTGCTCCCCCTATCTGCCCCTACACTACTGGGATGTTCCACCCCCCTCCCACTCCAGCCAGGAACAGACACTGTCGTACCTGCACATTTCTCTAGTGGGAGTACCATCGGTCTGTCCCTCGGAAATGGGATGTGTGTAGTGCATGCAGCTTACTGAGCTCAGTTCCACACTCCATCCTCACCCGGGAGTGGAATACCACACCTCTGGCTTGAGGTGTAATACCCCTGTAGCAGCCGAATCCTCAGGGTGCTACATTCTCCCCTGGTAAATCACAGCACGTCCTCGGGCTGTAAGATACAAAAACATCCAAAACATACAATTTTTTTTTTTCATAAACATCAACATATAAAACATCATATATATTATCAGCTATCAAACTTATCATATAAAACTTTTCTTAAATAACATTCTTGTTCCTCCGGCCACGGTGCAACTTGTGACCGGGTAAAGTGCGACAGTCTCTCTTGGAAGAAAACAGTTTCCTATAAAACCGGTAGGGGGCGCCTTAAGAAGCGCAACTATATACAAGGGAATATGGCCGCTCTCAGTCTTCGGCCAGGTATTAGGGAGGATTGACCGCTCTCAGTCCTCGGTCAGTGGGAATAGGGACACACGGGATTCAGTTCAATTGGCTGGTCCCAACGGGGACTATATTTTAACCAGAACAGTTCTTATACCCTGACGGGTAACTATGTACAGTCTCTCTCTACCGTACTTCAACGACGGCGTCCTCCTGCTCCTTCTTTAGATTCTTCAGACCCGTCCGGGTCCTCTTGCTCCTCCTCACACCGCAGCTCCTCCTCCGTCAGGCGATGCACATGGAGGGCGTAGGGTCCTTTGGCACACTTGTGCCGGGTGAAGCTGACCTCGTCCCCTACGTACAGGTAATGACCTCTGTGTCCCTCCGGCAGATGGCTTTCTACGTCTCTGCGGGTTACAAAGACGTCGCCGGGGGTCTGATGGTCTCTGATAAAGCCCCATCCGTGCTGCATATTGAATTTTATCACAGTCCCGGTGGCACGGGGACCATGAGCTGCACGGGGTTTCCTCCTGGTCCGGCTCTTCTGCTCCGCGCTCCTTATCTGCATTTGCTGTTCCCGGACCCGCCTCTCTCTCCGCTCCCTCTCGAAGACCTCGAGCTGCTGCCGGCAGCACTCTGCACGCTCCGCTGCGGCCGCCCGAGTCTCCTGAGTGAACCCCATGAGGTCTTCTCCGGTGGAGTCCCACTCGAACTGGATCTCCTCCAGTGGGGGCGAGGTCCTCCTTACGGGCTTCGGAGCCGGAATCAGGGGCTCGCACATGGGCCTTGCTCTCTGGAGTTCCAGCTGAATATACTCCTGGGGCCATACAAAGGGCTGCCCATCCGGGCACGTATGCTGGGCAAATAGATTTTCACCCAGGTGCGGCACTCTAGATGTTGAGGGCGCGTTGATGGTAGCGGCGCCCGGGTCGACCAGGCCTTGCGATCAGGCTTGGGGCACCCTAAAGGCAAAGGGCACCGTAAGAACGGCGGCGCCCTGGGTTACTCGGCCCTGCGACCAGGCCGGTGGCTCCGTGGAGGTAGGGGGCGCTGTTGGTATTGCGGCGCCCGGAGGTACTAGGCCTTGCGACCAGGCCGATGGTATTTCCTGCTTTGCCGCGCTCAGGGTCGAGGCGTGTGACGTCACAGGGGTCGCGGCCGCGGCTTCTGCTTGAGGCCTAGTCTGGCACGGTGACGATGCAGCGACGGGCACGGCAGGGGGAATTTCGGGCTCTGCGACGGGGAGCTGGGGCAGGTACACGGTTTCTCGGCTCGGGGTAGAGACGTCCCCTTTACCTGCCTCCGTCCGTTCAGCTCCCTTCTCGGCGCCGTCTCCTGCCTTCATTCCTCCTGCGCCATCCTCAAAGGCGGTCTGTCTCCTCGTCTCGGGCGGCGTGCTCCGCTGACGGGTTCCGGTCTGCTGGGCCATCTCTCGGCTCCACTCCGCCAACGTCTCCCGCTGCACCCGGGCCATCCTCCGTGCGAGGCCCTCCAGCGCGGTCTGTGCACACTCCCGGTCTCGGGGGAGCTGTGCCAGGATCTCCACTAAGCCTAGTGGGGTTGTTGCTTGCAGCAGGCTCCTGACCACTGGGTCGGTGCTGCCTGTCTCTCCCTCCATCTCCGGGTACGCTCTCTCTGGACTCTCCTCCAGACGTCTTGTCTCCGGGTGCGCTCTCTCCAGACTCCTCCAGGCTGCACCCATCTTCGTTCTCTTGTTCTGTCTCCGCCCACATTGAGGGTGGTCCCGGGGCAACTTCAGTTCCAGGGGCAGTTCTTTCACGCTGATGGACACTTACAGCATCACAGTCTCTGTTGGTGGGCGCGGTTTCCGCTTTTGGCGCCATTCTTCGACCTGGCCCACGATGGGAGGTGGCCTTTTGCCACCCTCTGGCACGCCCATAATGGCGTCCGCTCCCCCAAGGCGGGAAATCCTTGGAAATGGCGGGAATCGTCTCCCAGTGGCGGGAAACTCCATGGATGGCGGGAAAAAGCTGCAAATGGCGGACAACCGGCGGGAAACGACCTGTGATGGGGTCCGTTGGCGGGGACCCTCCGGAACCGGCGGGAGACTTCTTTTTGAGGTAACGGTGAACTTTTCTTCAGGCACGCAGTACCCGGTTGTTGCGGGCACGTTATCCTGCCGACTACGCCAAAGTTGACGCGCCCCCTGGGCCAGTGTTGTTTGGGGGATACCCGGAGCCGGATCACATGGGGGTTGTAGTCTCCGAGTGGCGGTGACCCGGTCCGTGCCCAGGGTGTCAAGCTCAGTGTGTGGCAGTCCTTATAGATGTTACTAGATGTTCTTTTATGTCGACTACGCCACCCGTTGATTTGCGGTCAATACGGCCGCCACTGCAGCAGGGTCCGCTGAGGCTGGTGGTGCTTGTGCAGCTCTGGTAGTATAACCCCCAACGGGAGGGGTATAGCCTCAGGGGGTCAGGTGTAGAGGATGGTGGTAGTGGTGGTGCAGTGTGGATGTTAAGAAGACTCCGAGCCGGGCTGTGCAGTTCAGGGTTTTTACTTACTGCTGTTCTTGTGGTCACTCTGGCCTTAAGTGACCGCCCGAGCCGTGCTGCGTCCACCAGGTCTTGGACTCGGCCAACCCCCAGGTGATTCTGGAGCGTGGTCCTGAGCTCCCTTTCTGACTTGTCCTTCTCTCTGGCCTTCCCCACCAGGGATCCACCTAAGTCCGGCTCCCTCGGGCCTCTTGTTGGTAAACCCTTGTCTCTGGGTTCCCTGACCCTATTCTTGGTTTGCCTTCCGGGTGGATTTAGTGGGTGGTCGTGGCAGATCCTGCCCACGACCTCCGGTCTCTGGCTAAGGTGTGCTGTAGCCTCCACCAGCTTGGGATCCGGTACCCTGTTGCCAACTCTTCACCCTCTGATCTAATTTTGGGTTCTTGGAGTTCCCTCTTCTCCTCCTTCTGGGTCCTTCTTTCTCCTCTCTCTCTGCTTCTCAGGCTCTCTCAGACTGACCAAACCTCTACAAAAGACTGACGTCTCACAGACTGACCCTGATCTAAGATGGTTCCCACCTTATATACTCCCTCTATGTGTGAGCTCAGGTGACCAGCACTCAATGAGCTCCTAGCTTTACCCAGGCTGCTCCCCCTATCTGCCCCTACACTACTGGGATGTTCCACCCCCCTCCCACTCCAGCCAGGAACAGACACTGTCGTACCTGCACATTTCTCTAGTGGGAGTACCATCGGTCTGTCCCTCGGAAATGGGATGTGTGTAGTGCATGCAGCTTACTGAGCTCAGTTCCACACTCCATCCTCACCCGGGAGTGGAATACCACACCTCTGGCTTGAGGTGTAATACCCCTGTAGCAGCCGAATCCTCAGGGTGCTACACATTCTCCCATCTTCGGCAGCTCCTTCCCGTTGGTCTTCTGTCCTCCATCAGCACTACTGGCCAGATCTCCAGCTGTCAGCCAGTCCTGTCTTCTCAATACATCCATGCAGTTAGTAAATCTGACACTAGCCTCCTGAGAAGTTCTGAGCTGCCTGACCCATAGTACCATCGGCCATCACATCAACCTCCTCTCCCTTCTGCAGCCACTTACCACCCCCTGTACTAAGTGGGATTTATTGGGGAACTGAGCCACTCAGGCAGCATTCACACTGTAGCTACTGCTTGTGAATGGGCCAGTGCAGCAGTTTTCCAATAAAGCCCCCTCAGGAGGGCAGGGGAGATTAATGTAATGGCTCATGAGAACATTGATCAGGCAGATCAGTTATAAGAACTGCTCACAAGGAAGGAGAGTTATCAGGTGTACTGACTGCTTGGAGGCTGTTCAGAGCTGCAGTCAGAGGCAGTGAAGAAGCAGGAGACAGGATTGGCTGAGAACAGCAGCCATACTTACCAGGCCTGCTTCCTCCTGCCTGTGCCTGAATGCTAATAGGCCGGGCGAGTCCATGGGTGTCCAGGAATCTCGAGCTCCTGCAGCATAGAACCAGCAGCACCAACTAAGAGGAGAGAAAAGGGCCCATTCTGACATATTTTGCGGAGTGCAGGCCCCTGTGTGACCGGAAATGAATCAGGTACGGGCCTCTTCCTCTCCTCTTAGTGGAGATGTTGCCGCTGGCTCTTTGTGAGAACCAGACATTGCAGCAGCTGATCGGGCCCCCTCTCCTTTGGGGCCCCTGTACGCTTCTACTTAAATGCCCTAATTTCATGATAAAATATCACTGTAGCGTGAACTTTTTACATTTTACATAAATTTTGGCCGAAAATCAAATATCCCTAACTTTTTGTGAGTAATGTATATTTAACACTGTGTATCTATAATTACTCCATCACAAGTACTGATCTACTGGATTTATCCTGACTTGATTAACTGTTAATGTCTTAAATCTTCTTGAGGATAATAGGTCAACGACATGCTCTGTTGATTGGTTTTTAAGTATTGACTGGTTCTGGTTGGTGGTGGTCTGAGTTGGATAGGCCCTACTAGGGGACACCAGGGCCAGCCATCGTTGAGCGGGGGCGCTATTTGCAAACTTAGAGTGGACGAAACGCATTGTGACCTAATACGCACTATTACTGTACTGGAGGAACGTTATACTCCAATGCACTTTAATACTGGGTTATATTTAAAGGCAAAATACCACTAGAGTATATTAAGACCTGGTAAACCTGGACACAAATCTTATTGGGGCATATAAGGACGCCCTTTATCTCTGCCTGGGTTTATAATTGTGATATTGTAATCCAGCAAGTAGTTAGAGGAGTTATACAGAGGCAGGCAGACTCCTTATTTCAGTAGATATCTTATTGGGAGACCTTTCTATAATGCAGTAATGCTGCTGCTGTACAGAGGATGGAGGATTCATATATCCAGGCAGATCAGGGGAAGAGAGAAATATAGACACAATATATTCATCCTCCCTCAGGCTGGGTGCCCACGTAGCGTTTTTCAAGCATTTATGCTGTGGATTTTCCATGGTCCCCAAGGGGATTCCGCATGTTCTATGCACATGCTGCGGATTTTTCCGCAGCGTTTATGCTGCATACAAAAATCCGCAGCATGTCATTTAATTTTGCGGAAGCGCAGCGGAATGGCCGCCATTGACTTGCATTGAGACGCATATAATGCGCGTCTGTACATTTGACAAGCGGACTCTATATGCGTTTCAATGTGCGGATGGTACCCAAGTCTGGAGGAGAGGAGACTCTCATCCAGACCTGGGTACCATTGTACCTGTAAAAAAAAGAATAAAATAATAAATAAAGTTTATACTCACCTTTCCGAAGGCTTCTCTGCATGCCGGCATCACTGAAGGACCTTCGGTGACGTCACAGTCATGTGACCGCAGGCCCTTCACCGCTCTGTCTCGCGATATGCCGGCAGCCGGGAACCAGACAGGAACGAGCGCTGCAGCCACGCCGGGGCATCGGGTGTGAGTATAGCTTTATTTTATTTTATTTTTACGGTTCACACTGTTTATATCCATGCTGTTTGCATGGATTTATACAGTGTGACCTAGTTGTCAAGCACTTTCCAAGTGATGCTATCGCCTGGAAAGCGCTTGTCAATCTGCATGCGGAAACGCATGTGAATCCGCATGTGGATCCGCATGTATTCTGCAGGAAAAACACATACACAATCTGCATGCGTTTTTTCTGCCAGGGAGATGCAGAAATGCTGCAGAAATTTTCTGCTTCATTTCTGCATCGTGGGCACATAGCCTTAGACAACCTGGGCTTGATAGTTGCAACTTTGTCTCCACCCATGGGAGATTTACACTGACACCATGAATCCTCACAGAGGCTGTGTGCCCACGATGCGATTTTAAGCGTTTCCGCAGCAGCAAAAACGCCGCAGAAACGCTTAAAAAACGCATGGTAGAAGGCCTGCCATGTCCCCCAATGATAATCCGCATGTGCTGTGCACATGCTGCGGAAATTTCCGCTGCGGATTATCATTGCGGAAAAAAACGCAGCACTACCAATTATTTTGTGGAAGCGCTGTGTTTTCGCCGCCATTGACTTGCATTGGAACGCATGGATTACGCATCGCTGCATATGTAGATGCGCATTCCATGTGTTCCAATGTGCGGATGGTACCCAGGTCTAGAGGAGAGGAGACTCTCCTCCGGACCCGGGTACCATAGAAACTGAGAAAAAAAGAATAAAATAAAAAATAAATGTTATATATACCTTCTGACGGCCCACGCTCTCCTTGTCTTCGCTTGCCGGTAGCTCGCGATGGACTGGAAGACCTGCGCTGACGTCATAGTCATGTGACGGGTCATGCGACGCTGACGTGGGCAGGTCCTTCAGTCTACCACGTTCTGCCGGGAAGGGAGAACGGAGGGAAGCAAGACACCGGGGGCCACCGGAAGGTAAGTATATATTTGTTTTTTTATTTTTAAACATTCTTTACGGTCACACTATATAAATCCACGCTGTTTGCATCAATTTATATAGTGTGACCAAGTTGACAAGCACTTTCCAAATGATGCTAAAATCGCTTGTTAACCTGCATGCGGAAATGCAAGTGAAGAACGCTTCACATCCGCATGTCCCTGGCAGGAAAACGCATGTACAATCCGCATGTACAATCCGCATGCGTTTTTTCTGCCAGGGGAGATGCAGAAACGCTCAGAAAAAAATCCGGAGTATTTCTGCATCGTGGGCACATAGCCTTACAGTGTAATTGTGAGCTGTAATATTCTGCTCATAGATAAGGATGGGACTGATATAATAAAATACAGAGCGGCACAATAAGTGGTATATACAGCCAGCAGTAATATCACTAGCCGTGTATAATATCCACACTGCACCTATGACGTAGTATTGGTATCATTGCCATATATTATTATCCAACAGACAGTATGGCACTATGGGTGATTAATAGCTGGATAGACTTTCTTATAGCACGGTGGAATTGAATAAAAACTATTTTAATATTGTAAAAAAAAGTTATATTTTATCTTAATAGTTCACCTAATTCAGTGATATATTTTAATATTTCTGAGTTTAATAAGTCTTCTTATATACCCTATACACAATCTATAACTGTAGTGTAATCTTTTAATGTATTCCGCAGGCCTATTATCTACCACTATATGGTCACCATGTGGCAGTAATATTGCTTTGGTTTTTGTAGAGATTTATTTTCAGTAACAGCCGGTCATCTGCTGAGATTCCCCTATACACACAGTTAGGGTGTGCAACCGTAGTTGCAACAAGGTTACCTAGTTAGGACCCATTCAGATGTGTCACCTCCCCTATGCTGAACCCTTGGCTTCACCTCTGGTGGGGTGTGACTCCTGGGACCCCCATAATCTACAGCACAGAATCCAGCTTGTTCTTGTGCATAGAACTGAAATTGAGATCCACTAAGGAAAAAGCATCTGAGTCCTTCTTCTGAGTTCTTCTTCTGGTGGATTCCGCATGGATCCCTCATAAAAAGCACTCAATAAAAATTTAAATGATCGCATGTGTTCAATGTAAAAACAATTTGCTTGTCATACTGTATGTTTGAGTCTTTTTCAACATTTTCTTTCCACTTTCGGCTTTAAAATTTATGAAATGGATAATGGAAGTGACTTGTTCATTCTGCTGGTGGCTTCTGTTTAGAAGACCCTCACTACTTTATACATAGTTAACAAAAAAAGATGCCAACTGCAAAAATTACAAATAAAGATTACTGAGGAAAAACACCGTCTACATTTTCCTGAAACATCTTCATATAGAAAAAACTCAGTGGGCATGCTGGTGTCTATAAAGTGCTATGTGAACGCACCCTTAGGAATAACAGAACCTCTGGTCATCTCCTCCACTCTTGGCCGGGGATTTAGAGGATTACTGGGAGATATAGAACCAATCTTCACCTGTTTGGTGTCCAACCCATCAGACATTTATGACAAGTATGATATTGATATGCCACTAATGGCACTATTATTCAATTAGATTCAAAAGGACATTATTCAATTTTATATTTTGATTTATAGATATTTTTTAATTAAGCATTGATGGAAAGGATGAAGAGATGTTCATGGAGAGGCCTTCAGCTTTTGAAGATGTTTCTTGAAGGCCACAGGTAGATGTACAAGTCCTTCCATACAGGTACAGCATTGATGGAGGATGTGCTGCACGTTCTTCAGGGAGCTAGATGTCGGGGTTTTCTGTCCTTGAGATGTCTATGGTGCCCTGTTGACAGCATGCAAAAATGTAGCTTTCTCTGACAGCGCGAGCAGCCCTAGACAATCCACGCCGGCAGGATGATATCATCCGGCGGAAGAGAGAACCTATGAGAAAAGATGTAAAACTGATGTAAGTAATGGAAGTCCATATTACAGGATACTACTGTGGTGTCACTGTGGGAGGACGGGAGGGGAATCTTCTCCATACAGAGGTACGGGATCAGTGTCAGTCATCATACATGTGACAATCCCACCACTGACAGATAACATCTGCTCCACATGAATCCTTCTCACTGACATCATACAACATGGAGCTTATTGTCACACTTACCTCGCCTACGTTCCCCCTCTTCTACTTTCTCAGTTTTGTCTTGTTTTCTCAGATTCAGAAAACATTTTCTTCTCTTCTGAACAGGAGATTCTAATGAAAAAGTCAGAAACAGATGTTGATCATAAACTTCTAAAAGATTAGCTTTGTGTCTATATAGAGTTATGTAAACTGACTAATATGCACATTACACTTTTGCATTATAGTCTATAATAGGATTTCCTATAAATCTGTACATACCTGACGCTGAGGACGAGGATGAGGATGACTCGCTGGTTTTAGCAGGAAAACACTGATTGTCATCATCAGTTTTGGAAGAAGAAATCTCTCTCTGCCTGATTAGAAGAAGAAAGACAAGTAAATTACAAGGAAAAACAATAGAAAAATGGAAGAGCAGCTGTCTGTAAGGCCAATTAGGACACCATGAAGGGGGCACCCTGCTCAGGACCCCATTCTACCAGCAAGAATGGAGTCTAACTAGTAATATTGGCCGTAGTGAACTGGAAATGAATAGTGGATCACATTGATCAGTTGTTACTGCAGTGTTATCACAAGCCAGATCCACAGAGATGAGCAATCATGGGGTGGTGGATGCTGGATTTAGATTTATGTTACTTGTGTCTTTTATTTGGATGTGACATATATCAGAACTGAATCTCATAATAATGATAATAATAATCTACTTACATGTCTGAGCGTTTTTTGCTGTTCTCTGGGGAACACTCTGAAGATGACATAGGCTTCTCTTCATTGTTCATTATCCCGGTATTGGTGGGATATAGCTAAAATGAACGGAGAAATATAAAATAGATTTATTTTTAAACTTTTTTCTAATTATAGGTTTTAGGCCATATGCACACATTGAGTATTGGTGAGTTTTTTATCTCAGTATATGTAAGCCAAAACCAGGAGTGGGTGAAAAATACAGAAGTGGTGACGTGTTTCTAATAAACTTTTCCTCTCCCTGTCCCACTTAATATTTTGGCTTACAAATACTGAGGTAAAAAACTCATCAAACACTCATTGTGTGCACATGGCCTTATACATTTTATTCGTGACATACTTACTTTAGAAAATCTTTCAGAAGATGATACAAAATTCTGGACTTCTGTCCAGTCATTGTCCCCACTTGTGTCGCCCTCATCTGAATCAGTATGTTTGTATGTTCTAGAGCGAGCTGCAAAATACAATTATTATCAGAGATAATTAGTATAAGACCAGTCACGAGGTTATGACTAATTGTCACATAAAATGAATGACAAGACACACAGCAGTTTCCTGTAGATGATGTCTCATTTTACTTACTGGTAAAGTAGCGAGTGTCCTCATCTGACTTTAGATCAGGAACAAACAGAGGCTTCTGACTTAGAATGTTGTCAAAGTCTAAGTAACGCAGAAATTGATGAAATTTAACCTCATTTGCTCCTTCTGGAAATGGAAGACAAGAAAGAAAGTGATACAGTAATTGTCAGAGAAATTGCTCCACATCTATATAGTTTATGTTAATCTAAACTGAAGATGTAACGGAAATGTACTGAACGTAGGTATAGAGGTCATAGAGGTGTAATAAGTCAAAAATAATACTATTATAATATTACCTGTCCCAAGTCTATGTGTTGGATTTTTTCTCAGCAGCTCAGTTATGATGCCCTGAGCATCGCGGGGAGGAGAGTATTTATCATATGTCCAAGTTATATCATCTGTTATATAAAAAACAAATATTAGAAGAAATAGAACCTCTTTATTTTCAGAAACATCAGTTTCCTTAACAAAGCTGGGAACAAAACCACAGAATCAAGCAAACCAAATAACTGTGAGATCACATAGCATTCAGATGATTTTACTTACCCCTGAGGATACTGTGATAAATCTCCCTTTTGGAAGCTCCATTAAATGGTGTAAATCCATAAAGAAATTCATATAGGATGATCCCTATTGACCACCAGTCAACAGGTCTTCCATATCCTTTCATTAAGATGACTTCTGGAGCTACGTATATAGGGGTGCCAACAGCCTGGAAACCAACAGAACAATGAGATGATGATCAATAAATATAATTGCGACAAACGACATCATAGAAAACATTTTCTAGATGAGAAATTATCAGAGAAGGAGAAACAGGTGAGATTTGTGAAGTACAAGATCCTGTAAGTAAAGCTGACCTCACTATCAAGGAACTCGCTGGTGATGTCCTCAAATGGAGCCTGGTAGATGTCTGATGTTGGTCTCATGAGGCCGAGTTTGGAAAGCCCAAAATCAGTGACTTTAATATGTCCTGTTGATGTTATCAGGAGGCTGTGAAAAAAAGATGGTGTCAGCCCCAAGTAATAACTCATAGACTATGTAATAAACTCAAACTTTCTTCCCCTATATTATATTACAGGGGTCACTTACTTCTCAGGCTTAAGGTCTCTGTGCACCACACCATAGTTGTGCAGGTATTCAACAGCAAGAATTGTTTCCGCAATGTACATACGGGCCAGGGGGACAGGTAAAGCACCCCTGTACTTTAAAAGCTTGCCACAGTCTCCTCCTACAGGAGAAAGCAGATATGACAGGTGAGGGTGTGTTACAATGTAAATGACACATCATGAGGGTGAATATATATAAGGTGCTAGGATTAAGCCGATGTGGGCTGGATATAGATACAATGAATGTGTCCTACCTGGTACATACTCCATAACCATACAGAGATGAAGCTTAGTAGGAAAGGAGCAGAACATGGAGGCCACAAAGGGACAATCAGCAAAGATTGAGATGTCCCTTTCCAGAAAGGCCCGTTCCAGTTCCTCTGGGTCTTTCAGATTCTGCTTGTCCATTTTCTTCATAGCGCATACTTGTTTTGTGTCTTTATGGCGCACTAAGTGGACGGCTCTGAAGTGGAGGAAAATCCAAGATTTATTATGAATTCTTACTAACAATGAGTCTATAGACCTCATCAAGTGATCTCCTGTACTAATGGTCAATACTAGATGTGCGTCCGTCACTAGAAATCCATGTCTAGAATTACATAAAATAACGCCCCATAAATGATCACCAATGGGGGATCCTCATCCACGTCACATCCTACCTGACCTGAATAGTGACAGATGTGGACAGTGATGTGGACTCATATAATTTGTCTATGGGAATATTACATGGGCAGGTCACAGAGACATAGGCATTGTCATAAGGAGCCCTGGGAAATAAATATTACAGCAAAATAAAGCTCACCCAAAAGATCCAAAGCTGATCAGTTTGATCAGTTTATAGTCGTTCTTACAAGGAAGTCTCAAAGGGTTTAATGATCCAATCAAGGCCTTAAAAGGAAAAAGAAATGACAATAAGACATTGAATCTGCAAGAGAATGAAAGCCCCAGATGCAGGAAGGTCTCACTTCTATATGGTGTCCTCACTGATTACACTGCAGCAGAAGTAGAGGATGTGATACAAGCCGGACCCTCCACAGACACTATTATTTTATAGGGGGATATCCCCCATACACATATATCGTTGTACTGGAGGGGAGGATAAGGTACATCACCCAGAGGGGGCAGAATAATAATAATGCTATCATCACATACAATAGGTCTGATCTACATGAAGAACCGCGCTATCCCATTATCATATGGGGTATAATATGGGATGTGTAACTCACACCCGTCATCTGATAATCTACAGACGTCCCTCTGATACTTACACTGGCAGATTCCTGGATGATCTCTGGTGTCTCACATATTCCACCATCAGAATCTTCCTGCTCAGTTATTCCTGAAATAATGATAAAATAATGAAGAGACGTCATGTATTAGTCTATATCAGCACTTACTATATAACACATCCATGTAATAAAGGAAATGACGAGACCCCTGTACATGGAATAATACTGGGTATATGGATATTCTACACACTGTATATAATTATGGCATATCTATATATACTGTACTATAAATGTGATCCAGTCACAACAATGACATGAGAAAAGCCCAGAGGAGAGGAGCAGAATTACATGAGCCCCTCCATTATAGTCTATAGGGGGCTCATGAGCCATCAGCGGCCTCAAACAGAGGATGAAGAGTAAATCTCCATATTCTCTGCCGTTCTCTATAACTTGATATTAGAATGTAGAATATTAGATGATCGGCTTACCTTCCATCAGGTCAGGGTTTAGCCCCGGCTGACAGGTATCAGGTTCAGCAATATTTAGGTTTTGCCCCTCTTCGGAGTCGCCTTCTGATGTTTCCTGATGGATATAATATATACAAGTAATATAACAGATGGACTATACGCAGGCGCTCCCTCCAGTAAACCCACATTCATATATAAGGGACTTGTATCTACCACTGTTCTCTAACATCTTCTATCAGAACTGGAGCATTTACCGGAAGGAAGATTGTGATGATCGAGCGAGACAGAGGTGGAAATACAAACTCTGCACCGCTGAGTACAGACTGCCATCACAGGTGATGGAGCCGCAGAGACAGGCGGCCATAAAATGTTCTGTGTCTGCCTGGAGTGGACAGGGAGGCCTCTAATATCACACATCTGACCTTCTTCTATATGACGGTAATCTGGAGAAGATCAGACAACAAGGACATGAGATATAGTAGATGGTGGATCCTTACCAGACGCTCCAGTGAGTAGGTCGGATACTCCAGTACAAGCAGGACATTTTGGGCCAGTTGTTTAATAAAGGCCAATTCTCCACTGTGGGATTTTTCTTCGGCCTATAGAAATGAGAACAACAAAGAAAGGAAAATCTTGAGAGAACGTGCAGAATGGAGGAGGCCATTTATATCACCAAATATGTTACTCCTGCCATATGTACAGCAAATACTAGTAAGTATCTGCACAGCAACTAATGTAGCCTGTACACCCTATTACAGCTCCCGGGTATTCTTATCTGGGTATTTGGTACAGGTTAAACTTAAACTTGTATTCCATTAATATTGTCTATTATTATTATTTTTCTATGATTTTTGCAGATTGTCTGCTACTTACCTGCTGTACTAATGTCCAGATGTTCTGCTGTAAATGCTCAAGATATTCTGAGCTTATTCGACCTTGGTGGTATTTGGTCAGGCAATCTCTCACTTGCTCCATAACCAGCCGGTAAGTGAAGCTGAGGACGCCATCGGGTAGTGGTAGCACAAAGTCAGGGTCATAGGTGGTAAGAATGCCCTGGAGTAGTGCTAACACCTGAAGTCTGTCTGGAGGAATTCCAGACATTTGAACAATCCAAAATAAATCCAAGCGCAGTCAATATGTGAATAGCTATGCAGCTGATCACTGACAACAATGACACCAGGGTATCAAAGTGACGATGGGAGTGTAAACACTTGTGTAAGTTCTGATGTTTAATTGTGATGTCATAATGATGTTAGAATGGAATCTTGTGTTCTTACCTTAAAGGGGCATATGACCTTATAAGGAAATTGCCTAGCTTCCCTTAAGAAGGCAACAATATAGGCTGAGCATCAGTAACATGCAGATATGGAGGAGAGAGGCATGGGTGCTGCAAGTTTTTATCCGAAGTTCAGGACAATTACCTCTCTCAGCTGGTAGATGAAACAACCAGGAGAGGTAATCTGCTGGATCTGGTGCTGTCAGATAGATCAGATACAATTTCAGATATACAGGTCAGGAATAGTGTTGAGCGAGCATGTTCTATTAACCCTTTCGCTGAGTACGCTCGGGTCGAGCTCCGAGTATTTATAGCTGCTCGGTGATATGGTTGAATTGCTCCCGTGTGCATGATTTGCAACTGTTTGACAGTTTTATTACATGTGAGGAATGTCTATTTCTTACACATTCCTCGCATGTAATAAAACACGTCATGGTAATTTGGGATATCGAACATAAATAGGGCATGTTTAAGGATATACTACTAGAATCCTGTAGAAAACTTATACCCTCTGGTAATAAAATGTCCAGGAATAAAAATAAACCATTATGGATAAAAAAAGACAGTTGAAAGTGTAATAAGACAAAAACAAAGGGCATTCAAAATCTTGAAGGCCGAGAATACAGAAATAGCATTTCAGGAGTATGAAGATTTCAACAAGAAATGTAAAAAAGAAATCAAGCTAGAAAAGTTATCTACTGAAACACAATCGCCCCAAAATTCATAAATATATTAATGCCAAAAGGAAAAAAACGGACCATACAAAAGACGATAATAACAAGATAATTGAGCTCAGTAATTGACAGACGGCTGAATCTCATATTCTTAGACTCTCTTGTAATGGGGTTGATGCCACAAGATTGGAGGATAGCTGAAGTGGTACCGATATTTAGCAAAGGTAAGAAGGTGGATCCAGGTAACTACCGTCCAGTATGTCTGACATCGGTAGTGTGCAAAGTTTTTGAGGGCATCATAAGAAGTGGCCTGCAGAAATATATTGCAGATAATAATACATGGTGGGCCATTTCTATGGATACACCTAAATTAAATGGGAATGGTTTGTGATATCAACTTCTTGTTTGTGGCACATTAGTATATGGGAGGAAGAAAACTTTTCCAGATGGGTGGTAACCATATCTTCACAGTATAGACAATTGCCTTCAGATGACCCCAAAGATAAAAGTCAGGGGGTCAGATCGGGAGACCTTGGTGGCCATTCAACTGGCCCACGACGACCAATCCACTTTCCAGGAAACTGTTTAAGTAGGACTGCTCGGACCTGACACCCATAATGTGGTGGTACACCATCTTGTTGGAAAAACTCAGGGAACGTGCCGTCTTCAGTGCATAAAGAGGGCGACACATCATCTTGTAGCAAATTCAGATATCCAGTGGCATTAAGGTTTCCATTGATGAAGAATGGCCCCACTATCTTTGTACCTTAAGTGGTCATAAACTGGGAAAAAACTAATGAAAGAATAAAGTTACGTTAAAACCAAGCACACCATTGTTTTTCTTATGCAATTCTCAATAAGTTTGATCTGTCACATGACCCTCTTCCCATTGAAAAAAATAAAATTGGATCCAAAATGGCAGACTTGAAAATGGCCGCCATGGTCACCACCCATCTTGAAAAGATTTCCCCCTCCCATATACTAATGTGCCACAAACAGGAAGTTGATATCACCAACCATTCCATATAAATGGCCCACCCTGTATAATAACTCACAACCAGCATGGATTCATGAAAGATACATTGTGTCTAACTAACATGTTGGGTTTCTATGAGGAGGTAAGTGCAAATCTGGATGTTGATAATGCGGCTGATGTGATTTATCTGGACTTTGCAAAGGCATTTGATACTGTACCACATAACAGCCTTATACTGAAGCTACAGAAGCAAGGAATTGCGGGAAACTATATGCAGATGGGTAAGGAACTGGTTAAGGCCACGTGCACACACTGAGAATTTGTTGAGTTTTTTACCTCAGTATTTTTAAGCCAAAACCAGGAGTGGGTGATAAATATAAAAGTGGTGACGTGTTTCTATGATACTTTTCATCTCATTGTTCCACTTTTGATTTTGGCTTACAAATACTGAGGTTAAAAATATACCAAATACTCAACGTGTGCACGTGGCCTAAAAGACAGGAAACGAAGAGTCTTTGTAAATGGTACTTTTTCTAAATGGGACATAGCAAGGTGGACCGCAGGGATCTGTCCTAGGACCGATTCTTTTTAATTTTTTGATTAATGACCTTGGAGATGGGATTGAGAGTAAAGTGTCAGTTTTTGCTGACAACACCAAACTATGTAGGATATTAAAAACTGATCTTGACATTACGATATTGCAGAATGATCTTGATAAGATGACTGAATGGGCAAACACTTGGCAAATGAGGTTTAATGTAAATAAATGTAGAGTAATGCACCTAGAACGGAGTAATCCTATTGCTGCATACACATTAAATGGGAGTATACTCGGGACTACAGAACAGGAGAAGGACTTGGGTGTTCTGGTTACAAGTAAGCTGAGCAGCAGTACTCAAGGTCAAGCAGCAGCCGCAAAAGCAAACTAGATTTTATGGTATTTAAAAAGAGAGAAAAAATCCTGCGATACCAATGTTTTGTTACCCCTTTATAAATCACTGGTGAGGCCACATCTAGAATATGGGATCCAGATTTTTACTCTATATTTTAAAAATAATATTCAGAAGTTAGAGTCATTTCAAAGGTGGAGAATTAGATTGTTAAACGGGATGGAAGGCCTCTCATATGATGAGAGGTTGGAAAAGTTGGGCTTGTTTAACTTAGAAAAAAGACGTCTCAGAGCAGATATCATTTATATGCATAAATCCATGTGTGGTCAGTAGAGGGGGCTAGCACATGACTTATTGCTTCTAGAACCCATACTAAGGACCAGGGGGCACTCATTACAGGTGGAAGAAAGGCGATTCTGGCGGCTAAACAGGAAAGGGTTCTTTACAGTCAGAGCAGTCAGACTGTGGAATGCCGACCACAAGAAGTAGTAATGGTCGACACTATAACAGCTTTTATACAAGGGCTGGATGACTTCCTCAGCAGAAATGACATTGTGGAATATAGATAATTTAGTGACAAAGAATGTAAATTGGTGGAGAAAGGCAGAACTTGATGAATACGAGTCTTTTTTTAACCTATGTAACTATGTAATAATAAGAAATTCTGATTTTGGTGATAAAAGAAGCATTTTTACCGTGAGAACAGGGTTAGACTGGGACTGCATCTAGCCCTGGCATATGAAGCACAGACCCATGCTGCTCTCCCACACCCACTTCCAAAGATGGGGATCTCTATTACAAATATGACCCTGCCGACCATTGGAGAAAACCAAAATTTTCTATTCCCAATAGCATATACTAGGATGGGGGAGCATATATCATGATGGGGGCGCATATGCCAGGATGGGGGAGTATATATCAGTAACTGCGTTGTTGAGGGCACGGCTAATGTTCTGGGACATGTGCTTGTGTAATGCGGGAATGGGACACCAGGAGAAATAGTGGTGGCTGGGGACGAAGTACCGAGGGATGGCCGCTGCCAGAAAGCTTCCATCTCCATGAGCCTAAAAGGCAACATTTTGAGAGAAAGCATTCACAAAATGTGAGAGTTTAGTGGTGTGGCCAGTGGGGCGTTGGTTGCATATTTGCGCTTGCATTTCAAGGACTTGGGTAGGGACAACTGAACGCTGCGCTGGGACGTGGTTGCTGATGGTGCTAGTTGCGAGTGTGCAATGACAGGTGCAGGGTGGGCGGCATCTTCGCATTCGCAATGGACAGGGGATTGGCTTGCACACACAACAGAGGAACAAGCAGTGATGTCACCCGCAGACACTATTTCTGGACCCTGGGATTTGGCCCACCTAGTCGGTTGCTTTGCTGTCATGTGCCTGAGCATGCTGGTGGTGGTCAGGCTGCTAGTTTTGCTACCCCTGCTGATACTGGCCTGGCAGATGTTGCAAATGGCCTTTTTGGGGTATTTAAACAGTCTATTAAAAAACAACCAGACTCGGAAAGACCTAACAGTTGTACTGGCAACTTCCTTCGTGTTGGTGTTCCGGGGAACGGTTGCCTGCCTTGTGTCTGTGGCCACCACATAGCTTGTTCCTGCCTGTTGTGGTACTACGCCTGCCTCCCCCTGTGTGCTGCTCTCCTCGCTCTGCATGTCACCTTGCCTGGTTGGGTCAGTGACTTCATCGCTCACCACTTCGTCTTCCACTACCGCACCCTGGTCCTCCTCTTGACTTTCTGGCAATTGTGTCTCATCATCATCCACCTCTTGTGACAGTAATTGCACTTTCCCACCGACGCCTTTGTGTGACCGTGGCTGCTCAAATATTTGAGCATCGCTACATGCGATCTCCTCCTGCCCCGCTTGAAGCTAGCAGGGCAAGAGGCCCGAATCTATAAATGGAAAAGTGAACAGCTCTTCGCAGTATCCAAGTGTGGGATCAGTTGTCTCCAGGCACGGTGGGAGGAAGAGGGATCAGGGTGAGGAATATGCGGTCCAGACTCACGGCTACTGATATTTGACCGTGCGGGAGAAAGGGTGGTGGTGGCAAATTGACTGGAAGCATTATAGACTATCCAACCAACAACCTTTTAACACTGATCTGGTTTCAATAGTGGTATGCTGTGGTCCCCTAGTTATTGGGACAGGAATGTCAGGAGTAGTATAGAATTCATATAATCCATCAAACTAAATCTGACAGGTGACCCGCCCCTATCAAAGTGTATCAAACTGACTAACCCCTCCCCTTTTTTGCAGAGCGTGACCCCGTCCCTATGCCCTAATGAAATTCATAGTGTTATATTAGTGTATCAATTAAAATTGATAGGGTGCATTATCAAATCATTTAATGTTGATTCATTGATTTGATAATGATACTATCAATTAATTGCCCGATTATTATTAACATGTTGTTGTACTGCACAATGAATTTGATTTGATAGTGACATATTATGTATGACACTATCAAATTTGGTGTGTTACTATCACAATTAATTGATCCATATTATACGGTGATGTGATTCACAATATGATATGGCAGTGTGATTCTCCAATTTTACATTCAAATGAAATTGGTCGGGCATATTATATATATGGCCAAGTTATAACTACTCCCAAGTATTAAAAGTATGCACTTTATACAGTTTGTGAAAAAAATGAAAGACGCTTTATAAGTTTTAATGATTTTATTAAAAAATAGAATGTATCAGACACATCAGATTTCAGCCAAATTACAGAGGGATATAAGGCATTACAATAACATGAGGTAGCAAGTGTTCATAATATACAGTACAGACCAAAAGTTTGGACACACCTCATTTAAAGATTTTTCTGTCTTTTCATGACTTTGAAAACTGTACATTCACACTGAAGGCATCAAAACTATGAATTAACACATGTGGAATTATATACTTAACAAAAAAGTGTGAAACAACTGAAAATATGTCTTATATTCTAGGTGCTTCAAAGTAGCCACCTTTTGCTTTGATGACTGCTTTGCATGCTCTTGGCATTCTCTTGATGAGCTTCAAGAGGTAGTCACCGGAAATGGTTTTCACTTCACAAGTGTGCCCTGTAGTGTTGAGCGAGCACTAAAATTCTCGGGTGCTCGAAGCTCGGGCCGAGCTCACCGTGATACTCGGGTGCTTGACCCGAGCAACGAGCCCAATGTTAGTCTATGGGAGAGCCGAGCATTTTTGCGGCGGCACCCCCGGCAGTCTGTAGAAAGCCTAAAAACTGCCCAAAACTATAGTGACAGTGTTCAAATGACATGGGGACAGTATGGAGATCGCCCCCCAGGTCACTGCTATCAACAACGTGGTCAGAGGTATTAAGCCACTTTTACGGGCTCACAATAAAACGTTCAAAAACGAAACTGAAACTGTTTTCCTGTGAAATATGTTAAGGAACATCCTTTCCAGGGTAAAGACTTGTGTATAAGGTAAAATAAATAACCAAAAGCAAAAATACTCCTCCACATTTTGGGCTATGTTCACAAGTAGCATTTTTTATGCATTTTTGTACTTTTGTATTGCTTTCAACCGTGACAAATGCATTCACTGGGAAATGTCATTTTAACATTTTACAACCTTATCTGGTGTTTTTGGGGAAAAAATACCAAAATGTTAATAAGATGGGTATTTGTATAGTCTGACTGAGGGAAAAAAAAAAAAGAGGATTTAGATGAAAAATAAAGGATTTTTCTTGTCTCCTGAGACCGGGGGCTAAGTCTAGCAATTTGAGCAGCAGCAGCACACAGGACTGTAATGCAGTGTTAGTTGGTATAACCACTGTGTCTCCTATACAGCCTGCCTGCCTGCCTGATATCTGTGATGGATATTAGTTCTCAGAAGGAATGTTTGTTTGATTTTGCAGGCTTTAGAGACCCTACACTACCTGTTTCGCAGTATAAATCTCTCCTTAGCTCAGTAGCACTCTCCCTACACTGTCTGATCCGGAGCGACTGTGTCCAAGATTGCGGTGCCCGGTTTTAAATACTCGAGGTGACGCTGTGCGGCCAGCCGATCACTGTAATGCTCACGACCAACGTGGCTGCGGCATTACAGTGACTGGCTGGCAATCCCTGCATGTTCATTGGCTCTGTAAAGAGCGCCAAACATGCAGGGCGGAGACCCGAGCTCCCGCCCGAGTAACCCGAAAATGCTCGGTGCTCGCCGAACATCCTGAGTAATGAGATGCTCGGGCGAGTACCGAGTAGTGTCGAGCATGCTCGCTCAACACTAGTGCCCTTTCAGGTTTAATAAGTGGGATTTCTTGCCTTATAAATGGGGTTGGGACCATCAGTTGTGTTGTGCAGAAGTCAGGTGGATACACAGCTGATATTCCTACTGAATAGACTGTTGGAATTTGTATCACGGCAAGAAAAAAGCAGCTAAGTAAAGAAAAACGAGTGGCCATCATTACTTTAAGAAATGAAGGTCAATCAGTCTGAAAAAATGGGAAAACTTTGAAAGTGTCCCCAAGTGCAGTTGCAAAAACTATCAAGCGCTACAAAGAAACTGACTCACATGAGGACCGCCCCAGGAAAGGAAGACCAAGAGTCACCTTTGCTTCTGAGGATAAGTTTATCCGCGTCACCAGCCTCAGAAATTGCAGGTTAACAGCAGCTCAGAATAGAGACCAGGTCAATGCCACACAGAGTTCTAGCAGCAGACACATTTCTTCAACAACTATTAAGAGGAGACTTTGTGCAGCAGGCCTTCATGGTAAAATATCTGCTAGGAAACCACTGCTAAGGACAGGCAACAAGCAGAAGAGACTTGTTTGGGCTAAAGAACACAAGGAATGGACATTAGACCAGTGGAAGTCTGTGCTTTGGTCTGATGAGTCCAAATTTGAGATCTTTGGTTCCAACCAACGTGTCTTTGTGTGACGCAGAAAAGGTGAACGGATGGACTCTACATGCCTGGTTCCCACTGTGAAGCATGGAGGAGGAGGTGTGATGGTGTGGGGGTGCTTTGCTGGTGACACTGTTGGGGATTTATTCAAAATTGAAGGCATACTGAACCAGCATGGCTACCACAGCATCTTGCAGCGGCATGCTATTCCATCCGGTTTGCGTTTAGTTGGACCATCATTAATTTTTCAACAGGACAATAACCCCAAACACACCTCCAGGCTGTGTAAGGGCTATTTGACCAAGAAGGAGAGTGATGGGGTGCTACGCCTGGCCTCCACAGTCACCAGACCTGAACCCAATCGAGATGGTTTGGGGTGAACTGGACCGTAGAGTGAAGGAAAAAGGGCCAACAAGTGCTAAGCATCTCTGGGAACTCCTTCAAGATGGTTGGAAGACCATTTCTGGTGACTACCTCTGGAAGCTCATCAAGAGAATGCCAAGAGTGTGCAAAGCAGTCATCGAAGCAAAAGGTGGCTACTTTGAAGAACCTAGAATATAAGACATATTTTCAGTTGTTTCACACTTTTTTGTTAAGTATATAATTCCACATGTGTTAATTCATAGTTTTGATGCCTTCAGTGTGAATGTATAATTTTCATAGTCATGAAAATACAGAAAAATCTTTAAATGAGAAGGTGTGTCCAAACTTTTGGTCTGTACTGTATATATAAAACATTTCATAATATATATAGTGGCATTTATTTTACATTTATTACAGCATAATATAAAGAATTATAACACAAACAATTCATTCACAATTATTATACAATAATATGAAGGCATTAAGGTCACACAGCAGTTACATCGTCAGCCACATGGATTCTAAAAATGGTAAACGCCTTTTTTTAGGCAGCAGTGTCTCCCGCGTGACACCTAATGATGAGGCCTATAAAGATTGGCTTTTGCAGAGCGACGGTGAAAGGTCTCCTGATGTAGATGATTCTGCAGGAGCATTGATTGATATTTTCAAGCCATCTAAAATCCCTCTAGTAGCGGGGTTACCTACAACAGTGGTCGGTACATTTGACTCGGCCATTGCCTGCATAAACACATCCCAACCCCGGGGCATATTTCTGCTGGTTAAAGCATGACTCTGCGTTGTGTTACGTACCAAGTCCAGCATGCTAGACCCTGGAATTACAGACCCTTTGAAAATAAATTCACCTTTATTGTTCCATGATGTAATATTTTTGTTCTGTAACAATCTGTCTAACAAAAATTCAGCATTCTTTTTATTTCGTGGATTTACATGGCTCACAATTTCACTGACAGCCCCACTTTTATCGAAGTCTGACTTTGACAATTGTTGGTGATCAGTTTTCAGGAGTGCTAACGAGATTTAGCATTGATTGCTCTTTGGCATTGTGTCTAGTATGGACCAAATATCTTTGTAGTATTTCACTATAAGTTTTAATTTTCCATCATCTGGTATGTCCCAGCGTTGTAAAATCTCGCTAATCTCGCCATCAAGACGTTGGATAACACTCTGGCGTATATTGTCTGTGTTAGGGGGTCTTAGTTTGATTAGGTCCTGTTTAGGGATCAGATACATTTTCTCTGTATGTTCCATTATTTGCCCGCTAGTAGGTTCTTCTTTTTCTTTATGGAGTGAGATTTATCACCGACAGCTCTTATAGCTTTACGCCACTTCTTTAGTATATTTTTTTGACGTTCTTTCAGGGGTATTCGGCCTTTTAAGATGTTTAAAGCAATCTCCCCTATGGCTGTGATTAAATCGCTGCTCGCACTGCGTAAAATAGATTTTCTGACAGTAGGAGTTGCCTTCATCAGCGTTTTTAAGACCGCCCAGTTACGACGTATTCTCTCAGACATCTTTACAACACTGTGTATACAGCGTAGAATGCCCGGTTTAGTGTGAAATTCTCTTTTTAGACGTATTTTTCTTTTGAACATACACAGCGGGCAATGCTGGTGGAAACAACCCCGTCCTTAAGCGCAGATCCTCAGGGGTATTAGCTCTTAAATCTAACAGCAAATACCCATAAGGCGTCCGCGTGGCATCCTCAAAAGCCTCTAAGAAGAAGCGCGTCTTTCCGGGGTACATCTGACGGCTAGTGTCACAATTTGTAATTTATCTCGTGGATTATTAAAAAGCACCATGTACTTTGTGTCCAAATTTATCGTCCTGCTTTTCTTACCTTGACAAAATATGTTTTGTACCAGGTAGAAAATGCTGAGATTTCTGGGGTGAACATACTTGGTAAATGCTTTTTCTATCTTGCAGTTATCACTAGCACTCTCCATGAGATCATCAACAATAGTCAAATTAACCTTTCTCACAATGCCGGGCTGTTGTACGACAATACTTTTCTGTGTTTCAGAACCTGAATTACGTGGGTAGTCCAGAACCAGATCTTTTAGACTGTTAAAATGAATAGACTGTGTGTTTGGCGCTACTTTCAGACTGCCAATACAGCTAATGCTAAAACCGTGTTCATATTGTTCCATGATTGCCACTACTACGGTATCAAAAATAGGAAAGGTTTTATTGGTGCGTCTTACTTTTGTGAAAGCTACAATTCGGTGTTTCATCACAAGAACAATCATGCTTGCCAGTATTTTTTGTAAAGCCTGTCAAAGAGAGAATTGTGTGGAGGGCACTGGCGAGCAAGAACCCTGCTGCCTAATTTGCCGGGTGTATTTTCGCTCGAGCGAGTGCTTAGATTATCACACACAATTATCTGTAGAAGACCCGGCATTCTGTCGGCTTAATATATTTTGTGATGACTGCAACCATTTTGTCTTCAGAAATAGTGAGACTGAGCATAAATGTAATGGTTTACGGTGCCCTATATGCCATGGTCATATAAATAAATTTGATGACCATCTTTGCTACATGAGGCAGTATGTACCAAAGGTAGAGTCAAATCGTTATTAGTGTTGAGCGAGTATGTACTGTCCGAGTATGCTCAGGCCGAGCTCCGAGTATTTATAGCTGCTCGGTAATATGTTTGAATCGCTCCCGTGTGCATGATTTGCGACTGTGTGACAGCTTTATTACTTGTAAGGAATGTGTAAGAAATAGACATTCTTCACATGTAATAAAACTGTCAAACAGTTGCAAATCATGCACACGGAGAGATTCAACCATATCACCGAGCAGCTGTAACTACTCGGAGCTTGGCCCGAGCATACTCGGCGAAAGGGTTAACAGAACATACTCGCTTAACACTAATCGCTATATCTTTTACGACTTTGAATGCATGCAGGAAATGGGCACACACATATCGAATTACATTTATGCCACAACGCTATATGGCCACCCATTCTGGGAGTTTGAAGGTAATACTTGCACGCATGACTTTGTACAGTTCTTTACAGGTGGGAAATTTTCAGGCTATACGTTCATAGCCCACAATGCAGGGCGCTAAGATTCTTATTTTATTCTTAAGGAGCTGATTTTTGAAAAGCTGCGGGTGAAGTTGGTAACCCAAGGTGGCCGTCTCTTGTGTGTGACGCTGACCGATTTAAATATGAGATTCAAAGACTCTCTAAATTTCATCCCCATGAAGCTTAGTAAATTACCGCAGGCTATGGGTTTTTCAGGCGCCAAAGGTCAATTTCCACACTTTTTTAACACCATAGAAAACCAAAACTATGTAGACCCCCTACCTAATGTAAAATATTATGGGGTTTCTCGTTTGACGAGAAAGCAGAGTTCATGGAGTGGTATGAGAGCCAGAAACATGCAATTTTTGACTTCTTATTGCCAGCAAGATGTTGAGATTTTGAGGCGTTCCTGCGAGATCTGTAGAGAGCGTATTATGGATATGACACAGAAAAATGTTAAAACATTCTGTAAGCGCCAAAAGCAAACTACAGCAGTGTCCAAATGTGTTGATCCTTTTCAGCTCATCACCCTGGCCTCTGTATGTATGACAATGTACCGGTTTAAATTTCTTCCAAAAAAGACCATCGCCATTTTACCCGGTGATAATTATCACAAGACAAAAAAGCGCTACTCATCACCCGCTATACAGTGGCTCATGTATGTAGCACACTCCGAGAACATTGTCATTCAGCATGCTTTGAGAGGTGGCGAAAACAAGTTGGGAAATATTTTCTAGACGGGTACGCCTATGTTAACAAACAACACGTAGCATTTGAATTTCAGGGGTGTTTTTACCACAGCTGCCCCGTGTGTTATAATGAAAATGACACAAATAAGGTAACAAATACATCCTATGGCCAGTTATATTTTGCGTTTTTAGCTGAAAAGCGTTACTTACAGTGCTGCGGGTACACAGTAAGAGTGATGAGGGAGCATGACTGGAATGAAATGGTTGAAAAAGATTCTAACCTTCAAACATTTCTTCTCCAAATGGAATTCCCAACACCTTTAGACCCACAAGATGCTCTTTAGGGCGGCCGAACAAACGCCATTAAACTCTATCACCACTTGGAGGATGGAGAGACATTGCATTACTACGATTTCACCAGTCTGTATCCCTTTGTAAACAAAACTAAAACATACCCTGTAGGCCACCCAGATATCATCTATGACAATTTCAGCTTCATTAAAAAATACTTTGGTATTGCTAAAGTCAAGGTCTATCCGCCAAGAGATTTGTTTTTCACTGTGCTGCCTGTAAAACTCAACAAAAAATTAATGTTTCCCCTTTGCTACACATGTGCTGTAAGTTCACAGACCGAGGTTTGTGCTCATAGTGATGAAGAACGCGCCCTGACCAGTACATGGTGCACTATATAGCTTGAGATGGTTGTAGAAAAGGGGTGCAGGATTTCCCACATCTATGAAATATGGCATTTTCCTAACACAACTGATGATCTGTTTACTTCCTACATTAAATTACATCTTCGTGATAAGCAGGAGGCTTCGGGTTATTCCAGCTGGTGCACTGATGAAGTCAAGAAAAAGCAGTACATTGACGCCTTTCTTGAAAAAGAAGGTGTACAATTATGGCCTGAAAATATAGGTGTGAATCCGGCTAAGAGACAGATCTCTAAACTTTTCTTAAATTCTTTATGGGGAAAGTTTGGTCAGCGATCTAATTTATCATGTAGCAGAATTGTTAGTGACCCCGATGAGCTTTTTAAGTATGAGTTTCTACCTTACTACAACATTTCAAAGTTACATTTCATTGATGATGAAACTGCAACCATTAACTGGAAATATGTAAAAGGCCATCACACGGTCAACAAAAACACAAACATTTTTATAGCGTGTTTTACAACCGCATATGCCCGGCAAGAGCTCTATTCTCTGCTGGACCGGCTGCAGGAGGGGTGTCTTTATCATGACACAATTCAGTTATTTTTGTGCAGAGGGATGATGCGTAGAACCCGACTTTAGGTGATTACCTGTGGGAACTGACCAGTGAGATACCCGATGACACTCACATCACAGAATTTGTATCTGCGGGTCCCAAAAACTTACGGGTACAAACTCAACATTGGTAAAACTGTCTTAAAAGTTAAGGGTATAACACTAAATGTTGGTAACACACAGTCTATTAATGTTAACAGTCTAAAAGATCTGGTTCTGGACTACCCACGTAATTCAGGTCCTGAAACACAGAAAAGTATTGTCGTACAACAGCCCGGCATTGTGAGAAATAAAAAGTACTGGGACATTGAAACAAGACCGCTGCGCAAAACACAAAAGTGCGTTTACTCAAAGCGGCGGCTATTAGACGGGTTTATCATCCTGCCGTATGGCTATTAGGAGCGCTGTGATGGATTGTTGATGATCTCATGGAGAGTGCTAGTGATAACTGCGAGATAGTAAAGCATTTACCAAGTATGTTCACCACAGAAATCTCAGCATTTTCTACCTGGTACAAAACATATTTTGTCAAGGTAAGAAAAGCAGGACGATAAATTTGGACACAAAGTACATGGTGCTTTTTAATAATCCACGAGACAAATTACAAATTGTGACACTAGCCGTCAGATGTACCCCGGAAAGACGCGCTTCTTAGAGGCTTTTGAGGATGCCACGCGGACGCCTTATGGGTATTTGCTGTTAGATTTAAGAGCTAAAACCCGTGAGTATCCGCGCTTAAGGACGGGGTTGTTTCCACCAGCATGTGTATGTTCAAAAGAAAAATACGTCTAAAAAGTGAATTTCACACTAAACCGGGCATTCTACGCTGTATACACAGTGTTGTAAAGATGTCTGAGAGAATACGTCGTAACTGGGCGGTCTTAAAAACGCTGGTGAAGGCAACTCCTACTGTCAGAAAATCTATTTTACGCAGTGCGAGCCATAGGGGAAATTCCTTTAAACATCTTAAAAGGCCGAATACCCCTGAAAGAACGTCAAAAAAATATACTAAAGAAGTGGCGTAAAGCTATAAGAGCTCTCGGTGATAAATCTCACTCCATAAAGAAAAAGAAGCACCTACTAGCGGGCAAATAATGGAACATACAGAGAAAATGTATCTGATCCCTAAACAGGACCTAATCAAACTAAGACCCCCTAATACAGACAATATACGCCAGAGTGTTATCCAACGTCTTGATGGCGAGATTAGCGAGATTTTACAACGCCGGGACATACCAGATGATGTGAAAATTAAAACTTATAGTGAAATCCTACAAAGATATTTGGTCCATACTAGACACAATGCCAAAGAGCAATCAATGCTAAATCTCGTTAGCACTCCTGAAATTGATCACCAACAATTGTCAAATTCAGACCCAGATAAAAGTGGGGCTGTCAGTGAAATTATGAGCCATGTAAATCCACGATATAAAAAGAATGCTGAATTTTTGTTAAACAGATTGTTACAGAACAAAAATATTACATCATGGAACGATAAAGGTGAATTTATTTTCAAAGGGTCTGTAATTCCAGGGTCTAGCATGCTGGACTTGGTACGTAACACAACGCAGAGTCATGCTTTAACCAGCTGAAATGTGCCCCGGGGTTGGGATGTGATTATGCAGGCAATGGCCTAAAAAAAGCCGTTTACCAGTTTTAGAATCCATGTGGCTGACGATGTAACTGCTGTGTGACCTTAACCCTCCGTCACATACAATATCGGTTCTAACGAGTTCACATACAATGTGACTGTCAGGCGCAGGCTAGAAAAATACCTATAATATCTAATGTTAGCAATTTCAGTGCTCTAAAAGTGATCAGTGACCTTCATAGGGATGTAATAAAAGAGACTACACATAATCAGGTGCAAAAAAACCCCATTTACTTAACATAAAACTAATAACTCTGAAATACAAACATTTCAAAACTCCCGCCAAATAGTCCCCAGTTCGACTCTGTCAAAAAACTCTACAAAGAAAATTTATGGAAACAAACTTAATTTTAAGGTACCTTAAGTACTATTAAACACATATTCAATCAGAATTAGATCCTGAAGTTTCCCCAGAAAAATTACACTTGCAGAGCAAAGAGCAAGAATTACACATCATTTTTGCATGTGTCAGGCAGATTGCATTATGCCATTTGTGACATTCATAATTAGAAAGCCTTCTGATTCCGCTTTCCGTGGTGCAGGTGGTGCATCTCCTTCTTTTGGGAGGTGGTGCAGGTGGTGAATTTTCACTATCATCTTCTGGGCGGAATCTTTTGAGCTGAACTGGAAGGCGAGAGGGGATACCGATTATTTTCATACTTCTCCTGCGTAGCTCCCAAAGCACTAGTTCATGGGCCAATTTTTTCAGATAGAATCGTCTACGGAGTGGTTCAAGCTTGTTTTCAAGGTAAATGACTTGTGAATTTATACCACCCAAATTCAACATAGCAAAAAATATGACCATTGGCCAGCGTTTGGTGTTTCTGCTGACGTTGAAAGTTGAGCACATCTGATCAGCTGTATCAACACCCCCTTTGGTTGCATTATAAAATGTAATTATCTCCGGGTTTTTTTGTGCCTCAGTCCCAGGATCGATGGCATCATCATCATGAAGTGTTGATAGAAGAAGTACAATTTATTTTGCTTGTGGTACATAGGAAACCAAAACCTTTCCATTATGGAATGCAAACATACTGCTGTACTGTTGTCTCCCTTTCACACTTACAAACTGTGTAGGCAATTCTTTTTTAGTTTTTCTTACAGTTCCGACATATGAAAGCTTCTGCATTTTCAGATAATCAATCAGATCACAATTTGAAAACCAATTGTCAGCTGTTATATTGCGACCCGATCCAAATAAGGGCTCAGCCAGTCTTTTTACAACATCAGTGGGTTTGTTGCTGACACAGTAAGGACCTTCTGGTTGTTTTCCTGCATAAACTTCCAGGTTGTAAGTGTAGGTCTTACTGGCATCAACAAGGGCATACATTTTTATTCCATATTTGTTAGGCTTTGATGGAATATATTGACGAAAGGCACATTTACCACGAAAACCAGGGCAATAGCTTTTTTTACAGTTTTCAACAAATTTTTGGAATATATCACGAATTGGAGCAAGTCGGTCATGTGTTTTACGTTCGGTTCGGGTAGTTCTGTCGTCAAACCGAAGGCAACGAATTAGAAGCTTGAATCTGTTTATGGACATAACAAGGCCAAATTTTTCAACTCCATCCCCATCTTTACTCCAAAGTTCCTCCAAACTTTGTCTATTTGCCCTATAAGCTCCTGCAAGGTATAATAATCCAAAAAAAGCACGCAGTTCTATTTCATCTGTGGCCTTGATGGTTCTGTTGCTGATGAACTTGTCCTTTATAATGTCTATATATTGGTTGGTATATGTGACAATAGAGTCCAGAATGTCCTCTGTGAATAAACTATTCCAGCATTCAACTGCAGTTTTTGCATTACTTGCAGTTCCTATAACTGCAGGAAGGTGAGTAATAATGTTTTGAGGTTCCCTATGTTTTTTCTGTAGTGGCTTCTTGTTCCATTGTTTTTTTTTATCTTTTCCCATATAATAAGATTCTACATCTTCATCCTCATCACTGTCACCTTTTTACTCTGTTTCAGAATCCACTTCACATACTTCCACCTCATCATGAGAATCAATCTCACTTTCCTCTCCTAAATCCTCATTCAGTGTGGGGTCTGCATCATCAAACAGCATGTTTGTTACTTCCTCAACATCAAGGTTTTTTGATAAATTGTACATTTTCCTCTCCATTTCAGCAGATAATCTGAAGCAAGAGAAGGAATATGTGTTAGGGAACTACTGTATATGCCTGAGCAGCACACTTTCTTTTTTAATCTGCCTTATTTCTATGAAATATCCTCACACTTTGTGCTATACATTCATAAAACAAGCTAAATAAACAATTGTGATGAATAAAAACATAAAATACCAACCTTATTGAGTGTGACGTGTTCACATACAATGAGCCTGAGAGATTAGCGCAGTTATATCTGTCCTCCTGAAGCTCTGCAATCCAACTGTGGTATGAGGTTTCACAGAGCTGCTAGAGACAGGAGACTACCTGGAGGGAGGGGATTTCCTCACAATCTGGTGAGGAAGGAGAAATGAAAGTAAAAGAGATGTGCCTGTCAGGCCTATTGTATGTGACGGAGGGTTAATGCTTTCATATTATTGTATAATAATTGTTTGTGTTGTAATTGTTTATATTATGCTGTAATAAATGTAAAATAAATGCCGCCATATATATTATGAATAGTGATGAGCTAACGCGCTGGCCACTACTTGGTACTCGCCCGAGCATCATGGTGCTCAACAAGCTCGGCGAGTATTTCCGGGTTGCTCGGGCGGGAACTCGGGTCCCCTCCGTGCATGTTTGGCACTCTTTAGAGAGCCAATGAACATGCAGGGATTGCCTGCCATGCACTGTAATGTCGTAACCATGTTGGTTGTGGGCATTACAGTGATTGGTTGGCTGCACAGCGTCATCAGGTATATATCAGACCTGGCGCCGCAATGCTCGTCACAGTCACTCCGGATCAGACAGTGTAGGGAGAGCTGCTGCTGCATCAGGGAGAGATTTGCTTGTGTATTAGGTAGTGTAGGGAGAAAAAACGTACATTACACATATCCATCTTAACAAACAGTCCTTTTGAGTATGAACTATTCCATCTGCAGAGATATCAGGCAGGCAGTGTATATAGGCAGGCAGGCAGGGTATATAACAGACTGCAGTGCACATAGCACAAGAGGCTCCATTCTAATTCTGCCTTCTGCTGCTGTTAGATATTTCTGGAAATAGGCTCAGGTCTCAGGGGCCAGGAATAATTTTTTTTGCATCTTAATCCTCATTATTTGCTTAAAAAGCAATACAGAGAACACGGTTTTTCTGCGCCATTTGCTTGTTGGCACTGCAGAATACAGCCAGGTCCTTTCCATATTACAGCACTAGAAATCCAGCTATTTAAAACTGTGTTTTCTCGGTCACACGGATCACATATACGTTGCCTTAAAATACTGCCATCTCTGGCCTACATTAATTTTTTTTTCAGTGAGTCAGCAAAGTTTTTGACACTGGTTTGCTGTTCAAAACAGTTACCTACAGGACAGGTATTTAAAACTGTGTTTACTCCGTCACACAGATCACATATACGTTTTCACAAAAGCTGCCATTTCTGGCCTCCATTAAAAAAAATTTTCAGTGTGTCAGTGAAGCAATTCACAGCAGTATGCTGTTCAAACTACTTACCTACAGGCCAGGTATTTAAAACTGTGTTTTCTCTGTCAAACGGCTCACATATAAGTTAGCTCCAAACTCAGTCATTTGTAGTGAGCGTGGAAGATACTGTCCTCCATTTAAAATGGGCAAGGCACGTGGCAAGGGACGGGGAACTGGACGTGATGGTAATGGTGCATGCAGAGGCCGAGAACAAGGCCGTGGCCAAGCCGAAATTGTGCCACAACAAACACCTACATCTTCCCGCCTAACCTTCCTGTCCCAGAGCAGTGTCAAAAGGTTGTTGGTTGGATAGCGGATAATGCTTCCAGTCACTTATCCACCACCACCACCACCCTGTCTTCCACATGGTCAAGTCTCAGTAGCTGTGAGTTTGGACTGCATATTCCTCACCCTGATCCTCCTTCCTCCCACCATGCCGAGTACCCAGAGACAACTGATCCCACACTTGGACACTCTGAAGAGCTGTTCACTTTTCCATTTAAAGATTCGGGCCTCTCGCCCGGTCCACTTGAAGCGGGGCAAGAGGAGATCGCGTGTAGCAATGCCCAAATATATGAGCAGCCACGGTCACACGAAGGTGATGGTGGGAATGTGTCAAGAGAGGTGGACGATGATGAGACACAAGACACAATTGCTATAAAGTCAGGAGGAAGACCAGGGTGCGGAAGTGGAAGACGAGGTGGTGGATGATATAGTAACTGACCCAATCTGGCAGGAGGACATGCAGAGCGAGGACAGCAGCACACAGGGGGAGGGATGCAGAGCACCCCAACAGGCAGGAAGAAGCAGTGTGGTGGCCACAGACAGAAGGCAGCCAACCGTTCCCCATAACACCAACATGAAGGAAGTTGCCACTACAACTGTTAGGTCTTCCCGAGTCTGGTTATTTTTTAAAGACTCTGCCGATAACCCCAAAAAGGCCATTTGCACCACCTGCCAGGCCAGCATTAGCAGGGGTGGCCAAACGACCAGCCTTACCACCACCATCATGATCAGGCACATGGCAGCAAAGCACCCGACTTTGTGGGATGAACCCCAGGGTCCAGGAATAGTGTCTGCGGGTGGCAGCATTGCTTCTTCCGCTGTTGTGCATGCAAGCCAATCCCCTGTCGACATGCAAAGATGCCTCCTGCTCTGCACCTGTCGTTCGTTGCACACGCTCAAGTAGCAGCATCAGGAAGCACGTCTTTGTCCTTGTCCCAGTGCAGCATTCAGTTGTCCATACCCCAGTCCTTGGAATGCAAGCGCAAATATGCAGCCAACGCCCCACAGGCCGCAATACTAAATTCTCACATTTCACGACTGCTTGCGCTCAAAATTTTGCCTTTTAGGCTCAAGGAGACGGAAGCATTCCGCAACCTGATGTCGGCGCCATCCCTCGGTACTCGGTCCCCAGCCGCCACTATTTCACCCGGTGTGCCATCCCCGCATTACACAAGCAGGTGTACCAAAACATTAGCCGTGCTCTCAACAATGCAGTTACCGGTAAAGTCCACTTAACCACGGACACGTGGACAAGTGCTTGTGGGCAGGGACGGTACATCTCACTGACGGCACACTGGGTTAACATAGTGGAAGCTGGGACCCAGTCAGACCTTGGGACAGAACACGTCCTCCTGAAGCCAAGGATTGCGGGCCCTAGGTCAATCAGGGTTGCCCCCACGGTCTACAGCTCGTACACCTCATCCTCCTCAGCCTTCTCCTCCTCTTCAGCCTCCATCTCCGAAATGACCACATCAGTCACAAGCTGCAAGCACTGCAGCACTGACTCGGCCAAGCAGCAACAGGCTGTGCTGAAGCTAATATGCTTAGCTGAAAAACTGCACGATGCTGAAGCGTTGTCGACAGCTCTGAAAGAGCAGGTAGATCTGTGGCTCACACCGCTGAACCTACAGCCAGGCATGGTCGTGTGTGACAATGGCTGGAACCTGGTGGTGGCTCTAAGGCGAGGCGAGCTCACACACGTACCATGCCTGGCCCAAGTGCTTAACCTCGTGGTACAGCGGTTTCTCAAATCCTACCCAGAGTTGCCGGATCTGCTTGTTAAAGTACGACGCCTGCTCACAATCAAAGAGGATGCATTGCAAGCGGAGCACGATGAGATGGAGGAAGGGACCATACAGGGTGATTACACACAGCCAAGCCTCAACTCATCCCAACATGGATTGGGTGACAATGAAGAAGAGGAGGAGGAGGAGGAAAGACAGGAGCTAGTTTCATGCACTATAGACGGTACGACCTGCACAACTTTCATACCGTCTGTTCAGCGTGGATGGCCAGACAGGAGGAGGAGGAGGAGGAGAGCATGGTCAGTCATCCTCTTGGTGAGGACACGGAAGTCTTGCCTGTTAGTAGTCTGGCACGCATGGCCGAGTTTTTGTTACACTCCCTTTCCCATGACCCAAGCGTTCTCAAAATTTTGGGTGACAGTCATTACTGGTTGTTTACACTTCTAGGCCCATACTACAAGGAGAACTTTATATCTCTTATTCCTGAGGCGGACAGGTCTAAAAAAATGGGGCTGTACCAGAAGGCCCTTATTGCGGAACTATTAAAAAAATTCCCATCTGGAAACGCTGACGGCAGAGGGCACACTTTGTTGGACAACCAAGGAGTACAGGCGAGAGGGACACAACTTCAATCCAGCAGAGGCAGGGGAACACTGTCAAAGTTCTGGGAGAGTTTTCTCAGACCCTCCCATCACACAGGCCCTGAGGCGTGGAGTACTCTCACAAGGAGTGCAAAGTTTAGGAAGATGCTGAGGGAGTCCCTTACCGTACCAACATCCTCCGTGATTTCGCTGTGCCTTATAACTATTGGGTATCCAAGCTGGATACGTGGAATGAACTGGCTCTCTATGCCTTGGAGGTCCTGGCCTGCCCTGCCGCCAGCGTTTTATCAGAGCGGGTTTTTAGTGCCGCTGGTGGAATTATAACTGATAAGCGCATCCGCCTGTCAACTGAAAATGCTGACAGGCTGACTCTTATAAAAATGAACAAGGGCTGGATTGGGCCAGACTTCTCAACACCACCGAATGATAGCAGCATAACACAAACTCCAATCCAGTGTCTTCTTGGGAGGTGTATTTGACGCGCCCCCTGGGACATATTCCTTTTTGAGGGGAATACCCGGCACCGGATCAGATGGGGGGTTGTAGTCTCCGAGCGGCTGTGACCCGGCCCGTGCCCAGGGCGTCAAGCTCAGTGTTATGTGGCAGTCCTACAGATGTTATTAAGAGTTCTTTTGTGTCGACTACGCCACCCGTTGTGATGCGGTCACTGTGGCCGCCGCTGCAGCAGGGTCCGCTGAGGCTGATGGTGGGTGCGCAGCTTGGTGGGATAACCCCCAACGGGAGGGGTATAGCCTCAGGGGGGACAGGTGCAGAGGATGGGGGTTGTGGTGGTGCAGTGCAGACGGCAATGAAGACAGAGTCGGGTTGTGCAGTTAAGGGTGTTTACTTACTGCAGATGTTGTACTGGTCACTCCAGCTTCGAGTGACCACCCGAGCCGTGCTGCGTCCACCAGGTCCTGGATCCAGCCAACCCCCAAACAAGTCCGGAGCGTGGCCCTGAGCTCTCCTTCTGTCCCGTTCTCTGGCCGTCCCCACCAGTGATCCACCTAGGTCCAGCTCCCTCGGGCCTTCTGTTGGGACACCCTTGGCCTTGGGTTCCCTGACCCTTCATGTGGTGTGCCTTCGGGGTGGATGTGATGGGTGGCCGTGGCAGATGCTGCCCACGGCCTCCGGTCTCTGGCTAGGGTGTGTTTTCTGCCCCCGCCAGTTTGGGATCCGGTACCCTGTGCCGACTCTTCACCCGGGGATTTAATTTGGGTTCTTGGAGTCCTCTTTTCTGTTTCCCCCTCTGGGTCTCTCTTCTCCTCTCTCACTCTGGGTCTCTCTTCTCCTCTGCTTGCTGACTTGTTCTCTGCATCTGACCCTGTTCTTTGATGGTGCCCACCTTATATACACCCTCTATGTGTGAGCTCAGGTGACCAGCACCCAATGAGCTCCTATCTTTACCCAGGCTGCTCCCCCTATCTGCCCCTACACTACTTGGGATGTACCACCCCCCTTCCACTCCAGCCAGGAACAGACTCGGTCGTACCTGCACATTTCTAAGTGGGAGTACCGTTGGTCTGTTCCCCGGAAATGGGATGTGTGTAGTGCATGCAGCCTACCGAGCTCAGTTCCACACTCCTTCCTTACCCGGGAGTGGAATATCACACCTCTGGGTTGAGGTGCAATACCCCTGTAGCAGCCGAATCCTCAGGGTGCTACATTCCCCCCTGGTAAATCACAGCACGTCCTCGGGCTGTAAGACATAAATAACACCAAAAACATACATTTTTTTTTTTTTTTTTTCATAAACATATAAAACAACATATATTAGCAAATAAAACATTCTCGTCGCCTCTGGCTCCTCCTCCGGTCACTGTGCAACGTGTGACCGGGTAAAGTGCGACAGTCTTTCTAGAAAACATGGTTTTCCTATAAAACCAGTAGGGGGCGCTTTAGGAAGCGCAACTATATACAGGGGAAGTTGGCCGCTCTCAGTCCTCGGCCAGGTAAAGGGAAGGGAATGGCTGCTCACAGTCCTCAGCCTGGTATGGATTACGGAATAACGGGTAAAAAGTTCACTCATGCTGGTCCCAACGGGGACTATATATATGTAGCAACAGTTTCTTTGGTACCCGGTCGGGTAACTATTTACATCTACTGCTCTGCCGCACTCAACGGCGTCTTCCTCCTGCTCTTTGCTTGTAGCTGGTTGTAACTTCAGACCCGTCCGGGTCCTCTTGCTCCTCCTCCTCGCACCGCAGCTCCTCCTCCGTCAGGCGGTGTACGTGGAGGGCATAAGGTCCTTTGGCACACTTGTGCCGGGTAAAGGTGACCTCGTCTCCGATGTAGAGGTCACGACCTCTGTGCCCCTCCGGCAGATGGGACTCCACGTCTCTGCGCGTGACAAAGACGTCGCCGGGGGTGTTGTTGTCTCGGATGAAGCCCCACCCATGCTGCTGGTTGAACTTGATCACTGTCCCGATGGTGCGGGGACAATGCGCTGCACGGGGGTCCCTCCTGGTCCGGCTCTTCTGCTCGGCGCTCCTTATTTGGGCCTGTTGTTCCCGGACCCCCCTCTCTCTCCGCTCCCTCGCAAACTCTTCGAGCTGCTGTCGGCAACACTCAGCACGCTCCGCTGCAGCTGCCCTGGTTTCCTGAGTGAACCCCATCAGGTCTTCTCCGGTGGGGTCCCACTCAAACTGTGCTTCCGCTAGCGGGGGCGAGATCCGTGCCACGGGCTTCGGAGCCGGAATCAGGGGTTCATCCAGGGGTCTTAGTCTCTGCTGCCGTTCCAGCTCATGGTATTCTTCGGGCCAGATGAAGGGCCGCCCGTCCGGCCATGTGAGCTGGCTGAACAAGTCCTCCCCCAGGTGTGGCACCCTTGGTTTTACGGGTGCGGGCGCGGTGGTGGTGGCGCCCGGGTTGCCCAGGCCTTGCGGCCAGGCCTGGGGCACCTGGAAGGTGAAGGGCACCGTTAGGACGGCGGCGCCCTGGGCTACCTGGCCTTGCGGCCAGGCCGGAGGCTCCGCGGAGGTAGGGGGCGCTGTTGGTGATGCGGCGCCCGGGGGTACTAGGCCTTGCGACCAGGCTGGTGGTATTTCCTGCTTTGTCACGCTCCGGGTCGAGGCGCGTGACGTCACAGGGGTCGCTGCGGCGGCTTCCGGTCGGGGCCTAGTCCATAGCGGTGACATGGCGGCTACGGGCACAGCAGGGGGACTTTCGGGCTCTGCGACGGGGAGCTGGGGCAGGTGGGCGGTTTCCCGGCTTGCGGTATAGGCGTCCCCTTTACCTGCCTCCATGCGTTCGGCTCCCTTCTCGGCGCCGTCTTCAGCCTTTGGTCCTCCCGCGCCATCCTCAGAGGCGGTCTGCTTCCTCTTCCAGGGTAGCGTGCTCCGTTGACTGGTCTCAGCTTGCTGGGCCATCTCCCGGCTCCATTCCGCCAATATCTCGCGCTGTACCCGGGCCATCCTCCGTGCGAGGCCCTACAGGGCAGTCTGTGCACACTCCCGGTCTCGGGGGAGCTGTGCTAGGACCTCCACTAGGCCTAGTGGGGTCGTGGTGTCTAGCAGGCTCCTGACCAACGGGTCGGTGCTGCTCTGCTCTTCTTCCAGCAGGCTGCTGGCCAGCGGGCCGGTGCTGCTCTGCTCTCCTTCCTCGGTCTCTAGCAGACTCCTGGCCAGCGGGCCGGTGCTGTTCTGCTTTCTCTCCATATCCGGGTAAGCTCCTCCGCTACTCCTCGTTAGACTTCTTGCCTCCGGGTGCGCTCGCTCCAGACTGCTCCAGGCGGCACCCATCTTCGTTCTTTTCTTTCGTCTCCTCCCACTTCGAGGGTGGTCCCGGGGCAACTCGGTGACTGTCAGCTCCAGGGGTAGTTCTTTCACGCTGACAGACACCTCCAGCATCACAGTCTCTGTTGGTGGGGGCGGTTTCCACTTTTGGCGCCATTTTCTGTCCTGGCCCACGATGGGAGGCGGCCTCTTGCCCTCCTTTGGCACGCCCATAATGGCGTCCGCTGCTCTTCCAAGGCGGGAAATCTGCGGATTTGGCGGGAAGCGTCGCCCAGTGGCGGGAAACTCTGCAGATGGCGGGAACAAGCTGGAAATGGCGGACAATCGGCGGGAAACGACCTGTGATGGGGTCCGATGGCGTGGACCCTCCGGAACCGGCGGGAGACTTCTTTCTGAGGTAAACTTGCACTTTTCTTCAGGCACGCAGTACCCGGTTGTTGCGGGCACGTAATCCTGCCGACTACGCCAAAGTTGACGCGCCCCCTGGGACATATTCCTTTTTGAGGGGAATACCCGGCACCGGATCAGATGGGGGGTTGTAGTCTCCGAGCGGCTGTGACCCGGCCCGTGCCCAGGGCGTCAAGCTCAGTGTTATGTGGCAGTCCTACAGATGTTATTAAGAGTTCTTTTGTGTCGACTACGCCACCCGTTGTGATGCGGTCACTGTGGCCGCCGCTGCAGCAGGGTCCGCTGAGGCTGATGGTGGGTGCGCAGCTTGGTGGGATAACCCCCAACGGGAGGGGTATAGCCTCAGGGGGGACAGGTGCAGAGGATGGGGGTTGTGGTGGTGCAGTGCAGACGGCAATGAAGACAGAGTCGGGTTGTGCAGTTAAGGGTGTTTACTTACTGCAGATGTTGTACTGGTCACTCCAGCTTCGAGTGACCACCCGAGCCGTGCTGCGTCCACCAGGTCCTGGATCCAGCCAACCCCCAAACAAGTCCGGAGCGTGGCCCTGAGCTCTCCTTCTGTCCCGTTCTCTGGCCGTCCCCACCAGTGATCCACCTAGGTCCAGCTCCCTCGGGCCTTCTGTTGGGACACCCTTGGCCTTGGGTTCCCTGACCCTTCATGTGGTGTGCCTTCGGGGTGGATGTGATGGGTGGCCGTGGCAGATGCTGCCCACGGCCTCCGGTCTCTGGCTAGGGTGTGTTTTCTGCCCCCGCCAGTTTGGGATCCGGTACCCTGTGCCGACTCTTCACCCGGGGATTTAATTTGGGTTCTTGGAGTCCTCTTTTCTGTTTCCCCCTCTGGGTCTCTCTTCTCCTCTCTCACTCTGGGTCTCTCTTCTCCTCTGCTTGCTGACTTGTTCTCTGCATCTGACCCTGTTCTTTGATGGTGCCCACCTTATATACACCCTCTATGTGTGAGCTCAGGTGACCAGCACCCAATGAGCTCCTATCTTTACCCAGGCTGCTCCCCCTATCTGCCCCTACACTACTTGGGATGTACCACCCCCCTTCCACTCCAGCCAGGAACAGACTCGGTCGTACCTGCACATTTCTAAGTGGGAGTACCGTTGGTCTGTTCCCCGGAAATGGGATGTGTGTAGTGCATGCAGCCTACCGAGCTCAGTTCCACACTCCTTCCTTACCCGGGAGTGGAATATCACACCTCTGGGTTGAGGTGCAATACCCCTGTAGCAGCCGAATCCTCAGGGTGCTACATATTCCCATGCACCTTTTCATACCCACACATGGGTATAAGCTTCCTGATTTTGTCTATTTACACTTGTCCTCCTCCTTCTCCTCATCCTCCACCACCATATCACCAGGGTGACCATGGTCCGTGATGCAACACCCACGTAATTTTTTTAAACGGTTTTTATGATGCCCGTAAACAATTTTTTTTATACAGTTTGTTCATGTATACCGCCCAGGGGTAAATGTTTGTCAGCCCATACACTTAGTGCATAGGCATTACAAGTATAGGAGGCCCTCTCCTTTCTAATGGGAACATTTTTTAATGAGGCCCTCCTCTATGTCTCTTCCAAGGGGCACTGAAGTGCCTCCAAATTTTTGGCAGCCCTTGCATTCTCTGCATAGGCTAACACTATGGGAGATTCTCTCCTTTCTAATGGGAATTTGTCGTTACTGTGGCTCTGCTCTGTGTGTCTTTAAATTCTTAGTGGGGTTTTTCCTAAAATTGGTCAGCCGTTGGACTCACTGCATACCCTATAACTGTATAGCAGACCCTCTCCTTTCTAATGGGAACATGTCGTACCTTGTTACTGTGGCCATGCTCCGTGTGTCTTTAAATTTTTAGTGGGGTTTTTCCTAAAATTGTCAGCCGTTGGACTCACTGCATATCCTATAACTGTATAGCAGACCCTCTCCTTTCTAATGGGAACATGTCGTACCTTGTTACTGTGGCTCTGCTCTGTGTGTCTTTAAATTCTTAGTGGAGTTTTTCCTAAAATTGTCAGCCTTTGGACTCACTGCATAACCTATAACTGTATAGCAGACCCTCTCCTTTCTAATGGGAACATGTCGTACCTTGTTACTGTGGCCATGCTCCGTGTGTCTTTAAATTTTTAGTGGGGTTTTTCCTAAAATTGGCCAGCTGTTGGACTCACTGCATATCCTATAACTGTATAGCAGCCCCTCTCCTTTCCAATGGGAACATGTCGTACCTTGTTACTGTGGCCCTGCTCTATGTGTCTTTAAATTCTTAGTGGGGTTTTTCCCAAATTTTGGCAGCCCTTGCTGTCACAGCATGGGCATTACCACTATAGGAGGCCCGCTCCTTTATAATGGGAACATTTTTTTTTACTGAGACCCTCCTCTAAGTCCCTTCAAAGGGGTATTGGGTTGCGTCCAAATATTGTGAACATGCTCCTATTTCTTGCATGTGTACCATCTTAGACCTCAGTTCACATTGCTTGGTTTTTTGTCTTGTTTGTATTCTGTGCAAATTAAGGGTGTGGCATCCCCTTTGTTGAGCTGATTAGTATATATGTAGCTTACCACGGGCCTAGGTGGTCTGAAGTTGGGACCCGGTCCTATTTGTCTACCCTTTTATATGCATTACTTCAACTTTGATATACAGTAAGGTTTTTAATATAGACAGTGTAGTTACCGTCCCAATTTAGGGTCACCATGTCGCTGGTAGGACGGCTTGTATACTTTTTTTGATCAAAAATAGTTCACTAAGTACCCTATATTTAATATGCAACTTTGCTTTACATTTATATATAATGATGGTAGGGTATGAGATATATTTTTTGTCTTTTGTAGGTTTTGCTTCGTTTTGCTAGTGTGAACATATAGCAGACCCTCTCCTTTCTAATGGGAACATGTCGTACCTTGTTACTGTGGCCCTGCTCTATGTGTCTTTAAATTCTTAGTGGGGTTTTTCCCAAATTTTGGCACCCCTTGCTGTCACAGCATGGGCATTACCACTATAGGAGACCCGCTCATTTATAATGGGAACATTTTTTTTTACTGAGACCCTCCTCTAAGTCCCTTCAAAGGGGTATTGTGTTGCGTCCAAATTTTTGGCAGCCCTTGCAGTCACTGGATACGCAATAACAGTATAGGAGACCCACTTGTTAATAATGGGAACAACAAAGCATAGCCGTTGATGGCTCTCTCTAACAATAGCTACGGCCGACTGCTGGCCTTTTAAGAATAATAAGGGCCGTCTGATGTCCCTATAAAAATAGGCTTTATGACTTTCAGAGTCCCTCCATCATAAATAAAACAGGATGTGTCTGATGATGTGTCACACACCACATTGCCAGATAAGGTTGTAAAATGTTAAAATGTCATTTCCCGGTGAATGCATTTGTCTTTAAAAAAAACGTAGAAAAAAACAAAACAATAGGATCTTTCTGTAACATACCTGGCGGCGTCCTTGCATAGTGGTCCATCTCCCACTGTGCAAGAGCGCGCACTTGATCTCCTGTCCAGAATGTCTCTCTGGCTTCCCTCCATGCTGTCTGTTTGTGTCTGTTTCTGCTGCTTAAGGGCGGCGCCCGATCACTTCCTGCTTTTGTACCTGCTGTGGGTCACACCCCTTGTGCGTCCTCAGCCTATTGCTGTCTGTCACCTGGTATATAGCTCAGCTGCGCCCATCTATCCCTGCCTGAGCATAGTGTTTCATTCAGTGTGTGCTTGCACTCTGAAGGTGCCAGGTCCCGTTCTGTGTTCTCTTGTCTGCCTATCCTGGAGGCTGTATTTCCAGGCCTGTCTGAACACGCTCCTAGCCTGTTCCTCCTGCCTTCTAGGGGCCGATTACCTAGACCTGTTCCTGTATCTTGTCTGACCTGTCTGAACACGCTCCTAGCCTGTTCCTCTCGCCTCCTAGGGGCTGATTACCTAGACCCGCTCCTGTATCTTGTCTGTCCTGTCTGAACACGCTCCTTGCCTGTTCGTCCTGCCTCTCTGGGGGCCGTATTCCCAGACCCGCTCCTGTATTCCGCTGCAGTGTCGGTCTCCTCCGTACACTCAGTTCCAGTCTGAACTCTCTCCTATCCTTTACCTGTTTTGCCTCTATGTCTGTTCCCTTCCTTTTTCTGCAGAGTCTGAACTCGTACCTCACTCCTGCTTGTTGTCTCTGTACTCCCGTTTGTGAGTTTGTGGTCCACTCGCTACTTCACTGGAAGTACCCTGTGGGTGTCTGGCTCTGCCTTTCCCTTCCTGTCTGTTTCGTGTGAACAGAGCCCAGTTCCCCCTACTCAGCCTAGCCTGCTCTGACTCCTTTGCTCACTGCTCCGGCAGTCCTGTCCTGCCCTGCTTCTGCCCACTGCTCCGGCAGTCCTGTCCTGCCCTGCTTCTGCCCGCTGCTCCGGCAGTCCTGTCCTGCCCTGCTTCTGCCCGCTGCTCCGGCAGTCCTGTCCTGCCCTGCTTCTGCCCGCTGCTCCGGCAGTCCTGTCCTGCCCTGCTTCTGCCCGCTGCTCCGGCAGTCCTGTCCTGCCCTGCTTCTGCCCGCTGCTCCGGCAGTCCTGTCCTGCCCTGCTTCTGCCCGCTGCTCCGGCAGTCCTGTCCTGCCCTGCTTCTGCCCGCTGCTCCGGCAGTCCTGTCCTGCCCTGCTTCTGCCCGCTGCTCCGGCAGCCCCGTCCTGCTCTGTTCTTGCCCACCGCTTCGGGCGTTCCCTCTCTGCTGTGGTTGTCTACCGCATCTGCGGTTCTGTGACCCAGTCTGTACTGGGTCTTAACCTTTCTGTGCTCCAGCCCGTCCTTTCGGCCAGTACCTTCCTGCCTGCATACTCGCCTGTATCCACCCATCTGCATACCTGCCGTGTTTGCTTATATCCACCAGTCTGTGCCAGCCTAACCTGCCTGTTCCTGAGTCCCAGTGTGTACTGGGTCCTATCCCGCCTGTGTTCCTACCTGCTAGTGCCTCCCTGTCTGCACTCTAGCTGTGCTTGCCTGTACCCCTCTACCTGTATTGTTCCTGAGTCCCAGTGTGTACTGGGTCCTATCCCGCCTGTGTTCCTACCTGCTAGTGCCTCCCTGTCTGCACTCTAGCTGCGCTTGCCTTTACCCGCCTGCCTGCATACCAGTCGTGCCTGCCTATACCCTCCAGTCTGTGCGCCAGCCTAACCAGCCTGATCCAGTAATCCCTGTGTGGGTCAACCCCCGTGTCCGGAGTTTCACCTGGAGTAGCACCTGGTCCCTCTGCCCGGTTTCTCCCTGGTGCACTGGCGTCGTATGCCGTCGTGCCATCTTGGTCGGATCGGCCAGATACTTAGTCACGCCCCTCCAGGCACTCTCCGGTTCATGGTCCAGTGGAATCACTACAATCACACGCACACGCCGCTCAGCCCGGGCGTGTGCATAACACTTTCTTTAGTATAAAAAAACAGCGTCACCAATTTAACAACAATGTAATCACATTGTTCAGCTCATGCACCTCCTCCTCCATCTCCAAAATGACCACATCAGTTACAAGCTGACAGCACGGCAGCACTGCCTTGGCCAAGTGACAACAGGCTGTGCTGAAGATAACATGCTTAATGCTTAATTGACAAACCAAACCACCCAGCGCTGCAGAGTTGTTGAAAGCTGTTACACAGCAGCCTGATCTGTGGCTCTCACAGCTGATCATACAGCCAGGCATGGTCATGTGTGACAATGGGCGGAACCTGGTGATGGCAAAATGACAGCCGGGGTAGATACGGTTTCCCTCTATGCTAGGCCTTTCACCGAGCTAAAGAATATGGCTGTGGTGAAATTTAACTCCCACTGAGAAGCTGTTTTAGATTGAAAAACATTGTGCCCCGCAGAGGATTTGATTCTGAGGGCTAACCTTTCTCCCCCGCTCAAGAGCCCCATAGCAGCTGCAAAGTTATAGCTATCATGAACTCTCCTGAGGTAGAAGCCAAGGCACACCAGAGGATTCTCTGGTGGTACCGTCCAACCCTGCCAAGAAGCAGTCCTGGCTAAGAAAAGTGTGTGGAAAGGTTCCCGGACACTCTATGGCTGCTTTTTTACTGAGGAGGATACACACGCAAACACAGGGAGAACATACAAAGTCGTTGCAGACGTTGTCCTTGCTGGGATTTGAACGCAGGATCCCAGTGCTGCAAGTCTTCAGTGCTAACCACTGATCCAATGTTCTGCCGTTCACCCTCTAATATCTAACAGGCTGGAGAAACTTGTACCTACTGCCACTCTATCTTCAGCTCCTTTGTGAGAAAATGTATTTGGGCAGCCACTCAGTCTACCAAATAAAATTCCTGAGAAGGAAATTCTGGATGGCTTCGCTACTGGTACTGGGGGCAGTGCTAATACCATGGCTTCGTACCATAGATTGCTGGAAATATTACAGGCTGGTAGGAGGCAAGCAAATTCCCACAGAAAAGTACCAGCAGTAATGTTCAGGGACCCACTCTTGTAGAAGACGGGGACAACACCGGGATAAATTGTGACGGCTGGGGACCGAGTATGGACACGAGGCATGATGCATGTGGTTGTGAAAAGCTTCCGCCTCCACGAGCATAAAAGGCCACATTTCAAGTGAAAGCAGCTTTACAGGACTTCCTGTGAGAAATGACATGCAGGGTAGATAGGGTTTCCCTCTATGCCAGTCCTTTCACCGAGCTAAATACAACTCTCAGCAAAAAAAGTTGTGGACTGGCTCCGTACCGTCCCTGGCCACATTCACCTGTCCATGTGTTTGTGGTTAGGCGGTCCTTCCCAGTAAGTGCACTGGGGAGGGCACGGGTAATGTTGTGGTACCCGTGCTTGTGGAAGGCGGAGACGATACCGGAAAATATAGTGGCGGCTGGTGACCGAGTATGGACACCCGGCCGCTGCCGGCATGAGGTTGTGAAAAGCTTCCGCCTCCACGAGCTTAAGATGCCATATTTCAAGAGCAAGCAGCTGCCCAGAAATCTGGCAGTTTAGTATTGCCGCCTGTGGGTGGATGGCTGGCTGCATACTTACACTTGCATTCCAAGTAACAGAAAACTAAGCAGATGGTGGCCTAGATCATCATCATGGCCTCACCTCGGCACTATGAACTTGTGTCACCCAGGGGGAATACAGGGGACTCGGTACCCGGGCCTTTTACCTTGATTAGGAGGTCATGGCAGTCAGCTCCCGGGCCCGTACTCTGGGTCTCTCTTTAAAAAGGGGTTTTAGTGTACAGTTTGTCTCGTGACGCCACCTGTGGTTTCCGGTAATGGTTACCGGCGCTGCTGCAGACCTCCGGGGGGTGATGGGATGGCAGCTGGGATGTTTCTGCTCCCCACAGGCGGAGTGGACCCCCGGGGCAGTGTAGGTGCAAATGGTGGTGATGCTGGGGCTTGCAGTGCACGAGAGATGGCGCAGCAAGAGTAACTGACAGAGACAGGAGATTCACTTCAGTACCTTTACGGGTGCGGATGTCAGGTACGGTCCAGGGTACTCGGTAGGAAGGGTGGACTTCAGGACTTCTCCCCAGTGAGTGGGTATAAGGCCTCCTTGTCCGTGTCTCCCTCTCTCTAAGCTCCTGGCCAGTCTGCAGCTGGGCCTAGCTTCTGTGTCGTGCTGTTCCTTCACCTGTCGCTTGGTAGTAGGACCTTTTTCTGGCAACCAGTATCCCTGGATGCTGGGGCCTTCGTGGTTCCTAGTCCTGTCAAGGATTTAGCTTCAGGTCGACCAGGGACTTGTAGTCCTCCTGGTATGCTGGTGATCCCTACTGGGTATAAAGGACCCTGTAGGCGCGGACCCGGTGCTCCGGTTCGTGTCTTGGGATGAGCCTATGATGCTCCTCTGCCCCCTCAACTCCTTTCTCCTCTCCTCTTTGCCTCCGGCCACACTCGGGCCCTCAATACAGCAGCAGACGTGCTGCGTATTCACTGCTCTCAGTGGCAGCACACTCTCTGACTAAACTGACTGCCTAACTCCACCCTCCAGTATATATATCCCTATCCCGGCTCCCTCTGGTGGTATGAGGTGGAAGGGTGGAGGTGTTTGTTTGTAATGAGGGCCTCTTGTGGAGAAGTCCGCCCATGCACCCTTTTGGGTCCTGTGGTACCTGTGAACAGCAGGGTGCCACATTCCCCCCTAGTACAATTCAGTACTCCTGTACTGAAGCATTTTGTAACAGGTTACAACAATAACAATAATAATTCTAATAACATTAACAACAATTAAGTTACAGTATGTTCCGTAACCAGGTGTCCATTTCACCGAAGATGGTATAACATGAGTAACATGAGGGACCCACCTGAAATCCCTCAACGTAGGCCCTGGGCGTGGCTACAGGGCATAAGTGATCCAGCTGCTGGACCACGTCTTCGGCCACGCCAAACGGGTTTTTGTTCAGTGGTCAAATAAGTGGGCACTTTTGATGAGTGCAACTATTTACAGGGACAGTTTTTGGCTGCTCACAGTCCTAAGCCTACAAGTCTCTGTACTTTGACGGGTAACTACAGGCACACATTAATTTCAGTTTACACAATAAACAATAGGCAATACCCAACTGGGTAACTATTTATAATGTAGGCACTTTGTGCTTATTCCCTAAACCTGGCAGGGATTTGTCCTTGTGTGCTGCGTGTGGACCTTCGTAGCACTGGGGTTATACTAGTGTCTGTGCATGCACTCTCTGCTAACCTATCAGGTGTACGTGCTGGTAGATTATAGAACTGCCTCAATCTCTCTAAGGGACTGGCAAGTTCACTGATTACTGGGCCTTCAGGCTCTGCCTCAACGGGTGATCCTCCTCTGACTGGGGACTCTTTCTGTTCCTGAGCAGGTTCTTCTAGAGCGCTCACAGGTTCTTCTTGTGGTTGATAGAAGTGTATTACTGGTATAATAACTGCTCCATCAAGTTGAGGCCAGTCTGCAGGGAAATCTCCTAGAGCTGTGTGAAGCACATCTTCCTTGGGTTCTTCCGGTGCTATAAAAGGTACTTCTTCCTCCGTTGTCTTCAGTAGAACTGGGCACACTTTCAAGTGGTCTCTTGAGACTGATGCGGTTGTCTTACCTCCTTCCTTACTAATCAGGCAGGTTTTACTGTTGTCAAATCTGGAGTTTAGCACAGTGTAGGGCTCTCTTTCCCACTGGTCATCGAGCTTGTGACCTCTTCTTTTCCGCTTCAGCACTATCTCTCCAAGCGCCAAGGGTACTGCTGGTGCATGTTTATTGTACTGCTCTTCCTGTCTTTCCCTCACCTTGTTTAGACTGTCTTCGACACAGGCCTGTACCTTCCTGTACTGCTCTTGCCGACTTGTGTCCCAATCTTGAGTGGACGTATCTGCAGCAGGTTCTACCACTCCGAGTTCCAGGTCCATGGGCAATTTTCCAGGACTTGCTCTTATGAGGTACACTGGGGTACAATTTGTAGAACTCACGGGTATGTCGTTATACAGGTCCACTAGGTCAGGTAGCTTTTCTGGCCACTGGTTTCTTTCTTCCAAGGGTAGGGTTTTCAACAGGTCTATAACGATGTTGTTCATTTTCTCGCACATACCGTTGTCTGCGGATGATATGGCGTAGTCCGGATCTTCTTGCATCCATACAGGTGGCAGAATTCCTTGAATAACTCAGCTTCGAAAGCAGGGCCTTGATCTGTGAGCACCTTTTCTGGATATCCATGGGGTCTGCAGAAGTAGGCTTGGAACGTTCTTGCTGCAGTTTCTGCTGTCAGGTCCTTGACAGGGGCTACCACCAGGAACCGGGAATAGTGATCCACCATGGTCAGGTTATAGGAGTAACCTGATCAGCTGGGTGACAGTTTGACGTGATCCAGAGTGACAATCTCCAGGGGTTGGGTTGTTTTAATGGACTGCAAGGGTGGTTTCTGGCTGCCATAGTCTTTCCTTCTGAGGCTACAGGGTCGACAATTCCGGCACCACCTTTCTATGTAACTCCGCATTCCAACCCAATAGAACCGGTCCTTCAGCAGGGTTTCCAGCTTCTTCCGGCCAAAGTGACCTGCTTGATCGTGGTAGGCCTCTAACACCATCTGGATATCTGTCCTAGGTACAACAATCTGCCACACCATTTCATGGGTCTTGGGGTTGACATACCTTCTGCACAGCTTCTCTCTGTAGATGAACAGCCAGCTTCTCTCATTCCATAGGTGCTTGGCTTGTGGGGGAGCATCCTTCTCCAGGTGAGAACCTTCTTGGGTTATCAGTCTTTTGATGAGGCTGACAACCGGGTCACTGTCCTGGGTCTCCTTCCAGCTGTGATGAGGTAGAGGGTTTGGCGCCCTACCATGACATCTTCTGGAGGCGTGCTGCTCGTGGACCATTCCATTTCTGTGGAAAGCAGGTAGTTCAATTTCTTCGAGATCATCCACATCATCCTCGGTGTCCAACTGGTGGGGCATTCCTGACAAGGCATCAGCATTGGTATTCATGTGACCCGCCCGGTACTTGATTGTGAACTGATAATTTGACAGTCTGGCCACCCAACGCTGTTCCAGGGCTCCCAACCTGGCTGTCTCCAGGTGTGTCAAGGGATTATTGTCAGTAAAGGCTGTGAATTTAGTTGAGGCTAGGTAATGCTTGAATCTTTCAGTGATAGCCCAGACCAAGGCGAGGAACTCCAGCTTGAAGGAACTGTAATTCTCCGGGTTCCTCTCAGTAGGGCGAAGCTACCGACTGGCATAAGCAATTACCCTTTCTCTTCCATTTTGCTTCTGGGACAACACAGCTCCCAGTCCCTCGTTGCTGGTGTCAGTATACAACAGGAAAGGCTGGCTGTAGTCAGGGTAAGCCAGGATTTCTTCACCAATTAGGACTTCCTTCATTTCTGCAAAGGATTCAGCCTGTTCCTTACCCCACTGGAATGGGGGATTTTTACCTCTCTTGGACTGTCCTACAAGGAGATCTTGTAAAGGTGCTGCCTTTTTGGTGTAATCCTTTATGAACCTCCTGTAGTACCCGACCAGTCCCAGAAACTGACGTACTTCCTTGATGTTTCTCGGTTCAGGCCACTTCTGGATGGCAGTGACCTTCTCCGGGTCTGGTGCTACTTCCTCTGAGCTGACCACGTGTCCCAGGTACTGAACCTTCTGCTTGAGCAGGTGGCACTTAGAAGGTTTTAATTTCATCCCATACCGGGACAATGCTTCAAATACCTCCGCCAGGTGCTTCAGATGGTCTTCATACGTCCTCGAGTACACGATAACGTCATCCAGGTACAGCAGCACTGTCTCAAAGTTCCGGTGTCCTAAGCAACATTCCATCAACCTCTGGAACGTCCCGGGGGCATTGCAGAGCCCAAATGGCATACTGTTGAACTCGCATAATCCCATCGGGGTGGTGAAGGCTGTATTCTCCCGGTCTTCCTCAGCAACAGCGACTTGCCAGTACCCGCTAGTGAGATCCAATGTAAATAAGTAAGTGGCAGATTTTAGTGCAGCCAGGGATTCCTCTATACGGGGCAAAGGGTATGCATCTTTATGTGTTATTCAATTAATTTGTCTATAATCCTCCTTAATGGGTGAATGGTTACCGGTGGGTATGTGGTGTTGTACCCCTTTATCCCTTCCAAAATCAAGTGGGTGTTTACTAAACACTTGTTCATATTCCCCAACCACTCTGTAAACACCGTGTTTCTGATGGACAGCGGTGGCGTCAGTCCCAACATGGAGCTGTTGACACCAATCCTCCAGCTGAGCTTCGGAGTCACTGTCCTCCACTGTATCTGGTGGGGTCAAGGATTCCACTGTGTGTATGGCATCATTATTCACAGTATACAATCTGGCAACAGTGGCGTATCTTGGCAATTTAACTTCCTTCTCCCCACAATTTAGGAGACGTACAGGTACCCTTCCATTGCGTACATCAACTACCCCTCTAGCAGATAGTAGTGTAGGTCTGTGCTCTGAGCTAATGGGCTCCAATACCGCCAGGTAGTTCTGTCCCTTGAGACCTATTGCTGCCCTACATCAAATCAGCATTTCACTCATTGGGGGAATCACAATGGGTATCGGGTCTGTCACCCATACATTACCAATCTCACCACCTGTTAGCTTTACCTATTGCTGGTACAGCAGGGCTCGAATTTCTTTCTGGAGCACCTTCCTCTGCCCTGGTTTGGTGGTGTCAGCAATCTGTTGGAGTAAAAACAACACTTCTCCCAAACAGTTACCAACAATATTTGTACCAAGTATCATATACGGATTGGTATCACCAGGGTTAGATTCTATGACAATTAGTCCTTCGGCTTTTAGTTCCACTCTCCCCACCTGCACTGTCATGTCCTTAACCCCTACTAGGTTAAGAGGAAGGCCATTAGAGGCATACACAGAGAGGTTCGGGGCTGGCGGGTGGAGTTCATGTATGGACCAGTACCTTTTGTAGAGGACATCAGGTATGATGGTTACATGTGAGCCGGTGTCCAGTAATGCATGTGTTGCTATGCCGTCCAGCATGATGGACAGGAAAGGCCTTCCACCTACAAACCGGTGGTACCAGCTTGATGGGCCTGGTTGGTCTACTCCTGGGTGTCGGCCCTCGGCCCCAGGGTTTGTCTGTTTAAAGGACAGTTCCCCGCGGTGTGGCCTGCCTTGTGGCAACGGTAGCAGATGAAGTCTCCTGGAGGGCGACGTTGGTCCTTCCAATGGGGTGGCGTTGTCCTCCAACGGGGTGGTACTGTCCTCCTCCTTCTCCTCATCCAGGGGACATCCTCAGGACTGTCGGCGAGTAGGATCCTTCCTTCCGGCTCAGGCTCCGTCCGTAGCTGCAGGGTGCTCAGGACAGTGGTCAGGGTTTTACTTAGCTGATGCACTTCAGAGCGCAGGCTGTCCAGCTCGCTAGGGGGCACTGTTTGCATCTTTGTTTCAGCCGTTAATGAAGGAGCAGTGGGTGCTGCGGGCACTGGGGTGGCCCCACCCTGGTAACGCTGGATATCCGTATCTGATGGTTCCAGGGGCTGCAGACCCTTAATAGCCATATCCTTCAGGGTATCAAAGGTGGCATTTGGATGATCTAAGGCCCACCACTGTACGGTTCTGCTCTCCTCCTGGGATCTCAACCCCCGGATGAACTGTTCTGTCAGCAATTTGTCCTCACCATGTATGCTGGCTGGACTAACCTGTTTCAGGGCCCGCAGGGCTTCCTGTAAGTGCCAGGCATATCCCTGGAAACTGTCCTCAGGTTTCTGGGTACAGTAGTAGAACCTCATCCGGAGATCTGTCTCAGTGCGGTTTTCAAACACAGTTTGCAGTCTCTTAAAGATAATGGATACTGATTCCTGGTCTGCGGCTGGCCAGGTTTCAACTTCCCGCTCTGCGGAACCAGTCAGTTGTCCCAGCACAACAGCGGCTCTCTGTTTACCAGTCATTAAATACATGTCCAATGCACCGCATATTTTCCTTTTGAATCCAGACAGGGTGTCTGGTTTGTCGTCATACTGGGGAAGACATTTTGCTCCAGGGACATAGGGCAGGGTCATGGGTATCAAAGGAGTCGCGACCCCTGCTGGTGGGGCGGCCGCTCCGGCCAGAGCAGCGCCGGGCGCAAGTTGAGCATCAGGAGCGTTAGCCGGTGCTCCGGCGTTTTGCTGGTCATCGGCCATGGTTGCACCCCCCTAGTGAACCGTAGCCTACCTCCTTTACTTTTGATCTGGAAGGCCGCAGCTCCGCAGGCGACGGTCTCCTTCCAGAACCTGACGCTTCCTGGTGCTGCGTCAGAGCGTGAGGCGGGGCTTAAGCTTCGTGCGCTTCCTATGGTCACGATTCTTTAGTTCCCGCGGTTACGTCCCTCTTCTTCCCGCGCCGCAGCGCGGTAATGGCAGCGATGTTCACCAGAGTTAAAACACAGTTCAATTACGGCACACAGTACCCGGTGGCAACGGGCACGAAATCCTGTTCGTGACGCCAGGAAAGAGAGCTGTGTCACCCAGGGGGAGTATAGGGGACTCGGTACCTTGTTTAGGAGGTCACGGCAGTCGGCTCCCGGGCCCGTACTCTAGGTCTCTCTTTAAAAAGCTCCTGGCCAGCCTGCAAAAGGGCCTAGCTTCTGTGTCGTGCTGTTCCTTCACCTGTCGCTTGGTAGTAGGACCTTTTTCTGGCAACCACTATCCCTGGACACCGGGGCCTTCGTGGTTCCTAGTCCTGTCAAGGGTTTAGCTTCAGGTCAACCAGGGACTTGTAGTCCTCCTGGTATGCCGGTGAACCCTACTGGGTATAAAGGACCCTGTAGGCGAGTACCGAGCATTAACAAGCACATTCGCTCATCACTAACTCTAACCTTTTCAGGTGAACTTAATGAGACCTTCTCTAAACTTTTGAATGCACATGTCCAACTGTTCAATGTTTCAGGACTTTTTGCACAACTTGCTATTCTCTAACATGGAGCTTATTGGTAAAATTCACAACAGGTGTTTGATTCATGAATCGGCCAACATATTTTGGGGGTTCAATTAGGATTGGTATTTAAATTGTCCTCCTCATCGTGCTGTTCACATTTTGACATTATGAGACCAAGACAACACCTAACAATTGATCAACAGTACCTTGCCATTGCGAGGCTTCAAGCAGGATGTTCACAGTGGCCACTGAGCTTAGAGCATCAAAGAGTGTCATCAGCAGGTTGCAACAGAGATACAGAAAGACTGAAAGAGTTACAGAAAGGCAGAGAAGTGGACGTCCTTTGGCCACTTCTCACATTGATGACTGTTTCATTGTGAACAATGCTCTTCGGAACCGAATGATGAATGCCACACAACACATTTAAAGAAGGTGAGAGGCACCTAAGTGTCACGTTAGACTCTCGAAACTGTTTACATCAGTGTGATCTGCGTGCTAGATGACCTGCAAGTGTACCTGACCACACTATCAAGTGCCAGTGAGCATTTATGCTGGACGTGAAACCAGTGGGCCTCAGTGCTGTTCACTGATGAAAGTCGATTCACGCTGAGCTGAATACTTTGTGAATGTTACAGTGAGAAGCCCCTGCGGACACAGACAGCTTGGGGCCCCTGTGCAAGAAATATGTTTGGGCCTCCCTCCTTTTATGGCGACCAAGCTGACCAGGAAACGGAGCCGCCAGCAGACTTCGGTGTCCCCACGATCACGCATGACGTCATTGCCCTCAGTCATGGGCATGCCGAGGTCAGCAGCTGGCCGTAAATTGGAGTGCAGGGAGCGGGTGGATCCCCTGCACTGCACTATATTTCAGCTGAATGCGCGTCCGAGAATACACATATAGCTGAAATATTCGCTGGTGTCAGTGGGCCACCCTCCACCTCGATACAGCTGCACTGGTAATTTGTCTGCCCCCAGGAAACCTCCTTAAGTGATATTTACCTTTACACATACTGTCTACAGCAGGGGTCCTCAAACTATGGCCCGAGGATTTTTATCCGGCCCGCCGGGCTGTGGGCGGAGGGGAGCGGCGTTAGCGCCCGCTCCCTCCCACTTGCTCAAGGTCCAGGCAGCCGGATACTTACCTCTCCCCGTGCCTCTGCAGATCCGCTGTCTTCCTGCTGTGTGCTCCCTGTGACGTCTTTCCACCGCGCCCTCCCCTGAGCCGTCACAGGCAGCGCAGAGCGGGAAGACGCCGGCGACGCTGGAGTCCAGACCCGAGCAGCGGCAGCAGGTGAGAAGTGAGGTGAGTATTTTATTTTTTTTTTAAAATGTATGGAGGCATGGGGCATAATATTAGGGGTGACATCCTGCATGGGGCATAATATGGGGGGTGACATCCTGCATGGGGCATTAAATGGGGGGAGTGACATGCTGCATGGGGCATTATAAAGAGAGGGGAGTGATATCCTGCATGGTGCATTATAACGACAGGGGAGTGATATCCTGGTGGGGCATTATATGGGGGGGTGACATCCTGAATGGGGCATTATATGGGGGGGTGACATGCTGCATGGGGCATTATATGGGGGGTGACATCCAGCATGGGGCATTATATGGGGAGTGACATCCTGAATGGGGCATTATAAAGACAGGGGAGTGATATCCTGCATGGGGCATTATATTGGGGGGTGACATCCTGCATGGGGCATTATATGGGGGGTGACATCCTGCATGGGGCATTATATGGGGGGGTGACATCCTGCATGGGGCATTATAAAGACAGGGGAGTGATATCTTGCATGGGGCATTATATGGTGGGAGAAAGGGACATCCTGCATGGGGCATTATATGGAGGGTGACATCCTGCATGGGGCATTATAAGGGGTGAACAGCCTGCATGGGGCATTATAAGGGGGAAACAGACTGCCTATTGAGGACCTATGCTGCCTATTGGGGACATTAACCTGCCCATTGAGGACCTATACTGCCTATTGGGGACATTTACCTGCCTATTGGGGACATTTACCTGCCTATTGGGGATCTATGCTGCCTATTGGGGACATTTACCTGCCCATTGAGGACCTATGCTGCCTATTGGGGACATTTACCTGCCTATTGGGGACCTATGCGCCTATTGGGGACATTTACCTGCCCATTGAGGACCTATGCTGCCTATTGAGGACATTTACCTGACTATTGGGGACCTATGCTGCCTATTGGGGACATTTACCTGCCTATTGAGGAACTATGCTGCCTATTGGGGACCTTTACCTGCCTATTGAGGACCTATGCTGCCTATTGGGGACCTTTACCTGCCTATTGAGGACCTATGCTGCCTATTGGGGACATTTACCTGACTATTGGGGACCTATGCTGCCTATTGGGGACATTTACCTGCCTATTGAGGACCTATGCTGCCTATTGGGGACCTTTACCTGCCTATTGAGGACCTATGCTGCCTATTGGGGACCTTTAGCTGCCTATTGAGGACCTATGCTGCCTATTGGGGACATTTACCTGACTATTGGGGACCTATGCTGCCTATTGGGGACATTTACCTGCCTATTGAGGACCTATGCTGCCTATTGGGGACCTTTACCTGCCTATTGAGGACCTATGTTGCCTATTGGGGACCTTTACCTGCCTATTGAGGACCTATGTTGCCTATTGGGGACATTTACCTGCCTATTGGGGACATTTACCTGCCTATTGGGGACCTATGCTGCCTATTGAAATACCGGTTGATTTAACTTTACTTGTTCTTCATTTTAAATATTGTATTTGTTCTTGTATTGTTTTTTACTTCATAATATGTGCAGTGTGCATAGGAATTTGTTCATAGTTTTTTAAAAAAATTATATTCCGGCCCTCCAATGGTCTGAGGGACAGTGAACGGGCCCCTGTTTAAAAAGTTAGAGGACCTCTGGTCTAAAGATATATATACACATAGATAACTACTGTACACTCAGATACTACCATATATACAGTATATTGTACTGTGGTTATCTTTGGGTGAATACACACATACTGTACATACACAGATAATCTCAGTACATCAGTGCACAAAGATACATATAAACACTACATAGGTACATACAGTACACATACTTACATATGATGTCCCTCTGGCAGGTGCATTCTCCCATCTTCGGCAGCTCCTTCCCGTTGGTCTTCTGTCCTCCATCAGCACTACTGGCCAGATCTCCAGCTGTCAGCCAGTCCTGTCTTCTCAATACATCCATGCAGTTAGTAAATCTGACACTAGCCTCCTGAGAAGTTCTGAGCAACTGACCCATAGTACCATCGGCCATCACATCAACCTCCTCTCCCTCCTGCAGCCACTTACCACCCCCTGTACTAAGTGGGATTTATTGGGGAACTGAGCCACTCAGGCAGCATTCACACTGCAGCTACTGCTTGTGAATGGGCCAGTGCAGCAGTTGTCCAATAAAGCCCCCTCAGGAGGGCATGGGGGATTAATGTAATAGCTCATGAGAACATTGATCAGGCAGTTCAGTTGTAAGAACTGCTCAGAAGGAAGGAGAGTTATCAGGTGTACTGACTGCTTGGAGGCTGTTCAGAGCTGCAGTCAGAGGCAGTGAAGAAACAGGAGACAGGATTGGCTGAGAACAGCAGCCATACTTACCAGGCCTGCTTCCTCCTGCCTGTGCCTGAATGCTAATAGGCCGGGCGAGTCCATGGGTGTCCAGGAATCTCGAGCACCTGCAGCATAGAACCAGCAGCACCAACTAAGAGGAGAGAAAAGGGCCCATTCTGACATATTTTGCGGAGTGCAGGCCCCTGTGTGACCGGAAATGAATCAGGTACGGGCCTCTTCCTCTCCTCTTAGTGGAGATGTTGCCGCTGGCTCTATGTGACAACCAGACATTGCAGCAGCTGATCGGGCCCCCTCTCCTTTGGGGCCCCTGTACGCTTCTACTTAAATGCCCTACTTTCATGATAAAATATCACTGTAGCGTGAACTTTTTACATTTTACATAAATTTCGCCCGAAAATCAAATATCCCTAACTTTTTGTGAGTAATGTATATTTAACACTGTGTATCTATAATTACTCCATCACAAGTACTGATCTACTGGATTTATCCTGACTTGATTAACTGTTAATGTCTTAAATCTTCTTGAGGATAATAGGTCAACGACATGCTCTGTTGATTGGTTTTTAAGTATTGACTGGTTCTGGTTGGTGGTGGTCTGAGTTGGATAGGCCCTACTAGGGGACACCAGGGCCAGCCATCGTTGAGCGGGGGCGCTATTTGCAAACTTAGAGTGGACGAAACGCATTGTGACCTAATACGCACTATTACTGTACTGGAGGAACGTTATACTCCAATGCACTTTAATACTGGGTTATATTTAAAGGCAAAATACCACTAGAGGATATTAAGACCTGGTAAACCTGGACACAAATCTTATTGGGGCATATAAGGATGCCCTTTATCTCTGCCTGGGTTTATAATTGTGATATTGTAATCCAGCAAGTAGTTAGAGGAGTTATACAGAGGCAGGCAGACTCCTTATTTCAGTAGATATCTTATTGGGAGACCTTTCTATAATGCAGTAATGCTGGTGCTGTACAGAGGATGGAGGATTCATATATCCAGGCAGATCAGGGGGAGAGAGAGAAATAGACACAATATATTCATCCTCCCTCAGACAACCTGGACTTGATAGTTGCAACTTTGTCTCCACCCATGGGAGATTTACACTGACACCATGAATCCTCACAGAGGCTGTGTGCCCACGATGCGTTTTTTAAGCGTTTCCGCAGCAGCAAAAATGCCGCAGAAAAACTTAAAAAATGCATGGTAGAAGGCCTGCCATGTCCCCAATGATAATCCACATGTGCTGTGCACATGCTGCGGAAATTTATCATTGCGGAAAAAAATGCAGCACTACCAATTGTTTTGTGGAAGCGCTGTGTTTTCGCCGCCATTGACTTGCATTGGAACGCATGGATTACGCATTACTGTATATGTAGATGCGCATTCCATGCGTTCTAATGTGCGGATGATACCCAGGTCTAGAGGAGAGGAGAATCTCCTCCGGACCCGGGTACCATAGAACCTGTGAAAAACAGAATAAAATAAAAAATAAATGTTATATTTACCTTCTGACGGCCCCCGCTCTCCTTGTCTTCGCTTGCCGGCAGCTCGCGATGGACTGGAGGACCTGCGCTGACGCCATAGTCATGTGACGGGTCACGCGACGCTGACGTCAGCAGGTCCTTCAGTGTACCGCGATCTGCCGGCAAGGGAGAACGGAGGGAAGCAAGACACCGGGGGCCACCGGAAGGTAAGTATATATTTATTTTTAAATTTTTAAACATTCTTTACGGTCACACTATATAAATCCACGCTGTTTGCATAGATTTATATAGTGTGACCAAGCTGACAAGCACTTTCCAAGTGATGCTAAAATCGCTTGGAAAACGCTTGTCAACCCGCATTCGGAAATGCATGTGAAGAACGATTCACATCCGAATGTCCCTGGCAGGAAAAACGCATGTACAATCCGCATGTACAATCCGCATGTACAATCCACATGTACAATCCACATGTATAATCCGCATGTACAATCCACATGTACAATCCGCATGTACAATCTGCATGTACAATCTGCATGTACAATCTGCATGTACAATCCACATGTACAATCTGCATGTACAATCCGCATGTACAATCCACATGTACAATCCACATGTATAATCCGCATGTACAATCCACATGTACAATCCGCATGTACAATCTGCATGTGACGCGCCCCCTGGGACATATTCCTTTTTGAGGGGAATACCCGGCACCGGATCAGATGGGGGGTTGTAGTCTCCGAGCGGCTGTGACCCGGCCCGTGCCCAGGGCGTCAAGCTCAGTGTTATGTGGCAGTCCTACAGATGTTATTAAGAGTTCTTTTGTGTCGACTACGCCACCCGTTGTGATGCGGTCACTGTGGCCGCCGCTGCAGCAGGGTCCGCTGAGGCTGATGGTGGGTGCGCAGCTTGGTGGGATAACCCCCAACGGGAGGGGTATAGCCTCAGGGGGGACAGGTGCAGAGGATGGGGGTTGTGGTGGTGCAGTGCAGACGGCAATGAAGACAGAGTCGGGTTGTGCAGTTAAGGGTGTTTACTTACTGCAGATGTTGTACTGGTCACTCCAGCTTCGAGTGACCACCCGAGCCGTGCTGCGTCCACCAGGTCCTGGATCCAGCCAACCCCCAAACAAGTCCGGAGCGTGGCCCTGAGCTCTCCTTCTGTCCCGTTCTCTGGCCGTCCCCACCAGTGATCCACCTAGGTCCAGCTCCCTCGGGCCTTCTGTTGGGACACCCTTGGCCTTGGGTTCCCTGACCCTTCATGTGGTGTGCCTTCGGGGTGGATGTGATGGGTGACCGTGACAAACGCTGCCCACGGTCTCCGGTCTCTGGCTGGGGTGTGTTTTGCCCCCCCACCAGCTTGGGTTCCGGTACCCTGTGCCGACTCTTCACCCGGGGATTTAAGTTGGGATCTTGGAGTCCTTTTCTGCTGTTTCCCCCTCTGGGTCTCTCTCTCTCTTCTCCTCTCTCACTCTGGGTCTCTCTTCTCCTCTGCTTGCTGACTTGTTCTCTGCATCTGACCCTGTTCTTAGTTGGTGCCCACCTTATATACACCCTCTATGTGTGAGCTCAGGTGACCAGCACCCAATGAGCTCCTAACTTTACCCAGGCTGCTCCCCCTATCTGCCCCTACACTACTTGGGATGTACCACCCCCCTCCCACTCCAGCCAGGAACAGACTCGGTCGTACCTGCACATTTCTAAGTGGGAGTACCGTCGGCCTGTTCCTCGGAAATGGGATGTATGTAGTGCATGCAGCCTACCGAGCTCAGTTCCACACTCCATCCTTACCCGGGAGTGGAATATCACACCTCTGGGTTGAGGTGCAATACCCCTGTAGCAGCCAAATCCTCAGGGTGCTACATTCCCCCCTGGTAAATCACAGCACGTCCTCGGGCTGTAAGACATAAACAACACCAAAACATACAAATTTTTGCATAAACATATAAAACATATAAAACATTATATATATAAAACTTTCTCGTCGCCTCTGGCTCCTCCTCCGGTCACTGTGCAACGTGTGACCGGGTAAAGTGCGACAGTCTTTCTGGAAAACTGGTTTTCCTATAAAACCGGTAGGGGACGCTTTAGGAAGCGCAACTATGTACAAGGGTATGGCCGCTCTCAGTCCTCGGCCAGTTAAGGAGGGAAAGGGAATGGCTGCTCACAGTCCTCAGCCTGTGGGATTAAGGGTAAACGGGTAAACAGTTCACTAAGCTGGTCCCAACGGGGACTATATTTGCAGTAACAGTTTCTTTATACCCCGATCGGGTAACTATCTACATCTACTGCTCTGCCGCACTCAACGGCGTCTTCCTCCTGCTCTTTGCTTGTAGCTGGTTGTAACTTCAGACCCGTCCGGGTCCTCTTGCTCCTCCTCCTCGCACCGCAACTCCTCCTCCGTCAGGCGGTGTACGTGGAGGGCGTAAGGTCCTTTGGCACACTTGTGCCGGGTGAAGGTGACCTCGTCTCCGATGTAGAGGTCACGACCTCTGTGCCCCTCCGGCAGATGGGACTCCACGTCTCTGCGCGTGACAAAGACGTCGCCGGGGGTGTTGTTGTCTCGGATGAAGCCCCACCCATGCTGCTGGTTGAACTTGATCACTGTCCCGATGGTGCGGGGACAATGCGCTGCACGGGGGTCCCTCCTGGTCCGGCTCTTCTGTTCGGCACTCCGTACTTGGGCCTGCTGTTCCCGGACCCGCCTCTCTCTCCGCTCCCTCGCAAACTCTTCGAGCTGCTGTCGGCAACACTCAGCACGCTCCGCTGCAGCTGCCCTGGTTTCCTGAGTGAACCCCATTAGGTCTTCTCCGGTGGGGTCCCACTCAAATTGGGCCTCTTCAAGCGGGGGCGAGATCCGTGCCACGGGCCTCGGAGCCGGAATCAGGGGCTCACACAAGGGCCCTAGTCTCTGCTGCCGTTCCAGCTCATGGAATTCTTCGGGCCAGATGAAGGGCCGCCCGTCCGGCCATGTGAGCTGGCTGAACAAGTCCTCCCCCAGGTGTGGCACCCTTGGTTTTACGGGCGCGGGCGCGGTGGTGGTGGCGCCCGGGTTGCCCAGGCCTTGCGGCCAGGCCTGGGGCACCTGGAAGGTGAAGGGCACCGTTAGGACGGCGGCGCCCTGGGCTACCTGGCCTTGCGGCCAGGCCGGAGGCTCTGCGGAGGTAGGGGGCGCTGTTGGTGATGCTGCGCCCGGGGGTACTAGGCCTTGCGACCAGGCTGGTGGTATTTCCTGCTTTGTCACGCTCCGGGTCGAGGCGCGTGACGTCACAGGGGTCGCTGCGGCGGCTTCCGGTCGGGGCCTAGTCCATAGCGGTGACATGGCGGCTACGGGCACAGCAGGGGGACTTTCGGGCTCTGCGACGGGGAGCTGGGGCAGGTGGGCGGTTTCCCGGCTTGGGGTATAGGCGTCCCCTTTACCTGCCTCCATGCGTTCGGCTCCCTTCTCGGCGCCGTCTCCGGCCTTTGGTCCTCCCGCGCCATCCTCAGAGGCGGTCTGTTTCCTCTTCCAGGGTAGCGTGCTCCGTTGACTGGTCTCAGCTTGCTGGGCCATCTCTCGGCTCCACTCCGCCAATGTCTCTCGCTGTACCCGGGCCATCCTCCGTGCGAGGCCCTCCAGAGCGGTCTGTGCACACTCCCGGTCTCGGGGGAGCTGTGCTAGGACCTCCACTAGGCCTAGTGGGGTCGTGGTGTCTAGCAGGCTCCTGACCAACGGGTCGGTGCTGCTCTGCTCTCCTTCCTCGGTCTCTAGCAGACTCCTGGCCAGCGGGCCGGTGCTGTTCTGCTTTCTCTCCATCTCCGGGCAAGCTCCTCCGCCACTCCTCTCCAGGCTTCTTGCCTCCGGGTGCGCTCGCTCCAGACTCCTCGTTAGACTTCTTGTCTCCGGGTGCGCTCGCTCCAGACTGCTCCAGGCGGCACCCATCTTCGTTCTTTTCTTTCGTCTCCTCCCACTTCGAGGGCGGTCCCGGGGCAACTCGGTGACTGTCAGCTCCAGGGGTAGTTCTTTCACGCTGACAGACACCTCCAGCATCACAGTCTCTGTTGATGGGGGCGGTTTCCACTTTTGGCGCCATTTTCTGTCCTGGCCCACGATGGGAGGCGGCCTCTTGCCCTCCTTTGGCACGCCCATAATGGCGTCCGCTGCTCTTCCAAGGCGGGAAATCTGCGGATTTGGCGGGAAGCGTCGCCCAGTGGCGGGAAACTCTGCAGATGGCGGGAACAAGCTGGAAATGGCGGACAACCGGCGGGAATCGACCTGTGATGGAGTCCGATGGCGGGGACCCTCCGGAACCGGCAGGAGACTTCTTTTTGAGGTAAACTTGCACTTTTCTTCAGGCACGCAGTACCCGGTTGTTGCGGGCACGTAATCCTGCCGACTACGCCAAAGTTGACGCGCCCCCTGGGACATATTCCTTTTTGAGGGGAATACCCGGCACCGGATCAGATGGGGGGTTGTAGTCTCCGAGCGGCTGTGACCCGGCCCGTGCCCAGGGCGTCAAGCTCAGTGTTATGTGGCAGTCCTACAGATGTTATTAAGAGTTCTTTTGTGTCGACTACGCCACCCGTTGTGATGCGGTCACTGTGGCCGCCGCTGCAGCAGGGTCCGCTGAGGCTGATGGTGGGTGCGCAGCTTGGTGGGATAACCCCCAACGGGAGGGGTATAGCCTCAGGGGGGACAGGTGCAGAGGATGGGGGTTGTGGTGGTGCAGTGCAGACGGCAATGAAGACAGAGTCGGGTTGTGCAGTTAAGGGTGTTTACTTACTGCAGATGTTGTACTGGTCACTCCAGCTTCGAGTGACCACCCGAGCCGTGCTGCGTCCACCAGGTCCTGGATCCAGCCAACCCCCAAACAAGTCCGGAGCGTGGCCCTGAGCTCTCCTTCTGTCCCGTTCTCTGGCCGTCCCCACCAGTGATCCACCTAGGTCCAGCTCCCTCGGGCCTTCTGTTGGGACACCCTTGGCCTTGGGTTCCCTGACCCTTCATGTGGTGTGCCTTCGGGGTGGATGTGATGGGTGACCGTGACAAACGCTGCCCACGGTCTCCGGTCTCTGGCTGGGGTGTGTTTTGCCCCCCCACCAGCTTGGGTTCCGGTACCCTGTGCCGACTCTTCACCCGGGGATTTAAGTTGGGATCTTGGAGTCCTTTTCTGCTGTTTCCCCCTCTGGGTCTCTCTCTCTCTTCTCCTCTCTCACTCTGGGTCTCTCTTCTCCTCTGCTTGCTGACTTGTTCTCTGCATCTGACCCTGTTCTTAGTTGGTGCCCACCTTATATACACCCTCTATGTGTGAGCTCAGGTGACCAGCACCCAATGAGCTCCTAACTTTACCCAGGCTGCTCCCCCTATCTGCCCCTACACTACTTGGGATGTACCACCCCCCTCCCACTCCAGCAAGGAACAGACTCGGTCGTACCTGCACATTTCTAAGTGGGAGTACCGTCGGCCTGTTCCTCGGAAATGGGATGTATGTAGTGCATGCAGCCTACCGAGCTCAGTTCCACACTCCATCCTTACCCGGGAGTGGAATATCACACCTCTGGGTTGAGGTGCAATACCCCTGTAGCAGCCAAATCCTCAGGGTGCTACACATGTACAATCCACATGTACAATCTGCATGTACAATCCGCATGTACAATCCACATGTACAATCCACATGTATAATCCGCATGTACAATCCACATGTACAATCCACATGTACAATCTGCATGTACAATCTGCATGTGACGCGCCCCCTGGGCCAGTGTTGTTTGGGGGATACCCGGAGCCGGATCAGATGGGGGTTGTAGTCTCCGAGTGGCGGTGACCCGGTCCGTGCCCAGGGTGTCAGGCTCAGTGTGTGGCAGTCCTACAGATGTTATTAGAGTTCTTTGTGTCGACTACGCCACCCGTTGATTTGCGGTCAAAAGGCCGCCGCTGCAGCAGGGTCCGCTGAGGCTGTTGGTATGTGTGCAGCTTTGGTAGTATAACCCCCAACGGGAGGGGTATAGCCTCAGGGGGTCAGCCGTGGAGGATGGTGGTTGTGAAGGTGCAGCAAGGAGACTCAGAGGCATAAAATGCAGTTCCAGGGTTTTTCCTTACTGGTGTTGCTCGGGTCACTGTGTACAGCAGTGACCACCCAAGCCGTGCTGCGTCCACCAGGTCCTGGACTCGGTCAACTCCCAGGCAACTCCGGAGTGTGGTCCTGAGCTCCTTTCTGTCTCTCCCTTCTTCTGGCCGTTCCCACCAGGGATCCACCTAAGTCCGGCTCCCTCGGGCCTCTTGTTGGTCAAGCCTCCTCTGGGCTCCCTGACCCTATTCTTGGTCTGCCTTCCGGGTGGATTTAGTGGGTGATCGTGGCAGATCCTGCCCACGACCTCCGGTTCCTGGCTAAGGTGTGCTGTAGCCTCTGCCAGCTTGGGATCCGGTACCCTGTTGCCGACCCTTCACCCTATTAGCTCTCTTATGGGTTCTTGGGGTCCCCTCTGCGCCTCTGGGTCTCTCTCTCTTCTCCTCTGCTCTGCTTCTCAGGTTACACTCTGACAGACTGACTGACTGACTGACGTCTCACAGACTGACGTCTCACAGACTGACCCTGATCTAAGATGGTGCCCACCTTATATACTCCCTCTATGTGTGAGCTCAGGTGACCAGCACCCAATGAGCTCCTAGCTTTACCCAGGCTGCTCCCCCTATCTGCCCCTACACTACTGGGATGTTCCACCCCCCTCCCACTCCAGCCAGGAACAGACACTGTCGTACCTGCACATTTCTCTAGTGGGAGTACCATCGGTCTGTTCCTCGGAAATGGGATGTGTGTAGTGCATGCAGCCTACTAGCTCAGTTCCACACTCTATCCTTACCCGGGAGTGGAATATCACACCTCTGGGTTGAGGTGCAATACCCCTGTAGCAGCCGAATCCTCAGGGTGCTACACATGTACAATCCACATGTACAATCTGCATGTACAATCCGCATGTACAATCCACATGTACAATCCACATGTATAATCCGCATGTACAATCCACATGTACAATCCGCATGTACAATCTGCATGTACAATCTGCATGTACAATCCGCATGTACAATCCGCATGTACAATCCACATGTACAATCCGCATGTACAATCTGCATGTACAATCCGCATGTACAATCTGCATGTACAATCTGCATGTACAATCTGCATGTACAATCCACATGTACAATCCGCATGTACAATCCGCATGTACAATCCACATGTACAATTCGCATGTACAATCTGCATTTACAATCCACATGTACAATCCGCATGTACAATCCGCATGTACAATCCGCATGTACAATCTGCATGTACAATCTGCATGTACAGTCCGCATGTACAATCCGCATTTACAATCCGCATGTACAATCCGCATGTACAATCCGCATGTACAATCCACATGTACAATCCGCATGTACAATCCGCATGTACAATCCGCATGTACAATCCGCATGTACAATCCACATGTACAATCCACATGTACAATCCGCATGTACAATCTGCATGTACAATCCGCATGTACAATCCGCATGTACAATCCACATGTACAATCCGCATGTACAATCCGCATGTACAATCCGCATGCATTTTTTCTGCCAGGGGAGATGCAGAAACGCTCAGAAAAAAATCCTGAGCATTTCTGCATCGTGGGCACATAGCCTTACAGTGTAATTGTGAGCTGTAATATTCTGCTCATAGATAAGGATGGGACTGATATAATAATATACAGAGCGGCACAATAAGTGGTATATACAGCCAGCAGTAATATCACTAGCCGTGTATAATATCCACACTGCACCTATGACGTAGTATTGGTATCATTGCCATATATTATTATCCAGCAGACAGTATGGCACTATGGGTGATTAATAGCTGGATAGACTTTCACATAGCACGGTGGAATTGAATAAAAACTATTTTAATATTGTAAATAAAAGTTATATTTTATCTTAATAGTTCACCTAATTCAGTGATATATTTTAATATTTCTGAGTTTAATAAGTCTTCTTTCAGTGATAACTATTTCTTGGACACTTACACAAAGCATTAATATTTTCTAGACGGTAATTCTACTATCTAGATAGCAGAAAGGAGGCATTATTACTATGTAAGGGGCACAGTGGTGGGCATAAGTATGTGGGGCAGTAACAGGAGCACTGCTATCATACCACACAGCAGGTGCAGTATAGTAACACATACGCATCAGCGGCTCAGCATTGTGGTATCAGCAGGGTGAGGAGATTGTGCAGGTCATTAATAGATGGGGACGGTGCTGGAAATTTGAGAAGTCAAATAGTTCTTTGTAGACAAGTCATGTCTGGAAGAAGCTGTCATATCGGTCTGGGCCAGATGGAAAAGATGGGAACAGTGAATCTATATATACTTATATACCCTATACACAATCTATAACTGTAGTGTAATCTTTTAATGTATTCCGCAGGCCTGTTATCTACCACTATATGGTCACCATGTGGCAGTAATATTGCTTTGTTTTTTTGTAGAGATTTATTTTCAGTAACAGCCGGTCATCTGCTGAGATTCCCCTATACACACAGTTAGGGTGTGCAACCGTAGTTGCAACAAGGTTACCTAGTTAGGACCCATTCAGATGTGTCACCTCCCCTATGCTGAACCCTTGGCTTCACCTCTGGTGGGGTGTGACTGCTGGGACCCCCATAATCTACAGCACAGAATCCAGCTTGTGCTTGTGCATACAACTGAAATTGAGATCCACTAAGGAAAAAGCATCTGAGTTCTTCTTCTGAGTTCTTCTTCTGGTGGATTCCGCATGGATCCCTAATAAAAAGCACTCAATAAAAATTTAAATGATCGCATGTGTTCAATGTAAAAACAATTTGCTTGTCATACTGTATGTTTGAGTCTTTTTCAACATTTTCTTTCCACTTTCGGCTTTAAAATTTATGAAATGGATAATGGAAGTGACTTGTTCATTCTGCTGGTGGCTTCTGTTTAGAAGACCCTCACTACTTTATACATAGTTAACAAAAAAAGATGCCAACTGCAAAAATTACAAATAAAGATTACTGAGGAAAAACACCGTCTACATTTTCCTGAAACATCTTCCTATAGAAAAAACTCAGTGGACATGCTGGTGTCTATAAAGTAATATGTGCACGCACCCTTAGGAATAACAGAACCTCTGGTCATCTCCTCCACTCTTGGCCGGGGGTTAAGAGGATTACTGGGAGATATAGAACCAATCTTCACCTGTTTGGTGTCCAACCCATCAGACATTTATAACAAGTATGATATTGATATGCCACTAATGGCACTATTATTCAATTAGATTCAAAAGGACATTACTCAATTTTATATTTTGATTTATAGATAATTTTTAATTAAGCATTGATGGAAAGGATGAAGAGATGTTCATGGAGAGGCCTTCAGCTTTTGAAGATGTTTCTTGAAGGCCACAGGTAGATGTACAAGTCCTTCCATACAGGTACAGCATTGATGGAGGATGTGCTGCACGTTCTTCAGGGAGCTAGATGTCGGGGTTTTCTGTCCTTGAGATGTCTATAGTGCCCTGTTGACAGCATGCAAAAATGTAGCTTTCTCTGACAGCGCGAGCAGCCCTGGACAATCCACGCCGGCAGGATGATATCATCCGGCGGAAGAGAGAACCTATGAGAAAAGATGTAAAACTGATGTAAGTAATGGAAGTCCATATTACAGGATACTACTGTGGTGTCACTGTGGGAGGACGGGAGGGGAATCTTCTCCATACAGAGGTACGGGATCAGTGTCAGTCATCATGCATGTGACAATCCCACCACTGACAGATAACATCTGCTCCACATGAATCCTTCTCGCTGACATCATACAACATGGAGCGTATTGTCACACTTACGTCGCCTACGTTCCCCCTCTTCTACTTTCTCAGTTTTGTCTTGTTTTCTCAGCTTTAGAAAAAATGTTCTTCTCTTCTGAACAGGAGATTCTAATGAAAAAGTCAGAAACAGATGTTGATTATAAACTTCTAAAAGATTAGCTTTGTGTCTATATAGAGTTATGTAAACTGACTAATATGCACATTACACTTTTGCATTATAGTCTATAATAGGATGTCCTATAAACCTGTACATACCTGACACTGAGGACGAGGATGAGGATGACTCGCTGGTTTTAGCAGGAAAACACTGATTGTCATCATCAGTTTTGGAAGAAGAAATCTCTCTCTGCCTGATTAGAAGAAGAAAGACAAGTCAATTACAAGGAAAAACAATAGAAAAATGGAAAAGCAGCTGTCTGTAAGGCCAATTAGGACACCATGAAGGGGGCATCCTGCTCAGGACCCCATTCTACCAGCAAGAATGGAGTCTAACTAGTAATATTGGCCAAAGTGAACTGGAAATGAATAGTGGGTCACATTGATCAGTTGTTACTGCAGTGTTATCACAAGCCAGATCCACTGAGATCAGCAATCATGGGGTGGTGGATGCTGGATTTAGATTTATGTTACTTGTGTCTTGTATTTGGATCTGACATATATCAGAACTGAATCTCATAATAATGATAATAATCTACTTACATGTCTGAGCGTTTTTTGCTGTTCTCTGGGGAACACTCTGAAGATGACATAGGCTTCTCTTCATTGTTCATTATCCCGGTATTGGTGGGATATAGCTAAAATGAATGGAGAAATATAAAATAGATTTATTTTTAAACTTTTTCTAATTATAGGTTTTAGGCCATATGCACACATTGAGTATTGGTGAGTTTTTTATCTCAGTATATGTAAGCCAAAACCAGGAGTGGGTGAAAAATACAGAAGTGGTGACGTGTTTCTAATAAACTTTTCCTCTCCCTGTCCCACTTAATATTTTGGCTTACAAATACTGAGGTAAAAAACTCATCAAACACTCATTGTGTGCACATGGCCTTATACATTTTATTCGTGACATACTTACTTTAGAAAATCTTTCAGAAGATGATACAAAATTCTGGACTTCTGTCCAGTCATTGTCCCCACTTGTGTCGCCCTTATCTGAATCAGTATGTTTGTATGTTCTAGAGCGAGCTGCAAAATACAATTATTATCAGAGATAATTAGTATAAGACCAGTCACGAGGTTATGACTAATTGTCACATAAAATGAATGACAAGACACACAGCAGTTTCCTGTAGATGATGTCTCATTTTACTTACTGGTAAAGTAGCGAGTGTCCTCATCTGACTTTAGATCAGGAACAAACAGGGGCTTCTGACTTAGAATGTTGTCAAAGTCTAAGTAACGCAGAAATTGATGAAATTTGACCTCATTTGCTCCTTCTGGAAATGGAAGACAAGAAAGAAAGTGATACAGTAATTGTCAGAGAAATTGCTCCACATCTATATAGTTTATGCTAATCTAAACTGAAGATGTAACGGAAATGTACTGAACGTAGGTATAGAGGTCATAGAGGTGTAATAAGTCAAAAATAATACTATTATAATATTACCTGTCCCAAGTCTATGTGTTGGATTTTTTCTCAGCAGCTCAGTTATGATGCCCCGAGCATCGCGGGGAGGAGAGTATTTATCATATGTCCAAGTTATATCATCTGTTATATAAAAAACAAATATTAGAAGAAATATAACCTCTTTATTTTCAGAAACATCAGTTTCCATAACAAAGCTGGGAACTAAACCACAGAATCAAGCAAACCAAATAACTGTGAGATCACATAGCATTCAGATGATTTTACTTACCCCTGAGGATACTGTGATAAATCTCCCTTTTGGAAGCTCCATTAAATGGTGTAAATCCATAAAGAAATTCATATAGGATGATCCCTATTGACCACCAGTCAACAGGTCTTCCATATCCTTTCATTAAGATGACTTCTGGAGCTACGTATATAGGGGTGCCAACAGCCTGGAAACCAACAGAACAATGAGATGATGATCAATAAATATAATTGCGACAAATGACATCATCGAAAACATTTTCTAGATGAGAAATTATCAGAGAAGGAGAAAGAGGTGAGATTTGTGAAGTAGAAGATCCTGTAAGTAAAGCTGACCTCACTATCAAGGAACTCGCTGGTGATGTCCTCAAATGGAGCCTGGTAGATGTCTGATGTTGGTCTCATGAGGCCGAGTTTGGAAAGCCCAAAATCAGTGACTTTAATATGTCCTGTTGATGTTATCAGGAGGCTGTGAAAAAAAGATGGTGTCAGCCCCAAGTAATAACTCATAGACTATGTAATAAACTCAAACTTTCTTCCCCTATATTATATTACAGGGGTCACTTACTTCTCAGGCTTAAGGTCTCTGTGCACCACACCATAGCTGTGCAGGTATTCAACAGCAAGAATTGTTTCCACAATGTACATACGGGCCAGGGGGACAGGTAAAGCACCCCTGTACTTCAAAAGCTTGCCACAGTCTCCTCCTACAGGAGAAAGCAGATATGACAGGTGAGGGTGTGTTACAATGTAAATTACACATCATGAGGGTGAATATATATAAGGTGCTAGGATTAAGCCGATGTGGGCTGGATATAGATACAATGAATGTGTCCTACCTGGTACATACTCCATAACCATACAGAGATGAAGCTTAGTAGGAAAGGAGCAGAACATGGAGGCCACAAAGGGACAATCAGCAAAGATTGAGATGTCCCTTTCCAGAAAGGCTCGTTCCAGTTCCTCTGGGTCTTTCAGGTTCTGCTTGTCCATTTTCTTCATAGCGCATACTTGATTTGTGTCTTTATGGCGCACTAAGTGGACGGCTCTGAAGTGGAGGAAAATCCAAGATTTATTATGAATTCTTACTAACAATGAGTCTATAGACCTCATCAAGTGATCTCCTGTACTAATGGTCAATACTAGATGTGCTCCGTCACTAGAAATCCATGTCTAGAATTACATAAAATAACGTCCCATAAATGATCACCAATGGGGGATCCTCATCCACGTCACATCCTACCTGACCTGAATAGTGACTGATGTGGACAGTGATGTGGACTCATATAATTTGTCTATGGGAACATTACATGGGCAGGTCACAGAGACATAGGCATTGTCATAAGGAGCCCTGGGAAATAAATATTATAGCAAAATAAATCTCACCCAAAAGATCCAAAGCTGATCAGTTTGATCAGTTTATAGTCGTTCTTACAAGGAAGTCTCAAAGGGTTTAATGATCCAATCAAGGCCTTAAAAGGAAAAAGAAATGACAATAAGACATTGAATCTGCAGGAGAATAAAAGCCCCAGATGCAGGAAGGTCTCACTTCTATATGGTGGCCTCACTGATTACACTGCAGCAGAAGTAGAGGATGTGATACAAGCCGGACCCTCCACAGACACTATTATTTTATAGGGGGATATCCCCCATACATATATATCGTTGTACTGGAGGGGAGGATAAGGTACATCACCCGGAGGGGGCAGAATAATAATAATGCTATCATCACATACAATAGGTCTGATCTACATGAAGAACCGCTCTATCCCATTATCATATGGGATATAATATGGGATGTGTAACTCACACCCGTCATCTGATAATCTACAGACGTCCCTCTGATACTTACACTGGCAGATTCCTGGATGATCTCTGGTGTCTCACATATTCCACCATCAGAATCTTCCTGCTCAGTTATTCCTGAAATAATGATAAAATAATGAAGAGACGTCATGTATTAGTCTATATCAGCACTTACTATATAACACATCCATGTAATAAAGGAAATGACGAGACCCCTGTACATGGAATAATACTGGGTATATGGATATTCTACACACTGTATATAATTATGGCATATCTATATATACTGTACTATAAATGTGATCCAGTCACAACAATGACATGAGAAGAGCCCAGAGGAGAGGAGCAGAATTACATGAGCCCCTCCATTATAGTCTATAGGGGGCTCATGAGCCATCAGCGGCCTCAAACAGAGGATGAAGAGTAAATCTCCATATTCTCTGCCGTTCTCTATAACTTGATATTAGAATGTAGAATATTAGATGATCGGCTTACCTTCCATCAGATCAGGGTTTAGCCCCGGCTGACAGGTATCAGGTTCAGCATTATTTAGGTTTTGCCCCTCTTCGGAGTCGCCTTCTGATGTTTCCTGATGGATATAATATATACAAGTAATATAACAGACGGACTATACGCAGGCGCTCCCTCCAGTAAACCCACATTCATATATAAGGGACTTGTATCTACCACTGTTCTCTAACATCTTCTATCAGAACTGGAGCATTTACCGGAAGGAAGATTGTGATGATCGAGCGAGACAGAGGTGGAAATACAAACTCTGCACCGCTGAGTACAGACTGCCATCACAGGTGATGGAGCCGCAGAGACAGGCGGCCATAAAATGTCCTGTGTCTGCCTGGAGCGGACAGGGAGGCCTCTAACATCACACATCTGACCTTCTGCTATATGACGGTAATCTGGAGAAGATCAGACAACAAGGACATGAGATATAGAAGATGGTGGATCCTTACCAGACGCTCCAGTACAAGCAGGACATTTTGGGCCAGTTGTTTAATAAAGGCCAATTCTCCACTGTGGGATTTTTCTTCGGCCTATAGAAATGAGAACAACAAAGAAAGGAAAATCTTGAGAGAACGTGCAGAATGGAGGAGGCCATTTATATCACCAAATATGTTACTCCTGCCATCTGTACAGCAAATACTAGTAAGTATCTGCACAGCAACTAATGTAGCCTGTACACCCTATTACAGCTCCCCGGGTATTCTTATCTGGGTATTTGGTACAGGTTAAACTTAAACTTGTATTCCATTAATATTGTCTATTATTATTATTTTTCTATGATTTGTGCAGATTGTCTGCTACTTACCTGCTGTACTAATGTCCAGATGTTCTGCTGTAAATGCTCAAGATATTCTGAGCTTATTCGACCTTGGTGGTATTTGGTCAGGCAATCTCTCACTTGCTCCATAACCAGCCGGTAAGTGAAGCTGAGGACGCCATCGGGTAGTGGTAGCACAAAGTCACAGTCATAGGTGGTAAGAATGCCCTGGAGTAGTGCTAACACCTGAAGTCTGTCTGGAGGAATTCCAGACATTTCAACAATCCAAAATAAATCCAAGCGCAGTCAATATGTGAATAGCTATGCAGCTGATCACTGACAACAATGACACCAGGGTATCAAAGTGACGATGGGAGTGTAAACACTTGTGTAAGTTCTGATGTTTAATTGTGATGTCATAATGATGTCAGAATGGAATCTTGTGTTCTTACCTTAAAGGGGCATATGACCTTATAAGGAAATTGCCTAGCTTCCCTTAAGAAGGCAGCAATATAGGCTGAGCATCAGTAACACGCAGATATGGAGGAGAGAGGCATGGGTGCTGCAAGTTTTTATCCGAAGTTCAAGACAATTACCTCTCTCAGCTGGTAGATGAACCAACCAGGAGAGGTAATCTGCTGGATCTGGTGCTGTCAGATAGATCAGATACAATTTCAGATATACAGGTCAGGAATAGTGCTGAGCGAGCATGTTCTATTAACCCTTTCGCTGAGTACGCTCGGGTCGAGCTCCGAGTATTTATAGCTGCTCGGTGATATGGTTGAATCGCTCCCGTGTGCATGATTTGCAGCTGTTTGACAGTTTTATTACATGTGAGGAATGTCTATTTCTTACACATTCCTCGCATGTAATTTAACATGTCATGGTAATTTGGGATATCGAACATAAATAGGGCATGTTTAAGGATATACTACTAGAATCCTGTAGAAAACTTATACCCTCTGGTAATAAAATGTCCAGTAATAAAAATAAACCATTATGGATAAAAAAGACAGTTCAAAGTGTAATAAGACAAAAACAAAGGGCATTCAAAATCTTGAAGGCCGAGAATACAGAAATAGCATTTCAGGAGTATGAAGATTTCAACAAGAAATGTAAAAAAGAAATCAAGCTAGAAAAGTTATCTACTGAAACACAATCGCCCCAAAATTCATAAATATATTAATGCCAAAAGGAAAAAAACGGACGGTACAAAAGACGATAATAACAAGATAATTGAGCTCAGTAATTGACAGACGGCTGAATCTCATATTCTTAGACTCTCTTGTAATGGGGTTGATGCCACAAGATTGGAGGATAGCTGACGTGGTACCGATATTTAGCAAAGGTAAGAAGGTGGATCCAGGTAACTACCGTCCAGTAAGTCTGACATCGGTAGTGTGCAAAGTTTTTGAGGGCATCATAAGAAGTGGCCTGCAGAAATATATTGCAGATAATAATACATGGTGGGCCATTTCTATGGATACACCTAAATTAAATGGGAATGGTTTGTGATATCAACTTCTTGTTTGTGGCACATTAGTATATGGGAGGAAGAAAACTTTTCCAGATGGGTGGTGACCATATCTTCACAGTATAGACAATTGCCTTCAGATGACCCCAAAGATAAAAGTCAGGGGGTCAGATCGGGAGACCTTGGTGGCCATTCAACTGGCCCACGACGACCAATCCACTTTCCAGGAAACTGTTTAAGTAGGAATGCTCGGACCTGACACCCATAATGTGGTGGTGCACCATCTTGTTGGAAAAACTCAGGGAACGTGCAGTCTTCAGTACATAAAGAGGGCGACACATCATCTTGTAGCAAATTCAGATATCCAGTGGCATTGAGGTTTCCATTGATGAAGAATGGCCCCACTATCTTTGTACCTTAAGTGGTTATAAACTTGTAAAAAACTCATGAAAGAATAAAGTTACGTTAAAACCAAGCACATCATTGTTTTTCTTATGCAATTCTCAATAAGTTTGATCTGTCACATGACCCTCTTCCCATTGAAAAAAATAAAATTGGATAGAAAATGGCAGACTTGAAAATGGCCGCCATGGTCACCACCCATCTTGAAAAGATTTCCCCTCCCATATACTAATGTGCCACAAACAGGAAGTTGATATCACCAACCATTCCATATAAATGGCCCACCCTGTATAATAACTCACAACCAGCATGAATTCATGAAAGATAAATTGTGTCTAATTGGGTTTCTAATGTGGAGATAAGTGCAAATCTGGATGTTGATAATGCGGCTGATGTGATTTATCTGGACTTTGCAAAGGCATTTGATACTGTACCACATAACAGCCTTATACTGAAGCTACAGAAGCAAGGAATTGCGGGAAACTATATGCAGATGGGTAAGGAACTGGTTAAGGCCACGTGCACACACTGAGAATTTGATGAGTTTTTTACCTCAGTATTTGTAAGCCAAAACCAGGAGTGGGTGATAAATATAAAAGTGGTGACGTGTTTCTATGATACTTTTCATCTCATTGTTCCACTTTTGATTTTGGCTTACAAATACTGAGGTTAAAAATATACCAAATACTCAACGTGTGCACGTGGCCTAAAAGACAGGAAACGAAGAGTCTTTGTAAATGGTACTTTTTCTAAATGGGACATAGTCAGCAAGGTGGACCGCAGGGATCTGTCCTAGGACCGATTCTTTTTATTTTTTGATTAGTGACCTTGGAGATGGGATTGAGAGTAAAGTGTCAGTTTTTGCTGACAACACCAAACTATGTAGGATATTAAAAACTGATCTTGACATTACGATATTGCAGAATGATCTTGATAAGATGACTGAATGGGCAAACACTTGGCAAATGAGGTTTAATGTAAATAAATGTAGAGTAATGCACCTAGAACGGAGTAATCCTAATGCTGCATGTACAATAAATGGGAGTATACTCAGGACTACAGAACAGAAGGACTTGGGTGTTCTGGTTACAAGTAAGCTGAGCAGCAGTACTCAAGGTCAAGCAGCAGCCGCAAAAGCAAACTAGATTTTATGGTATTTAAAAAGAGAGAAAAAATCCTGCGATACCAATGTTTTGTTACCCCTTTATAAATCACTGGTGAGGCCACATCTAGAATATGGGATCCAGATTTTTACTCTATATTTTAAAAATAATATTTAGAAGTTAGAGTCATTTCAAAGGTGGAGAATTAGATTGTTAAACGGGATGGAAGGCCTCTCATATGTTGAGAGGTTGGAAAAGTTGGGCTTGTTTAACTTAGAAAAAAGACGTCTCAGAGGAGATATCATTTATATGCAGAAATCCATGTGTGGTCAGTACAGGGGACTAGCACATGACTTATTGCTTCTAGAACCCATACTAAGGACCAGGGGGCACTCATTACAGGTGGAAGAAAGGCGATTCTGGCGGCTAAACAGGAAAGGGTTCTTTACAGTCAGAGCAGTCAGACTGTGGAATGCCGACCACAAGAAGTAGTAATGGTCGACACTATAACAGCTTTTATACAAGGGCTGGATGACTTCTTCAGCAGAAATGGCATTGTGGGATATAGATAATTTAGTGACAAAGAATGTAAATTGGTGGAGAAAGGCAGAACTTGATGAATACGAGTCTTTTTTTAACCTATGTAACTATGTAATAATAAGAAATTCTGATTTTGGTGATGAAAGAAGCATTTTTACCGTGAGAACAGGGTTAGACTGGGACTGCATCTAGCCCTGGCATATGAAGCACAGACCCATGCTGCTCTCCCACACCCACTTCCAAAGATGGGGATCTCTATTACAAATATGACCCTGCCGACCATTGGAGAAAACCAAAATTTTCTATTCCCAATAGCATATACTATGATGGGGGAGCATATATCATGATGGGGGCGCATATGCCAGGATGGGGGAGTATATATCAGTAACTGCGTTGTTGAGGGCACGGCTAATGTTCTGGGACATGTGCTTGTGTAATGCGGGAATGGGACACCAGAAGAAATAGTGGTGGCTGGGGACGAAGTACCGAGGGATGGCCGCTGCCAGAAAGCTTCCATCTCCATGAGCCTAAAAGGCAACATTTTGAGAGAAAGCATTCACAAAATGTGAGAGTTTAATGGTGTGGCCAGTGGGGCGTTGGTTGCATATTTGCGCTTGCATTCCAAGGACTGGGGTAGGGACAACTGAACGCTGCGCTGGGACGTGGTTGCTGATGGTGCTAGTTGCGAGTGTGCAATGACAGGTGCAGGGTGGGCGGCATCTTCGCATTCGCAATGGACAGGGGATTGGCTTGCACACACAACAGAGGAACAAGCAGTGATGTCACCCGCAGACACTATTTCTGGACCCTGGGATTTGGCCCACCTAGTCGGTTGCTTTGCTGTCATGTGCCTGAGCATGCTGGTGGTGGTCAGGCTGCTAGTTTTGCTACCCCTGCTGATACTGGCCTGGCAGATGTTGCAAATGGCCTTTTTGGGGTATCTAAACAGTCTATTAAAAAACAACCAGAATCGGAAAGACCTAACAGTTGTACTGGCAACTTCCTTCGTGTTGGTGTTCCGGGGAACGGTTGCCTGCCTTGTGTCTGTGGCCACCACATAGCTTGTTCCTGCCTGTTGTGGTGCTACGCCTCCCTCCCCCTGTGTGCTGCTCTCCTCGCTCTGCATGTCACCTTGCCTGGTTGGGTCAGTGACTTCATCGCTCACCACCTCGTCTTCCACTACCGCACCCTGGTCCTCCTCTTGACTTTCTGGCAATTGTGTCTCATCATCATCCACCTCTTGTGACAGTAATTGCACTTTCCCACCGACGCCTTTGTGTGACCGTGGCTGCTCAAATATTTGAGCATCGCTACATGCAATCTCCTCCTGCCCCGCTTGAAGCTAGCAGTGCAAGAGGCCCGAATCTATAAATGGAAAAGTGAACAGCTCTTGACAGTATCCAAATGTGGGATCAGTTGTCTCCAGGCACGGTGGGAGGAAGAGGGATCAGGGTGAGGAATATGCGGTCCAGACTCACGGCTACTGATATTTGACCGTGTGGTAGAAAGGGTGGTGGTGGCAAATTGACTGGAAGCATTATCGACTATCCAACCAACAACCTTTTAACACTGATCTGGGTTCAATAGTGGTGTGCTGTGGTCCCCTAGTTATTGGGACAGGAATGTCAGGAGTAGTATAGAATTCATATAATCCATCAAACTAAATCTGACAGGTGCCCCGCCCCTATCAAAGTGTATCAAACTGTCTAACCCCTCCCCTTTTTTGCAGAGCGTGACCCTGTCCCTATGCCCTAATGAAATTCATAGTGTTATATTAGTGTATCAATTAAAATTGATAGGGTGCATTATCAAATCATTTAATTTTGATTCATTGATTTGATAATGTTACTATCAATTAATTGCCCGATTATTATTAACATGTTGTTGTACTGCACAATAAATTTGATTTGATAGTGACATATTATGTATGACACTATCAAATTTGGTGTGTTACTATCAATCACAATTAATTGATCCATATTATACGGTGATGTGATTCACAATATGATATGGCAGTGTGATTCTCCAATTTTACATTCAAATGAAATTGGTCGGGCATATTATATATATGGCCGAGTTATAACTACTCCCAAGTATTAAAAGTATGCACTTTATACAGTTTGTGAAAAAAATGAAAGACGCTTTATAAGTTTTAATGATTTTATTAAAAAATAGAATGTATCAGACACATCACATTTCAGCCAAATTACAGAGGGATATAAGGCATTACAATAACATGAGGTAGCAAGTGTTCATAATATACAGTACAGACCAAAAGTTTGGACACACCTCATTTAAAGATTTTTCTGTCTTTTCATGACTTTGAAAACTGTACATTCACACTGAAGGCATCAAAACTATGAATTAACACATGTGGAATTATATACTTAACAAAAAAGTGTGAAACAACTGAAAATATGTCTTATATTCTAGGTGCTTCAAAGTAGCCACCTTTTGCTTTGATGACTGCTTTGCATGCTCTTGGCATTCTCTTGATGAGCTTCAAGAGGTAGTCACCGGAAATGGTTTTCACTTCACAAGTGTGCCCTGTAGTGTTGAGCGAGCACTAAAATTCTCGGGTGCTCGAAGCTCGGGCCGAGCTCACCGTGATACTCGGGTGCTTGACCCGAGCAACGAGCCCAATGTTAGTCTATGGGAGAGCCGAGCATTTTTGCGGCGGCACCCCCGGCAGTCTGTAGAAAGCCTAAAAAGTGCCCAAAACTATAGTGACAGTGTTCAAATGACATGGGGACAGTATGGGGATCGCCCCAGGAAGCATTTCTGACCCCCAGGACACTGCTGTCAACAACGTGGTCAGAGGTATTAAGCCACTTTCACTGGCTCACAATAAAACATTCAAAAACGAAACTGAAACTGTTTTCCTGTGAAATATGTTAAGGAACATCCTTTCCAGGGTAAAGACTTGTGTATAAGGTAAAATAAATAACCAAAAGCAAAAGTACTCCTCCACACTTTGGGCTATGTTCACAAGTAGCATTTTTTATGCATTTTTGTACTTTTGTATTGCTTTCAACCGTGACAAATGCATTCACCGGGAAATGTCATTTTAACATTTTACAACCTTATCTGGTGTTTTTGGGGAAAAAATACCAAAAGGTTAATAAGACGGGTATTTGTACAGTCTGACTGAGGAAAAAAAAAATAAGAGGATTTAGATGAAAAATAAAGGATTTTTCTTGGCTCCTGAGACCTGGGGCTAAGTCTAGCAATTTGAGCAGCAGCAGCACACAGGACTGTAATGCAGTGTTTGTTGGTATAACCACTGTGTCTCCTATACAGCCTGCCTGCCTGCCTGATATCTGTGATGGATATTAGTCCTCAGAAGGAATGTTTGTTTGATTTTGCAGGCTTTAGAGACCCTACACTACCTGTTTCGCAGTATAAATCTCTCCTTAGCTCAGTAGCACTCTCCCTACACTGTCTGATCCGGAGCGAATGTGTCCAAGATGGCGGTGCCCGGTTTTAAATATTCGAGGTGACGCTGTGCGGCCAGCCGATCACTGTAATGCCCACGACCAACGTGGCTGCGGCATTACAGTGACTGGCTGGCAATCCCTGCATGTTCATTGGCTCTGTAAAGAGCGCCAAACATGCAGGGCGGAGACCCGAGCTCCCGCCCGAGTAACCCGAAAATGCTCGGTGCTCGCCGAACATCCTGAGTAATGAGATGCTTGGGCGAGTATCGAGTAGTGTCGAGCATGCTCGCTCAACACTAGTGCCCTTTCAGGTTTAATAAGGACTGCCCCAGGAAAGGAAGACCAAGAGTCACCTTTGCTTCTGAGGATAAGTTTATCCGCGTCACCAGCCTCAGAAATTGCAGGTTAACAGCAGCTCAGAATAGAGACCAGGTCAATGCCACACAGCGTTCTAGCAGCAGACACATCTCTTCAACAACTGTTAAGAGGAGACTTTGTGCAGCAGGCCTTCATGGTAAAATATCTGCTAGGAAACCACTGCTAAGGACAGGCAACAAGCAGAAGAGACTTGTTTGGGCTAAAGAGCGCAAGGAATGGACATTAGACCAGTGGAAGTCTGTGCTTTGGTCTGATGAGTCCAAATTTGAGATCTTTGGTTCCAACCAACGTGTCTTTGTGTGACGCAGAAAAGGTGAACGGATGGACTCTACATGCCTGGTTCCCACTGTGAAGCATGGAGGAGGAGGTGTGATGGTGTGGGGGTGCTTTGCTGGTGACACTGTTGGGGATTTATTCAAAATTGAAGGCATACTGAACCAGCATGGCTACCACAGCATCTTGCAGCGGCATGCTATTCCATCCGGATTGCGTTTATTTGGACCATCATTAATTTTTCAACAGGACAATGACCCCAAACACACCTCCAGGCTGTGTAAGGGCTATTTGACCAAGAAGGAGAGTGATGGGGTGCTACGCCAGATGACCTGGCCTCCACAGTAACCAGACCTGAACCCAATCGAGATGGTTTGGGGTGAACTGGACCGCAGAGTGAAGGAAAAAGGGCCAACAAGTGCTAAGCATCTCTGGGAACTCCTTCAAGATGGTTGGAAGACCATTTCTGGTGACTACCTCTGGAAGCTCATCAAGGGAATGCCAAGAGTGTGCAAAGCAGTCATCGAAGCAAAAGGTGGCTACTTTGAAGAACCTAGAATATAAGACATATTTTCAGTTGTTTCACACTTTTTTGTTAAGTATATAATTCCACATGTGTTAATTCATAGTTTTGATGCCTTCAGTGTGAATGTATAATTTTCATAGTCATGAAAATACAGAAAAATCTTTAAATGAGAAGGTGTATCCAAACTTTTGGTCTGTACTGTATATATAAAACATTTCATTATATATATAGTGGCATTTATTTTACATTTATTACAGCATAATATAAAGAATTATAACACAAACAATTCATTCACAATTATTATGCAATAATATGAAGGCATTAAGGTCGCACAGCAGTTACATCGTCAGCCACATGGATTCTAAAACTGGTAAACGGCTTTTTTTCGGCCATTGCCTGCATAATCACATCCCAACCCCGGGGCACATTTCAGCTGGTTAAAGCATGACTCTGCGTTGTGTTACGTACCAAGTCCAGCATGCTAGACCCTGGAATTACAGACCCTTTGAAAATAAATTCACCTTTATTGTTCCATGATGTAATATTTTTGTTCTGTAACAATCTGTCTAACAAAAATTTAGCATTCTTTTTATTTCGTGGATTTACATGGCTCACAATTTCACTGACAGCCCCACTTTTATCGAAGTCTGAATTTGACAATTGTTGGTGATCAGTTTTCAGGAGTGCTAACGAGATTTAGCATTGATAGCTCTTTGGCATTGTGTCTAGTATGGACCAAATATCTTTGTAGTATTTCACTATAAGTTTTAATTTTCCATCATCTGGTATGTCCCGGCGTTGTAAAATCTCGCTAATCTCGCCATCAAGACGTTGGATAACACTCTGGCGTATATTGTCTGTATTAGGGGGTCTTAGTTTGATTAGTTCCTGTTTAGGGATCAGATACATTTTCTCTGTATGTTCCATTATTTGCCCGCTAGTAGGCGCTTCTTTTTCTTTATGGAGTGAGATTTATCACCGACAGCTCTTATAGCTTTACGCCACTTCTTTAGTATATTTTTTTGACGTTCTTTCAGGGGTATTCGGCCTTTTAAGATGTTTAAAGCAATCTCCCCTATGGCTGTGATTAAATCGCTGCTCGCACTGCGTAAAATAGATTTTCTGACAGTAGGAGTTGCCTTCACCAGCGTTTTTAAGACCGCCCAGTTACGACGTATTCTCTCAGACATCTTTACAACACTGTGTATACAGCGTAGAATGCCCGGTTTAGTGTGAAATTCTCTTTTTAGACGTATTTTTCTTTTGAACATACACAGCGGGCAATGCTGGTGGAAACAACCCCGTCCTTAAGCGTAGATCCTCAGGGGTATTAGCTCTTAAATCTGACAGCAAATACCCATAAGGCGTCCGCGTGGCATCCTCAAAAGCCTCTAAGAAGCGCGTCTTTCCGGGGTACATCTGACGGCTAGTGTCACAATTTGTAATTTATCTCGTGGATTATTAAAAAGCACCATGTACTTTGTGTCCAAATTTATCGTCCTGCTTTTCTTACCTTGACAAAATATGTTTTGTACCAGGTAGAAAATGCTGAGATTTCTGTGGTGAATATACTTGGTAAATGCTTTTTCTATCTTGCAGTTATCTCTAGCACTCTCCATGAGATCATCAACAATAGTCAAATTAACCTTTCTCACAATGCCGGGCTGTTGTACGACAATACTTTTCTGTGTTTCAGAACCTGAATTACGTGGGTAGTCCAGAACCAGATCTTTTAGACTGTTAAAATGAATAGACTGTGCGTTTGGCGCTACTTTCAGACTGCCAATACAGCTAATGCTAAAACCGTGTTCATATTGTTCCATGATAGCCACTACTACGGTATCAAAAATAGGAAAGGTTTTATTGGTGCGTCTTACTTTTGTGAAAGCTACAATTCGGTGTTTCATCACAAGAACAATCATGCTTGCCAGTATTTTTTGTAAAGCCTGTCAAAGAGAGAATTGTGTGGAGGGCACTGGCGAGCAAGAACCCTGCTGCCTAATTTGCCGGGTGTATTTTCGCTCGAGCGAGTGCTTAGTAGTGTTGAGCCACCCCCGTAGTGTTCGAGTTCGGTTCGGTTCGTCGAACACCCGTGTGTTCGCCGAACTGTTCGTCGAACTGTTCGTCGAACACCTTCGAACACCGTTAAAACCAATGGCAGGCAAACAAAAACACATAGAAACACATAGAAAACACCTTCAAAGGTGTCCAAAAGCTAACAAACTGCTCAGAAGACACAACTAACACATGGAAAAGTGACAAGTACATATAGTCATGCGAAAAGAAAAGAGGTGGAGGAGTAAAAGGAGGGGGAGACACAGATATAGGCATGTCATGCCCTTCTAAAATCCAAAAAGTGAGAAGCCGAGACGGCCAGTCCGCTCCTGCCCGTGCCACCTCCGTGTCGCCGGGTTTGTGCCAGAGCCGCGGTGAACCCTGACGGCCAGCCCCCCTCTCCCAATACTGGTGCCTGTCCGCTGGTGGGTCGAGAGAGCCCCCCTGTGGTGGAGGCAGCTCTAAGCTTTTTAATTTAAATTGTCCCTCTAATTTGAATGAATACACTTTAAATCCATTTACAAGGATCTATTGGAGGGCAAGTCTCATGCCAGCAGCCGCGTAATTCCAGCTCCAGTAGCGTCCACTAAAGCTGCTGCAGTTAAAAAGCTTTTATAAGGATCGAGCTCGGCTGTCCACCGCAAGGCATCCTAGTGCCAGTCCCAGCCCCTATGCCTTGGGGTGCCTCCTGATGCTCTTCACTAAGTATCCCGTGGTCCCGAAGCATTTCCTTTGAAAAAATTAAGTGTCCAAACTACAGGTGGTGTAGCTTGCTTAACAGCCGGGATAATCCGCTGACTAGCAGACACTGCTACTAGGCACAAAGTATTTCCTGGGCTAGATGCAGTTAAAAATTTGTAAGTAGATACTCTCGTTGGATGCTGAGAAAGCATTCCATAGAGTCTCCTGGCACGCCATATATGATTCTCTTAAAAAGCTTGGGGTAGGGGTCTAGGGGACCCTTTTATAGCCAAAATCACGGCCCTGTATCACAATACGTCACCTAGGCTGAAGATAAATGGAACTGTAGCACCGAGGGCTCGGTTGCTACAGACGTATTGCACCTCACCCAGAGGTGTGATATCTCACTCTCAGATAAGGATGGAGTGTGGATCAGGACCCGACACCTGCATGCATTACACCACATTGCCGTGGGGCAGGGCGACCAATATGCCCCTGAGATGGGCACGACAGTCCCTGTCCCTGGCTGGAGTGGGGGGAGGGAACACTGAGGAAGGGGAACCCTGCAGTGCAGGAGCAGGGAGGAAGCAGTTCCTGGGTGCATTGAGAAGGGAGTATAAAAGGTGGGCACCATCTTAGTTCAGTGCAGAGAAGTCTGAGCAGAAGTGGCAGGGAGCAGGGGCTCTGCATGAGCTCTGCTCCGGAGGCGGGCCTAGTAACAGAGGCCCAGGCCTGCAAGAGGGAGAAGGAAGGAAGAGGAGCGGAGAAGGCTCCAGGAACGAGGAATGAAGGGATCCCAGGGGTGCGGACGGGCGAGTCGCCACCGCACGCCCGAATCCACCTGCGTGGAGGGGTCAGGCCAAAGGGGGAGACCGGTCCCCGAACTAGTGGAGGCAGGAAACGACCCTCAGCTAGAAACCGGAGGCTCTGACATTTTATGTGGCGCAGCCCCTTGCTCCACCCGCTAGGAAGGCACCACATAGGGTCAGGGAAACTGGCGCCAAGTTTACCAAGAGGAGGCCCGAGGCAGCCGGACAGAAGTGTTGGTAAGAAAGGCCAGACAAAGGACACACAAACGGGGTCCTGTGAAGCACTCCAAAGTTATCTGGGAGTTGTCTGAGCCCCTCACCTGGTGAGCACAGTACGACGTGGGCAGCCGTTACCTGCAGACGTGGTCTGGATAGTAAGAACTGTGAGTAAAGGCCCTGAACTGCATCACTGACTCCGTGTCGTTACTGCTGCTGCCCTGCACCATCACCCCCATCCTCCGCATACACTGCCCTGAGGCTATACTCCTCCCGTGGGGAGTTATGCTACGCTCTGCTGCACCCACAACACCAGCCTTAGCGGTCTGCCCTGTAGCGGCGGTTCACTCTGACCGCAATCCACGGGTGGCGTAGTCGGACATTTAAACATCAAAACCACATAAATAGTTCCGCCACTGGTTTGACCGCCCTGAGCCACGGAACTGGATCGCCGCCACGAAGACTACAACCACCAGCATCCACCAAAAAGGGTCCGGCTCCGGGTGTCCCAAGGCCCAGGGGGTGCGTCAGAACATTTTCATCACCTTTCACAATCACCAATGGGACAAGGCAGGGATGTCCTCTGTCCCCTCTCTTATACATCCTAGTGACGGAGCACCTGCTCTCATCAATTCGCCATAACCCAAATATTAGGTGGATTGAGGTGGGAGGCACCGAGTACAAGTGCTCTCTATTTGCTGATGATGTCCTAGTATATATCACTCAATCACATATATCCATCCCTGCTGTTATGGCTGAAATAGATCACTTTGTTACATGGTAAAATTTTAAAATCAATGCAGCGAAGTCTGAGGCCCTCGATGTCTCCCTCCCTAAATCCATATAGGATTCCATCCAGTCCAACTTTCCCTTTGCCTGGCCCTCACAGGGTATCAAATACTTAGGAATTCCTATTCATAGAGACCTCTCCCATCTATGTTATCTTAATTTTGGGCCCTTTATTGAACAATTCCATACAGACCACGGTTGGCAAGTTAGAACTGTAAGATTCACTACGTGAACCACTGGTGTTTTGTGGAAAAGCACATGTACACCGCGTTCCAAATTATTATGCAAAAAGTGTTTAGGAGTGATAAGGGAAGAATTTGTTTGTTTGTCAGTTAAACTCATTGATGGTGATGTGTGTCAGGGCTCTTTATATCACTGTAAGCAATTGCAGACACCTGTGCTAATTAGTTTGGCAGGTGTGTCCAATGAAAGGCAAGACTACTTAAGAAGGCTCTCTCACATTATTAAGCAGCCTACATTTTCTGCCAAAATGGGAAAGAAAAAGGATGTGTCGGCTGCTGAGAAGCAACAAATTGTGGAGTGTTTAGGTCAAGGCATGACTACAATCAACATTGTGCGATGATCAGGATGAAGTGTCTTGGCAATCAAGAAGTATGTAGCTGATTCAAAGTACACACGTGTGCGTGCTGATAAGGGCAAATTCAGGACTCTTTCCTACAGGCAATTACGTCAGGTTGAAACAGCAGCGGCAAAAAAGCCTTGTCATAGCAGCAGACAAGTTTTTGAAGCTGCTTGTGCCTCCAACGTCCCCCGAACAACAAGATGCAGGGTCCTTCAGAGGTTTGCAGCTGTGCATATGCCATCCTGTCGACCTCCTCTATCCACTTCACACAAGCAGAAACGGCTCCAGTGGGCCAAACATTACATGAAGACTGATTTCAAAACTGTTTTGTTCACGGATGAGTGCCGTGCAGCGCTCGATGGTCCAGATGAATGGAGTGGAGGATGGCTGGTTGATGGACACCCCACGCAAACACGGCTACAGCGCCAACAAGGAGGAGGTGGAGTAATGTTTTGGGCTGGAATCATGGGGAGAGAGATTGTCGGCCCCTTTAGGATCCCTGAAGGTGCTAAAGATGAACTCCATAATGTATGTGGATTTTCTCAAACAGCACTTCCTGCCATGGTTCAAGAAGAAGAACCGTGTATTTCACAGCAAGATCATTTTTCTGCATGATAATGCACCATCTCATGCTGCACATAAAACATCTGCATCTCTGGCTGATATGGGCATAAAAGGGGACAAACTTATGGTGTGACCCCCATGCTCCCCTGACCTCTACCCCATTCAGAACCTTTGGAGCATCATTAAAAGGAGTGTCTATGATGGCGGGAGGCAGTTCACATCTAAGCAACAGCTCTGGGAGGGTATTCTGTCCTCATGCAAAACAATTGAAGCAGAAACCATCCAAAACCTGACAAATTCAATGGACGAGAGAGTTCAGAAGCTCCTTTCGAACAAGGGGTCCTATGTGAAAATGTAACATCACCTAGAATAAAGTTTTGAGTTGAAAACTGTTTGATTTCAGTTTCTAACAACCTGCTAATACTTATAATTTCAAAAATGACCATTTTTTTGGTCTTTATTAAAATGAAAAGGTTGATCGAAAAGTTTGGGGGATCTAAGAGTGTGGCAACCCAGTAGTCATGATTACTTCGAATTCTGACAATATGAGGGTCATGCTGCAGGTAGTGCAGCAAGAAGGCACTTATGTGTCTTGCGCATCTCGGAGCCCCAAAATTATTTTCCGGGCTAGATGCAGCTAAAAATTATTTTTAATTTTAAATCTGGTGAAGCTTATTATAGATGGCCTAATAGGATCAGTGCTGCACACTGCTACAAAGCCCAAATTATTTTCCAGTCAAGATACAGATAAACATGATTAGTAATTTGAAAGCTTAAAACGGTTGGTAGGGTGATTTTAACCAATCATCAAGCTTTTACTCTCCCCAGGATGACACAGGGGTAGAAAAGTCGTTTCGGATCCATGATTTGTTCATCTTTATGAACGTGAGTCTGTCTACATTATCAGTGGAGAGCCGCGTGCGCTTATCTGTCAGCACACCACCAGCAGCGCTGAACACACGTTCAGACAGAACGCTGGCTGCGGGGCATGACAAGATCTCCAAGGCGTAAGTGGCTAGCTCCGGCCATTTATCCAGATTGGAAGCCCAAAAAGAGCAAGGGTCCAGTGACACAGTCGTGGCTTCAATGTTTACTTGGAGATACTCCTGTACCATCGTCTCTAGGCGTTGACTATGTGTCAGACTTCTTGTCTCCTGTGGCCTTGCAAAGGATGGGCTAAAAAAGTGGTGAAATGATTCCGCAAAATTGATGTTACCAGCAGATACTGTGGTTCTGTTACGGTTTGAGTGCTGAACACTTGACGGTCCCACGGTTGGCAAGTTGGAACTGTGAGATTCACTACGTGCACCACTGGTATTTTGTGGAAAAGCACATGTAAGATTCTGCAACAGTCTCTGCTGATACTCCTGCATGCGTCCATCCCTTTCTATGGCAGGAATAATTTCTGCAAATTTACTTTTGTACCGGGGATCTAACAGTGTGGCAACCCAGTAGTCAGGATTATTTCTAATTCTCACAATTCGAGGGTCATGTTGCAGGTAGTGCAGCAAGAAGGCACTCATGTGTGTTGCGCATCCAGGAGCACCAAGTCCCTGCTGTGTTGGTGGCGAGGTAACAATCATGCTTCCTTCCTCTGTCCTCTCCCCCCAACCTCGCACAACAGAAATGTGATCAAGGTCTCCCTCATCTGATGAGTCTTCCATCAGTTCGTCCTCCACTTCTTCCTGGGCTCCTGCACCTTCCTCACTAGTTTGGCTGCTACCATGCGCCCTGGTAAAACCATCTCCCCCACCCTCACATGCCTGCCGCCTTGGTGCTGCCGACCGTCTGGACCTTGCAGATGTTAGCCCTTCCGCATACAACTCCTCCTCCTCTACTTCCTCCACCTCCTCTTGTGCCACCACCTGACTCCGAATTCTGTTTAACATGTGCTCCAGCATGTAAATCACCGGAATAGTCATGCTGATAATGGCATCGTCAGCACTAAACATCTTCGTCGCCATTTCAAAACTGTGCAGAAGGGTGCATAGGTTCCTGATCTGAGACCACTCCTCCAGCGTGATTTGCCCCACCTCTGAATCTCGTTGGCCCAGGCTATACGTCAGAACGTATTGCACCAGGGCTTGTCGGTGCTGCCACAGTCGCTGCAACATGTGCAGAGTTGAATTCCACCGGGTAGGCACATCGCATTTTAGCCGGTGAAGTGGCAGGCCCAACGACTTCTGTAGAGATGTAAGTCGCTGAGCTGCGGGATGCGAACGGCGGAAGTGAGCACACAGCGACCGTGCCCTCTGCAGAAGGCCATCTAGTCTGGGATAGTGGGCTAAAAATTGCTGGACAACCAGGTTCAACACGTGAGCCATACAAGGCACGTGTGTGACATTGCCCCGGCGAAGGGCCGCACCCAGGTTTGCAGCATTGTCGCACACGGCCTTCCCTGGTTTCAGGTCCAGTGGAGACAACCATTCATGAAATTGGTTCTCCAGAGCTGACCACAACTCCTCAGCTGTGTGACTCACATTTCCCAGACATTTCAATGTAAAAACCGCCTGATGACGTTGAGCCCTACTGCCAGCATAGTAAGGAGGTGTGCAGGATCCCTTCTGCGCAGTTAGAAAGCTTGTGGCATGACCAGACAGGCTTTGGGTGCAGGTGGAAGACCGAGAGGAGGTTGAGGAGGCAGAAGCAGTGGAGGAACTTTGACATAAAGAGGATTGACGCACAACTCGTGGGGACGGCAAGACATGGACAGCAGCCCCTTGTCCTGCTGTCACCATAGTTACCCAGTGCCCAGTCAGCGACATGTAACGCCCCTGTCCATGCCTACTCGTCCAAGTGTCTGTGGTGAAATGCACCCTGTCACACACAGAGTTTCTCAAAGAAGCGGTGATGTTGTGTGCGACATGCTGGTGGAGCGCAGGCACACCTTTCTTTGAGAAGTAGTGCCGACTGGGCATCTGGTACTGGGGCACTGCGATGGACATAAGGTCTCGAAAATCCTCTGTGTCCACCAGGCGGAAAGGCAGCATTTCTGTAGCAAAGAGCTTGCAGATGGTGAAATTCAACCTCTTAGCTTTCTCATGGCTAGGAGGAAATGGTCTTTTACTTGTCCACATCTGAGGGACCGAGGGCTGGCTATTGTGCTTAGACGGGGTTGATAAGGGTGTCCCCGGCAAACTGCCGGTCTGTGAGGAAGATGCAGGCGGACATGTTAGGTTGCCTTGATCCAAAGGTGGTGCTATCGATGTCGGACAGCGCTCAACACCAGCTGGTGTTACCACCTCCAAAGAAAATGATGACCTGCCAATCACGCTGGCTGTTGCGGGTAAAGAGGTGGCAGGTCTGCGCCCCAAAACAGGTGTGACTGCTGTCCCCCCAGTCACAGAGGATGAAGAGGCCGCGGATGCACAAGATATGGCAGACGGTGATTGGCCCGGCCGGCTAGGCCGCATTGTAGCACACTGAGCTTCCCACTGCAACTTATGCTTCATGTCCATGTGCCGGTTCATGCATGAAGTACTCAAACTATGTATTTTTTGGCCTCTACTTAGCTTTTGCTGACAAATGTTACAGATAACACGAGTTGGGTCATCTTTATCGATCTGAAAAAATGCCCAGGCTATGCAAGGCTTAGCACCCATGCGACCTGAAGAGCCACCACGACTTGTGGTGAGAGGCAGAGTTGTGTTTGAGGATGCAGTTGTTGACGTGCTTCCAGTACTACGTCTCTGTCCAGGAAGGCGCAACCTGACCTCGTCGTCACTAGCATCTTCCTCCACCTCCTCTGCTGACCTCATCTCTTGGCTGACTGTGGGTTGACAGTAAGTGGGATCTCCGACCTCATCATCATCACCCTGTGCGTTATCACACCCGTCGTCCTCAGAGCCAACCTGTTCCTGCCCTGACAAAAAACTAAAGTTGTCGCTCCAATCAGGTATTTGAGTCTTATCATCGTCTTCCTCATTGTCTCCACCAACAGGAGTTACAGTTTGGGAATGAGGGTCTACATTATGGTCAGAACCTTCTGCGTCTGGTCCTGGATCCGACTCATAAAGATTCTGGGCATCAGTGCAGATCATTTCCTCGTCTGGATTCACAGAAGCGCTGGAGTCGACCTCTGATTCCCAGGCTATAGTATGAGTAAACAGCTCTGCAGACTCAACCATCTGTTCTACCTCATACTCAGACGGGCAGCTGGAGATTTGGGAGCTGTGAGGAAGCAAGTGCGATTTGGGTGACACCTTTGAGGACTGGAGTATTTGTGATGTTGAAGTTGATGTGGAGGAGAGCCCACTTAAAGGAGCACTTGATATCCGTTGAAGCACCTGCTGTTTTTGTGCCTCATCTGGAATTTGTAGCGATTGGCGTGGCCGTAAGAAAGGGATCTTATCACATTGTCCGCTAAAAGAAGTAGACATTTTAGTTTGGCTGGAAGATGGTCTTTCTTCTGCACCTACCCCACGGACACAACCTTTTTTCCCCTTCCCAACACGCCTATTCCCCTTTCCACCAGCAGCAGGCCTTTTTCCACTCATTTTGGTGGTTAACTAATTCACAACTCACAGAGCTGAGTGGCCAAACTGTGGTATTAGGCCAAAACTATTGGCTGGGCTAGATGCAGAAAAAAATTATTTTTAATTTGCAACCTGATGGAGGTCTGTATAGATGGACTAATAGAACAAGTCCCACACGCTGCTAGAAGCCCAAATATTTTTTCAGAGATAAATGAAGAAAAAAATTATTTTTAATTTGCAACCTGATGGAGGTCAGTATAGATGGACTAATAGACCAAGTCCCACACACTGCTAGAAGCCCAAATATTTTTTCAGAGCTAGATGCAGAAAAAAATTATTTTTAATTTGCAACCTGATGGAGGTCAGTATAGATGGACTAATAGACCAAGTCCCACACACTGCTAGAAACCCAAATATTTTTTCAGAGCTAGATGCAGAAAAAAATTATTTTTAATTTGCAACCTGATGGAGGTCAGTATAGATGGACTAATAGACCAAGTCCCACACACCGCTAGAAGCCCAAATATTTTTTCAGAGCTAGATGCAGAAAAAAATTATTTTTAATTTGCAACCTGATGGAGGTCAGTATAGATGGACTAATAGACCAAGTCCCACACACTGCTAGAAGCCCAAATATTTTTTCAGAGCTACATGCAGAAAAAAATTATTTTTAATTTGCAACCTGATGGAGGTCAGTATAGATGGACTAATAGAACAAGTCCCACACGCTGCTAGAAGCCCAAATATTTTTTCAGAGATAAATGAAGAAAAAAATTATTTTTAATTTGCAACCTGATGGAGGTCAGTATAGATGGACTAATAGACCAAGTCCCACACACTGCTAGAAGCCCAAATATTTTTTCAGAGCTAGATGCAGAAAAAAATTATTTTTAATTTGCAACCTGATGGAGGTCAGTATAGATGGACTAATAGACCAAGTCCCACACACTGCTAGAAGCCCAAATATTTTTTCAGAGCTAGATGCAGAAAAAAATTATTTTTAATTTGCAACCTGATGGAGGTCAGTATAGATGGACTAATAGAACAAGTCCCACACGCTGCTAGAAGCCCAAATATTTTTTCAGAGATAAATGAAGAAAAAAATTATTTTTAATTTGCAACCTGATGGAGGTCAGTATAGATGGACTAATAGACCAAGTCCCACACACTGCTAGAAGCCCAAATATTTTTTCAGCGCTAGATGCAGAAAAAAATTATTTTTAATTTGCAACCTGATGGAGGTCAGTATAGATGGACTAATAGACCAAGTCCCACACACTGCTAGAAGCCCAAATATTTTTTCAGAGCTAGATGCAGAAAAAAAATATTTTTAATTTGCAACCTGATGGAGGTCAGTATAGATGGACTAATAGACCAAGTCCCACACACCGCTAGAAGCCCAAATATTTTTTCAGAGCTAGATGCAGAAAAAAATTATATTCAGTTTGCAACCTGATGGAGGTCAGTATAGATGGACTAATAGAATGATGCTATGCCCAAAAGATTTTACTTCACTAGGTGCAGTAAAAAAATTGGTATTCTATACACAGGTGGTATATCTTGCAACACAGATAGGCTACTCCACTGACTAACACACTCTGCAATAGGCCAAAAAGGATTAGCTTTGCTAGATTCAGCCAAATACTGTGAAAAAAACTTGCACAGCACTGGCACAGACCTGCCTGGCAAAAACTGATAGGAACTGATGTAACCTAGTCCTGAAAAGGACTCCAATTACAATTAGTCTTTACTCCCACAATCTATCTATTTAAGAGCACAGACCTGCCTGATAAAAGTCGTAGGAAATGCTGTAACCTAGTCCTTAAAAGGACTGCAATCACAACTATTCCCTACTCCCAAGCTATCTGTATATTTGTGCGAAAACTGGCTTGAAATTAACAAGGTATAGCGCACACAGCAACAGCGGTGCCGTCTAACACGCAGCTGCAGCAGTGAGAAAATGGTGGCGACGGGGAAAATGGCTTGGTCTTATAGGGCAAGGACATGTGACATACACTGCCAATCACACATGCCCTTGCTTGTGTGAAAAAAAGCACTTCGCTCCGTGTGTGCGCTGCTGATAGGCTGACAGATTGCACCTCCCCACTGCAAATGCGGGAAAGAGAAAAAAAAATGGAGATCTTCATTGTTCCTGCAGAGATCCATCCCCTGCCCCTCCCCCCGCCCCGCTGTACACTCAAAGTGCATATTAACATTAATTTTCATCATTACTGAGAAAAAATCCAGTTATGATTTTGGTGCACGAACAGTTATCGAACATAACCTCGAACAGCCGAATTTTTCTCAAATTGTTCGTGTTCGCCGACCGGCTCGAACACCGCCCAAAACAGCTCGAATTTGAGATTGGCGAACAGTTCGAGTAGAACAACGCTCATCTCTAGTGCTTAGATTATCACACACAATTATCTGTAGAAGACCCGGCATTCTGTCGGCTTAAAATATTTTGTGATGACTGCAACCGTTTTGTCTTCAGAAATAGTGAGACTGAGCATAAATGTAATGGTTTACGGTGCCCTGTATGCCATGGTCATATAAATAAATTTGATGACCATCTTTGCTACATGAGGCAGTATGTACCAAAGGTAGAGTCAGATCGCTATTAGTGTTGAGCGAGTCTGTACTGTCCGAGTATGCTCAGTCCGAGCTCTGAGTATTTATAGCTGCTCGGTGATATGGTTGAATCGCTCCCGTGTGCATGATTTGCGACTGTGTGACAGCTTTATTACTTGTAAGGAATGTGTAAGAAATAGACATTCCTCACATGTAATAAAACTGTCAAACAGTTGCAAATCATGCACACGGAGAGATTCAACCATATCACCGAGCAGCTGTAACTACTCGGAGCTCGGCCCAAGCATACTCGGCGAAAGGGTTAACAGAACATACTCGCTTAACACTAATCGCTATATCTTTTACGACTTTGAATGCATGCAGGAAATGGGCACACACATATCGAATTACATTTATGCCACAACGCTATATGGCCACCCATTCTGGGAGTTTGAAGGTAATACTTGCACGCATGACTTTGTACAGTTCTTTACAGGTGGGAAATTTTCAGGCTATACCTTCATAGCCCACAATGCAGGGCGCTAAGATTCTTATTTTATTGTTAAGGAGCTGATTTTTGAAAAGCTGCGGGTGAAGTTGGTAACCCAAGGTGGCCGTCTCTTGTGTGTGACGCTGACCGATTTAAATAGGAGATTCAAAGACTCTCTAAATTTCATCCCCATGAAGCTTAGTAAGTTACCACAGGCTATGAGTTTTTCAGGCGCCAAAGGTCAATTTCCACACATTTTTAACACCATAGAAAACCAAAACTATGTAGGCCCCCTACCTAATGTAAAATATTATGGGGTTTCTCGTTTGACGAGAAAGCAGAGTTCATGGAGTGGTATGAGAGCCAGAAACATGCAATTTTTGACTTCTTATTGCCAGCAAGATGTTGAGATTTTGAGGCGTTCCTGCGAGATCTATAGAGAGCGTATTATGGATATGACACAGAAAAATGTTAAAACATTCTGTAAGCGCCAAAAGCAAACTACAGCAGTGTCCAAATATGTTGATCCTTTTCAGCTCATCACCCTGGCCTCTGTATGTATGACAATGTACCGGTTTAAATTTCTTCCAAAAAAGACCATCGCCATTTTACCCGGTGATAATTATCACAAGACAAAAAAGCGCTACTCATCACCCGCTATACAGTGGCTCATGTATGTAGCACACTCCGAGAACATTGTCATTCAGCATGCTTTGAGAGGTGGCGAAAACAAGTTGGGAAATATTTTCTAGACGGGTACGCCTATGTTAACAAACAACAACTAGCATTTGAATTTCAGGGGTGTTTTTACCACAGCTGCCCCGTGTGTTATAATGAAAATGACACAAATAAGGTAACAAATACATCATATGGCCAGTTATATTTTGCGTTTTTAGCTAAAAAGCGTTACTTACAGTGCTGCGGGTACACAGTAAGAGTGATGAGGGAGCATGACTGGAATGAAATGGTTGAAAAAGATTCTAACCTTCAAACATTTCTTCTCCAAATGGAATTCCCCAACACCTTTAGACCCACAAGATGCTCTTTAGGGCGGCCGAACAAGCGCCATTAAACTCTATCACCACTTGGAGGATGGAGAGACATTGCATTACTACGATTTCACCAGTCTGTATCCCTTTGTAAACAAAACTAAAACATACCCTGTAGGCCACCCAGATATCATCTATGACAATTTCAGCTTCATTAAAAAATACTTTGGTATTGCTAAAGTCAAGGTCTACCCGCCAAGAGATTTGTTTTTCCCTGTGCTGCCTGTAAAACTCAACAAAAAATTAATGTTTCTCCTTTGCTACACATGCGCTGTAAGTTCACAGACCGAGGTTTGTGCTCATAGTGATGAAGAACGCGCCCTGACCAGTACATGGTGCACTATAGAGCTTGAGATGGTTGTAGAAAAGGGGTACAGGATTGCCCACATCTATGAAATATGGCATTTTCCTAACACAACTGATGATCTGTTTGCTCCCTACATTAAATTACATCTTCGTGATAAGCAGGAGGCTTCGGGTTATTCCAGCTGGTGCACTGATGAAGTCAAGAAAAAGCAGTACATTGACGCCTTTCTTGAAAAAGAAGATGTACAATTACGGCCTGAAAATATAGGTGTGAATCCGGCTAAGAGATTGATCTCTAAACTTTTCTAAATTCTTTATGGGGAAAGTTTGGTCAGCTATCTAATTTATCATGTAGCAGAATTGTTAGTGACCCCGATGAGCTTTTTAAGTATGAGTTTCTACCTTACCATGACATTTCAATGTTACATTTCATTGATGATGAAACTGCAACCATTAGCTGGAAATATGCAAAAGGCCATCACACCGTCAACAAAAACACAAACATTTTTATAGCGTGTTTTACAACCGCGTATGCCCGGCTAGAGCTCTATTCTCTGCTGGACCGGCTGCAGGAGGGGTGTCTTTATCACGACACAATTCAGTTATTTTTGTGCAGAGGGATGGTGCGTGGAACCCGACTTTAGGTGATTACCTGGGGGAACTGACCAGTGAGATACCCGATGACACTCACATCACAGAATTTGTATCTGCGGGTCCCAAAACGTACGGGTACAAACTCAACATTGGTAAAACTGTCTTAAAAGTTAAGGGTATAACACTAAATGTTGGTAACACACAGTCTATTAATGTGAACAGTCTAAAATATCTGGTTCTGGACTAGCCACGTAATTCAGGTTCTGAAACACAGAAAAGTATTGTCATACAACAGCCCGGCATTGTGAGAAATAAAAAGTACTGGGACATTGAAACAAGACCGCTGCACAAAACACAAAAGTGCGTTTACACAAAGCGGCGGCTATTAGACGGGTTTATCATCCTGCCATATGGCTATTAGGAGCTCTGTGATGGATCTGCGGCTACAACACCCATTCTCCTGTATTCTGGCTGGCCCGTCAAATTCTGGGAAAAGTTATTCTGCAAATCAGCTGTTACATAATATTGATACGCATTTTTCTCACAAACCCGATAATATTTTTGGTTTTATTCGTGCTGGCAAAAACTATATGATGAAATCTCTCCCTCTTTCCCCAACATCAGATTTGTGGAGGGTCTGCCGCATACGTTCGTAGATGATGATTTATTCCCGCCTGACAAGGTTAATTTGACTATTGTTGATGATCTCATGGAGAGTGCTAGTGATAACTGAGAGATAGAAAAAGCATTTACCAAGTATGTTCACCACAGAAATCTCAGCATTTTCTACCTGGTACAAAACATATTTTGTCAAGGTAAGAAAAGCAGGACGATAAATTTGGACACAAAGTACATGGTGCTTTTTAATAATCCACGAGACAAATTACAAATTGTGACACTAGCCGTCAGATGTAATCCGGAAAGACGCGCTTCTTCTTAGAGGCTTTTGAGGATGCCACGCGGACGCCTTATGGGTATTTGCTGTCAGATTTAAGAGCTAATACCCCTGAGGATCTGCGCTTAAGGACGGGGTTGTTGCCACCAGCATTGCCCGCTGTGTATGTTCAAAAGAAAAATACGTCTAAAAAGTGAATTTCACACTAAACCGGGCATTCTACGCTGTATACACAGTGTTGTAAAGATGTCTGAGAGAATACGTCGCAACTGGGCGGTCTTAAAAACGCTGGTGAAGGCAACTCCTACTGTCAGAAAATCTATTTTATGCAGTGCGAGCAGCGATTTAATCACGGCCATAGGGGAGATTGATTTAAACATCTTAAAAGGCCGAATACCCCTGAAAGAACGTCAAAAAAATATACTAAAGAAGTGGCGTAAAGCTATAAGAGCTCTCAGTGATAAATCTCACTCCATAAAGAAAAAGAAGCGCCTACTAGCGGGCAAATAATGGAACATACAGAGAAAATGTATCTGATCCCTAAACAGGACCTAATCAAACTAAGACCCCCTAATACAGACAATATACGCCAGAGTGTTATCCAACATCTTGATGGCGAGATTAGCGAGATTTTACAACGCTGGGACATACCAGATGATGTGAAAATTAAAACTTATAGTGAAATCCTACAAAGATATTTGGTCCATACTAGACACAATGCCAAAGAGCTATCAACGCTAAATCTCGTTAGCACTCCTGAAATTGATCACCAACAATTGTCAAATTCAGACCCAGATAAAAGTGGGGCTGTCAGTGAAATTATGAGCCATGTAAATCCACGATATAAAAAGAATGCTGAATTTTTGTTAGACAGATTGTTACAGAACAAAAATATTACATCATGGAACGATAAAGGTGAATTTATTTTCAAAGGGTCTGTAATTCCGGGGTCTATCATGCTGGACTTGATACGTAACACAACGCAGAGTCATGCTTTAACCAGCTGAAATGTGCCCCGGGGTTGGGATGTGATTATGCAGGCAATGGCCTAAAAAAAGCCGTTTACCATTTTTAGAATCCATGTGGCTGACGATGTAACTGCTGTGTGACCTTAATGCTTTCATATTATTGTATAATAATTGTTTGTGTTGTAATTCTTTATATTATGCTGTAATAAATGTAAAATAAATGCCACTATATATATTATGAATAGTGATGAGCTAACGCGCTCGCCACTACTCGGTACTCGCCCGAGTATCATGGTGCTCAACAAGCTCGGCGCTCGGCGAGTATTTCCGGGTTGCTCGGGCGGGATCTCGTGTCCCCTTCCTGCAAGTTTGGCACTCTTTAGAGAGCCAATGAACATGCAGGGATTGCCTGCCATGCACTGTAATGCTGTAGCCATGTTGGTTGTGGGCATTACAGTGATTGGTTGGCCGCACAGCGTCATCAGGTATATATCAGACCTGGCGCTGCCATGCTCGTCACAGTCACTCCGGATCAGACAGTGTAGGGAGAGCTGCTGCTGCGCCAGGGAGAGATTTACTTGTGTATTAGGTAGTATAGGGAGAAAAAACGTACATTACACGTATCAATCTAAACAAACAGTCCTTTTGAGGATGAACTAATCCATCTGCAGAGATATCAGGCAGGCAGTGTATATAGGCAGGCAGGCAGTGTATATAGGCAGGCAGTGTATATAGCAGACTGCAGTGCACATAGCACAAGAGGCTCCATTCCAATTCTGCCTTCTGCTGCTGTTAGATATTTCTGGAAATAGGCCCAGGTCTCAGGGGCCAGGAATAATTTTTTTTGCATCTTAATCCTCATTATTTGCTTAAAAGTCAATCCAGAGAACACGGTTTTTCTGCGCCATTTGCTTGTTGGCACTGCAGAATACAGCCAGGTCCTTTCCATATTACAGCGCTGGAAATCCAGCTATTTAAAACTGTGTTTTCTCCGTCACACGGATCACATATACGTTGCCTTAAAATACTGCCATCTCTGGACTACATTAATTTTTTTTTTCAGTGTGTCAGCAAAGTTATTGACACTGGTTTGTTGTTCAAAACAGTTACCTACAGGACAGTTATTTAAAACTGTGTTTTCTCCGTAACACGGATCACATGTACATTTTCACAAAAACTGCCATTTCTGGCCTCCATTAAAAATTTTTTTCAGTGTCTCAGTGAAGCAATTCACAGCAGTTTGCTGTTCAAACTACTTACCTACAGGCCAGGTATTTAAAACTGTGTTTTCTCTGTCAAACGGCTCACATATAAGTTCGCTCCAAACTCAGTCATTTGTAGTGAGCGTGGAAGATACTGTCCTCCATTTAAAATGGGCAAGGCACGTGGCAAGGGACGGGGAACTGGACGTGATGGTAATGGTGCATGCAGAGGCCGAGGACAAGGCCGTGGGCAAGCCGAAATTGTGCCAAAACAAACTCCCACATCTTCTCGCCTGACCTTCCTGTCCCAATTTCTAGGGGACCGCAGCACACCACTATTGAACCCAGAGCAGAGTCAAAAGGTTATTAGTTGGATAGCGGATAATGCTTCCAGTCACTTATCCACCACCACCACCACCCTGTCTTACACATGGTCAAGTCTCAGTAGCTGTGAGTTTGGACCGCATATTCCTCACCCTGATGCTCCTTCCTCCCACCATGCCGAGTACCCAGAGACAACTGATCCCACACTTGGACACTCTGAAGAGCTGTTCACTTTTCCATTTAAAGATTCGGGCCTCTCGCCCGGTCCACTTGAAGCGGGGCAAGAGGAGATCGCGTGTAACAATGCCCAAATATATGAGCAGCCACGGTCACACGAAGGCGATGGTGGGAACGTGTCAAGAGAGGTGGACGATAATGAGACACAAGACACAATTGCTATAAAGTCAGGAAGTCAGGAGGAGGACCAGGGTGCGGAAGTGGAAGACGAGGTGGTGGATGATATAGTAACTGACCGAACCTGGCAGGAGGACATGCAGAGCGAGGACAGCAGCACACAGGGAGAGGGATGCAGAGCACCCCAACAGGCAGGAATAAGCAGTGTGGTGGCCACAGACAGAAGGCAGGCAACCGTTCCCCGTAACACTAACATGAAGGAAGTTGCCAGTACAACTGTTAGGTCTTCCCGAGTCTGGTTGTTTTTTAAAGACTCTGCCGATAACCCCAAAAAGGCCATTTGCACCACCTGCCAGGCCAGCATTAGCAGGGGTGGCCAAACGACCAGCCATACCACCACCTGCATGATCAGGCACATGGCAGCAAAGCACCCGACTTTGGGATGAACCCCATGGTCCAGGAATAGTGTCTGCGGGTGGCATCATTGCTTCTTCCGCTGTTGTGCATGCAAGCCAATCCCCTGTCCATTGTGCATGCAAAGATGCGTCCTGCTCTGCACCTGTCGTTCGTTGCACACGCTCAAGTAGCAGCATCAGGAAGCACGTCTTTGTCCTTGTCCCAGCGCAGCATTCAGTTGTCCATACCCCAGTCCTTGGAACGCAAGCGCAAATATGCAGCCAACGCCCCACAGGCCACAATACTAAATTCTCACATTTCACGACTGCTTGCGCTCAAAATGTTGCATTTTAGGCTCGTGGAGACGGAAGCATTCCGCAACCTGATGTCGGCGGCCATCCCTCGGTACTCGGTCCTCAGCCGCCACTATTTCTCCCGGTGTGCCATCCCCGCATTACACAAGCAGGTGTCCCAAAACATTAGCCGTGCTCTCAACAATGCAGTTACCGGTAAAGTCCACTTAACCACGGACACGTGGACAATTGCTTGTGGGCAGGGACGGTACATCTCACTGACGGCACACTGGGTTAACATAGTGGAAGCTGGGACCCAGTCAGACCTTGGGACAGAACACGTCCTCCTGAAGCCAAGGATTGCGGGCCCTAGGTCAATCAGGGTTGCCCCCACTGTCTACAGCTCCTGCACCTCATTCTCCTCAGCCTTCTCCTCCTCTTCAGCCTCCATCTCCGAAATGACCACATCAGTCACAAGCTGCAAGCACTGCAGCACTGACTCGGCCAAGCGGCAACAGGCTGTGCTGAAGCTAATATGCTTAGCTGAAAAACTGCACAATGCTGAAGAGTTGTGGACAGCTCTGAAAGAGCAGGCAGATCTGTGGATCACACCGCTGAACCTACAGCCAGGCATGGTCGTGTGTGACAATGGCCGGAACCTGGTGGTGGCTCTAAGGCGAGGCGAGCTCACACACGTACCATGCCTAGCCCATGTGCTTAACCTCGTGGTACAGCGGTTTCTCAAATCCTACCCAGAGCTGCCGGATCTGCATGTTAAAGTACGCCGCCTGCTCACAATCAAAGAGGATGCATTGCAAGCGGAGCACGAAGAGATGGAGCTAGGGACCATACAGGGAGATTGCACACAGCCAAGCCTCAACTCATCCCAACGTGGATTGGGAGACAATGAGGAAGAGGAGGAGGAGGAGGAAAGACAGGAGCTAGTTTCATGCACTATAGACGGTACGACCTGCATAACTTTCATACCGTCTGTTCAGCGTGGATGGCCAGAGGACAGAGAGGAGGAGGAGGAGGAGGAGAGCATGGTCAGTCATCCTCTTGGTGAGGGCACGGAAGTCTTGCCTGTTAGTAGTCTGGCACGCATGGCCGAGTTTATGTTACACTGCCTTTCCCATGACCCACGCGTTCTTAAAATTTTGGGTGACAGTCATTACTGGTTGGTTACACTTCTAGGCCCACGCTACAAGGAGAACTTTATATCTCTTATTCCTGAGGCGGACAGGTCTACAAAAATGGGGCTGTACCAGAAGGCCCTTGTTGCGGAACTATTAAAAAAATTCCCATCTGAAAATGCTGGCGGCAGAGGGCACACTTTGTTGGACAACCAAGGAGTACAGGCGAGAGAGACACAACTTCAATCCAGCAGAGGCAGGGGAACACTGTCAAAGTTCTGGGAGAGTTTTCTCAGACCCTCCCATCACATAGGCCCTGAGGCGTGGAGTACTCTCACAAGGAGTGCAAGGTTTGGGAAGATGCTGAGGGAGTCCCTTACCGTACCAACGTCCTCCGTGATTCCGCTGTGCCTTATAACTATTGGGTATCCAAGCTGGATACGTGGAATGAACTGGCTCTCTATGCCTTGGAGGTCCTGGCCTGCCCTGCCGCCAGCGTTTTATCAGAGCGGGTTTTTAGTGCCGCTGGTGGAATTATAACTGATAAGCGCATCCGCCTGTCAACTAAAAATGCTGACACGCTGACTCTTATAAAAATGAACAAGGGCTGGATTGGGCCAGACTTCTCAATACCACCAAATGATAGCAGCGTAACATAATCTCCAATCCAGTGTCTTCTTGGGAGGTGTATTCCCATGCACCTTTTCACACCCACACATGGGTATAAGCTTCCTGATTTTGTCTATTTACACTTGTCCTCCTCCTTCTCCTCATCCTCCACCACCATATCACCAGGGTGACCGTGGTCCGTGATGCAACACCCACCTAATTTTTTTAAACGGTGTTTATGATGCCCGTAAACAATTTTTTTTATACAGTATGTTCATGTATACCCCCCAGGGGTAAATGTTTGTCAGCCCATATACTTAGTGCATGGGCATTACAAGTATAGGAGGCCCGCTCCTTTCTAATGGGAACATTTTTTTATGAGGCCCTCCTCTATGTCTCTTCCAAGGGGCACTGAAGTGCCTCCAAATTTTTGGCAGCCCTTGCATTCTCTGCATAGGCTAACACTATGGGAGATTCTCTCCTTTCTAATGGGAATTTGTCATTACTGTGGCTCTGCTCTGTGTGTCTTTAAATTCTTAGTGGGGTTTTTCCTAAAATTGGTCAGCCGTTGGACTCACTGCATACCCTATAACTGTATAGCAGACCCTCTCCTTTCTAATGGGAACATGTCATACCTTGTTACTGTGGTCCTGCTCTGTGTGTCTTTAAATTCTTAGTGGAGTTTTTCCTAAAATTGTCAGCCGTTGGACTCACTGCATAACCTATAACTGTATAGCAGACCCTCTCCTTTCTAATGGGAACATGTCGTACCTTGTTACTGTGGCCCTGCTCCGTGTGTCTTTAAATTTTTAGTGGGGTTTTTCTTAAAATTGTCAGCCGTTGGACTCACTGAATATCCTATAACTGTATAGCAGACCCTCTCCTTTCTAATGGGACCATGTCGTACCTTGTTACTGTGGCCCTGCTCTATGTGTCTTTAAATTCTTAGTAGGGTTTTTCCCAAATTTTGGCAGCCCTTGCTGTCACAGCATGGGCATTACCACTCTAGGAGACCCGCTCCTTTATAATGGGAACATTTTTTTTTACAGAGACCCTCCTCTAAGTCCCTTCAAAGGGGTATTGGGTTGCGTCCAAATTTTTGGCAGCCCTTGCTGTCACTGGATACGCAATAACAGTATAGGAGACCCACTTGTTAATAATGGGAACAACAAAGCATAGCCGGCTGATTGCTCTCTAATAATAGCTAGGACCGACTGCTGGCCTTTTAAGAATAGTAAAGGCGGTCTGATGTCCCTATAAAAATAGGCTTTATGACTTTCAGAGTCCCTCCATCATAAATAAAACAGGATGTGTCTGATGATGTGTCACACACCACATTGCCAGATAAGGTTGTAAAATGTTAAAATGTCATTTCCCGGTGAATGCATTTGTCTTTAAAAAAAACGTAGAAAAAAACAAAACAATAGGATCTTTCTTTAGTATAAAAAACAGCCACCAATTTAACAACAATGTAATCACATTGTTCAGCTCATGCACCTCCTCCTCCATCTCCAAAATGACGACATCAGTTACAAGCTGACAGCACGGCAGCACTGCCTTGGCCAAGCGACAACAGGCTGTGCTGAAGATAACATGCTTAATGCTTAATTGACAAACCACCCAGCGCTGCAGAGTTGTTGAAAGCTGTTACACAGCAGCCTGATCTGTGGCTCTCACGGCTGAACATACAGCCAGGCATGGTCGTGTGTGACAATGGGCGGAACCTGGTGATGGAGAAATGACAGCCGGGGTACATACGGTTTCCCTCTATGCCAGTCCTTTCACCGAGCTAAAGAATATGGCGGTGAAATTCAACTCCCACTGAGAAGCTGTTTTAGATTGAAAAACATTGTGCCCACCAGAGGATTTGATTCTGAGGGCTAACCTTTCTCCCTCGCTCAAGAGCCCCATAGCTGCTGCAAAGTTAGCGCTATCATGAACTCTCCTGAGGTAGAAGCCAAGGCACACCAGAGGATTCTCTGGTGGTACCGTCCAACCCTGCCAAGAAGCAGTCCTGGCTAAGAAAAGTGTGTGGAAAGGTTCCCGGACACTCTATGGCTGCTTTTTTACTGAGGAGGATACACACGCAAACACGGGGAGAACATACAAAGTCCTTACAGATGTTGTCCTTGCTGGGATTTGAACGCAGGATCCCAGTGCTGCAAGTCTTCAGTGCTAACCACTGATCCAATGTTCTGCCGTTCACCCTCTAATATCTAACAGGCTGGAGAAACTTGCACCTACTGCCACTCTATCTTCAGCTCCTTTGTGAGAAAATGTATTTGGGCAGCCACTCAGTCTACCAAATAAAATTCCTGAGAAGGAAATTCTGGATGGCTTCGCTACTGGTACTGGGGGCAGTGCTAATACCATGGCGTTGTACCATAGTTTGCTGGAAATATTCCAGGCTGGTAGGAGGCAAGCAAATTCCCACAGAAAAGTACCAGCAGTAATGTTCAGGGACCCGCTCATGTAGAAGACGGGGACAACACCGGGAGAAATTGTGGCGGCTGGGGACCGAGTATGGACACGAGGCATGATGCATGTGGTTGTGAAAAGCTTCCACCTCCACAAGCATAAAAGGCCACATTTCAAGTGACAGCAGCTTTACAGGACTTCCTGTGAGAAATGACATGCAGGGTAGATAGGGTTTCCCTCTATGCCAGTCCTTTCACCGAGCTAAATACAACTCTCAGCAAAAAAAGTTGTGGACTGGCTCCGTACCATCCCTGGCCACATTCACCTGTCCATGTGTTTGTGGTTAGGCGGTCCTTCCCAGTAAGTGCACTGGGGAGGGCACGGGTAATGTTATGGTACCCGTGCTTGTGGAAGGCGGAGGCGATACCGGAAAATATAGTGGCGGCTGGTGATCGAGTATGGACACCCGGCCGCTGCCGGCATGAGGTTGTGAAAAGCTTCCGCCTCCACGAGCTTAAAAGGCCATATTTCAAGAGCAAGCAGCTGCCCAGAAATCTGGCAGTTTAGTATTGCCACCTGTGGGTGGATGGCTGGCTGCATACTTACACTTGCATTCCAAGTAACAGAAAACTAAGCAGATGGTGGCCTCTATCATCATCATGGCCTCACCTCGGCACTATGAACTTGTGTCACCCAGGGGGAATATAGGGGACTCGTTACCCGGGCCTTTTACCTTGTTTAGGAGGTCACGGCAGTCAGCTCCCGGGCCCGTACTCTGGGTCTCTCTTTAAAAAGGGATTTTAGTGTACAGTTTGTATCGTGACGCCACCTGTGGTTTCCGGTAATGGTTACCGGCGCTGCTGCAGACCTCCGGGGGGTGATGGGATGGCAGCTGGGATGTTTCTGCTCCCCACAGGTGGAGTGGGCCAACGGGGCAGTGTAGGTGCAAATGGTGGTGATGCTGGGGCTTGCAGTGCACGAGAGATGGCGCAGCAGGAGTAACTGACAGAGACAGGGGATTCACTTCAGTACCTTTACTGGTGCGGATGTCAGGTACGGTCCAGGGTACTCGGTAGGAAGGGTGGACTTCAGGACTTCTCCCCAGTGAGTGGGTATAAGGCCTCCTTGTCCGTGTCTCCCTCTCTCTAAGCTCCTGGCCAGTCTGCAACTGGGCCTAGCTTCTGTGTCGTGCTGTTCCTTCACTTGTCGCTTGGTGGTAGGACCTTTTTCTGGCAACCACTATCCCTGGACGCTGGGGCCTTCGTGGTTCCTAGTCCTGTCAAGGGTTTAGCTTCAGGTCGACCAGGGACTTGTAGTCCTCCTGGTATGCCGGTGATCCCTACTGGGTATAAAGGACCCTGTAGGCGCGGACCCGGTGCTCCGGTTCACGTCTTGGGGTGAGTCTATGATGCTCCTCTGCCCCCTCAACTCCTTTCTCTTCTCCTCTTTGCCTCTGGCCACACTCGGGGCCCTCAATACAGCAGCAGACGTGCTGCGTCTTCACTGCTCTCAGTGGCAGCACACTCTCTGACTAAACTGACTGCCTAACTCCACCCTCCAGTATATATATCCCTATCCCGGCTCACTCTGGTGGTATGAGGTGGAAGGGTGGAGGTGTTTGTTTGTAATGAGGGCCTCTTGTGGAGAAGTCCGTCCATGCACCCTTTTGGGTCCTGTGGTACCTGTGAACAGCAGGGTGCCACATTCCCCCCTAGTACAATTCAGTACTCCTGTACTGAAGCATTTTGTAACAGGTTACAACAATAACAATAATAATTCTATTAACAATAACAACAATTAAGTTACAGTATGTCCCGTAGCCAGGAGTCCATTTCACAGAAGATGGTATAACATGAGTAACATGAGGGACCCACCTGAAATCCCTCAACGTAGGCCCTGGGCGTGGCTACAGGGCATAAGTGATCCAGCTGCTGGACCACGTCTTCGGCCACGCCAAACGGGTTTTTGTTCAGTGGTCAAATAAGGGGGCACTTTTGATGAGTGCAACTATTTACAGCGACAGTTTTTGGCTGCTCACAGTCCTAAGCCTACAAGTCTCTGTACTTTGACGGGTAACTACAGGCACACATTAATTTCAGTTTACACAATAAACAATAGGCAATACCCAACTGGGTAACTATTTATAATGTAGGCACTTTGTGCTTATTCCCTAAACCTGGCAGGGATTTGTCCTTGTGTGCTGCGTGTGGACCTTCGTAGCACTGGGGTTATACTGGTGTCTGTGCATGCACTCTCTGCTAACCTATCAGGTGTATGTGCTGGTAGATTATAGAACTGCCTCAATCTCTCTAAGGGACTGGCAAGTTCACTGATTACTGGGCCTTCAGGCTCTGCCTCAACGGGTGATCCTCCTCTGACTGGGGACTCTTCCTGTTCCTGAGCAGGTTCTTCTAGAGCGCTCACAGGTTCTTCTTGTGGTTGATAGAAGTGTATTACTGGTATAATAACTGCTCCATCAAGTTGAGGCCAGTCTGCAGGGAAATCTCCTAGAACTGTGTGAAGCACATCTTCCTTGGGTTCTTCCGGTGCTATAAAAGGTACTTCTTCCTCCGTTGTCTTCAGTAGAACTGGGCACACTTTCAAGTGGTCTCTTGAGACTGTTGCGGTTGTCTTACCTCCTTCCTTACTAATCAGGCAGGTTTTACTGTTGTCAAATCTGGAGTTTAGCACAGTGTAGGGCTCTCTTTCCCACTGGTCATCGAGCTTGTGACCTCTTCTTTTCCGCTTCAGCACTATCTCTCCAAGCGCCAAGGGTTCTGCTGGTGCATGTTTATTGTACTGCTCTTCCTGTCTTTCCCTCACTTTGTTTAGACTGTCTTCGACACAGGCCTGTACCTTCCTGTACTGCTCTTGCCGACTTGTGTCCCAATCTTCAGTGGACGTATCTGCAGCAGGTTCTACCACTCCGAGTTCCAGGTCCATGGGCAATTTTCCAGGACTTGCTCTTATGAGGTACACTGGGGTACAATTTCTAGAACTCACGGGTATGTCGTTATACAGGTCCACTAGGTCAGGTAGCTTTTCTGGCCACTGGTTTCTTTCTTCCAAGGGTAGGGTTTTCAACAGGTCTATAACGATGTTGTTCATTTTCTCGCACATACCGTTGTCTGCGGATGATATGGCGTAGTCCAGATCTTCTTGCATCCATACAGGTGGCAGAATTCCTTGAATAACTCAGCTTCGAAAGCAGGGCCTTGATCTGTGAGCACCTTTTCTGGATATCCATGGGGTCTGCAGAAGGAGGCTTGGAACGTTCTTGCTGCAGTTTCTGCTGTCAGGTCCTTGACAGGGGCTACCACCAGGACCCGGGAATAGTGATCCACCATGGTCAGGGCATAGGAGTAACCTGATCAGCTGGGTGACAGTTTGACGTGATCCAGAGTGACAATCTCCAGGGGTTGGGTTGTTTTAATGGACTGCAAGGGTGGTTTCTGGCTGCCATAGTCTTTCCTTCTGAGGCTACAGGGTCCACAATTCCGGCACCACCTTTCTATGGAACTCCGCTTTCCAACCCAATAGAACCGGTCCTTCAGCAGGGTTTCCAGCTTCTTCCGGCAAAAGTGACCTGCTTGGTCGTGGTAGGCCTCTAACACCATCTGGATATCTGTCCTAGGTACAACAATCTGCCACACCATTTCATGGGTCTTGGGGTTGACATACCTTCTGCACAGCTTCTCTCTGTAGATGAACAGCCAGCTTCTCTCATTCCATAGGTGCTTGGCTTGTGGGGGAGCATCCTTCTCCAGGTGAGAACCTTCTTGGGTTATCAGTCTTTTGATGAGGCTGACAACCGGGTCACTGTCCTGGGTCTCCTTCCAGCAGTGATGAGGTAGAGGGTTTGGCGTCCTACCATGACATCTTCTGGAGGCGTGCTGCTCGTGGACCATTCCATTTCTGTGGAAAGCAGGTAGTTCAATTTCTTCGAGATCATCCTCTTCATCCTCGGTGTCCAACTGGTGGGGCATTCTTGACAAGGCATCAGCATTGGTATTCATGTGACCCGCCCGGTACTTGATTGTGAACTGATAATTCTACAGTCTGGCCACCCAACGCTGTTCCAGGGCTCCCAACCTGGCTGTCTCCAGGTGTGTCAAGGGATTATTGTCAGTAAAGGCTGTGAATTTAGTTGAGGCTAGGTAATGCTTGAATCTTTCAGTGATAGCCCAGACCAAGGCCAGGAACTCCAGCTTGAAGGAACTGTAATTCTCCGGGTTCCTCTCAGTAGGGCGAAGCTTCCGACTGGCATAAGCAATTACCCTTTCTCTTCCATTTTGCTTCTGGGACAACACAGCTCCCAGTCCCTCGTTGCTGGCATCGGTATACAAGAGGAAAGGCTGGCTGTAGTCAGGGAAAGCCAGGATTTCTTCACCAGTTAGAACTTCCTTCATTTCTGCAAAGGATTCAGCCTGTTCCTTACCCCACTGGAATGGGGGATTTTTACCTCTCTTGGACTGTCCTACAAGGAGATCTTGTAAAGGTGCTGCCTTTTTGGTGGAATCCTTTATGAACCTCCTGTAGTACCTGACCAGTCCCAGAAACTGACGTACTTCCTTGATGTTTCTCGGTTCAGGCCACTTCTGGATGGCAGTGACCTTCTCCGGGTCTGGTGCTACTCCCTCTGAGCTGACCACGTGTCCCAGGTACTGAACCTTCTGCTTGAGCAGGTGGCACTTAGAAGGTTTTAATTTCATCCCATACCGGGACAATGCTTCAAATACCTCCGCCAGGTGCTTCAGATGGTCTTCATACGTCCTCGAGTACACGATAACGTCATCCAGGTACAGCAGCACTGTCTCAAAGTTCCGGTGTCCTAAGCAACATTCCATCAACCTCTGGAACGTCCCGGGGGCATTGCAGAGCCCAAATGGCATACTGTTGAACTCGCATAATCCCATCGGGGTGGTGAAGGCTGTATTCTCCCGGTCTTCCTCAGCAACAGCGACTTGCCAGTACCCGCTAGTGAGATCCAATGTAGAGAAGTAAGTGGCAGATTTTAGTGCAGCCAGGGATTCCTCTATACGGGGCAAAGGGTATGCATCTTTATGTGTTATTCAATTAATTTGTCTATAATCTACACACATCCTCATGCTACCGTCCTTCTTTCTGACCAGGACCAGGGGAGCTGCCCAGGGGCTACCGCTATCCCTTACTACCCCTGCCTTTTTTATATCATGCAACATTTCTTTGGCTTTTTGGTAATGTGCTGGTGGTTCGGGTCTGTAACACTCTTTAATGGGTGAATGGTTACCGGTGGGTATGTGGTGTTGTACCCCTTTATCCCTTCCAAAATCAAGTGGGTGTTTACTAAACACTTGTTCATATTCCCCAACCACTCTGTAAACACCGTGTTTCTGATGGACAGCGGTGGCGTCAGTCCCAACATGGAGCTGTTGACACCAATCCTCCAGCTGTGCTTCGGAGTCATTGTCCTCCACTGTATCTGATGGGGTCAAGGATTCCACTGTGTGTATGGCATCATTATTCACAGTATACAATCTGGCAACAGTGGCGTATCTTGGCAATTTAACTTCCTTCTCCCCACAATTTAGGAGACGTACAGGTACCCTTCCATTGCGTACATCAACTACCCCTCTAGCAGTTAGTAGTGCGTGTCTGTGCTCTGAGGTAATGGGCTCCAATACTGCCTGGTAGCTCTGTCCCTTGAGACCTATTGCTGCCCTACATCAAATCAGCATTTCACTCATTGGGGGAATCACAATGGGTATCGGGTCTGTCACCCATACATTACCAATCTCACCACCTGTTAGCTTTACCTATTGCTGGTACAGCAGGGCTCGAATTTCTTTCTGGAGCACCTTCCTCTGCCCTGGTTTGGTGGTGTCAGCAATCTGTTGGAGTAAAAACAACACTTCTCCCAAACAGTTACCAACAATATTTGTACCAAGTATCATATATACGGATTGGTATCACCAGGGTTAGATTCTATGACAATTAGTCCTTCGGCTTTTAGTTCCACTCTCCCCACCTGCACTGTCATGTCCTTAACCCCTACTAGGTTAAGAGGAAGGCCATTAGAGGCATACACAGAGAGGTTCGGGGCTGGCGGGTGGAGTTCATGTATGGACCAGTACCTTTTGTAGAGGACATCAGGTATGATGGTTACATGTGAGCCGGTGTCCAGTAATGCAGGTGTTGCTATGCCGTCCAGCATGATGGACAGGAAAGGCCTTCCACCTACAAACCGGTGGTACCAGCTTGATGGGCCGGGTTGGTCTACTCCTGGGTGTCGGCCCTCGGCCCCAGGGTTTGTCTGTTTAAAGGACAGTTCCCCGCGGTGTGGCCTGCCTTGTGGCAACGGTAGCAGATGAAGTCTCCTGGAGGGCGACGTTGGTCCTTCCAATGGGGTGGCGTTGTCCTCCAACGGGGTGGCACTGTCCTCCTCCTTCTCCTCATCCAGGGGACATCCTCAGGACTGTCAGCGAGTAGGATCCTTCCTTCCGGCTCAGGCTCCGTCCGTAGCTGCAGGGTGCTCAGGACAGTGGTCAGGGTTTTACTTAGCTGATGCACTTCAGAGCGCAGGCTGTCCAGCTCGCTAGGGGGCACTGTTTGCATCTTTGTTTCAGCCGTTAATGAAGGAGCAGTGGGTGCTGCGGGCACTGAGGTGGCCCCACCCTGGTAACGCTGGATATCCGTATCTGATGGTTCCAGGGGCTGCAGACCCTTAATAGCCATATCCTTCAGGGTATCAAAGGTGGCATTTGGATGATCTAAGGCCCACCACTGTACGGTTCTGCTCTCCTCCTGGGATCTCAACCCCCGGATGAACTGTTCTGTCAGCATTTTGTCCTCACCATGTATGCTGGCTTGACTAACCTGTTTCAGGGCCCGCAGGGCTTCCTGTAAGTGCCAGGCATAGCCCCGGAAACTGTCCTCAGGTTTCTGGGTACAGTAGTAGAACCTCATCCGGAGATCTGTCTCAGTGCGGTTTTCAAACACAGTTTGCAGTCTCTTAAAGATAATGGATACTGATTCCTGGTCTGCGGCTGGCCAGGTTTCAACTTCCCGCTCTGCGGAACCAGTCAGTTGTCCCAGCACAACAGCGGCTCTCTGTTTACCAGTCATTGAATACATGTCCAATACACCGCATATTTTCCTTTTGAATCCAGACAGGGTGTCTGGTTTGTCGTCATACTGGGGAAGCCATTTTGCTCCAGGGACATAGGGCAGGGCCATGGGTATCAAAGGAGTCGCGACCCCTGCTGGTGGGGCGGCCGCTCCGGCCTGAGCAGTGCCGGGCGCAAGTTGAGCATCAGGAGCGTTAGCCGGTGCTCCGGCGTTTTGCTGGTCATCGGCCATGGTTGCACCCCCCTAGTGAACCGTAGCCTACCTCCTTTACTTTTGATCTGGAAGGCCGCAGCTCCGCAGGCGACGGTCTCCTTCCAGAACCTGACGCTTCCTGGTGTTGCGTCAGAGCGTGAGGCGGGGCTTAAGCTTCGTGCGCTTCCTATGGTCAAGATTCTTTAGTTCCCGCGGTTACGTCCCTCTTCTTCCCGCGCCGCAGCGCGGTAATGGCGGCGATGTTCACCAGAGTTAAAACACAGTTCAATTACGGCACACAGTACCCGGTGGCAACGGGCACGAAATCCTGTTCGTGACGCCAGGAAAGAGAGCTGTGTCACCCAGGGGGAGTATAGGGGACTCGGTACCTTGTTTAGGAGGTCACGGCAGTCGGCTCCTGGGCCCGTACTCTAGGTCTCTCTTTAAAAAGCTCCTGGCCAGCCTGCAACAGGGCCTAGCTTCTGTGTCGTGCTGTTCCTTCACCTGTCGCTTGGTAGTAGGACCTTTTTCTGGCAACGACTATCCCTGGACACCGGGGCCTTCGTGGTTCCTAGTCCTGTCAAGGGTTTAGCTTCAGGTCAACCAGGGACTTGTAGTCCTCCTGGTATGCCGGTGAACCCTACTGGGTATAAAGGACCCTGTAGGCGAGTACCGAGCATTAACAAGCACATTCGCTCATCACTAACTCTAACCTTTTCAGGTGAACTTAATGAGACCTTCTCTAAACTTTTGAATGCACATGTCCAACTGTTCAATGTTTCAGGACTTTTTGCACAACTTGCTATTCTCTAACATGGAGCTTATTGGTAAAATTCACAACAGGTGTTTGATTCATGAATCGGCCAACATATTTTGGGGGTTCAATTAGGATCGGTATTTAAATTGTCCTCTTCATCGTGCTGTTCACATTTTGACATTATGAGACCAAGACAACACCTAACAATTGATCAACAGTACCTTGCCATTGCGAGGCTTCAAGCAGGATGTTCACAGTGGCCACTGAGCTTAGAGCATCAAAGAGTGTCATCAGCAGGTTGCAACAGAGATACAGAAAGACTGAAAGAGTTACAGAAAGGCAGAGAAGTGGACGTCCTTTGGCCACATCTCACATTGATGACTGTTTCATTGTGAACAATGCTCTTCGGAACCGAATGATGAGTGCCACACAACACATTTAAAGAAGGTCAGAGGCACCTAAGTGTCACGTTAGACTCTCGAAACTGTTTACATCAGTGTGATCTGCGTGCTAGATGACCTGCAAGTGTACCTGACCACACTATCAAGTGCCAGTGAGCATTTATGCTGGACGTGAAACCAGTGGGCCTCAGTGCTGTTCACTGATGAAAGTCGATTCACGCTGAGCTGAATACTTTGTGAATGTTACAGTGAGAAGCCCCTGCGGACACAGACAGCTTGGGGCCCCTGTGCAAGAAATATGTTTGGGCCTCCCTCCTTTTATGGCGACCAAGCTGACCAGGAACCGGAACCGCCAGCAGACTTCGGTGTCCCCACGATCACGCATGACGTCATTGCCCCCAGTCATGGGCATGCCGAGGTCAGCAGCTGGCCGTAAATTGGAGTGCAGGGAGCGGGTGGATCCCCTGCACTGCACTATATTTCAGCTGAATGCGCGTCCGAGAATACACATATAGCTGAAATATTCGCTGGTGTCAGTGGGCCACCCTCCACCTCGATACAGCTGCACTGGTAATTTGTCTGCCCCCAGGAAACCTCCTTAAGTGATATTTACCTTTACACATACTGTCTACAGCAGGGGTCCTCAAACTATGGCCCGAAGATTTTTATCCGGCCCGCCGGGCTGTGGGCGGAGGGGAGCGGCGTTAGCGCCCGCTCCCTCCCACTTGCTCAGGGTCCAGGCAGCCGGATACTTACCTCTCCCCGTGCCTCTGCAGATCCGCTGTCTTCCTGCTGTGTGCTCCCTGTGACGTCTCAGGTCAGAGGGTGCGGTGACGTCTTTCCACCGCGCCCTCCCCTGAGCCGTCACAGGCAGCGCAGAGCGGGAAGACGCCGGCGACGCTGGAGTCCAGACCCGAGTAGCGGCAGCAGGTGAGAAGTGAGGTGAGTATTTTTTTTTTTTTTTTAAATGTATGGAGGCATGGGGCATAATATTAGGGGTGACATCCTGCATGGGGCATAATATGGGGGGTGACATCCTGCATGGGGCATTAAATGGGGGGAGTGACATGCTGCATGGGGCATTATAAAGAGAGGGGAGTGATATCCTGCATGGTGCATTATAACGACAGGGGAGTGATATCCTGGTGGGGCATTATATGGGGGGGTGACATCCTGAATGGGGCATTATATGGGGGGGTGACATGCTGCATGGGGCATTATATGGGGGGTGACATCCAGCATGGGGCATTATATGGGGAGTGACATCCTGAATGGGGCATTATAAAGGCAGGGGAGTGATATCCTGCATGGGGCATTATATTGGGGGGTGACATCCTGCATGGGGCATTATATGGGGGGTGACATCCTGCATGGGGCATTATATGGGGGGGTGACATCCTGCATGGGGCATTATAAAGACAGGGGAGTGATATCTTGCATGGGGCATTATATGGTGGGAGAAAGGGACATCCTGCATGGGGCATTATATGGAGGGTGACATCCTGCATGGGGCATTATAAGGGGTGAACAGCCTGCATGGGGCATTATAAGGGGGAAACAGCCTGCCTATTGAGGACCTATGCTGCCTATTGGGGACATTAACCTGCCCATTGAGGACCTATACTGCCTATTGGGGACATTTACCTGCCTATTGGGGACATTTTCCTGCCTATTGGGGATCTATGCTGCCTATTGGGGACATTTACCTGCCCATTGAGGACCTATGCTGCCTATTGAGGACATTTACCTGACTATTGGGGACCTATGCTGCCTTTGGGGACATTTACCTGCCTATTGAGGACCTATGCTGCCTATTGGGGACCTTTACCTGCCTATTGAGGACCTATGTTGCCTATTGGGGACCTTTACCTGCCTATTGAGGACCTATGTTGCCTATTGGGGACATTTACCTGCCTATTGGGGACATTTACCTGCCTATTGGGGACCTATGCTGCCTATTGAAATACCGGTTGATTTAACTTTACTTGTTCTTCATTTTAAATATTGTATTTGTTCTTGTATTGTTTTTTACTTCATAATATGTGCAGTGTGCATAGGAATTTGTTCATAGTTTTTTAAAAAAATTATATTCCGGCCCTCCAATGGTCTGAGGGACAGTGAACGGGCCCCTGTTTAAAAAGTTAGAGGACCTCTGGTCTAAAGATATATATACACATAGATAGCTACTGTACACTCAGATACTACCATATATACAGTATATTGTACTGTGGTTATCTTTGGGTGAATACACACATACTGTACATACACAGATAATCTCAGTACATCAGTGCACAGAGATACATATAAACACTACACAGGTACATACAGTACACATACTTACATAAGATGTCCCTCTGGCAGGTGCATTCTCCCATCTTCGGCAGCTCCTTCCCGTTGGTCTTCTGTCCTCCATCAGCACTACTGGCCAGATCTCCAGCTGTCAGCCAGTCCTGTCTTCTCAATACATCCATGCAGTTAGTAAATCTGACACTAGCCTCCTGAGAAGTTCTGAGCAGCCTGACCCATAGTACCATCGGCCATCACATCAACCTCCTCTCCCTCCTGCAGCCACTTACCACCCCCTGTACTAAGTGGGATTTATTGGGGAACTGAGCCACTCAGGCAGCATTCACACTGCAGCTACTGCTTGTGAATGGGCCAGTGCAGCAGTTTTCCAATAAAGCCCCCTCAGGAGGGCAGGGGGGATTAATGTAATAGCTCATGAGAACATTGATCAGGCAGATCAGTTATAAGAACTGCTCACAAGGAAGGAGAGTTATCAGGTGTACTGACTGCTTGGAGGCTGTTCAGAGCTGCAGTCAGAGGCAGTGAAGAAACAGGAGACAGGATTGGCTGAGAACAGCAGCCATACTTACCAGGCCTGCTTCCTCCTGCCTGTGCCTGAATGCTAATAGGCCAGGCGAGTCCATGGGGCGTGTCCAGGAATCTCGAGCTCCTGCAGCATAGAACCAGCAGCACCAACTAAGAGGAGAGAAAAGGGCCCATTCTGACATATTTTGCGGAGTGCAGGCCCCTGTGTGACCGGAAATGAATCAGGTACGGGCCTCTTCCTCTCCTCTTAGTGGAGATGTTGCCGCTGGCTCTATGTGACAACCAGACATTGCAGCAGCTGATCGGGCCCCCTCTCCTTTGGGGCCCCTGTACGCTTCTACTTAAATGCCCTACTTTCATGATAAAATATCACTGTAGCGTGAACTTTTTACATTTTACATAAATTTCGCCCGAAAATCAAATATCCCTAACTTTTTGTGAGTAATGTATATTTAACACTGTGTATCTATAATTACCCCATCACAAGTACTGATCTACTGGATTTATCCTGACTTGATTAACTGTTAATGTCTTAAATCTTCTTGAGGATAATAGGTCAACGACATGCTCTGTTGATTGGTTTTTAAGTATTGACTGGTTCTGGTTGGTGGTGGTCTGAGTTGGATAGGCCCTACTAGGGGACACCAGGGCCAGCCATCGTTGAGCGGGGGCGCTATTTGCAAACTTAGAGTGGACGAAACGCATTGTGACCTAATACGCACTATTACTGTACTGGAGGAACGTTATACTCCAATGCACTTTAATACTGGATTATATTTAAAGACAAAATACCACTAGAGGATATTAAGACCTGGTAAACCTGGACACAAATCTTATTGGGGCATATAAGGACGCCCTTTATCTCTGCCTGGGTTTATAATTGTGATATTGTAATCCAGCAAGTAGTTAGAGGAGTTATACAGAGGCAGGCAGACTCCTTATTTCAGTAGATATCTTATTGGGAGACCTTTCTATAATGCAGTAATGCTGGTGCTGTACAGAGGATGGAGGATTCATATATCCAGGCAGATCAGGGGGAGAGAGAGAAATAGACACAATATATTCATCCTCCCTCAGACAACCTGGACTTGATAGTTGCAACTTTGTCTCCACCCATGGGAGATTTACACTGACACCATGAATCCTCACAGAGGCTGTGTGCCCACGATGTGTTTTTTAAGCGTTTCCTCAGTGGCAAAAATGCCGCAGAAAAACTTAAAAAATGCATGGTAGAAGGCCTGCCATGTCCCCAATGATAATCCACATGTGCTGTGCACATGCTGCGGAAATTTATCATTGCGGAAAAAAATGCAGCACTACCAATTGTTTTGTGGAAGCGCTGTGTTTTCGCCGCCATTGACTTGCATTGGAAAGCATGGATTACGCATTACTGTATATGTAGATGCGCATTCCATGCGTTCTAATGTGCGGATGACACCCAGGTCTAGAGGAGAGGAGAATCTCCTCCGGACCCGGGTACCATAGAACCTGTGAAAAACAGAATAAAATAAAAAATAAATGTTATATTTACCTTCTGACGGCGCCCGCTCTCCTTGTCTTCGCTTGCCGGCAGCTCGCGATGGACTGGAGGACCTGCGCTGACGCCATAGTCATGTGACGGGTCACGCGACGCTGACGTCAGCAGGTCCTTCAGTGTACCGCGATCTGCCGGCAAGGGAGAACGGAGGGAAGCAAGACACCGGGGGCCACCGGAAGGTAAGTATATATTTATTTTTAAATTTTTAAACATTCTTTACGGTCACACTATATAAATCCACGCTGTTTGCATAGATTTATATAGTGTGACCAAGCTGACAAGCACTTTCCAAGTGATGCTAAAATCGCTTGGAAAACGCTTGTCAACCCGCATTCGGAAATGCATGTGAAGAACGCTTCACATCCGAATGTCCCTGGCAGGAAAAACGCATGTACAATCCGCATGTACAATCCACATGTATAATCCGCATGTACAATCCACATGTACAATCTGCATGTACAATCCGCATGTATAATCCACATGTGCAATCCACATGTATAATCCGCATGTACAATCCGCATGTATAATCCGCATGTACAATCCGCATGTACAATCTGCATGTACAATCCGCATGTATAATCCACATGTGCAATCCACATGTATAATCCGCATGTACAATCCGCATGTATAATCCGCATGTACAATCCACATGTACAATCTGCATGTACAATCCGCATGTATAATCCACATGTACAATCTGCATGTACAATCCGCATGTACAATCCACATGTATAATCCGCATGTACAATCCGCATGTACAATCTGCATGTACAATCCGCATGTATAATCCACATGTGCAATCCACATGTATAATCCGCATGTACAATCCACATGTACAATCCGCATGTACAATCTGCATGTACAATCCGCATGTATAATCCACATGTACAATCCGCATGTACAATCTGCATGTACAATCCACATGTATAATCCGCATGTACAATCCACATGTACAATCCGCATGTACAATCTGCATGTACAATCTGCATGTACAATCCGCATGTACAATCCGCATGTATAATCCGCATGTACAATCCACATGTACAATCTGCATGTACAATCCGCATGTACAATCCGCATGTACAATCCACATGTACAATCTGCATGTACAATCCGCATGTACAATCCACATGTACAATCCGCATGTACAATCCGCATGTACAATCCACATGTAGAATCCGCATGTACAATCCACATGTACAATCTGCATGTACAATCCGCATGTACAATCCACATTTACAATCCGCATGTACAATCCACATGTAGAATCCGCATGTACAATCCGCATGTACAATCCACATGTAGAATCCGCATGTACAATCCACATGTACAATCTGCATGTACAATCCGCATGTACAATCCACATGTACAATCCACATGTAGAATCCGCATGTACAATCCACATGTACAATCTGCATGTACAATCCGCATGTACAATCCGCATGTACAATCCACATGTACAATCCACATGTAGAATCCGCATGTACAATCCACATGTACAATCTGCATGTACAACCCGCATGTACAATCCACATGTAGAATCCGCATGTACAATCCACATGTACAATCTGCATGTACAATCCGCATGTACAATCCGCATGTACAATCCACATGTACAATCCGCATGTACAATCCGCATGCGTTTTTTCTGCCAGGGGAGATGCAGAAACGCTCAGAAAAAAATCCGGAGTATTTCTGCATCGTGGGCACATAGCCTTACAGTGTAATTGTGAGCTGTAATATTCTGCTCATAGATAAGGATGGGACTGATATAATAATATACAGAGCGGCACAATAAGTGGTATATACAGCCAGCAGTAATATCACCAGCCGTGTATAATATCCACACTGCACCTATGACGTAGTATTGGTATCATTGCCATATATTATTATCCAGCAGACAGTATGGCACTATGGGTGATTAATAGCTGGATAGACTTTCACATAGCACGGTGGAATTGAATAAAAACTATTTTAATATTGTAAATAAAAGTTATATTTTATCTTAATAGTTCACCTAATTCAGTGATATATTTTAATATTTCTGAGTTTAATAAGTCTTCTTTCAGTGATAACTATTTCTTGGACACTTACACAAAGCATTAATATTTTCTAGACGGTAATTCTACTATCTAGATAGCAGAAAGGAGGCATTATTACTATGTAAGGGGCACAGTGGTGGGCATAAGTATGTGGGGCAGTAACAGGAGCACTGCTATCATACCACACAGCAGGTGCAGTATAGTAACACATACGCATCAGCGGCTCAGCATTGTGGTATCAGCAGGGTGAGGAGATTGTGCAGGTCATTAATAGATGGGGACGGTGCTGGAAATTTGAGAAGTCAAATAGATCTTTGTAGACAAGTCATGTCTGGAAGAAGCTGTCATATCGGTCTGGGCCAGATGGAAAAGATGGGAAAAGTGAATCTATATATACTTATATACCCTATACACAATCTATAACTGTAGTGTAATCTTTTAATGTATTCCGCAGGCCTGTTATCTACCACTATATGGTCACCATGTGGCAGTAATATTGCTTTGGTTTTTGTAGAGATTTATTTTCAGTAACAGCCGGTCATCTGCTGAGATTCCCCTATACACACAGTTAGGGTGTGCAACCGTAGTTGCAACAAGGTTACCTAGTTAGGACCCATTCAGATGTGTCACCTCCCCTATGCTGAACCCTTGGCTACACCTCTGGTGGGGTGTGACTGCTGGGACCCCCATAATCTACAGCACAGAATCCAGCTTGTTCTTGTGCATAGAACTGAAATAGAGATCCACTAAGGAAAAAGCATCTGAGTTCTTCTTCTGAGTTCTTCTTCTGGTGGATTCCGCATGGATCCCTAATAAAAAGCACTCAATAAAAATTTAAATGATCGCATGTGTTCAATGTAAAAACAATTTGCTGTGTATACTGTATGTTTGAGTCTTTTTCAACATTTTCTTTCCACTTTTGGCTTTAAAATTTATGAAATGGATAATGGAAGTGATTTGTTCATTCTGCTGGTGGCTTTTGTTTAGAAGACCCTCACTACTTTATACATAGTTAACAAAAAAAGATGCCAACTGCAAAAATTACAAATAAAGATTACTGAGGAAAAACACCGTCTACATTTTCCTGAAACATCTTCCTATAGAAAAACCTCAGTGGGCATGCTGGTGTCTATAAAGTAATATGTGCACGCACCCTTAGGAATAACAGAACCTCTGGTCATCTCCTCCACTCTTGGCCGGGGGTTTAGAGGATTACTGGGAGATATAGAACCAATCTTCACCTGTTTGGTGTCCAACCCATCAGACATTTATGACAAGTATGATATTGATATGCCACTAATGGCACTATTATTCAATTATATTCAAAAGGACATTATTCAATTTTATATTTTGATTTATAGATATTTTTTAATTAAGCATTGATGGAAAGGATGAAGAGATGTTCATGGAGAGGCCTTCAGCTTTTGAAGATGTATCTTGAAGGCCACAGGTAGATGTACAAGTCCTTCCATACAGGTACAGCATTGATGGAGGATGTGCTGCACGTTCTTCAGGGAGCTAGATGTCGGGGTTTTCTGTCCTTGAGATGTCTATAGTGCCCTGTTTACAGCAGGCAAAAATGTAGCTTTCTCTGACAGCGCGAGCAGCCCGGCACAATCCACGCCGGCAGGATGATATCATCCGGCGGAAGAGAGAACCTATGAGAAAAGATGTAAAACTGATGTAAGTAATGGAAGTCCATATGACAGGATACTACTGTGGTGTCACTGTGGGAGGACGGGAGGGGAATCTTCTCCATACAGAGGTACGGGATCAGTGTCAGTCATCATACATGTGACAATCCCACCACTGACAGATAACATCTGCTCCACATGAATCCTTCTCACTGACATCATACAACATGGAGCTTATTGTCACACTTACCTCGCCTACGTTCCCCCTCTTCTACTTTCTCAGTTTTGTCTTGTTTTCTCAGCTTTAGAAAAAATGTTCTTCTCTTCTGAACAGGAGATTCTAATGAAAAAGTCAGAAACAGATGTTGATTATAAACTTCTAAAAGATTAGCTTTGTGTCTATATAGAGTTATGTAAACTGACTAATATGCACATTACACTTTTGCATTATAGGCTATAATAGGATTTCCTATAAATCTGTACATACCTGACACTGAGGACGAGGATGAGGATGACTCGCTGGTTTTAGCAGGAAAACACTGATTGTCATCATCAGTTTTGGAAGAAGAAATCTCTCTCTGCCTGATTAGAAGAAGAAAGACAAGTCAATTACAAGGAAAAACAATAGAAAAATGGAAAAGCAGCTGTCTGTAAGGCCAATTAGGACTCCATGAAGGGGGCACCCTGCTCAGGACCCCATTCTACCAGCAAGAATGGAGTCTAACTAGTAATATTGGCCAAAGTGAACTGGAAATGAATAGTGGGTCACATTGATCAGTTGTTACTGCAGTGTTATCACAAGCCAGATCCGCAGAGATCAGCAATCATGGGGCGGTGGATGCTGGATTTAGATTTATGTTACTTGTGTCTTTTATTTGGATCTGACATATATCAGAACTGAATCTCATAATAATGATAATAATCTACTTACATGTCTGAGCGTTTTTTGCTGTTCTCTGGGGAACACTCTGAAGATGACATAGGCTTCTCTTCATTGTTCATTATCCCGGTATTGGTGGGATATAGCTAAAATGAATGGAGAAATATAAAATAGATTTATTTTTAAACTTTTTTCTAATTATAGGTTTTAGGCCATATGCACACATTGAGTATTGGTGAGTTTTTTATCTCAGTATATGTAAGCCAAAACCAGGAGTGGGTGAAAAATACAGAAGTGGTGACGTGTTTCTAATAAACTTTTCCTCTCCCTGTCCCACTTAATATTTTGGCTTACAAATACTGAGGTAAAAAACTCATCAAACACTCATTGTGTGCACATGGCCTTATACATTTTATTCGTGACATACTTACTTTAGAAAATCTTTCAGAAGATGATACAAAATTCTGGACTTCTGTCCAGTCATTGTCCCCACTTGTGTCGCCCTCATCTGAATCAGTATGTTTGTATGTTCTAGAGCGAGCTGCAAAATACAATTATTATCAGAGATAATTAGTATAAGACCAGTCACGAGGTTATGACTAATTGTCACATAAAATGAATGACAAGACACACAGCAGTTTCCTGTAGATGATGTCTCATTTTACTTACTGGTAAAGTAGCGAGTGTCCTCATCTGACTTTAGATTAGGAACAAACAGGGGCTTCTGACTTAGAATGTTGTCAAAGTCTAAGTAACGCAGAAATTGATGAAATTTGACCTCATTTGCTCCTTCTGGAAATGGAAGACAAGAAAGAAAGTGATACAGTAATTGTCAGAGAAATTGCTCCACATCTATATAGTTTATGCTAATCTAAACTGAAGATGTAACGGAAATGTACTGAAGGTAGGTATAGAGGTCATAGAGGTGTAATAAGTCAAAAATAATACTATTATAATATTACCTGTCCCAAGTCTATGTGTTGGATTTTTTCTCAGCAGCTCAGTTATGATGCCCCGAGCATCGCGGGGAGGAGAGTATTTATCATATGTCCAAGTTATATCATCTGTTATATAAAAAACAAATATTAGAAGAAATAGAACCTCTTTATTTTCAGAAACATCAGTTTCCTTAACAAAGCTGGGAACTAACCCACAGAATCAAGCAAACCAAATAACTGTGAGATCACATAGCATTCAGATGATTTTACTTACCCCTGAGGATACTGTGATAAATCTCCCGTTTGGAAGCTCCATTAAATGGTGTAAATCCATAAAGAAATTCATATAGGATGATCCCTATTGACCACCAGTCAACAGGTCTTCCATATCCTTTCATTAAGATGACTTCTGGAGCTACGTATATAGGGGTGCCAACAGCCTGGAAACCAACAGAACAATGAGATGATGATCAATAAATATAATTGCGACAAACGACATCATAGAAAACATTTTCTAGATGAGAAATTATCAGAGAAGGAGAAAGAGGTGAGATTTGTGAAGTAGAAGATCCTGTAAGTAAAGCTGACCTCACTATCAAGGAACTCGCTGGTGATGTGCTCAAATGGAGCCTGGTAGATGTCTGATGTTGGTCTCATGAGGCCGAGTTTGGAAAGCCCAAAATCAGTAACTTTAATATGTCCTGTTGATGCTATCAGGAGGCTGTGAAAAAAAGATGGTGTCAGCCCCAAGTAATAACTCATAGACTATGTAATAAACTCAAACTTTCTTCCCCTATATTATATTACAGGGGTCACTTACTTCTCAGGCTTAAGGTCTCTGTGCACCACACCATAGTTGTGCAGGTATTCAACAGCAAGAATTGTTTCCGCAATATACATACGGGCCAGGGGGACAGGTAAAGCACCCCTGTACTTCAAAAGCTTGCCACAGTCTCCTCCTACAGGAGAAAGCAGATATGACAGGTGATGTTGTGTTACAATGTAAATTACACATCATGAGGGTGAATATATATAAGGTGCTAGGATTAAGCCGATGTGGGCTGGATATAGATACAATGAATGTGTCCTACCTGGTACATACTCCATAACCATACAGAGATGAAGCTTAGTAGGAAAGGAGCAGAACATGGAGGCCACAAAGGGACAATCAGCAAAGATTGAGATGTCTCTTTCCAGAAAGGCCCGTTCCAGTTCCTCTGGGTCTTTCAGATTCTGCTTGTCCATTTTCTTCATAGCGCATACTTGTTTTGTGTCTTTATGGCGCACTAAGTGGACGGCTCTGAAGTGGAGGAAAATCCAAGATTTATTATGAATTCTTACTAACAATGAGTCTATAGACCTCATCAAGTGATCTCCTGTACTAATGCTCAATACTAGATGTGCGTCCGTCACTAGAAATCAATGTCTAGAATTACATAAAATAACGCCCCATAAATGATCACCAATGGGGGATCCTCATCCACGTTACATCCTACCTGACCTGAATAGTGACAGATGTGGACAGTGATGTGGACTCATATAATTTGTCTATGGGAACATTACATGGGCAGGTCACAGAGACATAGGCATTGTTATAAGGAGCCCTGGGAAATAAATATTACAGCAAAATAAAGCTCACCCAAAAGATCCAAAGCTGATCAGTTTGATCAGTTTATAGTCGTTCTTACAAGGAAGTCTCAAAGGGTTTAATGATCCAATCAAGGCCTTAAAAGGAAAAAGAAATGACAATAAGACATTGAATCTGCAGGAGAATAAAAGCCCCAGATGCAGGAAGGTCTCACTTCTATATGGTGTCCTCACTGATTACACTGCAGCAGAAGTAGAGGATGTGATACAAGCCGGACCCTCCACAGACACTATTATTTTATAGGGGGATATCCCCCATACACATATATCATTGTACTGGAGGGGAGGATAAGGTACATCACCCAGAGGGGGCAGAATAATAATAATGCTATCATCACATACAATAGGTCTGATCTACATGAAGAACCGCGCTATCCCATTATCATATGGGATATAATATGGGATGTGTAACTCACACCCGTCATCTGATAATCTACAGACGTCCCTCTGATACTTACACTGGCAGATTCCTGGATGATCTCTGGTGTCTCACATATTCCACCATCAGAATCTTCCTGCTCAGTTATTCCTGAAATAATGATAAAATAATGAAGAGACGTCATGTATTACTCTATATCAGCACTTACTATATAACACATCCATGTAATAAAGGAAATGACAAGACCCCTGTACATGGAATAATACTGGGTATATGGATATTCTACACACTGTATATAATTATGGCATATCTATATATACTGTACTATAAATGTGATCCAGTCACAACAATGACATGAGAAGAGCCCAGAGGAGAGGAGCAGAATTACATGAGCCCCTCCATTATAGTCTATAGGGGGCTCATGAGCCATCAGCGGCCTCAAACCGAGGATGAAGAGTAAATCTCCATATTCTCTGCCGTTCTCTATAACTTGATATTAGAATGTAGAATATTAGATGATCGGCTTACCTTCCATCAGATCAGGGTTTAGCCCCGGCTGACAGGTATCAGGTTCAGCAATATTTAGGTTTTGCCCCTCTTCGGAGTCGCCTTCTGATGTTTCCTGATGGATATAATATATACAAATAATATAACAGACGGACTATACGCAGACGCTCGCTCCAGTAAACCCACATTCATATATAAGGGACTTGAATCTACCACTGTTCTCTAATATCTTCTATCAGAACTGGAGCATTTACCGGAAGGAAGATTGTGATGATCGAGCGAGACAGAGGTGGAAATACAAACTCTGCACCGCTGAGTACAAACTGCCATCACAGGTGATGGAGCCGCAGAGACAGGCGGCCATAAAATGTCCTGTGTCTGCCTGGAGCGGACAGGAAGGCCTCTAACATCACACATCTGACCTTCTGCTACATGACGGTAATCTGGAGAAGATCAGACAACAAGGACATGAGATATAGAAGATGGTGGATCCTTACCAGACGCTCCAGTGAGTAGGTCGGATACTCCAGTACAAGCAGGACATTTTGGGCCAGTTGTTTAATAAAGGCCAATTCTCCACTGTGGGATTTTTCTTCGGCCTATAGAAATGAGAACAACAAAGAAAGGAAAATCTTGAGAGAACGTGCAGAATGGAGGAGGCCATTTATATCACCAAACATGTTATTCCTGCCATCTGTACAGCAAATACTAGTAAGTATCTGCACAGCAACTAATGTAGCCTGAACACCCTATTACAGCTCCCCGGGTATTCTTATCTGGGTATTTGGTAAAGGTTAAACTTAAACTTGTATTCCATTAATATCGTCTATTATTATTATTTTTCTATGATTTGTGCAGATTGTCTGCTACTTACCTGCTGTACTAATGTCCAGATGTTCTGCTGTAAATGCTCAAGATATTCTGAGCTTATTCGACCTTGGTGGTATTTGGTCAGGCAATCTCTCACTTGCTCCATAACCAGCCGGTAAGTGAAGCTGAGGACGCCATCGGGTAGTGGTAGCACAAAGTCAGGGTCATAGGTGGTAAGAATGCCCTGGAGTAGTGCTAACACCTGAAGTCTGTCTGGAGGAATTCCAGACATTTCAACAATCCAAAATAAATTCAAGCGCAGTCAATATGTGAATAGCTATGCAGCTGATCACTGACAACAATGACACCAGGGTATCAAAGTGACGATGGGAGTGTAAACACTTGTGTAAGTTCTGATGTTTAATTGTGATGTCATAATGATGTCAGAATGGAATCTTGTGTTCTTACCTTAAAGGGGCATATGACCTTATAAGGAAATTGCCTAGCTTCCCTTAAGAAGGCAACAATATAGGCTGAGCATCAGTAACATGCAGATATGGAGGAGAGAGCCATGGGTGCTGCAAGTTTTTATCCGAAGTTCAGGACAATTACCTCTCTCAGCTGGTAGATGAACCAACCAGGAGAGGTAATCTGCTGGATCTGGTGCTGTCAGATAGATCAGATACAATTTCAGATATACAGGTCAGGAATAGTGTTGAGCGAGCATGTTCTATTAACCCCTTCGCTGAGTACGCTCGGGTCGAGCTCCGAGTATTTATAGCTGCTCGGTGATATGGTTGAATCGCTCCCGTGTGCATGATTTGCAACTGTTTGACAGTTTTATTACATGTGAGGAATGTCTATTTCTTACACATTCCTCGCATGTAATAAAACACGTCATGGTAATTTGGGATATCGAACATAAATAGGGCATGTTTAAGGATATACTACTAGAATCCTGTAGAAAACTTATACCCTCTGGTAATAAAATGTCCAGGAATAAAAATAAACCATTATGGATAAAAAAGACAGTTCAAAGTGTAATAAGACAAAAACAAAGGGCATTCAAAATCTTGAAGGCCGAGAATACAGAAATAGCATTTCAGGAGTATGAAGATTTCAACAACAAATGTAAAAAAGAAATCAAGCTAGAAAAGTTATCTACTGAAACACAATCGCCCCAAAATTCATAAATATATTAATGCCAAAAGGAAAAAAACGGACCATACAAAAGACGATAATAACAAGATAATTGAGCTCAGTAATTGACAGACGGCTGAATCTCATATTCTTAGACTCTCTTGTAATGGGGTTGATGCCACAAGATTGGAGGATAGCTGACGTGGTTCCGATATTTAGCAAAGGTAAGAAGGTGGATCCAGGTAACTACCGTCCAGTATGTCTGATATCGGTAGTGTGCAAAGTTTTTCAGGGCATCATAAGAAGTGGCCTGCAGAAATATATTGCAGATAATAATACATGGTGGGCCATTTCTATGGATACACCTAAATTTAATGGGAATGGTTTGTGATATCAACTTCTTGTTTGTGGCACATTAGTATATGGGAGGAAGAAAACTTTTCCAGATGGGTGGTGACCATATCTTCACAGTATAGACAATTGCCTTCAGATGACCCCAAAGATAAAAGTCAGGGGGTCAGATCGGGAGACCTTGGTGGCCATTCAACTGGCCCACGACGACCAATCCACTTTCCAGGAACTGTTTAAGTAGGAATGCTCGGACCTGACACCCATAATGTGGTGGTGCACCATCTTGTTGGAAAAACTCAGGGAACGTGCCGTCTTCAGTGCATAAAGAGGGCAACAGATCATCTTGCAGCAAATTCAGATATCCAGTGGCATTGAGGTTTCCATTGATGAAGAATGGCCCCACTATCTTTGTACCTTAAGTGGTCATAAACTGGTAAAAAAATCATGAAAGAATAAAGTTACGTTAAAACCAAGCACACCATTGTTTTTCTTATGCAATTCTCAATAAGTTTGATCTGTCACATGACCCTCTTCCCATTGAAAAAAATAAAATTGGATCCAGACTTGAAAATGGCCGCCATGGTCACCACCCATCTTGAAAAGATTTCCCCCTCCCATATACTAATGTGCCACAAACTGGAAGTTGATATCACCAACCATTCCATATAAATGGCCCACCCTGTATAATAACTCACAACCAGCATGGATTCATGAAAGATAAATTGTGTCTAACTAACATGTTGGGTTTCTATGAGGAGGTAAGTGCAAATCTGGATGCTGATAATGCGGCTGATGTGATTTATCTGGACTTTGCAAAGGCATTTGATACTGTACCACATAACAGCCTTATACTGAAGCTACAGAAGCAAGGAATTGCGGGAAATATATGCAGATGGGTAAGGAACTGGTTAAGGCCACGTGCACACACTGAGTATTTGTTGAGTTTTTTACCTCAGTATTTGTAAGCCAAAACCAGGAGTGGGTGATAAATATAAAAGTGGTGACGTGTTTCTATGATACTTTTCATCTCATTGTTCCACTTTTGATTTTGGCTTACAAATACTGAGGTTAAAAATATACCAAATACTCAACGTGTGCACGTGGCCTAAAAGACAGGAAACGAAGAGTCTTTGTAAATGGTACTTTTTCTAAATGGGACATAGTCAGCAAGGTGGACCGCAGGGATCTGTCCTAGGACCGATTCTTTTTAATTTTTTGATTAATGACCTTGGAGATGGGATTGAGAGTAAAGTGTCAGTTTTTTGCTGACAACACCAAACTATGTAGGATATTAAAAACTGATCTTGACATTACGATATTGCAGAATGATCTTGATAAGATGACTGAATGGGCAAACACTTGGCAAATGAGGTTTAATGTAAATAAATGTAGAGTAATGCACCTAGAACGGAGTAATCCTAATGCTGCATGTACAATAAATGGGAGTATACTCAGGACTACAGAACAGGAGAAGGACTTGGGTGTTCTGGTTACAAGTAAGCTGAGCAGCAGTACTCAAGGTCAAGCAGCAGCCACAAAAGCAAGCTAGATTTTATGGTATTTAAAAAGAGAGAAAAAATCCTGCGATACCAATGTTTTGTTACCCCTTTATAAATCACTGGTGAGGCCACATCTAGAATATGGGATCCAGATTTTTACTCTATATTTTAAAAATAATATTCTGAAGTTAGAGTCATTTCAAAGGTGGAGAATTAGATTGTTAAACGGGATGGAAGGCCTCTCATATGATGAGAGGTTGGAAAAGTTGGGCTTGTTTAACTTAGAAAAAAGACGCCTCAGAGGAGATATCATTTATATGCATAAATCCATGTGTGGTCAGTAGAGGGGGCTAGCACATGACTTATTGCTTCTAGAACCCATACTAAGGACCAGGGGGCACTCATTACAGGTGGAAGAAAGGCGATTCTGGCGGCTAAACAGGAAAGGGTTCTTTACAGTCAGAGCAGTCAGACTGTGGAATGCCGACCACAAGAAGTAGTAATGGTCGACACTATAACAGCTTTTATACAAGGGCTGGATGACTTCCTCAGCAGAAATGACATTGTGGAATATAGATAATTTAGTGACAAAGAATGTAAATTGGTGGAGAAAGGCAGAACTTGATGAATACGAGTCTTTTTTTAACCTATGTAACTATGTAATAATAAGAAATTCTGATTTTGGTGATAAAAGAAGCATTTTTACCGTGAGAACAGGGTTAGACTGGGACTGCATCTAGCCCTGGCATATGAAGCACAGACCCATGCTGCTCTCCCACACCCACTTCCAAAGATGGGGATCTCTATTACAAATATGACCCTGCCGACCATTGGAGAAAACCAAAATTTTCTATTCCCAATAGCATATACTAGGATGGGGGAGCATATATCATGATGGGGGCGCATATGCCAGGATGGGGGAGTATATATCAGTAACTGCGTTGTTGAGGGCACGGCTAATGTTCTGGGACATGTGCTTGTGTAATGCGGGAATGGGACACCAGAAGAAATAGTGGTGGCTGGGGACGAAGTACCGAGGGATGGCCGCTGCCAGAAAGCTTCCATCTCCATGAGCCTAAAAGGCAACATTTTGAGAGAAAGCATTCACAAAATGTGAGAGTTTAGTGGTGTGGCCAGTGGGGCGTTGGTTGCATATTTGCACTTGCATTCCAAGGACTGGGGTAGGGACAACTGAACGCTGCGCTGGGACGTGGTTGCTGATGGTGCTAGTTGCGAGTGTGCAATGACAGGTGCAGGGTGGGCGGCATCTTCGCATTCGCAATGGACAGGGGATTGGCTTGCACACACAACAGAGGAACAAGCAGTGATGTCACCCGCAGACACTATTTCTGGACCCTGGGATTTGGCCCACCTAGTCGGTTGCTTTGCTGTCATGTGCCTGAGCATGCTGGTGGTGGTCAGGCTGCTAGTTTTGCTACCCCTGCTGATACTGGCCTGGCAGATGTTGCAAATGGCCTTTTTGGGGTATCTAAACAGTCTATTAAAAAACAACCAGAATCGGAAAGACCTAACAGTTGTACTGGCAACTTCCTTCGTGTTGGTGTTTCGGGGAACGGTTGCCTGCCTTGTGTCTGTGGCCACCACATAGCTTGTTCCTGCCTGTTGTGGTGCTACGCCTCCCTCCCCCTGTGTGCTGCTCTCCTCGCTCTGCATGTCACCTTGCCTGGTTGGGTCAGTGACTTCATCGCTCACCACCTCGTCTTCCACTACCACACCCTGGTCCTCCTCTTGACTTTCTGGCAATTGTGTCTCATCATCATCCACCTCTTGTGACAGTAATTGCACTTTCCCACCGACGCCTTTGTGTGACCGTGGCTGCTCAAATATTTGAGCATCGCTACATGCGATCTCCTCCTGCCCCGCTTGAAGCTAGCAGTGCAAGAGGCCCGAATCTATAAATGGAAAAGTGAACAGCTCTTGACAGTATCCAAGTGTGGGATCAGTTGTCTCCAGGCATGGTGGGAGGAAGAGGGATCAGGGTGAGGAATATGCGGTCCAGACTCACGGCTACTGATATTTGACCATGTGGGACAAAGGGTGGTGGTGGCAAATTGACTGGAAGCATTATCGACTATCCAACCAACAACCTTTTAACACTGATCTGGGTTCAATAGTGGTGTGCTGTGGTCCCCTAGTTATTGGGACAGGAATGTCAGGAGTAGTATAGAATTCATATAATCCATCAAACTAAATCTGACAGGTGCCCCGCCCCTATCAAAGTGTATCAAACTGTCTAACCCCTCCCCTTTTTTGCAGAGCGTGACCCCGTCCCTATGCCCTAATGAAATTCATAGTGTTATATTAGTGTATCAATTAAAATTGATAGGGTGCATTATCAAATCATTTAATTTTGATTCATTGATTTGATAATGTTACTATCAATTAATTGCCCGATTATTATTAACATGTTGTTGTACTGCACAATAAATTTGATTTGATAGTGGCATATTATGTATGACAGTATCAAATTTGGTGTGTTACTATCACAATTAATTGATCCATATTATACGGTGATGTGATTCACAATATGATATGGCAGTGTGATTCTCCAATTTTACATTCAAATGAAATTGGTCGGGCATATTATATATATGGCCAAGTTATAACTACTCCCAAGTATTAAAAGTATGCACTTTATACAGTTTGTGAAAAAAATGAAAGACGCTTTATAAGTTTTAATGATTTTATTAAAAAATAGAATGTATCAGACATATCACATTTCAGCCAAATTACAGAGGGATATAAGGCATTACAATAACATGAGGTAGCAAGTGTTCATAATATACAGTACAGACCAAAAGTTTGGACACACCTCATTTAAAGATTTTTCTGTCTTTTCATGACTTTGAAAACTGTACATTCACACTGAAGGCATCAAAACTATGAATTAACACATGTGGAATTATATACTTAACAAAAAAGTGTGAAACAACTGAAAATATGTCTTATATTCTAGGTTCTTCAAAGTAGCCACCTTTTGCTTTGATGACTGCTTTGCATGCTCTTGGCATTCTCTTGATGAGCTTCAAGAGGTAGTCACCGGAAATGGTTTTCACTTCACAAGTGTGCCCTGTAGTGTTGAGCGAGCACTAAAATTCTCGGGTGCTCGAAGCTCGGGCCGAGCTCACCGTGATACTCGGGTGCTTGACCCGAGCAACGAGCCCAATGTTAGTCTATGGGAGAGCCGAGCATTTTTGCGGCGGCACCCCCGGCAGTCTGTAGAAAGCCTAAAAAGTGCCCAAAACTATAGTGACAGTGTTCAAATGACATGTTGACAGTATGGGGATCGCCCCAGGAAGCATTTCTGACCCCCAGGTCACTGCTGTCAACAACGTGGTCAGAGGTATTAAGCCACTTTCACTGGCTCACAATAAAACATTCAAAAACGAAACTGAAACTGTTTTCCTGTGAAATATGTTAAGGAACATCCTTTCCAGTTTAAAGACTTGTGTATAAGGTAAAATAAATAACCAAAAGCAAAAATACTCCTCCACACTTTGGGCTATGTTCACAAGTAGCATTTTTTATGCATTTTTGTACTTTTGTATTGCTTTCAACCGTGACAAATGCATTCACCGGGAAATGTCATTTTAACATTTTACAACCTTATCTGGTGTTTTTGGGGAAAAAATACCAAAAGGTTAATAAGATGGGTATTTGTACAGTCTGACTGAGGAAAAAAAAAATAAGAGGATTTAGATGAAAAATAAAGGATTTTTCTTGGCTCCTGAGACCTGGGGCTAAGTCTAGCAATTTGAGCAGCAGCAGCACACAGGACTGTAATGCAGTGTTTGTTGGTATAACCACTGTGTCTCCTATACAGCCTGCCTGCCTGCCTGATATCTGTGATGGATATTAGTCCTCAGAAGGAATGTTTGTTTGATTTTGCAGGCTTTAGAGACCCTTCACTACCTGTTTCGCAGTATAAATCTCTCCTTAGCTCAGTAGCACTCTCCCTACACTGTCTGATCCGGAGCGACTGTGTCCAAGATGGCGGTGCCCGGTTTTAAATACTCGAGGTGACGCTGTGCGGCCAGCCGATCACTGTAATGCCCACGACCAACGTGGATGCGGCATTACAGTGACTGGCTGGCAATCCCTGCATGTTCATTGGCTCTGTAAAGAGCGCCAAACATGCAGGGCAGAGACCCGAGCTCCCGCCCGAGTAACCCGAAAATGCTCGGTGCTCGCCGAACATCCTGAGTAATGAGATGCTCGGGCGAGTATCGAGTAGTGTCGAGCATGCTCGCTCAACACTAGTGCCCTTTCAGGTTTAATAAGGACTGCCCCAGGAAAGGAAGACCAAGAGTCACCTTTGCTTCTGAGGATAAGTTTATCCGCGTCACCAGCCTCAGAAATTGCAGGTTAACAGCAGCTCAGAATAGAGACCAGGTCAATGCCACACAGCGTTCTAGCAGCAGACACATCTCTTCAACAACTGTTAAGAGGAGACTTTGTGCAGCAGGCCTTCATGGTAAAATATCTGCTAGGAAACCACTGCAAAGGACAGGCAACAAGCAGAAGAGACTTGTTTGGGCTAAAGAACGCAAGGAATGGACATTAGACCAGTGGAAGTCTGTGCTTTGGTCTGATGAGTCCAAATTTGAGATCTTTGGTTCCAACCAATGTGTCTTTGTGTGACGCAGAAAAGGTGAACGGATGGACTCTACATGCCTGGTTCCCACTGTGAAGCATGGAGGAGGAGGTGTGATGGTGTGGGGGTGCTTTGCTGGTGACACTGTTGGGGATTTATTCAAAATTGAAGGCATACTGAACCAGCATGGCTACCACAGCATCTTGCAGCGGCATGCTATTCCATCCGGTTTGCGTTTAGTTGGACCATCATTAATTTTTCAACAGGACAATGACCCCAAACACACCTCCAGGCTGTGTAAGGGCTATTTGACCAAGAAGGAGAGTGATGGGGTGCTACGCCAGATGACCTGGCCTCCACAGTCACCAGACCTGAACCCAATCGAGATGGTTTGGGGTGAACTGGACCGCAGAGTGAAGGAAAAAGGGCCAACAAGTGCTAAGCATCTCTGGGAACTCCTTCAAGATGGTTGGAAGACCATTTCTGGTGACTACCTCTGGAAGCTCATCAAGGGAATGCCAAGAGTGTGCAAAGCAGTCATCGAAGCAAAAGGTGGCTACTTTGAAGAACCTAGAATATAAGACATATTTTCAGTTGTTTCACACTTTTTGTTAAGTATATAATTCCACATGTGTTAATTCATAGTTTTGATGCCTTCAGTGTGAATGTTTAATTTTCATAGTCATGAAAATACAGAAAAATCTTTAAATGAGAAGGTGTATCCAAACTTTTGGTCTGTACTGTATATATAAAACATTTCATTATATATATAGTGGCATTTATTTTACATTTATTACAGCATAATATAAAGAATTATAACACAAACAATTCATTCACAATTATTATACAATAATATGAAGGCATTAAGGTCGCACAGCAGTTACATCGTCAGCCACATGGATTCTAAAACTGGTAAACGGCTTTTTTTAGGCCATTGCCTGCATAATCACATCCCAACCCTGGGGCACATTTCAGCTGGTTAAAGCATGACTCTGCGTTGTGTTACGTACCAAGTCCATCATGCTAGACCCTGGAATTACAGACCCTTTGAAAATAAATTCACCTTTATTGTTCCATGATGTAATATTTTTGTTCTGTAACAATCTGTCTAACAAAAATTTAGCATTCTTTTTATTTCGTGGATTTACATGGCTCACAATTTCACTGACAGCCCCACTTTTATCGAAGTCTGAATTTGACAATTGTTGGTGATCAGTTTTCAGGAGTGCTAACGAGATTTAGCATTGATTGCTCTTTGGCATTGTGTCTAGCATGGACCAAATATCTTTGTAGTATTTCACTATAAGTTTTAATTTTCCATCATCTGGTATGTCCCGGCGTTGTAAAATCTCGCTAATCTCGCCATCAAGACGTTGGATAACACTCTGGCGTATATTGTCTGTATTAGGGGGTCTTAGTTTGATTAGGTCCTGTTTAGGGATCAGATACATTTTCTCTGTATGTTCCATTATTTGCCCGCTAGTAGGTGCTTCTTTTTCTTTATGGAGTGAGATTTATCACTGAGAGCTCTTATAGCTTTACGCCACTTCTTTAGTATATTTTTTTGACGTTCTTTCAGGGGTATTCGGCCTTTTAAGATGTTTAAAGCAATCTCCCCTATGGCTGTGATTAAATCGCTGCTCGCACTGCGTAAAATAGATTTTCTGACAGTAGGAGTTGCCTTCACCAGCGTTTTTAAGACCGCCCATTTACGACGTATTCTCTCAGACATCTTTACAACACTGTGTATACAGCGTAGAATGCCCGGTTTAGTGTGAAATTCTCTTTTTAGACGTATTTTTCTTTTGAACATACACAGCGGGCAATGCTGGTGGAAACAACCCCGTCCTTAAGCGCAGATCCTCAGGGGTATTAGCTCTTAAATCTGACAGCAAATACCCATAAGGCGTCCGCGTGGCATCCTCAAAAGCCTCTAAGAAGCGCGTCTTTCCGGGGTACATCTAACGGCTAGTGTCACAATTTGTAATTTATCTCGTAGATTATTAAAAAGCACCATGTACTTTGTGTCCAAATTTATCGTCCTGCTTTTCTTACCTTGACAAAATATGTTTTGTACCAGGTAGAAAATGCTGAGATTTCTGTGGTGAACATACTTGGTAAATGCTTTTTCTATCTTGCAGTTATCTCTAGCACTCTCCATGAGATCATCAACAATAGTCAAATTAACCTTTCTCACAATGCCGGGCTGTTGTACGACAATACTTTTCTGTATTTCAGAACCTGAATTACGTGGGTAGTCCAGAACCAGATCTTTTAGACTGTTAAAATGAATAGACTGTGTGTTTGGCGCTACTTTCAGACTGCCAATACAGCTAATGCTAAAACCGTGTTCATATTGTTCCATGATTGCCACTACTACGGTATCAAAATAGGAAAGGTTTTATTGGTGCGTCTTACTTTTGTGAAAGCTACAATTCGGTGTTTCATCACAAGAACAATCATGCTTGCCAGTATTTTTTGTAAAGCCTGTCAAAGAGAGAATTGTGTGGAGGGCACTGGCGAGCAAGAACCCTGCTGCCTAATTTGCCGGGTGTATTTTCGCTCGAGCGAGTGCTTAGATTATCACACACAATTATCTGTAGAAGACCCGGCATTCTGTCGGCTTAAAATATTTTGTGATGACTGCAACCGTTTTGTCTTCAGAAATAGTGAGACTGAGCATAAATGTAATGGTTTACGGTGCCCTGTATGCCATGGTCATATAAATAAATTTGATGACCATCTTTGCTACATGAGGCAGTATGTACCAAAGGTAGAGTCAGATCGCTATTAGTGTTGAGCGAGTATGTACTGTCCGAGTATGCTCAGGCCGAGCTCCGAGTATTTACAGCTGCTCGGTGATATGGTTGAATCGCTCCCGTGTGCATGATTTGCGACTGTGTGACAGCTTTATTACTTGTAAGGAATGTGTAAGAAATAGACATTCCTCACATGTAATAAAACTGTCAAACAGTTGCAAATCATGCACACGGAGAGATTCAACCATATCACCGAGCAGCTGTAACTACTCGGAGCTCGGCCCAAGCATACTCGGCGAAAGGGTTAACAGAACATACTCGCTTAACACTAATCGCTATATCTTTTACGACTTTGAATGCATGCAGGAAATGGGCACACACATATCGAATTACATTTATGCCACAACGCTATATGGCCACCCATTCTGGGAGTTTGAAGGTAATACTTGCACGCATGACTTTGTACAGTTCTTTACAGGTGGGAAATTTTCAGGCTATACCTTCATAGCCCACAATGCAGGGCGCTAAGATTCTTATTTTATTGTTAAGGAGCTGATTTTTGAAAAGCTGCGGGTGAAGTTGGTAACCCAAGGTGGCCGTCTCTTGTGTGTGACGCTGACCGATTTAAATAGGAGATTCAAAGACTCTCTAAATTTCATCCCCATGAAGCTTAGTAAGTTACCGCAGGCTATGAGTTTTTCAGGCGCCAAAGGTCAATTTCCACACATTTTTAACACCATAGAAAACCAAAACTATGTAGGCCCCCTACCTAATGTAAAATATTATGGGGTTTCTCGTTTGACGAGAAAGCAGAGTTCATGGAGTGGTATGAGAGCCAGAAACATGCAATTTTTGACTTCTTATTGCCAGCAAGATGTTGAGATTTTGAGGCGTTCCTGCGAGATCTATAGAGAGCGTATTATGGATATGACACAGAAAAATGTTAAAATATTCTGTAAGCGCCAAAAGCAAACTACAGCAGTGTCCAAATGTGTTGATCCTTTTCAGCTCATCACCCTGGCCTCTGTATGTATGACAATGTACCGGTTTAAATTTCTTCCAAAAAAGACCATCGCCATTTTACCCGGTGATAATTATCACAAGACAAAAAAGCGCTACTCATCACCCGCTATACAGTGGCTCATGTATGTAGCACACTCCGAGAACATTGTCATTCAGCATGCTTTGAGAGGTGGCGAAAACAAGTTGGGAAATATTTTCTAGACGGGTACGCCTATGTTAACAAACAACACGTAGCATTTGAATTTCAGGGGTGTTTTTACCACAGCTGCCCCGTGTGTTATAATGAAAATGACACAAATAAGGTAACAAATACATCCTATGGCCAGTTATATTATGCGTTTTTAGCTAAAAAGCGTTACTTACAGTGCTGCGGGTACACAGTAAGAGTGATGAGGGAGCATGACTGGAATGAAATGGTTGAAAAAGATTCTAACCTTCAAACATTTCTTCTCCAAATGGAATTCCCCAACACCTTTAGACCCATGAGATGCTCTTTAGGGCGGCCGAACAAACGCCATTAAACTCTATCACCGCTTGGAGGATGGAGAGACATTGCATTACTACGATTTCACCAGTCTGTATCCCTTTGTAAACAAAACTAAAACATACCCTGTAGGCCACCCAGATATCATCTATGACAATTTCAGCTTCATTAAAAAATACTTTGGTATTGCTAAAGTCAAGGTCTACCCGCCAAGAGATTTGTTTTTCCCTGTGCTGCCTGTAAAACTCAACAAAAAATTAATGTTTCTCCTTTGCTACACATGCGCTGTAAGTTCACAGACCGAGGTTTGTGCTCATAGTGATGAAGAACGCGCCCTGACCAGTACATGGTGCACTATAGAGCTTGAGATGGTTGTAGAAAAGGGGTACAGGATTGCCCACACCTATGAAATATGGCATTTTCCTAACACAACTGATGATCTGTTTGCTTCCTACATTAAATTACATCTTCGTGATAAGCAGGAGGGTTCGGGTTATCCCAGCTGGTGCACTGATGAAGTCAAGAAAAAGCAGTACATTGACGCCTTTCTTGAAAAAGAAGATGTACAATTACGGCCTGAAAATATAGGTGTGAATCCGGCTAAGAGATTGATCTCTAAACTTTTCTAAATTCTTTATGGGGAAAGTTTGGTCAGCTATCTAATTTATCATGTAGCAGAATTGTTAGTGACCCCGATGAGCTTTTTAAGTATGAGTTTCTACCTTACCATGACATTTCAATGTTACATTTCATTGATGATGAAACTGCAACCATTAACTGGAAATATGCAAAAGGCCATCACACCGTCAACAAAAACACAAACATTTTTATAGCGTGTTTTACAGCTGCGTATGCCCGGCTAGAGCTCTATTCTCTGCTGGACCGGCTGCAGGAGGAGTGTCTTTATCACGACACAATTCAGTTATTTTTGTGCAGAGGGATGGTGCGTGGAACCCGACTTTAGGTGATTACCTGGGGGAACTGACCAGTGAGATACCCGATGACACTCACATCACAGAATTTGTATCTGCGGGTCCCAAAACTTACGGGTACAAACTCAACATTGGTAAAACTGTCTTAAAAGTTAAGGGTATAACACTAAATGTTGGTAACACACAGTCTATTAATGTGAACAGTCTAAAAGATCTGGTTCTGGACTACCCACGTAATTCAGGTTCTGAAACACAGAAAAGTATTGTCGTACAACAGCCCGGCATTGTGAGAAATAAAAAGTACTGGGACATTGAAACAAGACCACTGCGCAAAACACAAAAGTGCGTTTACACAAAGCGGCGGCTATTAGACGGGTTTATCATCCTGCCATATGGCTATTAGGAGCGCTGTGATGGATCTGCGGCTACAACACCCATTCTCCTGTATTCTGGCCGGCCCGTCTAATTCTGGGAAAAGTTATTCTGCAAAGCAGCTGTTACATAATATTGATACGCATTTTTCTCACAAACCCGATAATATTGTTTGGTTTTATTTGTGCTGGCAAAAACTATATGATGAAATCTCTCCCTCTTTCCCCAACATCAGATTTTTGGAGGGTCTGCCGCATACGTTTGTAGCACCCCGAGGGTTCGGTTGCTACAGAGGTATTGCATCTCACCCAGATGTGCGATATCTCACTTCCGGGTAAGGATGGAGTGTGGCTCAGGACCCTAACACCCACATGCACTACACCACATTTCCGGGGGACAGCTCGACGGTGCTCCCATTAGTTATGCAGGCACGAGTGAGCATGTCCCTGGCTGGAGTGGGGGGAGGGAACACCTAGAGAAGGGAACCCGGTAGTGTGTGCTTAGGGGAAGCAGATCCTGGGTGCACTTTGTACAGGAGTATAAGAGGGAGGGGCACGATCTTAAGAGAGTTCAGAGTGGAGAGAGGAGAAGCCAGTGAGCAGAGCTGCTTTATGGGCTCTGCTCCACAGGCAAGGGGAAGCCAGAGAGCAGAGCTGCTTTATAAGCTCTGCTCCACAGGCAGGCCCTGTGAGGAGGCCTGAGTCTGGAGGAGGAAAGAAAGAGGAAGAGAAGCAGACTGGGCTCCAAGAAGGACAGAGGGGACCCCAGGGGTGTGGACTGGCTGGTAGCCACCACACGCCCGCCGCTACCCGAGTAGGGGGGTCAGGTCAAGAAGAAGGGAACCGGATCCCAAATTAGTGGAGGAGAGAAACTACCCTCAACTAAGAACCGGAGGCTGCGACATTACATGTGGAGCAGCCCCTCGCCACACCCGCTAGAAAGGCACCACATAGGACCTGGGAAACGCAGGCCAACGTTTGCCCACCAAGAAGGTCCGAGGCAGCTGGACATAAGCGTGGTCACTAGTGGGGTTGAAGACCAGAAACAGGGGACAAAAAGGGGGTCCTGCAAAGCACTCCAGAAAGACCTGGGAGTTAACCGAGCCCCTCACCTGGTGAGCACAGCGCGACACGGGCGGCCACCTCTGCAGCGGTGGCCTGGAGCAGTAACCGAGTAACCGTGAGTAAAGACCCTGAACTGCACCATCAGGACTCCGAGTTGTCTTTGCTGCGCTCGTGCACCACCATCACCCCCATCATCCGCACAAGCTGCCCTGAGGCCATACCCCTCCCGTTGGGGGTTATACCATCCCTGCTGCGCACATACCACCGGCCTCAGCGGACTGTTCTGCAGCGGCGGCCTTGTGACCGCAAATAAACGGGTGGCGTAGTCGACACACTCAAATAACATCTATCAAGACTGCCACACACTGAGTTTGACTCCCTGGGCACGGACCGGGTCCCCGCCACTCGGAGACTACAACCCTCATCTGATCCGGTTCCGGGTAAGCCCCCGTGCGCGAGACGCTGCGCGACAGAGCAGGCCCAGGGGCGCGTCAACTTTTGGCGTAGTCGGCAGGATTTCGTGCCCGCAACCACCGGGTACTGCGTGCCTGAACAAGAGACTTTCAAACTCACCTGTGGTGAAGATTCCCGCCATCCGACGCCATCTTCAGCCTTCTTCCCGCCATCCGTGAAGATTCCCGCCATCCGGCGCCATCTTCGGCCTTCTTCCCGCCATCTGTGGAGTTTTCCCGCCATTGGACGCCATCTTGAGGACGCCGCGCGGGAAGAAGAGGGGCGTGGACTCCGAAAGCGCGCGAGAACTGAAGCCCTGCCTCACGTCCGGACGTCGCGTCAGGTCCTGGAAGGAGCCCAGCAGACGCTGACGTCACAGGAGCGCGACGGAAGGTCCTCAACCCTACGATCCACTGCGGAGCCGCGGCCTACGGAAAAGGATCATCGCCGGGTAGGCCACGGTCCGCCAGGGGGGAAGAGGACACCAGGAACGGACAGCAAAATGGCGGACCGGCAGCAGACTAAGCTGCCCAGCATCGGCAGCGCCCCAGCCGTCGCGGGCCCCGACCAGCACCAGGAGAAGACGCGTGACGCAGGAGCGGTCGCGGGAGCAGGTAAGAGGAGTCTCCCTGTCCCGGACGCTGCCAGCGTCAGCCTGCTCCCGGGCCCCCTGGTGGAGCCGCTGACCCCGGGCGCTGTAGTCACCGATCTGCTCCAGCCCCCGCAACAAGCCCTGCGGCCGAGCCCTCCAGCCCTGGGCACTGTCACCACCAGCCCGCGCCCAGGCCCAAAGTCGCACCCTCTGACCCTGGGCGTCATAAACGGCGACCCTCTCCACGCCCGGTCGCAGGGCCTGAACTCCCCAGGTGCAAAAGGACTGTACGCCCTCCACGTTCATCGGCTAACTGAGGAGGAGCTGCAGTACTACCAGTACGAGGAAAGCCAAGAGGACCCGGACGGGTCTGAAGACTACCCTCAGGAGGGAGCACAGAGAGGATACCGCTACTGAAGGGAAGTAGCATGAACAAAGAACTGTATATAGTTGCCCGATAGGGTGCTTAAGCTGCTAATTGGAGTGTGGTCCCCGTTGGGACAGAAAGAGAACTGTTTCCCTTATCCCCTACCTGGCTGGGGACTGAGAACAGCCACCCCTACCTGGCCGAGGACTGAGAGCGGCCAACTCTTGTATATAGTTGCACTCCTTTAAGTGCCCCATATTGGTTTTATAACAAGCCTAAACTACCTCAGAAAAGTTTAAGAGAGAGCCGTTCCCATAAAGGGAAACTGAATGTTGATACCTGTTGTACTTGTTGTTTATGAAAAATTTGCATGTTCTAATGTATAACCTGTCTTTTGCTCAGTTCCAGCCCGTGGACGTGCTGGGTTTTGCCAGGGGGGAATGTAGCACCCCGAGGGTTCGGTTGCTACAGAGGTATTGCATCTCACCCAGATGTGCGATATCTCACTTCCGGGTAAGGATGGAGTGTGGCTCAGGACCCTAACACCCACATGCACTACACCACATTTCCGGGGGACAGCTCGACGGTGCTCCCATTAGTTATGCAGGCACGAGTGAGCATGTCCCTGGCTGGAGTGGGGGGAGGGAACACCTAGAGAAGGGAACCCGGTAGTGTGTGCTTAGGGGAAGCAGATCCTGGGTGCACTTTGTACAGGAGTATAAGAGGGAGGGGCACGATCTTAAGAGAGTTCAGAGTGGAGAGAGGAGAAGCCAGTGAGCAGAGCTGCTTTATGGGCTCCGCTCCACAGGCAAGGGGAAGCCAGAGAGCAGAGCTGCTTTATGGGCTCTGCTCCACAGGCAGGCCCTGTGAGGAGGCCTGAGTCTGGAGGAGGAAAGAAAGAGGAAGAGAAGCAGACTGGGCTCCAAGAAGGACAGAGGGGACCCCAGGGGTGTGGACTGGCTGGTAGCCACCACACGCCCGCCGCTACCCGAGTAGGGGGGTCAGGTCAAGAAGAAGGGAACCGGATCCCAAATTAGTGGAGGAGAGAAACTACCCTCAACTAAGAACCGGAGGCTGCGACATTACATGTGGAGCAGCCCCTCGCCACACCCGCTAGAAAGGCACCACATAGGACCTGGGAAACGCAGGCCAACGTTTGCCCACCAAGAAGGTCCGAGGCAGCTGGACATAAGCGTGGTCACTAGTGGGGTTGAAGACCAGAAACAGGGGACATAAAGGGGGTCCTGCAAAGCACTCCAGAAAGACCTGGGAGTTAACCGAGCCCCTCACCTGGTGAGCACAGCGCGACACGGGCGGCCACCTCTGCAGCGGTGGCCTGGAGCAGTAACCGAGTAACCATGAGTAAAGACCCTGAACTGCACCATCAGGACTCCGAGTTGTCTTTGCTGCGCTCGTGCACCACCATCACCCCCATCATCCGCACAAGCTGCCCTGAGGCCATACCCCTCCCGTTGGGGGTTATACCATCCCTGCTGCGCACATACCACCGGCCTCAGCGGACTGTTCTGCAGCGGCGGCCTTGTGACCGCAAATAAACGGGTGGCGTAGTCGACACACTCAAATAACATCTATCAAGACTGCCACACACTGAGTTTGACTCCCTGGGCACGGACCGGGTCCCCGCCACTCGGAGACTACAACCCTCATCTGATCCGGTTCCGGGTAAGCCCCCGTGCGCGAGACGCTGCGCGACAGAGCAGGCCCAGGGGCGCGTCACGTTCGTAGATGATGATTTATTCCCGCCTGACAAGGTTAATTTGACTATTGTTGATGATCTCATGGAGAGTGCTAGTGATAACTGCGAGATAGAAAAGCATTTACCAGGTATGTTCACCACAGAAATCTCAGCATTTTCTACCTGGTACAAAACATATTTTGTCAAGGTAAGAAAAGCAGGACGATAAATTTGAACACAAAGTACATGGTGCTTTTTAATAATCCACGAGATAAATTACAAATTGTGACACTAGCCCCGTGAGATGTACCCCGGAAAGACGCGCTTCTTCTTAGAGGCTTTTGAGGATGCCACGCGGACGCCTTATGTGTATTTGCTGTTATATTTAAGAGCTAAAACCTCTGAGGATCTGCGCTTAAGGACGGGGTTGTTGCCACCAGCATGTGTATGTTCAAAAGAAAAATACGTCTAAAAAGTGAATTTCACACTAAACCGGGCATTCTACGCTGTATACACAGTGTTGTAAAGATGTCTGAGAGAATACGTCGCAACTGGGCGGTCTTAAAAACGCTGGTGAAGGCAACTACTACTGTCAGAGAATCTATTTTACGCAGTGCGAGCAGCGATTTAATCACGGCCATAGGGGAGATTGATTTAAACATCTTAAAAGGCCGAATACCCCTGAAAGAACGTCAAAAAAATATACTAAAGAAGTGGCGTAAAGCTATAAGAGCTCTCAGTGATAAATCTCACTCCATAAAGAAAAAGAAGCGCCTACTAGCGGGCAAATAATGGAACATACAGAGAAAATGTATCTGATCCCTAAACAGGACCTAATCAAACTAAGACCCCCTAACACAGACAATATACGCCAGAGTGTTATCCAACGTCTTGATGGCGAGATTAGCGAGATTTTACAACGCTGGGACATACCAGATGATGTGAAAATTAAAACTTATAGTGAAATCCTACAAAGATATTTGGTCCATACTAGACACAATGCCAAAGAGCAATCAATGCTAAATCTCGTTAGCACTCCTGAAATTGATCACCAACAATTGTCAAATTCATACCAGATAAAAGCGGGGCTGTCAGTGAAATTATGAGCCATGTAAATCCACGATATAAAAAGAATGCTGAATTTTTGTTAAACAGGTTGTTACAGAACAAAAATATTACATCATGGAACGATAAAGGTGAATTTATTTTCAAAGGGTCTGTAATTCCGGGGTCTATCATGCTGGACTTGATACGTAACACAACGCAGAGTCATGCTTTAACCAGCAGAAATGTGCCCCGGGGTTGGGATGTGATTATGCAGGCAATGGCCTAAAAAAAGCCGTTTACCATTTTTAGAATCCATGTGGCTGACGATGTAACTGCTGTGTGACCTTAATGCTTTCATATTATTGTATAATAATTGTTTGTGTTGTAATTCTTTATATTATGCTGTAATAAATGTAAAATAAATGCCACTATATATATTATGAATAGTGATGAGCTAATGCGCTCGCCACTACTCGGTACTCGCCCGAGTATCATGGTGCTCAACAAGCTCGGCGCTCGGCGAGTATTTCCGGGTTGCTCGGGCGGGAACTCGTGTCCCCTTCCTGCATGTTTGGCACTCTTTAGAGAGCCAATGAACATGCAGGGATTGCCTGCATGCACTGTAATGCTGTAGCCATGTTGGTTGTGGGCATTACAGTGATTGGTTGGCCGCACAGCGTCATCAGGTATATATCAGACCTGGCGCTGCCATGCTCGTCACAGTCACTCCGGATCAGACAGTGTAGGGAGAGCTGCTGCTGCGCCAGGGAGAGATTTACTTGTGTATTAGGTAGTATAGGGAGAAAAAACGTACATTACACGTATCAATCTTAACAAACAGTCCTTTTGAGGATGAACTAATCCATCTGCAGAGATATCAGGCAGGCAGTGTATATAGGCAGGCAGGCAGTGTATATAGGCAGGCAGGCAGGGTATATAGCAGACTGCAGTGCACATAGCACAAGAGGCTCCATTCCAATTCTGCCTTCTGCTGCTGTTAGATATTTCTGGAAATAGGCCCAGGTCTCAGGGGCCAGGAATAATTTTTTTTGCATCTTAATCCTCATTATTTGCTTAAAAATCAATCCAGAGAACACGGTTTTTCTGCGCCATTTGCTTGTTGGCACTGCAGAATACAGCCAGGTCCTTTCCATATTACAGCGCTGGAAATCCAGCTATTTAAAACTGTGTTTTCTCCGTCACACGGATCACATATACGTTGCCTTAAAATACTGCCATCTCTGGCCTACATTAATTTTTTTTTTCAGTGTGTCAGCAAAGTTATTGACACTGGTTTGCTGTTCAAAACAGTTACCTACAGGACAGGTATTTAAAACTGTGTTTTCTCCGTCACACGGATCACATGTACATTTTCACAAAAACTGCCATTTCTGGCCTCCATTAAAAAATTTTTTCAGTGTCTCAGTGAAGCAATTCACAGCAGTTTGCTGTTCAAACTGCTTACCTACAGGCCAGGTATTTAAAACTGTGTTTTCTCTGTCAAACGGCTCACATATAAGTTCTCTCCAAACTCAGTCATTTGTAGTGAGCGTGGAAGATACTGTCCTCCATTTAAAATGGGCAAGGCACGTGGCAAGGGACGGGGAACTGGACGTGATGGTAATGGTGCATGCAGAGGCCGAGGACAAGGCCGTGGGCAAGCCGAAATTGTGCCAAAACAAACTCCCACATCTTCTCGCCTGACCTTCCTGTCCCAATTTCTAGGGGACCGCAGCACACCACTATTGAACCCAGAGCAGTGTCAAAAGGTTGTTGGTTGGATAGCGGATAATGCTTCCAGTCACTTATCCACCACCACCACCACCACCCTGTCTTACACATGGTCAAGTCTCAGTAGCTGTGAGTTTGGACCGCATATTCCTCACCCTGATGCTCCTTCCTCCCACCATGCCGAGTATCCAGAGACAACTGATCCCACACTTGGACACTCTGAAGAGCTGTTCACTTTTCCATTTAAAGATTCGGGCCTCTCGCCCGGTCCACTTGAAGCGGGGCAAGAGGAGATCGCGTGTAACAATGCCCAAATATATGAGCAGCCACGGTCACACGAAGGCGATGGTGGGAACGTGTCAAGAGAGGTGGACGATAATGAGACACAAGACACAATTGCTATAAAGTCAGGAAGTCAGGAGGAGGACCAGGGTGCGGAAGTGGAAGACGAGGTGGTGGATGATATAGTAACTGACCGAACCTGGCAGGAGGACATGCAGAGCGAGGACAGCAGCACACAGGGAGAGGGATGCAGAGCACCCCAACAGGCAGGAATAAGCAGTGTGGTGGCCACAGACAGAAGGCAGGCAACCGTTCCCCGTAACACTAACATGAAGGAAGTTGCCAGTACAACTGTTAGGTCTTCCCGAGTCTGGTTGTTTTTTAAAGACTCTGCCGATAACCCCAAAAAGGCCATTTGCACCACCTGCCAGGCCAGCATTAGCAGGGGTGGCCAAACGACCAGCCATACCACCACCTGCATGATCAGGCACATGGCAGCAAAGCACCCGACTTTGTGGGATGAACCCCATGGTCCAGGAATAGTGTCTGCGGGTGGCATCATTGCTTCTTCCGCTGTTGTGCATGCAAGCCAATCCCCTGTCCATTGTGCATGCAAAGATGCGTCCTGCTCTGCACCTGTCGTTCGTTGCACACGCTCAAGTAGCAGCATCAGGAAGCACGTCTTTGTCCTTGTCCCAGCGCAGCATTCAGTTGTCCATACCCCAGTCCTTGGAACGCAAGCGCAAATATGCAGCCAACGCCCCACAGGCCACAATACTAAATTCTCACATTTCACGACTGCTTGCGCTCAAAATGTTGCCTTTTAGGCTCGTGGAGACGGAAGCATTCCGCAACCTGATGTCGGCGGCCATCCCTCGGTACTCGGTCCTCAGCCGCCACTATTTCTCCCGGTGTGCCATCCCCGCATTACACAAGCAGGTGTCCCAAAACATTAGCCGTGCTCTCAACAATGCAGTTACCGGTAAAGTCCACTTAACCACGGACACGTGGACAATTGCTTGTGGGCAGGGACGGTACATCTCACTGACGGCACACTGGGTTAACATAGTGGAAGCTGGGACCCAGTCAGACCTTGGGACAGAACACGTTCTCCTGAAGCCAAGGATTGCGGGCCCTAGGTCAATCAGGGTTGCCCCCACTGTCTACAGCTCCTGCACCTCATTCTCCTCAGCCTTCTCCTCCTCTTCAGCCTCCATCTCCGAAATGACCACATCAGTCACAAGCTGCAAGCACTGCAGCACTGACTCGGCCAAGCGGCAACAGGCTGTGCTGAAGCTAATATGCTTAGCTGAAAAACTGCACAATGCTGAAGAGTTGTGGACAGCTCTGAAAGAGCAGGCAGATCTGTGGATCACACCGCTGAACCTACAGCCAGGCATGGTCGTGTGTGACAATGGCCGGAACCTGGTGGTGGCTCTAAGGCGAGGCGAGCTCACACACGTACCATGCCTAGCCCATGTGCTTAACCTCGTGGTACAGTGGTTTCTCAAATCCTACCCAGAGCTGCCGGATCTGCATGTTAAAGTACGCCGCCTGCTCACAATCAAAGAGGATGCATTGCAAGCGGAGCACGAAGAGATGGAGCTAGGGACCATACAGGGAGATTACACACAGCCAAGCCTCAACTCATCCCAACGTGGATTGGGAGACAATGAGGAAGAGGAGGAGGAGGAGGAAAGACAGGAGCTAGTTTCATGCACTATAGACGGTACGACCTGCATAACTTTCATACCGTCTGTTCAGCGTGGATGGCCAGAGGACAGAGAGGAGGAGGAGGAGGAGAGCATGGTCAGTCATCCTCTTGGTGAGGGCACGGAAGTCTTGCCTGTTAGTAGTCTGGCACGCATGGCCGAGTTTATGTTACACTGCCTTTCCCATGACCCACGCGTTCTCAAAATTTTGGGTGACAGTCATTACTGGTTGGTTACACTTCTAGGCCCATACTACAAGGAGAACTTTATATCTCTTATTCCTGAGGCGGACAGGTCTACAAAAATGGGGCTGTACCAGAAGGCCCTTGTTGCGGGACTATTAAAAAAATTCCCATCTGAAAATGCTGGTGGCAGAGGGCACACTTTGTTGGACAACCAAGGAGTACAGGCGAGAGAGACACAACTTCAATCCAGCAGAGGCAGGGGAACACTGTCAAAGTTCTGGGAGAGTTTTCTCAGACCCTCCCATCACATAGGCCCTGAGGCGTGGAGTACTCTCACAAGGAGTGCAAGGTTTGGGAAGATGCTGAGGGAGTCCCTTACCGTACCAACGTCCTCCGTGATTCCGCTGTGCCTTATAACTATTGGGTATCCAAGCTGGATACGTGGAATGAACTGGCTCTCTATGCCTTGGAGGTCCTGGCCTGCCCTGCCGCCAGCGTTTTATCAGAGCGGGTTGTTAGTGCCGCTGGTGGAATTATAACTGATAAGCGCATCCGCCTGTCAACTGAAAATGCTGACAGGCTGACTCTTATAAAAATGAACAAGGGCTGGATTGGGCCAGACTTCTCAATACCACCGAATGATAGCAGCGTAACATAATCTCCAATCCAGTGTCTTCTTGGGAGGTGTATTCCCATGCACCTTTTCACACCCACACATGGGTATAAGCTTCCTGATTTTGTCTATTTACACTTGTCCTCCTCCTTCTCCTCATCCTCCACCACCATATCACCAGGGTGACCGTGGTCCGTGATGCAACACCCACCTAATTTTTTTAAACGGTGTTTATGATGCCCGTAAACAATTTTTTTTATACAGTATGTTCATGTATACCCCCCAGGGGTAAATGTTTGTCAGCCCATATACTTAGTGCATGGGCATTACAAGTATAGGAGGCCCGCTCCTTTCTAATGGGAACATTTTTTTATGAGGCCCTCCTCTATGTCTCTTCCAAGGGGCACTGAAGTGCCTCCAAATTTTTGGCAGCCCTTGCATTCTCTGCATAGGCTAACACTATGGGAGATTCTCTCCTTTCTAATGGGAATTTGTCATTACTGTGGCTCTGCTCTGTGTGTCTTTAAATTCTTAGTGGAGTTTTTCCTAAAATTGTCAGCCGTTGGACTCACTGCATAACCTATAACTGTATAGCAGACCCTCTCCTTTCTAATGGGAACATGTCGTACCTTGTTACTGTGGCCCTGCTCCGTGTGTCTTTAAATTTTTAGTGGGGTTTTTCTTAAAATTGTCAGCCCTTGGACTCACTGAATATCCTATAACTGTATAGCAGACCCTCTCCTTTCTAATGGGACCATGTCGTACCTTGTTACTGTGGCCCTGCTCTATGTGTCTTTAAATTCTTAGTAGGGTTTTTCCCAAATTTTGGCAGCCCTTGCTGTCACAGCATGGGCATTACCACTCTAGGAGACCCGCTCCTTTATAATGGGAACATTTTTTTTTACAGAGACCCTCCTCTAAGTCCCTTCAAAGGGGTATTGGGTTGCGTCCAAATTTTTGGCAGCCCTTGCTGTCACTGGATACGCAATAACAGTATAGGAGACCCACTTGTTAATAATGGGAACAACAAAGCATAGCCGGCTGATGGCTCTCTAATAATAGCTAGGGCCGACTGCTGGCCTTTTAAGAATAGTAAAGGCGGTCTGATGTCCCTATAAAAATAGTCTTTATGACTTTCAGAGTCCCTCCATCATAAATAAAACAGGATGTGTCTGATGATGTGTCACACACCACATTGCCAGATAAGGTTGTAAAATGTTAAAATGTCATTTCCCGGTGAATGCATTTGTCTTTAAAAAAAAAAACGTAGAAAAAAACAAAACAATAGGATCTTTCTTTAGTATAAAAAACAGCCACCAATTTAACAACAATGTAATCACATTGTTCAGCTCATGCACCTCCTCCTCCATCTCCAAAATGACGACATCAGTTACAAGCTGACAGCACGGCAGCACTGCCTTGGCCAAGCGACAACAGGCTGTGCTGAAGATAACATGCTTAATGCTTAATTGACAAACCACCCAGCGCTGCAGAGTTGTTGAAAGCTGTTACACAGCAGCATGATCTGTGGCTCTCACGGCTGAACATACAGCCAGGCATGGTCGTGTGTGACAATGGGCAGAACCTGGTGATGGAGAAATGACAGCCGGGGTACATACGGTTTCCCTCTATGCCAGTCCTTTCACCGAGCTAAAGAATATGGCGGTGAAATTCAACTCCCACTGAGAAGCTGTTTTAGATTGAAAAACATTGTGCCCACCAGAGGATTTGATTCTGAGGGCTAACCTTTCTCCCTCGCTCAAGAGCCCCATAGCTGCTGCAAAGTTAGCGCTATCATGAACTCTCCTGAGGTAGAAGCCAAGGCACACCAGAGGATTCTCTGGTGGTACCGTCCAACCCTGCCAAGAAGCAGTCCTGGCTAAGAAAAGTGTGTGGAAAGGTTCCCGGACACTCTATGGCTGCTTTTTTACTGAGGAGGATACACACGCAAACACGGGGAGAACATACAAAGTCCTTACAGATGTTGTCCTTGCTGGGATTTGAACGCAGGATCCCAGTGCTGCAAGTCTTCAGTGCTAACCACTGATCCAATGTTCTGCCGTTCACCCTCTAATATCTAACAGGCTGGAGAAACTTGCACCTACTGCCACTCTATCTTCAGCTCCTTTGTGAGAAAATGTATTTGGGCAGCCACTCAGTCTACCAAATAAAATTCCTGAGAAGGAAATTCTGGATGGCTTTGCTACTGGTACTGGGGGCAGTGCTAATACCATGGCGTTGTACCATAGTTTGCTGGAAATATTCCAGGCTGGTAGGAGGCAAGCAAATTCCCACAGAAAAGTACCAGCAGTAATGTTCAGGGACCCGCTCTTGTAGAAGACGGGGACAACACCGGGAGAAATTGTGGCGGCTGGGGACCGAGTATGGACACGAGGCATGATGCATGTGGTTGTGAAAAGCTTCCACCTCCACAAGCATAAAAGGCCACATTTCAAGTGACAGCAGCTTTACAGGACTTCCTGTGAGAAATGACATGCAGGATAGATAGGGTTTCCCTCTATGCCAGTCCTTTCACCGAGCTAAATACAACTCTCAGCAAAAATAGTTGTGGACTGGCTCCGTACCATCCCTGGCCACATTCACCTGTCCATGTGTTTGTGGTTAGGCGGTCCTTCCCAGTAAGTGCACTGGGGAGGGCACGGGTAATGTTATGGTACCCGTGCTTGTGGAAGGCGGAGGCGATACCGGAAAATATAGTGTCGGCTGGTGATCGAGTATGGACACCCGGCCGCTGCCGGCATGAGGTTGTGAAAAGCTTTCGCCTCCACGAGCTTAAGATGCCATATTTCAAGAGCAAGCAGCTGCCCAGAAATCTGGCAGTTTAGTATTGCCACCTGTGGGTGGATGGCTGGCTGCATACTTACACTTGCATTCCAAGTAACAGAAAACTAAGCAGATGGTGGCCTCTATCATCATCATGGCCTCACCTCGGCACTATGAACTTGTGTCACCCAGGGGGAATATAGGGGACTCGTTACCCGGGCCTTTTACCTTGTTTAGGAGGTCACGGCATTCAGCTCCCGGGCCCGTACTCTGGGTCTCTCTTTAAAAGGGGATTTTAGTGTACAGTTTGTCTCGTGACGCCACCTGTGGTTTCCGGTAATGGTTACCGGTGCTGCTGCAGACCTCCGGGGGGTGATGGGATGGCAGCTGGGATGTTTCTGCTCCCCACAGGTGGAGTGGGCCCCCGGGGCAGTGTAGGTGCAAATGGTGGTGATGCTGGGGCTTGCAGTGCACGAGAGATGGCGCAGCAGGAGTAACTGACAGAGACAGGGGATTCACTTCAGTACCTTTACTGGTGCGGATGTCAGGTACGGTCCAGGGTACTCGGTAGGAAGGGTGGACTTCAGGACTTCTCCCCAGTGAGTGGGTATAAGGCCTCCTTGTCCGTGTCTCCCTCTCTCTAAGCTCCTGGCCAGTCTGCAACTGGGCCTAGCTTCTGTGTCGTGCTGTTCCTTCACTTGTCGCTTGGTGGTAGGACCTTTTTCTGGCAACCACTATCCCTGGACGCTGGGGCCTTCGTGGTTCCTAGTCCTGTCAAGGGTTTAGCTTCAGGTCGACCAGGGACTTGTAGTCCTCCTGGTATGCCGGTGATCCCTACTGGGTATAAAGGACCCTGTAGGCGCGGACCCGGTGCTCCGGTTCACGTCTTCGGGTGAGTCTATGATGCTCCTCTGCCCCCTCAACTCCTTTCTCTTCTCCTCTTTGCCTCTGGCCACACTCGGGGCCCTCAATACAGCAGCAGACGTGCTGCGTCTTCACTGCTCTCAGTGGCAGCACACTCTCTGACTAAACTGACTGCCTAACTCCACCCTCCAGTATATATGTCCCTATCCCGGCTCACTCTGGTGGTATGAGGTGGAAGGGTGGAGGTGTTTGTTTGTAATGAGGGCCTCTTGTGGAGAAGTCCGTCCATGCACCCTTTTGGGTCCTGTGGTACCTGTGAACAGCAGGGTGCCACATTCCCCCTAGTACAATTCAGTACTCCTGTACTGAAGCATTTTGTAACAGGTTACAACAATAACAATAATAATTCTATTAACAATAACAACAATTAAGTTACAGTATGTCCCGTAGCCAGGTGTCCATTTCACAGAAGATGGTATAACATGAGTAACATGAGGGACCCACCTGAAATCCCTCAACGTAGGCCCTGGGCGTGGCTACAGGGCATAAGTGATCCAGCTGCTGGACCACGTCTTCGGCCACGCCAAACGGGTTTTTGTTCAGTGGTCAAATAAGGGGGCACTTTTGATGAGTGCAACTATTTACAGCGACAGTTTTTGGCTGCTCACAGTCCTAAGCCTACAAGTCTCTGTACTTTGACGGGTAACTACAGGCACACATTAATTTCAGTTTACACAATAAACAATAGGCAATACCCAACTGGGTAACTATTTATAATGTAGGCACTTTGTGCTTATTCCCTAAACCTGGCAGGGATTTGTCCTTGTGTGCTGCGTGTGGACCTTCGTAGCACTGGGGTTATACTGGTGTCTGTGCATGCACTCTCTGCTAACCTATCAGGTGTATGTGCTGGTAGATTATAGAACTGCCTCAATCTCTCTAAGGGACTGGCAAGTTCACTGATTACTGGGCCTTCAGGCTCTGCCTCAACGGGTGATCCTCCTCTGACTGGGGACTCTTCCTGTTCCTGAGCAGGTTCTTCTAGAGCGCTCACAGGTTCTTCTTGTGGTTGATAGAAGTGTATTACTGGTATAATAACTGCTCCATCAAGTTGAGGCCAGTCTGCAGGGAAATCTCCTAGAACTGTGTGAAGCACATCTTCCTTGGGTTCTTCCGGTGCTATAAAAGGTACTTCTTCCTCCGTTGTCCTCAGTAGAACTGGGCACACTTTCAAGTGGTCTCTTGAGACTGTTGCGGTTGTCTTACCTCCTTCCTTACTAATCAGGCAGGTTTTACTGTTTTCAAATCTGGAGTTTAGCACAGTGTAGGGCTCTCTTTCCCACTGGTCATCGAGCTTGTGACCTCTTCTTTTCCGCTTCAGCACTATCTCTCCAAGCGCCAAGGGTACTGCTGGTGCATGTTTATTGTACTGCTCTTCCTGTCTTTCCCTCACTTCGTTTAGACTGTCTTCGACACAGGCCTGTACCTTCCTGTACTGCTCTTGCCGACTTGTGTCCCAATCTTCAGTGGACGTATCTGCAGCAGGTTCTACCACTCCGAGTTCCAGGTCCATGGGCAATTTTCCAGGACTTGCTCTTATGAGGTACACTGGGGTACAATTTCTAGAACTCACGGGTATGTCGTTATACAGGTCCACTAGGTCAGGTAGCTTTTCTGGCCACTGGTTTCTTTCTTCCAAGGGTAGGGTTTTCAACAGGTCTATAACGATGTTGTTCATTTTCTCGCACATACCGTTGTCTGCGGATGATATGGCGTAGTCCGGATCTTCTTGCATCCATACAGGTGGCAGAATTCCTTGAATAACTCAGCTTCGAAAGCAGGGCCTTGATCTGTGAGCACCTTTTCTGGATATCCATGGGGTCTGCAGAAGTAGGCTTGGAACGTTCTTGCTGCAGTTTCTGCTGTCAGGTCCTTGACAGGGGCTACCACCAGGACCCGGGAATAGTGATCCACCATGGTCAGGGCATAGGAGTAACCTGATCAGCTGGGTGACAGTTTGACGTGATCCAGAGTGACAATCTCCAGGGGTTGGGTTGTTTTAATGGACTGCAAGGGTGGTTTCTGGCTGCCATAGTCTTTCCTTCTGAGGCTACAGGGTCCACAATTCCGGCACCACCTTTCTATGGAACTCCGCTTTCCAACCCAATAGAACCGGTCCTTCAGCAGGGTTTCCAGCTTCTTCCGGCAAAAGTGACCTGCTTGGTCGTGGTAGGCCTCTAACACCATCTGGATATCTGTCCTAGGTACAACAATCTGCCACACCATTTCATGGGTCTTGGGGTTGACATACCTTCTGCACAGCTTCTCTCTGTAGATGAACAGCCAGCTTCTCTCATTCCATAGGTGCTTGGCTTGTGGGGGAGCATCCTTCTCCAGGTGAGAACCTTCTTGGGTTATCAGTCTTTTGATGAGGCTGACAACCGGGTCACTGTCCTGGGTCTCCTTCCAGCAGTGATGAGGTAGAAGGTTTGGCGTCCTACCATGACATCTTCTGGAGGCGTGCTGCTCGTGGACCATTCCATTTCTGTGGAAAGCAGGTAGTTCAATTTCTTCGAGATCATCCACTTCATCCTCGGTGTCCAACTGGTGGGGCATTCTTGACAAGGCATCAGCATTGGTATTCATGTGACCCGCCCGGTACTTGATTGTGAACTGATAATTCTACAGTCTGGCCACCCAATGCTGTTCCAGGGCTCCCAACCTGGCTGTCTCCAGGTGTGTCAAGGGATTATTGTCAGTAAAGGCTGTGAATTTAGTTGAGGCTAGGTAATGCTTGAATCTTTCAGTGATAGCCCAGACCAAGGCCAGGAACTCCAGCTTGAAGGAACTGTAATTCTCCGGGTTCCTCTCAGTAGGGCGAAGCTTCCGACTGGCATAAGCAATTACCCTTTCTCTTCCATTTTGCTTCTGGGACAACACAGCTCCCAGTCCCTCGTTGCTGGCATCGGTATACAAGAGGAAAGGCTGGCTGTAGTCAAGGTAAGCCAGGATTTCTTCACCAGTTAGAACTTCCTTCATTTCTGCAAAGGATTCAGCCTGTTCCTTACCCCACTGGAATGGGGGATTTTTACCTCTCTTGGACTGTCCTACAAGAGATCTTGTAAAGGTGCTGCCTTTTTGGTGTAATCCTTTATGAACCTCCTGTAGTACCTGACCAGTCCCAGAAACTGACGTACTTCCTTGATGTTTCTCGGTTCAGGCCACTTCTGGATGGCAGTGACCTTCTCCGGGTCTGGTGCTACTCCCTCTGAGCTGACCACGTGTCCCAGGTACTGAACCTTCTGCTTGAGCAGGTGGCACTTAGAAGGTTTTAATTTCATCCCATACCGGGACAATGCTTCAAATACCTCCGCCAGGTGCTTCAGATGGTCTTCATACGTCCTCGAGTACACGATAACGTCATCCAGGTACAGCAGCACTGTCTCAAAGTTCCGGTGTCCTAAGCAACATTCCATCAACCTCTGGAACGTCCCGGGGGCATTGCAGAGCCCAAATGGCATACTGTTGAACTCGCATAATCCTATCGGGGTGGTGAAGGCTGTATTCTCCCGGTCTTCCTCAGCAACAGCGACTTGCCAGTACCCGCTAGTGAGATCCAATGTAGAGAAGTAAGTGGCAGATTTTAGTGCAGCCAGGGATTCCTCTATATGGGGCAAAGGGTATGCATCTTTATGTGTTATTCAATTAATTTGTCTATAATCTACACACATCCTCATGCTACCGTCCTTCTTTCTGACCAGGACCAGGGGAGCTGCCCAGGGGCTACCGCTATCCCTTACTACCCCTGCCTTTTTTATATCATGCAACATTTCTTTGGCTTTTTGGTAATGTGCTGGTGGTACGGGTCTGTAACGCTCTTTAATGAGTGAATGGTTACCGGTGGGTATGTGGTGTTGTACCCCTTTATCCCTTCCAAAATCAAGTGGGTGTTTACTAAACACTTGTTCATATTCCCCAACCACTCTGTAAACACCGTGTTTCTGATGGACAGCGGTGGCGTCAGTCCCAACATGGAGCTGTTGACACCAATCCTCCAGCTGTGCTTCGGAGTCATTGTCCTCCACTGTATCTGATGGGGTCAAGGATTCCACTGTGTGTATGGCATCATTATTCACAGTATACAATCTGGCAACAGTGGCGTATCTTGGCAATTTAACTTCCTTCTCCCCACAATTTAGGAGACGTACAGGTACCCTTCCATTGCGTACATCAACTACCCCTCTAGCAGTTAGTAGTGCGGGTCTGTGCTCTGAGCTAATGGGCTCCAATACTGCCTGTTAGTTCTGTCCCTTGAGACCTATTGCTGCCCTACATCAAATCAGCATTTCACTCATTGGGGGAATCACAATGGGTATCGGGTCTGTCACCCATACATTACCAATCTCACCACCTGTTAGCTTTACCTATTGCTGGTACACCAGGGCTCGAATTTCTTTCTGGAGCACCTTCCTCTGCCCTGGTTTGGTGGTGTCAGCAATCTGTTGGAGTAAAAATAACACTTCTCCCAAACAGCGGGTGGAGTTCATGTATGGACCAGTACCTTTTGTAGAGGACATCAGGTATGATGGTTACATGTGAGCCGGTATCCAGTAATGCAGGTGTTGCTATGCCGTCCAGCATGATGGACAGGAAAGGCCTTCCTCCTACAAAACGGTGGTACCAGCTTGATGGGCCTGGTTGGTCTACTCCTGGGTGTCGGCCCTCGGCCCCAGGGTTTGTCTGTTTAAAGGACAGTTCCCCGCGGTGTGGCCTGCCTTGTGGCAACGGTAGCAGATGAAGTCTCCTGGAGAGCGACGTTGGTCGTTGGTCCTTCCAATGGGGTGGCGCTGTGCTCCTCCTTCTCCTCATCCAGGGGACATCCTCAGGACTGTCGGCGAGTAGGATCCTTCCTTCCGGCTCAGGCTCCGTCCGTAGCTGCAGGGTGCTCAGGACAGTGGTCAGGGTTTTACTTAGCTGATGCACTTCAGAGCGCAGGCTGTCCAGCTCGCTAGGGGGCACTGTTTGCATCTTTGCTTCAGCCGTTAATGAAGGAACAGTGGGTGCTGCGCGCACTGGGGTGGCCCCACCCTGGTAACGCTGGATATCCGTATCTGATGGTTCCAGGGGCTGCAGACCCTTAATAGCCATGTCCTTCAGGGTATCAAAGGTGGCATTTGGATGATCTAAGGCCTACCACTGTACGGTTCTGCTCTCCTCCTGGGATCTCAACCCCCGGATGAACTGTTCTGTCAGCATTTTGTCCTCACCATGTATGCTGGCTGGACTAACCTGTTTCAGGGCCCGCAGGGCTTCCTGTAAGTGCCAGGCATAGCCCCGGAAACTGTCCTCAGGTTTCTGGGTACAGTGGTAGAACCTCATCCGGAGATCTGTCTCAGTGCGGTTTTCAAACACAGTTTGCAGTCTCTTAAAGATAATGGATACTGATTCCTGGTCTGCGGCTGGCCAGGTTTCAACTTCCCGCTCTGCGGAACCAGTCAGTTGTCCCAGCACAACAGCGGCTCTCTGTTTACCAGCCATTGAATACATGTCCGATACACCGCATATTTTCCTTTTGAATCCAGACAGGGTGTCTGGTTTGTCGTCATACTGGGGAAGCCATTTTGCTCCAGGGATATAGGGCAGGGCCATGGGTATCAACGGAGTCGTGACCCCTGCTGGTGGGGCGGCCGCTCCGGCCTGAGCAGCGCCGGGCGCAAGTTGAGCATCAGGAGCGTTAACCGGTGCTCCGGCGTTTTGCTGGTCATCGGCCATGGTTGCACCCCCCTAGTGAACCGTAGCCTACCTCCTTTACTTTTGATCTGGAAGGCCGCAGCTCCGCAGGCGACGGTCTCCTTCCAGAACCTGACGCTTCCTGGTGCTGCGTCAGAGCGTGAGGCGGGGCTTAAGCTTTGTGCGCTTCCTATGGTCACGATTCTTTAGTTCCCGCGGTTACGTGCCTCTTCTTCCCGCGCCGCAGCGCGGTAATGGCGGCGATGTTCACCAGAGTTAAAACACAGTTCAATTACGGCACACAGTACCCGGTGGAAACGGGCACGAAATCCTGTTCGTGACGCCAGGAAAGAGAGCTGTGTCACCCAGGGGGAGTATAGGGGACTCGGTACCTGGGCCTTTTACCTTGTTTAGGAGGTCACGGCAGTCGGCTCCCGGGCCCGTACTCTGGGTCTCTCTTTAAAAAGGGGTTTTAGTGTAAAGTTTGTCTCGTGACGCCACCTGTGGTTTCTGTTAATGGTTACCGGCGCTGCTGCAGACCTCCGGGGGGTGATGGGACGGCAGCTGGGATGTTTCTGCTCCCCACAGGCCGAGCGAGCCCCCGGGGCTGTGTAGGGGCTTGCAGTGCAGGAGAGATGGCGCAGCAGGAGTAACTGACAGAGACAGGGGATTCACTTCAGTACCTTTACTGGTGCGGATGTCAGGTACGGTCCAAGGTACTCGGTAGGAACGGTGCACTTCAATACTTCTCCCCAGTGAGCGGGTATAAGGCCTCCTGGTCCGTGTCTCCCTCTCTCTAAGCTCCTGGCCAGCCTGCAACAGGGCCTAGCTTCTGTGTCGTGCTGTTCCTTCGCCTGTCGCTTGGTAGTAGGACCTTTTTCTGGCAACCACTATCCCTGGACGCCGGGGCCTTCATGGTTCCTAGTCCTGTCAAGGGTTTAGCTTCAGGTCAACCAGGGACTTGTAGTCCTCCTGGTATGCCGGTGAACCCTGCTGGGTATAAAGGACCCTGTAGGCGAGTACCGAGCATTAACAAGCACGTTCGCTCATCACTAACTCTAACCTTTTCAGGTGAACTTTTGAATGCACATGTCCAACTGTTCAATGTTTCAGGACTTTTTGCACAACTTGCTATTCTCTAACATGGAGCTTATTGGTAAAATTCACAACAGGTGTTTGATTCATGAATCGGCCAACATATTTTGGGGGTTCAATTAGGATTGGTATTTAAATTGTCCTCCTCATCGTGCTGTTCACATTTTGACATTATGAGACCAAGACAACACCTAACAATTGATCAACAGTACCTTGCCATTGCGAGGCTTCAAGCAGGATGTTCACAGTGGCCACTGAGCTTAGAGCATCAAAGAGTGTCATCAGCAGGTTGCAACAGAGATACAGAAAGACTGAGAGAGTTACAGAAAGGCAGAGAAGTGGAAGTCCGTTGGCCACATCCCACATTGATGACTGTTTCATTGTGTACAATGCTCTTCGGAACCGAATGATGAATGCCACACAACACATTTAAAGAAGGTGAGAGGCACCTAAGTGTCACGTTAGACTCTCGAAACTGTTTACATCAGTGTGATCTGCGAGCTAGATGACCTGCAAGTGTACCTGACCACACTATCAAGTGCCAGTGAGCATTTATGATGGACATGAAACCAGTGGGCCTAAGTGCTGTTCACTAATGAAAGTCGATTCACGCTGAGCTGAATACTTTGTGAATGTTACAGTGAGAAGCCCCTGCGGACACAGACAGCTTGGAGCCCCTGTGCAAGAAATATGTTTGGACCTCCCTCCTTTTATGGCGACCAAGCTGACCAGGAACCGGAGCCGCCAGCAGACTTCGGTGTCCTCACGATCACGCATGACGTCATTGCCCCCAGTCATGGGCATGCCGAGGTCAGCAGCTGGCCGTAAATTGGAGTGCAGGGAGCGGGTGGATCCCCTGCACTGCACTATATTTCAGCTGAATGCGCGTCCGAGTATACACATATAGCTGAAATATTCGCTGGTGTCAGTGGGCCACCCTCCACCTCGATACAGCTGCACTGGTAATTTGTCTGCCCCCAGGAAACCTCCTTAAGTGATATTTACCTTTACACATACTGTCTACAGCAGGGGTCCTCAAAGTATGGCCCGAGGAATTTTATCCGGCCCGCCGGGCTGTGGGCGGAGGAGAGCGGCGTTAGCGCCCGCTCCCTCCCGCTTGCTCAGGGTCCAGGCAGCCGGATACTTACCTCTCCACGTGCCTCTGCTGATCCGCTGTCTTCCTGCTGTGCGCTCCCTGTGACGTCTCAGGTAAGAGGGTGCGGTGACGTCTTTCCACCGCGCCCTCCCCTGAGCCGTCACAGGCAGCGCAGAGCGGGAAGACGCCAGCGACGCTGGAGTCCAGACCCAAGCAGCGGCAGCAGGTGAGAATTGAGGTGAGTATTTTATTATTTTTTTTAAATGTATGGAGGCATGGGGCATAATATTAGGGGTGACATCCTGCATGGGGCATAATATGGGGGGTGACATCCTGCATGGGGCATTAAATGGGGGAAGTGACATGCTGCATGGGGCATTATAAAGAGAGGGGAGTGATATCCTGCATGGTGCATTATAACGACAGGGGAGTGATATCCTGGTGGGGCATTATATGGGGGGGTGACATCCTGAATGGGGCATTATATGGGGGGGTGACATGCTGCATGGGGCATTATATGGGGGGTGACATCCAGCATGGGGCATTATAAAGACAGGGGAGTGATATCCTGCATGGGGCAACAGCCTGCCTATTGAGGACCTATGCTGCCTATTGGGGACATTTACCTGCCTATTGGGGACATTTACCTGCCTATTGGGGATCTATGCTGCCTATTGGGGACATTTACCTGCCCATTGAGGACCTATGCTGCCTATTGGGGACATTTACCTGCCTATTGGGGACCTATGCTGCCTATTGGGGACATGTACCTGCCCTTTGAGGACCTATGCTGCCTATTGAGGACCTATGCTGCCTATTGGGGACCTTTACCTGCCTATTGAGGACCTATGCTGCCTATTGGGGACATTTACCTGCCTATTGGGAACATTTACCTGCCTATTGGGGACCTATGCTGCCTATTGAAATACCGGTTGATTTAACTTTACTTGTTCTTCATTTTAAATATTGTATTTGTTCTTGTATTGTTTTTTACTTCATAATATGTGCAGTGTGCAGAGGAATTTGTTCATAGTTTTTTTTAAAAATTATATTCTGGCCCTCCAATGGTCTGAGGGACAGTGAACGGGCCCCTGTTTAAAAAGTTAGAGGACTCCTGGTCTACAGATATATATACACATAGATAGCTACTGTACACTCAGATACTACCATATATACAGTATATTGTACTGTGGTTATCTTTGGGTGAATACACACATACTATACATACACAGATAATCTCAGTACATCAGTGCACAGAGATACATATAAACACTACATAGGTACATACAGTACACATACTTACATATGATGTCCCTCTGGCAGGTGCATTCTCCCATCTTCGGCAGCTACTTCCCGTTGGTCTTCTCTCCTCCATCAGCACTACTGGCCAGATCTCCAGCTGTCAGCCAGTCCTGTCTTCTCAATACCTCCATGCAGTTAGTAAATCTGACACTAGCCTCCTGAGAAGTTCTGAGCTGCCTGACCCATAGTACCATCGGCCATCACATCAACCTCCTCTCCCTCCTGCAGCCACTTACCACCCCCTGTACTAAGTGGGATTTATTGGGGAACTGAGCCACTCAGGCAGCATTCACACTGCAGCTACTGCTTGTGAATGGGCCAGTGCAGCAGTTGTCCAATAAAGCCCCCTCAGGAGGGCATGGGGGATTAATGTAATAGCTCATGAGAATATTGATCAGGCAGATCAGTTATAAGAACTGCTCAGAAGGAAGGAAAGTTATCAGGTGTACTGACTGCTTGGAGGCTGTTCAGAGCTGCAGTCAGAGGCAGTGAAGAAGCAGGAGACAGGATTGGCTGAGAACAGCAGCCATACTTACCAGGCCTGCTTCCTCCTGCCTGTGCCTGAATGCTAATAGGCCGGGCGAGTCCATGGGTGTCCAGGAATCTCGAGCTCCTGCAGCATAGAACCAGCAGCACCAACTAAGAGGAGAGAAAAGGGCCCATTCTGACATATTTTGCGGAGTGCAGGCCCCTGTGTGACCGGAAATGAATCAGGTACGGGCCTCTTCCTCTCCTCTTAGTGGAGATGTTGCCGCTGGCTCTATGTGAGAACCAGACATTGCAGCAGCTGATCGGGCCCCCTCTCCTTTGGGGCCCCTGTACGCTTCTACTTAAATGCCCTACTTTCATGATAAAATATCACTGTAGCGTGAACTTTTTACATTTTACATAAATTTCGCCCGAAAATCAAATATCCCTAACTTTTTGTGAGTAATGTATATTTAACACTGTGTATCTATAATTACTCCATCACAAGTACTGATCTACTGGATTTATCCTGACTTGATTAACTGTTAATGTCTTAAATCTTCTTGAGGATAATAGGTCAACGACATGCTCTGTTGATTGGTTTTTAAGTATTGACTGGTTCTGGTTGGTGGTGGTCTGAGTTGGATAGGCCCTACTAGGGGACACCAGGGCCAGCCATCGTTGAGCGGGGGCGCTATTTGCAAACTTAGAGTGGACGAAACGCATTGTGACCTAATACGCACTATTACTGTACTGGAGGAACGTTATACTCCAATGCACTTTAATACTGGATTATATTTAAAGACAAAATACCACTAGAGTATATTAAGACCTGGTAAACCTGGACACAAATCTTATTGGGGCATATAAGGACGCCCTTTATCTCTGCCTGGGTTTATAATTGTGATATTGTAATCCAGCAAGTAGTTAGAGGAGTTATACAGAGGCAGGCAGACTCCTTATTTCAGTAGATATCTTATTGGGAGACCTTTCTATAATGCAGTAATGCTGGTGCTGTACAGAGGATGGAGGATTCATATATCCAGGCAGATCAGGGGGAGAGAGAGAAATAGACACAATATATTCATCCTCCCACAGACAACCTGGACTTGATAGTTGCAACTTTGTCTCCACCCATGGAAGATTTCCACTGACACCATGAATCCTCACAGAGGCTGTGTGCCCACGATGCGCTTTTTAAGCGTTTCCGCAGCAGCAAAAATGCCGCAGAAAAACTTAAAAAATGCATGGAAGAAGGCCTGCCATGTCCCCAATGATAATCCACATGTGCTGTGCACATGCTGCGGAAATTTATCATTGCGGAAAAAAATGCAGCACTACCAATTGTTTTGTGGAAGCGCTGTGTTTTCGCCGCCATTGACTTGCATTGGAACGCATGGATTACGCATTACTGTATATGTAGATGCGCATTCCATGCGTTCTAATGTGAGGATGACACCCAGGTCTAGAGGAGAGGAGAATCTCCTCCGGACCCGGGTACCATAGAACCTGTGAAAAACAGAATAAAATAAAAAATAAATGTTATATTTACCTTCTGACGGCCCCCGCTCTCCTTGTCTTCGCTTGCCGGCAGCTCGCGATGGACTGGAGGACCTGCGCTGACGCCATAGTCATGTGACGGGTCACGCGACGCTGACGTCAGCAGGTCGTTCAGTGTACCGCGATCTGCCGGCAAGGGAGAACGGAGGGAAGCAAGACACCGGGGGCCACCGGAAGGTAAGTATATATTTATTTTTAAATTTTTAAACATTCTTTACGGTCACACTATATAAATCCACGCTGTTTGCATAGATTTATATAGTGTGACCAAGCTGACAAGCACTTTCCAAGTGATGCTAAAATCGCTTGGAAAGTGCTTGTCAACCCGCATTCGGAAATGCATGTGAAGAACGCTTCACATCCGCATGTCCCTGGCAGGAAAAACGCATGTACAATCCGCATGTACAATCCGCATGTACAATCCACATGTATAATCCGCATGTACAATCCGCATGTACAATCTGCATGTACAATCCACATGTACAATCCACATGTATAATCCGCATGTACAATCCGCATGTACAATCCACATGTATAATCCGCATGTACAATCCGCATGTACAATCCGCATGTACAATCCACATGTACAATCCGCATGTACAATCCGCATGTACAATCCACATGTAGAATCCGCATGTACAATCCGCATGTACAATCCGCATGTACAATCCACATGTACAATCCACATGTATAATCCGCATGTACAATCCACATGTATAATCCGCATGTACAATCCGCATGTACAATCCGCATGTACAATCCACATGTACAATCCGCATGTACAATCCGCATGTACAATCCACATGTAGAATCCGCATGTACAATCCGCATGTACAGTCCGCATGTACAATCCGCATGTACAATCCGCATGTACAATCCGCATGTACAGTCCGCATGTACAATCCGCATGTACAATCCACATGTACAATCCACATGTATAATCCGCATGTACAATCTGCATGTACAATCCGCATGTACAATCCACATGTACAATCCACATTTACAATCCGCATGTACAATCCACATGTAGAATCCGCATGTACAATCCGCATGTACAATCCACATGTAGAATCCGCATGTACAATCCACATGTACAATCTGCATGTACAATCCGCATGTACAATCCGCATGTACAATCCACATGTACAATCCACATGTAGAATCCGCATGTACAATCCTCATGTACAATCTGCATGTACAATCCGCATGTACAATCCGCATGTACAATCCGCATGTACAATCCACATGTAGAATCCGCATGTACAATCCACATGTACAATCCGCATGTACAATCCGCATGTACAATCCGCATGTACAATCCGCATGTACAGTCCGCATGTACAATCTGCATTTACAATCCACATGTACAATCCGCATGTACAATCCGCATGTACAATCCGCATGTACAATCTGCATGTACAATCTGCATGTACAGTCCGCATGTACAATCCGCATTTACAATCCGCATGTACAATCCGCATGTACAATCCGCATGTACAATCCACATGTACAATCCGCATGTACAATCCGCATGTACAATCCGCATGTACAATCCGCATGTACAATCCGCATGTACAATCCACATGTACAATCCACATGTACAATCCGCATGTACAATCTGCATGTACAATCCGCATGTACAATCCGCATGTACAATCCACATGTACAATCCGCATGTACAATCCGCATGTACAATCCGCATGCATTTTTTCTGCCAGGGGAGATGCAGAAACGCTCAGAAAAAAATCCTGAGCATTTCTGCATCGTGGGCACATAGCCTTACAGTGTAATTGTGAGCTGTAATATTCTGCTCATAGATAAGGATGGGACTGATATAATAATATACAGAGCGGCACAATAAGTGGTATATACAGCCAGCAGTAATATCACTAGCCGTGTATAATATCCACACTGCACCTATGACGTAGTATTGGTATCATTGCCATATATTATTATCCAGCAGACAGTATGGCACTATGGGTGATTAATAGCTGGATAGACTTTCACATAGCACGGTGGAATTGAATAAAAACTATTTTAATATTGTAAATAAAAGTTATATTTTATCTTAATAGTTCACCTAATTCAGTGATATATTTTAATATTTCTGAGTTTAATAAGTCTTCTTTCAGTGATAACTATTTCTTGGACACTTACACAAAGCATTAATATTTTCTAGACGGTAATTCTACTATCTAGATAGCAGAAAGGAGGCATTATTACTATGTAAGGGGCACAGTGGTGGGCATAAGTATGTGGGGCAGTAACAGGAGCACTGCTATCATACCACACAGCAGGTGCAGTATAGTAACACATACGCATCAGCGGCTCAGCATTGTGGTATCAGCAGGGTGAGGAGATTGTGCAGGTCATTAATAGATGGGGACGGTGCTGGAAATTTGAGAAGTCAAATAGTTCTTTGTAGACAAGTCATGTCTGGAAGAAGCTGTCATATCGGTCTGGGCCAGATGGAAAAGATGGGAACAGTGAATCTATATATACTTATATACCCTATACACAATCTATAACTGTAGTGTAATCTTTTAATGTATTCCGCAGGCCTGTTATCTACCACTATATGGTCACCATGTGGCAGTAATATTGCTTTGGTTTTTGTAGAGATTTATTTTCAGTAACAGCCGGTCATCTGCTGAGATTCCCCTATACACACAGTTAGGGTGTGCAACCGTAGTTGCAACAAGGTTACCTAGTTAGGACCCATTCAGATGTGTCACCTCCCCTATGCTGAACCCTTGGCTTCACCTCTGGTGGGGTGTGACTGCTGGGACCCCCATAATCTGCAGCACAGAATCCAGCTTGTGCTTGTGCATAGAACTGAAATTGAGATCCACTAAGGAAAAAGCATCTGAGTCCTTCTTCTGAGTTCTTCTGGTGGATTCCGCATGGATCCCTAATAAAAAGCACTCAATAAAAATTTAAATGATCGCATGTGTTCATTGTAAAAACAATTTGCTTGTCATACTGTATGTTTGAGTCTTTTTCAACATTTTCTTTCCACTTTCGGCTTTAAAATTTATGAAATGGATAATGGAAGTGACTTGTTCATTCTGCTGGTGGCTTCTGTTTAGAAGACCCTCACTACTTTATACATAGTTAACAAAAAAAGATGCCAACTGCAAAAATTACAAATAAAGATTACTGAGGAAAAACACCGTCTACATTTTCCTGAAACATCTTCCTATAGAAAAACCTCAGTGGGCATGCTGGTGTCTATAAAGTAATATGTGCACGCACCCTTAGGAATAACAGAACCTCTGGTCATCTCCTCCACTCTTGGCCGGGGGTTTAGAGGATTACTGGGAGATATAGAACCAATCTTCACCTGTTTGGTGTCCAACCCATCAGACATTTATGACAAGTATGATATTGATATGCCACTAATGGCACTATTATTCAATTAGATTCAAAAGGACATTATTCAATTTTATATTTTGATTTATAGATAATTTTTAATTAAGCATTGATGGAAAGGATGAAGAGATGTTCATGGAGAGGCCTTCAGCTTTTGAAAATGTTTCTTGAAGGCCACAGGTAGATGTACAAGTCCTTCCATACAGGTACAGCATTGATGGAGGATGTGCTGCACGTTCTTCAGGGAGCTAGATGTTGGGGTTTTCTGTCCTTGAGATGTCTATAGTGCCCTGTTTACAGCAGGCAAAAATGTAGCTTTCTCCGACAGCGCGAGCAGCCCGGGACAATCCACGCCGGCAGGATGATATCATCCGGCGGAAGAGAGAACCTATGAGAAAAGATGTAAAACTGATGTAAGTAATGGAAGTCCATATTACAGGATACTACTGTGGTGTCACTGTGGGAGGACGGGAGAGGAATCTTCTCCATACAGAGGTACGGGATCAGTGTCAGTCATCATACATGTGACAATCCCACCACTGACAGATAACATCTGCTCCACATGAATCCTTCTCACTGACATCATACAACATGGAGCGTATTGTCACACTTACCTCGCCTACGTTCCCCCTCTTCTACTTTCTCAGTTTTGTCTTGTTTTCTCAGCTTTAGAAAAAATGTTCTTCTCTTCTGAACAGGAGATTCTAATGAAAAAGTCAGAAACAGATGTTGATTATAAACTTCTAAAAGATTAGCTTTGTGTCTATATAGAGTTATGTAAACTGACTAATATGCACATTACACTTTTGCATTATAGTCTATAATAGGATTTCCTATAAATCTGTACATACCTGACACTGAGGACGAGGATGACTCGCTGGTTTTAGCAGGAAAACACTGATTGTCATCATCAGTTTTGGAAGAAGAAATCTCTCTCTGCCTGATTAGAAGAAGAAAGACAAGTCAATTACAAGGAAAAACAATAGACAAATGGAAAAGCAGCTGTCTGTAAGGCCAATTAGGACACCATGAAGGGGGCATCCTGCTCAGGACCCCATTCTACCAGCAAGAATGGAGTCTAACTAGTAATATTGGCCGAAGTGAACTGGAAATGAATAGTGGGTCACATTGATCAGTTGTTACTGCAGTGTTATCACAATCCAGATCCGCAGAGATCAGCAATCATGGGGTGGTGGATGCTGGATTTAGATTTATGTTACTCGTGTCTTTTATTTGGATGTGACATATATCAGAACTGAATCTCATAATAATGATAATAATCTACTTACATGTCTGAGCGTTTTTTGCTGTTCTCTGGGGAACACTCTGAAGATGACATAGGCTTCTCTTCATTGTTCATTATCCCGGTATTGGTGGGATATAGCTAAAATGAACGGAGAAATATAAAATAGATTTATTTTTAAACTTTTTTCTAATTATAGGTTTTAGGCCATATGCACACATTGAGTATTGGTGAGTTTTTTATCTCAGTATATGTAAGCCAAAACCAGGAGTGGGTGAAAAATACAGAAGTGGTGACGTGTTTCTAATAAACTTTTCCTCTCCCTGTCCCACTTAATATTTTGGCTTACAAATACTGAGGTAAAAAACTCATCAAACACTCATTGTGTGCACATGGCCTTATACATTTTATTCGTGACATACTTACTTTAGAAAATCTTTCAGAAGATGATACAAAATTCTGGACTTCTGTCCAGTCATTGTCCCCACTTGTGTCGCCCTCATCTGAATCAGTATGTTTGTATGTTCTAGAGCGAGCTGCAAAATACAATTATTATCAGAGATAATTAGTATAAGACCAGTCACGAGGTTATGACTAATTGTCACATAAAATGAATGACAAGACACACAGCAGTTTCCTGTAGATGATGTCTCATTTTACTTACTGGTAAAGTAGCGAGTGTCCTCATCTGACTTTAGATCAGGAACAAACAGGGGCTTCTGACTTAGAATGTTGTCAAAGTCTAAGTAACGCAGAAATTGATGAAATTTGACCTCATTTGCTCCTTCTGGAAATGGAAGACAAGAAAGAAAGTGATACAGTAATTGTCAGAGAAATTGCTCCACATCTATATAGTTTATGCTAATCTAAACTGAAGATGTACTGAACGTAGGTATAGAGGTCATAGAGGTGTAATAAGTCAAAAATAATACTATTATAATATTACCTGTCCCAAGTCTATGTGTTGGATTTTTTCTCAGCAGCTCAGTTATGATGCCCCGAGCATCGCGGGGAGGAGAGTATTTATCATATGTCCAAGTTATATCATCTGTTATATAAAAAACAAATATTAGAAGAAATAGAACCTCTTTATTTTCAGAAACATCAGTTTCCTTAACAAAGCTGGGAACTAAACCACAGAATCAAGCAAACCAAATAACTGTGAGATCACATAGCATTCAGATGATTTTACTTACCCCTGAGGATACTGTGATAAATCTCCCTTTTGGAAGCTCCATTAAATGGTGTAAATCCATAAAGAAATTCATATAGGATGATCCCTATTGACCACCAGTCAACAGGTCTTCCATATCCTTTCATTAAGATGACTTCTGGAGCTACGTATATAGGGGTGCCAACAGCCTGGAAACCAACAGAACAATGAGATGATGATCAATAAATATAATTGTTACAAATGATATCATAGAAAACATTTTCTAGATGAGAAATTATCAGAGAAGGAGAAAGAGGTGAGATTTGTGAAGTACAAGATCCTGTAAGTAAAGCTGACCTCACTATCAAGGAACTCGCTGGTGATGTCCTCAAATGGAGCCTGGTAGATGTCTGATGTTGGTCTCATGAGGCCGAGTTTGGAAAGCCCAAAATCAGTAACTTTAATATGTCCTGTTGATGTTATCAGGAGGCTGTGAAAAAAAGATGGTGTCAGCCCCAAGTAATAACTCATAGACTATGTAATAAACTCAAACTTTCTTCCCCTATATTATATTACAGGGGTCACTTACTTCTCAGGCTTAAGGTCTCTGTGCACCACACCATAGTTGTGCAGGTATTCAACAGCAAGAATTGTTTCCGCAATGTACATACGGGCCAGGGGGACAGGTAAAGCACCCCTGTACTTTAAAAGCTTGCCACAGTCTCCTCCTACAGGAGAAAGCAGATATGACAGGTGAGGGTGTGTTACAATGTAAATTACACATCATGAGGGTGAATATACATAAGTGCTAGGATTAAGCCGATGTGGGCTGGATATAGATACAATGAATGTGTCCTACCTGGTACATACTCCATAACCATACAGAGATGAAGCTTAGTAGGAAAGGAGCAGAACATGGAGGCCACAAAGGGACAATCAGCAAAGATTGAGATGTCCCTTTCCAGAAAGGCCCGTTCCAGTTCCTCTGGGTCTTTCAGATTCTGCTTGTCCATTTTCTTCATAGCGCATACTTGTTTTGTGTCTTTATGGCGCACTAAGTGGACGGCTCTGAAGTGGAGGAAAATCCAAGATTTATTATGAATTCTTACTAACAATAAGTCTATAGACCTCATCAAGTGATCTCCTGTACTAATGGTCAATACTAGATGTGCGTCCGTCACTAGAAATCCATGTCTAGAATTACATAAAATAACGTCCCATAAATGATCACCAATGGGGGATCCTCATCCACGTCACATCCTACCTGACCTGAATAGTGACTGATGTGGACAGTGATGTGGACTCATATAATTTGTCTATGGGAACATTACATGGGCAGGTCACAGAGACATAGGCATTGTCATAAGGAGCCCTGGGAAATAAATATTACAGCAAAATAAAGCTCACCCAAAAGATCCAAAGCTGATCAGTTTGATCAGTTTATAGTCGTTCTTACAAGGAAGTCTCAAAGGGTTTAATGATCCAATCAAGGCCTTAAAAGGAAAAAGAAATGACAATAAGACATTGAATCTGCAGGAGAATAAAAGCCCCAGATGCAGGAAGGTCTCACTTCTATATGGTGTCCTCACTGATTACACTGCAGCAGAAGTAGAGGATGTGATACAAGCCGGACCCTCCACAGACACTATTATTTTATAGGGGGATATCCCCTATACACATATATCGTTGTACTGGAGGGGAGTATAAGGGACATCACCCAGAGGGGGCAGAATAATAATAATGCTATCATCACACACAATAGGTCTGATCTACATGAAGAACCGCGCTATCCCATTATCATATGGGATATAATATGGGATGTGTAACTCACACCCGTCATCTGATAATCTACAGACGTCCCTCTGATACTTACACTGGCAGATTCCTGGATGATCTCTGGTGTCTCACATATTCCACCATCAGAATCTTCCTGCTCAGTTATTCCTAAAATAATGATAAAATAATGAAGAGACGTCAAGTATTAGTCTATATCAGCACTTACTATATAACACATCCATGTAATAAAGGAAATGACGAGACCCCTGTACATGGAATAATACTGGGTATATGGATATTCTACACACTGTATATAATTATGGCATATCTATATATACTGTACTATAAATGTGATCCAGTCACAACAATGACATGAGAAGAGCCCAGAGGAGAGGAGCAGAATTACATGAGCCCCTCCATTATAGTCTATAGGGGGCTCATGAGCCATCAGCGGCCTCAAACAGAGGATGAAGAGTAAATCTGCATATTCTCTGCCGTTCTCTATAACTTGATATTAGAATGTAGAATATTAGATGATCGGCTTACCTTCCATCAGATCAGGGTTTAGCCCCGGCTGACAGGTATCAGGTTCAGCAATATTTAGGTTTTGCCCCTGTCCGGAGTCGCCTTCTGATGTTTCCTGATGGATATAATATATACAAGTAATATAACAGACGGACTATACGCAGGCGTTCCCTCCAGTAAACCCACATTCATATATAAGGGACTTGTATCTACCACTGTTCTCTAATATCTTCTATCAGAACTGGAGCATTTACCGGAAGGAAGATTGTGATGATCGAGCGAGACAGAGGTGGAAATACAAACTCTGCACCGCTGAGTACAGACTGCCATCACAGGTGATGGAGCCGCAGAGACAGGCGGCCATAAAATGTTCTGTGTCTGCCTGGAGCGGACAGGGAGGCCTCTAATATCACACATCTGACCTTCTACTATGTGACGGTAATCTGGAGAAGATCAGACAACAAGGACATGAGATATAGAAGATTGTGGATCCTTACCAGACGCTCCAGTGAGTAGGTCGGATACTCTAGTACAAGCAAGACATTTTGGGCCAGTTGTTTAATAAAGGCCAATTCTCCACTATGGGATTTTTCTTCGGCCTATAGAAATGAGAATAAAAAAGAAAGGAAAATCTTGAGAGAACGTGCAGAATGGAGGAGGCCATTTATATCACCTAACATGTTATTCCTGCCATCTGTACAGCAAATACTAGTAAGTATCTGCACAGCAACTAATGTAGCCTGTACACCCTATTACAGCTCCCCGGGTATTCTTATCTGGGTATTTGGTAAAGGTTAAACTTAAACTTGTATTCCATTAATATTGTCTATTATTATTATTTTTCTATGATTTGTGCAGATTGTCTGCTACTTACCTGCTGTACTAATGTCCAGATGTTCTGCTCTAAATGCTCAAGATATTCTGAGCTTATTCGACCTTGGTGGTATTTGGTCAGGCAATCTCTCACTTGCTCCATAACCAGCCGGTAAGTGAAGCTGAGGACGCCATCGGGTAGTGGTAGCACAAAGTCAGGGTCATAGGTGGTAAGAATGCCCTGGAGTAGTGCTAACACCTGAAGTCTGTCTGGAGGAATTCCAGACATTTCAACAATCCAAAATAAATCCAAGCGCAGTCAATATGTGAATAGCTATGCAGCTGATCACTGACAACAATGACACCAGGGTATCAAAGTGACGATGGGAGTGTAAACACTTGTGTAAGTTCTGATGTTTAATTGTGATGTCATAATGATGTCAGAATGGAATCTTGTGTTCTTACCTTAAAGGGGCATATGACCTTATAAGGAAATTGCCTAGCTTCCCTTAAGAAGGCAACAATATAGGCTGAGCATCAGTAACATGCAGATATGGAGGAGAGAGGCATGGGTGCTGCAAGTTTTTATCCGAAGTTCAGGACAATTACCTCTCTCAGCTGGTAGATGAAACAACCAGGAGAGGTAATCTGCTGGATCTGGTGCTGTCAGATAGATCAGATACAATTTCAGATATACAGGTCAGGAATAGTGTTGAGCGAGCATGTTCTATTAACCCTTTTGCTGAGTACGCTCGGGTCGAGCTCCGAGTATTTATAGCTGCTCGGTGATATGGTTGAATTGCTCCCGTGTGCATGATTTGCGACTGTTTGACAGTTTTATTACATGTGAGGAATGTCTATTTCTTACACATTCCTCGCATGTAATAAAACACGTCATGGTAATTTGGGATATCGAACATAAATAGGGCATGTTTAAGGATATACTACTAGAATCCTGTAGAAAACTTATACCCTCTGGTAATAAAATGTCCAGGAATAAAAATAAACCATTATGGATAAAAAAGACAGTTCAAAGTGTAATAAGACAAAAACAAAGGGCATTCAAAATCTTGAAGGCCGAGAATACAGAAATAGCATTTCAGGAGTATGAAGATTTCAACAAGAAATGTAAGAAAGAAATCAAGCTAGAAAAGTTATCTACTGAAACACAATCGCCCCAAAATTCATAAATATATTAATGCCAAAAGGAAAAAAACGGACCATACAAAAGACGATAATAACAAGATAATTGAGCTCAGTAATTGACAGACGGCTGAATCTCATATTCTTAGACTCTCTTGTAATGGGGTTGATGCCACAAGATTGGAGGATAGCTGAAGTGGTACCGATATTTAGCAAAGGTAAGAAGGTGGATCCAGGTAACTACCGTCCAGTATGTCTGACATCGGTAGTGTGCAAAGTTTTTGAGGGCATCATAAGAAGTGGCCTGCAGAAATATGTTGCAGAGAATAATACATGGTGGGCCATTTCTATGGATACACCTAAATTAAATGGGAATGGTTTGTGATATCAACTTCTTGTTTGTGGCACATTAGTATATGGGAGGAAGAAAACTTTTTCAGATGGGTGGTGACCATATCTTCAAAGTATAGACAATTGCCTTCAGATGACCCCAAAGATAAAAGTCAGGGGGTCAGATCGGGAGACCTTGGTGGCCATTCAACTGGCCCACGACGACCAATCCACTTTCCAGGAAACTGTTTAAGTAGGAATGCTCGGACCTGACACCCATAATGTGGTGGTGCACCATCTTGTTGGAAAAACTCAGGGAACGTGCAGTTTTCAGTACATAAAGAGGGCGACACATCATCTTGTAGCAAATTCAGATATCCAGTGGCATTGAGGTTTCCATTGATGAAGAATGGCCCCACTATCTTTGTACCTTAAGTGGTCATAAACTTGTAAAAAACTCATGAAAGAATAAAGTTACGTTAAAACCAAGCACACCATTGTTTTTCTTATGCAATTCTCAATAAGTTTGATCTGTCACATGACCCTCTTCCCATTGAAAAAAATAAAATTGGATCCAAAATGGCAGACTTGAAAATGGCCGCCATGGTCACCACCCATCTTGAAAAGATTTCCCCCTCCCATATACTAATGTGCCACAAACAGGAAGTTGATATCAACAACCATTCCATATAAATGGCCCACCCTGTATAATAACTCACAACCAGCATGGATTCATGAAAGATAAATTGTGTCTAACTAACATGTTGGGTTTCTATGAGGAGGTAAGTGCAAATCTGGATGTTGATAATGCGGCTGATGTGATTTATCTGGACTTTGCAAAGGCATTTGATACTGTACCACATAACAGCCTTATACTGAAGCTACAGAAGCAAGGAATTGCGGGAAACTATATGCAGATGGGTAAGGAACTGGTTAAGGCCACGTGCACACACTGAGTATTTGTTGAGTTTTTTACCTCAGTATTTGTAAGCCAAAACCAGGAGTGGGTGATAAATATAAAAGTGGTGACGTGTTTCTATGATACTTTTCATTTCATTGTTCCACTTTTGATTTTGACTTACAAATACTGAGGTTAAAAATATACCAAATACTCAATGTGTGCACGTGGCCTAAAAGACAGGAAACGAAGAGTCTTTGTAAATGGTACTTTTTCTAAATGGGACATAGTCAGCAAGGTGGACCGCAGGGATCTGTCCTAGGACCGATTCTTTTTAATTTTTTGATTAATGACCTTGGAGATGGGATTGAGAGTAAAGTGTCAGTTTTTGCTGACAACACCAAACTATGTAGGATATTAAAAACTGATCTTGACATTACGATATTGCAGAATGATCTTGATAAGATGACTGAATGGGCAAACACTTGGCAAATGAGGTTTAATGTAAATAAATGTAGAGTAATGCACCTAGAACGGAGTAATCCTATTGCTGCATACACATTAAATGGGAGTATACTCAGGACTACAGAACAGGAGAAGGACTTGGGTGTTCTGGTTACAAGTAAGCTGAGCAGCAGTACTCAAAGTCAAGCAGCAGCCGCAAAAGCAAACTAGATTTTATGGTATTTAAAAAGAGAGAAAAAATCCTGCGATACCAATGTTTTGTTACCCCTTTATAAATCACTGGTGAGGCCACATCTAGAATATGGGATCCAGATTTTTACTCTATATTTTAAAAATAATATTCAGAAGTTAGAGTCATTTCAAAGGTGGAGAATTAGATTGTTAAACGGGATGGAAGGCCTCTCATATGATGAGAGGTTGGAAAAGTTGGGCTTGTTTAACTTAGAAAAAAGACGTCTCAGAGGAGATATCATTTATATGCAGAAATCCATGTGTGGTCAGTACAGGGGACTAGCACATGACTTATTGCTTCTAGAACCCATACTAAGGACCAGGGGGCACTCATTACAGGTGGAAGAAAGGCGATTCTGGCAGCTAAACAGGAAAGGGTTCTTTACAGTCAGAGCAGTCAGACTGTGGAATGCCGACCACAAGAAGTAGTAATGGTCGACACTATAACAGCTTTTATACAAGGGCTGGATGACTTCCTCAGCAGAAATGACATTGTGGGATATAGATAATTTAGTGACAGAGAATGTAAATTGGTGGAGAAAGGCAGAACTTGATGAATACGAGTCTTTTTTTAACCTATGTAACTATGTACCGTGAGAACAGGGTTAGACTGGGACTGCATCTAGCCCTGGCATATGAAGCACAGACCCATGCTGCTCTACCGCACCCACTTCCAAAGATGGGGATCTCTATTACAAATATGACCCTGCCGACCATTGGAGAAAACCAAAATGTTCTATTCCCAATAGCATATACTAGGATGGGGGAGCATATATCATGATGGGGGCACATATGCCAGGATGGGGGAGTATATATCAGTAACTGCGTTGTTGAGGGCACGGCTAATGTTCTGGGACACGTGCTTGTGTAATGCGGGAATGGGACACCAGAAGAAATAGTGGTGGCTGGGGACGAAGTACCGAGGGATGGCCGCTGCCAGAAAGCTTCCATCTCCATGAGCCTAAAAGGCAACATTTTGAGAGAAAGCATTCACAAAATGTGAGAGTTTAATGGTGTGGCCAGTGGGGCGTTGGTTGCATATTTGCGCTTGCATTCCAAGGACTGGGGTAGGGACAACTGAACGCTGCGCTGAAACGTGGTTGCTGATGGTGCTAGTTGCGAGTGTGCAATGACAGGTGCAGGGTGGGCGGCATCTTCGCATTCGCAATGGACAGGGGATTGGCTTGCACACACAACAGAGGAACAAGCAGTGATGTCACCCGCAGACACTATTTCTGGACCCTGGGATTTGGCCCACCTAGTCGGTTGCTTTGCTGTCATGTGCCTGAGCATGCTGGTGGTGGTCAGGCTGCTAGTTTTGCTACCCCTGCTGATACTGGCCTGGCAGATGTTGCAAATGGCCTTTTTGGGGTATCTAAACAGTCTATTAAAAAACAACCAGACTCGGAAAGACCTAACAGTTGTACTGGCAACTTCCTTCGTGTTGGTGTTCCGAGGAACGGTTGCCTGCCTTGTGTCTGTGGCCACCACATAGCTTGTTCCTGCCTGTTGTGGTGCTATGCCTCCCTCCCCCTGTGTGCTGCTCTCCTCGCTCTGCATGTCACCTTGCCTGGTTGGGTCAGTGACTTCATCGCTCACCACCTCGTCTTCCACTACCGCACCCTGGTCCTCCTCTTGACTTTCTGGCAATTGTGTCTCATCATCATCCACCTCTTGTGACAGTAATTGCACTTTCCCACCGACGCCTTTGTGTGACCGTGGCTGCTCAAATATTTGAGCATCGCTACATGCGATCTCCTCCTGCCCCGCTTGAAGCTAGCAGGGCAAGAGGCCCGAATCTATAAATGGAAAAGTGAACAGCTCTTCGCAGTATCCAAGTGTGGGATCAGTTGTCTCCAGGCACGGTGGGAGGAAGAGGGATCAGGGTGAGGAATATGCGGTCCAGACTCACGGCTACTGATATTTGACCGTGTGGGAGAAAGGGTGGTGGTGGCAAATTGACTGGAAGCATTATCGACTATCCAACCAACAACCTTTTAACACTGATCTGGGTTCAATAGTGGTGTGCTGTGGTCCCCTAGTTATTGGGACAGGAATGTCAGGAGTAGTATAGAATTCATATAATCCATCAAACTAAATCTGACAGGTGCCCCGCCCCTATCAAAGTGTATCAAACTGACTAAACCCTCCCCTTTTTTGCAGAGCGTGACCCCGTCCCTATGCCCTAATGAAATTCATAGTGTTATATTAGTGTATCAATTAAAATTGATAGGGTGCATTATCAAATCATTTAATTTTGATTCATTGATTTGATAATGTTACTATCAATTAATTGCCCGATTATTATTAACATGTTGTTGTACTGCACAATAAATTTGATTTGATAGTGACATATTATGTATGACATTATCAAATTTGGTGTGTTACTATCACAATTAATTGATCCATATTATACGGTGATGTGATTCACAATATTATATGGCAGTGTGATTCTCCAATTTTACATTCAAATGAAATTGGTCGGGCATATTATATATATGGCCAAGTTATAACTACTCCCAAGTATTAAAAGTATGCACTTTATACAGTTTGTGAAAAAAATGAAAGACGCTTTATAAGTTTTAATGATTTTATTAAAAAATAGAATGTATCAGACACATCACATTTCAGCCAAATTACAGAGGGATATAAGGCATTACAATAACATGAGGTAGCAAGTGTTCATAATATACAGTACAGACCTAAAGTTTGGACACACCTCATTTAAAGATTTTTCTGTCTTTTCATGACTTTGAAAACTGTACATTCACACTGAAGGCATCAAAACTATGAATTAACACATGTGGAATTATATACTTAACAAAAAAGTGTGAAACAACTGAAAATATGTCTTATATTCTACGTGCTTCAAAGTAGCCACCTTTTCCTTTGATGACTGCTTTGCATGCTCTTGGCATTCTCTTGATGAGCTTCAAGAGGTAGTCAGCGGAAATGGTTTTCACTTCACAAGTGTGCCCTGTAGTGTTGAGCGAGCACTAAAATTCTCGGGTGCTCGAAGCTCGGGCCGAGCTCACCGTGATACTCGGGTGCTTGACCCGAGCAACGAGCCCATTGTTAGTCTATGGGAGAGCCGAGCATTTTTGCGGCGGCACCCCCGGCAGTCTGTAGAAAGCCTAAAAAGTGCCCAAAACTGTAGTGACAGTGTTCAAATGACATGGGGACAGTATGGGGATCGCCCCAGGAAGCATTTCTGACCCCCAGGTCACTGCTGTCAACAACGTGGTCCGAGGTATTAAGCCACTTTCACTGGCTCACAATAAAACGTTCAAAAACGAAACTGAAACTGTTTTCCTGTGAAATATGTTAAGGAACATCCTTTCCAGGGTAAAGACTTGTGTATAAGGTAAAATAAATAACCAAAAGCAAAAATACTCCTCCACACTTTGGGCTATGTTCACAAGTAGCATTTTTTATGCATTTTTGTACTTTTGTATTGCTTTGAACCGTGACAAATGCATTCACCGGGAAATGTCATTTTAACATTTTACAACCTTATCTGGTGTTTTTTGGGAAAAAATACCAAAAGGTTAATAAGACGGGTATTTGTACAGTCTGACTGAGGAAAAAAAAAATAAGAGGATTTTGATGAAAAATAAAGGATTTTTCTTGGCTCCTGAGACCTGGGGCTAAGTCTAGCAATTTGAGCAGCAGCAGCACACAGGACTGTAATGCAGTGTTTGTTGGTATAACCACTGTGTCTCCTATACAGCCTGCCTGCCTGCCTGATATCTGTGATGGATATTAGTCCTCAGAAGGACTGTTTGTTTGATTTTGCAGGCTTTAGAGACCCTACACTACCTGTTTCGCAGTATAAATCTCTCCTTAGCTCAGTAGCACTCTCCCTACACTGTCTGATCCGGAGCGACTGTGTCCAAGATGGCGGTGCCTGGTTTTAAATACTCGAGGTGACGCTGTGCGGCCAGCCGATCACTGTAATGCCCACGACCAACGTGGCTGCGGCATTACAGTGACTGGCTGGCAATCCCTGCATGTTCATTGGCTCTGTAAAGAGCGCCAAACATGCAGGGCGGAGACCCGAGCTCCCGCCCGAGTAACCCGAAAATGCTCGGTGCTCGCCGAACATCCTGAGTAATGAGATGCTCGGGCGAGTACCGAGTAGTGTCGAGCATGCTCGCTCAACACTAGTGCCCTTTCAGGTTTAATAAGTGGGATTTCTTGCCTTATAAATGGGGTTGGGACCATCAGTTGTGTTGTGCAGAAGTCAGGTGGATACACAGCTGATAGTCCTACTGAATAGACTGTTAGAATTTGTATCATGGCAAGAAAAAAGCAGCTAAGTAAAGAAAAACGAGTGGCCATCATTACTTTAAGAAATGAAGGTCAATCAGTCTGAAAAAATGGGAAAACTTTGAAAGTGTCCCCAAGTGCAGTTGCAAAAACCATCAAGCGCTACAAAGAAACTGACTCACATGAGGACCGCCCCAGGAAAGGAAGACCAAGAGTGACCTTTGCTTCTGAGGATAAGTTTATCCGCGTCACCAGCCTCAGAAATTGCAGGTTAACAGCAGCTCAGAATAGAGACCAGGTCAATGCCACACAGAGTTCTAGCAGCAGACACATCTCTTCAACAACTGTTAAGAGGAGACTTTGTGCAGCAGGGCTTCATGGTAAAATATCTGCTAGGAAACCACTGCTAAGGACAGGCAACAAGCAGAAGAGACTTGTTTGGGCTAAAGAACACAAGGAATGGACATTAGACCAGTGGAAGTCTGTGCTTTGGTCTGATGAGTCCAAATTTGAGATCTTTGGTTCCAACCAACGTGTCTTTGTGTGACGCAGAAAAGGTGAACGGATGGACTCTACATGCCTGGTTCCCACTGTGAAGCATGGAGGAGGAGGTGTGATGGTGTGGGGGTGCTTTTCTGGTGACACTGTTGGGGATTTATTCAAAATTGAAGGCATACTGAACCAGCATGGCTACCACAGCATCTTGCAGCGGCATGCTATTCCATCCAATTTGCGTTTAGTTGGACCATCATTAATTTTTCAACAGGACAATGACCCCAAACACACCTCCAGGCTGTGTAAGGGCTATTTGACCAAGAGGGAGAGTGATGGGGTGCTACACCAGATGACCTGGCCTCCACAGTCACCAGACCTGAACCCAATCGAGATGGTTTGGGGTGAACTGGACCGCAGAGTGAAGGAAAAAGGGCCAACAAGTGCTAAGCATCTCTGGGAACTCCTTCAAGATGGTTGGAAGACCATTTCTGGTGACTACCTCTGGAAGCTCATCAAGAGAATGCCAAGAGTGTGCAAAGCAGTCATCGAAGCAAAAGGTGGCTACTTTGAAGAACCTAGAATATAGGACATATTTTCAGTTGTTTCACACTTTTTTGTTAAGTATATAATTCCACATGTGTTAATTCATAGTTTTGATGCCTTCAGTGTGAATGTATAATTTTCATAGTCATGAAAATACAGAAAAATCTTTAAATGAGAAGGTGTGTCCAAACTTTTGGTCTGTACTGTATATATAAAACATTTCATAATATATATTGTGGCATTTATTTTACATTTATTACAGCATAATATAAAGAATTATAACACAAACAATTCATTCACAATTATTATACAATAATATGAAGGCATTAAGGTCGCACAGCAGTTACATCGTCAGCCACATGGATTCTAAAAATGGTAAACGCCTTTTTTTAGGCAGCAGTGTCTCCCGCGTGACACCTAATGATGAGGTCTATAAAGATTGGCTTTTGCAGAGCGACGGTGAAAGGTCTCCTGATGTAGATGATTCTGCAGGAGCATTGATTGATATTTTCAAGCCATCTAAAATCCCACTAGTAGCGGGGTTACCTACAACAGTGGTCGGTACATTTGACTCGGCCATTGCCTGCATAAACACATCCCAACCCCGGGGCATATTTCTGCTGGTTAAAGCATGACTCTGCGTTGTGTTACGTACCAAGTCCAGCATGCTAGACCCTGGAATTACAGACCCTTTGAAAATAAATTCACCTTTATTGTTCCATGATGTAATATTTTTGTTCTGTAACAATCTGTCTTACAAAAATTCAGCATTCTTTTTATATCGTGGATTTACATGGCTCATAATTTCACTGACAGCCCCACTTTTATCTGGTATGAATTTGACAATTGTTGGTGATCAATTTCAGGAGTGCTAACGAGATTTGGCGATGATAGCTCTTTGGCATTGTGTCTAGTATGGACCAAATATCTTTGTAGGATTTCACTATAAGTTTTAATTTTCACATCATCTGGTATGTCCCGGCGTTGTAAAATCTCGCTAATCTCGCCATCAAGACGTTGGATAACACTCTGGCGTATATTGTCTGTGTTAGGGGGTCTTAGTTTGATTAGGTCCTGTTTAGGGATCAGATACATTTTCTCTGTATGTTCCATTATTTGCCCGCTAGTAGGCGCTTCTTTTTCTTTATGGAGTGAGATTTATCACTGAGAGCTCTTATAGCTTTACGCCACTTGTTTAGTATATTTTTTTGACGTTCTTTCAGGGGTATTCGGCCTTTTAAGATGTTTAAAGCAATCTCCCCTATGGCCGTGATTAAATCGCTGCTCGCACTGCGTAAAATAGATTTTCTGACAGTAGGAGTTGCCTTCACCAGCGTTTTTAAGACCGCCCAGTTACGACGTATTCTCTCAGACATCTTTACAACACTGTGTATACAGCGTAGAATGCCCGGTTTAGTGTGAAATTCTCTTTTTAGACGTATTTTTCTTTTGAACATACACAGCGGGCAATGCTGGTGGAAACAACCCCGTCCTTAAGCGCAGATCCTCAGGGGTATTAGCTCTTAAATCTAACAGCAAGTACCCATAAGGCGTCCGTGTGGCATCCTCAAAAGCCTCTAAGAAGAAGCGCGTCTTTCCGGGTACATCTGACGGCTAGTGTCACAATTTGTAATTTATCTCGTGGATTATTAAAAAGCACCATGTACTTTGTGTCCAAATTTATCGTCCTGCTTTTCTTACCTTGACAAAATATGTTTTGTACCAGGTAGAAAATGCTGAGATTTCTGGGGTGAACATACTTGGTAAATGCTTTTTCTATCTTGCAGTTATCACTAGCACTCTCCATGAGATCATCAACAATAGTCAAATTAACCTTTCTCACAATGCCGGGCTGTTGTACGACAATACTTTTCTGTGTTTCAGAACCTGAATTACGTGGGTGGTCCAGAACCAGATCTTTTAGACTGTTAAAATGAATAGACTGTGTGTTTGGCGCTACTTTCAGACTGCCAATACAGCTAATGCTAAAACCGTGTTCATATTGTTCCATGATTGCCACTACTACGGTATCAAAAATAGGAAAGGTTTTATTGGTGAGTCTTACTTTTGTGAAAGCTACAATTCGGTGTTTCATCACAAGAACAATCATGCTTGCCAGTATTTTTTGTAAAGCCTGTCAAAGAGAGAATTGTGTGGAGGGCACTGGCGAGCAAGAACCCTGCTGCCTAATTTGCCGGGTGTATTTTCGCTCGAGCGAGTGCTTAGATTATCACACACAATTAGCTGTAGAAGACCCGGCATTCTGTCGGCTTAAAATATTTTGTGATGACTGCAACCATTTTGTCTTCAGAAATAGTGAGACTGAGCATAAATGTAATGGTTTACGGTGCCCTGTATGCCATGGTCATATAAATAAATTTGATGACCATCTTTGCTACATGAGGCAGTATGTACGAAAGGTAGAGTCAGATCGCTATTAGTGTTGAGCGAGTATGTACTGTCCGAGTATGCTCAGGCCAAGCTCCGAGTATTTACAGCTGCTCGGTGTTATGTTTGATTCGCTCCCGTGTGCATGATTTGCGACTGTGTGACAGCTTTATTACATGTAAGGAATGTGTAAGAAATATACATTCCTCACATGTAATAAAACTGTCAAACAGTTGCAAATCATGCACACGGAGAGATTCAACCATATCACCGAGCAGCTGTAACTACTCGGAGCTTGGCCCGAGCATACTCGGCGAAAGGGTTAACAGAACATACTCGCTTATCACTAATCGCTATATCTTTTACGACTTTGAATGCATGCAGGAAATGGGCACACACATATCGAATTACATTTATGCCACAATGCTGTATGGCCACCCATACTGGGAGTTTGAAGGTGATACTTGCACGCATGACTTTGTACAGTTCTTTACAAGTGGGAAATTTTCAGGCTATACGTTCATAGCCCACAATGCAGGGCGCTAAGATTCTTATTTTATTGTTAAGGAGCTGATTTTTGAAAAGCTGCGGGTGAAGTTGGTAACCCAAGGTGGCCGTCTCTTGTGTGTGACGCTGACCGATTTAAATATGAGATTCAAAGACTCTCTAAATTTCATCCCCATGAAGCTTAGTAAATTACCGCAGGCTATGAGTTTTTCAGGCGCCAAAGGTCAATTTCCACACATTTTTAACACCATAGAAAACCAAAACTATGTAGGCCCCCTACCTAAAGTAAAATATTATGGGGTTTCTCGTTTGACGAGAAAGCAGAGTTCATGGAGTGGTATGAGAGCCAGAAACATGCAATTTTTGACTTCTTATTGCCAGCAAGATGTTGAGATTTTGAGGCGTTCCTGCGAGATCTATAGAGAGCGTATTATGGATATGACACAGAAAAATGTTAAAACATTCTGTAAGCGCCAAAAGCAAACTACAGCAGTGTCCAAATATGTTGATCCTTTTCAGCTCATCACCCTGGCCTCTGTATGTATGACAATGTACCGGTTTAAATTTCTTCCAAAAAAGACCATCGCCATTTTACCCGGTGATAATTATCACAAGACAAAAAAGCGCTACTCATCACCCGCTATACAGTGGCTCATGTATGTAGCACACTCCGAGAACATTGTCATTCAGCATGCTTTGAGAGGTGGCGAAAACAAGTTGGGAAATATTTTCTAGACGGGTACGCCTATGTTAACAAACAACAACTAGCATTTGAATTTCAGGGGTGTTTTTACCACAGCTGCCCCGTGTGTTATAATGAAAATGACACAAATAAGGTAACAAATACATCCTATGGCCAGTTATATTATGCGTTTTTAGCTAAAAAGCGTTACTTACAGTGCTGCGGGTACACAGTAAGAGTGATGAGGGAGCATGACTGGAATGAAATGGTTGAAAAAGATTCTAACCTTCAAACATTTCTTCTCCAAATGGAATTCCCCAACACCTGTAGACCCATGAGATGCTCTTTATGGCGGCCGAACAAACGCCATTAAACTCTATCACCACTTGGAGGATGGAGAGACATTGCATTACTACGATTTCACCAGTCTGTATCCCTTTGTAAACAAAACTAAAACATACCCTGTAGGCCACCCAGATATCATCTATGACAATTTCAGCTTCATTAAAAAATACTTTGGTATTGCTAAAGTCAAGGTCTACCCGCCAAGACATTTGTTTTTCCCTGTGCTGCCTGTAAAACTCAACAAAAAATTAATGTTTCCCCTTTGCTACACATGCGCTGTAAGTTCACAGACCGAGGTTTGTGCTCATAGTGATGAAGAACTCGCCCTGACCGGTACATGGTGCACTATATAGCTTGAGATGGTTGTAGAAAAGGGGTACAGGATTGCCCACATCTATGAAACATGGCATTTTCCTAACACAACTGATGATCTGTTTGTTTCCTACATTAAATTACATCTTCGTGATAAGCAGGAGGCTTCGGGTTATTCCAGCTGGTGCACTGATGAAGTCAAGAAAAAGCAGTACATTGACGCCTTTCTTGAAAAAGAAGGTGTACAATTACGGCCTGAAAATATAGGTGTGAATCCGGCTAAGAGACAGATCTCTAAACTTTTCTTAAATTCTTTATGGGGAAAGTTTGGTCAGCGATCTAATTTATCATGTAGCAGAATTGTTAGTGACCCCGATGAGCTTTTTAAGTATGTGTTTCTACCTTACTACAACATTTCAATGTTACATTTCATTGATGATGAAACTGCAACCATTAACTGGAAATATGTAAAAGGCCATCACACCGTCAACAAAAACACAAACATTTTTATAGCGTGTTTTACAACCGCGTATGCCCGGCTAGAGCTCTATTCTCTGCTGGACCGGCTGCAGGAGGGGTGTCTTTATCACGACACAGATTCTGTTATTTTTGTGCAGAGGGATGGTGCGTAGAACCCGACTTTAGGTAATTACCTGTGGGAACTGACCAGTGAGATACCCGATGACACTCACATCACAGAATTTGTATCTGCGGGTCCCAAAACTTACGGGTACAAACTCAACATTGGTAAAACTGTCTTAAAAGTTAAGGGTATAACACTAAATGTTGGTAACACACAGTCTATTAATGTTAACAGTCTAAAAGTTCTGGTTCCGGACTACCCACGTAATTCAGGTTCTGAAACACAGAAAAGTATTGTCGTACAACAGCCCGGCATTGTGACAAATAAAAAGTACTGGGACATTGAAACAAGACCACTGCGCAAAACACAAAAGTGCGTTTACACAAAGCGGCGGCTATTAGACGGGTTTATCATCCTGCCATATGGCTATTAGGAGCGCTGTGATGGATCCGCGGCTACAACACCTATTCTCCTGTATTCTGGCGGGCCCGTCTAATTCTGGGAAAAGTTATTTTGTAAAGCAGCTGTTACATAATATTGATACGCATTTTTCTCACAAACCCGATAATATTTTTGGTTTTATTCGTGCTGGCAAAAACTATATGATGAAATCTCTCTCTCTTTCCCCAACATCAGATTTGTGGAGGGTCTGCCGCATACGTTCGTAGATGATGATTTATTCCCGCCTGACAAGGTTAATTTGACTATTGTTGCTGATCTCATGGAGAGTGCTAGTGATAACTGAGAGATAGAAAAAGCATTTACCAAGTATGTTCACCACAGAAATCTCAGCATTTTCTACCTGGTACAAAACATATTTTGTCAAGGTAAGAAAAGCAGGACGATAAATTTGAACACAAAGTACATGGTGCTTTTTAATAATCCACGAGATAAATTACAAATTGTGACACTAGCCCCGTGAGATGTACCCCGGAAAGACGCGCTTCTTCTTAGAGGCTTTTGAGGATGCCACGCGGACGCCTTAATGGTATTTGCTGTCAGATTTAAGAGCTAATACCCCTGAGGATCTGCGCTTAAGGACGGGGTTGTTTCCACCAGCATTGCCCGCTGTGTATGTTCAAAAGAAAAATACGTCTAAAAAGTGAATTTCACACTAAACCGGGCATTCTACGCTGTATACACAGTGTTGTAAAGATGTCTGAGAGAATACGTCGTAACTGGGCGGTCTTAAAAACGCTGGTGAAGGCAACTCCTACTGTCAGAAAATCTATTTTACGCAGTGCGAGCAGCGATTTAATCACGGCCATAGGGGAGATTGCTTTAAACATCTTAAAAGGCCGAATACCCCTGAAAGAACGTCAAAAAAATATACTAAAGAAGTGGCGTAAAGCTATAAGAGCTCTCGGTGATAAATCTCACTCCATAAAGAAAAAGAAGCACCTACTAGCGGGCAAATAATGGAACATACAGAGAAAATGTATCTGATCCCTAAACAGGACCTAATCAAACTAAGACCCCCTAACACAGACAATATACGCCAGAGTGTTATCCAACGTCTTGATGGCGAGATTAGCGAGATTTTACAACGCCGGGACATACCAGATGATGTGAAAATTAAAACTTATAGTGAAATCCTACAAAGATATTTGGTCCATACTAGACACAATGCCAAAGAGCTATCATCGCCAAATCTCGTTAGCACTCCTGAAATTGATCACCAACAATTGTCAAATTCAGACCAGATAAAAGTGGGGCTGTCAGTGAAATTATGAGCCATGTAAATCCACGATATAAAAAGAATGCTGAATTTTTGTTAAACAGGTTGTTACAGAACAAAAATATTACATCATGGAACGATAAAGGTGAAGTTATTTTCAAAGGGTCTGTAATTCCAGGGTCTTAGCATGCTGGACTTGGTACGTAACACAACGCAGAGTCATGCTTTAACCAGCAGAAATGTGCCCCGGGGTTGGGATGTGTTTATGCAGGCAATGGCCTTAAAAAAGCCGTTTACCATTTTTAGAATCCATGTGGCTGACGATGTAACTGCTGTGTGACCTTAATGCTTTCATATTATTGTATAATAATTGTTTGTGTTGTAATTGTTTATATTATGCTGTAATAAATGTAAAATAAATGCCACTATATATATTATGAATAGTGATGAGCTAACGCGCTCGCCACTACTCGGTACTCGCCCGAGCATCATGGTGCTCAACAAGCTCGGCGAGTATTTCCGGGTTGCTCGGGCGGGAACTCGGGTCCCCTCCCTGCATGTTTGGCACTCTTTAGAGAGCCAATGAACATGCAGGGATTGCCTGCCATGCACTGTAATGCCATAGCCATGTTGGTTGTGGGCATTACAGTGATTGGTTGGCCGCACAGCGTCATCAGGTATATATCAGACCTGGCGCCACCATGCTCGTCACAGTCACTCCGGATCAGATAGTGTAGGGAGAGCTGCTGCTGCGTCAGGGAGAGATTTGCTTGTGTATTAGGTAGTGTAGGGAGAAAAAACGTAAATTACACATATCCATCTTAACAAACAGTAATTTTGAGGATGAACTAATCCATCTGCAGAGATATCAGGCAGGCAGTGTATATAGGCTGGCAGGCAGGGTATATAGCAGACTGTAGTGCACATAGAACAAGAGGCTCCATTCCAATTCTGCCTTCTGCTGCTGTTAGATATTTCTGGAAATAGGCCCAGGTCTCAGGGGCCAGGAATAATTTTTTTTGCATCTTAATCCTCATTATTTGCTTAAAAAGCAATCCAGAGAACACGGTTTTTCTGCGCCATTTGCTTGTTGGCACTGCAGAATACAGCCAGGTCCTTTCCATATTACAGCACTAGAAATCCAGCTATTTAAAACTGTGTTTTCTCCATCACACGGATCACATATACGTTGCCTTAAAATACTGCCATCTCTGGCCTACATTAATTTTTTTTTTCAGTGTGGCAGCAAAATTTTTGACACTGGTTTGCTGTTCAAAACAGTTACCTACAGGACAGGTATTTAAAACTGTGTTTTCTCCGTCACACGGATCACATATACGTTTTCACAAAAACTGCCATTTCTGGCCTCCATTAAAAAAAAATTTCAGTGTGTCAGTGAAGCAATTCACAGCAGTTTGCTGTTCAAACTACTTACCTACAGGCCAGGTATTTAAAACTGTGTTTTCTCTGTCAAACGGCTCACATATAAGTTCGCTCCAAACTCAGTCATTTGTAGTGAGCGTGGAAGATACTGTCCTCCATTTAAAATGGGCAAGGCACGTGGCAAGGGACGGGGAACTGGACGTGATGGTAATGGTGCATGCAGAGGCCGAAGACAAGGCCGTGGGCAAGCCGAAATTGTGCCACAACAAACACCCACATCTTCTCGCCTGACCTTCCTGTCCCAGAGCAGTGTCAAAAGGTTGTTGGTTGGATAGCGGATAATGCTTCCAGTCACTTAACCACCACCACCACCACCACCCTGTCTTCCACATGGTCAAGTCTCAGTAGCTGTGAGTTTGGACCGCATATTCCTCACCCTGATCCTCCTTCCTCCCACCATGCCGAGTACCCAGAGACAACTGATCCCACACTTGGACACTCTGAAGAGCTGTTCATTTTTCCATTTAAAGATTCGGGCCTCTCGCCCGGTCCACTTGAAGCGGGGCAAGAGGAGATCGCGTGTAGCAATGCCCAAATATATGAGCAGCCACGGTCACATGAAGGCGACGGTGGGAACGTGTCAAGAGAGGTGGACGATAATGAGACACAAGACACAATTGCTATAAAGTCAGGAGGAGGACAAGGGTGCGGAAGTGGAAGACGAGGTGGTGGATGATATAGTAACTGACCCAACCTGGCAGGAGGACATGCAGAGCGAGGACAGCAGCACACAGGGGGAGAGATGCAGAGCACCCCAACAGGCAGGAAGAAGCAGTGTGGTGGCCACAGACAGAAGGCAGGCAACCTTTCCCCGTAACACCAACATGAAGGAAGTTGCCAGTACAACTGTTAGGTCTTCCCGAGTCTGGTTGTTTTTTAAAGACTCTGCCGATAACCCCAAAAAGGCCATTTTCACCACCTGCCAGGCCAGCATTAGCAGGGGTGGCCAAACGACCAGCCTTACCACCACCAGCATGATCAGGCACATGGCAGCAAAGCACCCGACTTTGTGGGATGAACCCCAGGGTCCAGGAATAGTGTCTGCGGGTGGCACCATTGCTTCTTCCGCTGTTGTGCATGCAAGCCAATCCCCTGTCCATTGTGCATGCAAAGATGCCTCCTGCTCTGCACCTGTCGTTCGTTGCACACGCTCAAGTAGCAGCGTCAGGAAGCATGTCTTTGTCCTTGTCCCAGCGCAGCATTCAGTTGTCCATACCCCAGTCCTTGGAACGCAAGCGCAAATATGCAGCCAACGCCCCACAGGCCACAATACTAAATTCTCACATTTCACGACTGCTTGCGCTCAAAATGTTGCCTTTTAAGCTCGTGGAGATGGAAGCATTCTGCAACCTGATGTCGGCGGCCATCCCTCAGTACTCGGTCCCCAGCCGCCACTATTTCTCCCGGTGTGCCATCCCCGCATTACACAAGCAGGTGTCCCAAAACATTAGCCGTGCTCTCAACAATGCAGTTACCGGTAAAGTCCACTTAACCACGGACACGTGGACAAGTGCTTGTGGGCAGGGGCAGTACATCTCACTGACGGCACACTGGGTTAACATAGTGGAAGCTGGGACCCAGTCAGACCTTGGGACAGAACACGTCCTCCTGAAGCCAAGAATTGCGGGCCCTAGGTCAATCAGGGTTGCCCCCACGGTCTACAGCTCCTGCACCTCATCCTCCTCAGCCTTCTCCTCCTCTTCAGCATCCATCTCCGAAATGACCACATCAGTCACAAGCTGCAAGCACTGCAGCACTGACTCGGCCAAGCGGCAACAGGCTGTGCTGAAGCTAATATGCTTAGCTGAAAAACTGCACGATGCTGAAGAGTTGTGGACAGCTCTGAAAGAGCAGGCAGATCTGTGGCTCACACCACTGAACCTACAGCCAGGATGGTCGTGTGTGACAATGGCCGGAACCTGGTGGTGGCTCTAAGGCAAGGCGAGCTCACACACGTACCATGCCTGGCCCATGTGCTTAACCTCGTGGTACAGCAGTTTCTCAAATCCTACCCAGAGCTGCCGGATCTGCTTGTTAAAGTGCGCCGCCTGCTCACAATCAAAGAGGATGCATTGCAAGCGTAGCACGATGAGATCATAGAATCATAGAATCATAGAATGGTAGAGTTGGAAGGGACCTCCTGGGTCATCTGGTCCAACCCCCTGCTCAAAGCAGGATTCACTAAATCATCTCAGGCAGATGTCTGTCCAGCCTCTGTTTGAAGACGTCCATTGAAGGGAAACTCACCACCTCTCGTGGCAGCCTGTTCCACTCATTAATCACCCTAACTGTCAAAAAGTTTTTTCTAATATCTAATCTGTGTCTCCTCCCATTTAGTTTCATCCCATTGCTTCTAGTCTTTCCTTGTGCAAATGAGAATAAAGATGATCCTTCTACAATGTGACAGCCCTTGACATATTTGTAGACCGCTTTTAAGTCTCCTCTCAGTCTTCTTTTTTGCAAGCTAAACATTCCCAAATCCTGCAACCGTTCCTCATAGGACATGGTTTGCAGACCAGTCAACATTCTGGTCGCTCTTCTCTGAACTTGCTCCAGTTTGTCTATGTCTTTTTTAAAATGTGGTGCCCAAAACTGTACACAGTATTCCAGATGAGGTCTGACCAAAGAGGAGTAAAGACCGATAATGACTTCACGTGATCTAGACTGTATGCTTCTGTTAATACATCCCAGAATTGTATTTGCCTTTTTTGCTGCTGCATCACACTGTTGACTCATGTTCAGTCTATGATCTATTAGTATACCTAAGTCTTTTTCACATGTACTGCTGCTTAGATCTATTCCTTCAATTCTGTATATGCTTTTTTCATTTCTATTGCTCAGATGTAGTACTTTGCATTTTTCCCTGTTAAAAACCATTCTGTTGGTTGCTGCCCACTGCTCCAGTTTATTTAGGTCTTTTTGAATCCTCTCTCTCTCTTCTCTAGTATTAGCTATCCCTACTAGCTTTGTGTCATCAGCAAATTTAATCAGTTTACCCTCAATTCCTTCATCTAAATCATTGATAAAGATGTTGAACAATACAGGTCCCAGGACAGAGCCCTGTGGTACCCCACTTGAGACATTCATCCAGCTGGATGTGAAGCCATTTACAACCACCCTTTGAGTCCGATCACTAAGCCAGTTATGAATCCACCTAACAGTTGCCTGGTCCATTGCATACTTGGTCATTTTTTCAATAAGGATGGTGTGAGATACTTTGTCAAATGCTTTGCTGAAGTCAAGATATACTATATCTACAGCATTTCCCTGATCCACCCAGTCAGTGATTCTGTCATAATAGGAAATTAAGTTAGTCTGACATGACTTGTTAGTTACAAACCCATGCTGACTCTGGTTAATCACTTCATTCTTATCCATGTACTTACATACATGTTGTTTAATAATTTGTTCAAAGATCTTTCCTGGTATAGAAGTTAGACTCACCGGCCTATAGTTCCCTGGGTCCACCTTCTTCCCCTTTTTGAAGATAGGAACAACATTTGCTCTTCTCCAGTCTTCTGGGACTTCTCCTGTTTTCCAAGAATTTTCAAAGATTATGGAGAGTGGTTCTAAAATTTCTTCTACGATCTCCTTCAGTACTCTGGGGTGAAGCAAGGGACCATGCAGGGTGATTACACACAGCCAAGCCTCAACTCATCCCAACGTGGATTGGGTGACAATGAGGAAGAGGAGGAGGAGGAGGAAAGACAGGAGCTAGTTTCATGCACTATAGACGGTACGACCTGCACAACTTTCATACCGTCTGTTCAGCGTGGATGGCCAGAGGACAGAGAGGAGGAGGAGGAGGAGAGCACGGTCAGTCATCCTCTTGGTGAGGACACGGAAGTCTTGCCTGTTAGTAGTCTGGCACGCATGGCCGAGTTTATGTTACACTGCCTTTCCCATGACCCACGCGTTCTCAAAATTTTGGGTGACAGTCATTACTGGTTGGTTACACTTCTAGGCCCACGCTACAAGGAGAACTTTATATCTCTTATTCCTGAGGCGGACAGGTCTACAAAAATGGGGCTGTACCAGAAGGCCCTTGTTGCGGAACTATTAAAAAAATTCCCATCTGAAAACGCTGGCGGCAGAGGGCACACTTTGTTGGACAACCAAGGAGTACAGGCGAGAGAGACACAACTTCAATCCAGCAGAGGCAGGGGAACACTGTCAAAGTTCTGGGAGAGTTTTCTCAGACCCTCCCATCACACAGGCCCTGAGGCGTGGAGTACTCTCACAAGGAGTGCAAAGTTTGGGAAGATGCTGAGGGAGTCCCTTACCGTACCAACGTCCTCCGTGATTCCGCTGTGCCCTATAACTATTGGGTATCCAAGCTGGATACGTGGAATGAACTGGCTCTCTATGCCTTTGAGGTCCTGGCCTGCCCTGCCGCCAGCGTTTTATCAGAGTGGGTTTTTAGTGCCGCTGGTGGAATTATAACTGATAAGCGCATCCGCCTGTCAACTGAAAATGCTGACAGGCTGACTCTTATAAAAATGAACAAGGGCTGGATTGGGCCAGACTTCTCAACACCACCGAATGATAGCAGCGTAACATAAACTCCAATCCAGTGTCTTCTTAGGAGGTGTATTCCCATGCACCTTTTCACACCCACACATGGGTATAAGTTTCCTGATTTTGTCTATTTACACTTGTCCTCCTCCTTCTCCTCATCCTCCACCACCATATCACCAGGGTGACCGTGGTCCGTGAGGCAACACCAACCTAATTTTTTTAAACGGTGTTTATAATGCCCGTAAACAATTTTTTTTATACAGTATGTTCATGTATACCCCCCAGGGGTAAGTGTTTGTCAGCCCATACACTTAGTGCATAGGCATTACAAGTATAGGAGGCCCGCTCCTTTCTAATGGGAACATTTTTTTATGAGGCCCTCCTCTATGTCTCTTCCAAGGGGCACTGAAGTGCGTCCAAATTTTTGACAGCCCTTGCATTCTCTGCATAGGCTAACACTATGGGAGATTCTCTCCTTTCTAATGGGAATTTGTCGTTACTGTGGCTCTGCTTTGTGTGTCTTTAAATTCTTAGTGGGGTTTTTCCTAAAATTGGTCAGCCGTTGGACTCACTGCATACCCTATAACTGTATAGCAGACCCTCTCCTTTCTAATGGGAATTTGTCGTTACTGTGGCCCTGCTCTGTGTGTCTTTAAATTCTTAGTGGGGTTTTTCCTAAAATTGGTCAGCCGTTGGACTCACTGCATACCCTATAACTGTATAGCAGACTCTCTCCTTTCTAATGGGAACATGTCGTACCTTGTTACTGTGGTCCTGCTCTATGTGTCTTTAAATTCTTAGAGGAGTTTTTCCTAAAATTGTCAGCCGTTGTACTCACTGCATAACCTATAACTGTATAGCAGACCCTCTCCTTTCTAATGGGAACATGTCGTACCTTGTTACTCTGGCCCTGCTCCGTGTGTCTTTAAATTTTTAGTGGGGTTTTTCCTAAAATTGTCAGCCGTTGGACTCACTGCATATCCTATAACTGTATAGCAGACCCTCTCCTTTCTAATGGGAACATGTCGTACCTTGTTACTGTGGCCCTGCTCTATGTGTCTTTAAATTCTTAGTGGGGTTTTTCCCAAATTTTGGCAGCCCTTGCTGTCACAGCATGGGCATTACCACTATAGGAGACCCGCTCCTTTATAATGGGAACTTTTTTTTTTTTTACTGAGACCCTCCTCTAAGTCCCTTCAAAGGGGTATTGCGTTGCGTCCAAATTTTTGGCAGCCCTTGCAGTCACTGGATATGCAATAACAGTATAGGAGACCCACTTGTTAATAATGGGAACAACAAAGCATAGCCGGTTGATGGCTCTCTCTAACAATAGCTACGGCCGACTGCTGTCCTTTTAAGAATAGTAAGGGCCGTCTGATGTCCCTATAAAAATAGGCTTTATGACTTTCAGAGTCCCTCCATCATAAATAAAACAGGATGTGTCTGATGATGTGTCACACACCACATTGCCAGATAAGGTTGTAAAATGTTAAAATGTCATTTCCCGGTGAAAAAACGTAGAAAAAAACAAAACAATAGGATCTTTCTTTAGTATAAAAAACAGCGTCACCAATTTAATAACAATGTAATCACATTGTTCAGCTCATGCACCTCCTCCTCCATCTCCAAAATGACCACATCAGTTACAAGCTGACAGCACGGCAGCACTGCCTTGGCCAAGCGACAACAGGCTGTGCTGAAGATAACATGCTTAATGCTTAATTGACAAACCGCCCAGCGCTGCAGAGTTGTTGAAAGTTGTTACACAGCAGCCTGATCTGTGGCTCTCACGGCTGAACATACAGCCAGGCATGGTCTTGTGTGACAATGGGCGGAACCTGGTGATGGAGAAATGACAGCCGGGGTAGATACGGTTTCCCTCTATGCCAGTCCTTTCACCGAGCTAAAGAATATGGCTGTGGTGAAATTCAACTCCCACTGAGAAGCTGTTTTAGATTGAAAAACATTGTGCCCACCAGAGGATTTGATTCTGAGGGCTAACCTTTCTCCCCCACTCAATAGCCCCATAGCAGCTGCAAAGTTAGCGCTGTCATGAACTCTCCTGAGGTAGAAGCCAACGCACACCAGAGGATTCTCTGGTGGTACCGTCCAACCCTGCCAAGAAGCAGTCCTGGCTAAGAAAAGTGTGTGGAAAGGTTCCCGGACACTCTATGGCTGCTTTTTTACTGAGGAGGATACACACGCAAACACGGGGAGAACATACAAAGTCCTTGCAGATGTTGTCCTTGCTGGGATTTGAACGCAGGATCCCAGTGCTGCAAGTCTTCAGTGCTAACCACTGATCCAATGTTCTGCCGTTCACCCTCTAATATCTAACAGGCTGGAGAAACTTGCACCTACTGCCACTCTATCTTCAGCTCCTTTGTGAGAAAATGTATTTGGGCAGCCACTCAGTCTACCAAATAAAATTCCTGAGAAGGAAATTCTGGATGGCTTCGCTACTGGTACTGGGGGCAGTGCTAATACCATGGCGTCGTACCATAGTTTGCTGGAAATATTCCAGGCTGGTAGGAGGCAAGCAAATTCCCACAGAAAAGTACCAGCAGTAATGTTCAGGGACCCGCTCTTGTAGAAGACGGGGACAACACCGGGAGAAATTGTGGCGGCTGGGGACCGAGTATGGACACGAGGCATGATGCATGTGGTTGTGAAAAGCTTCCACCTCCACGAGCATAAAAGGCCACATTTCAAGTGAAAGCAGCTTTCCAGGACTTCCTGTGAGAAATGACATGCAGGGTAGATAGGGTTTCCCTCTATGCCAGTCCTTTCACCGAGCTAAATACAACTCTCAGCAAAAAAAGTTGTGGACTGGCTCCGTACCGTCCCTGGCCACATTCACCTGTCCATGTGTTTGTGGTTAGGTGGTCCTTCCCAGTAAGTGCACTGGGGAGGGCACGGGTAATGTTGTGGTACCCGTGCTTGTGGAAGGCAGAGGCGATACCGGAAAATATAGTGGCGGCTGGTGACCGAGTATGGACACCCGGCTACTGCCGGCATGAAGTTGTGAAAAGCTTCCGCCTCCACGAGCTTAAAATGCCATATTTCAAGTGCAAGTAGCTGCCCAGAAATCAGGCAGTTTAGTATTGCCGCCTGTGGGTGGATGGCTGGCTGCATACTTACACTTGCATTCCAAGTAACAGAAAACTAAGCAGATGGTGGCCTCTATCATCATCATGGCCTCACCTCGGCACTATGAACTTTTGTCACCCAGGGGGAATATAGGGGACTCGGTACCCGGGCCTTTTACCTTGTTTAGGAGGTCACGGCAGTCAGCTACCGGGCCCGTACTCTGGGTCTCTCTTTAAAAAGGGGTTTTAGTGTACAGTTTGTCTCGTGATGCCACCTGTGGTTTCCGGTAATGGTTACCGGCGCTGCTGCAGACCTCCGGGGGGTGATGGGATGGCAGCTGGGATGTTTCTGCTCCCCACAGGCGGAGTGGGCCCCCGGGGCAGCGTAGGTGCAAATGGTGGTGATGCTGGGGCTTGCAGTGCACGAGAGATGGCGCAGCAGGAGTAACTGACAGAGACAGGGGATTCACTTCAGTACCTTTACTGGTGCGGATGTCAGGTACTCTCCAGGGTACTCGATAGGAAGGGTGGACTTCAGGACTTCTCCCCAGTGAGTGGGTATAAGGCCTCCTTGTCCAAGTCTCCCTCTCTCTAAGCTCCTGGCCAGTCTGCAACTGGGCCTAGCTTCTGTGTCGTGCTGTTCCTTCACCTGTCGCTTGGTAGTAGGTCCTTTTTCTGGCAACAACTATCCCTGGACGCTGGGGCCTTCGTGGTTCCTAGTCCTGTCAAGGGTTTAGCTTCAGGTCGACCAGGGACTTGTAGTCCTCCTGGTATGCCGGTGATCCCTACTGGGTATAAAGGACCCTGTAGGCGCGGACCCGGTACTCCGGTTGGTGTCTTGGGGTGAGCCTATGATGCTCCTCTGCCCCCTCAACTCCTTTCTCATCTCCTCTTTGCCTCCGGCCACACTCGGGGCCCTCAATACAGCAGCAGACGTGCTGCGTCTTCACTGCTCTCAGTGGCAGCACACTCTCTGACTAAACTGACTGCCTAAATCCACCCTCCAGTATATATATCCCTATCCCGGCTCCCTCTGGTGGTATGAGGTGGAAGGATGGAGGTGTTTGTTTGTAATGAGGGCCTCTTGTAGAGAAGTCCGTCCATGCACCCTTTTGGGTCCTGTGGTACCTGTGAACAGCAGGGTGCCACATTCCCCCCTAGTACAATTCAGTACTCCTGTACTGAAGCATTTTATAACAGGTTACAACAATAACAATAATAATTATAATAACAATAACAATTAAGTTACAGTATGTCCCGTAACCAGGTGTCCATTTCACCGAAGATGGTATAACATGAGTAACATGAGGGACCCACCTGAAAACCCTCAACGTAGGCCCTGGGCGTGGCTACAGGGCATAAGTGATCCAGCTGCTGGACCACGTCTTTGGTTTTTGTTCAGTGGTCAAATAAGGGGGCACTTTTGATGAGTGCAACTATTTACAGGGACAGTTTTTGGCTGCTCACAGTCCTCAGCCTACAAGTCTCTGTACTCTGACGGGTAACTACAGGCACACATTAATTTCAGTTTACACAATAAACAATAGGCAATACCCAACTGGGTAACTATTTATAATGTAGGCACTTTGTGCTTATTCCCTAAACCTGGCAGGGATTTGTCCTTGTGTGCTGCGTGTGGACCTTCATAGCACTGGGGTGTTACTAGTGTCTGTGCATGCACTCTCTGCTAACCTATCAGGTGTACGTGCTGGTAGATTATAGAACTGCCTCAATCTCTCTCCCACATTGATGACGGTTTCATTGTGAACATTGCTCTTTGGAACCGAATGATGAATGCCACACAACACATTTAAAGAAGGTGAGAGGCACCTAAGTGTCACGTTAGACTCTCAAAACTGTTTACATCAGTGTGATCTGCTTGCTAGATGACCTGCAAGTGTACCTGACCACACTATCAAGTGCCAGTGAGCATTTATAATGGACGTGAGACCAGTGGGCCTCAGTGCTGTTCACTGATGAAAGTCTATTCACGCTGAGCTTATATGATTGCTGCCAACAATGTTGGAGACGTCAAGGAGAGCGCTCTGCATCAGCCAATACAGTCAAGTCAATACAGAACTGCTGAATACTTTGTGAATGTTACAGTGAGAAGCCCCTGCGGACACAGACAGCTTGGGGCCCCTGTGCAAGAAATATGTTTGGGCCTCCCTCCTTTTATGGCGACCCAGCTGACTAGGAACCGGAGCCGCCAGCTGACTTCGGTGTTCCCACGATCACGCATGACGTCATTGTCCCCAGTCATGGGCATGCCGAGGTCAGCAGCTGGCCGTAAATTGGAGTGCAGGGAGCGGGTGGATCCCCTGCACTGCATTATATTTCAGCTGAATGCGCGTCCGAGTATACACATATAGCTGAAATATTCGCTGGTGTCAGTGGGCCACCCTCCACCTCGATACAGCTGCACTGGTAATTTGTCTTCCCCCAGGAAACCTCCTTAAGTGATATTTACCTTTACGCATACTGTCTACAGCAGGGGTCCTCAAACTATGGCCCGAGGATTTTTATCCGGCCCGCCGGGCTGTGGGCGGAGGAGAGCGGCGTCAGCGCCCGCTCCCTCCCGCTTGCTCAGGGTCCAGGCAGCCGGATACTTACCTCTCCCCGTGCCTCTGCAGATCCGCTGTCTTCCTGCTGTGCGCTCCCTGTGACTTCTCAGGTCAGAGGGTGCGGTGACGTCTTTCCACCGCGCCCTCCCCTGAGCCGTCACAGGCAGCACAGAGCAGGAAGACGCCGGCGATGCTGGAGTCCAGACCCGAGCAGCAGCAGCAGGTGAGAAGTGAGGTGAGTATTTATTTATTTATTTTTTAAATGTATGGAGGCATGGGGCATAATATTAGGGGTGACATCCTGCATGGGGCATAATATGGGGGGTGACATCCTGCATGGGGCATAATATGGGGGGTGACATCCTGCATGGGGCATTATATGGGGGGAGTGACATGCTGCATGGGGCATTATAAAGAGAGGGGAGTGATATCCTGCATGGTGCATTATAACGACAGGGGAGTGATATCCTGGTGGGGCATTATATGGGGGGGTGACATCCTGAATGGGGCATTATATGGGGGGGTGACATGCTGCATGGGGCATTATATGGGGGGTGACATCCAGCATGGGGCATTATATGGGGAGTGACATCCTGAATGGGGCATTATAAAGACAGGGGAGTGATATCCTGCATGGGGCATTATATTGGGGGGTGACATCCTGCATGGGGCATTATATGGGGGGTGACATCCTGCATGGGGCATTATATGGGGGGGTGACATCCTGCATGGGGCATTATAAAGACAGGGGAGTGATATCTTGCATGGGACATTATATGGTGGGAGAAAGGGACATCCTGCATGGGGCATTATATGGAGGGTGACATCCTGCATGGGGCATTATAAGGGGGGAACAGCCTGCATGGGGCATTATAAGGGGGAAACAGCCTGCTTATTGAGGACCTATGCTGCCTATTGGGGACATTAACCTGCCCATTGAGGACCTATACTGCCTATTGGGGACATTTACCTGCCTATTGGGGACATTTACCTGCCTATTGGGGATCTATGCTGCCTATTGGGGACATTTACCTGCCCATTGAGGACCTATGCTGCCTATTGGGGACATTTACCTGCCTATTGGGGACCTATGCTGCCTATTGGGGACATTTACCTGCCTATTGGGGACATATGCTGCCTATTGGGGACATTTACCTGCCCATTGAGGACCTATGCTGCCTATTGAGGACATTTACCTGACTATTGGGGACCTATGCTGCCTATTGGGGACATTTACCTGCCTATTGAGGACCTATGCTGCCTATTGGGGACCTTTACCTGCCTATTGAGGACCTATGCTGCCTATTGGGGACATTTGCCTGCCTATTGGGGACATTTACCTGCCTATTGGGGACCTATGCTGCCTATTAAAATACCGGTTGATTTAACTTTACTTGTTCTTCATTTTAAATATTGTATTTGTTCTTGTATTGTTTTTTACTTCATAATATGTGCAGTGTGCATAGGAATTTGTTCATAGTTTTTTAAAAAAAATTATATTCCGGCCCTCCAATGGTCTGAGGGACAGTGAACTGGCCCCGTGTTTAAAAAGTTTGAGGACTCCTGGTCTACAGATATATATACACATAGATAGCTACTGTACACTCAGATACTAACATATATACAGTATATTGTACTGTGGTTATCTTTGGGTGAATACACACATACTGTACATCAGGGGCGGAACTACCGCCCGTGCAGCCGGTTCATTGAACGGGGGCCCCGAGGGAGAGGGGGCCCCTCCAGCCTTCAGCAGGGCCGCCATCAGGGCATGACTGCCCTGACTCCAGTATGGGGCCCGGCCGGTAGGGGCCCCCTCGGGGGCCCCCCTCTTGTGCGTCTCTCTCCTCATGGGGCCCCCGGCCCCATGCTATGCGCCGGGTCCGGGACATTTCAGCGCTGAGCTGCGCTGCTGCGGCAGCGCCTTTATGATTCCCCTGACTTCCGGTCATGTGACCGCGCCGTCGCATGGCCGGAAGTCAGGAGAACCTGCTGTCAGCGATTTGGACGAGCGCCAGGATTCTGCAGGGATCGCATGGGGGTAAGTATAACAAGTTTTATTTTTTTTAAAATACAATTAACTAGGAGTGGAGAGATGGGAGATGCACATGTGTGTGTGTGTGTGTGTGGGGGGGGGGGGGAGATGGGAGATGCACATGTGTGTGTGTGGGGGGGAGATGGGAGATGCACATGTGTGTGTGTGGGGGGGGGATGGGAGATGCACATGTGTGTGGGGGGGAGATGGGAGATGCACATGTGTGTGGGGGGGAGATGGGAGATGCACATGTGTGTGTGGGGGGAGATGGGAGATGCACATGTGTGGGGGGGGAGATGGGAGATGCACATGTGTGGGGGGGGAGATGGGAGATGCACATGTGTGGGGGGGGATGGGAGATGCACATGTGGTGGGGGGGGAGATGCACATGTGTGGGGGGGAGATGGGAGATGCACATGTGTGGGGGGGGAGATGGGAGATGCACATGTGTGGGGGGGGATGGGAGATGCACATGTGTGGAGGGGGATGGGAGATGCACATGTGGTGGGGGGGAGATGGGAGATGCACATGTGTGGGGGGGGAGATGGGAGATGCACATGTGGGGGGGGGTGAGAGAGGTGCACATGTGGTGGAGGGGGATGAGAGAGGGGCACATGTGGTGGAGGGGGATAAGAGAGGGGCACATGTGGGGGAGGGGGATGAGAGAGGGGCACATGTGGGGGAGGGGGACGAGAGGGGCACATGTGGGGGAGGGGGATGAGAGAGGGGCACATGTGGGGGAGGGGGTGAGAGATGTGCACATGGGGGGGTTTGAGAGCTGCACATGGGGGAATTGGGAGTAGGGGGATAATGAGCTGCACATAACGAATGTGGGGTGGGGGAGAGTAAATGATAAATGATGATGGGGTGGGGAGAGCACGGACATGATATAATGAATTGGGGCAGGGGGTGCATGTAAATATTGAATGCGGGGAGCAGGAAGTATAGAGTAGGGGGCGTTGCGGATGCAGGAGTATGTCTGGTAACAAATTGGCGGAAAGAGTAGAGGTTCTAATTAAATTATATATTAAGTGCCTATTTACAATTAATGGGGGCACCGTGGTGGATTACAATTTATATTTGGAATGGTAGGTTGCATAATAACTAACCATATATTGATGGTGGATGCACGTCTGTATTCAGCTGCGTAATGTAGAAGTTGGGGAATGTGCTCTAGATAACTGTGTTATTTTATGCAGAGACGAGTCCTGGCTGGAAGACGTGATGGCGGTCTGTGCTGGATGAAGGAGAAAAGCGAAGATGAAGGACTTCACCTAGAGACGTCACCGGTGAGTCAGTCTATTACATGTACACTGTGTATAATGTCACTGGTGATCACTGTATTACCTGTACACTGACACTATATACAGAGCTCCTGTGTATAATGTCACTGGTGATCACTGTATTACCTGTACACTGACACTATATACAGAGCTCCTGTGTATAATTTCACTGGTGATCACTGTATTACCTGTACACTGACACTATATACAGAGCTCCTGTGTATAATGTCACTGGTGATCCCTGTATTACCTGTACACTGACACTATATACAGTGCTCCTGTGTATAATGTCACTGATGATCACTGTATTACCTGTACACTATATACAGAGCTCCTGTGTATAATGTCACTGGTGATCACTGTATTACCTGTACACTGACACTATATACAGAGCTCCTGTGTATAATTTCACTGGTGATCACTAGATTACCTGGACACTTACGTTATACATACCATGTATAGAGCTCCCGTGTATAATGACACTTATGGTAATATTAGTAATGTGGTGGTAATATTAGTAATGTAGTGGTAATATGTGGTCTGGTCATGGTGTGGCAGTTTTTCTCCCTTCTGTGTGGTATTATTCGGTCACTAAGTTGTGGTAATATGTGGTCTGGTCATGGTGTGGCGGTATTCCCTGTATGTGGTATTATTGGTCATTTAAAAAAAAAATGTATATGACACATTCCCTTAAAGAAAACTAAATAAAAATATATCTAAAAAGAGTATTGGATATTTTAAGAAAATTTTAATAGGTTAGAGTAGGGACCGCCCAGAAGAGTCTACCTTATCGTGGTGGCGGCTTTAAAAATCTTTTGGCCAAAACAAAAGCTGATGGCTATGTATGTGGCGCCGTCACATGGCCGAACGTCAGGAGAACCTGGTGGCAGCGACGTGGACGAGCGCCAGGATTCTGCAGGGATTGCATGGGGGTAAGTATAACAAATTTTATTTTTTTTAAATACAATTAATTAACTAGGAGTGGGGGGAATCAAAGATGAGAGATGAGAGATGCACATAGGGGGGTGAGAGATGCACATGGGGGGGATGAGAGATGCACATGGGGGGATGAGAGATGCACATGGGGGGGATGAGAGATGCACGGGGGGTGAGAGCTGCACATGGGTGGGATGAGAGCTGCACATGGGGGGGTGAGAGATGCACATGGGGGGTTATGTTTACATAACTTTGTTGCCTTATGAAGGGCAGGGGGGGCCCCCCAAAATTTCTTGCACAGGGGCCCACTACAGTCTGTGTCCGCCCCTGCTGTACATACACAGATAATCTCAGTACATCAGTGCACAGAGATATATATAAACACTACATAGGTACATACAGTACACATACTTACATATGATGTCCCTCTGGCAGGTGCATTTGACGCGCCCCCTGGGCCAGTGTTGTTTGGGGGATACCCGGAGCCGGATCAGATGGGGGTTGTAGTCTCCGAGTGGCGGTGACCCGGTCCGTGCCCAGGGTGTCAAGCTCAGTGTGTGGCAGTCCTTATAGATGTTACTAGATGTTCTTTTATGTCGACTACGCCACCCGTTGATTTGCGGTCAATACGGCCGCCGCTGCAGCAGGGTCCGCTGAGGCTGGTGGTGCTTGTGCAGCTCTGGTAGTATAACCCCCAACGGGAGGGGTATAGCCTCAGGGGGTCAGGTGTAGAGGATGGTGGTAGTGGTGGTGCAGTGTGGATGTTAAGAAGACTCCGAGCCGGGCTGTGCAGTTCAGGGTTTTTACTTACTGCTGTTCTTGTGGTCACTCTGGCCTTAAGTGACCGCCCGAGCCGTGCTGCGTCCACCAGGTCTTGGACTCGGCCAACCCCCAGGTGATTCTGGAGCGTGGTCCTGAGCTCCCTTTCTGACTTGTCCTTCTCTCTGGCCTTCCTCACCAGGGATCCACCTAAGTCCGGCTCCCTCGGGCCTCTTGTTGGTAAACCCTTGTCTCTGGGTTCCCTGACCCTATTCTTGGTTTGCCTTCCGGGTGGATTTAGTGGTTGGTCGTGGCAGATCCTGCCCACGACCTCCGGTCTCTGGCTAAGGTGTGCTGTAGCCTCCACCAGCTTGGGATCCGGTACCCTGTTGCCAACTCTTCACCCTCTGATCTAATTTTGGGTTCTTGGAGTTCCCTCTTCTCCCCCTTCTGGGTCCTTCTTTCTCCTCTCTCTCTGCTTCTCAGGCTCTCTCAGACTGACCAAACCTCTACAAAAGACTGACGTCTCACAGACTGACCCTGATCTAAGATGGTTCCCACCTTATATACTCCCTCTATGTGTGAGCTCAGGTGACCAGCACCCAATGAGCTCCTAGCTTTACCCAGGCTGCTCCCCCTATCTGCCCCTACACTACTGGGATGTTCCACCCCCCTCCCACTCCAGCCAGGAACAGACACTGTCGTACCTGCACATTTCTCTAGTGGGAGTACCATCGGTCTGTCCCTCGGAAATGGGATGTGTGTAGTGCATGCAGCTTACTGAGCTCAGTTCCACACTCCATCCTCACCCGGGAGTGGAATACCACACCTCTGGCTTGAGGTGTAATACCCCTGTAGCAGCCGAATCCTCAGGGTGCTACATTCTCCCCTGGTAAATCACAGCACGTCCTCGGGCTGTAAGATACAAAAACATCCAAAACATACAATTTTTTTTTTTCATAAACATCAACATATAAAACATCATATATATTATCAGCTATCAAACTTATCATATAAAACTTTTCTTAAATAACATTCTTGTTCCTCCGGCCACGGTGCAACTTGTGACCGGGTAAAGTGCGACAGTCTCTCTTGGAAGAAAACAGTTTCCTATAAAACCGGTAGGGGGCGCCTTAAGAAGCGCAACTATATACAAGGGAATATGGCCGCTCTCAGTCTTCGGCCAGGTATTAGGGAGGATTGACCGCTCTCAGTCCTCGGTCAGTGGGAATAGGGACACACGGGATTCAGTTCAATTGGCTGGTCCCAACGGGGACTATATTTTAACCAGAACAGTTCTTATACCCTGACGGGTAACTATGTACAGTCTCTCTCTACCGTACTTCAACGACGGCGTCCTCCTGCTCCTTCTTTAGATTCTTCAGACCCGTCCGGGTCCTCTTGCTCCTCCTCACACCGCAGCTCCTCCTCCGTCAGGCGATGCACATGGAGGGCGTAGGGTCCTTTGGCACACTTGTGCCGGGTGAAGCTGACCTCGTCCCCTACGTACAGGTAATGACCTCTGTGTCCCTCCGGCAGATGGCTTTCTACGTCTCTGCGGGTTACAAAGACGTCGCCGGGGGTCTGATGGTCTCTGATAAAGCCCCATCCGTGCTGCATATTGAATTTTATCACAGTCCCGGTGGCACGGGGACCATGAGCTGCACGGGGTTTCCTCCTGGTCCGGCTCTTCTGCTCCGCGCTCCTTATCTGCATTTGCTGTTCCCGGACCCGCCTCTCTCTCCGCTCCCTCTCGAAGACCTCGAGCTGCTGCCGGCAGCACTCTGCACGCTCCGCTGCGGCCGCCCGAGTCTCCTGAGTGAACCCCATGAGGTCTTCTCCGGTGGAGTCCCACTCGAACTGGATCTCCTCCAGTGGGGGCGAGGTCCTCCTTACGGGCTTCGGAGCCGGAATCAGGGGCTCGCACATGGGCCTTGCTCTCTGGAGTTCCAGCTGAATATACTCCTGGGGCCATACAAAGGGCTGCCCATCCGGGCACGTATGCTGGGCAAATAGATTTTCACCCAGGTGCGGCACTCTAGATGTTGAGGGCGCGTTGATGGTAGCGGCGCCCGGGTCGACCAGGCCTTGCGACCAGGCTTGGGGCACCCTAAAGGCAAAGGGCACCGTAAGAACGGCGGCGCCCTGGGTTACTCGGCCCTGCGACCAGGCCGGTGGCTCCGTGGAGGTAGGGGGCGCTGTTGGTATTGCGGCGCCCGGAGGTACTAGGCCTTGCGACCAGGCCGATGGTATTTCCTGCTTTGCCGCGCTCAGGGTCGAGGCGTGTGACGTCACAGGGGTCGCGGCCGCGGCTTCTGCTTGAGGCCTAGTCTGGCACGGTGACGATGCAGCGACGGGCACGGCAGGGGGAATTTCGGGCTCTGCGACGGGGAGCTGGGGCAGGTACACGGTTTCTCGGCTCGGGGTAGAGACGTCCCCTTTACCTGCCTCCGTCCGTTCAGCTCCCTTCTCGGCGCCGTCTCCTGCCTTCATTCCTCCTGCGCCATCCTCAAAGGCGGTCTGTCTCCTCGTCTCGGGCGGCGTGCTCCGCTGACGGGTTCCGGTCTGCTGGGCCATCTCTCGGCTCCACTCCGCCAACGTCTCCCGCTGCACCCGGGCATTCCTCCGTGCGAGGCCCTCCAGCGCGGTCTGTGCACACTCCCGGTCTCGGGGGAGCTGTGCCAGGATCTCCACTAAGCCTAGTGGGGTTGTTGCTTGCAGCAGGCTCCTGACCACTGGGTCGGTGCTGCCTGTCTCTCCCTCCATCTCCGGGTACGCTCTCTCTGGACTCTCCTCCAGACGTCTTGTCTCCGGGTGCGCTCTCTCCAGACTCCTCCAGGCTGCACCCATCTTCGTTCTCTTGTTCTGTCTCCGCCCACATTGAGGGTGGTCCCGGGGCAACTTCAGTTCCAGGGGCAGTTCTTTCACGCTGATGGACACTTACAGCATCACAGTCTCTGTTGGTGGGCGCGGTTTCCGCTTTTGGCGCCATTCTTCGACCTGGCCCACGATGGGAGGTGGCCTTTTGCCACCCTCTGGCACGCCCATAATGGCGTCCGCTCCCCCAAGGCGGGAAATCCTTGGAAATGGCGGGAATCGTCTCCCAGTGGCGGGAAACTCCATGGATGGCGGGAAAAAGCTGCAAATGGCGGACAACCGGCGGGAAACGACCTGTGATGGGGTCCGTTGGCGGGGACCCTCCGGAACCGGCGGGAGACTTCTTTTTGAGGTAACGGTGAACTTTTCTTCAGGCACGCAGTACCCGGTTGTTGCGGGCACGTTATCCTGCCGACTACGCCAAAGTTGACGCGCCCCCTGGGCCAGTGTTGTTTGGGGGATACCCGGAGCCGGATCACATGGGGGTTGTAGTCTCCGAGTGGCGGTGACCCGGTCCGTGCCCAGGGTGTCAAGCTCAGTGTGTGGCAGTCCTTATAGATGTTACTAGATGTTCTTTTATGTCGACTACGCCACCCGTTGATTTGCGGTCAATACGGCCGCCGCTGCAGCAGGGTCCGCTGAGGCTGGTGGTGCTTGTGCAGCTCTGGTAGTATAACCCCCAACGGGAGGGGTATAGCCTCAGGGGGTCAGGTGTAGAGGATGGTGGTAGTGGTGGTGCAGTGTGGATGTTAAGAAGACTCCGAGCCGGGCTGTGCAGTTCAGGGTTTTTACTTACTGCTGTTCTTGTGGTCACTCTGGCCTTAAGTGACCGCCCGAGCCGTGCTGCGTCCACCAGGTCTTGGACTCGGCCAACCCCCAGGTGATTCTGGAGCGTGGTCCTGAGCTCCCTTTCTGACTTGTCCTTCTCTCTGGCCTTCCCCACCAGGGATCCACCTAAGTCCGGCTCCCTCGGGCCTCTTGTTGGTAAACCCTTGTCTCTGGGTTCCCTGACCCTATTCTTGGTTTGCCTTCCGGGTGGATTTAGTGGGTGGTCGTGGCAGATCCTGCCCACGACCTCCGGTCTCTGGCTAAGGTGTGCTGTAGCCTCCACCAGCTTGGGATCCGGTACCCTGTTGCCAACTCTTCACCCTCTGATCTAATTTTGGGTTCTTGGAGTTCCCTCTTCTCCTCCTTCTGGGTCCTTCTTTCTCCTCTCTCTCTGCTTCTCAGGCTCTCTCAGACTGACCAAACCTCTACAAAAGACTGACGTCTCACAGACTGACCCTGATCTAAGATGGTTCCCACCTTATATACTCCCTCTATGTGTGAGCTCAGGTGACCAGCACTCAATGAGCTCCTAGCTTTACCCAGGCTGCTCCCCCTATCTGCCCCTACACTACTGGGATGTTCCACCCCCCTCCCACTCCAGCCAGGAACAGACACTGTCGTACCTGCACATTTCTCTAGTGGGAGTACCATCGGTCTGTCCCTCGGAAATGGGATGTGTGTAGTGCATGCAGCTTACTGAGCTCAGTTCCACACTCCATCCTCACCCGGGAGTGGAATACCACACCTCTGGCTTGAGGTGTAATACCCCTGTAGCAGCCGAATCCTCAGGGTGCTACACATTCTCCCATCTTCGGCAGCTCCTTCCCGTTGGTCTTCTGTCCTCCATCAGCACTACTGGCCAGATCTCCAGCTGTCAGCCAGTCCTGTCTTCTCAATACATCCATGCAGTTAGTAAATCTGACACTAGCCTCCTGAGAAGTTCTGAGCTGCCTGACCCATAGTACCATCGGCCATCACATCAACCTCCTCTCCCTTCTGCAGCCACTTACCACCCCCTGTACTAAGTGGGATTTATTGGGGAACTGAGCCACTCAGGCAGCATTCACACTGTAGCTACTGCTTGTGAATGGGCCAGTGCAGCAGTTTTCCAATAAAGCCCCCTCAGGAGGGCAGGGGAGATTAATGTAATGGCTCATGAGAACATTGATCAGGCAGATCAGTTATAAGAACTGCTCACAAGGAAGGAGAGTTATCAGGTGTACTGACTGCTTGGAGGCTGTTCAGAGCTGCAGTCAGAGGCAGTGAAGAAGCAGGAGACAGGATTGGCTGAGAACAGCAGCCATACTTACCAGGCCTGCTTCCTCCTGCCTGTGCCTGAATGCTAATAGGCCGGGCGAGTCCATGGGTGTCCAGGAATCTCGAGCTCCTGCAGCATAGAACCAGCAGCACCAACTAAGAGGAGAGAAAAGGGCCCATTCTGACATATTTTGCGGAGTGCAGGCCCCTGTGTGACCGGAAATGAATCAGGTACGGGCCTCTTCCTCTCCTCTTAGTGGAGATGTTGCCGCTGGCTCTATGTGAGAACCAGACATTGCAGCAGCTGATCGGGCCCCCTCTCCTTTGGGGCCCCTGTACGCTTCTACTTAAATGCCCTAATTTCATGATAAAATATCACTGTAGCGTGAACTTTTTACATTTTACATAAATTTTGCCCGAAAATCAAATATCCCTAACTTTTTGTGAGTAATGTATATTTAACACTGTGTATCTATAATTACTCCATCACAAGTACTGATCTACTGGATTTATCCTGACTTGATTAACTGTTAATGTCTTAAATCTTCTTGAGGATAATAGGTCAACGACATGCTCTGTTGATTGGTTTTTAAGTATTGACTGGTTCTGGTTGGTGGTGGTCTGAGTTGGATAGGCCCTACTAGGGGACACCAGGGCCAGCCATCGTTGAGCGGGAGCGCTATTTGCAAACTTAGAGTGGACGAAACGCATTGTGACCTAATACGCACTATTACTGTACTGGAGGAACGTTATACTCCAATGCACTTTAATACTGGGTTATATTTAAAGGCAAAATACCACTAGAGTATATTAAGACCTGGTAAACCTGGACACAAATCTTATTGGGGCATATAAGGACGCCCTTTATCTCTGCCTGGGTTTATAATTGTGATATTGTAATCCAGCAAGTAGTTAGAGGAGTTATACAGAGGCAGGCAGACTCCTTATTTCAGTAGATATCTTATTGGGAGACCTTTCTATAATGCAGTAATGCTGCTGCTGTACAGAGGATGGAGGATTCATATATCCAGGCAGATCAGGGGGAGAGAGAGAAATAGACACAATATATTCATCCTCCCTCAGGCTGGGTGCCCACGTAGCGTTTTTCAAGCATTTATGCTGTGGATTTTCCATGGTCCCCAAGGGGATTCCGCATGTTCTATGCACATGCTGCGGATTTTTCCGCAGCGTTTATGCTGCATACAAAAATCCGCAGCATGTCATTTAATTTTGCGGAAGCGCAGCGGAATGGCCGCCATTGACTTGCATTGAGACGCATATAATGCGCGTCTGTACATTTGACAAGCGGACTCTATATGCGTTTCAATGTGCGGATGGTACCCAAGTCTGGAGGAGAGGAGACTCTCATCCAGACCTGGGTACCATTGTACCTGTAAAAAAAAGAATAAAATAATAAATAAAGTTTATACTCACCTTTCCGAAGGCTTCTCTGCATGCCGGCATCACTGAAGGACCTTCGGTGACGTCACAGTCATGTGACCGCAGGCCCTTCACCGCTCTGTCTCGCGATATGCCGGCAGCCGGGAACCAGACAGGAACGAGCGCTGCAGCCACGCCGGGGCATCGGGTGTGAGTATAGCTTTATTTTATTTTATTTTTACGGTTCACACTGTTTATATCCATGCTGTTTGCATGGATTTATACAGTGTGACCTAGTTGTCAAGCACTTTCCAAGTGATGCTATCGCCTGGAAAGCGCTTGTCAATCTGCATGCGGAAACGCATGTGAATCCGCATGTGGATCCGCATGTATTCTGCAGGAAAAACACATACACAATCTGCATGCGTTTTTTCTGCCAGGGAGATGCAGAAATGCTGCAGAAATTTTCTGCTTCATTTCTGCATCGTGGGCACATAGCCTTAGACAACCTGGGCTTGATAGTTGCAACTTTGTCTCCACCCATGGGAGATTTACACTGACACCATGAATCCTCACAGAGGCTGTGTGCCCACGATGCGATTTTAAGCGTTTCCGCAGCAGCAAAAACGCCGCAGAAACGCTTAAAAAACGCATGGTAGAAGGCCTGCCATGTCCCCCAATGATAATCCGCATGTGCTGTGCACATGCTGCGGAAATTTCCGCTGCGGATTATCATTGCGGAAAAAAACGCAGCACTACCAATTATTTTGTGGAAGCGCTGTGTTTTCGCCGCCATTGACTTGCATTGGAACGCATGGATTACGCATCGCTGCATATGTAGATGCGCATTCCATGTGTTCCAATGTGCGGATGGTACCCAGGTCTAGAGGAGAGGAGACTCTCCTCCGGACCCGGGTACCATAGAAACTGAGAAAAAAAGAATAAAATAAAAAATAAATGTTATATATACCTTCTGACGGCCCACGCTCTCCTTGTCTTCGCTTGCCGGTAGCTCGCGATGGACTGGAAGACCTGCGCTGACGTCATAGTCATGTGACGGGTCATGCGACGCTGACGTGGGCAGGTCCTTCAGTCTACCACGTTCTGCCGGGAAGGGAGAACGGAGGGAAGCAAGACACCGGGGGCCACCGGAAGGTAAGTATATATTTGTTTTTTTATTTTTAAACATTCTTTACGGTCACACTATATAAATCCATGCTGTTTGCATCAATTTATATAGTGTGACCAAGTTGACAAGCACTTTCCAAATGATGCTAAAATCGCTTGTTAACCTGCATGCGGAAATGCAAGTGAAGAACGCTTCACATCCGCATGTCCCTGGCAGGAAAACGCATGTACAATCCGCATGTACAATCCGCATGCGTTTTTTCTGCCAGGGGAGATGCAGAAACGCTCAGAAAAAAATCCGGAGTATTTCTGCATCGTGGGCACATAGCCTTACAGTGTAATTGTGAGCTGTAATATTCTGCTCATAGATAAGGATGGGACTGATATAATAAAATACAGAGCGGCACAATAAGTGGTATATACAGCCAGCAGTAATATCACTAGCCGTGTATAATATCCACACTGCACCTATGACGTAGTATTGGTATCATTGCCATATATTATTATCCAACAGACAGTATGGCACTATGGGTGATTAATAGCTGGATAGACTTTCTTATAGCACGGTGGAATTGAATAAAAACTATTTTAATATTGTAAAAAAAAGTTATATTTTATCTTAATAGTTCACCTAATTCAGTGATATATTTTAATATTTCTGAGTTTAATAAGTCTTCTTATATACCCTATACACAATCTATAACTGTAGTGTAATCTTTTAATGTATTCCGCAGGCCTATTATCTACCACTATATGGTCACCATGTGGCAGTAATATTGCTTTGGTTTTTGTAGAGATTTATTTTCAGTAACAGCCGGTCATCTGCTGAGATTCCCCTATACACACAGTTAGGGTGTGCAACCGTAGTTGCAACAAGGTTACCTAGTTAGGACCCATTCAGATGTGTCACCTCCCCTATGCTGAACCCTTGGCTTCACCTCTGGTGGGGTGTGACTCCTGGGACCCCCATAATCTACAGCACAGAATCCAGCTTGTTCTTGTGCATAGAACTGAAATTGAGATCCACTAAGGAAAAAGCATCTGAGTCCTTCTTCTGAGTTCTTCTTCTGGTGGATTCCGCATGGATCCCTCATAAAAAGCACTCAATAAAAATTTAAATGATCGCATGTGTTCAATGTAAAAACAATTTGCTGTCCATACTGTATGTTTGAGTCTTTTTCAACATTTTCTTTCCACTTTCGGCTTTAAAATTTATGAAATGGATAATGGAAGTGACTTGTTCATTCTGCTGGTGGCTTCTGTTTAGAAGACCCTCACTACTTTATACATAGTTAACAAAAAAAGATGCCAACTGCAAAAATTACAAATAAAGATTACTGAGGAAAAACACCGTCTACATTTTCCTGAAACATCTTCATATAGAAAAAACTCAGTGGGCATGCTGGTGTCTATAAAGTGCTATGTGAACGCACCCTTAGGAATAACAGAACCTCTGGTCATCTCCTCCACTCTTGGCCGGGGATTTAGAGGATTACTGGGAGATATAGAACCAATCTTCACCTGTTTGGTGTCCAACCCATCAGACATTTATGACAAGTATGATATTGATATGCCACTAATGGCACTATTATTCAATTAGATTCAAAAGGACATTATTCAATTTTATATTTTGATTTATAGATATTTTTTAATTAAGCATTGATGGAAAGGATGAAGAGATGTTCATGGAGAGGCCTTCAGCTTTTGAAGATGTTTCTTGAAGGCCACAGGTAGATGTACAAGTCCTTCCATACAGGTACAGCATTGATGGAGGATGTGCTGCACGTTCTTCAGGGAGCTAGATGTCGGGGTTTTCTGTCCTTGAGATGTCTATGGTGCCCTGTTGACAGCATGCAAAAATGTAGCTTTCTCTGACAGCGCGAGCAGCCCTAGACAATCCACGCCGGCAGGATGATATCATCCGGCGGAAGAGAGAACCTATGAGAAAAGATGTAAAACTGATGTAAGTAATGGAAGTCCATATTACAGGATACTACTGTGGTGTCACTGTGGGAGGACGGGAGGGGAATCTTCTCCATACAGAGGTACGGGATCAGTGTCAGTCATCATACATGTGACAATCCCACCACTGACAGATAACATCTGCTCCACATGAATCCTTCTCGCTGACATCATACAACATGGAGCTTATTGTCACACTTACCTCGCCTACGTTCCCCCTCTTCTACTTTCTCAGTTTTGTCTTGTTTTCTCAGATTCAGAAAACATTTTCTTCTCTTCTGAACAGGAGATTCTAATGAAAAAGTCAGAAACAGATGTTGATCATAAACTTCTAAAAGATTAGCTTTGTGTCTATATAGAGTTATGTAAACTGACTAATATGCACATTACACTTTTGCATTATAGTCTATAATAGGATTTCCTATAAATCTGTACATACCTGACGCTGAGGACGAGGATGAGGATGACTCGCTGGTTTTAGCAGGAAAACACTGATTGTCATCATCAGTTTTGGAAGAAGAAATCTCTCTCTGCCTGATTAGAAGAAGAAAGACAAGTAAATTACAAGGAAAAACAATAGAAAAATGGAAGAGCAGCTGTCTGTAAGGCCAATTAGGACACCATGAAGGGGGCACCCTGCTCAGGACCCCATTCTACCAGCAAGAATGGAGTCTAACTAGTAATATTGGCCGTAGTGAACTGGAAATGAATAGTGGATCACAATGATCAGTTGTTACTGCAGTGTTATCACAAGCCAGATCCACAGAGATGAGCAATCATGGGGTGGTGGATGCTGGATTTAGATTTATGTTACTTGTGTCTTTTATTTGGATCTGACATATATCAGAACTGAATCTCATAATAATGATAATAATAATCTACTTACATGTCTGAGCGTTTTTTGCTGTTCTCTGGGGAACACTCTGAAGATGACATAGGCTTCTCTTCATTGTTCATTATCCCGGTATTGGTGGGATATAGCTAAAATGAACGGAGAAATATAAAATAGATTTATTTTTAAACTTTTTTCTAATTATAGGTTTTAGGCCATATGCACACATTGAGTATTGGTGAGTTTTTTATCTCAGTATATGTAAGCCAAAACCAGGAGTGGGTGAAAAATACAGAAGTGGTGACGTGTTTCTAATAAACTTTTCCTCTCCCTGTCCCACTTAATATTTTGGCTTACAAATACTGAGGTAAAAAACTCATCAAACACTCATTGTGTGCACATGGCCTTATACATTTTATTCGTGACATACTTACTTTAGAAAATCTTTCAGAAGATGATACAAAATTCTGGACTTCTGTCCAGTCATTGTCCCCACTTGTGTCGCCCTCATCTGAATCAGTATGTTTGTATGTTCTAGAGCGAGCTGCAAAATACAATTATTATCAGAGATAATTAGTATAAGACCAGTCACGAGGTTATGACTAATTGTCACATAAAATGAATGACAAGACACACAGCAGTTTCCTGTAGATGATGTCTCATTTTACTTACTGGTAAAGTAGCGAGTGTCCTCATCTGACTTTAGATCAGGAACAAACAGAGGCTTCTGACTTAGAATGTTGTCAAAGTCTAAGTAACGCAGAAATTGATGAAATTTAACCTCATTTGCTCCTTCTGGAAATGGAAGACAAGAAAGAAAGTGATACAGTAATTGTCAGAGAAATTGCTCCACATCTATATAGTTTATGTTAATCTAAACTGAAGATGTAACGGAAATGTACTGAACGTAGGTATAGAGGTCATAGAGGTGTAATAAGTCAAAAATAATACTATTATAATATTACCTGTCCCAAGTCTATGTGTTGGATTTTTTCTCAGCAGCTCAGTTATGATGCCCTGAGCATCGCGGGGAGGAGAGTATTTATCATATGTCCAAGTTATATCATCTGTTATATAAAAAACAAATATTAGAAGAAATAGAACCTCTTTATTTTCAGAAACATCAGTTTCCTTAACAAAGCTGGGAACTAACCCACAGAATCAAGCAAACCAAATAACTGTGAGATCACATAGCATTCAGATGATTTTACTTACCCCTGAGGATACTGTGATAAATCTCCCTTTTGGAAGCTCCATTAAATGGTGTAAATCCATAAAGAAATTCATATAGGATGATCCCTATTGACCACCAGTCAACAGGTCTTCCATATCCTTTCATTAAGATGACTTCTGGAGCTACGTATATAGGGGTGCCAACAGCCTGGAAACCAACAGAACAATGAGATGATGATCAATAAATATAATTGCGACAAACGACATCATAGAAAACATTTTCTAGATGAGAAATTATCAGAGAAGGAGAAACAGGTGAGATTTGTGAAGTACAAGATCCTGTAAGTAAAGCTGACCTCACTATCAAGGAACTCGCTGGTGATGTCCTCAAATGGAGCCTGGTAGATGTCTGATGTTGGTCTCATGAGGCCGAGTTTGGAAAGCCCAAAATCAGTGACTTTAATATGTCCTGTTGATGTTATCAGGAGGCTGTGAAAAAAAGATGGTGTCAGCCCCAAGTAATAACTCATAGACTATGTAATAAACTCAAACTTTCTTCCCCTATATTATATTACAGGGGTCACTTACTTCTCAGGCTTAAGGTCTCTGTGCACCACACCATAGTTGTGCAGGTATTCAACAGCAAGAATTGTTTCCGCAATGTACATACGGGCCAGGGGGACAGGTAAAGCACCCCTGTACTTTAAAAGCTTGCCACAGTCTCCTCCTACAGGAGAAAGCAGATATGACAGGTGAGGGTGTGTTACAATGTAAATGACACATCATGAGGGTGAATATATATAAGGTGCTAGGATTAAGCCGATGTGGGCTGGATATAGATACAATGAATGTGTCCTACCTGGTACATACTCCATAACCATACAGAGATGAAGCTTAGTAGGAAAGGAGCAGAACATGGAGGCCACAAAGGGACAATCAGCAAAGATTGAGATGTCCCTTTCCAGAAAGGCCCGTTCCAGTTCCTCTGGGTCTTTCAGATTCTGCTTGTCCATTTTCTTCATAGCGCATACTTGTTTTGTGTCTTTATGGCGCACTAAGTGGACGGCTCTGAAGTGGAGGAAAATCCAAGATTTATTATGAATTCTTACTAACAATGAGTCTATAGACCTCATCAAGTGATCTCCTGTACTAATGGTCAATACTAGATGTGCGTCCGTCACTAGAAATCCATGTCTAGAATTACATAAAATAACGCCCCATAAATGATCACCAATGGGGGATCCTCATCCACGTCACATCCTACCTGACCTGAATAGTGACAGATGTGGACAGTGATGTGGACTCATATAATTTGTCTATGGGAACATTACATGGGCAGGTCACAGAGACATAGGCATTGTCATAAGGAGCCCTGGGAAATAAATATTACAGCAAAATAAAGCTCACCCAAAAGATCCAAAGCTGATCAGTTTGATCAGTTTATAGTCGTTCTTACAAGGAAGTCTCAAAGGGTTTAATGATCCAATCAAGGCCTTAAAAGGAAAAAGAAATGACAATAGGACATTGAATCTGCAGGAGAATAAAAGCCCCAGATGCAGGAAGGTCTCACTTCTATATGGTGTCCTCACTGATTACACTGCAGCAGAAGTAGAGGATGTGATACAAGCCGGACCCTCCACAGACACTATTATTTTATAGGGGGATATCCCCCATACACATATATCGTTGTACTGGAGGGGAGGATAAGGTACATCACCCAGAGGGGGCAGAATAATAATAATGCTATCATCACACACAATAGGTCTGATCTACATGAAGAACCGCGCTATCCCATTATCATATGGGATATAATATGGGATGTGTAACTCACACCCGTCATCTGATAATCTACAGACGTCCTTCTGATACTTACACTGGCAGATTCCTGGATGATCTCTGGTGTCTCACATATTCCACCATCAGAATCTTCCTGCTCAGTTATTCCTAAAATAATGATAAAATAATGAAGAGACGTCAAGTATTAGTCTATATCAGCACTTACTATATAACACATCCATGTAATAAAGGAAATGACGAGACCCCTGTACATGGAATAATACTGGGTATATGGATATTCTACACACTGTATATAATTATGGCATATCTATATATACTGTACTATAAATGTGATCCAGTGACAACAATGACATGAGAAGAGCCCAGAGGAGAGGAGCAGAATTACATGAGCCCCTCCATTATAGTCTATAGGGGGCTCATGAGCCATCAGCGGCCTCAAACAGAGGATGAAGAGTAAATCTCCATATTCTCTGCCGTTCTCTATAACTTGATATTAGAATGTAGAATATTAGATGATCGGCTTACCTTCCATCAGATCAGGGTTTAGCCCCGGCTGACAGGTATCAGGTTCAGCAATATTTAGGTTTTGCCCCTCTTCGGAGTCGCCTTCTGATGTTACCTGATGGATATAATATATACAAGTAATATAACAGACGGACTATATGCAGGCGCTCCCTCCAGTAAACCCACATTCATATATAAGGGACTTGTATCTACCACTGTTCTCTAATATCTTCTATCAGAACTGGAGCATTTACCGGAAGGAAGATTGTGATGATCGAGCGAGACAGAGGTGGAAATACAAACTCTGCACCGCTGAGTACAGACTGCCATCACAGGTGATGGAGCCGCAGAGACAGGCGGCCATAAAATGTCCTGTGTCTGCCTGGAGCGGACAGGGAGGCCTCTAACATCACACATCTGACCTTCTGCTATATGACGGTAATCTGGAGAAGATCAGACAACAAGGACATGAGATATAGAAGATGGTGGATCCTTACCAGACGCTCCAGTGAGTAGGCCGGATACTCCAGTACAAGCAGGACATTTTGGGCCAGTTGTTTAATAAAGGCTAATTCTCCACTGTGGGATTTTTCTTCGGCCTATAGAAATGAGAATAAAAAAGAAAGGAAAATCTTGAGAGAATGTGCAGAATGGAGGAGGCCATTTATATCACCAAACCTGTTACTCCTGCCATCTGTACAGCAAATACTAGTAAGTATCTGCACAGCAACTAATGTAGCCTGTACACCCTATTACAGCTCCCCGGGTATTCTTATCTGGGTATTTGGTACAGGTTAAACTTAAACTTGTATTCCATTAATATTGTCTATTATTATTATTTTTCTATGATTTGTGCAGATTGTCTGCTACTTACCTGCTGTACTAATGTCCAGATGTTCTGCTGTAAATGCTCAAGATATTCTGAGCTTATTCGACCTTGATGGTATTTGGTCAGGCAATCTCTCACTTGCTCCATAACCAGCCGGTAAGTGAAGCTGAGGACGCCATCGGGTAGTGGTAGCACAAAGTCAGGGTCATAGGTGGTAAGAATGCCCTGGAGTAGTGCTAACACCTGAAGTCTGTCTGGAGGAATTCCAGACATTTCAACAATCCAAAACAAATCCAAGCGCAGTTAATATGTGAATAGGTATGCAGCTGATCACTGACAACAATGACACCAGGGTATCAAAGTGACGATGGGAGTGTAAACACTTGTGTAAGTTCTGATGTTTAATTGTGATGTCATAATGATGTCAGAATGGAATCTTGTGTTCTTACCTTAAAGGGGCATATGACCTTATAAGGAAATTGCCTAGCTTCCCTTAAGAAGGCAACAATATAGGCTGAGCATCAGTAACATGCAGATATGGAGGAGAGAGGCATGGGTGCTGCAAGTTTTTATCCGAAGTTCAGGACAATTACCTCTCTCAGCTGGTAGATGAACCAACCAGGAGAGGTAATCTGCTGGATCTGGTGCTGTCAGATAGATCAGAAACAATTTCAGATATACAGGTCAGGAATAGTGTTGAGCGAACATGTTCTATTAACCCTTTCGCTGAGTACGCTCGGGTCGAGCTCCGAGTATTTATAGCTGCTCGGTGATATGGTTGAATTGCTCCCATGTGCATGATTTGCAACTGTTTGACAGTTTTATTACATGTGAGGAATGTCTATTTCTTACACATTCCTCGCATGTAATAAAACACGTCATGGTAATTTGGGATATCGAACATAAATAGGGCATGTTTAAGGATATACTACTAGAATCCTGTAGAAAACTTATACCCTCTGGTAATAAAATGTCCAGGAATAAAAATAAACCATTATGGATAAAAAAGACAGTTGAAAGTGTAATAAGACAAAAACAAAAGGCATTCAAAATCTTGAAGGCCGAAAATACAGAAATAGCATTTCAGGAGTATGAAGATTTCAACAAGAAATGTAAAAAAGAAATCAAACTAGAAAAGTTATCTACTGAAACACAATCGCCCCAAAATTCATAAATATATTAATGCCAAAAGGAAAAAAACGGACCATACAAAAGACGATAATAACAAGATAATTGAGCTCAGTAATTGACAGACGGCTGAATCTCATATTCTTAGACTCTCTTGTAATGGGGTTGATGCCACAAGATTGGAGGATAGCTGACGTGGTACCGATATTTAGCAAAGGTAAGAAGGTGGATCCAGGTAACTACCGTCCAGTATGTCTGACATCGGTAGTGTGCAAAGTTTTTGAGGGCATCATAAGAAGTGGCCTGCAGAAATATATTGCAGATAATAATACATGGTGGGCCATTTCTATGGATACACCTAAATTAAATGGGAATGGTTGGTGATATAAACTTCTTGTTTGTGGCACATTAGTATATGGGAGGAAGAAAACTTTTCCAGATGGGTGGTGACCATATCTTCACAGTATAGACAATTGCCTTCAGATGACCCCAAAGATAAAAGTCAGGGGGTCAGATCGGGAGACCTTGGTGGCCATTCAACTGGCCCACTACGACCAATCCACTTTCTAGGAAACTCTTTAAGTAGGAATGCTCGGACCTGACACCCATAATGTGGTGGTGCACCATCTTGTTGGAAAAACTCAGGGAACGTGCCGTCTTCAGTGCATAAAGAGGGCAACACATCATCTTGTAGCAAATTCAGATATCCAGTGGCATTGAGGTTTCCATTGATGAAGAATGGCCCCACTATCTTTGTACCTTAAGTGGTCATAAACTGGTAAAAAACTCATGAAAGAATAAAGTTACGTTAAAACCAAGCACACCATTGTTTTTCTTATGCAATTCTCAATAAGTTTGATCTGTCACATGACCCTCTTCCCATTGAAAAAAATAAAATTGGATCCAAAATGGCAGACTTGAAAATGGCCGCCATGGTCACCACCCATCTTGAAAAGATTTCCCCCTCCCATATACTAATGTGCCACAAACAGGAAGTTGATATCACCAACCATTCCATATAAATGGCCCACCCTGTATAATAACTCACAACCAGCATGGATTCATGAAAGATACATTGTGTCTAACTAACATGTTGGGTTTCTATGAGGAGGTAAGTGCAAACCTGGATGCTGATAATGCGGCTGATGTGATTTATCTGGACTTTGCAAAGGCATTTGATACTGTACCACATAACAGCCTTATACTGAAGCTACAGAAGCAAGGAATTGCGGGAAATATATGCAGATGGGTAAGGAACTGGTTAAGGCCACGTGCACACACTGAGTATTTGTTGAGTTTTTTACCTCAGTATTTGTAAGCCAAAACCACGAGTGGGTGATAAATATAAAAGTGGTGACGTGTTTCTATGATACTTTTCATTTCATTGTTCCACTTTTGATTTTGACTTACAAATACTGAGGTTAAAAATATACCAAATACTCAACGTGTGCACGTGGCCTAAAAGACAGGAAACGAAGAGTCTTTGTAAATGGTACTTTTTCTAAATGGGACATAGTCAGCAAGGTGGACCGCAGGGATCTGTCCTAGGACCGATTCTTTTTAATTTTTTGATTAATGACCTTGGAGATGGGATTGAGAGTAAAGTGTCAGTTTTTGCTGACAACACCAAACTATGTAGGATATTAAAAACTGATCTTGACATTACGATATTGCAGAATGATCTTGATAAGATGACTGAATGGGCAAACACTTGGCAAATGAGGTTTAATGTAGAAAAATGTAGAGTGATGCAAATGCACCTAGAACGGAGTAATCCTATTGCTGCATGTACAATAAATGGGAGTATACTCAGGACTACAGAACAGGAGAAGGACTTGGGTGTTCTGGTTACAAGTAAGCTGGGCAGCAGTACTCAAGGTCAAGCAGCAGCTGCAAAAGGCAAAAGCAAACTAGATTTTATGGTATATAAAAAGAGAGAAAAAATCCTGCGATACCAACGTTTTGTTACCCCTTTATAAATCACTGGTGAGGCCACATCTAGAATATGGGATCCAGATTTTTACTCTATATATTAAAAACAATATTCAGAAGTTAGAGTCATTTCAAAGGTGGAGAATTAGATTGTTAAAAAGGATGGAAGGCCTCTCATATGATGATAGGTTGGAAAAGTTGGGCTTGTTTAACTTAGAAAAAAGACGTCTCAGAGGAGATATCATTTATATGCATAAATCCATGTGTGGTCAGTACAGGGGACTAGCACATGACTTATTGCTTCTAGAACCCATACTAAGCACCAGGGGGCACTCATTACAGGTGGAAGAAAGGCGATTCTGGCGGCTAAACAGGAAAGGGTTCTTTACAGTCAGAGCAGTCAGACTGTGGAATGTCGACCACAAGAAGTAGTAATGGTCGACACTATAACAGCTTTTATACAAGGGCTGGATGACTTCTTCAGCAGAAATGGCATTGTGGGATATAGATAATTTAGTGACAAAGAATGTAAATTGGTGGAGAAAGGCAGAACTTGATGAATACGAGTCTTTTTTTAACCTATGTAACTATGTAATAATAAGAAATTCTGATTTTGGTGTTAAAAGAAGCATTTTTACCGTGAGAACAGGGTTAGACTGGGACTGCATCTAGCCCTGGCATATGAAGCACAGACCCATGCTGCTCTCCCACACCCACTTCCAAAGATGGGGATCTCTATTACAAATATGACCCTGCCGACCATTGGAGAAAACCAAAATGTTCTATTACCAATACCAACTTATGAGGGTATCCACTTAGGTCTCTTTATATTATGAATAATTATAATAATAGCACCCCCTGGGTCTCCTAATAGAGCCCCCATGGGTCTCCCTGTAATAACAATAGTACCTCCTTATAATAATAATACTGCCCCTCTGAGTCTGTTTATGGGTCTCTATATGGGCATAGGGGTTATAGAAAGTTAAATAAACTGATACCTTAATATCTGTGATCTGATGTCTTACGCTAAAGAAATCCAAATTTTTCTTAATATGTAAATGAGGCGTTAAGATCTATGGGCCGTACATACATCTCCCTGAAAATCTGCCTACAAAACCTATTTTCAATAGACGGATTCTTTTTAATACTGTGGCCTGGACCTCCTTATAATAATGGTGCCCCTTATGGGCCGCCTTATAATAATAATATTATAAGCGACTACCTGTGTCTTTTTTATTATATTACAAATAATAGTGCCTCCTGGGCCTAATAATAATAATAATAATAATAATAAATGATACCACATTGTTTAAAAGTGTCACTGAATGCAGCCGGCAGGTCTGAGCTCCTAATGAACACTACCATCACCGGCCCTGCTGTGTTATTACTGGCTCTATTCCCTTCAAGCCTCAGCAGCAGAATGCCTGTTTCTCCTCTTACCTCTTCCTTTCACCTTCTGTTAATAGTCCAGCCTGTTTGTATTATAGCCTCTTGTTAATCCCCCTTACACCCTTGTTTGTAATGGTTGACCCCATCTATAATATAACCAGGGATGTGTCCTTCTGTCCGAAGCCTCTATAGACTGAGTATGTGCAATGCGCCTGTGCAGTCTGTCCGGCCCAGACAGAAAAACACATCCACATCCCAGACAGGGATGAGGAGTATATGGCGCTGAACGCATACTGTGATCTCCGGTGCCATAAGCACATACCAGCCGGGGAAAAGTGTGCTGTTTCTGTTTGGGCTGGGGGCCAGAGGCCGGGGAGGAGCGTGGCGTCAGAATCGGCGCCTGCACATAGAGTGATATCCGGCGCCTTTTTAGTAAAATAACCCAGCTGATGCGCTGCAGGGGAGCGATGGAAAGGTGAGTAAGAATCTTTTTTGAATTTCATTTATGGGTAGATGGGGGAGCATATGGCAGGATGGGGGACCAGGATGGGGGAGCACATAACTGGATGGGGGACCAGGATGGAGGCGCAAATTCCAGGATGAGGGAGCATATACTAGGGTGGGGGAGCATATATCATGATGGGGGCGCATATAACAGTATGGGGGAGTACATATCAGTAACTGCGCTGTTGAGGGCACGGCTAATGACGCGCCCCCTGGGCCGTGGGGCACTCGGCAGCCGGGCCTATGGATGCCGGTATGGGGGATATCACGGTGGCTGGCCCGGTCCGTGATCCAGGGCGGTGAGTAAAAAGGGGGAATTATTATATGGGATTTGGAAAGTTCGTGATGCCACCTGTGGAATGCGGCAAAAGGGTGCCGCCGCTGCAGAGCAGTCCTCTGGAGCTGGTGTTGCAGCAGCAGGGATGATGTGGCTCTCCACAGATAGAGCTGGCTCCAGGGCAGTGTAAGCAGTGTAGGTTGCGCTGGGCGTTGTAGTGCAGGGAGGGAAAGATGGCACAGATGAAAGAATAGACGGAGGCAGAACGGTGCAGTCATCCGAGTTTTTACTCACAGTTCTTATGACAGTTTCACTGGTGCACTGTACAGTTGTTGGCCTCCCACGTCGCGCTGCGCTCACCAGGCAGGGGTTCAGCACTTCCTCAGGCAGATTAGGAGTACCTGACAGAACCCCATTTTCTTGTGTTCCTCACTAGACCTACTTCACGCTGGGTCTTTCTCCCTCCTGCCCTGCTCTTCCCACTCTCAATCCCGCTCGGGTGCTCTGAAGTCCCTCCTGTGCGTCGGAGTTCCCACACCTGATTGACCCTCACGGGGATTAGAATGAGGCTTCGGCAACTGACCATATAAGCCAGAAGCCTCCGGTTTTCTCAGCCGAGACCTGGAGTAACACGGCTGGACCAGGGGCCGGTCCCCTTCTTGCGGACTGCGATCCCTCTGTCTTCTGACATATGCGGGGCATACGGGTGCCGTCCTGCACTTGCCGTACCCCCTAGGATCCCTTCTTAGAACGGAGCCTACTCCTCTGCTCCCCACCTGGGCTTCTAGGACTGGGCCCTACTTGTGGAGCAGAGCTCCTAAAGAGACTCTGCTCCCTGGCTGTTCTCCAGTGACTAGCCTGCCACCCTAAGATGCTTCCCTTTTTATACCTACTACTATAGTGCTCCCTTAAACTACTTCCTCCACCCACACCCACTACTTGTTCCCCCTACCTCTGGGTTCCCCCCACTCCAACCAGGGTCAGGGCTCGGCAGAAAAACACATTGCATCTTGCCCCTCCAGCCGGCCTGGAGCAGTGTAGTGTTGGATGCAGGTGTTTGGGGTTCCGGGCAGCACTCCCTCCTTACCTGAGAGAAGGAGACACCACACCTCTGGGTGAGGTGCAGTACCTCTGTGGCGACTGAATCCTCAGGGGCGCCACAGCTAATGTTCTGGGACACGTGCTTGTGTAATGCGGGGATGGCACACTGGGAGAAATAGTGGTGGCTGGGGACAAAGCACCAAGGGACGGCCGCTGCCAGAAAGCTTCCGTCTCCATGAGCCTTAAAGGCAACATTTTGAAAGAAAGAATTCGCAAAATGTGAGAGTTTAGTGGTGTGGCCAGTGGGGCGTTGGTTGCATATTTGCGCTTGCATTCCAAGGACTGGGGTAGGGACAACTGAACGCTGCGCTGGTACGTGGTTGCTGATGGTGGTAGTTGCTAGTGTGCAATGACAGGTGCAGGGTGGGCAGCATTTTCTCATTCGCAATGGACAGGGGATTGGCTTTCACACACAACAGAGGAACAAGAAGTGATGTCACCCGCAGACACTATTTCTTGACCCTGGGATTTGGCCCACCTGGTCGGGTGCTTTGCTGTCATGTGCCTGAGCATGCTGGTGGTGGTCAGGCTGCTAGTTTTGCTACCCCTGCTGATACTGGCCTGGCAGATGTTGCAAATGGCCTTTTTGGGGTATCTAAACAGTCTTTTAAAAAACAACCAGACTCGGGAAGACCTAACAGTTGTACTGGCAACTTCCTTCGTGTTGGTGTTCCGGGGAACGGTTGCCTGCCTTGTGTCTGTGGCCACCACATAGCTTGTTCCTGCCTGTTGTGGTGCTACGCCTCCCTCCCCCTGTGTGCTGCTCTCCTCGCTCTGCATGTCACCTTGCCTGGCTGGGTCAGTGACTTCATTGCTCACCACCTCGTCTTCCACTACCGCACTCTGGTCCTCCTCTTGACTTTCTGGCAATTGTGTCTCATCATCAGCCACCTCTTGTGACAGTAATTGCACTTTCCCACCGACGCCTTTGTGTGACCGTGGCTGCTCAAATATTTGAGGATCGCTACATGCGATCTCCTCCTGCCCCGCTTGAAGCTAGCAGGGCAAGAGGCCCGAATCTATAAATGGAAAAGTGAACAGCTCTTCGCAGTATCCAAGTGTGGGATCAGTTGTCTCCAGGCACTCGGCATGGTGGGAGGAAGAGGGATCAGGGTGAGGAATATGCGGTCCAGACTCACGGCTACTGATATTTGACCGTGTGGGAGAAAGGGTGGTGGTGGTGGTGGCAAATTGACTGGAAGCATTATCTGCTATCCAACCAACAACCTTTTAACACTGATGTGGGTTCAATAGTGGTGTGCTGTGGTCCCCTAGTTATTGGGACTGGAAGGTCGGGAGAAGAATAGAATTCATATAATCCATCAAACTCAATCTGACAGGTGCCCCGCCCCTATCATAGTGTATCAAACTGTCTAACCCCTCCCCTTTTTGCAGAGCGTGTCCCCGTCCCTATGCCCCAATGAAATTGATAGTGTTATATTAGTGTATCAATTAAAATTGATAGGGTGCATTATCAAATCATTTAATTTTGATTAATTGATTTGATAATGTTACTATCAATTAATTGCCCGATTATTATTAACATGTTGTTGTACTGCACAATGAATTTGATTTGATAGTGGCATATTATGTATGACACTATCAAATTTGGTGTGTTACTATCACAATTAATTGATCCATATTATACGGTGATGTGATTCACAATATTATATGGCAGTGTGATTCTCCAATTTTACATTCAAATGAAATTGGTCGGGCATATTATATATATGGCCAAGTTATAACTACTCCCAAGTATTAAAAGTATGCACTTTATACAGTTTGTAAAAAAAATGAAAGACGCTTTATAAGTTTTAGTGATTTTATTAAACAAATAGAATGTATCAGACACATCACATTTCAGCCAAATTACAGAGGGATATAAGGCATTACAATAACATGAGGTAGCAAGTGTGCATAATATACAGTACAGACCAAAAGTTTGGACACACCTCATTTAAAGATTTTTCTGTCTTTTCATGACTTTGAAAACTGTACATTCACACTGAAGGCATCAAAACTATGAATTAACACATGTGGAATTATATACTTAACAAAAAAGTGTGAAACAACTGAAAATATGTCTTATATTCTAGGTGCTTCAAAGTAGCCACCTTTTGCTTTGATGACTGCTTTGCATGCTCTTGGCATTCTCTTGATGAGCTTCAAGAGGTAGTCACCGGAAATGGTTTTCACTTCACAGGTGTGCCCTGTAGTGTTGAGCGAGCACTAAAATGCTCGGGTGCTCGAAGCTCGGGTCGATCTCACCGTGATACTCGGGTGCTCGACCCGAGCAACGAGCCCAATGTTAGTCTATGGGAGACCCGAGCATTTTTGCGGCGGCACCCCCGGCAGTCTGTAGAAAGCCTAAAAAGTGCCCAAAACGATAGTGACAGTGTTCAAATGACATGGGGACAGCATGGGGATCGCCCCAGGAAACATTTCTGACCCCCAGGTCACTGCTGTCAACAACGTGGTCAGAGGTATTAAGCCACTTTTGCGGGCTCACAATAAAACGTTCAAAAACGAAACTGAAACGGTTTTCCTGTGAAATATGTTAAAGCTGCGTGCCCACGTAGTGTTTTTCATGCGTATATGCTGCGGAATTTCCACAGCGTGAACGCATGTGAAACGCTAGGTAATCCGCTCCCCATGGTCCCAAAGGGGATTCCGCAAGTCCTATGCACATGCTGCGGATATTTCCGCAGCGTTTATGCTGCGCTCAAAAATCCGCAGCATGTCCGTTAATTTTGCGTTTCCGCAAGCGGAATTGCCTTGTGCAATGCATTAAAAAATGCAAGGCAATTCTGCATGTGGAAAACGAGCGATAAACGCACGAAAAACGCGCAATAATTGCGTGCGGAATTCCGCATGCTTTTTCCGGGGAGAGGACTTGCAGAAATGAAGCAGAAATTTTCTGCTTCATTTCTGCAACGTGGCCACATAGCCTAAGGAACTTCCTTTCCAGGGTAAAGACTTGTGTATAAGGTAAAATAAATAACCAAAAACAAAAATACTCTTCCACACCTTGGGCTATATTTACAAGTAGGATTTTTCATGCGTTTTTGCACTTTTGTATTGGTTTCACCCGTGACAAATGCATTCACCGGGAAATGTAATTTTAACATTTTACAACCTTATCTGGCCATGTGCTGTGTGACACATGCATACAGTGCTGAAAAGACATGGGAACAGCATGGGGAGGACCCCTGGAAGCATCTCTGACTCCCAGGTCACTTCCTAAAAGTGTGCCCATCAGAAGTGATCCTTGCCGCATCAGAAGATGCAGACTTGCAACTATCCCCATGCAAGTCCTTGTCCCAGGGCAGTGTTCAATTGTACCTCCCCCATTCCTTGCAATGCAAGCTCAAATAAGCAGCCAACCACCCACCCACCCGCAGGCTGCAATACCATACTGCTAGCTTTCACTTGAACTGGGGCCTTTAAGTTTGGAGGAGGCTGAAGCTGGCCACTACTTCATGGTGCTTCGGCAGCGAGGTATCCATATTCAGTCCCCAGCCGCCCGGCGGCCGGGTGTCCATGCTCGGTCCCCAGCCGCCCTGCGGCCGGGTGTCCACACACGGTCCCCAGCCGCCTGGGGGCGGCCGGGTGTCCATGACCGGTCCCCAGCCGCCCCTATTTCTCCTGTCACCTTCCCACACACTTTTCTTAGCCTGTCCTGCTTTAGGGCTGCATTGGACGAGCCCACCAGAGAACCAGACTCCTCCGGTGGGCCCTGGCTACTCCATTAGGGGAGTTGAGAGTGGCAAGGTGAGGAGCATGATGATGATGATAGAAGTTAGCATCTGCTTTGTTTTCTTTTAATGCAAGCGTAAGTGTGCAGCCTGCCACCCACCCACCCCCAGGCTGCAATTCCATACTGCTAGCTTGCACTTGAAATGGGGCCTTTTAGTTTGGAGGAGGCCGAAGCTGGCCACTACCTCATGGCTGCTTCGGCGGCTTGGTTTCCATACTTGGTCCCCAGCCGCCCCGTGGCCGGGTCTCCACACAAGGTTCCCAGCCACCTGGGGGCGGCCGGGTGTCCATAAACGGTACCCAGCCGCCCCTATTTCTCCTGTCACCTTCCCACACACTTTTCTTAGCCTGGCCTACTTTAGGGCAGCATTGGACGAGCCCTCCAGAGAACAAGACTCCTCCGGAGGTCCCTGGCTTCTCCATCAGGGGAGTTGAGAGTGCCAAGGTGAGGAGCGTGATGATGATGATAGAAGTTAGCATCTGCTTTGTTTTCTTGGAATGCAAGCGCATGTATGTAGTAGCGGCTAGGCCTGAGGTGGTCAGTGTTTTAGCGCATATCCTACCTCCTCCGAGGATTGCTGGATGTTTTCCTGATACTATCCCAATTCTATGACTCCCGTTAAAACAAAGCTTCAGGTGATAAATGATGAATGAGGTGGTGGCAAAGGAGAAAGAGCAGGAGGAATAGGGACCATTCACATCAATATCAGGCCAGTCAAACACACATGTCTTGTAGGATATGTTTCTGTACCAAAAGGAGCGGTTCGGCTACACAGTTATAGGGCATACAGTGAGTGCAATGCCTACCAAAAATTTAGAGGCACTCCAATGCCCCTTGGAAGTGACATGGAGGTCAGAGGGCCTTAACTAAACCATTTTTTCCATTTATAGCAACTGGGTCTCCTGTGCACTGTTGGCCTAAGCAGTGAATGGAAGGCTTTCCAAAAATTATGAGGAACTGCAATGCCCCTTGAAACAGACGTGGATTACAGCGTACTAAAATCCTTCTACCGATTATTGGGGAGTGGGTCTCCCTTAGTGTTCGCATATGCATTGAAAAGCAAAAGCTGACTAAAATTAGGAGGAAATGCAATGCCCATTGGAAGAGTCGTGAGGTCGCAGTAGCTTAACAAGATGGTTTTAATGCCCCTTGGAATAGTGGTGGAGGTCGCAGTAGCTTAACAAGACGGTTTTAATGCCCCTTGGAAAAGTGATGGAGATCACAGTAGCTTATCAAGATGGTTTGAATGCCCCTTGGAAAAGTGGTGGAGGTCGCAGTAGCTTAACAAGACGGTTTTAATGCCCTTTACAAGAGCCATACAGTACAGCATCTTAAAAACATTATTCCCATTATTGGGGAGTGGGTCTCCCATAGTCTTTGCTTATGCCTTCCAAGCAAAAGCTGCCAAAAATTAGGACGGAGGAACTTGCAATGCCCCTTACAAGAGCCATACAGTACAGCATATTACAAACATTATTCCCATTATTGGGGAGTGGGTCTCCCATTGTCTTTGCTTATGCCTTCCAACCAAAAGCTGCCAAAAATTAGGAGGAAATGCAATGCCCATTCGAAGAGTCGTGGAGGTTAGAGTTAATTAAAAACAACATTTCAATGCCCCTTGGAAGAGCTGTGGAGTTCAGAGTGGTTTAACAAGACGCTTTTAATGCCCCTAGGAAGAGACATGGAGGTCCCAGTAGCTTAACAAGACGGTTTTAATGCCCCTCGGATGAGACGTGGAGGTCGCAGTAGCTTAACAAGACAGTTTTAATGCCCCTTGGAAAAGTGGTGTAGGTTACAGTAGCTTAACAAGACGGTTTTAATGCCCCTCGGAAGAGACGTGGAGGTCGCAGTAGCTTAACAAGACGGTTTTAATGCCCCTTACAAGAGCCATGCAGGACAGCATCTTAAAAATATTATTCCCATTAGTGGGGAGTGGGTCTCCCACAGTCTTTGCTTATGCCTTCCAAGCAAAAGCTGACAAAAATAAGGACGGATGAACTTTCAATAATGGCAACTCGGACCACGGACACCCTGGTGGTATAGTGGTGGTGGAGGCTGAGGATAAGGAAAAGATCATAAAACAGCCGAAATGAGGAAGCATTAACCCATGTGTGGGTGTGAAGCCGTGCATGTGAATACACCTCCCGAAATAACACAGTGGATTTGACTTTATGTTATTCTGCTGTCATTTGGTGGTGATGAGAAGTCTGGCCCAATCCAGCCCTTGTTCATTTTGATAAGAGTCAGCTTGTCAGCATTGTCAGTTAACAGGCGAGTGCGCTTATCAGCTATAATTCCCCCAGCGGCCCTAAAAACATGCTCCGATAACACGCTAACGGCAGGGCAGGCCAGGACCTCCAAGGCGTACAGAGCAAGTTCATTCCAAGTGTCCAGCTTGGATACCCAATAATTAAAAGGCGCAGAGGAATCACGGAGGACGCTGGTACAGTCGGCAAGGTACTCCCTCAACATCTTTTGAAACTTTCCACTCCTTGTGAGAGTTCCCCGCGCCTCAGGGTCTGTCCGAAGGGAGGGTCTGAGAAAACTGTCCCAGAACGTTCACAGTGTTCCCCAGCCTCTGCTGGATTGGAGTTGCATCTCTCTCGCATGTACGCCTTGGTTGGGAAACGAACTGTGACCTCTGACGCTAGCGTGTTCAGATGGGAATTTTTCTAACAGTTCTGCAACAAGGGCCTTCTGGTACTGCCCCATTTTTGTAGACCTCTCCACCTCAGGAATAAGAGAGTGAAAGTTCTACTAGTAGCGGGGCTCTAAAAGTGTCACCAACCAGTAATGACTGTCACCCAACATTTTGACAACGCGGCGGTCACGGTTAAGGCAGCGTAACATAAAGTCAGTTATGCGTGCCAGACTGGTAACGGGCAAGACTTCCGTGTCCTCACCAAGATGACGACTGACCATGCTCTCCTCCTCCTCCTCCTCTTCCCCCCTGTCCTCAGGCCACCCACGCTGAACCGACGTTATGACAGTTGTACAGGTACTACCGTCTACAGCGCATGATACAATCTCCTGTTCTTCCTCCTCCTCCTCCTCCTCTTCTCCCTCATTGTCCCCCAATGCACGTTGGGATGAGATGATGCTGGGCTGTGTGTAATCGACCGCTACGGCTTCTTGATCCATCTCATCATACTCTGGCTGCAATGCCTCCTCTATAATTCTCTACAGAGAGCGTTGCAAAAGACAGGCAAGTGGGATGCTGATGCTAATGATGGCGTCATCGCCACTTACCATCTTGGTGGACTCCTCAAAGTTTGTCAGGATGGTACATATGCCAGACATCCAGGTCCACTCCTGTGGTCTTATGTGTGGAGTCTGAACTGAATACCGATGGCCTTGTTGATGCTGGTACTCCACAACTGCTCTCTTCTGCTCACAAATCCTTTGCAACATGTGGAGGGTAGAGTTCCAACGTGTGGGGACATCACACACCAGTCGGTGTGCCGGAAGCTACAAACGCTGCTGCAACACAGCAAGGGCGGAGGAAGCTGTAGCCGACTTGTGAAAATGAGCTGACAGGCGGCGTACTTTGACGAGCAGATCTGGCAACTCGGGGTATGATTTAAGAAACCGCTGAGGTTAAGCACATGAGCCAGGCATGGTAAGTGTGTGATCTCGCCTCACCTCAGAGCCACCACCAGGTTACGGCCATTGTCACACACGATCATGCCTGGATGTAGGTTCAGCGGTCTCAGCCACAGATCTGCCTGCTCTTTCACACCTGTCTACAACTCACAAGCAGTGTGAGGTTTACCACCTAAGCTTATGAGTTTCAGCACAGCCTGTTGCCGCTTGGCTGAGGCAGTACTGCAGTGCTTCCAGCTTGTAACTGATGTGGTGATATCTGAGATGGAGGTTGAACATGAGGAGGAGGAGGAGGATGATGCACAGGAGCTGTACACTGTGGGGACAACTCTGACTGACATAGGGCCCGCAATCATCGGTGTGGGGAGGGTGTGTTACTTCCCAAGGTCCGACTGGGTCCTGGCTTCCACTATGTTTACCCAGTGTGCTGTCAGGGAGATGTACCGTCCCTGGCCACAAGCACTTGTCCACGTGTCCGTTGTCAGGTGGACTCTCCCAGTAACTGTGTTGTTGAGGGCACGGCAGATGTTCTCGGACACGTGCTTGTGTAGTGCCGGGATGGCACAGCAGGCAAAATAGTATCGGCTGGGGACCGAGTACGGAGGGACGGCCACCGCCATAAGGTTGTGGAAGGATTCCGTCTCCACCAGCCTAAAGGGCACCATTTCCAACGCAAGCAGTCGTGAAATGTGAGAATTTAGGACTGTGGCCTGTAGGGCGTTGGCTGTGAATTTGCGCTTTCATTCAAAGGTCTGGGATATGGACAATTGAACGCTGCAGTGGGACGTGGACATGGACGTTGATGCTGTTTCTTGAGAAACTGCTACAACAAGTGAAGACTGAGAGGATGGGGCATCTTTGCATGCAGTATGGACAGGGGAATGCCTTGCACGTAGAACAGGGGGTTCTCTTACACGCACAACAGCGGAAGTAGCAGTGGTGACACCCGCTGATACTGGTCGTGGACCCTGGGGTTCGCCCCACAAAGTCAGGTGCTTTGCTGACATGTGCCTGATCATGCTGGTGGTGGTCAGGCTGGTAGTTTTGTCACCGCTGCTGATGCTGGCATGGAAGGTGGTACAAATGGCCTTTTTGGGGTTATCAGCAGAGTCTTTAAAAAAATTCCAGACTCTTGAAGACCTACCGGTTGTACTGGCAATGTCCCTCGTATTGGTGTTACGGGGAACGGTTGCCCGCCTTCTGTTTGCGGCCACCACACAGCTTCTTCCTGCCTATTGGGGTACTCTGCCTCCCGCCCACTGTGTGCTGCTGGCCTCGCTCTGTGTGTCCTCCTGCCATGTTGGGTCAGTTACTAGATCATCCACCACCTCCTCCTCTTCCATTTCCGCACCACTGTCCTCCTCCTCACTTCATGGCAATTGTGTCTCGTCATCCTCCAGATCTTGCGACAAAAAGCCAGCATCGCCTTCCTGTGGCCGTGACTGTTCAAATATTTGGCCATCGCTACATGGGATCTCCTTTTCCACCACTTCAAGCGGAGCAGGCGAGGGTCCCAAATATGGAAATGGACCAGTGAACAGCTCTTCAGAGTGTCCAACTGTGGGATCAGTTGCTGTCTGACGACACTCGGCAGTGTGGGAGGAAGGAGCATCAGGGTGAGGAGGAGTATGCGGTCGAGACTCACGGCTACTAAGACTTGACCGTGTGGAAGACAGACCGGTGGTGGTGATGACCAGATGACTGGAAGTATTATCTGCTATCCAATTAATAACATGTTCACACTGATCAGTTCGCAATAGTGGTGTTGTTGTGTGCTTCCCTAGTAATTTGGTCAAGAACTGGGAGCGAGAAGATGTGGCTGTTGGTTGTGGCACATTTTCACATTTGCCACGGTCCCGTCCTCTGCACGCACCATCACCAGAACGTCCAGTCCCACAGTTCTAGTTCTCTGGCCTACACCAAAATCTTTTGAACAGATATATTTGTGTCTGAACAGTGAGCAAGACACTGAAACTGTTTTTTTTATGTAAAAAAGGCAAAAAGGTGGATTACATCCAGATTTGAATCGTGGAAGAGGAAAACCACAGTTCTAGTTCTCTGGCCTACCCCAGAATCATTTAAACAGATATATTTGTGTCTGAACAGTCAGCGAGACGCTCAAACTGTTTTTTTTTATGGAAAAAAGGCAAAAAGGTGGATTACACCCAGATTTGAATAGTCAAAAAGGAAAACCACAGTTCTAATGGGGGGTGACATCCTGCATGGGGCATTATAAAGAGAGGGGGTGACATCCTGCATGGGGCATTATTTTGGGGGGTAACATCCTGCATGGTGCATTATAAAGAGGAGGGGAGACATCCTGCATGGGGCATTATAAAGAGGGGGGGTGACATTCTGCATGGGCATTATAAAGAGGGGTGACATCCTGCATGGGGCATTATAAAGAGGAGGGTGTGACATCCTGCATGGGGCATTATAAAGAGGGGGGGTGACATCCGGCATGGGGCATTTTAAAGAGGAGGGGTGACATCTTGCATGGGGCATTATAAAGAGGGGGCGGTGATATCCTGCATGGGGCATTATAAAGATGAGTTGTGACATCCTGCATGGGGCATTATAAAGAGGGGGGTGACATCCTGCATGGAGCATTATAAAGAGGGGGGCTGACATCCTGCATGGTGCATTATAAAGAGGAGGGGTGACATCCTGCATGGGGCATTATAAAGTGTGGGAGTGACATCCTGCACGGGGCATTATAAAAAAGAGGGGTGACATCCTGCATGGGGCATTATAAAGAGGGGGGTGACATCCTGCATGGGGCATTATAAAGAGGGGGGTGACATCCTGCATGGGGCATTATAAAGAGGGGGGTGACATCCTGCATGGGGCATTATAAAGAGGAGGGGTGACGTCCTGCATGGGGCATTTTAAGGGGGGAACAGCCTGCATGGGGCATTATGTGGGGGGAACAGCCTGCATGGAGCATTATATGGGGGCCAGTATCCTGTGTGGAGCGATTCACCGGTTTCTGAGCTATTGTGGAATTTACAATAGATATCGGTCATGTAATGTAAGAAGTGAAATCTTTGCATTGTACTATATATATATATATATATATATATATATATATATATATATATATATGTATATATATATATATTTCTCTGCGGTATCTGTGCATCATGAATCCTGGTATGTATTAAAGGGGCCCACTGAGACTCTTTCGCCCAGGGCCCACAAAAATCTGGAGCCGGCCCTACCCCTGAGACCTGGGGCTAAGTCTAGCAATTTGAGCAGCAGCAGCACACAGGACTGTAATGCAGTGTTTTTTGGTATAACCACTGCGTCTCCTATACAGCCTCCCTGCCTGCCTGATATCTGGGATGGATATTAGTCCTCAGAAGAACTGTTTGTTTTATTTTTCAGGCTTTAGAGACCCTACACTACCTATTTCGCAGTATAAATCTCTCCCTAGCTCAGCAGCACTCTCCCTACACTGTCTGATCCGGAGCGACTGTGTCCAAGATGGCGGCGCCCGGTTTTAAATACTCAAGGTGATGCTGTGCGGCCAGCCAATCACTGTAATGCCCACAACCAACATGGTTGCGGCATTACAGTTGACGCGCCCCCTGCGCCGAGTGTGCGCTTGCGTGGGATACCCAGAGCCGGGTCTCTGGGGGTTGTAGTCTCCGTGGCGGCGACCCGGTCCCGTGGCTCAGGGTGGTCAAACCAGTGGCTGTCTTTATAGGGTTTTTGTGGTTTAATATCCGACTACGCCACCCGTGGATTGCGGTCAGGGTGTACCGCAGCTGCGAGGCAGTCCGCTGAGGCTGGTGTGGTGTGCGCAGCTAAAGATGGGATAACTCCCCACGGGAAGAGTATGGCCTCAGGGCAGGGAATGTGGATGATGGGAGTGATGGTGCGCGGGCGTCCCAGTACTAGTATTGCTTCCAGAAGTAGTCTCTTCAGCCAGGACGAGCAATATATCTGCTTCCAGTCCCTGGCACTCAGCTCCTGCTCCTACAGAGCTCCTAGCTGTCTCTTGCCCTCTGTCTGGAACTTCACTCCAGGCTCTGACTCACTAATCCCGCCCCAGACCCAGTTTATAAGGGCAGATTCCTCCCCTCCCAGGTCTGGGCAGGAGGTGTTGCATGTTTAAGGGCTCCTGACCAGGAAACCTCCCACCTGCTCTCAGACGTAATATTTCTATTACTGTGGTAACCAGACCCCTGGGGTGCCACATTTTTCCCTAGTAAATTTTAGTACTCCGGGACTAAACACATTTCTAAGAAAACACAAATACAGGGTATAAACAATAATACAACAACATATGTACAAGAAGCTTTAGTCTTTAGAGGTCACGGCGTGTCCACAACCGGATGTCCATGTCACCCAACAAGGTGAAGTCTTGGAATGGAGTAGGGGACCTGTCCAAAGCAAACCCCAAACGTTGGCCCTGGGCGTGGCTGCAAGGCTGAGACTAGCTACTTTGGGCCACAAGGAGGCCACGCCAGACAGGATTTTCTCTTCCGCGGCCATCTTCGCAAGAGGCACCAAGGTGCAACTATCTACAATGTAGTTCCGGTTACTCAGCGTCCATAACCTGTCAGTCCAAATAAACCTGCAGGGTAACTAGAGAAACATAATCAATGAACAGGCAACAAAACATAAACCTTTTTCAGCATTTACGTATGTATAGGTAAATTTACATTATAGTTTAGTTTAGATTCTCCAGCGAGCGGGCATCTGTCCTCTAGTGCTCCTGGTGGACCAAAGTAACCCACTATCTGGTTCTGCACTACAGGGTGTAGAAGGTGTTGCGGGTAGGTTTGGCAGCTTTCTGCGTACTCTTTGGCTTACTAGGGGCACGGCAGGCTCACTACTAGCAGAGGGTTGATTCTCCTGGGCCGCTGGTATGGATTCTTCTGCCTCTTGGGCTGGCTGCTCTTCTGACACTACCTGTTCTTCTGTAGGCCCTGGAGGGGCTGGCTGGAGAAAGGTGAGGACGGGTACCACGACTGCGTTGTTGATTTGAGTCCAGGACCGGGGAAAGTCTCTGAGTACGTTACTGATCATTTCTTCCCTTTCCTCTGCGGGTTGAGGGTTCTCTTGATCTTCGTCAGGGCTTTGCAGCTGCTCGGGACACTTTTTCAGGTGGTCTCTGGAGACAATGGCTGTGGTCTCTCCTCCATCCTTACTGATTACACAGACTTTTGGGTTCTCATGACTTGAAGGCAGTACTGTGTACGGGTCCTTCTCCCACTGGTCGTACAACTTGTGGAGCCGCCTTTTTCTCTTCAAGACCCGCTCTCCAGGTATCAGGGGAACAGCGGGAGCATGCTGGTTATAAGTCTTCTCTTGCCTTTCTCTTGCTTGAGACAGACTTCGCTCGACGCTCTCCTGTACTTTCCGATACTGCTGATGCAGTTCTGTATCCCAGTCTGCCTCTGGCGAGGTGTCCTCAGGTGTCAGGACTCCCATATCCAGGTCAATAGGCAGCTTACCAGGTCTTACTCTCATTAGGTAAGCCGGGGTACAGTTGGTGGAACCTACGGGGATGTGATTATACAAGTCCACCAGATCAGGCAGTTTTTCAGGCCACAGACTGCGTTCTTCCAGGGGCAATGTTTTTAGCAAGTCTATCACCACCTGGTTCATTTTCTCACATAGTCCGTTTTCTGAGGGTGATAGGGCGTTGTTCTTATCTTCCTGCAGCCATACAGATTGCAGAACTCTTGGAAGACCTCCGCTTCAAAGGCTGGCCCTTGGTCCATCAGCAATTGCTCCGGATACCCGTGTGGACGGCAGAAGTGCTGTTGGAAGGCTCTAGCTGCTGTTTGAGCCGTTAAGTCCTTGACAGGGACCACCACCAATAACCGGGAGTAGTGATCTACGATGGTGAGGGCGTAGACATACCCAGATTTGCTTGGAGCCAGTTTCACATGGTCCAGAGCTACCAGTTCCAGTGGCTGCCTGGTGATGATGGGCTGCAGGGGAGTCTTCTGGCTGGCACAGTCTCTTCTTCTTAGGCTGCACGGGCCACAGTCTCTGCACCACCTCTCGATGGCTCCTCTCATGCCTACCCAGTAGAACCGTCCACGCAACAGGAACTCCAGCTTCTTCCATCCGAAGTGTCCTGCTCCATCATGGTATGCCTCCAGAACCATAGCCGCGTCTCGTCTTGGGACCACTACCTGCCAGGTCAGCTCATGTGTTCTAGAGTTGACCATTCTCCGGCACAGCTTCTCCTTGTAAAGAAACAGTCTACTTTTCTCCTTCCACAGTTGCTTGGTCTCCTCCGGAGCGTCTGGGTCAAGACAGGCATCAGCCTGTGTCAGCATTTCCTTCACCAGATGGACTGCGGGATCACTGTCTTGTGTCTCCACCCAGCTGTAGTGGGGTAAGGGATTGAACGTGGCAGAGCGCCTGTCCCTTACACGGTGGGAATACAGGGTAATCCCATGATGATGGAAAGCAGGGAGTTCGACCTCTTCCAGTTCTTCTGGATCTTCCCCTACGTCCGGTAGGTTTGGCATTCTGGACAGGGCATCCGCGTTGGAATTTGAGCCTCCCGCCCGGTATTTGATGGTGAATTCATAGTTGGACAGGCGGGCCATCCATCTCTGCTCCAGGGCACCAAGTCTTGCAGTGTCCAGGTGTGTCAACGGGTTGTTATCCGTGTACACGGTGAACTTGGAAGAGGCAAGGTAATGCTTGAAATGATCGGTCACTGCCCACACCACTGCCAGGAACTCTAGCTTGAATGAGCTATAATTCTCAGGGTTCCTCTCCGTGGGCCGTAGTTTTCGGCTGGTGTAAGCAATTACCCGTTCTTTCCCCTGCTGGATCTGGGACAGTACGTCTCCTAGCCCGATGTTGCTCGCGTCCGTGTGGAGGATAAAGGGCTGGCTGTAGTCAGGGTACGCCAGGATTTTATCCCCCGTGAGGGCCATCTTCAGCTGGTGGAAGGACTCCTCTTCCAGCTTTTCCCACCTGAAGGGCGGCTTCTGGTTTTTGGCCTTCCTGGATTGACCTATTAGGAGGTTCTGCATAGGAGCTGCCATTTTGGTGAAACCGGGAATGAATCTTCGGTAGTAGCCTACCAACCCGAGAAACTGCCGCACTTCCTTTACGCTGGAGGGTCTTGGCCAGTCTTTAATCACGGTGATTTTATCGGGTCGGGAGCCACTCCGTCAGCACTCACCACGTGTCCCAGGTACTGCACCTTTGGTTTCAGCAGGTGACACTTGGAGGGTTTCACCTTTAGGCCGTAGCTTGCCAGGGCGTCAAACACTTCTGCCAGGTGTTTCAGATGGTCCTCGTAGGTCTTGGAATAAATGATGACGTCGTCCAGGTATAACAGGACCGTCTCGAAATTCCGGTGTCCCAGACAGCATTCCATCAACCGCTGGAAGGTTCCTGGTGCGTTGCAGAGCCCGAACGGCATACAGTTGAATTCGCTGAGACCCATCGGGGTGGTGAATGCAGTCTTCTCCTTGTCTGCCTCTGCTACAGGAACCTGCCAGTACCCGCTAGTAAGATCCAAAGTGGAGAAGAAGTTAGCAGATTTTAATGCAGCTAAAGATTCTTCTATTCTAGGTAACGGGTACGCATCTTTGTGTGTGATACGGTTGACCTTTCTGTAGTCCACGCACATTATCATTGTGTTGTCCTTCTTTTTCACTAGAACTAGTGGAGCTGCCCAGGGGCTAAAGCTGTCCCTGATTACCCCAGCCTCCTTCATGTCCCGCAACATCCCCTTTGCATGCTGATAGTGTGCAGGGGGTAAAGGTCGGTATCTTTCCTTTATGGGTGGATGGTCTCCTGTGGGGATGTGATGTTCTACCCCTTTTACTCGCCCGAAGTCTAGCGGGTGTTTACTAAAGACTCTTTCGTACTCCTGAACCACCCGGTAGACTCCTTGATTTTGGTGTGAGGGAGTGGAGTCAGTACCCAAATGCAGTTGCTGACACCAGTCCTTCATTTGTTTCTTAGAGCCGTTACCTTCCTCTGGTTGAGATGGAGGCAAGGGTTCTACGGCCTTTACAGAATTTTTGTTTATGGTGAACAATTTGGCTAGCATGGCATACCGGGGCAGGTGTTCATCCCTGCATGTTCATTGGCTCTCTAAAGAGCACCAAACATGCAGGGCGTGGACCCGAGCTCCCGCCCGTGCATCCCGGGAATACTCGCCGAGCATCTCGAGCAGTGAGATGCTTGGGCAAGTACCGAGCATTGACGAGCACGCTCGCTCATCACTAACTCTAACCTTTTCAGGTGAACTTAATGTGACATTCTCTAAACTTTTGAATGCACATGTCCAACTGTTCAATGTTTCAGGACTTTTTGCACAACTTGCTATTCTCTAACATGGAGCTTATTGGAAAAATTCACAACAGGTGTTTGATTCATGAATCGGCCAATATATTTTGGGGGTTCAATTAGGATTGGTATTTAAACTGTCCTCCTCATCGTGCTGTTCACATTTTGACATTATGAGACCAAGACAACACCTAACAATTGATCAACAGTACCTTTAATCAGGATGTTCACAGTGGCCACTGAGCTTAGAGCGTCACAGAGTGTCATCAGCAGGTTGCAACAGAGATACAGAGAGACTGAAAGAGTTACAGAAAGGTAGAGAAGTGGACGTCCTTTGGCCACGTCCCACATTGATGACGGTTTCATTGTGAACATTGCTCTTCGGAACCGAATGATGAATGCCACACAACACATTTAAAGGTGAGAGGCACCCAAGTGTCACGTCAGACTCTCAAAACTGTTAACATCAGTGTGATCTGCGTGCTAGATGACCTGCAAGTGTACCTGACCACACTATCAAGTGCCAGTGAGTATTTATACTGGATGTGAGACCAGTGGGCCTCAGTGCTGTTCACTGATGAAAGTCGATTCACGCTGAGCTTATATGATTGCTGCCAACAATGTTGGAGATGTCAAGGAGAGTGCTCTGCATCAGCCACTGTTGTCACCAGACAAGTTGTGATGGTGGTGGTGTTACAGTGTGGGCAGGTGAGTCTAGTCAATACAGAACTGCTGAATACTTTGTGAATGTTACAGTGAGAAGCCCCTGCGGACACAGACAGCTTGGGGCCCCTGTGCAAGAAATGTGTTTGGGCCTCCCTCCTTTTATGGCGACCAAGCTGACCAGGTAACGGAGCCGCCAGCTGACTTCGGTGTCCCCACGATCATGCATGACGTCATTGCCCCCAGGAAACCTCCTTAAGTGATATTTACTTTTACGCATACTGTCTACAGATATATATACACATAGATAACTACTGTACACTCAGATGCTAATATATATACAGTATATTGTACTGTGGTTATCTTTGTGTGAATACACACATACTGTACATACACAGATAATCACAGTACATCAGTGCACAGAGATACATATAAACACTACACAGGTACATACAGTACACATACTTACATATGATGTCCCTCTGGCAGGTGCATTCTCCCATCTTCGGCAGCTCCTTCCCATTGGTCTTCTGTCCTCCATGAGCACTACAGGCCAGATCTCCAGCTGTCAGCCAGACCTGTCTCCTCAATACCTCCATGCAGTTAGTAAATCTGACACTAGCCTCCTGAGAAGTTCTGAGCGGCCTGACCCATAGTACCATCGGCCATCACATCAACCTCCTCTCCCTCCAGCAGCCACTTACCACCCCCTGTACTAAGTGGGATTTATTGGGGAACTGAGCCACTCAGGCAGCATTCACACTGTAGCTACTGCTTGTGAATGGGCCAGTGCAGCAGTTTTCCAATAAAGCCCCCTCAGGAGGGCAGGGGGGATTAATGTGAAAGCGTGTCCAGGAATCTCGAGCTCCTGCAGCATAGAACCAGCAGCACCAACTAAGAGGAGAGAAAAGGGCCCATTCTGACATATTTTGCGGAGTGCAGGCCCCTGTGTGACCGGAAATGAATCAGGTACGGGCCTCTTCCTCTCCTCTTAGTGGAGATGTTGCCGCTGGCTCCATGTGAGGACCAGACATTGCAGCAGCTGATCGGGCCCCCTCTCCTTTGGGGCCCCTGTATGCTTCTACTTAAATGCCCTAATTTCATGATAAAATATCACTGTAGCGTGAACTTTTTACATTTTCCATAAATTTTGCCCGAAAATCAAATATCCTTAACTTTTTGTGAGTAATGTATATTTAACACTGTGTATCTATAATTACTCCATCACAAGTACTGATCTACTGGATTTATCCTGACTTGATTAACTGTTAATGTCTTAAATCTTCTTGAGGATAATAGGTCAACGACATGCTCTGTTAATTGGTTTCTAAGTATTGACTGGTTCTGGTTGGTGGTGGTCTGAGTTGGATAGGCCCTACTAGGGGACACCAGGGCCAGCCATCGTTGAGCGGAGGAGCTATTTGCAAACTTAGAGTGGACGAAACTAAGTGTGACCTAATACGCACTATTACTGTACTGGAGGAACGTTATACTCCAATGCACTTTAATACTGGGTTATGTTTAAAGGCAAAATACCACTAGAGGATATTAAGACCTGGCAAACCTGGGCACAAATCTTATTGGGGCATATAAGGACGCCCTTTATCTCTGCCTGGGTTTATAATTGTGATATTGTAATCCAGCAAGTAGTTAGAGGAGTTATACAGAGGCTGACAGACTCCTTATTTCAGTAGATATCTTATTGGGAGACCTTTCTATAATGAAGTAATGCTGCTGCTGTACAGAGGATGGAGGATTCATATATAGTGTTGAGCATTCCGATACTGAAATATCGGGTATCGGCCGATATTCGCGGTATCGGAATTCCAATACTTAATTCCGATACTTTTACAATAACGAATACTGGAATCGGAAGTTCCCATAATGCCTGCGCTCTGCAGTGTCTCTGAAGGATGACAAGCTGGATGGCAGCGCTCAGCTGCGATCCAGCCTGTCATCAGAATGCCATCCCAGCGTGAGAGAATTCTACTGATTGTTTAAAAGCCGGCGGGCGGTAAAAAGCCGCCGGCTTTTAAACAATCACACAGCCCCATACTGCTTCCCCGCAGCCTCCCACCCCGATCCTCCACTCCCCTCGCCACCTCCCATCCCGATCGTAAGTTAGGACCGGGCGGGGAGCACAGCACCAAGGAGCGGGGAGCGAAGGACCCGGGCGGGGAAGCCGGCAGTGAAAAGACTTTACGGCCGGCTTTCCCGTTCTGTGCTGCCCTTTCCCGCCGGTTATTTCAAATGAACAGCTGAGGTATCAGGTGATGCTGATCAGCTGTTCATTTGAAGTAGCCGCGGTGCCCTCAGAGTGTTCATGTGAGTTCATGCTTGACTGCATTGCATGAACTCACATGAACTTTCCCACGGCCGCACAGGTCAGCCTCACCTCCCAGACCATCAGACCGGTCATGATTGGTGTGTGTGCGGTGTCTGTGCGATGTCTGCGGGTGTGTGCGCGGTGTCTGTGCGATGTCTGCGAGTGTGTGCGGGTGTGCGCGGTGTCTGTGCGATGTCTGGGGGGTGTGTGTGTGCAGGGAGACTTAGGCCAATGTGACACTACTACTCCCATCGGCCTATGTCTGTCCCCCGTCCACTCATACCAGCAGGATCAGCTCGATGGGAGAAGTAGTTCCCATCAGCCTGATCCTGCTATTTAAATTGCCCTACTGTGTCCCCAATAAATTTTAAATACATTTCATTGGTGGCCAGTGGTTACCTACAATAAATTAGTTCATACATTACCTGTCCCCGCCGATCGCCACCTAAAATAAAGTAAAAAATAAAAAAATACACCTATACTCACCTAGACACCAAATTCCCCGAAGCCATTGATCTCCTGTAATAAAATCTAAAATAATAAACCACAACCTTTTCCTTACCCCTCTGTAGTAGTCCACAAGTGTCCCACGATGATCTCCAGTTTAGAGCAGCCACATAGAATGTGACCGCTCTGAACCGCTGCCGCCGCTAGAATGACGGGGCCGCAAAGCAGCCCCATCACTGCATAAGCGGGTTCGCCGGAGTTCAGGCAGCGCTGCTCCGGTTAGCTCCTTTACGGTCCTGCTGTATCGTGAGAAATTCCCACGGTACAGCAGTGCCGTAAAGGAGGTCTCCGGATCTGCGCTGCCTGAATGCACTCCGGTGACCTCAGTCAGGAGCTTACAGCAGCCATGCATGGGAGATCAGCGCAGGAACGTGGACAGGTAACTATTTTTTTTAGTAAACTAAGAATTAAATAAAATGGTGTGTTTTATTTCAAAAAATTATTTTTTTCTGGGTGTAGTGTGTTTTTTTCTTTTTAACACTTTGTAGATTAGTAATGGGGGTGTCTTATAGACGCCCATCATTACTAACCTGGGTTTCATGGCAGCTGGCGCTGACATGAACCCCAACCCTATTACCCCCTGCCACCGCACCAGGGCAGCATGGAAGAGCGAGGCTAAGTGCCAGAATTGGCGCATCCTATGGATGAGCCATTTCTGGGGCGGCTGACGGCTGGTGTTTCTAGCCTGGGAGGGGGCCGATATTAGTAGTCTGGGAAGCTCCGTGGGTATTACCCCCTTCCCAGGCTTCAAAAATCTGCCCCAGCCGTCGGCTTAACCTCCGCTAGAGACTAAAATTATGGGGGATCCCACGCCAATTTTTTTTTAAATAAATCCCTTATTTTAACACTAAATGACATTTGAGGAGTTAATAAAGATGCAGTCCCTAAATTATTATTTATTTTTTAATTAATTTTTCCCAAAAATTTTGACGTGGGCTTTGCCATATTTTTTGTATGCCAGCCAGGTACAGCATCCAGCTTCTATGAACGCGCCATTTTCCGGGGTGGCTGCGGACTGCAATTTGCAGCGGGGGTGGGGGTGCCCAGAAAGCTTGGGCCTCCCTGCGCTGCAGATTCCAGCCCCCAGCTGCCTAGTTGTACCTGGCTAGACACAAAAATAGGGAGAAGCCCCACGTAATTTTTTTTTAAATTATTTAATGAAATTCATGAAATAATAAAGAAAAAAAGGGCTTCCCTATATTGTTGAGTCCAACCAGGAACAAATAGGCAGCTGGTGGTTGGGGGCAGCCCGTTCCTGCCTGCTGTACCTGGCTGGACACAAATATAGGGCGAAGCCCCACGTCAATTTTTTTTTAATTATTTCAGGAAATTCATGAAATAATTAAAAAAAAATTGATGTGGGGCTTCGCCCTATATTTGTGTCCAGTCAGGTACAGCAGGCAGGAACGGGCTGCCCCCAACCACCAGCTGCCTATTTGTACCTGGCCGGACACAACAATATAGGGAAGGCTTTTTTTTCTTAATTATTTCATGAATTTCATGAAATAATTAAAAAAAAAAAGATACGTAGAGATTCGCCCTATTTTTGTGTCCAGCCAGGTACAACTAGGCAGCTGGGGGCTGGAATCTGCAGCGCAGGGAGACCCAAGCTTTCTGGGCCCCCCCCGCTGCAAATTGCAGTCCGCAGCCACCCCGGAAAATGGCGCGTTCATAGAAGCTGGATGCTGTACCTGGCTGGCATACAAAAATATGGCAAAGCCATCTTCTGGCGCTGTACCCAACTCATCCAGGACACTGGTGCGGTGGCTCACTGGGTAATAAAGGGGTTAGGGCCAGCTTGGCATTATCAGCTGACCCTAAGCCCGAAATTCATGGGGTCACGTCAATATTAGACATGACCACCATGAATTTCTAGTAAAGTATTTAAAAAAAAAAACACAACACCCAGAAAAAAGTCCTTTAATTGAAATAAACACCAATTCTTTATTGTTCTAAATTAAACCATACTTACCATCATGCCCATTCCAGCTGAAGCCAACAATCTCCTGCAATAAATGAAAAATAATAAACCAACCTCATCCTTACCTTTCCATGGTTCCCAGGACAGCTTCAGCTCTGCTACATCGAGATGACAGGCTGGACCGCAGCAGAACGCTGCCATCCAGCCTGTCATCCCGCAGACAATGAGAAGCGCAGGCATGCTTGCTCTCCTCAGTGTCAGGCTGTGACGGCATCCAGATGAGCCGAGTCTCTCACGGTCACCGCATGCGCAGGAGAATTCTCCCACGCTGTCAGTGACATGCATGAGGTGAGCTGAGTTCATTGTCGCCTCATCTGGATGCCGTCACAGCCAGACACTGAGGAGCGCAAGCATGCCTGCGCTTCTCAGTGTCTGCGGGATGACAGGCTGGATGGCAGCGTTCTGCTGCGGTCCAGCCTGTCATCTCGATGTAGCAGAGCTGAAGCTGTCCTGGGAACCATGGGAAGGTAAGGATGAGGTTGCTTTATTATTTTATTTTTATAGCAGGAGATCGTTGGCTTCAGCTGGAATGGGCGTGATGGTAAGTATGGTTTAATTTAGAACAATAAAGAATTGTGTGTTTATTTCAATTAAAGGACTTTATTCTGGGTGTTTGTGTTTTTTTTAACTTTGACTATGGGGTTAGTAATGGGGGTGTCTTATAGACGCCTCTCCATTACTAACCTGGGCTTGATGTCAGCTGGCATTATAAGCTGACATCAACCCCAACCCTATTACCCCCTGCCACCGCTACAGGGCAGTGGGAAGAGCGAGGCTAAGTGCCAGAATTGGCGCATCCGACGGATGCGCCATTTCTGGGGCGGCTGACGGCTGGTGTTTCTAGCCTGGGAGGGAGCCAATATTCATGGCACCCTTCCTGGGCTATTAATATCAGCCCCAGCTGTCTGCCTAGCCTTTGCTAGCTATTAAAATAGGGGGGACCCACGTCATTTTTATGGGGGGGGTCCCCCATTTTAATAGCTAGAAAAGGCTAGGTATTCAGCTGGGGGCTGATATTAGTAGCCTGGGAAGCTCCGTGGGTATTACCCCCTTCCCAGGCTTCAAACATCTGCCCCAGACGTCTGCTTAACCTCCGCTAGAGACTAAAATTACGGGGAACCCCACGCCAATTTTTTTTTTAATAAATCCTTTATTTTAACACTAAATGACAAGTACAGTAATCAACACTATCACTGTACTTCTTATATATGTGACTGACATGCTTCTATCTATCTAATCTATGTGTGATTCTCTATTCTTTCTATTCTAAATTGTCAGGTACAGATGCTGAATTGCCGGCCGACTTTTTTAAAGAGACGGTGCATGAAAACACTAATATTTTTTTTAATAAATCCTTTACGCTAAATAACAAGTACAGTAAGCAACACTGTCACTGTATTTCTTATATATGTGACTGACATGTTTCTATCTATCTAATCTATGTGTGAAGCTCTATTCTTTCTGTTATAAATTGTCGGGTACAGATGCTGAATTGCCGGCCGGCTTTTTTAAAGAGACGGTGCATGAAAACACTAATATTTATTTAAATAAATCCTTTACACTAAATGACAAGTACAGTAAGCAACACTGTCACTGTACTTCTTATATATGTGACTGACATGTTTCTATCTATCTAATCTATGTGTGAAGCTCTATTCTTTCTGTTATAAATTGTCGGGTACCGGTGTATGCCGCTGATGAATTGCCGGCTTTTCATGTTTCACTGTGAGCATTGTTCCCATCGATTTGGGCAACCACCTCCCCCAATACATTCTACATTATTGTTAGTTGTTTTACTTCATGTAGAATTAACCTGCAAGGAAAGAAAGGGTTTATTTTCATTCCGATATTTGTGTCCCATTGACTTGCATTGGTTTCCGGTATCGGAATCGGCGATATCCGATACTTTTTGGGTATCGGCCAGATCCAATCCGATCCGATATTTCCTGATATCGGAAGGTATCGCTCAACACTATTCATATATCCAGGCAGATCAGGGGGAGAGAGAGAAATAGACACAATATATTCATCCTCCCACAGACAACCTGGACTTGATAGTTGCAACTTTGTCTCCACCCATGGAAGATTTACACTGACACCATGAATCCTCACAGAGGCTGTGTGCCCACGATGCATTTTTTAAGCGTTTCCGCAGCAGCAAAAATGCCGCAGAAACGCTTAAAAAACGCATGGTAGACGGCCTGCCATGTCCCCAATCATAATCCGCCTGTGCTGTGCACATGCTGCGGAAATTTCCGCTGCGGATTATCATTGCGGAAAAAAACGCAGCACTACCAATTGTTTTGTGGAAGCGCTGTGTTTTCGCCGCCATTGACTTGCATTGGAAAGCATGGATTACGCATTACTGTATATGTAGATGCGCATTCCATGCGTTCTAATGTGCGGATGGTACCCGGGTCTAGAGGAGAGGAGAATCTCCTCCGGACCCGGGTACCATAGAACCTGTGAAAAACAGAATAAAATAAAAAATAAATGTTATATTTACCTTCTGACGGCCCCCGCTCTCCTTGTCTTCGCTTGCCGGCAGCTCGCGATGGACTGGGGGACCTGCGCTGATTATCATTGCTGAAAAACACGCAGCACTACCAATTATTTTGCGGAAGTGCTGCGTTTTCTCCGCTATTGACTTGCATTGGAAAGCATGGATTACGCTGTTTGCATAGATTTATATAGTGTGACCAAGTTGACAAGCACTTTCCAAGTGATGCTAAAATCGCTTGGAAAGCGCTTGTCAACCCGCATGCGGAAATGCATGTGAAGAACGCTTCACATCCGTATGTCCCTGGCAGGAAAAACGCATGTACAATCCGCATGTACAATCCACATGTACAATCCACATGTACAATCCGCATGTACAATCCGCATGTACAATCCACATGTACAATCCGCATGCGTTTTTTCTGCCAGGGGAGATGCAGAAACGCTCAGGAAAAAATCCGGAGTATTTCTGCATCGTGGGCACATAGCCTTACAGTGTAATTGTGAGCTGTAATATTCTGCTCATAGATAAGGATGGGACTGATATAATAATATACAGAGCGGCACAATAAGTGGTATATACAGCCAGCAGTAATATCACCAGCCGTGTATAATATCCACACTGCACCTATGACGTAGTATTGGTATCATTGCCATATATTATTATCCAGCAGACAGTATGGCACTATGGGTGATTAATAGCTGGATAGACTTTCACATAGCACGGTGGAATTGAATAAAAACTATTTTAATATTGTAAATAAAAGTTATATTTTATCTTAATAGTTCACCTAATTCAGTGATATATTTTAATATTTCTGAGTTTAATAAGTCTTCTTTTGGTGATAACTATTTCTTGGACACTTACACAAAGCATTAATATTTTCTAGACGGTAATTCTACTATCTAGATAGCACAAAGGAGGCATTATTACTATGTAAGGGGCACAGTGGTGGGCATAAGTATGTGGGGCAGTAACAGGAGCACTGCTATCATACCACACAGCAGGTGCAGTATAGTAACACATACGCATCAGCGGCTCAGCATTGTGGTATCAGCAGGGTGAGGAGATTGTGCAGGTCATTAATAGATGGGGACGGTGCTGGAAATTTGAGAAGTCAAATAGTTCTTTGTAGACAAGTCATGTCTGGAAGAGGCTGTCATATCGGTCTGGGCCAGATGGAAAAGATGGGAAAAGTGAATCTATATATACTTATATACCCTATACACAATCTATAACTGTAGTGTAATCTTTTAATGTATTCCGCAGGCCTGTGATCTACCACTATATGGTCACCATGTGGCAGTAATATTGCTTTGGTTTTTGTAGAGATTTATTTTCAGTAACAGCCAGTCATCTGCTGAGATTCCCCTATACACACAGTTAGGGTGTGCAACCGTAGTTGCAAAAAGGTTACCTAGTTAGGACCCATTCAGATGTGTCACCTCCCCTATGCTGAACCCTTGGCTACACCTCTGGTGGGGTGTGACTGCTGGGACCCCCATAATCTACAGCACAGAATCCAGCTTGTTCTTGTGCATAGAACTGAAATAGAGATCCACTAAGGAAAAAGCATCTGAGTCCTTCTTCTGAGTTCTTCTTCTGGTGGATTCCGCATGGATCCCTCATAAAAAGCACTCAATAAAAATGTAAATGTTCGCATGTGTTCAATGTAAAAACAATTTGCTGTGCATACTGTATGTTTGAGTCTTTTTCAACATTTTCTTTCCACTTTTGGCTTTAAAATTTATGAAGTGGATTATGGAAGTGACTTGTTCATTCTGCAGGTGGCTTCTGTTTAGAAGACCCTCACTACTTTATACATAGTTAACAAAAAAAGATGCCAACTGCAAAAATTACAAATAAAGATTACTGAGGAAAAACACCGTCTACATTTTCCTGAAACATCTTCCTATAGAAAAAACTCAGTGGGCATGCTTGTGTCTATAAAGTGCTATGTGCACGCACCCTTAGGAATAACAGAACCTCTGGTCATCTCCTCCAATCTTGGCCGGGGGTTTAGAGGATTACTGGGAGATATAGAACCAATCTTCACCTGTTTGGTGTCCAACCTATCAGACATTTATGACAAGTATGATATTGATATGCCACTAATGGCACTATTATTCAATTAGATTCAAAAGGACATTATTCAATTTTATATTTTGATTTATAGATATTTTTTAATTAAGCATTGATGGAAAGGATGAAGAGATGTTCATGGAGAGGCCTTCAGCTTTTGAAGATGTTTCTTGAAGGCCACAGGTAGATGTACAAGTCCTTCCATACAGGTACAGCATTGATGGAGGATGTGCTGCACGTTCTTCAGGGAGCTAGATATGGGGGTTTTCTGTCCTTGAGATGTTTATGGTGCCCTGTTGACAGCAGGCAAAAATATAGCTTTCTCTGACAGCGCGAGCAGCCCTGGACAATCCACGCCGGCAGGATGATATCATCCGGCGGAAGAGAGAACCTATGAGAAAAGATGTAAAACTGATGTAAGTAATGGAAGTCCATATTACAGGATACTACTGTGGTGTCACTGTGGGAGTACGGGAGAGGAATCTTCTCCATACAGAGGTACGGGATCAGTGTCAGCCATCATACATGTGACAATCCCACCACTGACAGATAACATCTGCTCCACATGAATCCTTCTCACTGACATCATACAACATGGAGCTTATTGTCACACTTACCTCGCCTACGTTCCCCCTCTTCTACTTTCTCAGTTTTGTCTTGTTTTCTCAGCTTTAGAAAAAATGTTCTTCTCTTCTGAACAGGAGATTCTAATGAAAAAGTCAAAAACAAATGTTGATTATAAACTTCTAAAAGATTAGCTTTGTGTCTATATAGAGTTATGTAAACTGATTAATATGCACAAAAAACTTTTACATTATAGACTATAATAGGATTTCCTATAAATCTGTACATACCTGACACTGAGGACGAGGATGAGGATGACTCGCTGGATTTAGCAGGAAAACACTGATTGTCATCATCAGTTTTGGATGAAGAAATCTCTCTCTGCCTGATTAGAAGAAGAAAGACAAGTAAATTACAAGGAAAAGCAATAGAAAAATGGAAGAACAGCTGTCTGTAAGGCCAATTAGGACACCATGATGGGGACACCCTGCTCAGGACCCCATTCTACCAGCAAGAATGGAGTCTAACTAGTAATATTGGCCGTAGTGATCTCGAAATGAATAGTGGGTCACATTGATCAGTTGTTACTGCAGTGTTATTGACGCGCCCCCTGGGACATATTCCTTTTTGAGGGGAATACCCGGCACCGGATCAGATGGGGGGTTGTAGTCTCCGAGCGGCTGAGACCCGGTCCCGTGCCCAGGGCGTCAAGCTATGTGTTATGTGGCAGTCCTTACTGATGTTATAAGAGTTCTTTTGTGTCGACTACGCCACCCGTTGTAATGCGGTCACTGTGGCCGCCGCTGCAGCAGGGTCCGCTGAGGCTGATGGTGGATGTGCAGCTTGGTGGGATAACCCCCAACGGGAGGGGTATAGCCTCAGAGGGGACAGGCGCAGAGGATGGGGGTTGTGGTGGTGCGGTGCAGCCGGCAATGAAGACAGACTCGGGTTGTGCAGTTAAGGGAGTTTACTTACTGCTGATGTTTCGGTCACTCCAGCTGTTAGTGACCACCCGAGCCGTGCTGCGTCCACCAGGTCCTGGATCCGGCCAACCCCCAAACAAGTCCGGAGCGTGGCCCTGAGCTCTCCCTCTGTCCTTTCTTCAGCCGTCCCCACCAGTGATCCACCTAGGTCCAGCTCCCTCGGGCCTTCTGTTGGGCAACCCTTGGCCTTAGGTTCCCTGACCCTCCATGTGGTATGCCTTCAGGGTGGATGTAGTGGGTGGCCGTGGCAAATGCTGCCCACAGCCTCCGGTCTCTGGCTAGGGATGTTTTTGCCCCCACCAGCTTGGGTTCCGGTACCCTTGTGCTGACTCCTCACCCGGTGCTCTAATTTGGGTTCTTGGGTCCCTTCAGTCTTCCCCCTCTGGGTCTTTCTCTTTCTTTCTCCTCTCTCTCTCTCCAGGGCTGCTGTTTCCTTCTCTCTCCTCTCCAACTGACTTGTTCTCAGCGTCTGACCCTGATCTAAGTTGGTGCCCTCCTTATATATCCCTCTATGTGTGAGCTCAGGTGACCAGCACCCAATGAGCTCCTATCACTACCCAGACTGCTCCCCCTATCTGCCCCTACACTACATGGGATCTACCACCCCCCTCCCACTCCAGCCAGGAACAGGCTCGGTTGTACCTGCACATTTCTAAGTGGGAGTACCGTCGGCCTGCTCCTCTGGAATGGGATGTATGTAGTGCATGCAGTCTATCTGAGCTCAGTTCCACACTCCATCCTTACCCGGGAGTGGAATATCACACCTCTGGGTTGAGGTGCAATACCCCTGTAGCAGCCGAATCCTCAGGGTGCTACATTATCACAATCTAGATCCACAGAGATCAGCAATCATGGGGTGGTGGATGCTGGATTTAGATTTATGTTACTTGGGTCTTGTATTTGGATCTGACATATATCAGAACTGAATCTCATAATAATGATAATAATAATCTACTCACATGTCTGAGCCTTTTTTGCTGTTCTCTGGGGAACACTCTGAAGATGACATAGGCTTTTCTTCATTGTTCATTATCCCGGTATTGGTGGGATATAGCTAAAATGAACGGAGAAATATAAAATAGATGTATTTTTAAACTTTTTTCTAATTATCGGTTTTAGGCCATATGCACACATTGAGTATTGGTGAGTTTTTTATCTCAGTATATGTAAGCCAAAACCAGGAGTGGGTGAAAAATACAGAAGTGGTGACGTGTTTCTATTATACTTTTCCTTTCCCTGTCCCACTTAATATTTTGGCTTACAAATACTGAGGTAAAAAACTCATCAAACACTCATTGTGTGCACATGGCCTTATACATTTTATTCGTGACATACTTACTTTAGAAAATCTTTCAGAAGATGATACAAAATTCTGGACTTCTGTCCAGTCATTGTCCCCACTTGTGTCGCCCTCATCTGAATCAGTATGTTTGTATGTTCTAGAGCGAGCTGCAAAATACAATTATTATCAGAGATAATTAGTATAAGACCAGTCACGAGGTTATGACTAATTGTCTTATAAAATGAAAGACAAGACACACGGCAGTTTCCTGTAGATGATGTCTCATTTTACTTACTGGTAAAGTAGCGAGTGTCCTCATCTGACTTTAGATCAGGAACAAACAGGGGCTTCTGACTTAGAATGTTGTCAAAGTCTAAGTAACGCAGAAATTGATGAAATTTGACCTCATTTGCTCCTTCTGGAAATGGAAGACAAGAAAGAAAGTGATACAGTAATTGTCAGAGAAATTGCTCCACATCTATATAGTTTATGCTAATCTAAACTGAAGATGTAACGGAAATGTACTGAACGTAGGTATAGAGGTCATAGAGGTGTAATAAGTCAAAAATAATACTATTATAATATTACCTGTCCCAAGTCTATGTGTTGGATTTTTTCTCAGCAGCTCAGTTATGATGCCCCGAGCATCGCGGGGAGGAGAGTATTTATCATATGTCCAAGTTATATCATCTGTTATACAAAAAACAAATATTAGAAGAAATAGAACCTCTTTATTTTCAGAAACATCAGTTTCCTTAACAAAACTGGGAACTAAACCTCAGAATCAAGCAAACCAAATAACTGTGAGATCACATAGCATTCAGATTATTTTACTTACCCCTGAGGATACTGTGATAAATCTCCCTTTTGGAAGCTCCATTAAATGGTGTAAATCCATAAAGAAATTCATATAGGATGATCCCTATTGACCACCAGTCAACAGTTCTTCCATATCCTTTCATTAAGATGACTTCTGGAGCTACGTATATAGGGGTGCCAACAGCCTGGAAACCAACAGAACAATGAGATGATGATCAATAAATATAATTGCGACAAACGACATCATAGAAAACATTTTCTAGATGAGAAATTATCAGAGAAGGAGAAACAGGTGAGATTTGTGAAGTACAAGATCCTGTAAGTAAAGCTGACCTCACTATCAAGGAACTCGCTGGTGATGTCCTCAAATGGAGCCTGGTAGATGTCTGATGTTGGTCTCATGAGGCCGAGTTTGGAAAGCCCAAAATCAGTGACTTTAATATGTCCTGTTGATGTTATCAGGAGGCTGTGAAAAAAAGATGGTGTCAGCCCCAAGTAATAACTCATAGACTATGTAATAAACTCGAACTTTCTTCCCCTATATTATATTACAGGGGTCACTTACTTCTCAGGCTTAAGGTCTCTGTGCACCACACCATAGTTGTGCAGGTATTCAACAGCAAGAATTGTTTCCGCAATGTACATACGGGCCAGGGGGACAGGTAAAGCACCCCTGTACTTTAAAAGCTTGCCACAGTCTCCTCCTACAGGAGAAAGCAGATATGACAGGTGAGGGTGTGTTACAATGTAAATTACACATCATGAGGGTGAATATATATAAGGTGCTAGGATTAAGCCAATGTGGGCTGGATATAGATACAATGAATGTGTCCTACCTGGTACATACTCCATAACCATACAGAGATGAAGCTTAGTAGGAAAGGAGCAGAACATGGAGGCCACAAAGGGACAATCAGCAAAGATTGAGATGTCCCTTTCCAGAAAGGCCCGTTCCAGTTCCTCTGGGTCTTTCAGGTTCTGCTTGTCCATTTTCTTCATAGCGCATACTTGTTTTGTGTCTTTATGGCGCACTAAGTGGACGGCTCTGAAGTGGAGGAAAATCCAAGATTTATTATGAATTCTTACTAACAATGAGTCTATAGACCTCATCAAGTTATCTCCTGTACTAATGGTCAATACTAGATGTGCGTCCGTCACTAGAAATCCATGTCTAGAATTACATAAAATAACGCCCCATAAATGATCACCAATGGGGGATCCTCATCCACGTCACATCCTACCTGACCTGAATAGTGACTGATGTGGACAGTGATGTGGACTCATATAATTTGTCTATGGGAACATTACATGGGCAGGTCACAGAGACATAGGCATTGTCTTAAGGAGCCCTGGGAAATAAATATTACAGCAAAATAAAGCTCACCCAAAAGATCCAAAGCTGATCAGTTTGATCAGTTTATAGTCGTTCTTACAAGGAAGTCTCAAAGGGTTTAATGATCCAATCAAGGCCTTAAAAGGAAAAAGAAATGACAATAAGACATTGAATCTGCAGGAGAATAAAAGCCCCAGATTCAGGAAGGTCTCACTTCTATATGGTGTCCTCACTGATTACACTGCAGCAGAAGTAGAGGATGTGATACAAGCCGGACCCTCCACAGACACTATTATTTGATAGGGGGATATCCTCCATACAGATATATCGTTGTACTGGAGGGGAGGATAAGGTACATCACCCAGAGGGGGCAGAATAATAATAATGCTATCATCACACACAATAGGTCTGATCTACATGAAGAACCGCGCTATCCCATTATCATATGGGATATAATATGGGATGTGTAACTCACACCCGTCATCTGATAATCTACAGACGTCCCTCTGATACTTACACTGGCAGATTCCTGGATGATCTCTGGTGTCTCACATATTCCACCATCAGAATCTTCCTGCTCAGTTATTCCTAAAATAATGATAAAATAATGAAGAGACGTCAAGTATTAGTCTATATCAGCACTTACTATATAACACATCCATGTAATAAAGGAAATGACGAGACCCCTGTACATGGAATAATACTGGGTATATGGATATTCTACACACTGTATATAATTATGGCATATCTATATATACTGTACTATAAATGTGATCCAGTCACAACAATGACATGAGAAGAGCCCAGAGGAGAGGAGCAGAATTACATGAGCCCCTCCATTATAGTCTATAGGGGGCTCATGAGCCATCAGCGGCCTCAAACAGAGGATGAAGAGTAAATCTCCATATTCTCTGGCGTTCTCTATAACTTGATATTAGAATGTAGAATATTAGATGATCGGCTTACCTTCCATCAGGTCAGGGTTTAGCCCCGGCTGACAGGTATCAGGTTCAGCAATATTTAGGTTTTGCCCCTCTTCGGAGTCGCCTTCTGATGTTTCCTGATGGATATAATATATACAAGTAATATAACAGATGGACTATACGCAGGCGCTCCCTCCAGTAAACCCACATTCATATATAAGGGACTTGTATCTACCACTGTTCTCTAATATCTTCTATCAGAACTGGAGCATTTACCGGAAGGAAGATTGTGATGATCGAGCGAGACAGAGGTGGAAATACAAACTCTGCACCGCTGAGTACAGACTGCCATCACAGGTGATGGAGCCGCAGAGACAGGCGGCCATAAAATGTCCTGTGTCTGCCTGGAGCGGACAGGGAGGCCTCTAACATCACACATCTGACCTTCTGCTATATGACGGTAATCTGGAGAAGATCAGACAACAAGGACATGAGATATAGAAGATGGTGGATCCTTACCAGACGCTCCAGTGAGTAGGCCGGATACTCCAGTACAAGCAGGACATTTTGGGCCAGTTGTTTAATAAAGGCTAATTCTCCACTGTGGGATTTTTCTTTGGCCTATAGAAATGAGAATAAAAAAGAAAGGAAAATCTTGAGAGAACGTGCAGAATGGAGGAGGCCATTTATAGCACCAAACCTGTTACTCCTGCCATCTGTACAGCAAATACTAGTAAGTATCTGCACAGCAACTAATGTAGCCTGTACACCCTATTACAGCTCCCGGGTATTCTTATCTGGGTATTTGGTACAGGTTAAACTTAAACTTGTATTCCATTAATATTGTCTATTATTGTTATTTTTCTATGATTTGTGCAGATTGTCTGCTACTTACCTGCTGTACTAATGTCCAGATGTTCTGCTGTAAATGCTCAAGATATTCTGAGCTTATTCGACCTTGGTGGTATTTGGTCAGGCAATCTCTCACTTGCTCCATAACCAGCCGGTAAGTGAAGCTGAGGACGCCATCGGGTAGTGGTAGCACAAAGTCAGGGTCATAGGTGGTAAGAATGCCCTGGAGTAGTGCTAACACCTGAAGTCTGTCTGGAGGAATTCCAGACATTTCAACATTCCAAAATAAATCCAAGCGCAGTCAATATATGAATAGCTATGCAGCTGATCACTGACAACAATGACACCAGGGTATCAAAGTGACGATGGGAGTGTAAACACTTGTGTAAGTTCTGATGTTTAATTGTGATGTCATAATGATGTCAGAATAGAATCTTGTGTTCTTACCTTAAAGGGGCATATGACCTTATAAGGAAATTGCCTAGCTTCCCTTAAGAAGGCAACAATATAGGCTGAGCATCAGTAACATGCAGATATGGAGGAGAGAGGCATGAGTGCTGCAAGTTTTTATCCGAAGTTCAGGACAATTACCTCTCTCAGCTAGTAGATGAACCAACCAGGAGAGGTAATCTGCTGGATCTGGTGCTGTCAGATAGATCAGATACAATTTCAGATATACAGGTCAGGAATAGTGTTGAGCGAGCATGTTCTATTAACCCTTTCGCTGAGTACGCTCGGGTCGAGCTCCGAGTATTTATAGCTGCTCGGTGATATGGTTGAATTGCTCCCGTGTGCATGATTTGCAACTGTTTGACAGTTTTATTACATGTGAGGAATGTCTATTTCTTACACATTCCTCGCATGTAATAAAACACGTCATGGTAATTTGGGATATCGAACATAAATAGGGCATGTTTAAGGATATACTACTAGAATCCTGTAGAAAACTTATACCCTCTGGTAATAAAATGTCCAGGAATAAAAATAAACCATTATGGATAAAAAAGACAGTTCAAAGTGTAATAAGACAAAAACAAAGGGCATTCAAAATCTTGAAGGCCGAGAATACAGAAATAGCATTTCGGGAGTATGAAGATTTCAACAAGAAATGTAAAAAAGAAATCAAGCTAGAAAAGTTATCTACTGAAACACAATCGCCCTAAAATTCATAAATATATTAATGCCAAAAGGAAAAAAACGGACCATACAAAAGACGATAATAACAAGATAATTGAGCTCAGTAATTGACAGACGGCTGAATCTCATATTCTTAGACTCTCTTGTAATGGGGTTGATGCCACAAGATTGGAGGATAGCTGAAGTGGTACCGATATTTAGCAAAGGTAAGAAGGTGGATCCAGGTAACTACCGTCCAGTATGTCTGACATCGGTAGTGTGCAAAGTTTTTGAGGGCATCATAAGAAGTGGCCTGCAGAAATATATTGCAGATAATAATACATGGTGGGCCATTTCTATGGATACACCTAAATTAAATGGGAATGGTTGGTGATATCAACTTCTTGTTTGTGGCACATTAGCATATGGGAGGAAGAAAACTTTTCCAGATGGGTGGTGAACATATCTTTACAGTATAGACAATTGCCTTCAGATGACCCCAAAGATAAAAGTCAGGGGGTCAGATCGGGAGACCTTGGTGGCCATTCAACTGGCCCACGACGACCAATCCACTTTCCAGGAAACTGTTTAAGAAGGAATGCTCGGACCTGACACCCATAATGTGGTGGTGCACCATCTTGTTGGAAAAACTCAGGGAACGTGCTGTCTTCAGTGCATAAAGAGGGCAACACATCATCTTGTAGCAAATTCAGAAATCCAGTGGCATTGAGGTTTCCATTGATGCAGAATGGCCCCACTATCTTTGTACCTTAAGTGTTCATAAACTTGTAAAAAACTCATGAAAGAATAAAGTTACGTTAAAACCAAGCACACCATTGTTTTTCTTATGCAATTCTCAATAAGTTTGATCTGTCACATGACCCTCTTCCCATTGAAAAAAATAAAATTGGATCCAAAATGGCAGACTTGAAAATGGCCGCCATGGTCACCACCCATCTTGAAAAGATTTCCCCCTCCAATATACTAATGTGCCACAAACAGGAAGTTGATATCACCAACCATTCGATATAAATGGCCCACCCTGTATAATAACTCACAACCAGCATGGATTCATGAAAGATACATTGTGTCTAACTAACATGTTGGGTTTCTATGAGGAGGTAAGTGCAAATCTGGATGTTGATAATGCAGCTGATGTGATTTTTCTGCACTTTGCAAAGGCATTTGATACTGTACCACATAATAGCCTTATACTGAAGCTACAGAAGCAAGGAATTGCGGGAAACTATATGCAGATGGGTAAGGAACTGGTTAAGGCCACGTGCACACACTGAGTATTTGTTGAGTTTTTTACCTCAGTATTTGTAAGCCAAAACCAGGAGTGGGTGATAAATATAAAAGTGGTGACGTGTTTCTATGATACTTTTCATCTCATTGTTCCACTTTTGATTTTGGCTTACAAATACTGAGGTTAAAAATATACCAAATACTCAATGTGTGCACGTGGCCTAAAAGACAGGAAACGAAGAGTCTTTGTAAATGGTCCTTTTTCTAAATGGGACATAGTCAGCAAGGTGGACCGCAGGGATCTGTCCTAGGACCGATTCTTTTTAATTTTTTGATTAATGACCTTGGAGATGGGATTGAGAGTAAAGTGTCAGTTTTTGCTGACAACACCAAACTATGTAGGATATTAAAAACTGATCTTGACATTACAATATTACAGAATGATCTTGATAAGATGACTGAATGGGCAAACACTTGGCAAATGAGATTTAATGTAAATAAATGTAGAGTAATGCACCTAGAACGGAGTAATCCTATTGCTGCATACACATTAAATGGGAGTATACTCAGGACTACAGAACAGGAGAAGGACTTGGGTGTTCTGGTTACAAGTAAGCTGAGCAGCAGTACTCAAGGTCAAGCAGCAGCCGCAAAAGCAAACTAGATTTTATGGTATTTAAAAAGAGAGAAAAAATCCTGCAATACCAACGTTTTGTTACCCCTTTATAAATCACTGGTGAGGCCACATCTAGAATATGGGATCCAGATTTTTACTCTATATTTAAAAAAAAATATTCAGAAGTTAGAGTCATTTCAAAGGTGGAGAATTAGATTGTTAAACGGGATGGAAGGCCTCTCATTTTATGAGAGGTTGGAAAAGTTGGGCTTGTTTAACTTAGAAAAAAGACGTCTCAGAGGAGATATCATTTATATGCATAAATCCATGTGTGGTCAGAACAGGGGACTAGCACATGACTTATTGCTTCTAGAACCCATACTAAGGACCAGGGGGCACTCATTACAGGTGGAAGAAATGTGATTCTGGTGGCTAAACAGGAAAGGGTTCTTTACAGTCAGAGCAGTCAGACTGTGGAATGTCGACCACAAGAAGTAGTAATGGTCGACACTATAACAGCTTTCATACAAGGGCTGGATGACTTCCTCAGCAGAAATGGCATTGTGGGATATAGATAATTTAGTGACAAAGAATGTAAATTGGTGGAGAAAGGCAGAACTTGATGAATACGAGTCTTTTTTTAACCTATGTAACTGTGTCACCCTGACCTGGATGCCACAAGTGTAATTAAAGCTGTGTCTGAGAGCAAGGGGGAGGTTCTCTGGTCATGGGAACATTAGCATGCAATGCCTCCTGTCTCAGGCCAGTAGGGGGAGCTGGCTGCCCCTATAAAAGCTGGTACTGGAGGCAGGGTTAGGGAGAACTGGAAAGCCTGTCTCAGCACTGAGACGTGTCCCAGAGTGGAGCAGGGACAGAAAGTTGATTGCACCTAAGAGGAAGTGTGGCAGGAGGAGAGCCACAAGCCAGAGACAAGAGGCGCAGTGAGCCTGTCTTGGCAGATAAAAGACTTTACTTTACCAGACTTTGGTGTCTGAGGCTGGGAGGATTCCACATCCCCCAGCAGAGAACCAGTCCGCAAGGGACTGTACATTCCTTGGCCGAAGAAGCCTGGAGGCCCTGCCACAACCGAAGGGACCAGTAAAGCCGTACAAGGCTGGGAGCAGAAAGGAACCCACGTCGCAGGCCATACAGGCGAGAATACACGGAAAGCTTGGAAACGTGGGCTGTTACCCTATAAAGAGGAGATAGCCAGAAGGAGCGCAGAAAGCACGGTAGGCCTACACCCTCACCCTGACCAGGGCCAATTTCCCCGTTGCTCTCAGACGTCCAGGTCCCCTCCTAGCTGGGACTGTTTGTGGGTCAATTTACCTGTTTTAGTAAAGACCCTGGACTGCAACCAGTTGTCTGTGTGCTCCTTGCTCCTCCAGCACTACCAGCACTGGGACTCTCACTACCATCACTCCCAACATCCACTATACTGCCCTGGGGCCGCACTCTTCCCGTGGGGAGTCACACTACCATAGCTGCACACCTCATCAGCCCCAGCGGTCTGCATGCAGCGGCGGTTCCTAATAACCGCAAATCCACGGGTGGCGTAGTCGGACATAATCATTAACACATAACGGACTACCACTGGCCTGACCACCCTGAGCCACGGAACCGGGTTGCCACTACTACCCCCATCGTTCCCCTATTGCCCGGATCCGAGTGCCCCACGGCCCAGGGGGCGAGTCAGCTTTGGCGTAGTCGGCAGGATTTCGTGCCCGCAACCACCGGGTACTGCGTGCCTGGAAAAGACTTTTGTAACTTACCTGTGGTGAAGTTTCCCGCTGTCCGGAGCCGATTCCCGCCATCAGACGCCATCTTGGACCATTTCCCGCCGTCTTCTGCCGTCTTCCCGCCATCCGCAGCTGTTTCCCGCCATCGGACGCCATCTTCAGGACGCCGCGCGGGAAGAAGAGGGGCGTGGACGTCAAAACCGCGCGAGATCCGAAGCTCCGCCCCACGCACCGATGCTGCGCAAGGTCCTGGAAGGGAGAGAGAGCGACGCTGACGTCATCAGGACGCGACGCCAGGTCCTCGTCCATAGCAGCAGCAGCGGAGCCGCGGCCTACAGAAGAGGATCGTCAGAAGGTAGGCCACGCTTAACTAGGGGGAAGGAAGATGTCGGACACAGAGGCGCCCACTACCACCAACGCAGCTGCATCAGCGGTGATGCCCTTTTCCCTGCCCTACATCCCTGGAGCGGCCTGGCTGCCCAAATACTCGGGGGAGCCCCATGCCCTAACTGACTTCAAGGAAAGGCTATACAGTTTGTTCCACGTTTACCCCCTGACAGAGGAACAGAAGGTCAGCATATTAACAGGGCAGTTAACTGGAGCAGCCCAAAGGGAGGTAAAATCATGGCCCACTGAGGAGAAAAGAACCGTGAAGGGTATTCTGGCCCGGCTGCGGGGTACCTTTGACACACATACCTCCGCTGAGATTAAAATGAGGTTCTATGGATGTAAGCAGCGGGCACAGGACAGCATCAGAGACTATGCCCTAAATCTGCAGGAAGCCTTGAGGGCTATTCAACAAACTGACCCTGGCAGTGTGCATGAAACGGATAAGCTGCTAACAGAACAATTCATAGAAGGTCTGCTGTCCAGCGCCCACAGGGCCCAGCTGCGCCTCATGTTCTTTCAGAACCCCGACCTGACCTTTGCCCAATTTAAGGACAGGGCCATAAGGGTGCTCCGTGAATCTGCAACCAGTGGCGCTATAAACCCCCGGCGCCCTGCTCTCACCTACCACCTGGAGGCGGCGCCCTCCTCTATGGACCCCGTGGGGGCTGATGCACAGGCCCTGAACCAAGCCCCGTCGAAAGACCTGCACCACCAAGTCCAGGAGCTGACCAGGAGCGTCGCGGCGTTGACCAGGACCGTCCAGGTGTTGCAAGTGGACCCGTCAAGACCCATCGAGCTGGCTTCAAGTCCGGAGGATGTCCCGTGGCGTCGACAGAGGAGGATCCCGTCGTTCCGAGGGAGGCCCACAGACCGCTACGCAGAGGATGGACAGCCCATTTGCCGTCGATGCAACCAGCCCGGACACATTTCCAGGTACTGTAATTTAAACGGGTCCAACCTGGGGCAGAGGGCCAACCCCCAGGCATAAGATCACCAGGCCCTTACAATTGGTGTAATAAGTACGTTGGGGGGCGCCCGGTTTTACCCGTGGTGCTGGACGGTATCCCCATGAGCGCCTTGCTGGATACTGGGTCGCAAGTAACCACTATCCCTTATGTACTTTTTAAGCAGTATTGGACTGATGCTGATATCACACGGTATCCAGACAATAACTTGAGCATCATCGCCAGTAATGGCTTACCCGTGCCGCAGATGGGGTTCAAGGAGATGACCATTAAAATTGGTAAAGTTGAACTGCCGGCACAGGGGGTGATTATTGTGGACATTGACCGTCGTGAAAGTCACCCTAAAATAACTGTGGGTGCTAACGTAATTGAAAATTGTCTTTCAGAGGTAATTGTAATTCTACAACAGGTGGCGGTGAATGCTAGTTCCAGCCAACAGAGAGTCCTCAACAAGGAGATAAAATCCCTGATGAGACGGCAGCAGGTAGAACTGTCTGGTGGTGAGATCGGTAGCGTAAGACTGAGTGACCCATTCCCCATTTCCATGCCTCCCAAAAGTGAAATGATGATCTGGTGTCGGACTGCAATCGGGTTGAGAGGTAGAGACTACCAAGCCATGATAGAACCCGTGTACTCAGACAGCAGGCCCACCATTTTGACAGCCCGGGGGGTGGTTGATGTCCGTCATGGGAGGGTGCCCGTCCGCATCCTCAACATTGGGGAGAGGGAAGTACACTTACCCAGGTACGCTACACTCGCCAAACTGTTTGTCGTCGAACACAAAGCTATCAGGGCCGTGGAACCCTTGCCTCCATCTCCTCAGGCGGAGGGTAATGGCTCCCAGAAACAAAAGGAGGACTGGTGCCAGAAACTCCATGTGGGTGCTGACTCCACTCCCCTGCACCAAAAACAAGGAGTCTACCGGGTGGTACAGGAGTACGAGAGAGTCTTTAGTAAGCACCCGCTAGACTTCGGCCGAGTAAAGGGGATAGAACACCACATCCCCACAGGGAGCCACCCACCGATAAAAGAAAGACACAGACCTGTACCCCCTGCACATTATCAGAATGCAAAGGGCATGCTAAGAGAGATGAAAGAAGCTGGGGTCATTAGAGACAGCTGTAGCCCCTGGGCAGCCCCCTTGGTTCTGGTGAAAAAGAAAGATGGCACCATGAGAATGTGCGTGGACTATAGACAAATCAACCGTATCACCCACAAAGACGCATATCCGCTGCCTAGAATAGAGGAGTCTTTAGCCGCACTAAAATCTGCTAACTTCTTTTCTACTTTGGACCTTACTAGCGGGTACTGGCAGGTTCCTGTGGCAGAGGCTGACAAGGAGAAGACCGCCTTCACCACCCCGATGGGACTGAGCGAATTCAGCTGCATGCCTTTTGGACTCTGCAACGCACCAGGGACCTTCCAGCGGCTGATGGAATGCTGTCTAGGGCACCGAAACTTCGAGACGGTTCTCCTTTACCTGGACGACGTGATCGTCTATTCGAAGACCTACGAGGACCATCTAAAGCACCTGGCCGAGGTGTTCGAAGCCCTGGCAGGCTATGGCCTGAAGGTGAAACCATCGAAGTGCCACCTGCTGAAACCAAAGGTCCAGTACCTAGGGCACGTGGTAAGCGCGGAAGGAGTGGCCCCCGACCCTGACAAGGTCACGGCAATCAAGAGCTGGCCAAGCCCCTCGAACATCAAAGAGGTGAGACAGTTTCTCGGGTTGGTAGGCTACTACCGAAGGTTCATCCCCGGGTTCACTAAGATGGCAGCTCCTATGCAGGACCTCCTGATTGGACAGTCTAAGTCCAGGAGTCAAAAGCCACCTTTCAAGTGGGATAAACCGGAAGAGGAGTCCTTCCGCCAGCTAAAGATGGCCCTCATGGGGGATGAGATCCTGGCCTACCCTGATTACGGCCAGCCTTTCATTCTCCACACAGATGCCAGTAATGTGGAACTGGGAGCCGTACTGTCCCAAAACCAACAGGGCAGAGAACGGGTGATCGCATACGCCAGCCGGAAGCTGAGGCCCACCGAGAGGAACCCGGAGAATTACAGCTCCTTCAAGCTAGAATTCTTGGCGGTGGTGTGGGCCGTGACGGAACGCTTCAAGCATTATCTGGCCTCCGCAAAGTTCACCGTGTACACGGACAAGAACCCGTTGACACACCTGGACAATGCTAGACTGGGTGCCCTGGAACAGCGGTGGATGGCCCGTCTCTCCAACTATGACTTCGTGATCAAGTACCGGGCAGGCAAAACCAACGCCAACGCGGACGCCCTATCAAGGATGCCTCACTTACCTGAAGGTGACAAAGACCCAGAAGAGCTGGAGGAGGTAGAACTCCCCGCGTTTCACCGGTATGGAGCCGCTCAACACTCTCACCGCGTGAAGGAGGAGGATCTAACAACTGTGATGATGAATCCCCTACCTCACCACAGCTGGGCCGAGACCCAAGATAGTGACCCTGCAGTCCGCCTGGTGAAAGATCTGCTGACCCGGGAAGACGCCCGCCTAGATCCAGATGCCCCAGAGGAAGCCAAGCAGCTATGGATGGAGAAGAGCAAGCTGTTCCTCTACGAAGGCAAGTTGTGCAGAAGGATTGTTAACCACCGGACGTACGAGCTGACCTGGCAAGTCGTGGTCCCAAGGCGAGATGCAGCTATGGTCCTGGGGGCTTACCATGACAGAGCGGGACACTTCGGTTGGAAGAAACTGGAGTTCCTACTAAGAGGAAGGTTCTTTTGGGTCGGCATGAGAGGAGCTGTAGAAAAGTGGTGCAGAGACTGTGGCCCTTGTCACCTAAGGAGGAAGGACCGCACCAGCCAGAAGACACCCTTGAGGCCCATCGTCACCACGCAGCCTCTTGAGCTGATAGCTCTAGACCACGTCAAGTTGGCTCCAAGCCGGTCAGGCTACATCTACGCCCTGACAATCGTGGACCACTATTCCTGTTTTCTAGTGGTGGTCCCGGTAAAGGACTTGACAGCCAAAACAGCGGCCAGAGCCTTCCAGCAATACTTCTGCCGTCCACACGGGTATCCGGAACAGGTCCTGACAGACCAGGGTCCAGCGTTCGAGGCTGAAATCTTCCAGGAGTTCTGCAACCTTTATGGCTGTAAGAAAATACGGACAACGCCTTACCACCCCCAAACCAACGGGATGTGTGAGAAGATGAACAATATAGTCATTGATCTCCTGAAGACGTTGCCCCTGGAGGAACGCAGCCTGTGGCCAGAAAAATTGCCGGACCTGGTAGACATGTACAACAACATCCCGGTGAACGCTACAAACTGCACCCCGGCTTACCTGATGCGAGTTAGACCAGGTAAGCTGCCCGTAGACCTGGAGATGGGAGTCCTAATACCTGAGGACACCTCCCCGGATGCGGACTGGGATACGGAAAGGCAACTGCAGTACAAGAAGGTACAGGAGAGTGTGGAGAAGAGCCTGGCCCAGGTGAGAGAGAAGCAAGAAAGACTCTTCAATCAACACGCCCCTGCTGGTCCCTTAGAACCTGGTGAGCAAGTCCTAAAGCGAAAAAGAAGGCTACATAAGTTGGACGACCAATGGGAAAGGGAACCCTACACCATACTGCAGTCTGATCACGACAACCCGAAGGTGTGCGTGATCACCAAGGACGGAGGAGAAACCACTAGCACCGTCTCCAGAGACCACCTCAAAAGGTGCCCCGAGCAGCTCCGTAGTGCAGAAGAGGATCAGAGTGACCTTGAACCCGCAGAGGACAAGGAAGAAATGATCAGCACCATTCTCGGAGAGTTCCCTCAGTCCTGGACTCGCATAAATGATGCCATAGTGGTACCCGTCCTGCATTTCCTGCAACCGGCACAGCAACAACCAACACCAGAGCCGGAAGGTGAAGAGGAGCAAGCGGTTCCAGAAGCAGAAAAGCCTGTTCCAGCAGCCCAGGAGAGTCAACCCTCTGCTGACATTGAGCCTGCCATGCCTGCGGTAAGCCAAAGGACCCGCAGACAGCTGCCTGCCCTACCTGTACACCCAGCTGGTAGCTGTACCCCTAACGCTAGTGGGGAAAGCCAGGTTGGTCCACCACCAGACAGTGGGCTACGTAGATCAACCAGGAGCACAAAGGGGCAGATACCCGCTCGCTGGAGAATATAGAGTGTACTAAGATTGTAAATAACCCTGTTGCAAAATGTTGAAATGTTTGCCAAGTTACCTGCGTGATTATTAATAGCGTGTTTCAGTTTCTTGCAGCTACCGTAAGGACTCAAAGGTTATGGACTTTTTATAACCGGGACCTTGTATGGACTGCGTTCGGAGCCTAATCAAGGAATGAACTAAAACTGTGAAGGACTTGGGGTAGGACAGACCCCCACCTGGTTAAGGCTCCCGTTGTTCTGGTGATATGGACACCCGGTCACAGGCCACACTGTGACATTAAGAACTCAATCTGTGCGTCGCTTGTATATTAATGTTTTCATATTGTCTTTGTTTATTGTTTAGTCCCGGAGTACTAAATTTCACTAGGGGGGAATGTGTCACCCTGACCTGGATGCCACAAGTGTAATTAAAGCTGTGTCTGAGAGCAAGGGGGAGGTTCTCTGGTCAGGGGAACATTAGCATGCAATGCCTCCTGTCTCAGGCCAGTAGGGGGAGCTGGCTGCCCCTATAAAAGCTGGTACTGGAAGCAGGGTTAGGGAGAACTGGAAAGCCTGTCTCAGCACTGAGACGTGTCCCAGAGTGGAGCAGGGACAGAAAGTTGATTGCACCTAAGAGGAAGTGTGGCAGGAGGAGAGCCACAAGCCAGAGACAAGAGGCGCAGTGAGCCTGTCTTGGCAGATAAAAGACTTTACTTTACCAGACTTTGGTGTCTGAGGCTGGGAGGATTCCACATCCCCCAGCAGAGAACCAGTCCGCAAGGGACTGTACATTCCTTGGCCTAAGAAGCCTGGAGGCCCTGCCACAACCGAAGGGACCAGTAAAGCCGTACAAGGCTGGGAGCAGAAAGGAACCCACGTCGCAGGCCATACAGGCGAGAATACACGGAAAGCTTGGAAACGTGGGCTGTTACCCTATAAAGAGGAGATAGCCAGAAGGAGCGCAGAAAGCACGGTAGGCCTACACCCTCACCCTGACCAGGGCCAATTTCCCCGTTGCTCTCAGACGTCCAGGTCCCCTCCTAGCTGGGACAGTTTGTGGGTCAATTTACCTGTTTTAGTAAAGACCCTGGACTGCAACCTGTTGTCTGTGTGCTCCTTGCTCCTCCAGCACTACCAGCACTGGGACTCTCACTACCATCACTCCCAACATCCACTATACTGCCCTGGGGCCGCACTCTTCCCGTGGGGAGTCACACTACCATAGCTGCACACCTCATCAGCCCCAGCGGTCTGCATGCAGCGGCGGTTCCTAATAACCGCAAATCCACGGGTGGCGTAGTCGGACATAATCATTAACACATAACGGACTACCACTGGCCTGACCACCCTGAGCCATGGAACCGGGTTGCCACTACTACCCCCATCGTTCCCCTATTGCCCGGATCCGAGTGCCCCACGGCCCAGGGGGCGAGTCAGCTTTGGCGTAGTCGGCAGGATTTCGTGCCCGCAACCACCGGGTACTGCGTGCCTGGAAAAGACTTTTGTAACTTACCTGTGGCGAAGATTCCCGCTGTCCGGAACCGATTCCCGCCATCAGACGCCATCTTGGACCGTTTCCCGCCGTCTTCTGCCGTCTTCCCGCCATCCGCAGCTGTTTCCCGCCATCGGACGCCATCTTCAGGACGCCGCGCGGGAAGAAGAGGGGCGTGGACGTCAAAACCGCGCGAGATCCGAAGCTCCGCCCCACGCACCGATGCTGCGCAAGGTCCTGGAAGGGAGAGAGAGCAACGCTGACGTCATCAGGACGCGACGCCAGGTCCTCGTCCATAGCAGCAGCAGCGGAGCCGCGGCCTACAGAAGAGGATCGTCGGAAGGTAGGCCACGCTTAACTAGGGGGAAGGAAGATGTCGGACACAGAGGCGCCCACTACCACCAACGCAGCTGCAGCAGCGGTGATGCCCTTTTCCCTGCCCTACATCCCTGGAGCGGCCTGGCTGCCCAAATACTCGGGGGAGCCCCATGCCCTAACTGACTTCAAGGAAAGGCTATACAGTTTGTTCCACGTTTACCCCCTGACAGAGGAACAGAAGGTCAGCATATTAACATGGCAGTTAACTGGAGCAGCCCAAAGGGAGGTAAAATCATGGCCCACTGAGGAGAAAAGAACCGTGAAGGGTATTCTGGCCCGGCTGCAGGGTACCTTTGACACACGTACCTCCGCTGAGATTAAAATGAGGTTCTATGGATGTAAGCAGCGGGCACAGGACAGCATCAGAGACTATGCCCTAAATCTGCAGGAAGCCTTGAGGGCTATTCAACAAACTGACCCTGGCAGTGTGCATGAAACGGATAAGCTGCTAACAGAACAATTCATAGAAGGTCTGCTGTCCAGCGCCCACAGGGCCCAGCTGCGCCTCATGTTCTTTCAGAACCCCGACCTGACCTTTGCCCAATTTAAGGACAGGGCCATAAGGGTGCTCCGTGAATCTGCAACCAGTGGCGCTATAAACCCCCGGCGCCCTGCTCTCACCTACCACCTGGAGGCGGCGCCCTCCTCTATGGACCCCGTGGGGGCTGATGCACAGGCCCTGAACCAAGCCCCGTCGAAAGACCTGCACCACCAAGTCCAGGAGCTGACCAGGAGCGTCGCGGCGTTGACCAGGACCGTCCAGGCGTTGCAAGTGGACCCGTCAAGACCCATCGAGCTGGCTTCAAGTCCGGAGGATGTCCCGTGGCGTCGACAGAGGAGGATCCCGTCGTTCCGAGGGAGGCCCACAGACCGCTACGCAGAGGATGGACAGCCCATTTGCCGTCGATGCAACCAGCCTGGACACATTTCCAGGTACTGTAATTTAAACGGGTCCAACCTGGGGCAGAGGGCCAACCCCCAGGCATAAGATCACCAGGCCCTTACAATTGGTGTAATAAGTACGTTGGGGGGCACCCGGTTTTACCCGTGGTGCTGGACGGTATCCCCATGAGCGCCTTGCTGGATACTGGGTCGCAAGTAACCACTATCCCTTATGTACTTTTTAAGCAGTATTGGACTGATGCTGATATCACACGGTATCCAGACAATAACTTGAGCATCATCGCCAGTAATGGCTTACCCGTGCCGCAGATGGGGTTCAAGGAGATGACCATTAAAATTGGTAAAGTTGAACTGCCGGCACAGGGGGTGATTATTGTGGACATTGACCGTCGTGAAAGTCACCCTAAAATAACTGTGGGTACTAACGTAATTGAAAATTGTCTTTCAGAGGTAATTGTAATTCTACAACAGGTGGCGGTGAATGCTAGTTCCAGCCAACAGAGAGTCCTCAACAAGGAGATAAAATCCCTGATGAGACGGCAGCAGGTAGAACTGTCTGGTGGTGAGATCGGTAGCGTAAGACTGAGTGACCCATTCCCCATTTCCATGCCTCCCAAAAGTGAAATGATGATCTGGTGTCGGACTGCAATCGGGTTGAGAGGTAGAGACTACCAAGCCATGGTAGAACCCGTGTACTCAGACAGCAGGCCCACCATTTTGACAGCCCGGGGGGTGGTTGATGTCCGTCATGGGAGGGTGCCCGTCCGCATCCTCAACATTGGGGAGAGGGAAGTACACTTACCCAGGTACGCTACACTCGCCAAACTGTTTGTCGTCGAACACAAAGCTATCAGGGCCGTGGAACCCTTGCCTCCATCTCCTCAGGCGGAGGGTAATGGCTCCCAGAAACAAAAGGAGGACTGGTGCCAGAAACTCCATGTGGGTGCTGACTCCACTCCCCTGCACCAAAAACAAGGAGTCTACCGGGTGGTACAGGAGTACGAGAGAGTCTTTAGTAAGCACCCGCTAGACTTCGGCCGAGAAAAGGGGATAGAACACCACATCCCCACAGGGAGCCACCCACCGATAAAAGAAAGACACAGACCTGTACCCCCTGCACATTATCAGAATGCAAAGGGCATGCTAAGAGAGATGAAAGAAGCTGGGGTCATTAGAGACAGCTGTAGCCCCTGGGCAGCCCCCTTGGTTCTGGTGAAAAAGAAAGACGGCACCATGAGAATGTGCGTGGACTATAGACAAATCAACCGTATCACCCACAAAGACGCATATCCGCTGCCTAGAATAGAGGAGTCTTTAGCCGCACTAAAATCTGCTAACTTCTTTTCTACTTTGGACCTTACTAGCGGGTACTGGCAGGTTCCTGTGGCAGAGGCTGACAAGGAGAAGACCGCCTTCACCACCCCGATGGGACTGAGCGAATTCAACTGCATGCCTTTTGGACTCTGCAACGCACCAGGGACCTTCCAGCGGCTGATGGAATGCTGTCTAGGGCACCGAAACTTCGAGACGGTTCTCCTTTACCTGGACGACGTGATCGTCTATTCGAAGACCTACGAGGACCATCTAAAGCACCTGGCCGAGGTGTTCGAAGCCCTGGCAGGCTATGGCCTGAAGGTGAAACCATCGAAGTGCCACCTGCTGAAACCAAAGGTCCAGTACCTAGGGCACGTGGTAAGCACGGAAGGAGTGGCCCCCGCCCCTGACAAGGTCATGGCAATCAAGAGCTGGCCAAGCCCCTCGAACATCAAAGAGGTGAGACAGTTTCTCGGGTTGGTAGGCTACTACCGAAGGTTCATCCCCGGGTTCACTAAGATGGCAGCTCCTATGCAGGACCTCCTGATCGGACAGTCTAAGTCCAGGAGTCAAAAGCCACCTTTCAAGTGGGATAAACCGGAAGAGGAGTCCTTCCGCCAGCTAAAGATGGCCCTCATGGGGGATGAGATCCTGGCCTACCCTGATTACGGCCAGCCTTTCATTCTCCACACAGATGCCAGTAATGTGGGACTGGGAGCCGTACTGTCCCAAAACCAACAGGGCAGAGAACGGGTGATCGCATACGCCAGCCGGAAGCTGAGGCCCACCGAGAGGAACCCTGAGAATTACAGCTCCTTCAAGCTAGAATTCTTGGCGGTGGTGTGGGCCGTGACGGAACGCTTCAAGCATTATCTGGCCTCCGCAAAGTTCACCGTGTACACGGACAACAACCCGTTGACACACCTGGACAATGCTAGACTGGGTGCCCTGGAACAGCGGTGGATGGCCCGTCTCTCCAACTATGACTTCGTGATCAAGTACCGGGCAGGCAAAACCAACGCCAACGCGGACGCCCTATCAAGGATGCCTCACTTACCTGAAGGTGACGAAGACCCAGAAGAGCTGGAGGAGGTAGAACTCCCCGCGTTTCACCGGTATGGAGCCGCTCAACACTCTCACCGCGTGAAGGAGGAGGATCTAACAACTGTGATGATGAATCCCCTACCTCACCACAGCTGGGCCGAGACCCAAGATAGTGACCCTGCAGTCCGCCTGGTGAAAGATCTGCTGACCCGGGAAGACGCCCGCCTAGATCCAGATGCCCCAGAGGAAGCCAAGCAGCTATGGATGGAGAAGAGCAAGCTGTTCCTCTATGAAGGCAAGTTGTGCAGAAGGATTGTTAACCACCGGACGCACGAGCTGACCTGGCAAGTCGTGGTCCCAAGGCGAGATGCAGCTATGGTCCTGGGGGCTTACCATGACAGAGCGGGACACTTCGGTTGGAAGAAACTGGAGTTCCTACTAAGAGGAAGGTTCTTTTGGGTCGGCATGAGAGGAGCTGTAGAAAAGTGGTGCAGAGACTGTGGCCCTTGTCACCTAAGGAGGAAGGACCGCACCAGCCAGAAGACACCCTTGAGGCCCATCGTCACCACGCAGCCTCTTGAGCTGGTAGCTCTAGACCACGTCAAGTTGGCTCCAAGCCGGTCAGGGTATTTGACCGTGTGGGAGAAAGGGTGGTGGTGGCAAATTGACTGGAAGCATTATCGACTATCCAACCAACAACCTTTTAACACTGATCTGGGCTCAATAGTGGTGTGCTGTGGTCCCCTAGTTATTGGGACAGGAATGTCAGGAGTAGTATAGAATTCATATAATCCATCAAACTAAATCTGACAGGTGCCCCGCCCCTATCAAAGTGTATCAAACTGTCTAACCCCTCCCCTTTTTTGCAGAGCGTGACCCCGTCCCTATGCCCTAATGAAATTCATAGTGTTATATTAGTGTATCAATTAAAATTGATAGGGTGCATTATCAAATCATTTAATTTTGATTCATTGATTTGATAATGTTACTATCAATTAATTGCCCGATTATTATTAACATGTTGTTGTACTGCACAATAAATTTGATTTGATAGTGACATATTATGTATGACAGTATCAAATTTGGTGTGTTACTATCACAATTAATTGATCCATATTATACGGTGATGTGATTCACACTATGATATGGCAGTGTGATTCTCCAATTTTACATTCAAATGAAATTGGTCGGGCATATTATATATATGGCCGAGTTATAGCTACTCCCAAGTATTAAAAGTATGCACTTTATACAGTTTGTGAAAAAAATGAAAGACGCTTTATAAGTTTTAATGATTTTATTAAAAAATAGAATGTATCAGACACATCACATTTCAGCCAAATTACAGAGGGATATAAGGCATTACAATAACATGAGGTAGCAAGTGTTCATAATATACAGTACAGACCAAAAGTTGGGACACACCTCATGTAAAGATTTTTCTGTCTTTTCATGACTTTGAAAACTGTACATTCACACTGAAGGCATCAAAACTATGAATTAACACATGTGGAATTATATACTTAACAAAAAAGTGTGAAACAACTGAAAATATGTCTTATATTCTAGGTGCTTCAAAGTAGCCACCTTTTGCTTTGATGACTGCTTTGCATGCTCTTGGCATTCTCTTGATGAGCTTCAAGAGGTAGTCACCGGAAATGGTTTTCACTTCACAAGTGTGCCCTGTAGTGTTGAGCGAGCACTAAAATTCTCGGGTGCTCGAAGCTCGGACCGAGCTCACCGTGATACTCGGGTGCTTGACCCGAGCAACGAGCCCAATGTTAGTCTATGGGAGAGCCGAGCATTTTTGCGGCGGCACCCCCGGCAGTTTGTAGAAAGCCTAAAAAGTGCCCAAAACTATAGTGACAGTGTTCAAATGACATGGGGACAGCATGGGGATTGCAACAGGAAGCATTTCTGACCCCCAGGTCACTGCTGTCAACAACGTGGTCAGAGGTATTAAGCAACTTTTACGGACTCACAATAAAACGTTCAAAAACGAAACTGAAACTGTTTTCCTGTGAAATATGTTAAGGAACATCCTTTCCAGGGTAAAGACTTGTGTATAAGGTAAAATAAATAACCAAAAGCAAAAATACTCCTCCACACTTTGGGCTATGTTCACAAGTAGCATTTTTTATGCATTTTTGCACTTTTGTATTGCTTTCAACCGTGACAAATGCATTCACCGGGAAATGTCATTTTAACATTTTACAACCTTATCTGGTGTTTTTGGTGAAAAAATGCCAAAAGGTTAATAAGACGGGTATTTGTACAGTTTGACTGAGGAAAAAAAAAAAAAGAGGATTTAGATGAAAAATAAACACTGTCTGATCCGGAGCGACTGTGTCCAAGATGGCAGTGCCCGGATTAAATACTCGAGGTGACGCTGTGCGGCCAGCCGATCACTGTAATGCCCACGACCAACGTGGCTGCGGCATTACAGTGACTGGCTGGCAATCCCTGCATGTTCATTGGCTCTGTAAAGAGCGCCAAACATGCAGGGCGGAGACCCGAGCTCCCGCCCGAGTAACCCGAAAATGCTCGGTGCTCGCCGAACATCCTGAGTAATGAGATGCTCGGGCGAGTACCGAGTAGTGTCGAGCATGCTCGCTCAATACTAGTGCCCTTTCAGGTTTAATAAGTGGGATTTCTTGCCTTATAAATGGGGTTGGGACCATCAGTTGTGTTGTGCAGAAGTCAGGTGGATACACAGCTGATAGTCCTACTGAACAGACTGTTAGAATTTGTATCATGGCAAGAAAAAAGCAGCTAAGTAAAGAAAAACGAGTGGCCATCATTACTTTAAGAAATGAAGGTCAATCAGTCTGAAAAAATGGGAAAACTTTGAAAGTGTCCCCAAGTGCAGTTGCAAAAACCATCAAGCGCTACAAAGAAACTGACTCACATGAGGACCGCCCCAGGAAAGGAAGACCAAGAGTCACCTTTGCTTCTGAGGATAAGTTTATCCGCGTCACCAGCCTCAGAAATTGCAGGTTAACAGCAGCTCAGAATAGAGACCAGGTCAATGCCACACAGAGTTCTAGCAGCAGACACATCTCTTCAACAACTGTTAAGAGGAGACTTTGTGCAGCAGGCCTTCATGGTAAAATATCTGCTAGGAAACCACTGCTAAGGACAGGCAACAAGCAGAAGAGACTTGTTTGGGCTAAAGAACACAAGGAATGGACATTAGACCAGTGGAAGTCTGTGCTTTGGTCTGATGAGTCCAAATTTGAGATCTTTGGTTCCAACCAACGTGTCTTTGTGTGACGCAGAAAAGGTGAACGGATGGACTCTACATGCCTGGTTCCCACTGTGAAGCATGGAGGAGGAGGCGTGATGGTGTGGGGGTGCTTTGCTGTTGACACTATTGGGGATTTATTCAAAATTGAAGGCATACTGAACCAGCATGGCTACCACAGCATCTTGCAGCGGCATGCTATTCCATCCGGTTTGCGTTTAGTTGGACCATCATTAATTTTTCAACAGGACAATGACCCCAAACACACCTCCAAGCTGTGTAAGGGCTATTTGACCAAGAAGGAGAGTGATGGGGTGCTACGCCAGATGACCTGGCCTCCACAGTCACCAGACCTGGAACCAATCGAGATGGTTTGGGGTGAACTGGACCGCAGAGTGAAGGAAAAAGGGACGACAAGTGCTAAGCATCTCTGGGAATTCCTTCAAGATGGTTGGAAGACCATTTCTGGTGACTACCTCTGGAAGCTCATCAAGAGAATGCCAAGAGTGTGCAAAGCAGTCATTGAAGCAAAAGGTGGCTACTTTGAAGAACCTAGAATATAAGACATATTTTCAGTTGTTTCACACTTTTTTGTTAAGTATATAATTCCACATGTGTTAATTCATAGTTTTGATGCCTTCAGTGTGAATGTATAATTTTCATAGTCATGAAAATACAGAAAAATCTTTAAATGAGAAGGTGTATCCAAACTTTTGGTCTGTACTGTATATATAAAACATTTCATAATATATATAGTGGCATTTATTTTACATTTATTACAGCATAATATAAAGAATTATAACACAAACAATTCATTCACAATTATTATACAATAATATGAAGGCATTAAGGTCGCACAGCAGTTACATCGTCAGCCACATGGATTCTAAAAATGGTAAACGCCTTTTTTTAGGCAGCAGTGTCTCTCGCGTGACACCTAATGATGAGGCCTATAAAGATTGGCTTTTGCAGAGCGACGGTGAAAGGTCTCCTGATGTAGATGATTCTGCAGGAGCATTGATTGATATTTTCAAGCCGTCTAAATCCCTCTAGTAGCGGGGTTACCTACAACAGTGGTCGGTACATTTGACTCGGCCATTGCCTGCATAAACACATCCCAACCCCGGGGCATATTTCTGCTGGTTAAAGCATGACTCTGCGTTGTGTTACGTACCAAGTCCAGCATGCTAGACCCTGGAATTACAGACCCTTTGAAAATAAATTCACCTTTATCGTTCCATGATGTAATATTTTTGTTCTGTAACAACCTGTTTAACAAAAATTCAGCATTCTTTTTATTTCGTGGATTTACATGGCTCACAATTTCACTGACAGCCCCACTTTTATTGAAGTCTGAATTTGACAGTTGTTGGTGATCAGTTTTCAGGAGTGCTAACGAGATTTAGCATTGATAGCTCTTTGGCATTGTGTCTAGTATGGACCAAATATCTTTGTAGGATTTCACCACCACCACCACCCTGTCTTCCACATGGTGAAGTCATAGTAGCTGTGAGTTTGGACCGCATATTCCTCACCCTGATCCTCCTTCCTCCCACCATGCCGAGTACCCAGAGACAACTGATCCCACACTTGGGCACTCTGAAGAGCTGTTCACTTTTCCATTTAAAGATTCGGGTCTCTCGCCCGGTCCACTTGAAGTGGGGCAAGAGGAGATCGCGTGTAACAATGCCCAAATATATGAGCAGCCACGGTCACACGAAGGCGACGGTGGGAACGTGTCAAGAGAGGTGGACGATAATGAGACACAAGACACAATTGCTATAAAGTCAGGAAGTCAGGAGGAGGACCAGGGTGCGGAAGTGGAAGACGAGGTGGTGGATGATATAGTAACTGACCGAACCTGGCAGGAGGACATGCAGAGCGAGGACAGCAGCACACAGGGAGAGGGATGCAGAGCACCCCAACAGGCAGGAATAAGCAGTGTTGTGGCCACAGACAGAAGGCAGGCAACCGTTCCCCGTAACACTAACATGAAGGAAGTTGCCAGTACAACTGTTAGGTCTTCCCGAGTCTGGTTGTTTTTTAAAGACTCTGCCGATAACCCCAAAAAAGCCTTTTGCACCACCTGCCAGGCCAGCATTAGCAGGGGTGGCCAAACGACCAGCCTTACCACCACCTGCATGATCAGGCACATGGCAGCAAAGCACCCGACTTTGTGGGATGAACCCCATGGTCCAGGAATAGTGTCTGCGGGTGGCACCATTGCTTCTTCCACTGTTGTGCATGCAAGCCAATCCCCTGTCCATTGTGCATGCAAAGATGCCTCCTGCTCTGCACCTGTCGTTCGTTGCACACGCTCAAGTAGCAGCATCAGGCAGCACGTCTTTGTCCTTGTACCAGCGCAGCATTCAGTTGTCCATACCCCAGTCCTTGGAACGCAAGCGCAAATATGCAGCCAACGCCCCACAGGCCACAATACTAAATTCTCACATTTCACGACTTCTTGCGCTCAAAATGTTGCCTTTTAGGCTCGTGGAGACGGAAGCATTCCGCAACCTGATGTCGGCGGCCATCCCTCGGTACTCGGTCCCCAGCCGCCACTATTTCTCCCGGTGTGCCATCCCCGCATTACACAAGCAGGTGTCCCAAAACATTAGCCGTGCTCTCAACAATGCAGTTACCGGTAAAGTCCACTTAACCACGGACACGTGGACAATTGCTTGTGGGCAGGGACGGTACATCTCACTGACGGCACACTGGGTTAACATAGTGGAAGCTGGGACCCAGTCAGACCTTGGGACAGAACACGTCCTCCTGAAGCCAAGGATTGCGGGCCCTAGGTCAATCAGGGTTGCCCCCACTGTCTACAGCTCCTGCACCTCATTCTCCTCAGCCTTCTCCTCCTCTTCAGCCTCCATCTCCGAAATGACCACATCAGTCACAAGCTGCAAGCACTGCAGCACTGACTCGGCCAAGCGGCAACAGGCTGTGCTGAAGCTAATATGCTTAGCTGAAAAACTGCACGATGCTGAAGAGTTGTGGACAGTTCTGAAAGAGCAGGCAGATCTGTGGATCACACCGCTGAACCTACAGCCAGGCATGGTCGTGTGTGACAATGGCCGGAACCTGGTGGTGGCTCTAAGGCGAGGCGAGCTCACACACATACCATGCCTAGCCCATGTGCTTAACCTCGTGGTACAGCGGTTTCTCAAATCCTACCCAGAGCTGCCGGATCTGCATGTTAAAGTACGCCGCCTGCTCACAATCAAAGAGGATGCATTGCAAGCGGATCACGAAGAGATGGAGCTACGGACCATACAGGGTGATTACACACAGCCAAGCCTCAACCTATCCCAACGTGGATTGGGTGACAATGAGGAGGAGGAAAGACAGGAGCTAGTTTCATGCACTATAGACGGTACAACCTGCACAACTTTCATACCGTCTGTTCAGCGTGGATGGCCAGAGGACAGAGAGGAGGAGGAGGAGGAGGAGAGCATGGTCAGTCATCCTCTTGGTGAGGGCACGGAAGTCTTGCCTGTTAGTAGTCTGGCACGCATGGCCGAGTTTATGTTACACTGCCTTTCCCATGACCCACGCGTTCTCAAAATTTTGGGTGACAGTCATTACTGGTTGGTTACACTTCTAGGCCCACGCTACAAGGAGAACTTTATATCTCTTATTCCTGAGGCGGACAGGTCTACAAAAATGGGGCTATACCAGAAGGCCCTTGTTGCGGAACTATTAAAAAAATTCCCATCTGAAAACGCTGGCGGCAGAGGGCACACTTTGTTGGACAACCAAGGAGTACAGGCGAGAGAGACACAACTTCAATCCAGCAGAGGCAGGGGAACACTGTCAAAGTTCTGGGAGAGTTTTCTCAGACCCTCCCATCACATAGGCCCTGAGGCGTGGAGTACTCTCACAAGGAGTGCAAGGTTTGGGAAGATGCTGAGGGAGTCCCTTACCGTACCAACGTCCTCCGTGATTCCGCTGTGCCTTATAACTATTGGGTATCCAAGCTGGATACGTGGAATGAACTGGCTCTCTATGCCTTGGAGGTCCTGGCCTGCCCTGCCGCCAGTGTTTTATCAGAGCGGGTTTTTAGTGCCGCTGGTGGAATTATAACTGATAAGCGCATACGCCTGTCAACTGAAAATGCTGACAGGCTGACTCTTATAAAAATGAACAAGGGCTGGATTGGGCCAGACTTCTCAATACCACCGAATGATAGCAGCGTAACATAATCTCCAATCCAGTGTCTTTTTGGGAGGTGTATTCCCATGCACCTTTTCACACCCACACATGGGTATAAGCTTCCTGATTTTGTCTATTTACACTTGTCCTCCTCCTTCTCCTCATCCTCCACCACCATATCACCAGGGTGACCGTGGTCCGTGATGCAACACCCACCTCACTTTTTTAAACGGTGTTTATGATGCCCGTAAACAATTTTTTTTATACAGTATGTTCATGTATACCCCCAGGGGAAAATGTTTGTCAGCCCATATACTTAGTGCATGGGCATTACAAGTATAGGAGGCCCGCTCCTTTCTAATGGGAACATTTTTTAATGAGGCCCTCCTCTATGTCTCTTCCAAGGGGCACTGAAGTGCCTCCAAATTTTTGGCAGCCCTTGCATTCTCTGCATAGGCTAACACTATGGGAGATTCTCTCCTTTCTAATGGGAATTTGTCATTACTGTGGCTCTGCTCTGTGTGTCTTTAAATTCTTAGTAGGGTTTTTCCTAAAATTGGTCAGCCGTTGGACTCACTGCATACCCTATAACTGTATAGCAGACTCTCTCCTTTCTAATGGGAACATGTCATACCATGTTACTGTGGTCCTGCTCTGTGTGTCTTTAAATTTTTAGTGGGGTTTTTCTTAAAATTGTCAGCCGTTGGACTCACTGCATATCCTATAACTGTATAGCAGACCCTCTCCTTTCTAATGGGACCATGTCGTACCTTGTTACTGTGGCCCTGCTCTATGTGTCTTTAAATTCTTAGTAGGGTTTTTCCCAAATTTTGGCAGCCCTTGCTGTCACAGCATGGGCATTACCACTATAGGAGACCCGCTCCTTTATAATGGGAACATTTTTTTTTACTGAGACCCTCCTCTAAGTCCCTTCAAAGGGGTATTGGGTTGCGTCCAAATTTTTGGCAGCCCTTGCAGTCACTGGATACGCAATAACAGTATAGGAGACCCACTTGTTAATAATGGGAACTACAAAGCATTGCCGACTGATGGCTCTCTAATTATAGCTAGGGCCGACTGCTGGCCTTTTAAGAATAGTAAGGGCGGTCTGATGTCCCTATAAAAATAGGCTTTATGACTTTCAGAGTCCCTCCATCATAAATAAAACAGGATGTGTCTGATGATGTGTCACACACCACATTGCCAGATAAGGTTGTAAAATGTTAAAATGTCATTTCCCGGTGAATGCATTTGTCTTTAAAAAAAACGTAGAAAAAAACAAAACAATAGGATCTTTCTTTAGTATAAAAAACAGCCACCAATTTAACAACAATGTAATCACATTGTTCAGCTCATGCACCTCCTCCTCCATCTCCAAAATGACCACATCAGTTACAAGCTGACAGCACGGCAGCACTGCCTTGGCCAAGCGACAACAGGCTGTGCTGAAGATAACATGCTTAATGCTTATTTGACAAACCACCCAGCGCTGCAGAGTTGTTGAAAGCTGTTACAGAGTAGCCTGATCTGTGGCTCTCACGGCTGAACATACAGCCAGGCATGGTCGTGTGTGACAATGGGCGGAACCTGGTGATGGAGAAATGACAGCCGGGGTACATACGGTTTCCCTCTATGCCAGTCCTTTAACCGAGCTAAAGAATATGGCGGTGAAATTCAACTCCCACTGAGAAGCTGTTTTAGATTGAAAAACATTGTGCCCACCAGAGGATTTGATTCTGAGGGCTAACCTTTCTCAATCGCTCAAGAGCCCCATAGCTGCTGCAAAGTTAGCGCTATCATGAACTCTCCTGAGGTAGAAGCCAAGGCACACCAGAGGATTCTCTGGTGGTACCGTCCAACCCTGCCAAGAAGCAGTCCTGGCTAAGAAAAGTGTGTGGAAAGGTTCCCGGACACTCTATGGCTGCTTTTTTACTGAGGAGGATACACACGCAAACACAGGGAGAACATACAAAGTCCTTGCAGATGTTGTCCTTGCTGGGATTTGAACGCAGGATCCCAGTGCTGCAAGTCTTCAGTGCTAACCACTGATCCAATGTTCTGCCGTTCACCCTCTAATATCTAACAGGCTGGAGAAACTTGCACGTACTGCCACTCTATCTTCAGCTCCTTTGTGAGAAAATGTACTTGGGCAGCCACTCAGTCTATCAAATAAAATTCCTGAGAAGGAAATTCTGGATGGCTTCGCTACTGGTACTGGGGGCAGTGCTAATACCATGGCGTTGTACCATAGTTTGCTGGAAATATTCCAGGCTGGTAGGAGGCAAGCAAATTCCCACAGAAAAGTACCAGCAGTAATGTTCAGGGACCCGCTCTTGTAGAAGACGGGGACAACACCGGGAGAAATTGTGACCGCTGGGGACCGAGTATGGACACGAGGCATGATGCATGTGGTTGTGAAAAGCTTCCACCTCCACAAGCATAAAAGGCCACATTTCAAGTGACAGCAGCTTTACAGGACTTCCTGTGAGAAATGACATGCAGGGTAGATAGGGTTTCCCTCTATGCCAGTCCTTTCACCGAGCTAAATACAACTCTCAGCAAAAAAAGTTGTGGACTGGCTCCGTACCGTCCCTGGCCACATTCACCTGTCCATGTGTTTGTGGTTAGGCGGTCCTTCCCAGTAAGTGCACTGGGGAGGGCACGGGTAATGTTGTGGTACCCGTGCATGTGGAAGGCGGAGGCGATACCGGAAAATATAGTGGCGGCTGGTGACCGAGTATGGACACCCGGCCGCTGGTGGCATGACGTTGTGAAAAGCTTCCGCCTCCACGAGCTTAAAAGGCCATATTTCAAGAGCAAGCAGCTGCCCAGAAATCTGGCAGTTTAGTATTGCCACCTGTGGGTGGATGGCTGGCTGCATACTTACACTTGCATTCCAAGTAACAGAAAACTAAGCAGATGGTGGCCTCTATCATCATCATGGCCTCACCTCGGCACTATGAACTTGTGTCACCCAGGGGGAATATAGGGGACTCGTTACCCGGGCCTTTTACCTTGTTTAGGAGGTCACGGCAGTCAGCTCCCGGGCCCGTACTCTGGGTCTCTCTTTAAAAAGGGATTTTAGTGTACAGTTTGTCTCGTGACGCCACCTGTGGTTTCTGGTAATGGTTACCGGCGCTGCTGCAGACCTCCGGGGGGTGATGGGATGGCAGCTGGTATGTTTCTGCTCCCCACAGGCGGAGTGGGCCCCCGGGGCAGTGTAGGTGCAAATGGTGGTGATGCTGGGGCTTGCAGTGCAGGAGAGATGGCGCAGCAGGAGTAACTGACAGAGACAGGGGATTCACTTCAGTACCTTTACTGGTGCGGATGTCAGGTACGGTCCAGGGTACTCGGTAGGAACGGTGCACTTCAATACTTCTCCCCAGTGAGCGGGTATAAGGCCTCCTGATCCGTGTCTCCCTCTCTCTAAGCTCCTGGCCAGCCTGCAACAGGGCCTAGCTTCTGTGTCGTGCTGTTCCTTCACCTGTCGCTTGGTAGTAGGACCTTTTTCTGGCAACCACTATCCCTGGATGCCGGGGCCTTCGTGGTTCCTAGTCCTGTCAAGGGTTTAGCTTCAGGTCAACCAGGGACTTGTAGTCCTCCTGGTATGCCGGTGAACCCTACTGGGTATAAAGGACCCTGTAGGCGAGTACCGAGCATTAACAAGCACGTTCGCTCATCACTAACTCTAACCTTTTCAGGTGAACTTAATGAGACCTTCTCTAAACTTTTGAATGCACATGTCCAACTGTTCAATGTTTCAGGACTTTTTGCACAACTTGCTATTCTCTAACATGGAGCTTATTGGTAAAATTCACAACAGGTATTTGATTCATGAATCGGCCAACATATTTTGGGGGTTCAATTAGGATTGGTATTTAAATTGTCCTCCTCATCGTGCTGTTCACATTTTGACATTATGAGACCAAGACAACACCTAACAATTGATCAACAGTACCTTGCCATTGCGAGGCTTCAAGCAGGATGTTCACAGTGGCCTTTGAGCTTAGAGCATCAAAGAGTGTCATCAGCAGGTTGCAACAGAGATACAGAAAGACTGAAAGAGTTACAGAAAGGCAGAGAAGTGGACGTCCTTTGGCCACATCCCACATTGATGACTGTTTCATTGTGAACAATGCTCTTCGGAACCGAATGATGAATGCCACACAACACATTTAAAGAAGGTGAGAGGCACCTAAGTGTCACGTTAGACTCTCGAAACTGTTTACATCAGTGTGGTCTGCGTGCTAGATGACCTGCAAGTGTACCTGACCACACTATCAAGTGCCAGTGAGCATTTATGTTGGACGTGAAACCTCAGTGGGCCTCAGTGCTGTTCACTAATGAAAGTCGATTCACGCTGAGCTTATATGATTGCTGCCAACAATGTTGGAGACGTCAAGGAGAGCGCTCTGCATCAGCCACTGTTGTCACCAGACAAGTGGTGGTGGTGGTGGTGTTACAGTGTGGGCAGGTGCGTCTAGTCAATACAGAACTGCTGAATACTTTGTGAATGTTACAGTGAGAAGCCCCTGCGGACACAGACAGGTTGGGGCCCCTGTGCAAGAAATGTGTTTGGTCCTCCCTCCTTTTATGGCGACCAAGCTGACCAGGTAACGGAGCCGCCAGCTGACTTCAGTGTCCCCACGATCACGCATGACGTCATTGCCCCCAGTCATTGGCATGCCGAGGTCAGCAGCTGGCCGTAAATTGGAGTGCAGGGAGCGGGTGGATCCCCTGCACTGCATTATATTTCAGCTGAATGCGCGTCCGAGTATACACATATAGCTGAAATATTCGCTGGTGTCAGTGGGCCACCCTTCACCTCGATACAGCTGCACTGGTAATTTGTCTGCCCCCAGGAAACCTCCTTAAGTGATATTTACCTTTACACATACTGTCTACAGCAGGGGTCCTCACACTATGGCCCGAGGATTTTTATCCGGCCCGCCAGGCTGTGGGCGGAGGAGAGCGGCGTTAGCGCCTGCTCTCTCCCGCTTGCTCAGGGTCCAGGCAGCCGGATACTTACCTCTCCCCGTGCCTCTGCAGATCCGCTGTCTTCCTGCTGTGCGCTCCCTGTGACGTCTCAGGTCAGAGGGTGCGGTGACGTCTTTCCACCGCGCCGTCCCCTGAGCCGTCACAGGCAGCGCAGAGCGGGAAGACGCCGGCGACGCTGGAGTCCAGACCCGAGCAGTGGCAGCAGGTGAGAAGTGAGATGAGTATTTTTTTTTTTTTTTTAAATGTATGGAGGCATGGGGCATAATATTAGGGGTGACATCCTGCATGGGGCATAATATGGGGGGTGACATCCTGCATGGAGCATTAAATGGGGGGAGTGACATGCTGCATGGGGCATTATAAAGAGAGGGGAATGATATCCTGCATGGTGCATTATAACGACAGGGGTGTGATATCCTGGAGGGGCATTATATGGGGGGGTGACATCCTGAATGGGGCATTATATGGGGGGGTAACATGCTGCATGGGACATTATATGGGGGGTGACATCCAGCATGGGGCATTATATGGGGAGTGACATCCTGAATGGGGCATTATAAAGACAGGGGAGTGATATCCTGCATGAGGCATTATATTGGGGGCTGACATCCTGCATGGGGCATTATATGGGGGGTGACATCCTGCATGGGGCATTATATGGGGGGTGACATCCTGCATGGGGCATTATAAAGACAGGGGAGTGATATTTTGCATGGGGCATTATATGGTGGGAGAAAGGGACATCCTGCATGGGGCATTATATGGAGGGTGACATCCTGCATGGGGCATTATAAGGGGGGAACAGCCTGCATGGGGCATTATAAGGGGGAAAGAGCCTGCCTATTGAGGACCTATGCTGCCTATTGGGGACATTAACCTGCCCATTGAGGACCTATACTGCCTATTGGGGACATTTACCTGCCTATTGGGGACATTCACCTGCCTATTGGGGATCTATGCTGCCTATTGGGGACATTTACCTGCCCATTGAGGACCTATGCTGCCTATTGGGGACATTTACCTGCCTATTGGGGACCTATGCTGCCTATTGGGGACATTTACCTGCCCATTGAGGACCTATGCTGCCTATTGAGGACATTTACCTGACTATTGGGGACCTATGCTGCCTATTGGGGACATTTACCTGCCTATTGAGGACCTATGCTGCCTATTGGGGACCTTTACCTGCCTATTGAGGACCTATGCTGCCTATTGGGGACATTTACCTGCCTATTGGAGACCTATGATGCCTATTGAAATACCGGTAGATTTAACTTTACTTGTTCTTCATTTTAAATATTGTATTTGTTCTTGTATTGTTTTTTACTTCATAATATGTGCAGTGTGCATAGGAATTTGTTCATAGTTTTTTTTAAAAATTATATTCCAGCCCTCCAATGGTCTGAGGGACAGTGAACGGGCCCCTGTTTAAAAAGTTAGAGGACCTCTGGTCTAAAGATATATATACACATAGATAGCTACTGTACACTCAGATACTAGCATATATACAGTATATTGTACTGTGGTTATCTTTGGGTGAATACACACATACTGTACATACACAGATAATCTCAGTACATCAGTGCACAGAGATACATATAAACACTACATAGGTACATACAGTACACATACTTACATAAGATGTCCCTCTGGCAGGTGCATTCTCCCATCTTCGGCAGCTCCTTCCCGTTGGTCTTCTGTCCTCCATCAGCACTACAGGCCAGATCTCCAGCTGTCAGCCAGTCCTGTCTTCTCAATACCTCCATGCAGTTAGTAAATCTGACACTAGCCTCCTGAGAAGTTCTGAGCTGCCTGACCCATAGTACCATCGGCCATCACATCAACCTCCTCTCCCTCCTGCAGCCACTTACCACCCCCTGTATTAAGTGGGATTTATTGGGGAACTGAGCCACTCAGGCAGCATTCACACTGTAGCTACTGCTTGTGAATGGGCCAGTGCAGCAGTTTTCCAATAAAGCCCCCTCAGGAGGGCAGGGGGGATTAATGAAATAGCTAATGAGAACATTGATCAGGCAGATCAGTTATAAGAACTGCTCACAAGGAAGGAGAGTTATCAGGTGTACTGACTGCTTGGAGGCTGTTCAGAGCTGCAGTCAGAGGCAGTGAAGAAGCAGGAGACAGGATTGGCTGAGAACAGGAGCCATACTTACCAGGCCTGCTTCCTCCTGCCTGTGCCTGAATGCTAATAGGCCAGGCGAGTCCATGGGTGTCCAGGAATCTCGAGCTCCTGCAGCATAGAACCAGCAGCACCAACTAAGAGGAGAGAAAAGGGCCCATTCTGACATATTTTGCGGAGTGCAGGCCCCTGTGTAACCGGAAATGAATCAGGTACGGGCCTCTTCCTCTCCTCTTAGTGGAGATGTTGCCGCTGGCTCTATGTGAGAACCAGACATTGCAGCAGCTGATCGGGCCCCCTCTCCTTTGGGGCCCCTGTACGCTTCTACTTAAATGCCCTACTTTCATGATAAAATATCACTGTAGCGTGAACTTTTTACATTTTACATAAATTTTGCCCGAAAATCAAATATCCCTAACTTTTTGTGAGTAATGTATATTTAACACTGTGTATCTATAATTACTCCATCACAAGTACTGATCTACTGGATTTATCCTGACTTGATTAACTGTTAATGTCTTAAATCTTCTTGAGGATAATAGGTCAACGACATGCTCTGTTGATTGGTTTTTAAGTATTGACTGGTTCTGGTTGGTGGTGGTCTGAGTTGGATAGGCCCTACTAGGGGACACCAGGGCCAGCCATCGTTGAGCGGGGGCGCTATTTGCAAACTTAGAGTGGACGAAACGCATTGTGACCTAATACGCACTATTACTGTACTGGAGGAACGTTATACTCCAATGCACTTTAATACTGGGTTATATTTAAAGGCAAAATACCACTAGAGTATATTAAGACCTGGTAAACCTGGACACAAATCTTATTGGGGCATATAAGGACGCCCTTTATCTCTGCCTGGGTTTATAATTGTGATATTGTAATCCAGCAAGTAGTTAGAGGAGTTATACAGAGGCAGGCAGACTCCTTATTTCAGTAGATATCTTATTGGGAGACCTTTCTATAATGCAGTAATGCTGGTGCTGTACAGAGGATGGAGGATTCATATATCCAGGCAGATCAGGGAGAGAGAAATAGACACAATATATTCATCCTCCCTCAGACAACCTGGACTTGATAGTTGCAACTTTGTCTCCACCCATGGAAGATTTCCACTGACACCATGAATCCTCACAGAGGCTGTGTGCCCACGATGCGTTTTTTAAGCGTTTCCTCAGTGGCAAAAATGCCGCAGAAAAACTTAAAAAATGCATGGTAGAAGGCCTGCCATGTCCCCCAATGATAATCCACATGTGCTGTGCACATGCTGCAGAAATTTATCATTGCCGAAAAAAATGCAGCACTACCAATTGTTTTGTGGAAGCGCTGTGTTTTCGCCGCCATTGACTTGCATTGGAAAGCATGGATTACGCATTACTGTATATGTAGATGCGCATTCCATGCGTTCTAATGTGCGGATGACACCCAGGTCTAGAGGAGAGGAGAATCTCCTCCGGACCCGGGTACCATAGAACCTGTGAAAAACAGAATAAAATAAAAAATAAATGTTATATTTACCTTCTGACGGCGCCCGCTCTCCTTGTCTTCGCTTGCCGGCAGCTCGCGATGGACTGGAGGACCTGCGCTGACGCCATAGTCATGTGACGGGTCACGCGACGCTGACGTCAGCAGGTCGTTCAGTGTACCGCGATCTGCCGGCAAGGGAGAACGGAGGGAAGCAAGACACCGGTCGCCACCGGAAGGTAAGTATATATTTATTTTTAAATTTTTAAACATTCTTTACGGTCACACTATATAAATCCATGCTCTTTGCATAGATTTATATAGTGTGACCAAGCTGACAAGCACTTTCCAAGTGATGCTAAAATCGCTTGGAAAACGCTTGTCAACCCGCATTCGGAAATGCATGTGAAGAACGCTTCACATCCGAATCACCCTGGCAGGAAAAATGCATGTACAATCCGCATGTACAATCCACATGTACAATCCACATGTACAATCCGCATGTACAATCCACATGTACAATCCACATGTACAATCCGCATGTACAATCCGCATGTACAATCCACATGTACAATCCACATGTACAATCCGCATGTACAATCCACATGTACAATCCGCATGTACAATCCACATGTACAATCCGCATGTACAATCCACATGTACAATCCGCATGTACAATCCACATGTACAATCCGCATGTACAATCCGCATGTACAATCCACATGTACAATCCACATGTACAATCCGCATGTACAATCCACATGTACAATCCACATGTACAATCCGCATGTACAATCCGCATGTACAATCCACATGTACAATCCACATGTACAATCCGCATGTACAATCCACATGTACAATCCGCATGTACAATCCACATGTACAATCCGCATGTACAATCCACATGTACAATCCGCATGTACAATCCACATGTACAATCCGCATGTACAATCCGCATGTACAATCCACATGTACAATCCACATGTACAATCCGCATGTACAATCCACATGTACAGTCCGCATGTACAATCCGCATGTACAATCCGCATGTACAATCCACATGTACAATCCGCATGTACAATCCGCATGTACAATCCGCATGTACAATCCGCATGCATTTTTTCTGCCAGGGGAGATGCAGAAACGCTCAGAAAAAAATCCGGAGCATTTCTGCATCGTGGGCACATAGCCTTACAGTGTAATTGTGAGCTGTAATATTCTGCTCATAGATAAGGATGGGACTGATATAATAATATACAGAGCGGCACAATAAGTGGTATATACAGCCAGCAGTAATATCACCAGCCGTGTATAATATCCACACTGCACCTATGACGTAGTATTGGTATCATTGCCATATATTATTATCCAGCAGACAGTATGGCACTATGGGTGATTAATAGCTGGATAGACTTTCACATAGCACGGTGGAATTGAATAAAAACTATTTTAATATTGTAAATAAAAGTTATATTTTATCTTAATAGTTCACCTAATTCAGTGATATATTTTAATATTTCTGAATTTAATAAGTCTTCTTTTGGTGATAACTATTTCTTGGACACTTACACAAAGCATTAATATTTTCTAGAGGGTAATTCTACTATCTAGATAGCAGAAAGGAGGCATTATTACTATGTAAGGGGCACAGTGGTGGGCATAAGTATGTGGGGCAGTAACAGGAGCACTGCTATCATACCACACAGCAGGTGCAGTATAGTAACACATACGCATCAGCGGCTCAGCATTGTGGTATCAGCAGGGTGAGGAGATTGTGCAGGTCATTAATAGATGGGGACGGTGCTGGAAATTTGAGAAGTCAAATAGTTCTTTGTAGACAAGTCATGTCTGGAAGAAGCTGTCATATCGGTCTGGGCCAGATGGAAAAGATGGGAAAAGTGAATCTATATATACTTATATACCCTATACACAATCTATAACTGTAGTGTAATCTTTTAATGTATTCCGCAGGCCTGTTATCTACCACTATATGGTCACCATGTGGCAGTAATATTGCTTTGGTTTTTGTAGAGATTTATTTTCAGTAACAGCCGGTCATCTGCTGAGATTCCCCTATACACACAGTTAGGGTGTGCAACCGTAGTTGCAACAAGGTTACCTAGTTAGGACCCATTCAGATGTGTCACCTCCCCTATGCTGAACCCTTGGCTTCACCTCTGGTGGGGTGTGACTGCTGGGACCCCCAGAATCTGCAGCACAGAATCCAACTTGTTCTTGTGCATAGAACTGAAATAGAGATCCACTAAGGAAAAAGCATCTGAGTTCTTCTTCTGAGTTCTTCTTCTGGTGGATTCCGCATGGATCCCTAATAAAAAGCACTCAATAAATATTTAAATGATCGCATGTGTTCAATGTAAAAACAATTTGCTTGTCATACTGTATGTTTGAGTCTTTTTCAACATTTTCTTTCCACTTTCGGCTTTAAAATTTATGAAATGGATAATGGAAGTGACTTGTTCATTCTGCTGGTGGCTTCTGTTTAGAAGACCCTCACTACTTTATACATAGTTAACAAAAAAAGATGCCAACTGCAAAAATTACAAATAAAGATTACTGAGGAAAAACACCGTCTACATTTTCCTGAAACATCTTCCTATAGAAAAAACTCAGTGGGCATGCTGGTGTCTATAAAGTGCTATGTGAACGCACCCTTAGGAATAACAGAACCTCTGGTCATCTCCTCCACTCTTGGCCGGGGGTTTAGAGGATTACTGGGAGATATAGAACCAATCTTCATCTGTTTGGTGTCCAACCCATCAGACATTTATGACAAGTATGATATTGATATGCCACTAATGGCACTATTATTCAATTAGATTCAAAAGGACATTATTCAATTTTATATTTTGATTTATAGATAATTTTTAATTAAGCATTGATGGAAAGGATGAAGAGATGTTCATGGAGAGGCCTTCAGCTTTTGAAGATGTTTCTTGAAGGCCACAGGTAGATGTACAAGTCCTTCCATACAGGTACAGCATTGATGGAGGATGTGCTGCACGTTCTTCAGGGAGCTAGATGTTGGGGTTTTCTGTCCTTGAGATGTCTATAGTGCCCTGTTTACAGCAGGCAAAAATGTAGCTTTCTCCGACAGCGCGAGCAGCCCGGGACAATCCACGCCGGCAGGATGATATCATCCGGCGGAAGAGAGAACCTATGAGAAAAGATGTAAAACTGATGTAAGTAATGGAAGTCCATATTACAGGATACTACTGTGGTGTCACTGTGGGAGGACGGGAGAGGAATCTTCTCCATACAGAGGTACGGGATCAGTGTCAGTCATCATACATGTGACAATCCCACCACTGACAGATAACATCTGCTCCACATGAATCCTTCTCGCTGACATCATACAACATGGAGCATATTGTCACACTTACCTCGCCTACGTTCCCCCTCTTCTACTTTCTCAGTTTTGTCTTGTTTTCTCAGCTTTAGAAAAAATGTTCTTCTCTTCTGAACAGGAGATTCTAATGAAAAAGTCAGAATCAGATGTTGATTATAAATTTCTAAAAGATTAGCTTTGTGTCTATATAGAGTTATGTAAACTGACTAATATGCACATTACACTTTTGCATTATAGGCTATAATAGGATGTCCTATAAACCTGTACATACCTGACACTGAGGACGAGGACGATGATGACTCGCTGGTTTTAGCAGGAAAACACTGATTGTCATCATCAGTTTTGGAAGAAGAAATCTCTCTCTGCCTGATTAGAAGAAGAAAGACAAGTCAATTACAAGCAAAAACAATAGAAAAATGGAAAAGCAGCTGTCTGTAAGGCCAATTAGGACACCATGAAGGGGGCACCCTGCTCAGGACCCCATTCTACCAGCAAGAATGGAGTCTAACTAGTAATATTGGCCGAAGTGAACTGGAAATGAATAGTGGGTCACATTGATCAGTTGTTACTGCAGTGTTATCACAATCCAGATCCGCAGAGATCAGCAATCATGGGGTGGTGGATGCTGGATTTAGATTTATGTTACTCGTGTCTTTTATTTGGATGTGACATATATCAGAACTGAATCTCATAATAATGATAATAATCTACTTACATGTCTGAGCCTTTTTTGCTGTTCTCTGGGGAACACTCTGAAGATGACATAGGCTTCTCTTCATTGTTCATTATCCCGGTATTGGTGGGATATAGCTAAAATGAACGGAGAAATATAAAATAGATTTATTTTTAAACTTTTTTCTAATTATAGGTTTTAGGCCATATGCACACATTGAGTATTGGTGATTTTTTTATCTCAGTATATGTAAGCCAAAACCAGGAGTGGGTGAAAAATACAGAAGTGGTGACGTGTTTCTAATAAACTTTTCCTCTCCCTGTCCCACTTAATATTTTGGCTTACAAATACTGAGGTAAAAAACTCATCAAACACTCATTGTGTGCACATGGCCTTATACATTTTATTCGTGACATACTTACTTTAGAAAATCTTTCAGAAGATGATACAAAATTCTGGACTTCTGTCCAGTCATTGTCCCCACTTGTGTCGCCCTCATCTGATTCAGTATGCTTGTATGTTCTAGAGCGAGCTGCAAAATACAATTATTATCAGAGATAATTAGTATAAGACCAGTCACGAGGTTATGACTAATTGTCACATAAAATGAATGACAAGACACACAGCAGTTTCCTGTAGATGATGTCTCATTTTACTTACTGGTAAAGTAGCGAGTGTCCTCATCTGACTTTAGATCAGGAACAAACAGGGGCTTCTGACTTAGAATGTTGTCAAAGTCTAAGTAACGCAGAAATTGATGAAATTTGACCTCATTTGCTCCTTCTGGAAATGGAAGACAAGAAAGAAAGTGATACAGTAATTGTCAGAGAAATTGCTCCACATCTATATAGTTTATGCTAATCTAAACTGAAGATGTACTGAACGTAGGTATAGAGGTCATAGAGGTGTAATAAGTCAAAAATAATACTATTATAATATTACCTGTCCCAAGTCTATGTGTTGGATTTTTTCTCAGCAGCTCAGTTATGATGCCCCGAGCATCGCGGGGAGGAGAGTATTTATCATATGTCCAAGTTATATCATCTGTTATATAAAAAACAAATATTAGAAGAAATAGAACCTCTTTATTTTCAGAAACATCAGTTTCCTTAACAAAGCTGGGAACTAAACCACAGAATCAAGCAAACCAAATAACTGTGAGATCACATAGCATTCAGATGATTTTACTTACCCCTGAGGATACTGTGATAAATCTCCCTTTTGGAAGCTCCATTAAATGGTGTAAATCCATAAAGAAATTCATATAGGATGATCCCTATTGACCACCAGTCAACAGGTCTTCCATATCCTTTCATTAAGATGACTTCTGGAGCTACGTATATAGGGGTGCCAACAGCCTGGAAACCAACAGAACAATGAGATGATGATCAATAAATATAATTGTTACAAATGATATCATAGAAAACATTTTCTAGATGAGAAATTATCAGAGAAGGAGAAAGAGGTGAGATTTGTGAAGTACAAGATCCTGTAAGTAAAGCTGACCTCACTATCAAGGAACTCGCTGGTGATGTCCTCAAATGGAGCCTGGTAGATGTCTGATGTTGGTCTCATGAGGCCGAGTTTGGAAAGCCCAAAATCAGTAACTTTAATATGTCCTGTTGATGTTATCAGGAGGCTGTGAAAAAAAGATGGTGTCAGCCCCAAGTAATAACTCATAGACTATGTAATAAACTCAAACTTTCTTCCCCTATATTATATTACAGGGGTCACTTACTTCTCAGGCTTCAGGTCTCTGTGCACCACACCATAGCTGTGCAGGTATTCAACAGCAAGAATTGTTTCCGCAATGTACATACGGGCCAGGGGGACAGGTAAAGCACCCCTGTACTTTAAAAGCTTGCCACAGTCTCCTCCTACAGGAGAAAGCAGATATGACAGGTGAGGGTGTGTTACAATGTAAATTACACATCATGAGGGTGAATATATATAAGTGCTAGGATTAAGCCGATGTGGGCTGGATATAGATACAATGAATGTGTCCTACCTGGTACATACTCCATAACCATACAGAGATGAAGCTTAGTAGGAAAGGAGCAGAACATGGAGGCCACAAAGGGACAATCAGCAAAGATTGAGATGTCCCTTTCCAGAAAGGCCCGTTCCAGTTCCTCTGGGTCTTTCAGATTCTGCTTGTCCATTTTCTTCATAGCGCATACTTGTTTTGTGTCTTTATGGCGCACTAAGTGGACGGCTCTGAAGTGGAGGAAAATCCAAGATTTATTATGAATTCTTACTAACAATAAGTCTATAGACCTCATCAAGTGATCTCCTGTACTAATGGTCAATACTAGATGTGCGTCCGTCACTAGAAATCCATGTCTAGAATTACATACAATAACGTCCCATAAATGATCACCAATGGGGGATCCTCATCCACGTCACATCCTACCTGACCTGAATAGTGACAGATGTGGACAGTGATGTGGACTCATATAATTTGTCTATGGGAACATTACATGGGCAGGTCACAGAGACATAGGCATTGTCATAAGGAGCCCTGGGAAATAAATATTACAGCAAAATAAAGCTCACCCAAAAGATCCAAAGCTGATCAGTTTGATCAGTTTATAGTCGTTCTTACAAGGAAGTCTCAAAGGGTTTAATGATCCAATCAAGGCTTTAAAAGGAAAAAGAAATGACAATAAGACATTGAATCTGCAGGAGAATAAAAGCCCCAGATGCAGGAAGGTCTCACTTCTATATGGTGTCCTCACTGATTACACTGCAGCAGAAGTAGAGGATGTGATACAAGCCGGACCCTCCACAGACACTATTATTTTATAGGGGGATATCCCCTATACACATGTATCGTTGTACTGGAGGGGAGGATAAGGGACATCACCCAGAGGGGGCAGAATAATAATAATGCTATCATCACACACAATAGGTCTGATCTACATGAAGAACCGCGCTATCCCATTATCATATGGGATATAATATGGGATGTGTAACTCACACCCGTCATCTGATGATCTACAGACGTCCCTCTGATACTTACACTGGCAGATTCCTGGATGATCTCTGGTGTCTCACATATTCCACCATCAGAATCTTCCTGCTCAGTTATTCCTAAAATAATGATAAAATAATGAAGAGACGTCAAGTATTAGTCTATATCAGCACTTACTATATAACACATCCATGTAATAAAGGAAATGACGAGACCCCTGTACATGGAATAATACTGGGTATATGGATATTCTACACACTGTATATAATTATGGCATATCTATATATACTGTACTATAAATGTGATCCAGTCACAACAATGACATGAGAAGAGCCCAGAGGAGAGGAGCAGAATTACATGAGCCCCTCCATTATAGTCTATAGGGGGCTCATGAGCCATCAGCGGCCTCAAACAGAGGATGAAGAGTAAATCTCCATATTCTCTGCCGTTCTCTATAACTTGATATTAGAATGTAGAATATTAGATGATCGGCTTACCTTCCATCAGATCAGGGTTTAGCCCCGGCTGACAGGTATCAGGTTCAGCAATATTTAGGTTTTGCCCCTGTCCGGAGTCGCCTTCTGATGTTTCCTGATGGATATAATATATACAAGTAATATAACAGACGGACTATACGCAGGCGTTCCCTCCAGTAAACCCACATTCATATATAAGGGACTTGTATCTACCACTGTTCTCTAATATCTTCTATCAGAACTGGAGCATTTACCGGAAGGAAGATTGTGATGATCGAGCGAGACAGAGGTGGAAATACAAACTCTGCACCGCTGAGTACAGACTGCCATCACAGGTGATGGAGCCGCAGAGACAGGCGGCCATAAAATGTTCTGTGTCTGCCTGGAGCGGACAGGGAGGCCTCTAACATCACACATCTGACCTTCTGCTATATGACGGTAATCTGGAGAAGATCAGACAACAAGGACATGAGATATAGAAGATTGTGGATCCTTACCAGACGCTCCAGTGAGTAGGTCGGATACTCTAGTACAAGCAAGACATTTTGGGCCAGTTGTTTAATAAAGGCCAATTCTCCACTATGGGATTTTTCTTCGGCCTATAGAAATGAGAATAAAAAAGAAAGGAAAATCTTGAGAGAACGTGCAGAATGGAGGAGGCCATTTATATCACCTAACATGTTATTCCTGCCATCTGTACAGCAAATACTAGTAAGTATCTGCACAGCAACTAATGTAGCCTGTACACCCTATTACAGCTCCCCGGGTATTCTTACCTGGGTATTTGGTACAGGTTAAACTTAAACTTGTATTCCATTAATATTGTCTATTATTATTATTTTTCTATGATTTGTGCAGATTGTCTGCTACTTACCTGCTGTACTAATGTCCAGATGTTCTGCTCTAAATGCTCAAGATATTCTGAGCTTATTCGACCTTGGTGGTATTTGGTCAGGCAATCTCTCACTTGCTCCATAACCAGCCGGTAAGTGAAGCTGAGGACGCCATCGGGTAGTGGTAGCACAAAGTCAGGGTCATAGGTGGTAAGAATGCCCTGGAGTAGTGCTAACACCTGAAGTCTATCTGGAGGAATTCCAGACATTTCAACAATCCAAAATAAATCCAAGCGCAGTCAATATGTGAATAGCTATGCAGCTGATCACTGACAACAATGACACCAGGGTATCAAAGTGAAGATGGGAGTGTAAACACTTGTGTAAGTTCTGATGTTTAATTGTGATGTCATAATGATGTCAGAATGGAATCTTGTGTTCTTACCTTAAAGGGGCATATGACCTTATAAGGAAATTGCCTAGCTTCCCTTAAGAAGGCAACAATATAGGCTGAGCATCAGTAACATGCAGATATGGAGGAGAGAGGCATGGGTGCTGCAAGTTTTTATCCGAAGTTCAGGACAATTACCTCTCTCAGCTGGTAGATGAACCAACCAGGAGAGGTAATCTGCTGGATCTGGTGCTGTCAGATAGATCAGATACAATTTCAGATATACAGGTCAGGAATAGTGTTGAGCGAGCATGTTCTATTAACCCTTTTGCTGAGTACGCTGGGGTCGAGCTCCGAGTATTTATAGCTGTTCGGTGATATGGTTGAATCGCTCCCGTGTGCATGATTTGCGACTGTTTGACAGTTTTATTACATGTGAGGAATGTCTATTTCTTACACATTCCTCGCATGTAATAAAACACGTCATGGTAATTTGGGATATCGAACATAAATAGGGCATGTTTAAGGATATACTACTAGAATCCTGTAGAAAACTTATACCCTCTGGTAATAAAATGTCCAGGAATAAAAATAAACCATTATGGATAAAAAAGACAGTTCAAAGTGTAATAAGACAAAAACAAAGGGCATTCAAAATCTTGAAGGCCGAGAATACAGAAATAGCATTTCAGGAGTATGAAGATTTCAACAAGAAATGTAAGAAAGAAATCAAGCTAGAAAAGTTATCTACTGAAACACAATCGCCCCAAAATTCATAAATATATTAATGCCAAAAGGAAAAAAACGGACCATACAAAAGACGATAATAACAAGATAATTGAGCTCAGTAATTGACAGACGGCTGAATCTCATATTCTTAGACTCTCTTGTAATGGGGTTGATGCCACAAGATTGGAGGATAGCTGAAGTGGTACCGATATTTAGCAAAGGTAAGAAGGTGGATCCAGGTAACTACCGTCCAGTATGTCTGACATCGGTAGTGTGCAAAGTTTTTGAGGGCATCATAAGAAGTGGCCTGCAGAAATATGTTGCAGAGAATAATACATGGTGGGCCATTTCTATGGATACACCTAAATTAAATGGGAATGGTTTGTGATATCAACTTCTTGTTTGTGGCACATTAGTATATGGGAGGAAGAAAACTTTTCCAGATGGGTGGTGACCATATCTTCAAAGTATAGACAATTGCCTTCAGATGACCCCAAAGATAAAAGTCAGGGGGTCAGATCGGGAGACCTTGGTGGCCATTCAACTGGCCCACGACGACCAATCCACTTTCCAGGAAACTGTTTAAGTAGGAATGCTCGGACCTGACACCCATAATGTGGTGGTGCACCATCTTGTTGGAAAAACTCAGGGAACGTGCAGTCTTCAGTACATAAAGAGGGCGACACATCATCTTGTAGCAAATTCAGATATCCAGTGGCATTGAGGTTTCCATTGATGAAGAATGGCCCCACTATCTTTGTACCTTAAGTGGTCATAAACTTGTAAAAAACTCATGAAAGAATAAAGTTACGTTAAAACCAAGCACACCATTGTTTTTCTTATGCAATTCTCAATAAGTTTGATCTGTCACATGACCCTCTTCCCATTGAAAAAAATAAAATTGGATCCAAAATGGCAGACTTGAAAATGGCCGCCATGGTCACCACCCATCTTGAAAAGATTTCCCCCTCCCATATACTAATGTGCCACAAACTGGAAGTTGATATCACCAACCATTCCATATAAATGGCCCACCCTGTATAATAACTCACAACCAGCATGGATTCATGAAAGATACATTGTGTCTAACTAACATGTTGGGTTTCTATGAGGAGGTAAGTGCAAATCTGGATGTTGATAATGCGGCTGATGTGATTTATCTGGACTTTGCAAAGGCATTTGATACTGTACCACATAACAGCCTTATACTGAAGCTACAGAAGCAAGGAATTGCGGGAAACTATATGCAGATGGGTAAGGAACTGGTTAAGGCCACGTGCACACACTGAGTATTTGTTGAGTTTTTTACCTCAGTATTTGTAAGCCAAAACCAGGAGTGGGTGATAAATATAAAAGTGGCGACGTGTTTCTATGATACTTTTCATCTCATTGTTCCACTTTTGATTTTGACTTACAAATACTGAGGTTAAAAATATACCAAATACTCAACGTGTGCACGTGGCCTAAAAGACAGGAAACGAAGAGTCTTTGTAAATGGTACTTTTTCTAAATGGGACATAGTCAGCAAGGTGGACCGCAGGGATCTGTCCTAGGACCGATTCTTTTTATTTTTTGATTAGTGACCTTGGAGATGGGATTGAGAGTAAAGTGTCAGTTTTTGCTGACAACACCAAACTATGTAGGATATTAAAAACTGATCTTGACATTACGATATTGCAGAATGATCTTGATAAGATGACTGAATGGGCAAACACTTGGCAAATGAGGTTTAATGTAAATAAATGTAGAGTAATGCACCTAGAACGGAGTAATCCTAATGCTGCATGTACAATAAATGGGAGTATACTCAGGACTACAGAACAGGAGAAGGACTTGGGTGTTCTGGTTACAAGTAAGCTGAGCAGCAGTGCTCAAAGTCAAGCAGCAGCCGCAAAAGCAAACTAGATTTTATGGTATTTAAAAAGAGAGAAAAAATCCTGCGATACCAATGTTTTGTTACCCCTTTATAAATCACTGGTGAGGCCACATCTAGAATATGGGATCCAGATTTTTACTCTATATTTTAAAAATAATATTCAGAAGTTAGAGTCATTTCAAAGGTGGAGAATTAGATTGTTAAACGGGATGGAAGGCCTCTCATATGATGAGAGGTTGGAAAAGTTGGGCTTGTTTAACTTAGAAAAAAGACGTCTCAGAGGAGATATCATTTATATGCATAAATCCATGTGTGGTCAGTACAGGGGACTAGCACATGACTTATTGCTTCTAGAACCCATACTAAGGACCAGGGGGCACTCATTACAGGTGGAAGAAAGGCGATTCTGGCAGCTAAACAGGAAAGGGTTCTTTACAGTCAGAGCAGTCAGACTGTGGAATGCCGACCACAAGAAGTAGTAATGGTCGACACTATAACAGCTTTTATACAAGGGCTGGATGACTTCCTCAGCAGAAATGACATTGTGGGATATAGATAATTTAGTGACAAAGAATGTAAATTGGTGGAGAAAGGCAGAACTTGATGAATACGAGTCTTTTTTTAACCTATGTAACTATGTAATAATAAGAAATTCTGATTTTGGTGATAAAAGAAGCATTTTTACCGTGAGAACAGGGTTAGACTGGGACTGCATCTAGCCCTGGCATATGAAGCACAGACCCATGCTGCTCTCCCACACCCACTTCCAAAGATGGGGATCTCTATTACAAATATGACCCTGCCGACCATTGGAGAAAACCAAAATGTTCTATTCCCAATAGCATATACTAGGATGGGGGAGCATATATCATGATGGGGGCGCATATGCCAGGATGGGGGAGTATATATCAGTAACTGCGTTGTTGAGGGCACGGCTAATGTTCTGGGACACGTGCTTGTGTAATGCGGGAATGGGACACCAGGAGAAATAGTGGTGGCTGGGGATGAAGTACCGAGGGACGGCCGCTGCCCGAAAGCTTCCATCTCCATGAGCCTAAAAGGCAACATTTTGAGAGAAAGCATTCACAAAATGTGAGAGTTTAGTGGTGTGGCCAGTGGGGCGTTGGTTGCATATTTGCGCTTGCATTCCAAGGACTGGGGTAGGGACAACTGAACGCTGCGCTGGGACGTGGTTGCTGATGGTGCTAGTTGCGAGTATGCAATGACAGGTGCAGGGTGGGCGGCATCTTCGCATTCGCAATGGACAGGGGATTGGCTTGCACACACAACAGAGGAACAAGCAGTGATGTCACCCGCAGACACTATTTCTGGACCCTGGGATTTATGCCCACCTAGTCGGTTGCTTTGCTGTCATGTGCCTGAGCATGCTGGTGGTGGTCAGGCTGCTAGTTTTGCTACCCCTGCTGATACTGGCCTGGCAGATGTTGCAAATGGCCTTTTTGGGGTATCTAAACAGTCTATTAAAAAACAACCAGACTCGGAAAGACCTAACAGTTGTACTGGCAACTTCCTTCGTGTTGGTGTTCCGGGGAACGGTTGCCTGCCTTGTGTCTGTGGCCACCACATAGCTTGTTCCTGCCTGTTGTGGTGCTATGCCTCCCTCCCCCTGTGTGCTGCTCTCCTCGCTCTGCATGTCACCTTGCCTGGTTGGGTCAGTGACTTCATCGCTCACCACCTCGTCTTCCACTACCGCACCCTGGTCCTCCTCTTGACTTTCTGGCAATTGTGTCTCATCATCATCCACCTCTTGTGACAGTAATTGCACTTTCCCACCGACGCCTTTGTGTGACCTTGGCTGCTCAAATATTTGAGCATCGCTACATGCGATCTCCTCCTGCCCCGCTTGAAGCTAGCAGGGCAAGAGGCCCGAATCTATAAATGGAAAAGTGAACAGCTCTTCGCAGTATCCAAGTGTGGGATCAGTTGTCTCCAGGCACGGTGGGAGGAAGAGGGATCAGGGTGAGTAATATGCGGTCCAGACTCACGGCTACTGATATTTGACCGTGTGGGAGAAAGGGTGGTGGTGGCAAATTGACTGGAAGCATTATCGACTATCCAACCAACAACCTTTTAACGCTGATCTGGGTTCAATAGTGGTGTGCTGTGGTCCCCTAGTTATTGGGACAGGAATGTCAGGAGTAGTATAGAATTCATATAATCCATCAAACTAAATCTGACAGGTGCCCCGCCCCTATCAAAGTGTATCAAACTGTCTAACCCCTCCCCTTTTTTGCAGAGCGTGACCCCGTCCCTATGCCCTAATGAAATTCATAGTGTTATATTAGTGTATCAATTAAAATTGATAGGGTGCATTATCAAATCATTTAATTTTGATTCATTGATTTGATAATGTTACTATCAATTAATTGCCCGATTATTATTAACATGTTGTTGTACTGCACAATAAATTTGATTTATGGGGATCGCCCCAGGAAGCATTTCTGACCCCCAGGTCACTGCTGTCAACAACGTGGTCCGAGGTATTAAGCCACTTTCACTGGCTCACAATAAAACGTTCAAAAACGAAACTGAAACTGTTTTCCTGTGAAATATGTTAAGGAACATCCTTTCCAGGGTAAAGACTTGTGTATAAGGTAAAATAAATAACCAAAAGCAAAAATACTCCTCCACACTTTGGGCTATGTTCACAAGTAGCATTTTTTATGCATTTTTGTACTTTTGTATTGCTTTGAACCATGACAAATGCATTCACCGGGAAATGTCATTTTAACATTTTACAACCTTATCTGGTGTTTTTTGGGAAAAAATACCAAAAGGTTAATAAGACGGGTATTTGTACAGTCTGACTGAGGAAAAAAAAATAAGAGGATTTTGATGAAAAATAAAGGATTTTTCTTGGCTCCTGAGACCTGGGGCTAAGTCTAGCAATTTGAGCAGCAGCAGCACACAGGACTGTAATGCAGTGTTTGTTGGTATAACCACTGTGTCTCCTATACAGCCTGCCTGCCTGCCTGATATCTGTGATGGATATTAGTCCTCAGAAGGACTGTTTGTTTGATTTTGCAGGCTTTAGAGACCCTACACTACCTGTTTCGCAGTATAAATCTCTCCTTAGCTCAGTAGCACTCTCCCTACACTGTCTGATCCGGAGCGACTGTGTCCAAGATGGCGGTGCCCGGTTTTAAATACTCGAGGTGACGCTGTGCGGCCAGCCGATCACTGTAATGCCCACGACCAACGTGGCTGCGGCATTACAGTGACTGGCTGGCAATCCCTGCATGTTCATTGGCTCTGTAAAGAGCGCCAAACATGCAGGGCGGAGACCCGAGCTCCCGCCCGAGTAACCCGAAAATGCTCGGTGCTCGCCGAACATCCTGAGTAATGAGATGCTCGGGCGAGTACCGAGTAGTGTCGAGCATGCTCGCTCAACACTAGTGCCCTTTCAGGTTTAATAAGTGGGATTTCTTGCCTTATAAATGGGGTTGGGACCATCAGTTGTGTTGTGCAGAAGTCAGGTGGATACACAGCTGATAGTCCTACTGAATAGACTGTTAGAATTTGTATCATGGCAAGAAAAAAGCAGCTAAGTAAAGAAAAACGAGTGGCCATCATTACTTTAAGAAATGAAGGTCAATCAGTCTGAAAAAATGGGAAAACTTTGAAAGTGTCCCCAAGTGCAGTTGCAAAAACCATCAAGCGCTACAAAGAAACTGACTCACATGAGGACCGCCCCAGGAAAGGAAGACCAAGAGTGACCTTTGCTTCTGAGGATAAGTTTATCCGCGTCACCAGCCTCAGAAATTGCAGGTTAACAGCAGCTCAGAATAGAGACCAGGTCAATGCCACACAGAGTTCTAGCAGCAGACACATCTCTTCAACAACTGTTAAGAGGAGACTTTGTGCAGCAGGGCTTCATGGTAAAATATCTGCTAGGAAACCACTGCTAAGGACAGGCAACAAGCAGAAGAGACTTGTTTGGGCTAAAGAACACAAGGAATGGACATTAGACCAGTGGAAGTCTGTGCTTTGGTCTGATGAGTCCAAATTTGAGATCTTTGGTTCCAACCAACGTGTCTTTGTGTGACGCAGAAAAGGTGAACGGATGGACTCTACATGCCTGGTTCCCACTGTGAAGCATGGAGGAGGAGGTGTGATGGTGTGGGGGTGCTTTTCTGGTGACACTGTTGGGGATTTATTCAAAATTGAAGGCATACTGAACCAGCATGGCTACCACAGCATCTTGCAGCGGCATGCTATTCCATCCAATTTGCGTTTAGTTGGACCATCATTAATTTTTCAACAGGACAATGACCCCAAACACACCTCCAGGCTGTGTAAGGGCTATTTGACCAAGAGGGAGAGTGATGGGGTGCTACACCAGATGACCTGGCCTCCACAGTCACCAGACCTGAACCCAATCGAGATGGTTTGGGGTGAACTGGACCGCAGAGTGAAGAAAAAAGGGCCAACAAGTGCTAAGCATCTCTGGGAACTCCTTCAAGATGGTTGGAAGACCATTTCTGGTGACTACCTCTGGAAGCTCATCAAGAGAATGCCAAGAGTGTGCAAAGCAGTCATCGAAGCAAAAGGTGGCTACTTTGAAGAACCTAGAATATAGGACATATTTTCAGTTGTTTCACACTTTTTTGTTAAGTATATAATTCCACATGTGTTAATTCATAGTTTTGATGCCTTCAGTGTGAATGTATAATTTTCATAGTCATGAAAATACAGAAAAATCTTTAAATGAGAAGGTGTGTCCAAACTTTTGGTCTGTACTGTATATATAAAACATTTCATAATATATATTGTGGCATTTATTTTACATTTATTACAGCATAATATAAAGAATTATAACACAAACAATTCATTCACAATTATTATACAATAATATGAAGGCATTAAGGTCGCACAGCAGTTACATCGTCAGCCACATGGATTCTAAAAATGGTAAACGCCTTTTTTTAGGCAGCAGTGTCTCCCGCGTGACACCTAATGATGAGGTCTATAAAGATTGGCTTTTGCAGAGCGACGGTGAAAGGTCTCCTGATGTAGATGATTCTGCAGGAGCATTGATTGATATTTTCAAGCCATCTAAAATCCCACTAGTAGCGGGGTTACCTACAACAGTGGTCGGTACATTTGACTCGGCCATTGCCTGCATAAACACATCCCAACCCCGGGGCATATTTCTGCTGGTTAAAGCATGACTCTGCGTTGTGTTACGTACCAAGTCCAGCATGCTAGACCCTGGAATTACAGACCCTTTGAAAATAAATTCACCTTTATTGTTCCATGATGTAATATTTTTGTTCTGTAACAATCTGTCTTACAAAAATTCAGCATTCTTTTTATATCGTGGATTTACATGGCTCATAATTTCACTGACAGCCCCACTTTTATCTGGTATGAATTTGACAATTGTTGGTGATCAATTTCAGGAGTGCTAACGAGATTTGGCGATGATAGCTCTTTGGCATTGTGTCTAGTATGGACCAAATATCTTTGTAGGATTTCACTATAAATTTTAATTTTCACATCATCTGGTATGTCCCGGCGTTGTAAAATCTCGCTAATCTCGCCATCAAGACGTTGGATAACACTCTGGCGTATATTGTCTGTGTTAGGGGGTCTTAGTTTGATTAGGTCCTGTTTAGGGATCAGATACATTTTCTCTGTATGTTCCATTATTTGCCCGCTAGTAGGCGCTTCTTTTTCTTTATGGAGTGAGATTTATCACTGAGAGCTCTTATAGCTTTACGCCACTTCTTTAGTATATTTTTTTGACGTTCTTTCAGGGGTATTCGGCCTTTTAAGATGTTTAAAGCAATCTCCCCTATGGCCGTGATTAAATCGCTGCTCGCACTGCGTAAAATAGATTTTCTGACAGTAGGAGTTGCCTTCACCAGCGTTTTTAAGACCGCCCAGTTACGACGTATTCTCTCAGACATCTTTACAACACTGTGTATACAGCGTAGAATGCCCGGTTTAGTGTGAAATTCTCTTTTTAGACGTATTTTTCTTTTGAACATACACAGCGGGCAATGCTGGTGGAAACAACCCCGTCCTTAAGCGCAGATCCTCAGGGGTATTAGCTCTTAAATCTAACAGCAAATACCCATAAGGCGTCCGCGTGGCATCCTCAAAAGCCTCTAAGAAGCGCGTCTTTCCGGGGTACATCTGACGGCTAGTGTCACAATTTGTAATTTGTCTCGTGGAATATTAAAAAGCACCATGTACTTTGTGTCCAAATTTATCGTCCTGCTTTTCTTACCTTGACAAAATATGTTTTGTACCAGGTAGAAAATGCTGAGATTTCTGTGGTGAACATACTTGGTAAATGCTTTTTCTATCTTGCAGTTATCTCTAGCACTCTCCATGAGATCATCAACAATAGTCAAATTAACCTTTCTCACAATGCCGGGCTGTTGTACGACAATAGACTGTTAAAATGAATAGACTGTGTGTTTGGCGCTACTTTCAGACTGCCAATACAGCTAATGCTAAAACCGTGTTCATATTGTTCCATGATTGCCACTACTACGGTATCAAAAATAGGAAAGGTTTTATTGGTGAGTCTTACTTTTGTGAAAGCTACAATTCGGTGTTTCATCACAAGAACAATGATGCTTGCCAGTATTTTTTGCAAAGCCTGTCAAAGAGAGAATTGTGTGGAGGGCACTGGCGAGCAAGAACCCTGCTGCCTAATTTGCCGGGTGTATTTTCGCTCGAGCGAGTGCTTAGATTATCACACACAATTAGCTGTAGAAGACCCGGCATTCTGTCGGCTTAAAATATTTTGTGATGACTGCAACCGTTTTGTCTTCAGAAATAGTGAGACTGAGCATAAATGTAATGGTTTACGGTGCCCTGTATGCCATGGTCATATAAATAAATTTGATGACCATCTTTGCTACATGAGGCAGTATGTACGAAAGGTAGAGTCAGATCACTATTAGTGTTGAGCGAGTATGTACTGTCCGAGTATGCTCAGGCCAAGCTCCGAGTATTTACAGCTGCTCGGTGTTATGTTTGATTCGCTCCCCTGTGCATGATTTGCGACTGTGTGACAACTTTATTACATGTGAGGAATGTGTAAGAAATAGACATTCCTCACATGTAATAAAACTGTCAAACAGTTGCAAATCATGCACACGGAGAGATTCAACCATATCACCGAGCAGCTGTAACTACTCGGAGCTTGGCCCGAGCATACTCGGCGAAAGGGTTAACAGAACATACTCGCTTAGCACTAATCGCTATATCTTTTACGACTTTGAATGCATGCAGGAAATGGGCACACACATATCGAATTACATTTATGCCACAATGCTGTATGGCCACCCATACTGGGAGTTTGAAGGTGATACTTGCACGCATGACTTTGTACAGTTCTTTACAGGTGGGAAATTTTCAGGCTATACCTTCATAGCCCACAATGCAGGGCGCTAAGATTCTTATTTTATTGTTAAGGAGCTGATTTTTGAAAAGCTGCGGGTGAAGTTGGTAACCCAAGGTGGCCGTCTCTTGTGTGTGACGCTGACCGATTTAAATATGAGATTCAAAGACTCTCTAAATTTCATCCCCATGAAGCTTAGTAAATTACCGCAGGCTATGAGTTTTTCAGGCGCCAAAGGTCAATTTCCACACATTTTTAACACCATAGAAAACCAAAACTATGTAGGCCCCTTACCTAATGTAAAATATTATGGGGTTTCTCGTTTGACGAGAAAGCAGAGTTCATGGAGTGGTATGAGAGCCAGAAACATGCAATTTTTGACTTCTTATTGCCAGCAAGATGTTGAGATTTTGAGGCGTTCCTGCGAGATCTATAGAGAGCGTATTATGGTTATGACACAGAAAAATGTTAAAACATTCTGTAAGCGCCAAAAGCAAACTACAGCAGTGTCCAAATATGTTGATCCTTTTCAGCTCATCACCCTGGCCTCTGTATGTATGACAATGTACCGGTTTAAATTTCTCCCAAAAAAGACCATCGCCATTTTACCCGGTGATAATTATCACAAGACAAAAAAGCGCTACTCATCACCCGCTATACAGTGGCTCATGTATGTAGCACACTCCGAGAACATTGTCATTCAGCATGCTTTGAGAGGTGGCGAAAACAAGTTGGGAAATATTTTCTAGATGGGTACGCCTATGTTAACAAACAACAAGTAGCATTTGAATTTTAGGGGTGTTTTTACCACAGCTGCCCCGTGTGTTATAATGAAAATGACACAAATAAGGTAACAAATACATCCTATGGCCAGTTATATTATGCGTTTTTAGCTAAAAAGCGTTACTTACAGTGCTGCGGGTACACAGTAAGAGTGATGAGGGAGCATGACTGGAATGAAATGGTTGAAAAAGATTCTAACCTTCAAACATTTCTTCTCCAAATGGAATTCCCAACACCTGTAGACCCATGAGATGCTCTTTATGGCGGCCGAACAAACGCCATTAAACTCTATCACCACTTGGAGGATGGAGAGACATTGCATTACTACGATTTCACCAGTCTGTATCCCTTTGTAAACAAAACTAAAACATACCCTGTAGGCCACCCAGATATCATCTATGACAATTTCAGCTTCATTAAAAAATACTTTGGTATTGCTAAAGTCAAGGTCTACCCGCCAAGACATTTGTTTTCCCCTGTGCTGCCTGTAAAACTCAACAAAAAATTAATGTTTCCCCTTTGCTACACATGTGCTGTAAGTTCACAGAACGAGGTTTGTGCTCATAGTGATGAAGAACTCGCCCTGACCGGTACATGGTGCACTATATAGCTTGAGATGGTTGTAGAAAAGGGGTACAGGATTGCCCACATCTATGAAACATGGCATTTTCCTAACACAACTGATGATCTGTTTGCTTCCTACATTAAATTACATCTTCGTGATAAGCAGGAGGCTTCGGGTTATTCCAGCTGGTGCACTGATGAAGTCAAGAAAAAGTAGTACATTGACGCCTTTCTTGAAAAAGAAGATGTACAATTACGGCCTGAAAATATAGGTGTGAATCCGGCTAAGAGACAGATCTCTAAACTTTTCTTAAATTCTTTATGGGGAAAGTTTGGTCAGCGATCTAATTTATCATGTAGCACAATTGTTAGTGACCCCGATGAGCTTTTTAAGTATGTGTTTCTACCTTACTACAACATTTCAATGTTACATTTCATTGATGATGAAACTGCAACCATTAACTGGAAATATGTAAAAGGCCATCACACCGTCAACAAAAACACAAACATTTTTATAGCGTGTTTTACAACCGCATATGCCCGGCTAGAGCTCTATTCTCTGCTGGACCGGCTGCAGGAGGGGTGTCTTTATCATGACACAATTCAGTTATTTTTGTGCAGAGGGATGGTGCGTAGAACCCGACTTTAGGTGATTACCTGGGGGAACTGACCAGTGAGATACCCGATGACACTCACATCACAGAATTTGTATCTGCGGGTCCCAAAACTTACGGGTACAAACTCAACATTGGTAAAACTGTCTTAAAAGTTAAGGGTATAACACTAAATGTTGGTAACACACAGTCTATTAATGTTAACAGTCTAAAAGTTCTGGTTCTGGACTACCCACGTAATTCAGGTTCTGAAACACAGAAAAGTATTGTCGTACAACAGCCCGGCATTGTGAGAAATAAAAAGTACTGGGACATTGAAACAAGACCACTGCGCAAAACACAAAAGTGCGTTTACACAAAGCGGCGGCTATTAGACGGGTTTATCATCCTGCCATATGGCTATTAGGAGCGCTGTGATGGATCCGCGGCTACAACACCCATTCTCCTGTATTCTGGCGGGCCCGTCTAATTCTGGGAAAAGTTATTTTGTAAAGCAGCTGTTACATAATATTGATACGCATTTTTCTCACAAACCCGATAATATTTTTGGTTTTATTCGTGCTGGCAAAAACTATATGATGAAATCTCTCCCTCTTTCCCCAACATCAGGTTTGTGGAGGGTCTGCCGCATACGTTCGTAGATGATGATTTATTCCCGCCTGACAAGGTTAATTTGACTATTGTTGATGATCTCATGGAGAGTGCTAGTGATAACTGCAAGATAGAAAAGCATTTACCAAGTATGTTCACCACAGAAATCTCAGCATTTTCTACCTGGTACAAAACATATTTTGTCAAGGTAAGAAAAGCAGGACGATAAATTTGAACACAAAGTACATGGTGCTTTTTAATAATCCACGAGATAAATTACAAATTGTGACACTAGCCCCGTGAGATGTACCCCGGAAAGACGCGCTTCTTCTTAGAGGCTTTTGAGGATGCGACGCGGACGCCTTATGGGTATTTGCTGTCAGATTTAAGAGCTAATACCCCTGAGGATCTGCGCTTAAGGACGGGGTTGTTTCCACCAGCATTGCCCGCTGTGTATGTTCAAAAGAAAAATACGTCTAAAAAGTGAATTTCACACTAAACCGGGCATTCTACGCTGTATACACAGTGTTGTAAAGATGTCTGAGAGAATACGTCGTAACTGGGCGGTCTTAAAAACGCTGGTGAAGGCAACTCCTACTGTCAGAAAATCTATTTTACGCAGTGCGAGCAGCGATTTAATCACGGCCATAGGGGAGATTGCTTTAAACATCTTAAAAGGCCGAATACCCCTGAAAGAACGTCAAAAAAATATACTAAAGAAGTGGCGTAAAGCTATAAGAGCTCTCGGTGATAAATCTCACTCCATAAAGAAAAAGAAGCGCCTACTAGCGGGCAAATAATGGAACATACAGAGAAAATGTATCTGATCCCTAAACAGGACCTAATCAAACTAAGACCCCCTAACACAGACAATATACGCCAGAGTGTTATCCAACGTCTTGATGGCGAGATTAGCGAGATTTTACAACGCCGGGACATACCAGATGATGTGAAAATTAAAACTTATAGTGAAATCCTACAAAGATATTTGGTCCATACTAGACACAATGCCAAAGAGCTATCATCGCCAAATCTCGTTAGCACTCCTGAAATTGATCACCAACAATTGTCAAATTCAGACCAGATAAAAGTGAAATTATGAGCCATGTAAATCCACGATATAAAAAGAATGCTGAATTTTTGTTAAACAGGTTGTTACAGAACAAAAATATTACATCATGGAACGATAAAGGTGAAGTTATTTTCAAAGGGTCTGTAATTCCAGGGTCTATCATGCTGGACTTGATACGTAACACAACGCAGAGTCATGCTTTAACCAGCAGAAATGTGCCCCGGGGTTGGGATGTGTTTATGCAGGCAATGGCCTAAAAAAAGCCGTTTACCATTTTTAGAATCCATGTGGCTGACGATGTAACTGCTGTGTGACCTTAATGCTTTCATATTATTGTATAATAATTGTTTGTGTTGTAATTGTTTATATTATGCTGTAATAAATGTAAAATAAATGCCACTATATATATTATGAATAGTGATGAGCTAACGCGCTCGCCACTACTCGGTACTCGCCCGAGCATCATGGTGCTCAACAAGCTCGGCGCTCGGCGAGTATTTCCGGGTTGCTCGGGCGGGAACTCGGGTCCCCTCCCTGCATGTTTGGCACTCTTTAGAGAGCCAATGAACATGCAGGGATTGCCTGCCATGCACTGTAATGCCATAGCCATGTTGGTTGTGGGCATTACAGTGATTGGTTGGCCGCACAGCGTCATCAGGTATATATCAGACCTGGCGCCACCATGCTCGTCACAGTCACTCCGGATCACATAGTGTAGGGAGAGCTGCTGCTGCGTCAGGGAGAGATTTGCTTGTGTATTAGGTAGTGTAGGGAGAAAAAACGTAAATTACACATATCCATCTTAACAAACAGTCATTTTGAGGATGAACTAATCCATCTGCAGAGATATCAGGCAGGCAGTGTATATAGGCTGGCAGGCAGGGTATATAGCAGACTGCAGTGCACATAGAACAAGAGGCTCCATTCCAATTCTGCCTTCTGCTGCTGTTAGATATTTCTGGAAATAGGCCCAGGTCTCAGGGGCCAGGAATAATTTTTTTTGCATCTTAATCCTCATTATTTGCTTAAAAAGCAATCCAGAGAACACGGTTTTTCTGCGCCATTTGCTTGTTGGCACTGCAGAATACAGCCAGGTCCTTTCCATATTACAGCACTAGAAATCCAGCTATTTAAAACTGTGTTTTCTCCATCACACGGATCACATATACGTTGCCTTAAAATACTGCCATCTCTGGCCTACATTAATTTTTTTTTTCAGTGTGTCAGCAAAATTTTTGACACTGGTTTGCTGTTCAAAACAGTTACCTACAGGACAGGTATTTAAAACTGTGTTTTCTCCGTCACACGGATCACATATACGTTTTCACAAAAACTGCCATTTCTGGCCTCCATTAAAAAAAAATTTCAGTGTGTCAGTGAAGCAATTCACAGCAGTTTGCTGTTCAAACTACTTACCTACAGGCCAGGTATTTAAAACTGTGTTTTCTCTGTCAAACGGCTCACATATAAGTTCGCTCCAAACTCAGTCATTTGTAGTGAGCGTGGAAGATACTGTCCTCCATTTAAAATGGGCAAGGCACGTGGCAAGGGACGGGGAACTGGACGTGATGGTAATGGTGCATGCAGAGGCCGAAGACAAGGCCGTGGGCAAGCCGAAATTGTGCCACAACAAACACCCACATCTTCTCGCCTGACCTTCCTGTCCCAGAGCAGTGTCAAAAGGTTGTTGGTTGGATAGCGGATAATGCTTCCAGTCACTTAACCACCACCACCACCACCACCCTGTCTTCCACATGGTCAAGTCTCAGTAGCTGTGAGTTTGGACCGCATATTCCTCACCCTGATCCTCCTTCCTCCCACCATGCCGAGTACCCAGAGACAACTGATCCCATACTTGGACACTCTGAAGAGCTGTTCATTTTTCCATTTAAAGATTCGGGCCTCTCGCCCGGTCCACTTGAAGCGGGGCAAGAGGAGATCGCGTGTAGCAATGCCCAAATATATGAGCAGCCACGGTCACATGAAGGCGACGGTGGGAACGTGTCAAGAGAGGTGGACGATAATGAGACACAAGACACAATTGCTATAAAGTCAGGAGGAGGACAAGGGTGCGGAAGTGGAAGACGAGGTGGTGGATGATATAGTAACTGACCCAACCTGGCAGGAGGACATGCAGAGCGAGGACAGCAGCACACAGGGGGAGAGATGCAGAGCACCCCAACAGGCAGGAAGAAGCAGTGTGGTGGCCACAGACAGAAGGCAGGCAACCTTTCCCCGTAACACCAACATGAAGGAAGTTGCCAGTACAACTGTTAGGTCTTCCCGAGTCTGGTTGTTTTTTAAAGACTCTGCCGATAACCCCAAAAAGGCCATTTTCACCACCTGCCAGGCCAGCATTAGCAGGGGTGGCCAAACGACCAGCCTTACCACCACCAGCATGATCAGGCACATGGCAGCAAAGCACCCGACTTTGTGGGATGAACCCCAGGGTCCAGGAATAGTGTCTGCGGGTGGCACCATTGCTTCTTCCGCTGTTGTGCATGCAAGCCAATCCCCTGTCCATTGTGCATGCAAAGATGCCTCCTGCTCTGCACCTGTCGTTCGTTGCACACGCTCAAGTAGCAGCGTCAGGAAGCATGTCTTTGTCCTTGTCCCAGCGCAGCATTCAGTTGTCCATACCCCAGTCCTTGGAACGCAAGCGCAAATATGCAGCCAACGCCCCACAGGCCACAATACTAAATTTTCACATTTCACGACTGCTTGCGCTCAAAATGTTGCCTTTTAAGCTCGTGGAGATGGAAGCATTCTGCAACCTGATGTCGGCGGCCATCCCTCAGTACTCGGTCCCCAGCCGCCACTATTTCTCCCGGTGTGCCATCCCCGCATTACACAAGCAGGTGTCCCAAAACATTAGCCGTGCTCTCAACAATGCAGTTACCGGTAAAGTCCACTTAACCACGGACACGTGGACAAGTGCTTGTGGGCAGGGGCAGTACATCTCACTGACGGCACACTGGGTTAACATAGTGGAAGCTGGGACCCAGTCAGACCTTGGGACAGAACACGTCCTCCTGAAGCCAAGAATTGCGGGCCCTAGGTCAATCAGGGTTGCCCCCACGGTCTACAGCTCCTGCACCTCATCCTCCTCAGCCTTCTCCTCCTCTTCAGCCTCCATCTCCGAAATGACCACATCAGTCACAAGCTGCAAGCACTGCAGCACTGACTCGGCCAAGCGGCAACAGGCTGTGCTGAAGCTAATATGCTTAGCTGAAAAACTGCACGATGCTGAAGAGTTGTGGACAGCTCTGAAAGAGCAGGCAGATCTGTGGCTCACACCACTGAATCTACAGCCAGGATGGTCGTGTGTGACAATGGCCGGAACCTGGTGGTGGCTCTAAGGCAAGGCGAGCTCACACATGTACCATGCCTGGCCCAAGTGCTTAACCTCGTGGTACAGCGGTTTCTCAAATCCTACCCAGAGCTGCCGGATCTGCTTGTTAAAGTGCGCCGCCTGCTCACAATCAAAGAGGATGCATTGCAAGCGTAGCACGATGAGATCATAGAATCATAGAATCATAGAATGGTAGAGTTGGAAGGGACCTCCTGGGTCATCTGGTCCAACCCCCTGCTCAAAGCAGGATTCACTAAATCATCTCAGGCAGATGTCTGTCCAGCCTCTGTTTGAAGACGTCCATTGAAGGGAAACTCACCACCTCTCGTGGCAGCCTGTTCCACTCATTAATCACCCTAACTGTCAAAAAGTTTTTTCTAATATCTAATCTGTGTCTCCTCCCATTTAGTTTCATCCCATTGCTTCTAGTCTTTCCTTGTGCAAATGAGAATAAAGATGATCCTTCTACAATGTGACAGCCCTTGACATATTTGTAGACCGCTTTTAAGTCTCCTCTCAGTCTTCTTTTTTGCAAGCTAAACATTCCCAAATCCTGCAACCGTTCCTCATAGGACATGGTTTGCAGACCAGTCAACATTCTGGTCGCTCTTCTCTGAACTTGCTCCAGTTTGTCTATGTCTTTTTTAAAATGTGGTGCCCAAAACTGTACACAGTATTCCAGATGAGGTCTGACCAAAGAGGAGTAAAGACCGATAATGACTTCACGTGATCTAGACTGTATGCTTCTGTTAATACATCCCAGAATTGTATTTGCCTTTTTTGCTGCTGCATCACACTGTTGACTCATGTTCAGTCTATGATCTATTAGTATACCTAAGTCTTTTTCACATGTACTGCTGCTTAGATCTATTCCTTCAATTCTGTATATGCTTTTTTCATTTCTATTGCTCAGATGTAGTACTTTGCATTTTTCCCTGTTAAAAACCATTCTGTTGGTTGCTGCCCACTGCTCCAGTTTATTTAGGTCTTTTTGAATCCTCTCTCTCTCTTCTCTAGTATTAGCTATCCCTCCTAGCTTTGTGTCATCAGCAAATTTAATCAGTTTACCCTCAATTCCTTCATCTAAATCATTGATAAAGATGTTGAACAATACAGGTCCCAGGACAGAGCCCTGTGGTACCCCACTTGAGACATTCATCCAGCTGGATGTGAAGCCATTTACAACCACCCTTTGAGTCCGATCACTAAGCCAGTTATGAATCCACCTAACAGTTGCCTGGTCCATTGCATACTTGGTCATTTTTTCAATAAGGATGGTGTGAGATACTTTGTCAAATGCTTTGCTGAAGTCAAGATATACTATATCTACAGCATTTCCCTGATCCACCCAGTCAGTGATTCTGTCATAGAAGGAAATTAAGTTAGTCTGACATGACTTGTTAGTTACAAACCCATGCTGACTCTGGTTAATCACTTCATTCTTATCCATGTACTTACATACATGTTGTTTAATAATTTGTTCAAAGATCTTTCCTGGTATAGAAGTCAGACTCACCGGCCTATAGTTCCCTGGGTCCACCTTCTTCCCCTTTTTGAAGATAGGAACAACATTTGCTCTTCTCCAGTCTTCTGGGACTTCTCCTGTTCTCCAAGAATTTTCAAAGATTATGGAGAGTGGTTCTAAAATTTCTTCTACGATCTCCTTCAGTACTCTGGGGTGAAGCAAGGGACCATGCAGGGTGATTACACACAGCCAAGCCTCAACTCATCCCAACGTGGATTGGGTGACAATGAGGAAGAGGAGGAGGAGGAGGAAAGACAGGAGCTAGTTTCATGCACTATAGATGGTACGACCTGCACAACTTTCATACCGTCTGTTCAGCGTGGATGGCCAGAGGACAGAGAGGAGGAGGAGGAGGAGAGCACGGTCAGTCATCCTCTTGGTGAGGACACGGAAGTCTTGCCTGTTAGTAGTCTGGCACGCATGGCCGAGTTTATGTTACACTGCCTTTCCCATGACCCACGCGTTCTCAAAATTTTGGGTGACAGTCATTACTGGTTGGTTACACTTCTAGGCCCACGCTACAAGGAGAACTTTATATCTCTTATTCCTGAGGCGGACAGGTCTACAAAAATGGGGCTGTACCAGAAGGCCCTTGTTGCGGAACTATTAAAAAAATTCCCATCTGAAAACGCTGGCGGCAGAGGGCACACTTTGTTGGACAACCAAGGAGTACAGGCGAGAGAGACACAACTTCAATCCAGCAGAGGCAGGGGAACACTGTCAAAGTTCTGGGAGAGTTTTCTCAGACCCTCCCATCACACAGGCCCTGAGGCGTGGAGTACTCTCACAAGGAGTGCAAAGTTTGGGAAGATGCTGAGGGAGTCCCTTACCGTACCAACGTCCTCCGTGATTCCGCTGTGCCCTATAACTATTGGGTATCCAAGCTGGATACGTGGAATGAACTGGCTCTCTATGCCTTTGAGGTCCTGGCCTGCCCTGCCGCCAGCGTTTTATCAGAGTGGGTTTTTAGTGCCGCTGGTGGAATTATAACTGATAAGCGCATCCGCCTGTCAACTGAAAATGCTGACAGGCTGACTCTTATAAAAATGAACAAGGGCTGGATTGGGCCAGACTTCTCAACACCACCGAATGATAGCAGCGTAACATAAACTCCAATCCAGTGTCTTCTTAGGAGGTGTATTCCCATGCACCTTTTCACACCCACACATGGGTATAAGTTTCCTGATTTTGTCTATTTACACTTGTCCTCCTCCTTCTCCTCATCCTCCACCACCATATCACCAGGGTGACCGTGGTCCGTGAGGCAACACCAACCTAATTTTTTTAAACGGTGTTTATAATGCCCGTAAACAATTTTTTTTATACAGTATGTTCATGTATACCCCCCAGGGGTAAATGTTTGTCAGCCCATACACTTAGTGCATAGGCATTACAAGTATAGGAGGCCCGCTCCTTTCTAATGGGAACATTTTTTTATGAGGCCCTCCTCTATGTCTCTTCCAAGGGGCACTGAAGTGCGTCCAAATTTTTGACAGCCCTTGCATTCTCTGCATAGGCTAACACTATGGGAGATTCTCTCCTTTCTAATGGGAATTTGTCGTTACTGTGGCTCTGCTTTGTGTGTCTTTAAATTCTTAGTGGGGTTTTTCCTAAAATTGGTCAGCCGTTGGACTCACTGCATACCCTATAACTGTATAGCAGACCCTCTCCTTTCTAATGGGAATTTGTTGTTACTGTGGCCCTGCTCTGTGTGTCTTTAAATTCTTAGTGGGGTTTTTCCTAAAATTGGTCAGCCGTTGGACTCACTGCATACCCTATAACTGTATAGCAGACTCTCTCCTTTCTAATGGGAACATGTCGTACCTTGTTACTGTGGTCCTGCTCTATGTGTCTTTAAATTCTTAGAGGAGTTTTTCCTAAAATTGTCAGCCGTTGTACTCACTGCATAACCTATAACTGTATAGCAGACCCTCTCCTTTCTAATGGGAACATGTCGTACCTTGTTACTCTGGCCCTGCTCCGTGTGTCTTTAAATTTTTAGTGGGGTTTTTCCTAAAATTGTCAGCCGTTGGACTCACTGCATATCCTATAACTGTATAGCAGACCCTCTCCTTTCTAGTGGGAACATGTCGTACCTTGTTACTGTGGCCCTGCTCTATGTGTCTTTAAATTCTTAGTGGGGTTTTTCCCAAATTTTGGCAGCCCTTGCTGTCACAGCATGGGCATTACCACTATAGGAGACCCGCTCCTTTATAATGGGAACTTTTTTTTTTTTACTGAGACCCTCCTCTAAGTCCCTTCAAAGGGGTATTGCGTTGCGTCCAAATTTTTGGCAGCCCTTGCAGTCACTGGATATGCAATAACAGTATAGGAGACCCACTTGTTAATAATGGGAACAACAAAGCATAGCCGGTTGATGGCTCTCTCTAACAATAGCTACGGCCGACTGCTGGCCTTTTAAGAATAGTAAGGGCCGTCTGATGTCCCTATAAAAATAGGCTTTATGACTTTCAGAGTCCCTCCATCATAAATAAAACAGGATGTGTCTGATGATGTGTCACACACCACATTGCCAGATAAGGTTGTAAAATGTTAAAATGTCATTTCCCGGTGAATGCATTTGTCTTTACAAAAAACGTAGAAAAAAACAAAACAATAGGATCTTTCTTTAGTATAAAAAACAGCGTCACCAATTTAATAACAATGTAATCACATTGTTCAGCTCATGCACCTCCTCCTCCATCTCCAAAATGACCACATCAGTTACAAGCTAACAGTACGGCAGGCTTGCCTTGGCCAAGCGACAACAGGCTGTGCTGAAGATAACATGCTTAATGCTTAATTGACAAACCGCCCAGCGCTGCAGAGTTGTTGAAAGTTGTTACACAGCAGCCTGATCTGTGGCTCTCACGGCTGAACATACAGCCAGGCATGGTCTTGTGTGACAATGGGCGGAACCTGGTGATGGAGAAATGACAGCCGGGGTAGATACGGTTTCCCTCTATGCCAGTCCTTTCACCGAGCTAAAGAATATGGCTGTGGTGAAATTCAACTCCCACTGAGAAGCTGTTTTAGATTGAAAAACATTGTGTCCACCAGAGGATTTGATTCTGAGGGCTAACCTTTCTCCCCCACTCAATAGCCCCATAGCTGCTGCAAAGTTAGCGCTGTCATGAACTCTCCTGAGGTAGAAGCCAACGCACACCAGAGGATTCTCTGGTGGTACCGTCCAACCCTGCCAAGAAGCAGTCCTGGCTAAGAAAAGTGTGTGGAAAGGTTCCCGGACACTCTATGGCTGCTTTTTTACTGAGGAGGATACACACGCAAACACAGGGAGAACATACAAAGTCCTTGCAGATGTTGTCCTTGCTGGGATTTGAACGCAGGATCCCAGTGCTGCAAGTCTTCAGTGCTAACCACTGATCCAATGTTCTGCCGTTCACCCTCTAATATCTAACAGGCTGGAGAAACTTGCACCTACTGCCACTCTATCTTCAGCTCCTTTGTGAGAAAATGTATTTGGGCAGCCACTCAGTCTACCAAATAAAATTCCTGAGAAGGAAATTCTGGATGGCTTCGCTACTGGTACTGGGGGCAGTGCTAATACCATGGCGTCGTACCATAGTTTGCTGGAAATATTCCAGGCTGGTAGGAGGCAAGCAAATTCCCACAGAAAAGTACCAGCAGTAATGTTCAGGGACCCGCTCTTGTAGAAGACGGGGACAACACCGGGAGAAATTGTGGCGGCTGGGGACCGAGTATGGACACGAGGCATGATGCATGTGGTTGTGAAAAGCTTCCACCTCCACGAGCATAAAAGGCCACATTTCAAGTGAAAGCAGCTTTCCAGGACTTCCTGTGAGAAATGACATGCAGGGTAGATAGGGTTTCCCTCTATGCCAGTCCTTTCACCGAGCTAAATACAACTCTCAGCAAAAAAAGTTGTGGACTGGCTCCGTACCGTCCCTGGCCACATTCACCTGTCCATGTGTTTGTGGTTAGGTGGTCCTTCCCACTAAGTGCACTGGGGAGGGCACGGGTAGTGTTGTGGTACCCGTGCTTGTGGAAGGCGGAGGCGATACCGGAAAATATAGTGGCGGCTGGTGACCGAGTATGGACACCCGGCTGCTGCCGGCATGAAGCTGTGAAAAGCTTCCGCCTCCACGAGCTTAAAATGCCATATTTCAAGTGCAAGCAGCTGCCCAGAAATCAGGCAGTTTAGTATTGCCGCCTGTGGGTGGATGGCTGGCTGCATACTTACACTTGCATTCCAAGTAACAGAAAACTAAGCAGATGGTGGCCTCTATCATCATCATGGCCTCACCTCGGCACTATGAACTTTTGTCACCCAGGGGGAATATAGGGGACTTGGTACCCGGGCCTTTTACCTTGTTTAGGAGGTCACGGCAGTCAGCTACCGGGCCCGTACTCTGGGTCTCTCTTTAAAAAGGGGTTTTAGTGTACAGTTTGTCTCGTGATGCCACCTGTGGTTTCCGGTAATGGTTACCGGCGCTGCTGCAGACCTCCGGGGGGTGATGGGATGGCAGCTGGGATGTTTCTGCTCCCCACAGGCGGAGTGGGCCCCCGGGGCAGCGTAGGTGCAAATGGTGGTGATGCTGGGGCTTGCAGTGCACGAGAGATGGCGCAGCAGGAGTAACTGACAGAGACAGGGGATTCACTTCAGTACCTTTACTGGTGCGGATGTCAGGTACTCTCCAGGGTACTCGATAGGAAGGGTGGACTTCAGGACTTCTCCCCAGTGAGTGGGTATAAGGCCTCCTTGTCCATGTCTCCCTCTCTCTAAGCTCCTGGTCAGTCTGCAACTGGGCCTAGCTTCTGTGTCGTGCTGTTCCTTCACCTGTCGCTTGGTAGTAGGTCCTTTTTCTGGCAACAACTATCCCTGGACGCTGGGGCCTTCGTGGTTCCTAGTCCTGTCAAGGGTTTAGCTTCAGGTCGACCAGGGACTTGTAGTCCTCCTGGTATGCCGGTGATCCCTACTGGGTATAAAGGACCCTGTAGGCGCGGACCCGGTACTCCGGTTGGTGTCTTGGGGTGAGCCTATGATGCTCCTCTGCCCCCTCAACTCCTTTCTCATCTCCTCTTTGCCTCCGGCCACACTCGGGGCCCTCAATACAGCAGCAGACGTGCTGCATCTTCACTGCTCTCAGTGGCAGCACACTCTCTGACTAAACTGACTGCCTAACTCCACCCTCCAGTATATATATCCCTATCCCGGCTCCCTCTGGTGGTATGAGGTGGAAGGATGGAGGTGTTTGTTTGTAATGAGGGCCTCTTGTAGAGAAGTCCGTCCATGCACCCTTTTGGGTCCTGTGGTACCTGTGAACAGCAGGGTGCCACATTCCCCCCTAGTACAATTCAGTACTCCTGTACTGAAGCATTTTATAACAGGTTACAACAATAACAATAATAATTATAATAACAATAACAATTAAGTTACAGTATGTCCCGTAACCAGGTGTCCATTTCACCGAAGATGGTATAACATGAGTAACATGAGGGACCCACCTGAAAACCCTCAACGTAGGCCCTGGGCGTGGCTACAGGGCATAAGTGATCCAGCTGCTGGACCACGTCTTTTGGCCACGCCAAACGGGTTTTTGTTCAGTGGTCAAATAAGGGGGCACTTTTGATGAGTGCAACTATTTACAGGGACAGTTTTTGGCTGCTCACAGTACTCAGCCTACAAGTCTCTGTACTCTGACGGGTAACTACAGGCACACATTAATTTCAGTTTACACAATAAACAATAGGCAATACCCAACTGGGTAACTATTTATAATGTAGGCACTTTGTGCTTATTCCCTAAACCTGGCAGGGATTTGTCCTTGTGTGCTGCGTGTGGACCTTCATAGCACTGGGGTGTTACTAGTGTCTGTGCATGCACTCTCTGCTAACCTATCAGGTGTACATGCTGGTAGATTATAGAACTGCCTCAATCTCTCTCCCACATTGATGACGGTTTCATTGTGAACATTGCTCTTTGGAACCAAATGATGAATGCCACACAACACATTTAAAGAAGGTGAGAGGCACCTAAGTGTCACGTTAGACTCTCAAAACTGTTTACATCAGTGTGATCTGCGTGCTAGATGACCTGCAAGTGTACCTGACCACACTATCAAGTGCCAGTGAGCATTTATAATGGACGTGAGACCAGTGGGCCTCAGTGCTGTTCACTGATGAAAGTCTATTCACGCTGAGCTTATATGATTGCTGCCAACAATGTTGGAGACGTCAAGGAGAGCGCTCTGCATCAGCCAATACAGTCAAGTCAATACAGAACTGCTGAATACTTTGTGAATGTTACAGTGAGAAGCCCCTGCGGACACAGACAGCTTGGGGCCCCTGTGCAAGAAATATGTTTGGGCCTCCCTCCTTTTATGGCGACCCAGCTGACTAGGAACCGGAGCCGCCAGCTGACTTCGGTGTCCCCACGATCACGCATGACGTCATTGCCCCCAGTCATGGGCATGCCGAGGTCAGCAGCTGGCCGTAAATTGGAGTGCAGGGAGCGGGTGGATCCCCTGCACTGCATTATATTTCAGCTGAATGCGCGTCCGAGTATACACATATAGCTGAAATATTCGCTGGTGTCAGTGGGCCACCCTCCACCTCGATACAGCTGCACTGGTAATTTGTCTTCCCCCAGGAAACCTCCTTAAGTGATATTTACCTTTACGCATACTGTCTACAGCAGGGGTCCTCAAACTATGGCCCGAGGATTTTTATCCGGCCCGCCGGGCTGTGGGCGGAGGAGAGCGGCGTCAGCGCCCGCTCCCTCCCGCTTGCTCAGGGTCCAGGCAGCCGGATACTTACCTCTCCCCGTGCCTCTGCAGATCCGCTGTCTTCCTGCTGTGCGCTCCCTGTGACTTCTCAGGTCAGAGGGTGCGGTGACGTCTTTCCACCGCGCCCTCCCCTGAGCCGTCACAAGCAGCACAGAGCGGGAAGACGCCGGCGATGCTGGAGTCCAGACCCGAGCAGCAGCAGCAGGTGAGAAGTGAGGTGAGTATTTATTTATTTATTTTTTAAATGTATGGAGGCATGGGGCATAATATTAGGGGTGACATCCTGCATGGGGCATAATATGGGGGGTGACATCCTGCATGGGGCATTATATGGGGGGAGTGACATGCTGCATGGGGCATTATAAAGAGAGGGGAGTGATATCCTGCATGGTGCATTATAACGACAGGGGAGTGATATCCTGGTGGGGCATTATATGGGGGGGGTGACATCCTGAAATGGGCATTATATGGGGGGGTGACATGCTGCATGGGGCATTATATGGGGGGTGACATCCAGCATGGGGCATTATATGGGGAGTGACATCCTGAATGGGGCATTATAAAGACAGGGGAGTGATATCCTGCATGGGGCATTATATTGGGGGGTGACATCCTGCATGGGGCATTATATGGGGGGTGACATCCTGCATGGGGCATTATATGGGGGGGTGACATCCTGCATGGGGCATTATAAAGACAGGGGAGTGATATCTTGCATGGGACATTATATGGTGGGAGAAAGGGACATCCTGCATGGGGCATTATATGGAGGGTGACATCCTGCATGGGGCATTATAAGGGGGGAACAGCCTGCATGGGGCATTATAAGGGGGAAACAGCCTGCCTATTGAGGACCTATGCTGCCTATTGGGGACATTAACCTGCCCAATGAGGACCTATACTGCCTATTGGGGACATTTACCTGCCTATTGGGGACATTTACCTGCCTATTGGGGATCTTTGCTGCCTATTGGGGACATTTACCTGCCCATTGAGGACCTATGCTGCCTATTGGGGACATTTACCTGCCTATTGGGGACCTATGCTGCCTATTGGGGACATTTACCTGCCTATTGGGGACATATGCTGCCTATTGGGGACATTTACCTGCCCATTGAGGACCTATGCTGCCTATTGAGGACATTTACCTGACTATTGGGGACCTATGCTGCCTATTGGGGACATTTACCTGCCTATTGAGGACCTATGCTGCCTATTGGGGACCTTTACCTGCCTATTGAGGACCTATGCTGCCTATTGGGGACATTTGCCTGCCTATTGGGGACATTTACCTGCCTATTGGGGACCTATGCTGCCTATTAAAATACCGGTTGATTTAACTTTACTTGTTCTTCATTTTAAATATTGTATTTGTTCTTGTATTGTTTTTTACTTCATAATATGTGCAGTGTGCATAGGAATTTGTTCATAGTTTTTTAAAAAAAATTATATTCCAGCCCTCCAATGGTCTGAGGGACAGTGAACTGGCCCCGTGTTTAAAAAGTTTGAGGACTCCTGGTCTACAGATATATATACACATAGAGAACTACTGTACACTCAGATACTAACATATATACAGTATATTGTACTGTGGTTATCTTTGGGTGAATACACACATACTGTACATACACAGATAATCTCAGTACATCAGTGCACAGAGATATATATAAACACTACATAGGTACATACAGTACACATACTTACATATGATGTCCCTCTGGCAGGTGCATTTGACGCGCCCCCTGGGCCAGTGTTGTTTGGGGGATACCCGGAGCCGGATCAGATGGGGGTTGTAGTCTCCGAGTGGCGGTGACCCGGTCCGTGCCCAGGGTGTCAAGCTCAGTGTGTGGCAGTCCTTATAGATGTTACTAGATGTTCTTTTATGTCGACTACGCCACCCGTTGATTTGCGGTCAATACGGCCGCCGCTGCAGCAGGGTCCGCTGAGGCTGGTGGTGCTTGTGCAGCTCTGGTAGTATAACCCCCAACGGGAGGGGTATAGCCTCAGGGGGTCAGGTGTAGAGGATGGTGGTAGTGGTGGTGCAGTGTGGATGTTAAGAAGACTCCGAGCCGGGCTGTGCAGTTCAGGGTTTTTACTTACTGCTGTTCTTGTGGTCACTCTGGCCTTAAGTGACCGCCCGAGCCGTGCTGCGTCCACCAGGTCTTGGACTCGGCCAACCCCCAGGTGATTCTGGAGCGTGGTCCTGAGCTCCCTTTCTGACTTGTCCTTCTCTCTGGCCTTCCCCACCAGGGATCCACCTAAGTCCGGCTCCCTCGGGCCTCTTGTTGGTAAACCCTTGTCTCTGGGTTCCCTGACCCTATTCTTGGCTTGCCTTCCGGGTGGATTTAGTGGGTGGTCGTGGCAGATCCTGCCCACGACCTCCGGTCTCTGGCTAAGGTGTGCTGTAGCCTCCACCAGCTTGGGATCCGGTACCCTGTTGCCAACTCTTCACCCTCTGATCTAATTTTGGGTTCTTGGAGTTCCCTCTTCTCCCCCTTCTGGGTCCTTCTTTCTCCTCTCTCTCTGCTTCTCAGGCTCTCTCAGACTGACCAAACCTCTACAAAAGACTGACGTCTCACAGACTGACCCTGATCTAAGATGGTTCCCACCTTATATACTCCCTCTATGTGTGAGCTCAGGTGACCAGCACCCAATGAGCTCCTAGCTTTACCCAGGCTGCTCCCCCTATCTGCCCCTACACTACTGGGATGTTCCACCCCCCTCCCACTCCAGCCAGGAACAGACACTGTCGTACCTGCACATTTCTCTAGTGGGAGTACCATCGGTCTGTCCCTCGGAAATGGGATGTGTGTAGTGCATGCAGCTTACTGAGCTCAGTTCCACACTCCATCCTCACCCGGGAGTGCAATACCACACCTCTGGCTTGAGGTGTAATACCCCTGTAGCAGCCGAATCCTCAGGGTGCTACATTCCCCCCTGGTAAATCACAGCACGTCCTCGGGCTGTAAGATACAAAAACATCCAAAACATACAATTTTTTTTTTTCATAAACATCAACATATAAAACATCATATATATTATCAGCTATCAAACTTTTCATATAAAACTTTTCATAAATAACATTCTTGTTCCTCCGGCCACGGTGCAACTTGTGACCGGGTAAAGTGCGACAGTCTCTCTTGGAAGAAAACAGTTTCCTATAAAACCGGTAGGGGGCGCCTTAAGAAGCGCAACTATATACAAGGGAATATGGCCGCTCTCAGTCCTCGGCCAGGTATTAGGGAGGATTGACCGCTCTCAGTCCTCGGTCAGTGGGAATAGGGACACACGGGATTCAGTTCAATTGGCTGGTCCCAACGGGGACTATATTTTAACTAGAACAGTTCTTATACCCTGACGGGTAACTATGTACAGTCTCTCTCTACCGTACTTCAACGACGGCGTCCTCCTGCTCCTTCTTTAGATTCTTCAGACCCGTCCGGGTCCTCTTGCTCCTCCTCACACCGCAGCTCCTCCTCCGTCAGGCGATGCACATGGAGGGCGTAGGGTCCTTTGGCACACTTGTGCCGGGTGAAGCTGACCTCGTCCCCTACGTACAGGTCACGACCTCTGTGTCCCTCCGGCAGATGGCTTTCTACGTCTCTGCGGGTTACAAAGACGTCGCCGGGGGTCTGATGGTCTCTGATAAAGCCCCATCCGTGCTGCATATTGAATTTTATCACAGTCCCGGTGGCACGGGGACCATGAGCTGCACGGGGTTTCCTCCTGGTCCGGCTCTTCTGCTCCGCGCTCCTTATCTGCATTTGCTGTTCCCGGACCCGCCTCTCTCTCCGCTCCCTCTCGAAGACCTCGAGCTGCTGCCGGCAGCACTCTGCACGCTCCGCTGCGGCCGCCCGAGTCTCCTGAGTGAACCCCATGAGGTCTTCTCCGGTGGAGTCCCACTCGAACTGGATCTCCTCCAGTGGGGGCGAGGTCCTCCTTACGGGCTTCGGAGCCGGAATCAGGGGCTCGCACATGGGCCTTGCTCTCTGGAGTTCCAGCTGAATATACTCCTGGGGCCATACAAAGGGCTGCCCATCCGGGCACGTATGCTGGGCAAATAGATTTTCACCCAGGTGCGGCACTCTAGATGTTGAGGGCGCGTTGATGGTAGCGGCGCCCGGGTCGACCAGGCCTTGCGACCAGGCTTGGGGCACCCTAAAGGCAAAGGGCACCGTAAGAACGGCGGCGCCCTGGGTTACTCGGCCCTGCGACCAGGCCGGTGGCTCCGCGGAGGTAGGGGGCGCTGTTGGTATTGCGGCGCCCGGAGGTACTAGGCCTTGCGACCAGGCCGATGGTATTTCCTGCTTTCCCGCGCTCAGGGTCGAGGCGTGTGACGTCACAGGGGTCGCGGCCGCGGCTTCTGCTTGAGGCCTAGTCTGGCACGGTGACGATGCAGCGACGGGCACGGCAGGGGGAATTTCGGGCTCTGCGACGGGGAGCTGGGGCAGGTACACGGTTTCTCGGCTCGGGGTAGAGACGTCCCCTTTACCTGCCTCCGTCCGTTCAGCTCCCTTCTCGGCGCCGTCTCCTGCCTTCATACCTCCTGCGCCATCCTCAGAGGCGGTCTGTCTCCTCGTCTCGGGCGGCGTGCTCCGCTGACGGGTTCCGGTCTGCTGGGCCATCTCTCGGCTCCACTCCGCCAACGTCTCAGGCTGCACCCGGGCCATCCTCCGTGCGAGGCCCTCCAGCGCGGTCTGTGCACACTCCCGGTCTCGGGGGAGCTGTGCCAGGATCTCCACTAAGCCTAGTGGGGTTGTTGCTTGCAGCAGGCTCCTGACCACTGGGTCGGTGCTGCCTGTCTCTCCCTCCATCTCCGGGTACGCTCTCTCTGGACTCTCCTCCAGACGTCTTGTCTCCGGGTGCGCTCTCTCCAGACTCCTCCAGGCTGCACCCATCTTCGTTCTCTTGTTCTGTCTCCGCCCACATTGAGGGTGGTCCCGGGGCAACTTCAGTTCCAGGGGCAGTTCTCTCACGCTGATGGACACTTCCAGCATCACAGTCTCTGTTGGTGGGCGCGGTTTCCGCTTTTGGCGCCATTCTTTGACCTGGCCCACGATGGGAGGTGGCCTTTTGCCACCCTCTGGCACGCCCATAATGGCGTCCGCTCCCCCAAGGCGGGAAATCCTTGGAAATGGCGGGAATCGTCTCCCAGTGGCGGGAAACACCATGGATGGCGGGAAAAAGCTGCAAATGGCGAACAACCGGCGGGAAACGACCTGTGATGGGGTCCGTTGGCGGGGACCCTCCGGAACCGGCGGGAGACTTCTTTTTGAGGTAACGGTGAACTTTTCTTCAGGCACGCAGTACCCGGTTGTTGCGGGCACGTTATCCTGCCGACTACGCCAAAGTTGACGTGCACCCTGGGCCAGTGTTGTTTGGAGGATACCCGGAGCCGGATCAGATGGGGGTTGTAGTCTCCGAGTGGCAGTGACCCGGTCCGTGCCCAGGGTGTCAAGCTCAGTGTGTGGCAGTCCTTATAGATGTTACTAGATGTTCTTTTATGTCGACTACGCCACCCGTTGATTTGCGGTCAATACGGCCGCCGCTGCAGCAGGGTCCGCTGAGGCTGGTGGTGCTTGTGCAGCTCTGGTAGTATAACCCCCAACGGGAGGGGTATAGCCTCAGGGGGTCAGGTGTAGAGGATGGTGGTAGTGGTGGTGCAGTGTGGATGTTAAGAAGACTCCGAGCCGGGCTGTGCAGTTCAGGGTTTTTACTTACTGCTGTTCTTGTGGTCACTCTGGCCTTAAGTGACCGCCCGAGCCATGCTGCGTCCACCAGGTCTTGGACTCGGCCAACCCCCAGGTGATTCTGGAGCGTGGTCCTGAGCTCCCTTTCTGACTTGTCCTTCTCTCTGGCCTTCCCCACCAGGGATCCACCTAAGTCCGGCTCCCTCGGGCCTCTTGTTGGTAAACCCTTGTCTCTGGGTTCCCTGACCCTATTCTTGGCTTGCCTTCCGGGTGGATTTAGTGGGTGGTCGTGGCAGATCCTGCCCACGACCTCCGGTCTCTGGCTAAGGTGTGCTGTAGCCTCCACCAGCTTGGGATCCGGTACCCTGTTGCCAACTCTTCACCCTCTGATCTAATTTTGGGTTCTTGGAGTTCCCTCTTCTCCCCCTTCTGGGTCCTTCTTTCGCCTCTCTCTCTGCTTCTCAGGCTCTCTCAGACTGACCAAACCTCTACAAAAGACTGACGTCTCACAGACTGACCCTGATCTAAGATGGTTCCCACCTTATATACTCCCTCTATGTGTGAGCTCAGGTGACCAGCACCCAATGAGCTCCTAGCTTTACCCAGGCTGCTCCCCCTATCTGCCCCTACACTACTGGGATGTTCCACCCCCCTCCCACTCCAGCCAGGAACAGACACTGTCGTACCTGCACATTTCTCTAGTGGGAGTACCATCGGTCTGTCCCTCGGAAATGGGATGTGTGTAGTGCATGCAGCTTACTGAGCTCAGTTCCACACTCCATCCTCACCCGGGAGTGCAATACCACACCTCTGGCTTGAGGTGTAATACCCCTGTAGCAGCCGAATCCTCAGGGTGCTACATTCCCCCCTGGTAAATCACAGCACGTCCTCGGGCTGTAAGATACAAAAACATCCAAAACATACAATTTTTTTTTTTCATAAACATCAACATATAAAACATCATATATATTATCAGCTATCAAACTTTTCATATAAAACTTTTCATAAATAACATTCTTGTTCCTCCGGCCACGGTGCAACTTGTGACCGGGTAAAGTGCGACAGTCTCTCTTGGAAGAAAACAGTTTCCTATAAAACCGGTAGGGGGCGCCTTAAGAAGCGCAACTATATACAAGGGAATATGGCCGCTCTCAGTCCTCGGCCAGGTATTAGGGAGGATTGACCGCTCTCAGTCCTCGGTCAGTGGGAATAGGGACACACGGGATTCAGTTCAATTGGCTGGTCCCAACGGGGACTATATTTTAACTAGAACAGTTCTTATACCCTGACGGGTAACTATGTACAGTCTCTCTCTACCGTACTTCAACGACGGCGTCCTCCTGCTCCTTCTTTAGATTCTTCAGACCCGTCCGGGTCCTCTTGCTCCTCCTCACACCGCAGCTCCTCCTCCGTCAGGCGATGCACATGGAGGGCGTAGGGTCCTTTGGCACACTTGTGCCGGGTGAAGCTGACCTCGTCCCCTACGTACAGGTCACGACCTCTGTGTCCCTCCGGCAGATGGCTTTCTACCTCTCTGCGGGTTACAAAGACGTCGCCGGGGGTCTGATGGTCTCTGATAAAGCCCCATCCGTGCTGCATATTGAATTTTATCACAGTCCCGGTGGCACGGGGACCATGAGCTGCACGGGGTTTCCTCCTGGTCCGGCTCTTCTGCTCTGCGCTCCTTATCTGCATTTGCTGTTCCCGGACCCGCCTCTCTCTCCGCTCCCTCTCGAAGACCTCGAGCTGCTGCCGGCAGCACTCTGCACGCTCCGCTGCGGCCGCCCGAGTCTCCTGAGTGAACCCCATGAGGTCTTCTCCGGTGGAGTCCCACTCGAACTGGATCTCCTCCAGTGGGGGCGAGGTCCTCCTTACGGGCTTCGGAGCCGGAATCAGGGGCTCGCACATGGGCCTTGCTCTCTGGAGTTCCAGCTGAATATACTCCTGGGGCCATACAAAGGGCTGCCCATCCGGGCACGTATGCTGGGCAAATAGATTTTCACCCAGGTGCGGCACTCTAGATGTTGAGGGCGCGTTGATGGTAGCGGCGCCCGGGTCGACCAGGCCTTGCGACCAGGCTTGGGGCACCCTAAAGGCAAAGGGCACCGTAAGAACGGCGGCGCCCTGGGTTACTCGGCCCTGCGACCAGGCCGGTGGCTCCGCGGAGGTAGGGGGCGCTGTTGGTATTGCGGCGCCCGGAGGTACTAGGCCTTGCGACCAGGCCGATGGTATTTCCTGCTTTCCCGCGCTCAGGGTCGAGGCGTGTGACGTCACAGGGGTCGCGGCCGCGGCTTCTGCTTGAGGCCTAGTCTGGCACGGTGACGATGCAGCGACGGGCACGGCAGGGGGAATTTCGGGCTCTGCGACGGGGAGCTGGGGCAGGTACACGGTTTCTCGGCTCGGGGTAGAGACGTCCCCTTTACCTGCCTCCGTCCGTTCAGCTCCCTTCTCGGCGCCGTCTCCTGCCTTCATACCTCCTGCGCCATCCTCAGAGGCGGTCTGTCTCCTCGTCTCGGGCGGCGTGCTCCGCTGACGGGTTCCGGTCTGCTGGGCCATCTCTCGGCTCCACTCCGCCAACGTCTCAGGCTGCACCCGGGCCATCCTCCGTGCGAGGCCCTCCAGTGCGGTCTGTGCACACTCCCGGTCTCGGGGGAGCTGTGCCAGGATCTCCACTAAGCCTAGTGGGGTTGTTGCTTGCAGCAGGCTCCTGACCACTGGGTCGGTGCTGCCTGTCTCTCCCTCCATCTCCGGGTACGCTCTCTCTGGACTCTCCTCCAGACGTCTTGTCTCCGGGTGCGCTCTCTCCAGACTCCTCCAGGCTGCACCCATCTTCGTTCTCTTGTTCTGTCTCCGCCCACATTGAGGGTGGTCCCGGGGCAACTTCAGTTCCAGGGGCAGTTCTCTCACGCTGATGGACACTTCCAGCATCACAGTCTCTGTTGGTGGGCGCGGTTTCCGCTTTTGGCGCCATTCTTTGACCTGGCCCACGATGGGAGGTGGCCTTTTGCCACCCTCTGGCACGCCCATAATGGCGTCCGCTCCCCCAAGGCGGGAAATCCTTGGAAATGGCGGGAATCGTCTCCCAGTGGCGGGAAACACCATGGATGGCGGGAAAAAGCTGCAAATGGCGAACAACCGGCGGGAAACGACCTGTGATGGGGTCCGTTGGCGGGGACCCTCCGGAACCGGCGGGAGACTTCTTTTTGAGGTAACGGTGAACTTTTCTTCAGGCACGCAGTACCCGGTTGTTGCGGGCACGTTATCCTGCCGACTACGCCAAAGTTGACGTGCCCCCTGGGCCAGTGTTGTTTGGGGGATACCCGGAGCCGGATCAGATGGGGGTTGTAGTCTCCGAGTGGCAGTGACCCGGTCCGTGCCCAGGGTGTCAAGCTCAGTGTGTGGCAGTCCTTATAGATGTTACTAGATGTTCTTTTATGTCGACTACGCCACCCGTTGATTTGCGGTCAATACGGCCGCCGCTGCAGCAGGGTCCGCTGAGGCTGGTGGTGCTTGTGCAGCTCTGGTAGTATAACCCCCAACGGGAGGGGTATAGCCTCAGGGGGTCAGGTGTAGAGGATGGTGGTAGTGGTGGTGCAGTGTGGATGTTAAGAAGACTCCGAGCCGGGCTGTGCAGTTCAGGGTTTTTACTTACTGCTGTTCTTGTGGTCACTCTGGCCTTAAGTGACCGCCCGAGCCGTGCTGCGTCCACCAGGTCTTGGACTCGGCCAACCCCCAGGTGATTCTGGAGCGTGGTCCTGAGCTCCCTTTCTGACTTGTCCTTCTCTCTGGCCTTCCCCACCAGGGATCCACCTAAGTCCGGCTCCCTCGGGCCTCTTGTTGGTAAACCCTTGTCTCTGGGTTCCCTGACCCTATTCTTGGCTTGCCTTCCGGGTGGATTTAGTGGGTGGTCGTGGCAGATCCTGCCCACGACCTCCGGTCTCTGGCTAAGGTGTGCTGTAGCCTCCACCAGCTTGGGATCCGGTACCCTGTTGCCAACTCTTCACCCTCTGATCTAATTTTGGGTTCTTGGAGTTCCCTCTTCTCCCCCTTCTGGGTCCTTCTTTCTCCTCTCTCTCTGCTTCTCAGGCTCTCTCAGACTGACCAAACCTCTACAAAAGACTGACGTCTCACAGACTGACCCTGATCTAAGATGGTTCCCACCTTATATACTCCCTCTATGTGTGAGCTCAGGTGACCAGCACCCAATGAGCTCCTAGCTTTACCCAGGCTGCTCCCCCTATCTGCCCCTACACTACTGGGATGTTCCACCCCCCTCCCACTCCAGCCAGGAACAGACACTGTCGTACCTGCACATTTCTCTAGTGGGAGTACCATCGGTCTGTCCCTCGGAAATGGGATGTGTGTAGTGCATGCAGCTTACTGAGCTCAGTTCCACACTCCATCCTCACCCGGGAGTGCAATACCACACCTCTGGCTTGAGGTGTAATACCCCTGTAGCAGCCGAATCCTCAGGGTGCTACATTCCCCCCTGGTAAATCACAGCACGTCCTCGGGCTGTAAGATACAAAAACATCCAAAACATACAATTTTTTTTTTCATAAACATCAACATATAAAACATCATATATATTATCAGCTATCAAACTTTTCATATAAAACTTTTCATAAATAACATTCTTGTTCCTCCGGCCACGGTGCAACTTGTGACCGGGTAAAGTGCGACAGTCTCTCTTGGAAGAAAACAGTTTCCTATAAAACCGGTAGGGGGCGCCTTAAGAAGCGCAACTATATACAAGGGAATATGGCCGCTCTCAGTCCTCGGCCAGGTATTAGGGAGGATTGACCGCTCTCAGTCCTCGGTCAGTGGGAATAGGGACACACGGGATTCAGTTCAATTGGCTGGTCCCAACGGGGACTATATTTTAACTAGAACAGTTCTTATACCCTGACGGGTAACTATGTACAGTCTCTCTCTACCGTACTTCAACGACGGCGTCCTCCTGCTCCTTCTTTAGATTCTTCAGACCCGTCCGGGTCCTCTTGCTCCTCCTCACACCGCAGCTCCTCCTCCTTCAGGCGATGCACATGGAGGGCGTAGGGTCCTTTGGCACACTTGTGCCGGGTGAAGCTGACCTCGTCCCCTACGTACAGGTCACGACCTCTGTGTCCCTCCGGCAGATGGCTTTCTACGTCTCTGCGGGTTACAAAGACGTCGCCGGGGGTCTGATGGTCTCTGATAAAGCCCCATCCGTGCTGCATATTGAATTTTATCACAGTCCCGGTGGCACGGGGACCATGAGCTGCACGGGGTTTCCTCCTGGTCCGGCTCTTCTGCTCCGCGCTCCTTATCTGCATTTGCTGTTCCCGGACCCGCCTCTCTCTCCGCTCCCTCTCGAAGACCTCGAGCTGCTGCCGGCAGCACTCTGCACGCTCCGCTGCGGCCGCCCGAGTCTCCTGAGTGAACCCCATGAGGTCTTCTCCGGTGGAGTCCCACTCGAACTGGATCTCCTCCAGTGGGGGCGAGGTCCTCCTTACGGGCTTCGGAGCCGGAATCAGGGGCTCGCACATGGGCCTTGCTCTCTGGAGTTCCAGCTGAATATACTCCTGGGGCCATACAAAGGGCTGCCCATCCGGGCACGTATGCTGGGCAAATAGATTTTCACCCAGGTGCGGCACTCTAGATGTTGAGGGCGCGTTGATGGTAGCGGCGCCCGGGTCGACCAGGCCTTGCGACCAGGCTTGGGGCACCCTAAAGGCAAAGGGCACCGTAAGAACGGCGGCGCCCTGGGTTACTCGGCCCTGCGACCAGGCCGGTGGCTCCGCGGAGGTAGGGGGCGCTGTTGGTATTGCGGCGCCCGGAGGTACTAGGCCTTGCGACCAGGCCGATGGTATTTCCTGCTTTCCCGCGCTCAGGGTCGAGGCGTGTGACGTCACAGGGGTCGCGGCCGCGGCTTCTGCTTGAGGCCTAGTCTGGCACGGTGACGATGCAGCGACGGGCACGGCAGGGGGAATTTCGGGCTCTGCGACGGGGAGCTGGGGCAGGTACACGGTTTCTCGGCTCGGGGTAGAGACGTCCCCTTTACCTGCCTCCGTCCGTTCAGCTCCCTTCTCGGCGCCGTCTCCTGCCTTCATACCTCCTGCGCCATCCTCAGAGGCGGTCTGTCTCCTCGTCTCGGGCGGCGTGCTCCGCTGACGGGTTCCGGTCTGCTGGGCCATCTCTCGGCTCCACTCCGCCAACGTCTCAGGCTGCACCCGGGCCATCCTCCGTGCGAGGCCCTCCAGCGCGGTCTGTGCACACTCCCGGTCTCGGGGGAGCTGTGCCAGGATCTCCACTAAGCCTAGTGGGGTTGTTGCTTGCAGCAGGCTCCTGACCACTGGGTCGGTGCTGCCTGTCTCTCCCTCCATCTCCGGGTACGCTCTCTCTGGACTCTCCTCCAGACGTCTTGTCTCCGGGTGCGCTCTCTCCAGACTCCTCCAGGCTGCACCCATCTTCGTTCTCTTGTTCTGTCTCCGCCCACATTGAGGGTGGTCCCGGGGCAACTTCAGTTCCAGGGGCAGTTCTCTCACGCTGATGGACACTTCCAGCATCACAGTCTCTGTTGGTGGGCGCGGTTTCCGCTTTTGGCGCCATTCTTCGACCTGGCCCACGATGGGAGGTGGCCTTTTGCCACCCTCTGGCACGCCCATAATGGCGTCCGCTCCCCCAAGGCGGGAAATCCTTGGAAATGGCGGGAATCGTCTCCCAGTGGCGGGAAACACCATGGATGGCGGGAAAAAGCTGCAAATGGCGGACAACCGGCGGGAAACGACCTGTGATGGGGTCCGTTGGCGGGGACCCTCCGGAACCGGCGGGAGACTTCTTTTTGAGGTAACGGTGAACTTTTCTTCAGGCACGCAGTACCCGGTTGTTGCGGGCACGTTATCCTGCCGACTACGCCAAAGTTGACGTGCCCCCTGGGCCAGTGTTGTTTGGGGGATACCCGGAGCCGGATCAGATGGGGGTTGTAGTCTCCGAGTGGCAGTGACCCGGTCCGTGCCCAGGGTGTCAAGCTCAGTGTGTGGCAGTCCTTATAGATGTTACTAGATGTTCTTTTATGTCGACTACGCCACCCGTTGATTTGCGGTCAATACGGCCGCCGCTGCAGCAGGGTCCGCTGAGGCTGGTGGTGCTTGTGCAGCTCTGGTAGTATAACCCCCAACGGGAGGGGTATAGCCTCAGGGGGTCAGGTGTAGAGGATGGTGGTAGTGGTGGTGCAGTGTGGATGTTAAGAAGACTCCGAACCGGGCTGTGCAGTTCAGGGTTTTTACTTACTGCTGTTCTTGTGGTCACTCTGGCCTTAAGTGACCGCCCGAGCCGTGCTGCGTCCACCAGGTCTTGGACTCGGCCAACCCCCAGGTGATTCTGGAGCGTGGTCCTGAGCTCCCTTTCTGACTTGTCCTTCTCTCTGGCCTTCCCCACCAGGGATCCACCTAAGTCCGGCTCCCTCGGGCCTCTTGTTGGTAAACCCTTGTCTCTGGGTTCCCTGACCCTATTCTTGGCTTGCCTTCCGGGTGGATTTAGTGGGTGGTCGTGGCAGATCCTGCCCACGACCTCCGGTCTCTGGCTAAGGTGTGCTGTAGCCTCCACCAGCTTGGGATCCGGTACCCTGTTGCCAACTCTTCACCCTCTGATCTAATTTTGGGTTCTTGGAGTTCCCTCTTCTCCCCCTTCTGGGTCCTTCTTTCTCCTCTCTCTCTGCTTCTCAGGCTCTCTCAGACTGACCAAACCTCTACAAAAGACTGACGTCTCACAGACTGACCCTGATCTAAGATGGTTCCCACCTTATATACTCCCTCTATGTGTGAGCTCAGGTGACCAGCACCCAATGAGCTCCTAGCTTTACCCAGGCTGCTCCCCCTATCTGCCCCTACACTACTGGGATGTTCCACCCCCCTCCCACTCCAGCCAGGAACAGACACTGTCGTACCTGCACATTTCTCTAGTGGGAGTACCATCGGTCTGTCCCTCGGAAATGGGATGTGTGTAGTGCATGCAGCTTACTGAGCTCAGTTCCACACTCCATCCTCACCCGGGAGTGGAATACCACACCTCTGGCTTGAGGTGTAATACCCCTGTAGCAGCCGAATCCTCAGGGTGCTACACATTCTCCCATCTTCGGCAGCTCCTTCCCGTTGGTCTTCTGTACTCCATCAGGACTACTGGCCAGATCTCCAGCTGTCAGCCAGTCCTGTCTTCTCAATACATCCATGCAGTTAGTAAATCTGACACTAGCCTCCTGAGAAGTTCTGAGCTGCCTGACCCATAGTACCATCGGCCATCACATCAACCTCCTCTCCCTTCTGCAGCCATTTACCACCCCCTGTACTAAGTGGGATTTATTGGGGAACTGAGCCACTCAGGCAGCATTCACACTGTAGCTACTGCTTGTGAATGGGCCAGTGCAGCAGTTTTCCAATAAAGCCCCCTCAGGAGGGCAGGGGAGATTAATGTAATAGCTCATGAGAACATTGATCAGGCAGATCAGTTATAAGAACTGCTCAGAAGGAAGGAGAGTTATCAGGTGTACTGACTGCTTGGAGGCTGTTCAGAGCTGCAGTCAGAGGCAGTGAAGAAGCAGGAGACAGGATTGGCTGAGAACAGCAGCCATACTTACCAGGCCTGCTTCCTCCTGCCTGTGCCTGAATGCTAATAGGCCGGGCGAGTCCATGGGTGTCCAGGAATCTCGAGCTCCTGCAGCATAGAACCAGCAGCACCAACTAAGAGGAGAGAAAAGGGCCCATTCTGACATATTTTGCGGAGTGCAGGCCCCTGTGTGACCGGAAATGAATCAGGTACGGGCCTCTTACTCTCCTCTTAGTGGAGATGTTGCCGCTGGCTCTATGTGAGAACCAGACATTGCAGCAGCTGATCGGGCCCCCTCTCCTTTGGGGCCCCTGTACGCTTCTACTTAAATGCCCTAATTTCATGATAAAATATCACTGTAGCGTGAACTTTTTACATTTTACATAAATTTTGCCCGAAAATCAAATATCCCTAACTTTTTGTGAGTAATGTATATTTAACACTGTGTATCTATAATTACTCCATCACAAGTACTGATCTACTGGATTTATCCTGACTTGATTAACTGTTAATGTCTTAAATCTTCTTGAGGATAATAGGTCAACGACATGCTCTGTTGATTGGTTTATAAGTATTGACTGGTTCTAGTTGGTGGTGGTCTGAGTTGGATAGGCCCTACTAGGGGACACCAGGGCCAGCGATCGTTGAGCGGGGGCGCTAATTGCAAACTTAGAGTGGACGAAACGCATTGTGACCTAATATGCACTGTTACTGTACTGGAGGAACGTTATACTCCAATGCACTTTAATACTGGGTTATATTTAAAGGCAAAATACCACTAGAGGATATTAAGACCTGGTAAACCTGGACACAAATCTTATTGGGGCATATAAGGACGCCCTTTATCTCTGCCTGGGTTTATAGTTGTGATATTGTAATCCAGCAAGTAGTTAGAGGAGTTATACAGAGGCAGGCAGATTCCTTATTTCAGTAGATATCTTATTGGGAGACCTTTCTATAATGCAGTAATGCTGGTGCTGTACAGAGGATGGAGGATTCATATATCCAGGCAGATCAGGGAGAGAGAAATAGACACAATATATTCATCCTCCCTCAGGCTGGGTGCCCACGTAGCGTTTTTCAAGCGTTTATGCTGTGGATTTTCCATGGTCCCCAAGGGGATTCCGCATGTTCTATGCACATGCTGCGGATTTTTCCGCAGCGTTTATGCTGCATACAAAAATCCGCAGCATGTCATTTAATTTTGCGGAAGCGCAGCGGAATGGCCGCCATTGACTTGCATTGAGACGCATAGAATGCGCGTCTGTACATTTGACAAGCGGACTCTATATGCGTTTCAATGTGCGGATGGTACCCAAGTCTGGAGGAGAGGAGACTCTCATCCAGACCTGGGTACCATTGTACCTGTAAAAAAAAGAATAAAATAATAAATAAAGTTTATACTCACCTTTCCGAAGGCTTCTCTGCATGCCGGCATCACTGAAGGACCTTCGGTGACGTCACAGTCATGTGACCGCAGGCCCTTCACCGCTCTGTCTCGCGATATGCCGGCAGCCGGAAACCAGACAGGAACGAGCGCTGCAGCCACGCCGGGGCATCGGGGGTGAGTATAGCTTTATTTTATTTTATTTTTACGGTTCACACTGTTTATATCCATGCTGTTTGCATGGATTTATACAGTGTGGCCTAGTTGTCAAGCACTTTCCAAGTGATGCTATCGCCTGGAAAGCGCTTGTCAATCTGCATGCGGAAACGCATGTGAATCCGCATGTGGATCCGCATGTATTCTGCAGGAAAAACACATGCACAATCTGCATGCGTTTTTTCTGCCAGGGAGATGCAGAAATGCTGCAGAAATTTTCTGCTTCATTTCTGCATCGTGGGCACATAGCCTTAGACAACCTGGGCTTGATAGTTGCAACTTTGTCTCCACCCATGGGAGATTTACACTGACACCATGAATCCTCACAGAGGCTGTGTGCCCACGATGCGATTTTAAGCGTTTCCGCAGCAGCAAAAACGCCGCAGAAACGCTTAAAAAACGCATGGTAGAAGGCCTGCCATGTCCCCCAATGATAATCCGCATGTGCTGTGCACATGCTGCGGAAATTTCCGCTGCGGATTATCATTGCGGAAAAAAACGCAGCACTACCAATTATTTTGTGGAAGCGCTGTGTTTTCGTCGCCATTGACTTGCATTGGAACGCATGGATTACGCATCGCTGTATATGTAGATGCGCATTCCATGTGTTCCAATGTGCGGATGACACCCAGGTCTAGAGGAGAGGAGACTCCTCCGGACCCGGGTACCATAGAACCTGTGAAAAACAGAATAAAATAAAAAATAAATGTTATATATACCTTCTGACGGCCCACGCTCTCCTTGTCTTCGCTTGCCGGTAGCTCGCGATGGACTGGAGGACCTGCGCTGACGTCATAGTCATGTGACGGGTCATGCGATGCTGACGTGGGCAGGTCCTTCAATCTGCCACGTTCTGCCGGGAAGGGAGAACGAAGGGAAGCAAGACACCGGGGGCCACCGGAAGGTAAGTATATATTTGTTTTTTTATTTTTAAACATTCTTTACGGTCACACTATATAAATCCATGCTGTTTGCATAGATTTATATAGTGTGACCAAGTTGACAAGCACTTTCCAAATGATGCTAAAATCGCTTGTTAACCTGCATGCGAAAATGCAAGTGAAGAACGCTTCACATCCGCATATCCCTGGCAGGAAAACGCATGTACAACACTCATGTACAATCCGCATGTACAATCCACATGTACAATCTGCATGTACAATCTGCATGTACAATCCGCATGTACAATCCGCATGTACAATCCGCATGTACAATCCACATGTACAATCCGCATGCATTTTTTCTGCCAGGGGAGATGCAGAAACGCTCAGAAAAAAATCCGGAGCATTTCTGCATCGTGGGCACATAGCCTTACAGTGTAATTGTGAGCTGTAATATTCTGCTCATAGATAAGGATGGGACTGATATAATAATATACAGAGCGGCACAATAAGTGGTATATACAGCCAGCAGTAATATCACTAGCCGTGTATAATATCCACACTGCACCTATGATGTAGTATTGGTATCATTGCCATATATTATTATCCAGCAGACAGTATGGCACTATGGGTGATTAATAGCTGGATAGACTTTCACATAGCACGGTGGAATTGAATAAAAACTATTTTAATATTGTAAAAAAAAGTTATATTTTATCTTAATAGTTCACCTAATTCAGTGATATATTTTAATATTTCTGAGTTTAATAAGTCTTCTTTCGGTGATAACTATTTCTTGGACACTTACACAAAGCATTAATATTTTCTAGACGGTAATTCTACTATCTAGATAGCAGAAAGGAGGCATTATTACTATGTAAGGGGCACAGTGGTGGGCATAAGTATGTGGGGCAGTAACAGGAGCACTGCTATCATACCACACAGCAGGTGCAGTATAGTAACACATACGCATCAGCGGCTCAGCATTGTGGTATCAGCAGGGTGAGGAGATTGTGCAGGTCATTAATAGATGGGGACGGTGCTGGAAATTTGAGAAGTCAAATAGTTCTTTGTAGACAAGTCATGTCTGGAAGAAGCTGTCATATCGGTCTGGGCCAGATGGAAAAGATGGGAACAGTGAATCTATATATACTTATATACCCTATACACAATCTATAACTGTAGTGTAATCTTTTAATGTATTCCGCAGGCCTGTGATCTACCACTATATGGTCACCATGTGGCAGTAATATTGCTTTGGTTTTTGTAGAGATTTATTTTCAGTAACAGCCGGTCATCTGCTGAGATTCCCCTATACACACAGTTAGGGTGTGCAACCGTAGTTGCAACAAGGTTACCTAGTTAGGACCCATTCAGATGTGTCACCTCCCCTATGCTGAACCCTTGGCTTCACCTCTGGTGGGGTGTGACTGCTGGGACCCCCATAATCTACAGCACAGAATCCAGCTTGTTCTTGTGCATAGAACTGAAATAGAGATCCACTAAGGAAAAAGCATCTGAGTCCTTCTTCTGAGTTCTTCTTCTGGTGGATTCCGCATGGATCCCTAATAAAAAGCACTCAATAAATATTTAAATGATCGCATGTGTTCAATGTAAAAACAATTTGCTGTGTATACTGTATGTTTGAGTCTTTTTCAACATTTTCTTTCCACTTTCGGTTTTAAAATTTATGAAATGGATAATGGAAGTGACTTGTTCATTCTGCTGGTGGCTTCTGTTTAGAAGACCCTCACTACTTTATACATAGTTAACAAAAAAAGATGCCAACTGCAAAAATTACAAATAAAGATTACTGAGGAAAAACACCGTCTACATTTTCCTGAAACATCTTCCTATAGAAAAAACTTAGTGGGCATGCTTGTGTCTATAAAGTAATATGTGCACGCACCCTTAGGAATAACAGAACCTCTGGTCATCTCCTCCACTCTTGGCCGGGGGTTAATAGGATTACTGGGAGATATAGAACCAATCTTCACCTGTTTGGTGTCCAACCCATCAGACATTTATGACAAGTATGATATTGATATGCCACTAATGGCACTATTATTCAATTAGATTCAAAAGGACATTATTCAATTTTATATTTTGATTTATAGATATTTTTTAATTAAGCATTGATGGAAAGGATGAAGAGATGTTCATGGAGAGGCCTTCAGCTTTTGAAGATGTTTCTTGAAGGCCACAGGTAGATGTACAAGTCCTTCCATACAGGTACAGCATTGATGGAGGATGTGCTGCACATTCTTCAGGGCGCTAGATCTGGGGGTTTTCTGTCCTTGAGATGTCTATGGTGCCCTGTTGACAGCATGCAAAAATGTAGCTTTCTCTGACAGCGCGAGCAGCACTGGACAATCCACGCCGGCAGGATGATATCATCCGGCGGAAGAGAGAACCTATGAGAAAAGATGTAAAACTGATGTAAGTAATGGAAGTCCATATTACAGGATACTACTGTGGTGTCACTGTGGGAGGACGGGAGGGGAATCTTCTCCATACAGAGGTACGGGATCAGTGTCAGCCATCATACATGTGACAATCCCACCACTGACAGATAACATCTGCTCCACATGAATCCTTCTCGCTGACATCATACAACATGGAGCTTATTGTCACACTTACCTCGCCTACGTTCCCCCTCTTCTACTTTCTCAGTTTTGTCTTGTTTTCTCAGATTCAGAAAACATTTTCTTCTCTTCTGAACAGGAGATTCTAATGAAAAAGTCAGAAACAGATGTTGATTATAAGCTGCTAAAAGATTAGCTTTGTGTCTATATAGAGTTATGTAAACTGACTAATATGCACATTACACTTTTGCATTATAGTCTATAATAAGATTTCCTATAAATCTGTACATACCTGACGCTGAGGACGAGGATGAGGATGACTCGCTGGTTTTAGCAGGAAAACACTGATTGTCATCATTAGTTTTGGAAGAAGAAATCTCTCTCTGCCTGATTAGAAGAAGAAAGACAAGTCAATTACAAGGAAAAACAATAGAAAAATGGAAGAGCAGCTGTCTGTAAGGCCAATTAGGACACCATGAAGGGGACACCCTGCTCAGGACCCCATTCTACCAGCAAGAATGGAGTCTAACTAGTAATATTGGCCAAAGTGAACTGGAAATGAATAGTGGGTCACATTGATCAGTTGTTACTGCAGTGTTATCACAATCCAGATCCACAGAGATCAGCAATCATGGGGTGGTGGATGCTGGATTTAGATTTATGTTACTTGTGTCTTTTATTTGGATCTGACATATATCAGAACTGAATCTCATAATAATGATAATAATAATCTACTTACATGTCTGAGCGTTTTTTGCTGTTCTCTGGGGAACACTCTGAAGATGACATAGGCTTCTCTTCATTGTTCATTATCCCGGTATTGGTGGGATATAGCTAAAATGAACGGAGAAATATAAAATAGATTTATTTTTAAACTTTTTTCTAATTATAGGTTTTAGGCCATATGCACACATTGAGTATTGGTGAGTTTTTTATCTCAGTATATGTAAGCCAAAACCAGGAGTGGGTGAAAAATACAGAAGTGGTGACGTGTTTCTAATAAACTTTTCCTCTCCCTGTCCCACTTAATATTTTGGCTTACAAATACTGAGGTAAAAAACTCATCAAACACTCATTGTGTGCACATGGCCTTATACATTTTATTCGTGACATACTTACTTTAGAAAATCTTTCAGAAGATGATACAAAATTCTGGACTTCTGTCCAGTCATTGTCCCCACTTGTGTCGCCCTCATCTGAATCAGTATGTTTGTATGTTCTAGAGCGAGCTGCAAAATACAATTATTATCAGAGATAATTAGTATAAGACCAGTCACGAGGTTAGGACTAATTGTCACATAAAATGAATGACAAGACACACAGCAGTTTCCTGTAGATGATGTCTCATTTTACTTACTGGTAAAGTAGCGAGTGTCCTCATCTGACTTTAGATCAGGAACAAACAGGGGCTTCTGACTTAGAATGTTGTCAAAGTCTAAGTAACGCAGAAATTGATGAAATTTGACCTCATTTGCTCCTTCTGGAAATGGAAGACAAGAAAGAATGTGATACAGTAATTGTCAGAGAAATTGCTCCACATCTATATAGTTTATGCTAATCTAAACTGAAGATGTAACGGAAATGTACTGAACGTAGGTATAGAGGTCATAGAGGTGTAATAAGTCAAAAATAATACTATTATAATATTACCTGTCCCAAGTCTATGTGTTGGATTTTTTCTCAGCAGCTCAGTTATGATGCCCCGAGCATCGCGGGGAGGAGAGTATTTATCATATGTCCAAGTTATATCATCTGTTATACAAAAAACAAATATTAGAAGAAATAGAACCTCTTTATTTTCAGAATCATCAGTTTCCTTAACAAAACTGGGAACTAAACCTCAGAATCAAGCAAACCAAATAACTGTGAGATCACATAGCATTTAGATTATTTTACTTACCCCCGAGGATACTGTGATAAATCTCCCTTTTGGAAGCTCCATTAAATGGTGTAAATCCATAAAGAAATTCATATAGGATGATCCCTATTGACCACCAGTCAACAGTTCTTCCATATCCTTTCATTAAGATGACTTCTGGAGCTACATATATAGGGGTGCCAACAGCCTGGAAACCAACAGAACAATGAGATGATGATCAATAAATATAATTGCGATAAACGACATCATAGAAAACATTTTCTAGATGAGAAATTATCAGAGAAGGAGAAACAGGTGAGATTTGTGAAGTACAAGATCCTGTAAGTAAAGCTGACCTCACTATCAAGGAACTCGCTGGTGATGTCCTCAAATGGAGCCTGGTAGATGTCTGATGTTGGTCTCATGAGGCCGAGTTTGGAAAGCCCAAAATCAGTGACTTTAATATGTCCTGTTGATGTTATCAGGAGGCTGTGAAAAAAAGATGGTGTCAGCCCCAAGTAATAACTCATAGACTATGTAATAAACTCAAACTTTCTTCCCCTATATTATATTACAGGGGTCACTTACTTCTCAGGCTTAAGGTCTCTGTGCACCACACCATAGTTGTGCAGGTATTCAACAGCAAGAATTGTTTCCGCAATGTACATACGGGCCAGGGGGACAGGTAAAGCACCCCTGTACTTTAAAAGCTTGCCACAGTCTCCTCCTACAGGAGAAAGCAGATATGACAGGTGAGGGTGTGTTACAATGTAAATTACACATCATGAGGGTGAATATATATAAGGTGCTAGGATTAAGCCAATGTGGGCTGGATATAGATACAATGAATGTGTCCTACCTGGTACATACTCCATAACCATACAGAGATGAAGCTTAGTAGGAAAGGAGCAGAACATGGAGGCCACAAAGGGACAATCAGCAAAGATTGAGATGTCCCTTTCCAGAAAGGCCCGTTCCAGTTCCTCTGGGTCTTTCAGGTTCTGCTTGTCCATTTTCTTCATAGCGCATACTTGTTTTGTGTCTTTATGGCGCACTAAGTGGACGGTTCTGAAGTGGAGGAAAATCCAAGATTTATTATGAATTCTTACTAACAATGAGTCTATAGACCTCATCAAGTTATCTCCTGTACTAATAGTCAATACTAGATGTGCGTCCGTCACTAGAAATCCATGTCTAGAATTACATAAAATAACGCCCCATAAATGATCACCAATGGGGGATCCTCATCCACGTCACATCCTACCTGACCTGAATAGTGACAGATGTGGACAGTGATGTGGACTCATATAATTTGTCTATGGGAATATTACATGGGCAGGTCACAGAGACATAGGCATTGTCTTAAGGAGCCCTGGGAATTAAATATTACAGCAAAATAAAGCTCACCCAAAAGATCCAAAGCTGATCAGTTTGATCAGTTTATAGTCGTTCTTACAAGGAAGTCTCAAAGGGTTTAATGATCCAATCAAGGCCTTAAAAGGAAAAAGAAATGACAATAAGACATTGAATCTGCAGGAGAATAAAAGCCCCAGATGCAGGAAGGTCTCACTTCTATATGGTGTCCTCACTGATTACACTGCAGCAGAAGTAGAGGATGTGATACAAGCCGGACCCTCCACAGACACTATTATTTTATAGGGGGATATCCTCCATACACATATATCGTTGTACTGGAGGGGAGGAAAAGGTACATCACCCAGAGGGGGCAGAATAATAATAATGCTATCATCACACACAATAGGTCTGATCTACATGAAGAACCGCGCTATCCCATTATCATATGGGATATAATATGGGATGTGTAACTCACACCCGTCATCTGATGATCTACAGACGTCCCTCTGATACTTACACTGGCAGATTCCTGGATGATCTCTGGTGTCTCACATATTCCACCATCAGAATCTTCCTGCTCAGTTATTCCTAAAATAATGATAAAATAATGAAGAGACGTCAAGTATTAGTCTATATCAGCACTTACTATATAACACATCCATGTAATAAAGGAAATGACGAGACCCCTGTACATGGAATAATACTGGGTATATGGATATTCTACACACTGTATATAATTATGGCATATCTATATATACTGTACTATAAATGTGATCCAGTCACAACAATGACATGAGAAGAGCCCAGAGGAGAGGAGCAGAATTACATGAGCCCCTCCATTATAGTCTATAGGGGGCTCATGAGCCATCAGCGGCCTCAAACAGAGGATGAAGAGTAAATCTCCATATTCTCTGCCGTTCTCTATAACTTGATATTAGAATGTAGAATATTAGATGATCGGCTTACCTTCCATCAGGTCAGGGTTTAGCCCCGGCTGACAGGTATCAGGTTCAGCAATATTTAGGTTTTGCCCCTCTTCGGAGTCGCCTTCTGATGTTTCCTGATGGATATAATATATACAAGTAATATAACAGATGGACTATACGCAGGCGCTCCCTCCAGTAAACCCACATTCATATATAAGGGACTTGTATCTACCACTGTTCTCTAATATCTTCTATCAGAACTGGAGCATTTACCGGAAGGAAGATTGTGATGATCGAGCGAGACAGAGGTGGAAATACAAACTCTGCACCGCTGAGTACAGACTGCCATCACAGGTGATGGAGCCGCAGAGACAGGCGGCCATAAAATGTCCTGTGTCTGCCTGGAGCGGACAGGGAGGCCTCTAACATCACACATCTGACCTTCTGCTATATGACGGTAATCTGGAGAAGATCAGACAACAAGGACATGAGATATAGAAGATGGTGGATCCTTACCAGACGCTCCAGTGAGTAGGCCGGATACTCCAGTACAAGCAGGACATTTTGGGCCAGTTGTTTAATAAAGGCTAATTCTCCACTGTGGGATTTTTCTTTGGCCTATAGAAATGAGAATAAAAAAGAAAGGAAAATCTTGAGAGAACGTGCAGAATGGAGGAGGCCATTTATAGCACCAAACCTGTTACTCCTGCCATCTGTACAGCAAATACTAGTAAGTATCTGCACAGCAACTAATGTAGCCTGTATACCCTATTAGAGCTCCCGGGTATTCTTATCTGGGTATTTGGTACAGGTTAAACTTAAACTTGTATTCCATTAATATTGTCTATTATTATTATTTTTCTATGATTTGTGCAGATTGTCTGCTACTTACCTGCTGTACTAATGTCCAGATGTTCTGCTGTAAATGCTCAAGATATTCTGAGCTTATTCGACCTTGGTGGTATTTGGTCAGGCAATCTCTCACTTGCTCCATAACCAGCCGGTAAGTGAAGCTGAGGACGCCATCGGGTAGTGGTAGCACAAAGTCAGGGTCATAGGTGGTAAGAATGCCCTGGAGTAGTGCTAACACCTGAAGTCTGTCTGGAGGAATTCCAGACATTTCAACATTCCAAAATAAATCCAAGCGCAGTCAATATGTGAATAGCTATGCAGCTGATCACTGACAACAATGACACCAGGGTATCAAAGTGGGAGTGTAAACACTTGTGTAAGTTCTGATGTTTAATTGTGATGTCATAATGATGTCAGAATGGAATCTTGTGTTCTTACCTTAAAGGGGCATATGACCTTATAAGGAAATTGCCTAGCTTCCCTTAAGAAGGCAACAATATAGGCTGAGCATCAGTAACATGCAGATATGGAGGAGAGAGGCATGAGTGCTGCAAGTTTTTATCCGAAGTTCAGGACAATTACCTCTCTCAGCTAGTAGATGAACCAACCAGGAGAGGTAATCTGCTGGATCTGGTGCTGTCAGATAGATCAGATACAATTTCAGATATACAGGTCAGGAATAGTGTTGAGCGAGCATGTTCTATTAACCCTTTCGCTGAGTACGCTCGGGTCCAGCTCCGAGTATTTATAGCTGCTCGGTGATATTGTTGAATTGCTCCCGTGTGCATGATTTGCAACTGTTTGACAGTTTTATTACATGTGAGGAATGTCTATTTCTTACACATTCCTCGCATGTAATAAAACACGTCATGGTAATTTGGGATATCGAACATAAATAGGGCATGTTTAAGGATATACTACTAGAATCCTGTAGAAAACTTATACCCTCTGGTAATAAAATGTCCAGGAATAAAAATAAACCATTATGGATAAAAAAGACAGTTGAAAGTGTAATAAGACAAAAACAAAGGGCATTCAAAATCTTGAAGGCCGAGAATACAGAAATAGCATTTCAGGAGTATGAAGATTTCAACAAGAAATGTAAAAAAGAAATCAAGCTAGAAAAGTTATCTACTGAAACACAATCGCCCTAAAATTCATAAATATATTAATGCCAAAAGGAAAAAAACGGACCATACAAAAGACGATAATAACAAGATAATTGAGCTCAGTAATTGACAGACGGCTGAATCTCATATTCTTAGACTCTCTTGTAATGGGGTTGATGCCACAAGATTGGAGGATAGCTGAAGTGGTACCGATATTTAGCAAAGGTAAGAAGGTGGATCCAGGTAACTACCGTCCAGTATGTCTGACATCGGTAGTGTGCAAAGTTTTTGAGGGCATCATAAGAAGTGGCCTGCAGAAATATATTGCAGATAATAATACATGGTGGGCCATTTCTATGGATACACCTAAATTAAATGGGAATGGTTGGTGATATCAACTTCTTGTTTGTGGCACATTAGCATATGGGAGGAAGAAAACTTTTCCAGATGGGTGGTGACCATATCTTTACAGTATAGACAATTGCCTTCAGATGACCCCAAAGATAAAAGTCAGGGGGTCAGATCGGGAGACCTTGGTGGCCATTCAACTGGCCCACGACGACCAATCCACTTTCCAGGAAACTGTTTAAGAAGGAATGCTCGGACCTGACACCCATAATGTGGTGGTGCACCATCTTGTTGGAAAAACTCAGGGAACGTGCTGTCTTCAGTGCATAAAGAGGGCAACACATCATCTTGTAGCAAATTCAGAAATCCAGTGGCATTGAGGTTTCCATTGATGCAGAATGGCCCCACTATCTTTGTACCTTAAGTGTTCATAAACTTGTAAAAAACTCATGAAAGAATAAAGTTACGTTAAAACCAAGCACACCATTGTTTTTCTTATGCAATTCTCAATAAGTTTGATCTGTCACATGACCCTCTTCCCATTGAAAAAAATAAAATTGGATCCAAAATGGCAGACTTGAAAATGGCTGCCATGGTCACCACCCATCTTGAAAAGATTTCCCCCTCCAATATACTAATGTGCCACAAACAGGAAGTTGATATCACCAACCATTCCATATAAATGGCCCACCCTGTATAATAACTCACAACCAGCATGGATTCATGAAAGATACATTGTGTCTAACTAACATGTTGGGTTTCTATGAGGAGGTAAGTGCAAATCTGGATGTTGATAATGCAGCTGATGTGATTTTTCTGCACTTTGCAAAGGCATTTGATACTGTACCACATAACAGCCTTATACTGAAGCTACAGAAGCAAGGAATTGCGGGAAACTATATGCAGATGGGTAAGGAACTGGTTAAGGCCACGTGGACACACTGAGTATTTGTTGAGTTTTTTACCTCAGTATTTGTAAGCCAAAACCAGGAGTGGGTGATAAATATAAAAGTGGTGACGTGTTTCTATGATACTTTTCATCTCATTGTTCCACTTTTGATTTTGGCTTACAAATACTGAGGTTAAAAATATACCAAATACTCAATGTGTGCACGTGGCCTAAAAGACAGGAAACGAAGAGTCTTTGTAAATGGTCCTTTTTCTAAATGGGACATAGTCAGCAAGGTGGACCGCAGGGATCTGTCCTAGGACCGATTCTTTTTAATTTTTTGATTAATGACCTTGGAGATGGGATTGAGAGTAAAGTGTCAGTTTTTGCTGACAACACCAAGCTTTGTAGGATATTAAAAACTGATCTTGACATTACGATATTGCAGAATGATCTTGATAAGATGACTGAATGGGCAAACACTTGGCAAATGAGATTTTATGTAAATAAATGTAGAGTAATGCACCTAGAACGGAGTAATCCTATTGCTGCATACACATTAAATGGGAGTATACTCAGGACTACAGAACAGGAGAAGGACTTGGGTGTTCTGGTTACAAGTAAGCTGAGCAGCAGTACTCAAGGTCAAGCAGCAGCCGCAAAAGCAAACTAGATTTTATGGTATTTAAAAAGAGAGAAAAAATCCTGCAATACCAACGTTTTGTTACCCCTTTATAAATCACTGGTGAGGCCACATCTAGAATATGGGATCCAGATTTTTACTCTATATTTTAAAAAAAATATTCAGAAGTTAGAGTCATTTCAAAGGTGGAGAATTATATTGTTAAACGGGATGGAAGGCCTCTCATTTGATGAGAGGTTGGAAAAGTTGGGCTTGTTTAACTTAGAAAAAAGACGTCTCAGAGGAGATATCATTTATATGCATAAATCCATGTGTGGTCAGAACAGGGGACTAGCACATGACTTATTGCTTCTAGAACCCATACTAAGGACCAGTGGGCACTCATTACAGGTGGAAGAAATGTGATTCTGGTGGCTAAACAGGAAAGGGTTCTTTACAGTCAGAGCAGTCAGACTGTGGAATGTCGACCACAAGAAGTAGTAATGGTCGACACTATAACAGCTTTTATACAAGGGCTGGATGACTTCCTCAGCAGAAATGGCATTGTGGGATATAGATAATTTAGTGACAAAGAATGTAAATTGGTGGAGAAAGGCAGAACTTGATGAATACGAGTCTTTTTTTAACCTATGTAACTGTGTCACCCTGACCTGGATGCCACAAGTGTAATTAAAGCTGTGTCTGAGAGCAAGGGGGAGGTTCTCTGGTCAGGGGAACATTAGCATGCAATGCCTCCTGTCTCAGGCCAGTAGGGGGAGCTGGCTGCCCCTATAAAAGCTGGTACTGGAGGCAGGGTTAGGGAGAACTGGAAAGCCTGTCTCAGCACTGAGACGTGTCCCAGAGTGGAGCAGGGACAGAAAGTTGATTGCACCTAAGAGGAAGTGTGGCAGGAGGAGAGCCACAAGCCAGAGACAAGAGGCGCAGTGAGCCTGTCTTGGCAGATAAAAGACTTTACTTTACCAGACTTTGGTGTCTGAGGCTGGGAGGATTCCACATCCCCCAGCAGAGAACCAGTCCGCAAGGGACTGTACATTCCTTGGCCTAAGAAGCCTGGAGGCCCTGCCACAACCGAAGGGACCAGTAAAGCCGTACAAGGCTGGGAGCAGAAAGGAACCCACGTCGCAGGCCATACAGGCGAGAATACACGGAAAGCTTGGAAACGTGGGCTGTTACCCTATAAAGAGGAGATAGCCAGAAGGAGCGCAGAAAGCATGGTAGGCCTACACCCTCACCCTGACCAGGGCCAATTTCCCCGTTGCTCTCAGACGTCCAGGTCCCCTCCTAGCTGGGACTGTTTGTGGGTCAATTTACCTGTTTTAGTAAAGACCCTGGACTGCAACCAGTTGTCTGTGTGCTCCTTGCTCCTCCAGCACTACCAGCACTGGGACTCTCACTACCATCACTCCCAACATCCACTATACTGCCCTGGGGCCGCACTCTTCCCGTGGGGAGTCACACTACCATAGCTGCACACCTCATCAGCCCCAGTGGTCTGCATGCAGCGGCGGTTCCTAATAACCGCAAATCCACGGGTGGCGTAGTCGGACATAATCATTAACACATAACGGACTACCACTGGCCTGACCACCCTGAGCCACGGAACCGGGTTGCCACTACTACCCCAATCGTTCCCCTATTGCCCGGATCCGAGTGCCCCACGGCCCAGGGGGCGAGTCAGCTTTGGCGTAGTCGGCAGGATTTCGTGCCCGCAACCACCGGGTACTGCGTGCCTGGAAAAGACTTTTGTAACTTACCTGTGGCGAAGTTTCCCGCTGTCCGGAGCCGATTCCCGCCATCAGACGCCATCTTGGACCATTTCCCGCCGTCTTCTGCCGTCTTCCCGCCATCCGCAGCTGTTTCCCGCCATCGGACGCCATCTTCAGGACGCCGCGCGGGAAGAAGAGGGGCGTGGACGTCAAAACCGCGCGAGATCCGAAGCTCCGCCCCACGCACCGATGCTGCGCAAGGTCCTGGAAGGGAGAGAGAGCGACGCTGACGTCATCAGGACGCGACGCCAGGTCCTCGTCTATAGCAGCAGCAGCGGAGCCGCGGCCTACAGAAGAGGATCGTCGGAAGGTAGGCCACGCTTAACTAGGGGGAAGGAAGATGTCGGACACAGAGGCGCCCACTACCACCAACGCAGCTGCAGCAGCGGTGATGCCCTTTTCCCTGCCCTACATCCCTGGAGCGGCCTGGCTGCCCAAATACTCGGGGGAGCCCCATGCCCTAACTGACTTCAAGGAAAGGCTATACAGTTTGTTCCACGTTTACCCCCTGACAGAGGAACAGAAGGTCAGCATATTAACAGGGCAGTTAACTGGAGCAGCCCAAAGGGAGGTAAAATCATGGCCCACTGAGGAGAAAAGAACCGTGAAGGGTATTCTGGCCCGGCTGCGGGGTACCTTTGACACACGTACCTCCGCTGAGATTAAAATGAGGTTCTATGGATGTAAGCAGCGGGCACAGGACAGCATCAGAGACTATGCCCTAAATCTGCAGGAAGCCTTGAGGGCTATTCAACAAACTGACCCTGGCAGTGTGCATGAAACGGATAAGCTGCTAACAGAACAATTCATAGAAGGTCTGCTGTCCAGCGCCCACAGGGCCCAGCTGCGCCTCATGTTCTTTCAGAACCCCGACCTGACCTTTGCCCAATTTAAGGACAGGGCCATAAGGGTGCTCCGTGAATCTGCAACCAGTGGCGCTATAAACCCCCGGCGCCCTGCTCTCACCTACCACCTGGAGGCGGCGCCCTCCTCTATGGACCCCGTGGGGGCTGATGCACAGGCCCTGAACCAAGCCCCGTCGAAAGACCTGCACCACCAAGTCCAGGAGCTGACCAAGAGCGTCGCGGCGTTGACCAGGACCGTCCAGGTGTTGCAAGTGGACCCGTCAAGACCCATCGAGCTGGCTTCAAGTCCGGAGGATGTCCCGTGGCGTCGACAGAGGAGGATCCAGTCGTTCCGAGGGAGGCCCACAGACCGCTACGCAGAGGATGGACATCCCATTTGCCGTCGATGCAACCAGCCCGGACACATTTCCAGGTACTGTAATTTAAACGGGTCCAACCTGGGGCAGAGGGCCAACCCCCAGGCATAAGATCACCAGGCCCTTACAATTGGTGTAATAAGTACGTTGGGGGGCGCCCGGTTTTACCCGTGGTGCTGGACGGTATCCCCATGAGAGCCTTGCTGGATACTGGGTCGCAAGTAACCACTATCCCTTATGTACTTTTTAAGCAGTATTGGACTGATGCTGATATCACACGGTATCCAGACAATAACTTGAGCATCATCGCCAGTAATGGCTTACCCGTGCCGCAGATGGGGTTCAAGGAGATGACCATTAAAATTGGTAAAGTTGAACTGCCGGCACAGGGGGTGATTATTGTGGACATTGACCGTCGTGAAAGTCACCCTAAAATAACTGTGGGTGCTAACGTAATTGAAAATTGTCTTTCAGAGGTAATTGTAATTCTACAACAGGTGGCGGTGAATGCTAGTTCCAGCCAACAGAGAGTCCTCAACAAGGAGATAAAATCCCTGATGAGACGGCAGCAGGTAGAACTGTCTGGTGGTGAGATCGGTAGCGTAAGACTGAGTGACCCATTCCCCATTTCCATGCCTCCCAAAAGTGAAATGATGATCTGGTGTCGGACTGCAATCGGGTTGAGAGGTAGAGACTACCAAGCCATGGTAGAACCCGTGTACTCAGACAGCAGGCCCACCATTTTGACAGCCCGGGGGGTGGTTGATGTCCGTCATGGGAGGGTGCCCGTCCGCATCCTCAACATTGGGGAGAGGGAAGTACACTTACCCAGGTACGCTACACTCGCCAAACTGTTTGTCGTCGAACACAAAGCTATCAGGGCCGTGGAACCCTTGCCTCCATCTCCTCAGGCGGAGGGTAATGGCTCCCAGAAACAAAAGGAGGACTGGTGCCAGAAACTCCATGTGGGTGCTGACTCCACTCCCCTGCACCAAAAACAAGGAGTCTACCGGGTGGTACAGGAGTACGAGAGAGTCTTTAGTAAGCACCCGCTAGACTTCGGCCGAGTAAAGGGGATAGAACACCACATCCCCACAGGGAGCCACCCACCGATAAAAGAAAGACACAGACCTGTACCCCCTGCACATTATCAGAATGCAAAGGGCATGCTAAGAGAGATGAAAGAAGCTGGGGTCATTAGAGACAGCTGTAGCCCCTGGGCAGCCCCCTTGGTTCTGGTGAAAAAGAAAGATGGCACCATGAGAATGTGCGTGGACTATAGACAAATCAACCGTATCACCCACAAAGACGCATATCCGCTGCCTAGAATAGAGGAGTCTTTAGCCGCACTAAAATCTGCTAACTTCTTTTCTACTTTGGACCTTACTAGCGGGTACTGGCAGGTTCCTGTGGCAGAGGCTGACAAGGAGAAGACCGCCTTCACCACCCCGATGGGACTGAGCGAATTCAGCTGCATGCCTTTTGGACTCTGCAACGCACCAGGGACCTTCCAGCGGCTGATGGAATGCTGTCTAGGGCACCGAAAATTCGAGACGGTTCTCCTTTACCTGGATGACGTGATCGTCTATTCGAAGACCTACGAGGACCATCTAAAGCACCTGGCCGAGGTGTTCGAAGCCCTGGCAGGCTATGGCCTGAAGGTGAAACCATCGAAGTGCCACCTGCTGAAACCAAAGGTCCAGTACCTAGGGCACGTGGTAAGCGCGGAAGGAGTGGCCCCCGACCCTGACAAGGTCACGGCAATCAAGAGCTGGCCAAGCCCCTCGAACATCAAAGAGGTGAGACAGTTTCTTGGGTTGGTAGGCTACTACCGAAGGTTCATCCCCGGGTTCACTAAGATGGCAGCTCCTATGCAGGACCTCCTGATTGGACAGTCTAAGTCCAGGAGTCAAAAGCCACCTTTCAAGTGGGATAAACCGGAAGAGGAGTCCTTCCGCCAGCTAAAGATGGCCCTCATGGGGGATGAGATCCTGGCCTACCCTGATTACGGCCAGCCTTTCATTCTCCACACAGATGCCAGTAATGTGGGACTGGGAGCCGTACTGTCCCAAAACCAACAGGGCAGAGAACGGGTGATCGCATACGCCAGCCGGAAGCTGAGGCCCACCGAGAGGAACCCTGAGAATTACAGCTCCTTCAAGCTAGAATTCTTGGCGGTGGTGTGGGCCGTGACGGAACGCTTCAAGCATTATCTGGCCTCCGCAAAGTTCACCGTGTACACGGACAAGAACCCGTTGACACACCTGGACAATGCTAGACTGGGTGCCCTGGAACAGCGGTGGATGGCCCGTCTCTCCAACTATGACTTCGTGATCAAGTACCGGGCAGGCAAAACCAACGCCAACGCGGACGCCCTATCAAGGATGCCTCACTTACCTGAAGGTGACGAAGACCCAGAAGAGCTGGAGGAGGTAGAACTCCCCGCGTTTCACCGGTATGGAGCCGCTCAACACTCTCACCGCGTGAAGGAGGAGGATCTAACAACTGTGATGATGAATCCCCTACCTCACCACAGCTGGGCCGAGACCCAAGATAGTGACCCTGCAGTCCGCCTGGTGAAAGATCTGCTGACCCGGGAAGACGCCCGCCTAGATCCAGATGCCCCAGAGGAAGCCAAGCAGCTATGGATGGAGAAGAGCAAGCTGTTCCTCTACGAAGGCAAGTTGTGCAGAAGGATTGTTAACCACCGGACGCACGAGCTGACCTGGCAAGTCGTGGTCCCAAGGCGAGATGCAGCTATGGTCCTGGGGGCTTACCATGACAGAGCGGGACACTTCGGTTGGAAGAAACTGGAGTTCCTACTAAGAGGAAGGTTCTTTTGGGTCGGCATGAGAGGAGCTGTAGAAAAGTGGTGCAGAGACTGTGGCCCTTGTCACCTAAGGAGGAAGGACCGCACCAGCCAGAAGACACCCTTGAGGCCCATCGTCACCACGCAGCCTCTTGAGCTGGTAGCTCTAGACCACGTCAAGTTGGCTCCAAGCCGGTCAGGGTACATCTACGCCCTGACAATCGTGGACCACTATTCCCGTTTTCTAGTGGTGGTCCCGGTAAAGGACTTGACAGCCAAAACAGCGGCCAGAGCCTTCCAGCAATACTTCTGCCGTCCACACGGGTATCCGGAACAGGTCATGACAGACCAGGGTCCAGCGTTCGAGGCTGAAATCTTCCAGGAGTTCTGCAACCTTTATGGCTGTAAGAAAATACGGACAACGCCTTACCACCCCCAAACCAACGGGATGTGTGAGAAGATGAACAATATAGTCATTGATCTCCTGAAGACGTTGCCCCTGGAGGAACGCAGCCTGTGGCCAGAAAAATTGCCGGACCTGGTAGACATGTACAACAACATCCCGGTGAACGCTACAAACTGCACCCCGGCTTACCTGATGCGAGTTAGACCAGGTAAGCTGCCCGTAGACCTGGAGATGGGAGTCCTAATACCTGAGGACACCTCCCCGGATGCGGACTGGGATACGGAAAGGCAACTGCAGTACAAGAAGGTACAGGAGAGTGTGGAGAAGAGCCTGGCCCAGGTGAGAGAGAAGCAAGAAAGACTCTTCAATCAACACGCCCCTGCTGGTCCCTTAGAACCTGGTGAGCAAGTCCTAAAGCGAAAAAGAAGGCTACATAAGCTGGACGACCAATGGGAAAGGGAACCCTACACCATACTGCAGTCTGATCACGACAACCCGAAGGTGTGCGTGATCACCAAGGACGGAGGAGAAACCACTAGCACCGTCTCCAGAGACCACCTCAAAAGGTGCCCCGAGCAGCTCCGTAGTGCAGAAGAGGATCAGAGTGACCTTGAACCCGCAGAGGACAAGGAAGAAATGATCAGCACTGTTCTCGGAGAGTTCCCTCAGTCCTGGACTCGCATAAATGATGCCATAGTGGTACCCGTCCTGCATTTCCTGCAACCGGCACAGCAACAACCAACACCAGAGCCGGAAGGTGAAGAGGAGCAAGCGGTTCCAGAAGCAGAAAAGCCTGTTCCAGCAGCCCAGGAGAGTCAACCCTCTGCTGACATTGAGCCTGCCATGCCTGCGGTAAGCCAAAGGACCCGCAGACAGCTGCCTGCCCTACCTGTACACCCAGCTGGTAGCTGTACCCCTAACGCTAGTGGGGAAAGCCAGGTTGGTCCACCACCAGACAGTGGGCTACGTAGATCAACCAGGAGCACAAAGGGGCAGACACCCGCTCGCTGGAGAATATAGAGTGTACTAAGATTGTAAATAACCCTGTTGCAAAATGTTGAAATGTTTGCCAAGTTACCTGCGTGATTATTAATAGCGTGTTTCAGTTTCTTGCAGCTACCGTAAGGACTCAAAGGTTATGGACTTTTTATAACCGGGACCTTGTATGGACTGCGTTCGGAGCCTAATCAAGGAATGAACTAAGACTGTGAAGGACTTGGGGTAGGACAGACCCCCACCTGGTTAAGGCTCCCGTTGTTCTGGTGATATGGACAACCGGTCACAGGCCACACTGTGACATTAAGAACTCAATCTGTGCGTCGCTTGTATATTAATGTTTTCATATTGTCTTTGTTTATTGTTTAGTCCCGGAGTAATAAATTTCACTAGGGGGGAATGTGTCACCCTGACCTGGATGCCACAAGTGTAATTAAAGCTGTGTCTGAGAGCAAGGGGGAGGTTCTCTGGTCAGGGGAACATTAGCATGCAATGCCTCCTGTCTCAGGCCAGTAGGGGGAGCTGGCTGCCCCTATAAAAGCTGGTACTGGAGGCAGGGTTAGGGAGAACTGGAAAGCCTGTCTCAGCACTGAGACGTGTCCCAGAGTGGAGCAGGGACAGAAAGTTGATTGCACCTAAGAGGAAGTGTGGCAGGAGGAGAGCCACAAGCCAGAGACAAGAGGCGCAGTGAGCCTGTCTTGGCAGATAAAAGACTTTACTTTACCAGACTTTGGTGTCTGAGGCTGGGAGGATTCCACATCCCCCAGCAGAGAACCAGTCCGCAAGGGACTGTACATTCCTTGGCCTAAGAAGCCTGGAGGCCCTGCCACAACCGAAGGGACCAGTAAAGCCGTACAAGGCTGGGAGCAGAAAGGAACCCACGTCGCAGGCCATACAGGCGAGAATACACGGAAAGCTTGGAAACGTGGGCTGTTACCCTATAAAGAGGAGATAGCCAGAAGGAGCGCAGAAAGCACGGTAGGCCTACACCCTCACCCTGACCAGGGCCAATTTCCCCGTTGCTCTCAGACGTCCAGGTCCCCTCCTAGCTGGGACAGTTTGTGGGTCAATTTACCTGTTTTAGTAAAGACCCTGGACTGCAACCTGTTGTCTGTGTGCTCCTTGCTCCTCCAGCACTACCAGCACTGGGACTCTCACTACCATCACTCCCAACATCCACTATACTGCCCTGGGGCCGCACTCTTCCCGTGGGGAGTCACACTACCATAGCTGCACACCTCATCAGCCCCAGCGGTCTGCATGCAGCGGCGGTTCCTAATAACCGCAAATCCACGGGTGGCGTAGTCGGACATAATCATTAACACATAACGGACTACCACTGGCCTGACCACCCTGAGCCATCGAACCGGGTTGCCACTACTACCCCCATCGTTCCCCTATTGCCCGGATCCGAGTGCCCCACGGCCCAGGGGGCGAGTCAGCTTTGGCGTAGTCGGCAGGATTTCGTGCCCGCAACCACCGGGTACTGCGTGCCAGGAAAAGACTTTTGTAACTTACCTGTGGCGAAGTTTCCCGCTGTCCGGAGCCGATTCCCGCCATCAGACGCCATCTTGGACCGTTTCCCGCCGTCTTCTGCCGTCTTCCCGCCATCCGCAGCTGTTTCCCGCCATCGGACGCCATCTTCAGGACACCGCGCGGGAAGAAGAGGGGCGTGGACGTCAAAACCGCGCGAGATCCGAAGCTCCGCCCCACGCACCGATGCTGCGCAAGGTCCTGGAAGGGAGAGAGAGCAACGCTGACGTCATCAGGACGCGACGCCAGGTCCTCGTCCATAGCAGCAGCAGCGGAGCCGCGGCCTACAGAAGAGGATCGTCGGAAGGTAGGCCACGCTTAACTAGGGGGAAGGAAGATGTCGGACACAGAGGCGCCCACTACCACCAACGCAGCTGCAGCAGCGGTGATGCCCTTTTCCCTGCCCTACATCCCTGGAGCGGCCTGGCTGCCCAAATACTCGGGGGAGCCCCATGCCCTAACTGACTTCAAGGAAAGGCTATACAGTTTGTTCCACGTTTACCCCCTGACAGAGGAACAGAAGGTCAGCATATTAACATGGCAGTTAACTGGAGCAGCCCAAAGGGAGGTAAAATCATGGCCCACTGAGGAGAAAAGAACCGTGAAGGGTATTCTGGCCCGGCTGCGGGGTACCTTTGACACACGTACCTCCGCTGAGATTAAAATGAGGTTCTATGGATGTAAGCAGCGGGCACAGGACAGCATCAGAGACTATGCCCTAAATCTGCAGGAAGCCTTGAGGGCTATTCAACAAACTGACCCTGGCAGTGTGCATGAAACGGATAAGCTGCTAACAGAACAATTCATAGAAGGTCTGCTGTCCAGCGCCCACAGGGCCCAGCTGCGCCTCATGTTCTTCCAGAACCCCGACCTGACCTTTGCCCAATTTAAGGACAGGGCCATAAGGGTGCTCCGTGAATCTGCAACCAGTGGTGCTATAAACCCCCGGCGCCCTGCTCTCACCTACCACCTGGAGGCGGCGCCCTCCTCTATGGACCCCGTGGGGGCTGATGCACAGGCCCTGAACCAAGCCCCGTCAAAAGACCTGCACCACCAAGTCCAGGAGCTGACCAGGAGCGTCGCGGCGTTGACCAGGACCGTCCAGGCGTTGCAAGTGGACCCGTCAAGACCCATCGAGCTGGCTTCAAGTCCGGAGGATGTCCCGTGGCGTCGACAGAGGAGGATCCCGTCGTTCCGAGGGAGGCCCACAGACCGCTACGCAGAGGATGGACAGCCCATTTGCCGTCGATGCAACCAGCCTGGACACATTTCCAGGTACTGTAATTTAAACGGGTCCAACCTGGGGCAGAGGGCCAACCCCCAGGCATAAGATCACCAGGCCCTTACAATTGGCGTAATAAGTACGTTGGGGGGCACCCGGTTTTACCCGTGGTGCTGGACGGTATCCCCATGAGCGCCTTGCTGGATACTGGGTCGCAAGTAACCACTATCCCTTATGTACTTTTTAAGCAGTATTGGACTGATGCTGATATCACACGGTATCCAGACAATAACTTGAGCATCATCGCCAGTAATGGCTTACCCGTGCCGCAGATGGGGTTCAAGGAGATGACCATTAAAATTGGTAAAGTTGAACTGCCGGCACAGGGGGTGATTATTGTGGACATTGACCGTCGTGAAAGTCACCCTAAAATAACTGTGGGTACTAACGTAATTGAAAATTGTCTTTCAGAGGTAATTGTAATTCTACAACAGGTGGCGGTGAATGCTAGTTCCAGCCAACAGAGAGTCCTCAACAAGGAGATAAAATCCCTGATGAGACGGCAGCAGGTAGAACTGTCTGGTGGTGAGATCGGTAGCGTAAGACTGAGTGACCCATTCCCCATTTCCATGCCTCCCAAAAGTGAAATGATGATCTGGTGTCGGACTGCAATCGGGTTGAGAGGTAGAGACTACCAAGCCATGGTAGAACCCGTGTACTCAGACAGCAGGCCCACCATTTTGACAGCCCGGGGGGTGGTTGATGTCCGTCATGGGAGGGTGCCCGTCCGCATCCTCAACATTGGGGAGAGGGAAGTACACTTACCCAGGTACGCTACACTCGCCAAACTGTTTGTCGTCGAACACAAAGCTATCAGGGCCGTGGAACCCTTGCCTCCATCTCCTCAGGCGGAGGGTAATGGCTCCCAGAAACAAAAGGAGGACTGGTGCCAGAAACTCCATGTGGGTGCTGACTCCACTCCCCTGCACCAAAAACAAGGAGTCTACCGGGTGGTACAGGAGTACGAGAGAGTCTTTAGTAAGCACCCGCTAGACTTCGGCCGAGAAAAGGGGATAGAACACCACATCCCCACAGGGAGCCACCCACCGATAAAAGAAAGACACAAACCTGTACCCCCTGCACATTATCAGAATGCAAAGGGCATGCTAAGAGAGATGAAAGAAGCTGGGGTCATTAGAGACAGCTGTAGCCCCTGGGCAGCCCCCTTGGTTCTGGTGAAAAAGAAAGACGGCACCATGAGAATGTGCGTGGACTATAGACAAATCAACCGTATCACCCACAAAGACGCATATCCGCTGCCTAGAATAGAGGAGTCTTTAGCCGCACTAAAATCTGCTAACTTCTTTTCTACTTTGGACCTTACTAGCGGGTACTGGCAGGTTCCTGTGGCAGAGGCTGACAAGGAGAAGACCGCCTTCACCACCCCGATGGGACTGAGCGAATTCAACTGCATGCCTTTTGGACTCTGCAACGCACCAGGGACCTTCCAGCGGCTGATGGAATGCTGTCTAGGGCACCGAAACTTCGAGACGGTTCTCCTTTACCTGGACGACGTGATCGTCTATTCGAAGACCTACGAGGACCATCTAAAGCACCTGGCCGAGGTGTTCGAAGCCCTGGCAGGCTATGGCCTGAAGGTGAAACCATCGAAGTGCCACCTGCTGAAACCAAAGGTCCAGTACCTAGGGCACGTGGTAAGCACGGAAGGAGTGGCCCCCGACCCTGACAAGGTCATGGCAATCAAGAGCTGGCCAAGCCCCTCGAACATCAAAGAGGTGAGACAGTTTCTCGGGTTGGTAGGCTACTACCGAAGGTTCATCCCCGGGTTCACTAAGATGGCAGCTCCTATGCAGGACCTCCTGATTGGACAGTCTAAGTCCAGGAGTTAAAAGCCACCTTTCAAGTGGGATAAACCGGAAGAGGAGTCCTTCCGCCAGCTAAAGATGGCCCTCATGGGAGATGAGATCCTGGCCTACCCTGATTACGGCCAGCCTTTCATTCTCCACACAGATGCCAGTAATGTGGGACTGGGAGCCGTACTGTCCCAAAACCAACAGGGCAGAGAACGGGTGATCGCATACGCCAGCCGGAAGCTGAGGCCCACCGAGAGGAACCCTGAGAATTACAGCTCCTTCAAGCTAGAATTCTTGGCGGTGGTGTGGGCCGTGACGGAACGCTTCAAGCATTATCTGGCCTCCGCAAAGTTCACCGTGTACACGGACAACAACCCGTTGACACACCTGGACAATGCTAGACTGGGTGCCCTGGAACAGCGGTGGATGGCCCGTCTCTCCAACTATGACTTCGTGATCAAGTACCGGGCAGGCAAAACCAACGCCAACGCGGACGCCCTATCAAGGATGCCTCACTTACCTGAAGGTGACGAAGACCCAGAAGAGCTGGAGGAGGTAGAACTCCCCGCGTTTCACCGGTATGGAGCCGCTCAACACTCTCACCGCGTGAAGGAGGAGGATCTAACAACTGTGATGATGAATCCCCTACCTCACCACAGCTGGGCCGAGACCCAAGATAGTGACCCTGCAGTCCGCCTGGTGAAAGATCTGCTGACCCGGGAAGACGCCCGCCTAGATCCAGATGCCCCAGAGGAAGCCAAGCAGCTATGGATGGAGAAGAGCAAGCTGTTCCTCTACGAAGGCAAGTTGTGCAGAAGGATTGTTAACCACCGGACGCACGAGCTGACCTGGCAAGTCGTGGTCCCAAGGCGAGATGCAGCTATGGTCCTGGGGGCTTACCATGACAGAGCGGGACACTTCGGTTGGAAGAAACTGGAGTTCCTACTAAGAGGAAGGTTCTTTTGGGTCGGCATGAGAGGAGCTGTAGAAAAGTGGTGCAGAGACTTTGGCCCTTGTCACCTAAGGAGGAAGGACCGCACCAGCCAGAAGACACCCTTGAGGCCCATCGTCACCACGCAGCCTCTTGAGCTGGTAGCTCTAGACCACGTCAAGTTGGCTCCAAGCCGGTCAGGGTACATCTACGCCCTGACAATCGTGGACCACTATTCCCGTTTTCTAGTGGTGGTCCCGGTAAAGGACTTGACAGCCCAAACAGCGGCCAGAGCCTTCCAGCAATACTTCTGCCATCCACACGGGTATCCGGAACAGGTCCTGACAGACCAGGGTCCAGCGTTCGAGGCTGAAATCTTCCAGGAGTTCTGCAACCTTTATGGCTGTAAGAAAATACGGACAACGCCTTACCACCCCCAAACCAACGGGATGTGTGAGAAGATGAACAATATAGTCATTGATCTCCTGAAGACGTTGCCCCTGGAGGAACGCAGCCTGTGGCCAGAAAAATTGCGGGACCTGGTAGACATGTACAACAACATCCCGGTGAACGCTACAAACTGCACCCCGGCTTACCTGATGCGAGCTAGACCAGGTAAGCTGCCCGTAGACCTGGAGATGGGAGTCCTAATACCTGAGGACACCTCCCCGGATGCGGACTGGGATACGGAAAGGCAACTGCAGTACAAGAAGGTACAGGAGAGTGTGGAGAAGAGCCTGGCCCAGGTGAGAGAGAAGCAAGAAAGACTCTTCAATCAACACGCCCCTGCTGGTCCCTTAGAACCTGGTGAGCAAGTCCTAAAGCGAAAAAGAAGGCTACATAAGTTGGACGACCAATGGGAAAGGGAACCCTACACCGTACTGCAGTCTGATCACGACAACCCGAAGGTGTGCGTGATCACCAAGGACGGAGGAGAAACCACTAGCACCGTCTCCAGAGACCACCTCAAAAGGTGCCCCGAGCAGCTCCGTAGTGCAGAAGAGGATCAGAGTGACCTTGAACCCGCAGAGGACAAGGAAGAAATGATCAGCACCGTTCTCGGAGAGTTCCCTCAGTCCTGGACTCGCATAAATGATGCCATAGTGGTACCCGTCCTGCATTTCCTGCAACCGGCACAGCAACAACCAACACCAGAGCCGGAAGGTGAAGAGTAGCAAGCGGTTCCAGAAGCAGAAAAGCCTGTTCCAGCAGCCCAGGAGAGTCAACCCACTGCTGACATTGAGCCTGCCATGCCTGCGGTAAGCCAAAGGACCCGCAGACAGCTGCCTGCCCTACCTGTACACCCAGCTGGTAGCTGTACCCCTAACGCTAGTGGGGAAAGCCAGGTTGGTCCACCACCAGACAGTGGGCTACGTAGATCAACCAGGAGCACAAAGGGGCAGATACCCGCTCGCTGGAGAATATAGAGTGTACTAAGATTGTAAATAACCCTGTTGCAAAATGTTGAAATGTTTGCCAAGTTACCTGCGTGATTATTAATAGCGTGTTTCAGTTTCTTGCAGCTACCGTAAGGACTCAAAGGTTATGGACTTTTTATAACCGGGACCTTGTATGGACTGCGTTCGGAGCCTAATCAAGGAATGAACTAAGACTGTGAAGGACTTGGGGTAGGACAGACCCCCACCTGGTTAAGGCTCCCGTTGTTCTGGTGATATGGACACCCGGTCACAGGCCACACTGTGACCTTAAGAACTCAATCTGTGCGTCGCTTGTATATTAATGTTTTCATATTGTCTTTGTTTATTGTTTAGTCCCGGAGTACTAAATTTCACTAGGGGGGAATGTGTCACCCTGACCTGGATGCCACAAGTGTAATTAAAGCTGTGTCTGAGAGCAAGGGGGAGGTTCTCTGGTCAGGGGAATATTAGCATGCAATGCCTCCTGTCTCAGGCCAGTAGGGGGAGCTGGCTGCCCCTATAAAAGCTGGTACTGGAGGCAGGGTTAGGGAGAACTGGAAAGCCTGTCTCAGCACTGAGACGTGTCCCAGAGTGGAGCAGGGACAGAAAGTTGATTGCACCTAAGAGGAAGTGTGGCAGGAGGAGAGCCACAAGCCAGAGACGAGAGCCGCAGTGAGCCTGTCTTGGCAGATAAAAGACTTTACTTTACCAGACTTTGGTGTCTGAGGCTGGGAGGATTCCACATCCCCCAGCAGAGAACCAGTCCGCAAGGGACTGTACATTCCTTGGCCTAAGAAGCCTGGAGGCCCTGCCACAACCGAAGGGACCAGTAAAGCCGTACAAGGCTGGGAGCAGAAAGGAACCCACGTCGCAGGCCATACAGGCGAGAATACACGGAAAGCTTGGAAACGTGGGCTGTTACCCTATAAAGAGGAGATAGCCAGAAGGAGCGCAGAAAGCACGGTAGGCCTACACCCTCACCCTGACCAGGGCCAATTTCCCCGTTGCTCTCAGACGTCCAGGTCCCCTCCTAGCTGGGACAATTTGTGGGTCAATTTACCTGTTTTAGTAAAGACCCTGGACTGCAACCTGTTGTCTGTGTGCTCCTTGCTCCTCCAGCACTACCAGGACTGGGACTCTCACTACCATCACTCCCAACATCCACTATACTGCCCTGGGGCCGCACTCTTCCCGTGGGGAGTCACACTACCATAGCTGCACACCTCATCAGCCCCAGCGGTCTGCATACAGCGGCGGTTCCTAATAACCGCAAATCCACGGGTGGCGTAGTCGGACATAATCATTAACACATAACGGACTACCACTGGCCTGACCACCCTGAGCCACGGAACCGGGTTGCCACTTCTACCCCCATCGTTCCCCTATTGCCCGGATCCGAGTGCCCCACAGCCCAGGGGGCGAGTCATAACTATGTAATAATAAGAAATTCTGATTTTGGTGATAAAAGAAGCATTTTTACCGTGAGAACAGGGTTAGACTGGGACTGCATCTAGCCCTGGCATATGAAGCACAGACCCATGCTGCTCTCCCACACCCACTTCCAAAAATGGGGATCTCTATTACAAATATGACCCTGCCGACCATTGGAGAAAACCAAAATGTTCTATTCCCAATAGCATATACTAGGATGGGGGAGCATATATCATGATGGGGGCGCATATGCCAGGATGCGGGAGTATATATCAGTACCTGCGTTGTTGAGGGCACGGCTAATGTTATGGGACACGTGCTTGTGTAATGCGGGGATGGCACACCAGGAGAAATAGTGGTGGCTGGGGACGAAGTACCGAGGGACGGCCGCTGCCAGAAAGCTTCCATCTCCATGAGCCTAAAAGGCAACATTTTGAGAGAAAGCATTCACAAAATGTGAGAGTTTAGTGGTGTGGCCAGTGGGGCATTGGTTGCATATTTGCGCGTGCATTCCAAGGACTGGGGTAGGGACAACTGAACGCTGCGCTGGGACGTGGCTGCTGATGGTGCTAGTTGCGAGTGTGCAATGACAGGTGCAGGGTGGGCGGCATCTTCGCATTCGCAATGGACAGGGGATTGGCTTGCACACACAACAGAGGAACAAGCAGTGATGTCACCCGCAGACACTATTTCTGGACCCTGAGATTTGGCCCACCTAGTCAGTTTCTTTGCTGTCATGTGCCTGAGCATGCTGGTGGTGGTCAGGCTGCTAGTTTTGCTACCCCTGCTGATACTGGCCTGGCAGATGTTGCAAATGGCCTTTTTGGGGTATCTAAACAGTCTATTAAAAAACAACCAGACTCGGAAAGACCTAACAGTTGTACTGGCAACTTCCTTCGTGTTGGTGTTCCGGGGAACGGTTGCCTGCCTTGTGTCTGTGGCCACCACATAGCTTGCTCCTGCCTGTTGTGGTGCTACGCCTCCCTCCCCCTGTGTGCTGCTCTCCTCGCTCTGCATGTCACTTTGCCTGGTTGGGTCAGAGACTTCATCGCTCACCACCTCGTCTTCCACTACCGCACCCTGGTCCTCCTCTTGACTTTCTGGCAATTGTGTCTCATCATCATCCACCTCTTGTGACAGTAATTGTACTTTCCCACCGACGCCTTTGTGTGACCGTGGCTGCTCAAATATTTGAGCATCGCTACATGCGATCTCCTCCTGCCCTGCTTGAAGCTAGCAGTGCAAGAGGCCCGAATCTATAAATGGAAAAGTGAACAGCTCTTCGCAGTATCCAAGTGTGGGATCAGTTGTCTCCAGGCATGGTGGGAGGAAGAGGGATCAGGGTGAGGAATATTCGGTCCAGACTCACGGCTACTGATATTTGACCGTGTGGGAGAAAGGGTGGTGGTGGCAAATTGACTGGAAGCATTATCGACTATCCAACCAACAACCTTTTAACACTGATCTGGGCTCAATAGTGGTGTGCTGTGGTCCCCTAGTTATTGGGACAGGAATGTCAGGAGTAGTATAGAATTCATATAATCCATCAAACTAAATCTGACAGGTGCCCCGCCCCTATCAAAGTGTATCAAACTGTCTAACCCCTCCCCTTTTTTGCAGAACGTGACCCCGTCCCTATGCCCTAATGAAATTCATAGTGTTATATTAGTGTATCAATTAAAATTGATAGGGTGCATTATCAAATCATTTAATTTTGATTCATTGATTTGATAATGTTACTATCAATTAATTGCCCGATTATTATTAACATGTTGTTGTACTGCACAATAAATTTGATTTGATAGTGACATATTATGTATGACACTATCAAATTTGGTGTGTTACTATCACAATTAATTGATCCATATTATACGGTGATGTGATTCACAATATTATATGGCAGTGTGATTCTCCAATTTTACATTCAAATGAAATTGGTCGGGCATATTATATATATGGCCGAGTTATAGCTACTCCCAAGTATTAAAAGTATGCACTTTATACAGTTTGTGAAAAAAATGAAAGACGCTTTATAAGTTTTAATGATTTTATTAAAAAATAGAATGTATCAGACACATCACATTTCAGCCAAATTACAGAGGGATATAAGGCATTACAATAACATGAGGTAGCAAGTGTTCATAATATACAGTACAGACCAAAAGTTTGGACACACCTCATTTAAAGATTTTTCTGTATTTTCATGACTTTGAAACTGTACATTCACACTGAAGGCATCAAAACTATGAATTAACACATGTGGAATTATATACTTAACAAAAAAGTGTGAAACAACTGAAAATATGTCTTATATTCTAGGTGCTTCAAAGTAGCCACCTTTTGCTTTGATGACTGCTTTGCATGCTCTTGGCATTCTCTTGATGAGCTTCAAGAGGTAGTCACCGGAAATGGTTTTCACTTCACAAGTGTGCCCTGTAGTGTTGAGCGAGCACTAAAATTCTCGGGTGCTCGAAGCTCGGACCGAGCTCACCGTGATACTCGGGTGCTTGACCCGAGCAACGAGCCCAATGTTAGTCTATGGGAGAGCCGAGCATTTTTGCGGCGGCACCCCCGGCAGTTTGTAGAAAGCCTAAAAAGTGCCCAAAACTATAGTGACAGTGTTCAAATGACATGGGGACAGCATGGGGATTGCAACAGGAAGCATTTCTGACCCCCAGGTCACTGCTGTCAACAACGTGGTCAGAGGTATTAAGCAACTTTTACGGACTCACAATAAAACGTTCAAAAACGAAACTGAAACTGTTTTCCTGTGAAATATGTTAAGGAACATCCTTTCCAGGGTAAAGACTTGTGTATAAGGTAAAATAAATAACCAAAAGCAAAAATACTCCTCCACACTTTGGGCTATGTTCACAAGTAGCATTTTTTATGCATTTTTGCACTTTTGTATTGCTTTCAACCGTGACAAATGCATTCACCGGGAAATGTCATTTTAACATTTTACAACCTTATCTGGTGTTTTTGGTGAAAAAATGCCAAAAGGTTAATAAGACGGGTATTTGTACAGTTTGACTGAGGAAAAAAAAAAAAAGAGGATTTAGATGAAAAATAAACACTGTCTGATCCGGAGCGACTGTGTCCAAGATGGCAGTGCCCGGATTAAATACTCGAGGTGACGCTGTGCGGCCAGCCGATCACTGTAATGCCCACAACCAACGTGGCTGCGGCATTACAGTGACTGGCTGGCAATCCCTGCATGTTCATTGGCTCTGTAAAGAGCGCCAAACATGCAGGGCGGAGACCCGAGCTCCCGCCCGAGTAACCCGAAAATGCTCGGTGCTCGCCGAACATCCTGAGTAATGAGATGCTCGGGCGAGTACCGAGTAGTGTCGAGCATGCTCGCTCAATACTAGTGCCCTTTCAGGTTTAATAAGTGGGATTTCTTGCCTTATAAATGGGGTTGGGACCATCAGTTGTGTTGTGCAGAAGTCAGGTGGATACACAGCTGATAGTCCTACTGAACAGACTGTTAGAATTTGTATCATGGCAAGAAAAAAGCAGCTAAGTAAAGAAAAACGAGTGGCCATCATTACTTTAAGAAATGAAGGTCAATCAGTCTGAAAAAATGGGAAAACTTTGAAAGTGTCCCCAAGTGCAGTTGCAAAAACCATCAAGCGCTACAAAGAAACTGACTCACATGAGGACCGCCCCAGGAAAGGAAGACCAAGAGTCACCTTTGCTTCTGAGGATAAGTTTATCCGCGTCACCAGCCTCAGAAATTGCAGGTTAACAGCAGCTCAGAATAGAGACCAGGTCAATGCCACACAGAGTTCTAGCAGCAGACACATCTCTTCAACAACTGTTAAGAGGAGACTTTGTGCAGCAGGCCTTCATGGTAAAATATCTGCTAGGAAACCACTGCTAAGGACAGGCAACAAGCAGAAGAGACTTGTTTGGGCTAAAGAACACAAGGAATGGACATTAGACCAGTGGAAGTCTGTGCTTTGGTCTGATGAGTCCAAATTTGAGATCTTTGGTTCCAACCAACGTGTCTTTGTGTGACGCAGAAAAGGTGAACGGATGGACTCTACATGCCTGGTTCCCACTGTGAAGCATGGAGGAGGAGGTGTGATGGTGTTGGGTGCTTTGCTGTTGACACTATTGGGGATTTATTCAAAATTGAAGGCATACTGAACCAGCATGGCTACCACAGCATCTTGCAGCGGCATGCTATTCCATCCGGTTTGCGTTTAGTTGGACCATCATTAATTTTTCAACAGGACAATGACACCAAACACACCTCCAAGCTGTGTAAGGGCTATTTGACCAAGAAGGAGAGTGATGGGGTGCTACGCCAGATGACCTGGCCTCCACAGTCACCAGACCTGGACCCAATCGAGATGGTTTGGGGTGAACTGGACCGCAGAGTGAAGGAAAAAGGGCCGACAAGTGCTAAGCATCTCTGGGAATTCCTTCAAGATGGTTGGAAGACCATTTCTGGTGACTACCTCTGGAAGCTCATCAAGAGAATGCCAAGAGTGTGCAAAGCAGTCATCGAAGCAAAAGGTGGCTACTTTGAAGAACCTAGAATATAAGACATATTTTCAGTTGTTTCACACTTTTTTGTTAAGTATATAATTCCACATGTGTTAATTCATAGTTTTGATGCCTTCAGTGTGAATGTATAATTTTCATAGTCATGAAAATACAGAAAAATCTTTAAATGAGAAGGTGTATCCAAACTTTTGGTCTGTACTGTATATATAAAACATTTCATAATATATATAGTGGCATTTATTTTACATTTATTACAGCATAATATAAAGAATTATAACACAAACAATTCATTCACAATTATTATACAATAATATGAAGGCATTAAGGTCGCACAGCAGTTACATCGTCAGCCACATGGATTCTAAAAATGGTAAACGCCTTTTTTTAGGCAGCAGTGTCTCTCGCGTGACACCTAATGATGAGGCCTATAAAGATTGGCTTTTACAGAGCGACGGTGAAAGGTCTCCTGATGTAGATGATTCTGCAGGAGCATTGATTGATATTTTCAAGCCGTCTAAAATCCCTCTAGTAGCGGGGTTACCTACAACAGTGGTCGGTACATTTGACTCGGCCATTGCCTGCATAAACACATCCCAACCCCGGGGCATTTTTCTGCTGGTTAAAGCATGACTCTGCGTTGTGTTACGTACCAAGTCCAGCATGCTAGACCCTGGAATTACAGACCCTTTGAAAATAAATTCACCTTTATCGTTCCATGATGTAATATTTTTGTTCTGTAACAACCTGTTTAACAAAAATTCAGCATTCTTTTTATTTCGTGGATTTACATGGCTCACAATTTCACTGACAGCCCCACTTTTATTGAAGTCTGAATTTGACAGTTGTTGGTGATCAGTTTTCAGGAGTGCTAACGAGATTTAGCATTGATAGCTCTTTGGCATTGTGTCTAGTATGGACCAAATATCTTTGTAGGATTTCACTATAAGTTTTAATTTTCACATCATCTGGTATAGGGGAGATTGCTTTAATCATCTTAAAAGGCCGAATACCCCTGAAAGAACGTCAAAAAAATATACTAAAGAAGTGGCGTAAAGCTATAAGAGCTCTCGGTGATAAATCTCACTCCATAAAGAAAAAGAAGCGCCTACTAGCGGGCAAATAATGGAACATACAGAGAAAATGTATCTGATCCCTAAACAGGACCTAATCAAACTAAGACCCCCTAACACAGACAATATACACCAGAGTGTTATCCAACGTCTTGATGGCGAGATTAGCGAGATTTTACAACGCTGGGACATACCAGATGATGTGAAAATTAAAACTTATAGTGAAATCCTACAAAGATATTTGGTCCATACTAGACACAATGCCAAAGAGCTATCAACGCTAAATCTCGTTAGCACTCCTGAAATTGATCACCAACAATTGTCAAATTCAGACCCAGATAAAAGTGGGGCTGTCAGTGAAATTATGAGCCATGTAAATCCACGATATAAAAAGAATGCTGAATTTTTGTTAAACAGGCTGTTACAGAACAAAAATATTACATCATGGAAAGATAAAGGTGAATTTATTTTCAAAGGGTCTGTAATTCCAGGGTCTATCATGCTGGACTTGATACGTAACACAATGCAGAGTCATGCTTTAACCAGCAGAAATGTGCCCCGGGGTTGGGATGTGATTATGCAGGCAATGGCCTAAAAAAAGCCGTTTACCATTTTTAGAATCCATGTGGCTGACGATGTAACTGCTGTGTGACCTTAATGCTTTCATATTATTGTATAATAATTGTTTGTGTTGTAATTCTTTATATTATGCTGTAATAAATGTAAAATAAATGGCACTATATATATTATGAATAGTGATGAACTAACGCACTCGCCACTACTCGGCACTCGCCCAAGCATCATGGTGCTCAACAAGCTCGGCGCTCGGCGAGTATTTCCGGGTTGCTCGGGCAGGAACTCGGGTCCCCTCCCTGCATGTTGGCACTCTTTAGAGAGCCAATGAACATGCAGGGATTGCCTACCATGCACTGTAATGCTGTAGCCATGTTGGTTGTGGGCATTGCAGTGATTGGTTGGCCGCACAGCGTCATCAGGTATATATCAGACCTGGCGCTGCCATGCTCGTCACAGTCACTCCGGATCAGACAGTGTAGGGAGAGCTGCTGCTGCGCCAGGGAGAGATTTAATTGTATATTAGGTAGTATAGGGAGAAAAAACGTACATTACACGTATCCATCTTAACAAACAGTCCTTTTGAGGATGAACTAATCCATCTGCAGAGATATCAGGCAGGCAGTGTATATAGGCAGGCAGGCAGTGTATATAGGCAGGCAGTGTATATAGCAGACTGCAGTGCACATAGCACAAGAGGCTCCATTCCAATTCTGCCTTCTGCTGCTGTTAGATATTTCTGGAAATAGGCCCAGGTCTCAGGGGCCAGGAATAATTTTTTTTGCATCTTAATCCTCATTATTTGCTTAAAAAGCAATCCAGAGAACACGGTTTTTCTGCGCCATTTGCTTGTTGGCACTGCACAATACAGCCAGGTCCTTTCCATATTACAGCGCTAGAAATCCAGCTATTTAAAACTGTGTTTTCTCCGTCACACGGATCACATATACGTTGCCTTAAAATACTGCCATCTCTGGCCTACATTAATTTTTTTTTCAATGTGTCAGCAAAGTTTTTGACACTGGTTTGCTGTTCAAAACAGTTACCTACAGGACAGGTATTTAAAACTGTGTTTTCTCCGTTACATGGATCACATGTACGTTTTCACAAAAACTGCCATTTCTGGCCTCCATTAAAATATTTTTTCAGTGTGTCAGTGAAGCAATTCACAGCAGTTTGCTGTTCAAACTACTTACCTACAGGCCAGGTATTTAAAACTGTGTTTTCTCTGTCAAACGGCTCACATATAAGTTCGCTCCAAACTCAGTCATTTGTAGTGAGCGTGGAAGATACTGTCCTCCATTTAAAATGGGCAAGGCACGTGGCAAGGGACGGGGAACTGGACGTGATGGTAATGGTGCATGCAGAGGCCGAGGACAAGGCCGTGGGCAAGCCGAAATTGTGCCACAACAAACTCCCACATCTTCTCGCCTGACCTTCCTGTCCCAATTTCTAGGGGACCGCAGCACACCACTATTGAACCCAGAGCAGTATCAAAAGGTTGTTGGTTGGATAGCGGATAATGCTTCCAGTCACTTATCCACCACCACCACCACCCTGTCTTCCACATGGTCAAGTCATAGTAGCTGTGAGTTTGGACCGCATATTCCTCACCCTGATCCTCCTTCCTCCCACCATGCCGAGTACCCAGAGACAACTGATCCCACACTTGGGCACTCTGAAGAGCTGTTCACTTTTCCATTTAAAGATTCGGGTCTCTCGCCCGGTCCAATTGAAGTGGGGCAAGAGGAGATCGCGTGTAACAATGCCCAAATATATGAGCAGCCACGGTCACACGAAGGCGACGGTGGGAACGTGTCAAGAGAGGTGGACGATAATGAGACACAAGACACAATTGCTATAAAGTCAGGAAGTCAGGAGGAGGACCAGGGTGCGGAAGTGGAAGACGAGGTGGTGGATGATATATTAACTGACCGAACCTGGCAGGAGGACATGCAGAGCGAGGACAGCAGCACACAGGGAGAGGGATGCAGAGCACCCCAACAGGCAGGAATAAGCAGTGTTGTGGCCACAGACAGAAGGCAGGCAACCGTTCCCCGTAACACTAACATGAAGGAAGTTGCCAGTACAACTGTTAGGTCTTCCCGAGTCTGGTTGTTTTTTAAAGACTCTGCCGATAACCCCAAAAAAGCCATTTGCACCACCTGCCAGGCCAGCATTAGCAGGGGTGGCCAAAAGACCAGCCTTACCACCACCTGCATGATCAGGCACATGGCAGCAAAGCACCCGACTTTGTGGGATGAACCCCATGGTCCAGGAATAGTGTCTGCGGGTGGCATAATTGCTTCTTCCACTGTTGTGCATGCAAGCCAATTCCCTGTCCATTGTGCATGCAAAAATGCCTCCTGCTCTGCACCTGTCGTTCGTTGCACACGCTCAAGTAGCAGCATCAGGCAGCACGTCTTTGTCCTTGTCCCAGCGCAGCATTCAGTTGTCCATACCCCAGTCCTTGGAACGCAAGCGCAAATATGCAGCCAACGCCCCACAGGCCACAATACTAAATTCTCACATTTCACGACTTCTTGCGCTCAAAATGTTGCCTTTTAGGCTCGTGGAGACGGAAGCATTCCGCAACCTGATGTCGGCGGCCATCCCTCGGTACTCGGTCCCCAGCCGCCACTATTTCTCCCGGTGTGCCATCCCCGCATTACACAAGCAGGTGTCCCAAAACATTAGCCGTGCTCTCAACAATGCAGTTACCGGTAAAGTCCACTTAACCACGGACACGTGGACAATTGCTTGTGGGCAGGGACGGTACATCTCACTGACGGCACACTGGGTTAACATAGTGGAAGCTGGGACCCAGTCAGACCTTGGGACAGAACACGTCCTCCTGAAGCCAAGGATTGCGGGCCCTAGGTCAATCAGGGTTGCCCCCACTGTCTACAGCTCCTGCACCTCATTCTCCTCAGCCTTCTCCTCCTCTTCAGCCTCCATCTCCGAAATGACCACATCAGTCACAAGCTGCAAGCACTGCAGCACTGACTCGGCCAAGCGGCAACAGGCTGTGCTGAAGCTAATATGCTTAGCTGAAAAACTGCACGATGCTGAAGAGTTGTGGACAGTTCTGAAAGAGCAGGCAGATCTGTGGTTCACACCGCTGAACCTACAGCCAGGCATGGTCGTGTGTGACAATGGCCGGAACCTGGTGGTGGCTCTAAGGCGAGGCGAGCTCACACACATACCATGCCTAGCCCATGTGCTTAACCTCGTGGTACAGCGGTTTCTCAAATCCTACCCAGAGCTGCCGGATCTGCATGTTAAAGTACGCCGCCTGCTCACAATCAAAGAGGATGCATTGCAAGCGGATCACGAAGAGATGGAGCTACGGACCATACAGGGTGATTACACACAGCCAAGCCTCAACCTATCCCAACGTGGATTGGGTGACAATGAGGAGGAGGAAAGACAGGAGCTAGTTTCATGCACTATAGATGGTACAACCTGCACAACTTTCATACCGTCTGTTCAGCGTGGATGGCCAGAGGACAGAGAGGAGGAGGAGGAGGAGGAGAGCATGGTCAGTCATCCTCTTGGTGAGGGCACGGAAGTCTTGCCTGTTAGTAGTCTGGCACGCATGGCCGAGTTTATGTTACACTGCCTTTCCCATGACCCACGCGTTCTCAAAATTTTGGGTGACAGTCATTACTGGTTGGTTACACTTCTAGGCCCACGCTACAAGGAGAACTTTATATCTCTTATTCCTGAGGCGGACAGGTCTACAAAAATGGGGCTGTACCAGAAGGCCCTTGTTGCGGAACTATTAAAAAAATTCCCTTCTGAAAACGCTGGCGGCAGAGGGCACACTTTGTTGGACAACCAAGGAGTACAGGCGAGAGAGACACAACTTCAATCCAGCAAAGGCAGGGGAACACTGTCAAAGTTCTGGGAGAGTTTTCTCAGACCCTCCCATCACATAGGCCCTGAGGCGTGGAGTACTCTCACAAGGAGTGCAAGGTTTGGGAAGATGCTGAGGGAGTCCCTTACCGTACCAACGTCCTCCGTGATTCCGCTGTGCCTTATAACTATTGGGTATCCAAGCTGGATACGTGGAATGAACTGGCTCTCTATGCCTTGGAGGTCCTGGCCTGCCCTGCCGCCAGTGTTTTATCAGAGCGGGTTTTTAGTGCCGCTGGTGGAATTATAACTGATAAGCGCATCCGCCTGTCTACTGAAAATGCTGACAGGCTGACTCTTATAAAAATGAACAAGGGCTGGATTGGGCCAGACTTCTCAATACCACCGAATGATAGCAGCGTAACATAATCTCCAATCCAGTGTCTTTTTGGGAGGTGTATTCCCATGCACCTTTTCACACCCACACATGGGTATAAGCTTCCTGATTTTGTCTATTTACACTTGTCCTCCTCCTTCTCCTCATCCTCCACCACCATATCACCAGGGTGACCATGGTCCGTGATGCAACACCCACCTCACTTTTTTAAACGGTGTTTATGATGCCCGTAAACAATTTTTTTTATACAGTATGTTCATGTATACCCCCCAGGGGTAAATGTTTGTCAGCCCATATACTTAGTGCATGGGCATTACAAGTATAGGAGGCCCGCTCCTTTCTAATGGGAACATTTTTTAATGAGGCCCTCCTCTATGTCTCTTCCAAGGGGCACTGAAGTGCCTCCAAATTTTTGGCAGCCCTTGCATTCTCTGCATAGGCTAACACTATGGGAGATTCTCTCCTTTCTAATGGGAATTTGTCATTACTGTGGCTCTGCTCTGTGTGTCTTTAAATTCTTAGTAGGGTTTTTCCTAAAATTGGTCAGCCGTTGGACTCACTGCCTACCCTATAACTGTATAGCAGACTCTCTCCTTTCTAATGGGAACATGTCATACCATGTTACTGTGGTCCTGCTCTGTGTGTCTTTAAATTTTTAGTGGGGTTTTTCTTAAAATTGTCAGCCGTTGGACTCACTGCATATCCTATAACTGTATAGCAGACCCTCTCCTTTCTAATGGGACCATGTCGTACCTTGTTACTGTGGCCCTGCTCTATGTGTCTTTAAATTCTTAGTAGGGTTTTTCCCAAATTTTGGCAGCCCTTGCTGTCACAGCATGGGCATTACCACTATAGGAGACCCGCTCCTTTATAATGGGAACATTTTTTTTTACTGAGACCCTCCTCTAAGTCCCTTCAAAGGGGTATTGGGTTGCGTCCAAATTTTTGGCAGCCCTTGCAGTCACTGGATACGCAATAACAGTATAGGAGACCCACTTGTTAATAATGGGAACTACAAAGCATTGCCGACTGATGGCTCTCTAATTATAGCTAGGGCCGACTGCTGGCCTTTTAAGAATAGTAAGGGCGGTCTGATGTCCCTATAAAAATAGGCTTTATGACTTTCAGAGTCCCTCCATCATAAATAAAACAGGATGTGTCTGATGATGTGTCACACACCACATTGCCAGATAAGGTTGTAAAATGTTAAAATGTCATTTCCCGGTGAATCCATTTGTCTTTAAAAAAAACGTAGAAAAAAACAAAACAATAGGATCTTTCTTTAGTATAACAAACAGCCACCAATTTAACAACAATGTAATCACATTGTTCAGCTCATGCACCTCCTCCTCCATCTCCAAAATGACCACATCAGTTACAAGCTGACAGCACGGCAGCACTGCCTTGGCCAAGCGACAACAGGCTGTGCTGAAGATAACATGCTTAATGCTTAATTGACAAACCACCCAGCGCTGCAGAGTTGTTGAAAGCTGTTACAGAGCAGCCTGATCTGTGGCTCTCACGGCTGAACATACAGCCAGGCATGGTCGTGTGTGACAATGGGCGGAACCTGGTGATGGAGAAATGACAGCCGGGGTACATATGGTTTCCCTCTATGCCAGTCCTTTCACCGAGCTAAAGAATATGGCGGTGAAATTCAACTCCCACTGAGAAGCTGTTTTAGATTGAAAAACATTGTGCCCACCAGAGGATTTGATTCTGAGGGCTAACCTTTCTCAATCGCTCAAGAGCCCCATAGCTGCTGCAAAGTTAGCGCTATCATGAACTCTCCTGAGGTAGAAGCCAAGGCACACCAGAGGATTCTCTGGTGGTACCGTCCAACCCTGCCAAGAAGCAGTCCTGGCTAAGAAAAGTGTGTGGAAAGGTTCCCGGACACTCTATGGCTGCTTTTTTACTGAGGAGGATACACACGCAAACACAGGGAGAACATACAAAGTCCTTGCAGATGTTGTCCTTGCTGGGATTTGAACGCAGGATCCCAGTGCTGCAAGTCTTCAGTGCTAACCACTGATCCAATGTTCTGCCGTTCACCCTCTAATATCTAACAGGCTGGAGAAACTTGCACGTACTGCCACTCTATCTTCAGCTCCTTTGTGAGAAAATGTACTTGGGCAGCCACTCAGTCTACCAAATAAAATTCCTGAGAAGGAAATTCTGGATGGCTTCGCTACTGGTACTGGGGGCAGTGCTAATACCATGGCGTTGTACCATAGTTTGCTGGAAATATTCCAGGCTGGTAGGAGGCAAGCAAATTCCCACAGAAAAGTACCAGCAGTAATGTTCAGGGACCCGCTCTTGTAGAAGACGGGGACAACACCGGGAGAAATTGTGACCGCTGGGGACCGAGTATGGACACGAGGCATGATGCATGTGGTTGTGAAAAGCTTCCACCTCCACAAGCATAAAAGGCCACATTTCAAGTGACAGCAGCTTTACAGGACTTCCTGTGAGAAATGACATGCAGGGTAGATAGGGTTTCCCTCTATGTCAGTCCTTTCACCGAGCTAAATACAACTCTCAGCAAAAAAAGTTGTGGACTGGCTCCGTACCGTCCCTGGCCACATTCACCTGTCCATGTGTTTGTGGTTAGGTGGTCCTTCCCAGTAAGTGCACTGGGGAGGGCACGGGTAATGTTGTGGTACCCGTGCATGTGGAAGGCGGAGGCGATACCGGAAAATATAGTGGCGGCTGGTGACCGAGTATGGACACCCGGCCGCTGGTGGCATGACGTTGTGAAAAGCTTTCGCCTCCACGAGCTTAAAAGGCCATATTTCAAGAGCAAGCAGCTGCCCAGAAATCTGGCAGTTTAGTATTGCCACCTGTGGGTGGATGGCTGGCTGCATACTTACACTTGCATTCCAAGTAACAGAAAACTAAGCAGATGGTGGCCTCTATCATCATCATGGCCTCACCTCGGCACTATGAACTTGTGTCACCAAGGGGGAATATAGGGGACTCGTTACCCGGGCCTTTTACCTTGTTTAGGAGGTCACGGCAGTCAGCTGCCGGGCCCGTACTCTGGGTCTCTCTTTAAAAAGGGATTTTAGTGTACAGTTTGTCTCGTGACGCCACCTGTGGTTTCTGGTAATGGTTACCGGCGCTGCTGCAGACCTCCGGGGGGTGATGGGATGGCAGCTGGTATGTTTCTGTTCCCCACAGGCGGAGTGGGCCCCCGGGGCAGTGTAGGTGCAAATGGTGGTGATGCTGGGGCTTGCAGTGCAGGAGAGATGGCGCAGCAGGAGTAACTGACAGAGACAGGGGATTCACTTCAGTACCTTTACTGGTGCGGATGTCAGGTACGGTCCAGGGTACTCGGTAGGAACGGTGCACTTCAATACTTCTCCCCAGTGAGCGGGTATAAGGCCTCCTGGTCCGTGTCTCCCTCTCTCTAAGCTCCTGGCCAGCCTGCAACAGGGCCTAGCTTCTGTGTCGTGCTGTTCGTTCATCTGTCGCTTGGTAGTAGGACCTTTTTCTGGCAACCACTATCCCTGGATGCCGGGGCCTTCGTGGTTCCTAGTCCTGTCAAGGGTTTAGCTTCAGGTCAACCAGGGACTTGTAGTCCTCCTGGTATGCCGGTGAACCCTACTGGGTATAAAGGACCCTGTAGGCGAGTACCGAGCATTAACAAGCACGTTCGCTCATCACTAACTCTAACCTTTTCAGGTGAACTTAATGAGACCTTCTCTAAACTTTTGAATGCACATGTCCAACTGTTCAATGTTTCAGGACTTTTTGCACAACTTGCTATTCTCTAACATGGAGCTTATTGGTAAAATTCACAACAGGTATTTGATTCATGAATCGGCCAACATATTTTGGGGGTTCAATTAGGATTGGTATTTAAATTGTCCTCCTCATCGTGCTGTTCACATTTTGACATTATGAGACCAAGACAACACCTAACAATTGATCAACAGTACCTTGCCATTGCGAGGCTTCAAGCAGGATGTTCACAGTGGCCTTTGAGCTTAGAGTATCAAAGAGTGTCATCAGCAGGTTGCAACAGAGATACAGAAAGACTGAAAGAGTTACAGAAAGGCAGAGAAGTGGACGTCCTTTGGCCACATCCCACATTGATGACTGTTTCATTGTGAACAATGCTCTTCGGAACCGAATGATGAATGCCACACAACACATTTAAAGAAGGTGAGAGGCACCTAAGTGTCACGTTAGACTCTCGAAACTGTTTACATCAGTGTATTCTGCGTGCTAGATGACCTGCAAGTGTACCTGACCACACTATCAAGTGCCAGTGAGCATTTATGTTGGACGTGAAACCTCAGTGGGCCTCAGTGCTGTTCACTAATGAAAGTCGATTCACGCTGAGCTTATATGATTGCTGCCAACAATGTTGGAGACGTCAAGGAGAGCGCTCTGCATCAGCCACTGTTGTCACCAGACAAGTGGTGGTGGTGGTGGTGTTACAGTGTGGGCAGGTGCGTCTAGTCAATACAGAACTGCTGAATACTTTGTGAATGTTACAGTGAGAAGCCCCTGCGGACACAGACAGCTTGGGGCCCCTGTGCAAGAAATGTGTTTGGTCCTCCCTCCTTTTATGGCGACCAAGCTGACCAGGTAACGGAGCCGCCAGCTGACTTCAGTGTTCCCACGATCACGCATGACGTCATTGCCCCCAGTCATTGGCATGCCGAGGTCAGCAGCTGGCCGTAAATTGGAGTGCAGGGAGCGGGTGGATCCCCTGCACTGCATTATATTTCAGCTGAATGCGCGTCCGAGAATACACATATAGCTGAAATATTCGCTGGTGTCAGTGGGCCACCCTCCACCTCGATACAGCTGCACTGGTAATTTGTCTGCCCCCAGGAAACCTCCTTAAGTGATATTTACCTTTACACATACTGTCTACAGCAGGGGTCCTCACACTATGGCCCGAGGATTTTTATCCGGCCCGCCAGGCTGTGGGCGGAGGAGAGCGGCGTTAGCGCCCGCTCTCTCCCGCTTGTTCAGGGTCCAGGCAGCCGGATACTTACCTCTCCCCGTGCCTCTGCAGATCCGCTGTCTTCCTGCTGTGCGCTCCCTGTGACGTCTCAGGTCAGAGGGTGCGGTGACGTCTTTCCACCGCGCCCTCCCCTGAGCTGTCACAGGCAGCGCAGAGCGGGAAGACGCCGGCGACGCTGGAGTCCAAACCCGAGCAGTGGCAGCAGGTGAGAAGTGAGATGAGTATTTTTTTTTTTTTTTTAAATGTATGGAGGCATGGGGCATAATATTAGGGGTGACATCCTGCATGGGGCATAATATGGGGGGTGACATCCTGCATGGAGCATTAAATGGGGGGAGTGACATGCTGCATGGGGCATTATAAAGAGAGGGAAATGATATCCTGCATGGTGCATTATAACGACAGGGGTGTGATATCCTGGAGGGGCATTATATGGGGGGGTGACATCCTGAATGGGGCATTATATGGGGGGGTGACATGCTGCATGGGACATTATATGGGGGGTGACATCCAGCATGGGGCATTATATGGGGAGTGACATCCTGAATGGGGCATTATAAAGACAGGGGAGTGATATCCTGCATGAGGCATTATATTGGGGGCTGACATCCTGCATGGGGCATTATATGGGGGGTGACATCCTGCATGGGGCATTATATGGGGGGTGACATCCTGCATGGGGCATTATAAAGAAAGGGGAGTGATATTTTGCATGGGGCATTATATGGTGGGAGAAAGGGACATCCTGCATGGGGCATTATATGGAGGGTGACATCCTGCATGGGGCATTATAAGGGGGGAACAGCCTGCATGGGGCATTATAAGGGGGAAAGAGCCTGCCTATTGATGACCTATGCTGCCTATTGGGGACATTATCCTGCCCATTGAGGACCTATACTGCCTATTGGGGACATTTACCTGCCTATTGGGGACATTTACCTGCCTATTGGGGATCTATGCTGCCTATTGGGGACATTTACCTGCCCATTGAGGACCTATGCTGCCTATTGGGGACATTTACCTGCCTATTGGGGACCTATGCTGCCTATTGGGGACATTTACCTGCCCATTGAGGACCTATGCTGCCTATTGAGGACATTTACCTGACTATTGGGGACCTATGCTGCCTATTGGGGACCTTTACCTGCCTATTGAGGACCTATGCTGCCTATTGGGGACCTTTACCTGCCTATTGAGGACCTATGCTGCCTATTGGGGACATTTACCTGCCTATTGGGGACCTATGATGCCTATTGAAATACCGGTAGATTTAACTTTACTTGTTCTTCATTTTAAATATTGTATTTGTTCTTGTATTGTTTTTTACTTCATAATATGTGCAGTGTGCAGAGGAATTTGTTCATAGTTTTTTTAAAAAATTATATTCCGGCCCTCCAATGGTCTGAGGGACAGTGAACGGGCCCCTGTTTAAAAAGTTAGAGGACTCCTGGTCTACAGATATATATACACATAGATAGCTACTGTACACTCAGATACTAACATATATACAGTATATTGTACTGTGGTTATCTTTGTGTGAATACACACATACTGTACATACACAGATAATCACAGTACATCAGTGCACAGAGATACATATAAACACTACATAGGTACATACAGTACACATACTTACATATGATGTCCCTCTGGCAGGTGCATTCTCCCATCTTCGGCAGCTCCCTCCCGTTGGTCTTCTGTCCTCCATCAGCACTACTGGCCAGATCTCCAGCTGTCAGCCAGTCCTGTCTTCTCAATACCTCCATGCAGTTAGTAAATCTGACACTAGCCTCCTGAGAAGTTCTGAGCTGCCTGACCCATAGTACCATCGGCCATCACATCAACCTCCTCTCCCTCCTGCAGTCACTTACCACCCCCTGTATTAAGTGGGATTTATTGGGGAACTGAGCCACTCAGGCAGCATTCACACTGTAGCTACTGCTTGTGAATGGGCCAGTGCAGCAGTTTTCCAATAAAGCCCCCTCAGGAGGGCAGGGGGGATTAATGTAATAGCTCATGAGAACATTGATCAGGCAGATCAGTTATAAGAACTGCTCAGAAGGAAGGAGAGTTATCAGGTGTACTGACTGCTTGGAGGCTGTTCAGAGCTGCATTCAGAGGCAGTGAAGAAGCAGGAGACAGGATTGGCTGAGAACAGCAGCCATACTTACCAGGCCTGCTTCCTCCTGCCTGTGCCTGAATGCTAATAGGCCGGGCGAGTCCATGGGTGTCCAGGAATCTCGAGCTCCTGCAGCATAGAACCAGCAGCACCAACTAAGAGGAGAGAAAAGGGCCCATTCTGACATATTTTGCGGAGTGCAGGCCCCTGTGTGACCGGAAATGAATCAGGTACGGGCCTCTTCCTCTCCTCTTAGTGGAGATGTTGCCGCTGGCTCTATGTGAGAACCAGACATTGCAGCAGCTGATCGGGCCCCCTCTCCTTTGGGGCCCCTGTACGCTTCTACTTTAATGCCCTACTTTCATGATAAAATATCACTGTAGCGTGAACTTTTTACATTTTACATAAATTTTGCCCGAAAATCAAATATCCCTAACTTTTTGTGAGTAATGTATATTTAACACTGTGTATCTATAATTACTCCATCACAAGTACTGATCTACTGGATTTATCCTGACTTGATTAACTGTTAATGTCTTAAATCTTCTTGAGGATAATAGGTCAACGACATGCTCTGTTGATTGGTTTTTAAGTATTGACTGGTTCTGCTTGGTGGTGGTCTGAGTTGGATAGGCCCTACTAGGGGACACCAGGGCCAGCCATCGTTGAGCGGGGGCGCTATTTGCAAACTTAGAGTGGACGAAACGCATTGTGACCTAATACGCACTATTACTGTACTGGAGGAACGTTATACTCCAATGCACTTTAATACTGGATTATATTTAATGGCAAAATACCACTAGAGGATATTAAGACCTGGTAAACCTGGACACAAATCTTATTGGGGCATATAAGGACGCCCTTTATCTCTGCCTGGGTTTATAATTGTGATATTGTAATCCAGCAAGTAGTTAGAGGAGTTATACAGAGGCAGGCAGACTCCTTATTTCAGTAGATATCTTATTGGGAGACCTTTCTATAATGCAGTAATGCTGGTGCTGTACAGAGGATGGAGGATTCATATATCCAGGCAGATCAGGGAGAGAGAAATAGACACAATGTATTCATCCTCCCTCAGACAACCTGGACTTGATAGTTGCAACTTTGTCTCCACCCATGGGAGATTTACACTGACACCATGAATCCTCACAGAGGCTGTGTGCCCACGATGCGTTTTTTAAGCGTTTCCTCAGTGGCAAAAATGCCGCAGAAAAACTTAAAAAATGCATGGAAGAAGGCCTGCCATGTCCCCAATGATAATCCACATGTGCTGTGCACATGCTGCGGAAATTTATCATTGCCGAAAAAAATGCAGCACTACCAATTGTTTTGTGGAAGCGCTGTGTTTTCGCCGCCATTGACTTGCATTGGAACGCATGGATTACGCATTACTGTATATGTAGATGCGCATTCCATGCGTTCTAATGTGCGGATGACACCCAGGTCTAGAGGAGAGGAGAATCTCCTCCGGACCCGGGTACCATAGAACCTGTGAAAAACAGAATAAAATAAAAAATAAATGTTATATTTACCTTCTGACGGCGCCCGCTCTCCTTGTCTTCGCTTGCCGGCAGCTCGCAATGGACTGGAGGACCTGCGCTGACGCCGTAGTCATGTGACGGGTCACGCGACGCTGACGTCAGCAGGTCGTTCAGTGTACCGCGATCTGCCGGCAAGGGAGAACGGAGGGAAGCAAGACACCGGGGGCCACCGGAAGGTAAGTATATATTTATTTTTAAATTTTTAAACATTCTTTACGGTCACACTATATAAATCCACGCTGTTTGCATAGATTTATATAGTGTGACCAAGCTGACAAGCACTTTCCAAGTGATGCTAAAATCGCTTGGAAAACGCTTGTCAACCCGCATTCGGAAATGCATGTGAAGAACGATTCACATCCGAATGTCCCTGGCAGGAAAAACGCATGTACAATCCGCATGTACAATCCACATGTACAATCCGCATGTACAATCTGCATGTACAATCCGCATGTACAATCCACATGTACAATCCGCATGTACAATCCGCATGTACAATCCACATGTACAATCCGCATGTACAATCCGCATGTACAATCCACATGTACAATCCGCATGTACAATCCGCATGTACAATCCACATGTACAATCCGCATGTACAATCTGCATGTACAATCCGCATGTACAATCCACATGTACAATCCGCATGTACAATCCGCATGTACAATCCACATGTACAATCCGCATGTACAATCCGCATGTACAATCCGCATGTACAATCCACATGTACAATCCGCATGTACAATCCGCATGTACAATCCGCATGTACAATCCACATTTACAATCCGCATGTACAATCCGCATGTACAATCCGCATGTACAATCCGCATGTACAGTCCGCATGCGTTTTTTCTGCCAGAGGAGATGCAGAAACGCTCAGAAAAAAATCCGGAGCATTTCTGCATCGTGGGCACATAGCCTTACAGTGTAATTGTGAGCTGTAATATTCTGCTCATAGATAAGGATGGGACTGATATAATAATATACAGAGCGGCACAATAAGTGGTATATACAGCCAGCAGTAATATCACCAGCCGTGTATAATATCCACACTGCACCTATGACGTAGTATTGGTATCATTGCCATATATTATTATCCAGCAGACAGTATGGCACTATGGGTGATTAATAGCTGGATAGACTTTCACATAGCACGGTGGAATTGAATAAAAACTATTTTAATATTGTAAATAAAAGTTATATTTTATCTTAATAGTTCACCTAATTCAGTGATATATTTTAATATTTCTGAGTTTAATAAGTCTTCTTTTGGTGATAACTATTTCTTGGACACTTACACAAAGCATTAATATTTTCTAGACGGTAATTCTACTATCTAGATAGCAGAAAGGAGGCATTATTACTATGTAAGGGGCACAGTGGTGGGCATAAGTATGTGGGGCAGTAACAGGAGCACTGCTATCATACCACACAGCAGGTGCAGTATAGTAACACATACGCATCAGCGGCTCAGCATTGTGGTATCAGCAGGGTGAGGAGATTGTGCAGGTCATTAATAGATGGGGACGGTGCTGGAAATTTGAGAAGTCAAATAGTTCTTTGTAGACAAGTCATGTCTGGAAGAAGCTGTCATATCGGTCTGGGCCAGATGGAAAAGATGGGAAAAGTGAATCTATATATACTTATATACCCTATACACAATCTATAACTGTAGTGTAATCTTTTAATGTATTCCGCAGGCCTGTTATCTACCACTATATGGTCACCATGTGGCAGTAATATTGCTTTGGTTTTTGTAGAGATTTATTTTCAGTAACAGCCGGTCATCTGCTGAGATTCCCCTATACACACAGTTAGGGTGTGCAACCGTAGTTGCAACAAGGTTACCTAGTTAGGACCCATTCAGATGAGTCACCTCCCCTATGCTGAACCCTTGGCTACACCTCTGGTGGGGTGTGACTGCTGGGACCCCCATAATCTACAGCACAGAATCCAGCTTGTTCTTGTGCATACAACTGAAATAGAGATCCACTAAGGAAAAAGCATCTGAGTCCTTCTTCTGAGTTCTTCTTCTGGTGGATTCCGCATGGATCCCTAATAAAAAGCACTCAATAAAAATTTAAATGATCGCATATGTTCATTGTAAAAACAATTTGCTTGTCATACTGTATGTTTGAGTCTTTTTCAACATTTTCTTTCCACTTTCGGCTTTAAAATTTATGAAATGGATAATGGAAGTGACTTGTTCATTCTGCTGGTGGCTTCTGTTTAGAAGACCCTCACTACTTTATACATAGTTAACAAAAAAAGATGCCAACTGCAAAAATTACAAATAAAGATTACTGAGGAAAAACACTGTCTACATTTTCCTGAAACATCTTCCTATAGAAAAAACTCAGTGGGCATGCTTGTGTCTATAAAGTGCTATGTGAACGCACCCTTAGGAATAACAGAACCTCTGGTCATCTCCTCCACTCTTGGCCGGGGGTTTAGAGGATTACTGGGAGATATAGAACCAATCTTCATCTGTTTGGTGTCCAACCCATCAGACATTTATGACAAGTATGATATTGATATGCCACTAATGGCACTATTATTCAATTAGATTCAAAAGGACATTATTCAATTTTATATTTTGATTTATAGATATTTTTTAATTAAGCATTGATGGAAAGGATGAAGAGATGTTCATGGAGAGGCCTTCAGCTTTTGAAGATGTTTCTTGAAGGCCACAGGTAGATGTACAAGTCCTTCCATACAGGTACAGCATTGATGGAGGATGTGCTGCACGTTCTTCAGGGAGCTAGATATGGGGGTTTTCTGTCCTTGAGATGTCTATGGTGCCCTGTTGACAGCATGCAAAAATGTAGCTTTCTCTGACAGCGCGAGCAGCCCTGGACAATCCACGCCGGCAGGATGATATCATCCGGCGGAAGAGAGAACCTATGAGAAAAGATGTAAAACTGATGTAAGTAATGGAAGTCCATATTACAGGATACTACTGTGGTGTCACTGTGGGAGTACGGGAGAGGAATCTTCTCCATACAGAGGTACGGGATCAGTGTCAGTCATCATACATGTGACAATCCCACAACTGACAGATAACATCTGCTCCACATGAATCCTTCTCGCTGACATCATACATCATGGAGCGTATTGTCACACTTACCTCGCCTACGTTCCCCCTCTTCTACTTTCTCAGTTTTGTCTTGTTTTCTCAGATTCAGAAAACATTTTCTTCTCTTCTGAACAGGAGATTCTAATGAAAAAGTCAGAAACAGATGTTGATCATAAACTTCTAAAAGATTAGCTTTGTGTCTATATAGAGTTATGTAAACTGACTAATATGCACATTACACTTTTGCATTATAGTCTATAATAGGATTTCCTATAAATCTGTACATACCTGACACTGAGGACGAGGATGAGGATGACTCGCTGGTTTTAGCAGGAAAACTGATTGTCATCATCAGTTTTGGAAGAAGAAATCTCTCTCTGCCTGATTAGAAGAAGAAAGACAAGTCAATTACAAGGAAAAACAATAGAAAAATGGAAAAGCAGCTGTCTGTAAGGCCAATTAGGACACCATGAAGGGGGCACCCTGCTCAGGACCCCATTCTACCAGCAAGAATGGAGTCTAACTAGTAATATTGGCCAAAGTGAACTGGAAATAAATAGTGGGTCACATTGATCAGTTGTTACTGCAGTGTTATCACAATCCAGATCCGCAGAGATCAGCAATCATGGGGTGGTGGATGCTGGATTTAGATTTATGTTACTTGTGTCTTGTATTTGGATCTGACATATATCAGAACTGAATCTCATAATAATGATAATAATCTACTTACATGTCTGAGCGTTTTTTGCTGTTCTCTGGGGAACACTCTGAAGATGACATAGGCTTCTCTTCATTGTTCATTATCCCGGTATTGGTGGGATATAGCTAAAATGAATGGAGAAATATAAAATAGATTTATTTTTAAACTTTTTTCTAATTATAGGTTTTAGGCCATATGCACACATTGAGTATTGGTGAGTTTTTTATCTCAGTATATGTAAGCCAAAACCAGGAGTGGGTGAAAAATACAGAAGTGGTGACGTGTTTCTAATAAACTTTTCCTCTCCCTGTCCCACTTAATATTTTGGCTTACAAATACTGAGGTAAAAACTCATCAAACACTCATTGTGTGCACATGGCCTTATACATTTTATTCGTGACATACTTACTTTAGAAAATCTTTCAGAAGATGATACAAAATTCTGGACTTCTGTCCAGTCATTGTCCCCACTTGTGTCGCCCTCATCTGAATCAGTATGTTTGTATGTTCTAGAGCGAGCTGCAAAATACAATTATTATCAGAGATAATTAGTATAAGACCAGTCACGAGGTTAGGACTAATTGTCACATAAAATGAATGACAAGACACACAGCAGTTTCCTGTAGATGATGTCTCATTTTACTTACTGGTAAAGTAGCGAGTGTCCTCATCTGACTTTAGATCAGGAACAAACAGGGGCTTCTGACTTAGAATGTTGTCAAAGTCTAAGTAACGCAGAAATTGATGAAATTTGACCTCATTTGCTCCTCCTGGAAATGGAAGACAAGAAAGAAAGTGATACAGTAATTGTCAGAGAAATTGCTCCACATCTATATAGTTTATGCTAATCTAAACTGAAGATGTAACGGAAATGTACTGAACGTAGGTATAGAGGTCATAGAGGTGTAATAAGTCAAAAATAATACTATTATAATATTACCTGTCCCAAGTCTATGTGTTGGATTTTTTCTCAGCAGCTCAGTTACGATGCCCCGAGCATCGCGGGGTGGAGAGTATTTATCATATGTCCAAGTTATATCATCTGTTATATAAAAACAAATATTAGAAGAAATAGAACCTCTTTATTTTCAGAAACATCAGTTTCCTTAACAAAGCTGGGAACTAACCCACAGAATGAAGCAAACCAAATAACTGTGAGATCACATAGCATTCAGATGATTTTACTTACCCCTGAGGATACTGTGATAAATCTCCCTTTTGGAAGCTCCATTAAATGGTGTAAATCCATAAAGAAATTCATATAGGATGATCCCTATTGACCACCAGTCAACAGGTCTTCCATATCCTTTCATTAAGATGACTTCTGGAGCTACATATATAGGGGTGCCAACAGCCTGGAAACCAACAGAACAATGAGATGATGATCAATAAATATAATTGCGACAAACGACATCATAGAAAACATTTTCTAGATGAGAAATTATCAGAGAAGGAGAAAGAGGTGAAATTTGTGAAGTAGAAGATCCTGTAAGTAAAGCTGACCTCACTATTAGTGTTGAGCCACCCCCGTAGTGTTCGGGTTCGGTTCGGTTCGTCGAACACCGGGATGTTCGAGGAACTGTTCGTCGAACTGTTCGTCGAACACCTTAGAACACCGTCGAACACCGTTAAAACCAATGGCAGGCAAACAAAAACACATAGAAACACATAGAAAACACCTGCAAAGGTGTCCAAAAGCTGACAAACTGCTCAGAAGACACTCTCTTTAAAAAAGCCGGCCGGCAAATTCAGCAGCGGCATACACCGGTACCCGACAATTTAGACAAGAAGGAATAGAGCATCACACATAGATTAGATAGATAGAAACATGTCAGTCACACATATAAGAAGCACAGTGACAGTGTTGGTTACTGCACTTGTCATTTAGTGTAAAGGATTTATAAAAAAAAATATTAGTGTTTTCATGCACCGTCTCTTTAAAAAAGCCGGCCGGCAATTCAGCATCTGTACCCGACAATTTAGAACAGAAAGAATAGAGCTTCACACATAGATTAGATAGATAGAAACATGTCAGTCACATATATAATAAGTACAGTGATAGTGTTGCTTACTATACTTGTCATTTAGTGTAAAGGATTTATTTAAAAAAATAATAGTGTTTTCATGCACTGTCTCTTTAAAAAAGCCGGCCGGCAATTCAGCAGCGGTACCCGACAATTTAGAACAGAAAGATAGAGCATCACACATAGATTAGATAGATAGAAACATGTGGGAGAATTCATGTCCAATGAACTCGGCTCACCTCATGCACGTCACTGACAGCGTGGGAAAATTCTCACGCTGAAGTGCTGAGTGCAGGAGAATTCTCCCACGCTGTCAGTGATGTGCATGAGGTGAGCTCATGTCCAATGAACTCAGCTCACCTCCTGCACGTCACTGACAGCGTGGGAAAATTCTCCTGCAATCAGCGCTTCAGCGTGAGAATTTTCCCACGCTGTCAGTGACGTGCATGAGGTGAGCCGAGTTCATTGGACATGAACTCGGCTCATCTGGATGTCGTCACAGAGAGACGCTGAGCAGCGCAAGCAAGCCGGCGCTTCTCAGTGTCTGCGGGATGACAGGCTGGATGGCAGCGTTCTGCTGCGGTCCAGCCTGTCATCTCGATGTAGCAGAGCTGAAGCTGTCGTGGGAACCATGGAAAGGTAAGGATGAGGTTGCTTTATTATTTTTCTTTTATTGCAGGAGATCGTTGGCTTCAGCTGGAATGGGCGTGATGGTAAGTATGGTTTAATTTAGAACAATAAAGGATTGTGTCTTTATTTCAATTAAAGGACTTTATTCTGGGTGTTTGTGTTTTTTTTAACTTTGACTATGGGGTTAGTAATGGGGGTGTCTTATAGACGCCTCTCCATTACTAACCTGGGCTTGATGTCAGCTGGCATTATAAGCTGACATCAACCCCAACCCTATTACCCCCTGCCACCGCACCAGGGCAGCGTGGAAGAGCGAGGCTAAGTGCCAGAATTGACGCATCCTATGAATGCGCCATTTCTGGGGCGGCTGACGGCTGGTGTTTCTAGCCTGGGAGGGGGCCAATATTCATGGGTATTACCCCCTTCCCAGGCTTCAAACATCTGCCCCAGCCGTCTGCTTAACCTCCGCTAGAGCCTAAAATTAAGGGGAACCCCACGCCAATTTTTTTAATAATAAATCCTTTATTTTAATACTAAATGACAAGTACAGTAACCAACACTATCACTGTACTTCATATATATGTGACTGACATGTTTCTATCTATCTAATCTATGTGTGAAGCTCTATCTTTCTGTTCTAAATTGTCGGGTACCCCTGCTGAATTGCCGGCCGGCTTTTTTAAAGAGACAGTGCATGAAAACACTATTATTTTTTTAAATAAATCCTTTACACTAAATGACAAGTACAGTAAGCAACACTGTCACTGTACTTCGTATATATGTGGCTGACATGTTTATATCTATCTAATCTATGTGTGAAGCTCTATTCTGTCTGTTATAAATTGTCGGGTACAGATGCTGAATTGCCGGCCGGCTTTCTTAAAGAGACGGTGCATGAAAACACTATTATTTTTTTTGATAAATCCTTTACGCTAAATGACAAGTACAGTAAGCAACACTATCACTGTACTTCATATATATGTGACTGACATGTTTCTATCTATCTAATCTATGTGTGAAGCTCTATTCTGTCTGTTATAAATTGTCGGGTACCGCTGCTGAATTGCCGGCCGGCTTTCTTAAAGAGACGGTGCATGAAAACACTATTATTTTTTTTGATAAATCCTTTACGCTAAATGACAAGTACAGTAAGCAGCACTTTCACTGTACTTATTATATATGTGGCTGACATGTTTATATCTATCTAATCTATGTGTGAAGCTCTATTCTTTCGGTTCTAAATTGTCGGGTACCGGTGTATGCCGCTGCTGAATTGCCGGCTTTTCATGTTTCACTGTTGGCACTGTTCCCATCGATTTGGGCAATCACTGTAATGCCACAACCACCATGGCTGTGGCATTACAGTGAGTGGCAGACAATCCCTGCATGATTGGTGCTCTAAAAAGCGCCAGACATGCAGGACACGCTTTTGGTGCACGAACAGTTATCGAACATAACCTCGAACAGCCGAATTTTTTGCAAATCGTTCGGGTTCGTGGAACAACTCGAACACCGCCCAAAACAGCTCGAATTTGAGATTGGCGAACAGTTCTAGTCGAACACCGCTCATCTCTACTCACTATCAAGGAACTCGCTGGTGATGTCCTCAAATGGAGCCTGGTAGATGTCTGATGTTAGTCTCATGAGGCCGAGTTTGGAAAGCCCAAAATCAGTAACTTTAATATGTCCTGTTGATGCTATCAGGAGGCTGTGAAAAAAAGATGGTGTCAGCCCCAAGTAATAACTCATAGACTATGTAATAAACTCAAACTTTCTTCCCCTATATTATATTACAGGGGTCACTTACTTCTCAGGCTTAAGGTCTCTGTGCACCACACCATAGTTGTGCAGGTATTCAACAGCAAGAATTGTTTCCGCAATGTACATACGGGCCAGGGGGACAGGTAAAGCACCCCTGTACTTTAAAAGCTTGCCACAGTCTCCTCCTACAGGAGAAAGCAGATATGACAGGTGAGGGTGTGTTACAATGTAAATTACACATCATGAGGGTGAATATATATAAGGTGCTAGGATTAAGCCGATGTGGGCTGGATATAGATACAATGAATGTGTCCTACCTGGTACATACTCCATAACCATACAGAGATGAAGCTTAGTAGGAAAGGAGCAGAACATGGAGGCCACAAAGGGACAATCAGCAAAGATTGAGATGTCTCTTTCCAGAAAGGCTCGTTCCAGTTCCTCTGGGTCTTTCAGGTTCTGCTTGTCCATTTTCTTCATAGCGCATACTTGTTTTGTGTCTTTATGGCGCACTAAGTGGACGGCTCTGAAGTGGAGGAAAATCCAAGATTTATTATGAATTCTTACTAACAATGAGTCTATAGACCTCATCAAGTGATCTCCTGTACTAATGGTCAATACTAGATGTGCGTCCGTCACTAGAAATCCATGTCTAGAATTACATAAAATAACGTCCCATAAATGATCACCAATGGGGGATCCTCATCCACGTCACATCCTACCTGACCTGAATAGTGACAGATGTGGACAGTGATGTGGACTCATATAATTTGTCTATGGGAACATTACATGGGCAGGTCACAGAGACATAGGCATTGTCATAAGGAGCCCTGGGAAATAAATATTACAGCAAAATAAATCTTACCCAAAAGATCCAAAGCTGATCAGTTTGATCAGTTTATAGTCGTTCTTACAAGGAAGTCTCAAAGGGTTTAATGATCCAATCAAGGCCTTAAAAGGAAAAAGAAATGACAATAAGACATTGAATCTGCAAGAGAATGAAAGCCCCAGATGCAGGAAGGTCTCACTTCTATATGGTGTCCTCACTGATTACACTGCAGCAGAAGTAGAGGATGTGATACAAGCCGGACCCTCCACAGACACTATTATTTTATAGGGGGATATCCCCCATACACATATATCGTTGTACTGGAGGGGAGGATAAGGTACATCACCCAGAGGGGGCAGAATAATAATAATGCTATCATCACATACAATAGGTCTGATCTACATGAAGAACCGCGCTATCCCATTATCATATGGGGTATAATATGGGATGTGTAACTCACACCCGTCATCTGATGATCTACAGACGTCCCTCTGATACTTACACTGGCAGATTCCTGGATGATCTCTGGTGTCTCACATATTCCACCATCAGAATCTTCCTGCTCAGTTATTCCTGAAATAATGATAAAATAATGAAGAGACGTCATGTATTAGTCTATATCAGCACTTACTATATAACACATCCATGTAATGAAGGAAATGACGAGACCCCTGTACATGGAATAATACTGGGTATATGGATATTCTACACACTGTATATAATTATGGCATATCTATATATACTGTACTATAAATGTGATCCAGTCACAACAATGACATGAGAAGAGCCCAGAGGAGAGGAGCAGAATTACATGAGCCCCTCCATTATAGTCTATAGGGGGCTCATGAGCCATCAGCGGCCTCAAACAGAGGATGAAGAGTAAATCTCCATATTCTCTGCCGTTCTCTATAACTTGATATTAGAATGTAGAATATTAGATGATCGGCTTACCTTCCATCAGATCAGGGTTTAGCCCCGGCTGACAGGTATCAGGTTCAGCAATATTTAGGTTTTGTCCCTCTTCGGAGTCGCCTTCTGATGTTTCCTGATGGATATAATATATACAAGTAATATAACAGATGGACTATACGCAGGCGCTCCCTCCAGTAAACCCACATTCATATATAAGGGACTTGTATCTACCACTGTTCTCTAACATCTTCTATCAGAACTGGAGCATTTACCGGAAGGAAGATTGTGATGATCGAGCGAGACAGAGGTGGAAATACAAACTCTGCACCGCTGAGTACAGACTGCCATCACAGGTGATGGAGCCGCAGAGACAGGCGGCCATAAAATGTTCTGTGTCTGCCTGGAGCGGACAGGGAGGCCTCTAATATCACACATCTGACCTTCTACTATATGACGGTAATCTGGAGAAGATCAGACAACAAGGACATGAGATATAGTAGATGGTGGATCCTTACCAGACGCTCCAGTGAGTAGGTCGGATACTCCAGTACAAGCAGGACATTTTGGGCCAGTTGTTTAATAAAGGCCAATTCTCCACTGTGGGATTTTTCTTCGGCCTATAGAAATGAGAACAACAAAGAAAGGAAAATCTTGAGAGAACGTGCAGAATGGAGGAGGCCATTTATATCACCAAATATGTTACTCCTGCCATATGTACAGCAAATACTAGTAAGTATCTGCACAGCAACTAATGTAGCCTGTACACCCTATTACAGCTCCCGGGTATTCTTATCTGGGTATTTGCTACAGGTTAAACTTAAACTTGTATTCCATTAATATTGTCTATTATTATTATTTTTCTATGATTTTTGCAGATTGTCTGCTACTTACCTGCTGTACTAATGTCCAGATGTTCTGCTGTAAATGCTCAAGATATTCTGAGCTTATTCGACCTTGGTGGTATTTGGTCAGGCAATCTCTCACTTGCTCCATAACCAGCCGGTAAGTGAAGCTGAGGACGCCATCGGGTAGTGGTAGCACAAAGTCAGGGTCATAGGTGGTAAGAATGCCCTGGAGTAGTGCTAACACCTGAAGTCTGTCTGGAGGAATTCCAGACATTTCAACAATCCAAAATAAATCCAAGCGCAGTCAATATGTGAATAGCTATGCAGCTGATCACTGACAACAATGACACCAGGGTATCAAAGTGACGATGGGAGTGTAAACACTTGTGTAAGTTCTGATGTTTAATTGTGATGTCATAATGATGTTAGAATGGAATCTTGTGTTCTTACCTTAAAGGGGCATATGACCTTATAAGGAAATTGCCTAGCTTCCCTTAAGAAGGCAACAATATAGGCTGAGCATCAGTAACATGCAGATATGGAGGAGAGAGGCATGGGTGCTGCAAGTTTTTATCCGAAGTTCAGGACAATTACCTCTCTCAGCTGGTAGATGAAACAACCAGGAGAGGTAATCTGCTGGATCTGGTGCTGTCAGATAGATCAGATACAATTTCAGATATACAGGTCAGGAATAGTGTTGAGCGAGCATGTTCTATTAACCCTTTCGCTGAGTACGCTCGGGTCGAGCTCCGAGTATTTATAGCTGCTCGGTGATATGGTTGAATTGCTCCCGTGTGCATGATTTGCAACTGTTTGACAGTTTTATTACATGTGAGGAATGTCTATTTCTTACACATTCCTCGCATGTAATAAAACACGTCATGGTAATTTGGGATATCGAACATAAATAGGGCATGTTTAAGGATATACTACTAGAATCCTGTAGAAAACTTATACCCTCTGGTAATAAAATGTCCAGGAATAAAAATAAACCATTATGGATAAAAAAGACAGTTCAAAGTGTAATAAGACAAAAACAAAGGGCATTCAAAATCTTGAAGGCCGAGAATACAGAAATAGCATTTCAGGAGTATGAAGATTTCAACAAGAAATGTAAAAAAGAAATCAAGCTAGAAAAGTTATCTACTGAAACACAATCGCCCCAAAATTCATAAATATATTAATGCCAAAAGGAAAAAAACGGACCATACAAAAGACGATAATAACAAGATAATTGAGCTCAGTAATTGACAGACGGCTGAATCTCATATTCTTAGACTCTCTTGTAATGGGGTTGATGCCACAAGAATGGAGGATAGCTGAAGTGGTACCGATATTTAGCAAAGGTAAGAAGGTGGATCCAGGTAACTACCGTCCAGTATGTCTGACATCGGTAGTGTGCAAAGTTTTTGAGGGCATCATAAGAAGTGGCCTGCAGAAATATATTGCAGATAATAATACATGGTGGGCCATTTCTATGGATACACCTAAATTAAATGGGAATGGTTTGTGAAATCAACTTCTTGTTTGTGGCACATTAGTATATGGGAGGAAGAAAACTTTTCCAGATGGGTGGTAACCATATCTTCACAGTATAGACAATTGCCTTCAGATGACCCCAAAGATAAAAGTCAGGGGGTCAGATCGGGAGACCTTGGTGGCCATTTAACTGGCCTACGACGACCAATCCACTTTCCAGGAAACTGTTTAAGTAGGACTGCTCGGACCTGACACCCATAATGTGGTGGTACACCATCTTGTTGGAAAAACTCAGGGAACGTGCCGTCTTCAGTGCATAAAGAGGGCGACACATCATCTTGTAGCAAATTCAGATATCCAGTGGCATTGAGGTTTCCATTGATGAAGAATGGCCCCACTATCTTTGTACCTTAAGTGGTCATAAACTGGGAAAAAACTAATGAAAGAAAAAAGTTACGTTAAAACCAAGCACACCATTGTTTTTCTTATGCAATTCTCAATAAGTTTGATCTGTCACATGACCCTCTTCCCATTGAAAAAAATAAAATTGGATCCAAAATGGCAGACTTGAAAATGGCCACCATGGTCACCACCCATCTTGAAAAGATTTCCCCCTCCCATATACTAATGTGCCACAAACAGGAAGTTGATATCACCAACCATTCCATATAAATGGCCCACCCTGTATAATAACTCACAACCAGCATGGATTCATGAAAGATACATTGTGTCTAACTAACATGTTGGGTTTCTATGAGGAGGTAAGTGCAAATCTGGATGTTGATAATGCGGCTGATGTGATTTATCTGGACTTTGCAAAGGCATTTGATACTGTACCACATAACAGCCTTATACTGAAGCTACAGAAGCAAAGAATTGCGGGAAACTATATGCAGATGGGTAAGGAACTGGTTAAGGCCACGTGCACACACTGAGAATTTGTTGGGTTTTTTACCTCAGTATTTTTAAGCCAAAACCAGGAGTGGGTGATAAATATAAAAGTGGTGATGTGTTTCTATGATACTTTTCATCTCATTGTTCCACTTTTGATTTTGGCTTACAAATACTGAGGTTAAAAATATACCAAATACTCAACGTGTGCACGCGGCCTAAAAGACAGGAAACGAAGAGTCTTTGTAAATGGTACTTTTTCTAAATGGGACATAGTCAGCAAGGTGGACCGCAGGGATCTGTCCTAGGACCGATTCTTTTTAATTTTTTGATTAATGACCTTGGAGATGGGATTGAGAGTAAAGTGTCAGTTTTTGCTGACAACACCAAACTATGTAGGATATTAAAAACTGATCTTGACATTACAATATTACAGAATGATCTTGATAAGATGACTGAATGGGCAAACACTTGGCAAATGAGATTTAATGTAGATAAATGTAGAGTAATGCACATAGAACGGAGTAATCCTATTGCTGCATACACATTAAATGGGAGTATACTCGGGACTACAGAACAGGAGAAGGACTTGGGTGTTCTGGTTACAAGTAAGCTGAGCAGCAGTACTCAAGGTCAAGCAGCAGCCGCAAAAGCAAACTAGATTTTATGGTATTTAAAAAGAGAGAAAAAATCCTGCGATACCAATGTTTTGTTACCCCTTTATAAATCACTGGTGAGGCCACATCTAGAATATGGGATCCAGATTTTTACTCTATATTTTAAAAATAATATTGAGAAGTTAGAGTCATTTCAAAGGTGGAGAATTAGATTGTTAAACGGGATGGAAGGCCTCTCATATGATGAGAGGTTGGAAAAGTTGGGCTTGTTTAACTTAGAAAAAAGACGTCTCAGAGCAGATATCATTTATATGCATAAATCCATGTGTGGTCAGTAGAGGGGGCTAGCACATGACTTATTGCTTCTAGAACCCATACTAAGGACCAGGGGGCACTCATTACAGGTGGAAGAAAGGCGATTCTGGCGGCTAAACAGGAAAGGGTTCTTTACAGTCAGAGCAGTCAGACTGTGGAATGCCGACCACAAGAAGTAGTAATGGTCGACACTATAACAGCTTTTATACAAGGGCTGGATGACTTCCTCAGCAGAAATGACATTGTGGAATATAGATAATTTAGTGACAAAGAATGTAAATTGGTGGAGAAAGGCAGAACTTGATGAATACGAGTCTTTTTTTAACCTATGTAACTATGTAATAATAAGAAATTCTGATTTTGGTGATAAAAGAAGCATTTTTACCGTGAGAACAGGGTTAGACTGGGACTGCATCTAGCCCTGGCATATGAAGCACAGACCCATGCTGCTCTCCCACACTCACTTCCAAAGATGGGGATCTCTATTACAAATGTGACCCTGCTGACCATTGGAGAAAACAAAAATGTTCTATTCCCAATAGCATATACTAGGATGGGGGAGCATATATCATGATGGGGGCGCATATGCCAGGATGGGGGAGTATATATCAGTAACTGCGTTGTTGAGGGCACGGCTAATGTTCTGGGACACGTGCTTGTGTAATGCGGGAATGGGACACCAGAAGAAATAGTGGTGGCTGGGGACGAAGCACCGAGGGATGGCCGCTGCCAGAAAGCTTCCATCTCCATGAGCCTAAAAGGCAACATTTTGAGAGAAAGCATTCACAAAATGTGAGAGTTTAGTGGTGTGGCCAGTGGGGCATTGGTTGCATATTTGCGCTTGCATTTCAAGGACTGGGGTAGGGACAACTGAACGCTGCGCTGGGACGTGGTTGCTGATGGTGCTAGTTGCGAGTGTGCAATGACAGGTGCAGGGTGGGCGGCATCTTCGCATTCGCAATGGACAGGGGATTGGCTTGCACACACAACAGAGGAACAAGCAGTGATGTCACCCGCAGACACTATTTCTGGACCCTGGGATTTGGCCCACCTAGTCGGTTGCTTTGCTGTCATGTGCCTGAGCATGCTGGTGGTGGTCAGGCTGCTAGTTTTGCTACCCCTGCTGATACTGGCCTGGCAGATGTTGCAAATGGCCTTTTTGGGGTATTTAAACAGTCTATTAAAAAACAACCAGACTCGGAAAGACCTAACAGTTGTACTGGCAACTTCCTTCGTGTTGGTGTTCCGGGGAACGGTTGCCTGCCTTGTGTCTGTGGCCACCACATAGCTTGTTCCTGCCTGTTGTGGTACTACGCCTGCCTCCCCCTGTGTGCTGCTCTCCTCGCTCTGCATGTCACCTTGCCTGGTTGGGTCAGTGACTTCATCGCTCACCACCTCGTCTTCCACTACCGCACCCTGGTCCTCCTCTTGACTTTCTGGCAATTGTGTCTCATCATCATCCACCTCTTGTGACAGTAATTGCACTTTCCCACCGACGCCTTTGTGTGACCGTGGCTGCTCAAATATTTGAGCATCGCTACATGCGATCTCCTCCTGCCCCGCTTGAAGCTAGCAGGGCAAGAGGCCCGAATCTATTAATGGAAAAGTGAACAGCTCTTCGCAGTATCCGAGTGTGGGATCAGTTGTCTCCAGGCACGGTGGGAGGAAGAGGGATCAGGGTGAGGAATATGCGGTCCAGACTCACGGCTACTGATATTTGACCGTGCGGGAGAAAGGGTGGTGGTGGCAAATTGACTGGAAGCATTATAGACTATCCAACCAACAACATTTTAACACTGACCTGGGTTCAATAGTGGTATGCTGTGGTCCCCTAGTTATTGGGCAGGAATGTCAGGAGTAGTATAGAGTTCATATAATCCATCAAACTAAATCTGACAGGTGCCCCGCCCCTATCAAAGTGTATCAAACTGACTAACCCCTCCCGTTTTTTGCAGAGCGTGACCCTGTCCCTATGCCCTAATGAAATTCATAGTGTTATATTAGTGTATCAATTAAAATTGATAGGGTGCATTATCAAATCATTTAATTTTGATTCATTGATTTGATAATGATACTATCAATTAATTGCCCGATTATTATTAACATGTTGTTGTACTGCACAATGAATTTGATTTGATAGTGACATATTATGTATGACACTATCAAATTTGGTGTGTTACTATAACAATTAATTGATCCATATTATACGGTGATGTGATTCACAATATGATATGGCAGTGTGATTCTCCAATTTTACATTCAAATGAAATTGGTCGGGCATATTATATATATGGCCAAGTTATAACTACTCCCAAGTATTAAAAGTATGCACTTTATACAGTTTGTGAAAAAAATGAAAGACGCTTTATAAGTTTTAATGATTTTATTAAAAAATAGAATGTATCAGACACATCACATTTCAGCCAAATTACAGAGGGATATAAGGCATTACAATAACATGAGGTAGCAAGTGTTCATAATATACAGTACAGACCAAAAGTTTGGACACACCTCATTTAAAGATTTTTCTGTCTTTTCATGACTTTGAAAACTGTACATTCACACTGAAGGCATCAAAACTATGAATTAACACATGTGGAATTATATACTTAACAAAAAAGTGTGAAACAACTGAAAATATGTCTTATATTCTAGGTGCTTCAAAGTAGCCACCTTTTGCTTTGATGACTGCTTTGCACACTCTTGGCATTCTCTTGATGAGCTTCAAGAGGTAGTCACCGGAAATGGTTTTCACTTCACAAGTGTGCCCTGTAGTGTTGAGCGAGCACTAAAATTCTCGGGTGCTCGAAGCTCGGGCCGAGCTCACCGTGATACTCGGGTGCTTGACCCGAGCAACGAGCCCAATGTTAGTCTATGGGAGAGCCGAGCATTTTTGCGGCGGCACCCCCGGCAGTCTGTAGAAAGCCTAAAAAGTGCCCAAAACTATAGTGACAGTGTTCAAATGACATGGGGATAGTATGGGGATCGCCCCAGGAAGCATTTCTGACCCCCAGGTCACTGCTATCAACAACGTGGTCAGAGGTATTAAGCCACTTTTACGGGCTCACAATAAAACGTTCAAAAACGAAATTGAAACTGTTTTCCTGTGAAATATGTTAAGGAACATCCTTTCCAGGGAAAAGACTTGTGTATAAGGTAAAATAAATAACCAAAAGCAAAAATACTCCTCCACACTTTGGGCTATGTTCACAAGTAGCATTTTTTATGCATTTTTGAACTTTTGTATTGCTTTCAACCGATTTTTCTTGGCTCCTGAGACCTGGGGCTAAGTCTAGCAATTTGAGCAGCAGCAGCACACAGGACTGTAATGCAGTGTTTGTTGGTATAACCACTGTGTCTCCTATACATCCTGCCTGCCTGCCTGATATCTGTGATGGATATTAGTCCTCAGATGGAATGTTTGTTTGATTTTTCAGGCTTTAGAGACCCTACACTACCTGTTTCGCAGTTGTAAATCTCTCCTTAGCTCAGTAGCACTCTCCCTACACTGTCTGATCCGGAGCGACTGTGTCCAAGATGGCGGTGCCCGGTTTTAAATACTCGAGGTGACGCTGTGCGGCCAGCCGATCACTGTAATGCCCACGACCAAAGTGGCTGCGGCATTACAGTGACTGGCTGGCAATCCCTGCATGTTCATTGGCTCTGTAAAGAGCGCCAAACATGCAGGGCGGAGACCTGAGCTCCCGCCCGAGTAACCCGAAAATGCTCGGTGCTCGCCGAACATCCTGTGTAATGAGATGCTCGGGCGAGTACCGAGTAGTGTCGAGCATGCTCGCTCAACACTAGTGCCCTTTCAGGTTTAATAAGTGGGATTTCTTGCCTTATAAATGGGGTTGGGACCATCAGTTGTGTTGTGCAGAAGTCAGGTGGATACACAGCTGATAGTCCTACTGAATAGACTGTTAGAATTTGTATCATGGCAAGAAAAAAGATCCTAAGTAAAGAAAAACGAGTGGCCATCATTACTTTAAGAAATGAAGGTCAATCAGTCTGAAAAAATGGGAAAACTTTGAAAGTGTCCCCAAGTGCAGTTGCAAAAACCATCAAGCGCTACAAAGAAACTGACTCACATGAGGACCGCCCCAGGAAAGGAAGACCAAGAGTCACCTTTGCTTCTGAGGATAAGTTTATCCGCGTCACCAGCCTCAGAAATTGCAGGTTAACAGCAGCTCAGAATAGAGACCAGGTCAATGCCACACAGAGTTCTAGCAGCAGACACATCTCTTCAACAACTGTTAAGAGGAGACTTTGTACAGCAGGCCTTCATGGTAAAATATCTGCTAGGAAACCACTGCTAAGGACAGGCAACAAGCAGAAGAGACTTGTTTGGGCTAAAGAACACAAGGAATGGACATTAGACCAGTGGAAGTCTGTGCTTTGGTCTGATGAGTCCAAATTTGAGATCTTTGGTTCCAACCAACGTGTCTTTGTGTGACGCAGAAAAGGTGAACGGATGGACTCTACATGCCTGGTTCCCACTGTGAAGCATGGAGGAGGAGGTGTGATGGTGTGGGGGTGCTTTGCTGGTGACACTGTTGGGGATTTATTCAAAATTGAAGGCATACTGAACCAGCATGGTTATACAATAATATGAAGGCATTAAGGTCGCACAGCAGTTACATCGTCAGCCACATGGATTCTAAAAATGGTAAACGCCTTTTTTTAGGCAGCAGTGTCTCCCGCGTGACACCTAATGATGAGGCCTATAAAGATTGGCTTTTGCAGAGCGACGGTGAAAGGTCTCCTGATGTAGGTGATTCTTCAGGAGCATTGATTGATATTTTCAAGCCATCTAAAATCCCTCTAGTAGCGGGGTTACCTACAACAGTGGTCGGTACATTTGACTCGGCCATTGCCTGCATAAACACATCCCAACCCCGGGGCATATTTCTGCCGGTTAAAGCATGACTCTGCGTTGTGTTACGTACCAAGTCCAGCATGCTAGACCCTGGAATTACAGACCCTTTGAAAATAAATTCACCTTTATTGTTCCATGATGTAATATTTTTGTTCTGTAACAATCTGTCTAACAAAAATTCAGCATTCTTTTTATTTCGAGGATTTACATGGCTCACAATTTCACTGACAGCCCCACTTTTATCTGGGTCTGAATTTGACAATTGTTGGTGATCAGTTTTCAGGAGTTTTAACGAGATTTAGCATTGATTGCTCTTTGGCATTGTGTCTAGTATGGACCAAATATTTTTGTAGTATTTCACTATAAGTTTTAATTTTCACATCATCTGGTATGTCCTGGCGTTCTAAAATCTCGCTAATCTTGCCATCAAGACGTTGGATAACACTCTGGCGTATATTGTCTGTGTTAGGGGGTCTTAGTTTGATTAGGTCCTGTTTAGGGATCAGATACATTTTCTCTGTATGTTCCATTATTTGCCCGCTAGTAGGCGCTTCTTTTTCTTTATGGAGTGAGATTTATCACTGAGAGCTCTTATAGCTTTACGCCACTTCTTTAGTATATTTTTTTGACGTTCTTTCAGGGGTATTCAGCCTTTTAAGATGTTTACATCAATCTCCCCTATGGCCGTGATTAAATCGCTGCTCACACTGCGTAAAATAGATTTTCTGACAGTAGGAGTTGCCTTCACCAGCGTTTTTAAGACCGCCCAGTTACGACGTATTCTCTCAGACATCTTTACAACACTGTGTATACAGCGTAGAATGCCCGGTTTAGTGTGAAATTCACTTTTTAGACGTATTTTTCTTTTGAACATACACAGCGGGCAATGCTGGTGGAAACAACCCCGTCCTTAAGCGCAGATCCTCAGGGGTATTAGCTCTTAAATCTAACAGCAAATACCCAAAAGGCGTCCGCGTGGCATCCTCAAAAGCCTCTAAGAAGAAGCGCGTCTTTCCGGGGTACATCTGACGGCTAGTGTCACAATTTGTAATTTATCTCGTGGATTATTAAAAAGCACCATGTACTTTGTGTCCAAATTTATCGTCCTGCTTTTCTTACCTTGACAAAATATGTTTTGTACCAGGTAGAAAATGCTGAGATTTCTGTGGTGAACATACCTGGTAAATGCTTTTTCTATCTTGCAGTTATCACTAGCACTCTCCATGAGATCATCAACAATAGTCAAATTAACCTTTCTCACAATGCCGGGCTGTTGTACGACAATACTTTTCTGTGTTTCAGAACCTGAATTACGTGGGTAGTCCAGAACCAGATCTTTTAGACTGTTAAAATGAATAGACTGTGCGCTTGGCGCTACTTTCAGACTGGCAATACAGCTAATGCTAAAACCGTGTTCATATTGTTCCATGATAGCCACTACTACGGTATCAAAAATAGGAAAGGTTTTATTGGTGCGTCTTACTTTTGTGAAAGCTACAATTCGGTGTTTCATCACAAGAACAATCATGCTTGCCAGTATTTTTTGTAAAGCCTGTCAAAGAGAGAATTGTGTGGAGGGCACTGGCGAGCAAGAACCCTGCTGCCTAATTTGCCGGGTGTATTTTCGCTCGAGCGAGTGCTTAGATTATCACACACAATTATCTGTAGAAGACCCGGCATTCTGTCGGCTTAAAATATTTTGTGATGACTGCAACCGTTTTGTCTTCAGAAATAGTGAGACTGAGCATAAATGTAATGGTTTACGGTGCCCTGTATGCCATGGTCATATAAATAAATTTGATGACCATCTTTGCTACATGAGGCAGTATGTACGAAAGGTAGAGTCAGATCGCTATTAGTGTTGAGCGAGTATGTACTGTCCGAGTATGCTCAGGCCGAGCTCCGAGTATTTATAGCTGCTCGGTGATATGGTTGAATCGCTCCCGTGTGCATGATTTGCGACTGTGTGACAGCTTTATTACTTGTAAGGAATGTGTAAGAAATAGACATTCCTCACATGTAATAAAACTGTCAAACAGTTGCAAATCATGCACACGGAGAGATTCAACCATATCACCGAGCAGCTGTAACTACTCGGAGCTTGGCCCGAGCATACTCGGCGAAAGGGTTAACAGAACATACTCGCTTAACACTAATCGCTATATCTTTTACGACTTTGAATGCATGCAGGAAATGGGCACACACATATCGAATTACATTTATGCCACAACGCTATATGGCCACCCATTCTGGGAGTTTGAAGGTAATACTTGCACGCATGACTTTGTACAGTTCTTTACAGGTGGGAAATTTTCAGGCTATACGTTCATAGCCCACAATGCAGGGCGCTAAGATTCTTATTTTATTGTTAAGGAGCTGATTTTTGAAAAGCTGCGGGTGAAGTTGTTAACCCAAGGTGGCCGTCTCTTGTGTGTGACGCTGACCGATTTCAATAGGAGATTCAAAGACTCTCTAAATTTCATCCCCATGAAGCTTAGTAAATTACCGCAGGCTATGAGTTTTTCAGGCGCCAAAGGTCAATTTCCACACATTTTTAACACCATAGAAAACCAAAACTATGTAGGCCCCCTACCTAATGTAAAATATTATGGGGTTTCTCGTTTGACGAGAAAGCAGAGTTCATGGAGTGGTATGAGAGCCAGAAACATGCAATTTTTGACTTCTTATTGCCAGCAAGATGTTGAGATTTTGAGGCGTTCCTGCGAGATCTATAGAGAGCGTATTATGGATATGACACAGAAAAATGTTAAAACATTCTGTAAGCGCCAAAAGCAAACTACAGCAGTGTCCAAATGTGTTGATCCTTTTCAGCTCATCACCCTGGCCTCTGTATGTATGACAATGTACCGGTTTAAATTTCTTCCAAAAAAGACCATCGCCATTTTACCCGGTGATAATTATCACAAGACAAAAAAGCGCTACTCATCACCCGCTATACAGTGGCTCATGTATGTAGCACACTCCGAGAACATTGTCATTCAGCATGCTTTGAGAGGTGGCAAAAAACAAGTTGGGAAATATTTTCTAGACGGGTACGCCTATGTTAACAAACAACACGTAGCATTTGAATTTCAGGGGTGTTTTTACCACAGCTGCCCCGTGTGTTATAATGAAAATGACACAAATAAGGTAACAAATACATCCTATGGCCAGTTATATTTTGCGTTTTTAGCTAAACAGCGTTACTTACAGTGCTGCGGGTACACAGTAAGAGTGATGAGGGAGCATGACTGGAATGAAATGGTTGAAAAAGATTCTAACCTTCAAACATTTCTTCTCCAAATGGAATTCCCAACACCTTTAGACCCACAAGATGCTCTTTAGGGCGGCCGAACAAACGCCATTAAACTCTATCACCGCTTGGAGGATGGAGAGACATTGCATTACTACGATTTCACCAGTCTGTATCCCTTTGTAAACAAAACTAAAACATACCCTGTAGGCCACCCAGATATCATCTATGACAATTTCAGCTTCACTAAAAAATACTTTGGTATTGCTAAAGTCAAGGTCTACCCGCCAAGAGATTTGCTTTTCCCTGTGCTGCCTGTAAAACTCAACAAAAAATTAATGTTTCTCCTTTGCTACACATGCGCTGTAAGTTCACAAACTGAGGTTTGTGCTCATAGTGATGAAGAACGCGCCCTGACCAGTACATGGTGCACTATAGAGCTTGAGATGGTTGTAGAAAAGGGGTACAGGATTGCCCACATCTATGAAATATGGCATTTTCCTAACACAACTGATGATCTGTTTGCTCCCTACATTAAATTACATCTTCGTGATAAGCAGGAGGCTTCGGGTTATTCCAGCTGGTGCACTGATGAAGTCCAGAAATAGCAGTACATTGACGCCTTTCTTGAAAAAGAAGATGTACAATTATGGCCTGAAAATATAGGTGTGAATCCGGCTAAGAGATTGATCTCTAAACTTTTCTAAATTCTTTATGGGGAAAGTTTGGTCAGCTATCTAATTTATCATGTAGCAGAATTGTTAGTGACCCCGATGAGCTTTTAAAGTATGAGTTTCTACCTTACCATGACATTTCAATGTTACATTTCATTGATGATGAAACTGCAACCATTAATTGGAAATATGCAAAAGGCCATCACACCGTCAACAAAAACACAAACATTTTTATAGCGTGTTTTACAACCGCGTATGCCCGGCTAGAGCTCTATTCTCTGCTGGACCGGCTGCAGGAGGGGTGTCTTTATCACGACACAATTCAGTTATTTTTGTGCAGAAGGGATGGTGCGTGGAACCCGACTTTAGGTGATTACCTGGGGGAACTGACCAGTGAGATACCCGATGACACTCACATCACAGAATTTGTATCTGCGGGTCCCAAAACGTACGGGTACAAACTCAACATTGGTAAAACTGTCTTAAAAGTTAAGGGTATAACACTAAATGTTGGTAGCACACAGTCTATTAATGTTAACAGTCTAAAAGTTCTGGTTCTGGACTACCCACGTAATTCAGGTTCTGAAACACAGAAAAGTATTGTCGTACAACAGCCCGGCATTGTGAGAAATAAAAAGTACAGGGACATTGAAACAAGAACGCTGCGCAAAACACAAAAGTGCGTTTACACAAAGCGGCGGCTATTAGACGGGTTTATCATCCTGCCATATGGCTATTAGGAGCGCTGTGATGGATCTGCGGCTACAACACCCATTCTCCTGTATTCTGGCCGGCCCGTCTAATTCTGGGAAAAGTTATTTTGCAAAGCAGCTGTTACATAATATTGATACGCATTTTTCTCACAAACCCGATAATATTGTTTGGTTTTATTTGTGCTGGCAAAAACTATATGATGAAATCTCTCCCTCTTTCCCCAACATCAGGTTTGTGGAGGGTCTGCCGCATACGTTCGTAGATGATGATTTATTCCCGCCTGACAAGGTTAATTTGACTATTGTTGATGATCTCATGGAGAGTGCTAGTGATAACTGCAAGATAGAAAAGCATTTACCAGGTATGTTCACCACAGAAATCTCAGCATTTTCTACCTGGTACAAAACATATTTTGTCAAGGTAAGAAAAGCAGGACGATAAATTTGAACACAAAGTACATGGTGCTTTTTAATAATCCACGAGATAAATTACAAGTTGTGACACTAGCCCGTCAGATGTACCCCGGAAAGACGCGCTTCTTCTTAGAGGCTTTTGAGGATGCCACGAGGACGCCTTATGGGTATTTGCTGTTATATTTAAGAGCTAAAACCCCTGAGGATCTGTGCTTAAGGACGGGGTTGTTTCCACCAGCATGTGTATGTTCAAAAGAAAAATTCGTCTAAAAAGTGAATTTCACACTAAACCGGGCATTCTACGCTGTATACACAGTGTTGTAAAGATGTCTGAGAGAATACGTCGTAACTGGGCGGTCTTAAAAACGCTGGTGAAGGCAACTCCTACTGTCAGAAAATCTATTTTACGCAGTGCGAGCAGCGATTTAATCACGGCCATAGGGGAGATTGCTTTAAACATCTTAAAAGGCCGAATACCCCTGAAAGAACGTCAAAAAAATATACTAAAGAAGTGGCGTAAAGCTATAAGAGCTCTCAGTGATAAATCTCACTCCATAAAGAAAAAGAAGCGCCTACTAGCGGGCAAATAATGGAACATACAGAGAAAATGTATCTGATCCCTAAACAGGACCTAATCAAACTAAGACCCCCTAATACAGACAATATACGCCAGAGTGTTATCCAACGTCTTGATGGCGAGATTAGCGAGATTTTACAACGCTGGGACATACCAGATGATGTGAAAATTAAAACTTATAGTGAAATCCTACAAAGATATTTGGTCCATACTAGACACAATGCCAAAGAGCTATCAACGCTAAATCTCGTTAGCACTCCTGAAATTGATCACCAACAATTGTCAAATTCAGACCCAGATAAAAGTGGGGCTGTCAGTGAAATTATGAGCCATGTAAATCCACGATATAAAAAGAATGCTGAATTTTTGTTAAACAGGTTGTTACAGAACAAAAATGTTACATCATGGAACAATAAAGGTGAATTTATTTTCAAAGGGTCTATAATTCCGGGGTCTATCATGCTGGACTTGATACGTAACACAACGCAGAGTCATGCTTTAACCAGCAGAAATGTGCCCCGAGGTTGGGATGTGATTATGCAGGCAATGGCCTAAAAAAAGCCGTTTACCATTTTTAGAATCCATGTGGCTGACGATGTAACTGCTGTGTGACCTTAATGCTTTCATATTATTGTATAATAATTGTTTGTGTTGTAATTCTTTATATTATGCTGTAATAAATGTAAAATAAATGCCACTATATATATTATGAATAGTGATGAGCTAACGCGCTCGCCACTACTCGGTACTCGCCCGAGTATCATGGTGCTCAACAAGCTCGGCGCTCGGCGAGTATTTCCGGGTTGCTCGGGCGGGAACTCGAGTCCCCTTCCTGCATGTTTGGCACTCTTTAGAGAGCCAATGAACATGCAGGGATTGCCTGCCATGCACTGTAATGCTGTAGCCATGTTGGTTGTGGGCATTACAGTGATTGGTTGGCCGCACAGCGTCATCAGGTATATATCAGACCTGGCGCTGCCATGCTCGTCACAGTCACTCCGGATCAGACAGTGTAGGGAGAGCTGCTGCTGCGCCAGGGAGAGATTTACTTGTGTATTAGGTAGTATAGGGAGAAAAAACGTACATTACACGTATCAATCTTAACAAACAGTCCTTTTGAGGATGAACTAATCCATCTGCAGAGATATCAGGCAGGCAGTGTATATAGGCAGGCAGTGTATATAGGCAGGCAGTGTATATAGCAGACTGCAGTGCACATAGCACAAGAGGCTCCATTCCAATTCTGCCTTCTGCTGATGTTAGATATTTCTGGAAATAGGCCCAGGTCTCAGGGGCCAGGAATAATTTTTTTTGCATCTTAATCCTCATTATTTGCTTAAAAATCAATCCAGAGAACACGGTTTTTCTGCGCCATTTGCTTGTTGGCACTGCAGAATACAGCCAGGTCCTTTCCATATTACAGCGCTGGAAATCCAGCTATTTAAAACTGTGTTTTCTCCGTCACACGGATCACATATACGTTGCCTTAAAATACTGCCATCTCTGGCCTACATAAATTTTTTTTTTTAGTGTGTCAGCAAAGTTATTGACACTGGTTTGCTGTTCAAAACAGTTACCTACAGGACAGGTATTTAAAACTGTGTTTTCTCCGTCACACGGATCACATGTACATTTTCACAAAAACTGCCATTTCTGGCCTCCATTAAAAATTTTTTTCAGTGTCTCAGTGAAGCAATTCACAGCAGTTTGCTGTTCAAACTACTTACCTACAGGCCAGGTATTTAAAACTGTGTTTTCTCTGTCAAACGGCTCACATATAAGTTCGCTCCAAACTCAGTCATTTGTAGTGAGCGTGGAAGATACTGTCCTCCATTTAAAATGGGCAAGGCACGTGGCAAGGGACGGGGAACTGGACGTGATGGTAATGGTGCATGCAGAGGCCGAGGACAAGGCCGTGGGCAAGCCGAAATTGTGCCAAAACAAACTTCCACATCTTCTCGCCTGACCTTCCTGTCCCAATTTCTAGGGGACCGCAGCACACCACTATTGAACCCAGAGCAGTGTCAAAAGGTTGTTGGTTGGATAGCGGATAATGCTTCCAGTCACTTATCCACCACCACCAGCACCTTGTCTTACACATGGTCAAGTCTCAGTAGCTGTGAGTTTGGACCGCATATTCCTCACCCTGATGCTCCTTCCTCCCACCATGCCGAGTACCCAGAGACAACTGATCCCACACTTGGACACTCTGAAGAGCTGTTCACTTTTCCATTTAAAGATTCGGGCCTCTCGCCCGTTCCACTTGAAGTGGGGCAAGAGGAGATCGCGTGTAACAATGCCCAAATATATGAGCAGCCACGGTCACACGAAGGCGATGGTGGGAACGTGTCAAGAGAGGTGGACGATAATGAGACACAAGACACAATTGCTATAAAGTCAGGAAGTCAGGAGGAGGACCAGGGTGCGGAAGTGGAAGACGAGGTGGTGGATGATATATTAACTGACCGAACCTGGCAGGAGGACATGCAGAGCGAGGACAGCAGCACACAGGGAGAGGGATGCAGAGCACCCCAACAGGCAGGAATAAGCAGTGTGGTGACCACAGACAGAAGGCAGGCAACCGTTCCCCGTAACACTAACATGAAGGAAGTTGCCAGTACAACTGTTAGGTCTTCCCGAGTCTGGTTGTTTTTTAAAGACTCTGCCGATAACCCCAAAAAGGCCATTTGCACCACCTGCCAGGCCAGCATTAGCAGGGGTGGCCAAACGACCAGCCATACCACCACCTGCATGATCAGGCACATGGCAGCAAAGCACCTGACTTTGTGGGATGAACCCCATGGTCCAGGAATAGTGTTTGCGGGTGGCATCATTGCTTCTTCCGCTGTTGTGCATGCAAGCCAATTCCCTGTCCATTGTGCATGCAAAGATGCCTCCTGCTCTGCACCTGTCGTTCGTTGCACACGCTCAAGTAGCAGCATCAGGAAGGACGTCTTTGTCCTTGTCCCAGCGCAGCATTCAGTTGTCCATACCCCAGTCCTTGGAACGCAAGCGCAAATATGCAGCCAACGCCCCACAGGCCACAATACTAAATTCTCACATTTCACGACTGCTTGCGCTCAAAATGTTGCCTTTTAGGCTCGTGGAGACGGAAGCATTCCGCAACCTGATGTCGGCGGCCATCCCTCGGTACTCGGTCCCCAGCCGCCACTATTTCTCCCGGTGTGCCATCCCCGCATTACACAAGCAGGTGTCCCAAAACATTAGCCGTGCTCTCAACAATGCAGTTACCGGTAAAGTCCACTTAACCACGGACACGTGGACAATTGCTTGTGGGCAGGGACGGTACATCTCACTGACGGCACACTGGGTTAACATAGTGGAAGCTGGGACCCAGTCAGACCTTGGGACAGAACACGTCCTCCTGAAGCCAAGGATTGCGGGCCCTAGGTCAATCAGGGTTGCCCCCACTGTCTACAGCTCCTGCACCTCATTCTCCTCAGCCTTCTCCTCCTCTTCAGCCTCCATCTCCGAAATGACCACATCAGTCACAAGCTGCAAGCACTGCAGCACTGACTCGGCCAAGCGGCAACAGGCTGTGCTGAAGCTAATATGCTTAGCTGAAAAACTGCACGATGCTGAAGAGTTGTGGACAGTTCTGAAAGAGCAGGCAGATCTGTGGTTCACACCGCTGAACCTACAGCCAGGCATGGTCGTGTGTGACAATGGCCGGAACCTGGTGGTGGCTCTAAGGCGAGGCGAGCTCACACACATACCATGCCTAGCCCATGTGCTTAACCTCGTGGTACAGCGGTTTCTCAAATCCTACCCAGAGCTGCCGGATCTGCATGTTAAAGTACGCCGCCTGCTCACAATCAAAGAGGATGCATTGCAAGCGGATCACGAAGAGATGGAGCTACGGACCATACAGGGTGATTACACACAGCCAAGCCTCAACCTATCCCAACGTGGATTGGGTGACAATGAGGAGGAGGAAAGACAGGAGCTAGTTTCATGCACTATAGATGGTACAACCTGCACAACTTTCATACCGTCTGTTCAGCGTGGATGGCCAGAGGACAGAGAGGAGGAGGAGGAGGAGGAGAGCATGGTCAGTCATCCTCTTGGTGAGGGCACGGAAGTCTTGCCTGTTAGTAGTCTGGCACGCATGGCCGAGTTTATGTTACACTGCCTTTCCCATGACCCACGCGTTCTCAAAATTTTGGGTGACAGTCATTACTGGTTGGTTACACTTCTAGGCCCACGCTACAAGGAGAACTTTATATCTCTTATTCCTGAGGCGGACAGGTCTACAAAAATGGGGCTGTACCAGAAGGCCCTTGTTGCGGAACTATTAAAAAAATTCCCTTCTGAAAACGCTGGCGGCAGAGGGCACACTTTGTTGGACAACCAAGGAGTACAGGCGAGAGAGACACAACTTCAATCCAGCAGAGGCAGGGGAACACTGTCAAAGTTCTGGGAGAGTTTTCTCAGACCCTCCCATCACATAGGCCCTGAGGCGTGGAGTACTCTCACAAGGAGTGCAAGGTTTGGGAAGATGCTGAGGGAGTCCCTTACCGTACCAACGTCCTCCGTGATTCCGCTGTGCCTTATAACTATTGGGCATCCAAGCTGGATACGTGGAATGAACTGGCTCTCTATGCCTTGGAGGTCCTGGCCTGCCCTGCCGCCAGCGTTTTATCAGAGCGGGTTTTTAGTGCCGCTGGTGGAATTATAACTGATAAGCGCATCCGCCTGTCAACTGAAAATGCTGACAGGCTGACTCTTATAAAAATGAACAAGGGCTGGATTGGGCCAGACTTCTCAATACCACCGAATGATAGCAGCGTAACATAATCTCCAATCCAGTGTCTTCTTGGGAGGTGTATTCCCATGCACCTTTTCACACCCACACATGGGTATAAGCTTCCTGATTTTGTCTATTTACACTTGTCCTCCTCCTTCTCCTCATCCTCCACCACCATATCACCAGGGTGACCGTGGTCCGTGATGCAACACCCACCTAATTTTTTTAAACGGTGTTTATGATGCCCGTAAACAATTTTTTTTATACAGTATGTTCATGTATACCCCCCAGGGGTAAATGTTTGTCAGCCCATATACTTAGTGCATGGGCATTACAAGTATAGGAGGCCCGCTCCTTTCTAATGGGAACATTTTTTTATGAGGCCCTCCTCTATGTCTCTTCCAAGGGGCACTGAAGTGCCTCCAAATTTTTGGCAGCCCTTGCATTCTCTGCATAGGCTAACACTATGGGAGATTCTCTCCTTTCTAATGGGAATTTGTCATTACTGTGGCTCTGCTCTGTGTGTCTTTAAATTCTTAGTGGGGTTTTTCCTAAAATTGGTCAGCCGTTGGACTCACTGCATACCCTATAACTGTATAGCAGACCCTCTCCTTTCTAATGGGAACATGTCGTACCTTGTTACTGTGGCCCTGCTCCGTGTGTCTTTAAATTTTTAGTGGGGTTTTTCTTAAAATTGTCAGCCGTTGGACTCACTGAATATCCTATAACTGTATAGCAGACCCTCTCCTTTCTAATGGGACCATGTCGTACCTTGTTACTGTGGCCCTGCTCTATGTGTCTTTAAATTCTTAGTAGGGTTTTTCCCAAATTTTGGCAGCCCTTGCTGTCACAGCATGGGCATTACCACTCTAGGAGACCCGCTCCTTTATAATGGGAACATTTTTTTTTACAGAGACCCTCCTCTAAGTCCCTTCAAAGTGGTATTGGGTTGCGTCCAAATTTTTGGCAGCCCTTGCTGTCACTGGATACGCAATAACAGTATAGGAGACCCACTTGTTAATAATGGGAACAACAAAGCATAGCCGGCTGATGGCTCTCTAATAATGGCTAGGGCCGACTGCTGGCCTTTTAAGAATAGTAAAGGCGGTCTGATGTCCCTATAAAAATAGGCTTTATGACTTTCAGAGTCCCTCCATCATAAATAAAACAGGATGTGTCTGATGATGTGTCACACACCACATTGCCAGATAAGGTTGTAAAATGTTAAAATGTCATTTCCCGGTGAATGCATTTGTCTTTAAAAAAAACGTAGAAAAAAACAAAACAATAGGATCTTTCTTTAGTATAAAAAACAGCCACCAATTTAACAACAATGTAATCACATTGTTCAGCTCATGCACCTCCTCCTCCATCTCCAAAATGACGACATCAGTTACAAGCTGACAGCACGGCAGCACTGCCTTGGCCAAGCGACAACAGGCTGTGCTGAAGATAACATGCTTAATGCTTAATTGACAAACCACCCAGCGCTGCAGAGTTGTTGAAAGCTGTTACACAGCAGCCTGATCTGTGGCTCTCACGGCTGAACATACAGCCAGGCATGGTCGTGTGTGACAATGGGCGGAACCTGGTGATGGAGAAATGACAGCCGGGGTACATACGGTTTCCCTCTATGCCAGTCCTTTCACCGAGCTAAAGAATATGGCGGTGAAATTCAACTCCCACTGAGAAGCTGTTTTAGATTGAAAAACATTGTGCCCACCAGAGGATTTGATTCTGAGGGCTAACCTTTCTCCCTCGCTCAAGAGCCCCATAGCTGCTGCAAAGTTAGCGCTGTCATGAACTCTCCTGAGGTAGAAGCCAAGGCACACCAGAGGATTCTCTGGTGGTACCGTCCAACCCTGCCAAGAAGCAGTCCTGGCTAAGAAAAGTGTGTGGAAAGGTTCCCGGACACTCTATGGCTGCTTTTTTACTGAGGAGGATACACACGCAATCACGGGGAGAACATACAAAGTCCTTACAGATGTTGTCCTTGCTGGGATTTGAACGCAGGATCCCAGTGCTGCAAGTCTTCAGTGCTAACCACTGATCCAATGTTCTGCCGTTCACCCTCTAATATCTAACAGGCTGGAGAAACTTGCACCTACTGCCACTCTATCTTCAGCTCCTTTGTGAGAAAATGTATTTGGGCAGCCACTCAGTCTACCAAATAAAATTCCTGAGAAGGAAATTCTGGATGGCTTCGCTACTGGTACTGGGGGCAGTGCTAATACCATGGCGTTGTACCATAGTTTGCTGGAAATATTCCAGGCTGGTAGGAGGCAAGCAAATTCCCACAGAAAAGTACCAGCAGTAATGTTCAGGGACTCGCTCTTGTAGAAGACGGGGACAACACCGGGAGAAATTGTGGCGGCTGGGGACCGAGTATGGACACGAGGCATGATGCATGTGGTTGTGAAAAGCTTCCACCTCCACAAGCATAAAAGGCCACATTTCAAGTGACAGCAGCTTTACAGGACTTCCTGTGAGAAATGACATGCAGGGTAGATAGGGTTTCCCTCTATGCCAGTCCTTTCACCGAGCTAAATACAACTCTCAGCAAAAAAAGTTGTGGACTGGCTCCGTACCATCCCTGGCCACATTCACCTGTCCATGTGTTTGTGGTTAGGCGGTCCTTCCCAGTAAGTGCACTAGGGAGGGCACGGGTAATGTTATGGTACCCGTGCTTGTGGAAGGCGGAGGCGATACCGGAAAATATAGTGGCGGCTGGTGATCGAGTATGGATACGCGGCCGCTGCCGGCATGAGGTTGTGAAAAGCTTCCGCCTCCACGAGCTTAAAAGGCCATATTTCAAGAGCAAGCAGCTGCCCAGAAATCTGGCAGTTTAGTATTGCCACCTGTGGGTGGATGGCTGGCTGCATACTTACACTTGCATTCCAAGTAACAGAAAACTAAGCAGATGGTGGCCTCTATCATCATCATGGTCTCACCTCGGCACTATGAACTTATGTCACCCAGGGGGAATATAGGGGACTCGTTACCCGGGCCTTTTACCTTGTTTAGGAGGTCACGGCAGTCAGCTCCCGGGCCCGTACTCTGGGTCTCTCTTTAAAAAGGGATTTTAGTGTACAGTTTGTCTCGTGACGCCACCTGTGGTTTCCGGTAATGGTTACCGGCGCTGCTGCAGACCTCCGGGGGGTGATGGGATGGCAGCTGGGATGTTTCTGCTCCCCACAGGCGGAGTGGGCCCCCGGGGCAGTGTAGGTGCAAATGGTGGTGATGCTGGGGCTTGCAGTGCACGAGAGATGGCGCAGCAGGAGTAACTGACAGAGACAGGGGATTCACTTCAGTACCTTTACTGGTGCGGATGTCAGGTACGGTCCAGGGTACTCGGTAGGAAGGGTGGACTTCAGGACTTCTCCCCAGTGAGTGGGTATAAGGCCTCCTTGTCCGTGTCTCCCTCTCTCTAAGCTCCTGGCCAGTCTGCAACTGGGCCTAGCTTCTGTGTCGTGCTGTTCCTTCACTTGTCGCTTGGTGGTAGGACCTTTTTCTGGCAACCACTATCCCTGGACGCTGGGGCCTTCGTGGTTCCTAGTCCTGTCAAGGGTTTAGCTTCAGGTCGACCAGGGACTTGTAGTCCTCCTGGTATGCCGGTGATCCCTACTGGGTATAAAGGACCCTGTAGGCGCGGACCCGGTGCTCCGGTTCACGTCTTGGGGTGAGTCTATGATGCTCCTCTGCCCCCTCAACTCCTTTCTCTTCTCCTATTTGCCTCTGGCCACACTCGGGGCCCTCAATACAGCAGCAGACGTGCTGTGTCTTCACTGCTCTCAGTGGCAGCATACTCTCTGACTAAACTGACTGCCTAACTCCACCCTCCAGTATATATATCCCTATCCCGGCTCACTCTGGTGGTATGAGGTGGAAGGGTGGAGGTGTTTGTTTGTAATGAGGGCCTCTTGTGGAGAAGTCCGTCCATGCACCCTTTTGGGTCCTGTGGTACCTGTGAACAGCAGGGTGCCACATTCCCCCCTAGTACAATTCAGTACTCCTGTACTGAAGCATTTTGTAACAGGTTACAACAATAACAATAATAATTCTAATAACAATAACAACAATTAAGTTACAGTATGTCCCGTAGCCAGGTGTCCATTTCACCGAAGATGGTATAACATGAGTAACATGAGGGACCCACCTGAAATCCCTCAACGTAGGCCCTGGGCGTGGCTACAGGGCATAAGTGATCCAGCTGCTAGACCACGTCTTCGGCCATGCCAAACGGGTTTTTGTTCAGTGGTCAAATAAGGGGGCACTTTTGATGAGTGCAACTATTTACAGCGACAGTTTTTGGCTGCTCACAGTCCTAAGCCTACAAGTCTCTGTACTTTGACGGGTAACTACAGGCACACATTAATTTCAGTTTACACAATAAACAATAGGCAATACCCAACTGCGTAACTATTTATAATGTAGGCACTTTGTGCTTATTCCCTAAACCTGGCAGGGATTTGTCCTTGTGTGCTGCGTGTGGACCTTCGTAGCACTGGGGTTATACTGGTGTCTGTGCATGCACTCTCTGCTAACCTATCAGGTGTATGTGCTGGTAGATTATAGAACTGCCTCAATCTCTCTAAGGGACTGGCAAGTTCACTGATTACTGGGCCTTCAGGCTCTGCCTCAACGGGTGATCCTCCTCTGACTGGGGACTCTTCCTGTTCCTGAGCAGGTTCTTCTAGAGCGCTCACAGGTTCTTCTTGTGGTTGATAGAAGTGTATTACTGGTATAATAACTGCTCCATCAAGTTGAGGCCAGTCTGCAGGGAAATCTCCTAGAACTGTGTGAAGCACATCTTCCTTGGGTTCTTCCGGTGCTATAAAAGGTACTTTTTCCTCCGTTGTCTTCAGTAGAACTGGGCACACTTTCAAGTGGTCTCTTGAGACTGTTGCGGTTGTCTTACCTCCTTCCTTACTAATCAGGCAGGTTTTACTGTTGTCAAATCTGGAGTTTAGCACAGTGTAGGGCTCTCTTTCCCACTGGTCATCGAGCTTGTGACCTCTTCTTTTCTGCTTCAGCACTATCTCTCCAAGCGCCAAGGGTACTGCTGGTGCATGTTTATTGTACTGCTCTTCCTGTCTTTCCCTCACTTTGTTTAGACTGTCTTCGACACAGGCCTGTACCTTCCTGTACTGCTCTTGCCGACTTGTGTCCCAATCTTGAGTGGACGTATCTGCAGCAGGTTCTACCACTCCGAGTTCCAGGTCCATGGGCAATTTTCCAGGACTTGCTCTTATGAGGTACACTGGGGTACAATTTCTAGAACTCACGGGTATGTCGTTATACAGGTCCACTAGGTCAGGTAGCTTTTCTGGCCACTGGTTTCTTTCTTCCAAGGGTAGGGTTTTCAACAGGTCTATAACGATGTTGTTCATTTTCTCGCACATACCGTTGTCTGCGGATGATATGGCGTAGTCCGGATCTTCTTGCATCCATACAGGTGGCAGAATTCCTTGAATAACTCAGCTTCGAAAGCAGGGCCTTGATCTGTGAGCACCTTTTCTGGATATCCATGGGGTCTGCAGAAGTAGGCTTGGAACGTTCTTGCTGCAGTTTCTGCTGTCAGGTCCTTGACAGGGGCTACCACCAGGAACCGGGAATAGTGATCCACCATGGTCAGGGCATAGGAGTAACCTGATCAGCTGGGTGACAGTTTGACGTGATCCAAAGTGACAATCTCCAGGGGTTGGGTTGTTTTAATGGACTGCAAGGGTGGTTTCTGGCTGCCATAGTCTTTCCTTCTGAGGCTACAGGGTCCACAATTCCGGCACCACCTTTCTATGGAACTCCGCTTTCCAACCCAATAGAACCGGTCCTTCAGCAGGGTTTCCAGCTTCTTCCGGCAAAAGTGACCTGCTTGGTCGTGGTAGGCCTCTAACACCATCTGGATATCTGTCCTAGGTACAACAATCTGTCACACCATTTCATGGGTCTTGGGGTTGACATACCTTCTGCACAGCTTCTCTCTGTAGATGAACAGCCAGCTTCTCTCATTCCATAGGTGCTTGGCTTGTGGGGGAGCATCCTTCTCCAGGTGAGAACCTTCTTGGGTTATCAGTCTTTTGATGAGGCTGACAACCGGGTCACTGTCCTGGGTCTCCTTCCAGCAGTGATGAGGTAGAGGGTTTGGCGTCCTACCATGACATCTTCTGGAGGCGTGCTGCTCGTGGACCATTCCATTTCTGTGGAAAGCAGGTAGTTCAATTTCTTCGAGATCATCCACTTCATCCTCGGTGTCCAACTGGTGGGGCATTCTTGACAAGGCATCAGCATTGGTATTCATGTGACCCGCCCGGTACTTGATTGTGAACTGATAATTCTACAGTCTGGCCACCCAACGCTGTTCCAGGGCTCCCAACCTGGCTGTCTCCAGGTGTGTCAAGGGATTATTGTCAGTAAAGGCTGTGAATTTAGTTGAGGCTAGGTAATGCTTGAATCTTTCAGTGATAGCCCAGACCAAGGCCAGGAACTCCAGCATGAAGGAACTGTAATTCTCCGGGTTCCTCTCAGTAGGGCGAGGCTTCCGACTGGCATAAGCAATTACCCTTTCTCTTCCATTTTGCTTCTGGGACAACACAGCTCCCAGTCCCTCGTTGCTGGCATCGGTATACAAGAGGAAAGGCTGGCTGTAGTCAGGGTAAGCCAGGATTTCTTCACCAGTTAGAACTTCCTTCATTTCTGCAAAGGATTCAGCCTGTTCCTTACCCCACTGGAATGGGGGATTTTTACCTCTCTTGGACTGTCCTACAAGGAGATCTTGTAAAGGTGCTGCCTTTTTGGTGTAATCCTTTATGAACCTCCTGTAGTACCCGACCAGTCCCAGAAACTGACGTACTTCCTTGATGTTTCTCGGTTCAGGCCACTTCTGGATGGCAGTGACCTTCTCCGGGTCTGGTGCTACTCCCTCTGAGCTGACCACGTGTCCCAGGTACTGAACCTTCTGCTTGAGCAGGTGGCACTTAGAAGGTTTTAATTTCATCCCATACCGGGACAATGCTTCAAATACCTCCGCCAGGTGCTTCAGATGGTCTTCATACGTCCTCGAGTACACGATAACGTCATCCAGGTACAGCAGCACTGTCTCAAAGTTCCGATGTCCTAAGCAACATTCCATCAACCTCTGGAACGTCCCGGGGGCATTGCAGAGCCCAAATGGCATACTGTTGAACTCGCATAATCCCATCGGGGTGGTGAAGGCTGTATTCTCCCGGTCTTCCTCAGCAACAGCGACTTGCCAGTACCCGCTAGTGAGATCCAATGTAAAGAAGTAAGTGGCAGATTTTAGTGCAGCCAGGGATTCCTCTATACGGGGCAAAGGGTATACATCTTTATGTGTTATTCAATTAATTTGTCTATAATCTACACACATCCTCATGCTACCATCCTTCTTTCTGACCAGGACCAGGGGAGCTGCCCAGGGGCTACCGCTATCCCTTACTACCCCTGCCTTTTTTATATCATGCAACATTTCTTTGGCTTTTTGGTAATGTGCTGGTGGTACGGGTCTGTAACGCTCTTTAATGGGTGAATGGCTACCGGTGGGTATGTGGTGTTGTACCCCTTTATCCCTTCCAAAATCAAGTGGGTGTTTACTAAACACTTGTTCATATTCCCCAACCACTCTGTAAACACCGTGTTTCTGATGGACAGCGGTGGCGTCAGTCCCAACATGGAGCTGTTGACACCAATCCTCCAGCTGAGCTTCGGAGTCATTGTCCTCCACTGTATCTGATGGGGTCAAGGATTCCACTGTGTGTATGGCATCATTATTCACAGCATACAATCTGGCAACAGTGGCGTATCTTGGCAATTTAACTTCCTTCTCCCCACAATTTAGGAGACGTACAGGTACCCTTCCATTGCGTACATCAACTACCCCTCTAGCAGTTAGTAGTGCGGGTCTGTGCTCTGAGCTAATGGGCTCCAATACTGCCTGGTAGTTCTGTCCCTTGAGACCTATTGCTGCCCTACATCAAATCAGCATTTCACTCATTGGGGGAATCACAATGGGTATCGGGTCTGTCACCCATACATTACCAATCTCACCACCTGTTAGCTTTACCTATTGCTGGTACACCAGGGCTCGAATTTCTTTCTGGAGCACCTTCCTCTGCCCTGGATTGGTGGTGTCAGCAATCTGTTGGAGTAAAAATAACACTTCTCCCAAACAGCGGGTGGAGTTCATGTATGGACCAGTACCTTTTGTAGAGGACATCAGGTATGATGGTTACATGTGAGCCGGTATCCAGTAATACAGGTGTTGCTATGCCGTCCAGCATGATGGACAGGAAAGGCCTTCCTCCTACAAAACGGTGGTACCAGCTTGATGGGCCTGGTTGGTCTACTCCTGGGTGTCGGCCCTCGGCCCCAGGGTTTGTCTGTTTAAAGGACAGTTCCCCGCGGTGTGGCCTGCCTTGTGGCAACGGTAGCAGATGAAGTCTCCTGGAGAGCGACGTTGGTCATTGGTCCTTCCAATGGGGTGGCGTTGTCCTCCAACGGGGTGGCACTGTCCTCCTCCTTCTCCTCATCCAGGGGACATCCTCAGGACTGTCGGCGAGTAGGATCCTTCCTTCCGGCTCAGGCTCCGTCCGTAGCTGCAGGGTGCTCAGGACAGTGGTCAGGGTTTTACTTAGCTGATGCACTTCAGAGCGCAGGCTGTCCAGCTCGCTAGGGGGCACTGTTTGCATCTTTGTTTCAGCCGTTAATGAAGGAACAGTGGGTGCTGCGGGCACTGGGCTGGCCCCACCCTGGTAACGCTGGATAGCCGTATCTGATGGTTCCAGGGGCTGCAGACTCTTAATAGCCATGTCCTTCAGGGTATCAAAGGTGGCATTTGGATGATCTAAGGCCCACCACTGTACGGTTCTGCTCTCCTCCTGGGATCTCAACCCCCGGATGAACTGTTCTGTCAGCATTTTGTCCTCACCATGTATGCTGGCTGGACTAACCTGTTTCAGGGCCCCCAGGGCTTCCTGTAAGTGCCAGGCATAGCCCCGGAAACTGTCCTCAGGTTTCTGGGTACAGTGGTAGAACCTCATCCGGAGATCTGTCTCAGTGCGGTTTTCAAACACAGTTTGCAGTCTCTTAAAGATAATGGATACTGATTCCTGGTCTGCGGCTGGCCAGGTTTCAACTTCCCGCTCTGCGGAACCAGTCAGTTGTCCCAGCACAACAGCGGCTCTCTGTTTACCAGCCATTGAATACATGTCCGATACACCGCATATTTTCCTTTTGAATCCAGACAGGGTGTCTGGTTTGTCGTCATACTGGGGAAGCCATTTTGCTCCAGGGATATAGGGCAGGGCCATGGGTATCAACGGAGTCGTGACCCCTGCTGGTGGGGCGGCCGCTCCGGCCTGAGCAGCGCCGGGCGCAAGTTGAGCATCAGGAGCGTTAACCGGTGCTCCGGCGTTTTGCTGGTCATCGGCCATGGTTGCACCCCCCTAGTGAACCGTAGCCTACCTCCTTTACTTTTGATCTGGAAGGCCGCAGCTCCGCAGGCGACGGTCTCCTTCCAGAACCTGACGCTTCCTGGTGCTGCGTCAGAGCGTGAGGCGGGGCTTAAGCTTTGTGCGCTTCCTATGGTCACGATTCTTTAGTTCCCACGGTTACGTGCCTCTTCTTCCCGCGCGGCGATGTTCACCAGAGTTAAAACACAGTTCAATTACGGCACACAGTACCCGTTGGAAACGGGCACGAAATCCTGTTCGTGACGCCAGGAAAGAGAGCTGTGTCACCCAGGGGGAGTATAGGGGACTCGGTACCCGGGCCTTTTACCTTGTTTAGGAGGTCACGGCAGTCGGCTCCCGGGCCCGTACTCTGGGTCTCTCTTTAAAAAGGGGTTTTAGTGTAAAGTTTGTCTCGTGACGCCACCTGTGGTTTCTGTTAATGGTTACCGGCGCTGCTGCAGACCTCCGGGGGGTAATGGGACGGCAGCTGGGATGTTTCTGCTCCCCACAGGCCGAGCGAGCCCCCGGGGCTGTGTAGGGGCTTGCAGTGCAGGAGAGATGGCGCAGCAGGAGTAACTGACAGAGACAGGGGATTCACTTCAGTACCTTTACTGGTGCGGATGTCAGGTACGGTCCAAGGTACTCGGTAGGAACGGTGCACTTCAATACTTCTCCCCAGTGAGCGGGTATAAGGCCTCCTGGTCCGTGTCTCCCTCTCTCTAAGCTCCTGGCCAGCCTGCAACAGGGCCTAGCTTCTGTGTCGTGCTGTTCCTTCACCTGTCGCTTGGTAGTAGGACCTTTTTCTGGCAACCACTATCCCTGGACGCCGGGGCCTTCATGGTTCCTAGTCCTGTCAAGGGTTTAGCTTCAGGTCAACCAGGGACTTGTAGTCCTCCTGGTATGCCGGTGAACCCTGCTGGGTATAAATGACCCTGTAGGCGAGTACCGAGCATTAACAAGCACGTTCGCTCATCACTAACTCTAACCTTTTCAGGTGAAATTTTGAATGCACATGTCCAACTGTTCAATGTTTCAGGACTTTTTGCACAACTTGCTATTCTCTAACATGGAGCTTATTGGTAAAATTCACAACAGGTGTTTGATTCATGAATCGGCCAACATATTTTGGGGGTTCAATTAGGATTGGTATTTAAATTGTCCTCCTCATCGTGCTGTTCACATTTTGACATTATGAGACCAAGACAACACCTAACAATTGATCAACAGTACCATGCCATTGCGAGGCTTCAAGCAGGATGTTCACAGTGGCCACTGAGCTTAGAGCATCAAAGAGTGTCATCAGCAGGTTGCAACAGAGATACAGAAAGACTGAAAGAATTACAGAAAGGCAGAGAAGTGGAAGTCCTTTGGCCACATCCCACATTGATGACTGTTTCATTGTGAACAATGCTCTTCGGAACCGAATGATGAATGCCACACAACACATTTAAAGAAGGTGAGAGGCACCTAAGTGTCACGTTAGACTCTCGAAACTGTTTACATCAGTGTGATCTGCGTGCTAGATGACCTGCAAGTGTACCTGACCACACTGTCAAGTGCCAGTGAGCATTTATGTTGGACATGAAACCAGTGGGCCTAAGTGCTGTTCACTAATGAAAGTCGATTCACGCTGAGCTGAATACTTTGTGAATGTTACAGTGAGAAGCCCCTGCGGACACAGACATCTTGGGGCCCCTGTGCAAGAAATATGTTTGGGCCTCCCTCCTTTTATGGCGACCAAGCTGACCAGGAACCGGAGCCGCCAGCAGACTTCGGTGTCCTCACGATCACGCATGACGTCATTGCCCCCAGTCATGGGCATGCCGAGGTCAGCAGCTGGCCGTAAATTGGAGTGCAGGGAGCGGGTGGATCCCCTGCACTGCACTATATTTCAGCTGAATGCGCGTCCGAGTATACACATATAGCTGAAATATTCGCTGGTGTCAGTGGGCCACCCTCCACCTCGATACAGCTGCACTGGTAATTTGTCTGCCCCCAGGAAACCTCCTTAAGTGATATTTACCTTTACACATACTGTCTACAGCAGGGGTCCTCAAAGTATGGCCCGAGGATTTTTATCCGGCCCGCCGGGCTGTGGGCGGAGGAGAGCGGCGATAGCGCCCGCTCCCTCCCGCTTGCTCAGGGTCCAGGCAGCCGGATACTTACCTCTCCACGTGCCTCTGCTGATCCGCTGTCTTCCTGCTGTGCGCTCCCTGTGACGTCTCAGGTAAGAGGGTGCGGTGACGTCTTTCCACCGCGCCCTCCCCTGAGCCGTCACAGGCAGCGCAGAGCGGGAAGACGCCGGCGACGCTGGAGTGCAGAACCGAGCAGCGGCAGCAGGTGAGAATTGAGGTGAGTATTTTATTATTTTTTTTAAATGTATGGAGGCATGGGGCATAATATTAGGGGTGACATCCTGCATGGGGCATAATATGGGGGGTGACATCCTGCATGGGGCATTAAATGGGGGAAGTGACATGCTGCATGGGGCATTATAAAGAGAGGGGAGTGATATCCTGCATGGTGCATTATAACGACAGGGGAGTGATATCCTGGTGGGGCATTATATGGGGGGGTGACATCCTGAATGGGACATTATATGGGGGGGTGACATGCTGCATGGGGCATTATATGGGGGGTGACATCCAGCATGGGGCATTATAAAGACAGGGGAGTGATATCCTGCATGGGGCAACAGCCTGCCTATTGAGAACCTATGCTGCCTATTGGGGACATTTACCTGCCTATTGGGGATCTATGCTGCCTATTGGGGACATTTACCTGCCCATTGTGGACCTATGCTGCCTATTGGGGACATTTACCTGCCTATTGGGGACCTATGCTGCCTATTGGGGACATGTACCTGCCCTTTGAGGACCTATGCTGCCTATTGAGGACATTTACCTGACTATTGGGGACCTATGCTGCCTATTGGGGACCTTTACCTGCCTATTGAGGACCTATGCTGCCTATTGGGGACCTTTACCTGCCTATTGAGGACCTATGCTGCCTATTGGGGACATTTACCTGCCTATTGGGGACATTTACCTGCCTATTGGGGACCTATGCTGCCTATTGAAATACCGGTTGATTTAACTTTACTTGTTCTTCATTTTAAATATTGTATTTGTCCTTGTATTGTTTTTTACTTCATAATATGTGCAGTGTGCAGAGGAATTTGTTCATAGTTTTTTTTAAAAATTATATTCCGGCCCTCCAATGGTCTGAGGGACAGTGAACTGGCCCCGTGTTTAAAAAGTTAGAGGACCTCTGGTCTACAGATATATATACACATAGATAGCTACTGTACACTCAGATACTACCATATATACAGTATATTGTACTGTGGTTATCTTTGGGTGAATACACACATACTGTACATACACAGATAATCTCAGTACATCAGTGCACAGAGATACATATAAACACTACACAGGTACATACAGTACACATACTTACATATGATGTCCCTCTGGCAGGTGCATTCTCCCATCTTCGGCAGCTCCTTCCCGTTGGTCTTCTGTCCTCCATCAGCACTACTGGTCAGATCTCCAGCTGTCAGCCAGTCCTGTCTTCTCAATACATCCATGCAGTTAATAAATCTGACACTAGCCTCCTGAGAAGTTCTGAGCTGCCTGACCCATAGTACCATCGGCCATCACATCAACCTCCTCTCCCTCCTGCAGCCACTTACCACCCCCTGTACTAAGTGGGAATTATTGGGGAACTGAGCCACTCAGGCAGCATTCACACTGCAGCTACTGCTTGTGAATGGGCCAGTGCAGCAGTTGTCCAGTAAAGCACCCTCAGGAGGGCATGGGGGATTAATGTAATAGCTCATGAGAACATTGATCAGGCAGTTCAGTTGTAAGAACTGCTCAGAAGGAAGGAGAGTTATCAGGTGTACTGACTGCTTGGAGGCTGTTCAGAGCTGCAGTCAGAGGCAGTGAAGAAACAGGAGACAGGATTGGCTGAGAACAGCAGCCATACTTACCAGGCCTGCTTCCTCCTGCCTGTGCCTGAATGTTAATAGGCCGGGCGAGTCCATGGGGCGTGTCCAGGAATCTCGAGCTCCTGCAGCATAGAACCAGCAGCACCAACTAAGAGGAGAGAAAAGGGCCCATTCTGACATATTTTGCGGAGTGCAGGCCCCTGTGTGACCGGAAATGAATCAGGTACGGGCCTCTTCCTCTCCTCTTAGTGGAGATGTTGCTGCTGGCTCTATGTGAGAACCAGACATTGCAGCAGCTGATCGGGCCCCCTCTCCTTTGGGGCCCCTGTACGCTTCTACTTAAATGCCCTACTTTCATGATAAAATATCACTGTAGCGTGAACTTTTTACATTTTACATAAATTTCGCCCGAAAATCAAATATCCCTAACTTTTTGTGAGTAATGTATATTTAACACTGTGTATCTATAATTACTCCATCACAAGTACTGATCTACTGGATTTATCCTGACTTGATTAACTGTTAATGTCTTAAATCTTCTTGAGGATAATAGGTCAACGACATGCTCTGTTGATTGGTTTTTAAGTATTGACTGGTTCTGGTTGGTGGTGGTCTGAGTTGGATAGGCCCTACTAGGGGACACCAGGGCCAGCCATCGTTGAGCGGGGGCGCTATTTGCAAACTTAGAGTGGACGAAACGCATTGTGACCTAATACGCACTATTACTGTACTGGAGGAACGTTATACTCCAATGCACTTTAATACTGGGTTATACTTAAAGGCAAAATACCACTAGAGGATATTAAGACCTGGTAAACCTGGACACAAATCTTATTGGGGCATATAAGGACGCCCTTTATCTCTGCCTGGGTTTATAATTGTGATATTGTAATCCAGCAAGTAGTTAGAGGAGTTATACAGAGGCAGGCAGACTCCTTATTTCAGTAGATATCTTATTGGGAGACCTTTCTATAATGCAGTAATGCTGGTGCTGTACAGAGGATGGAGGATTCATATATCCAGGCAGATCAGGGGGAGAGAGAGAAATAGACACAATATATTCATCCTCCCTCAGACAACCTGGACTTGATAGTTGCAACTTTGTCTCCACCCATGGAAGATTTCCACTGACACCATGAATCCTCACAGAGGCTGTGTGCCCATGATGCGTTTTTTAAGCGTTTCCGCAGCGGCAAAAATGCCGCAGAAACGCTTAAAAAACGCATGGTAGAAGGCCTGCCATGTCCCCAATGATAATCCGCATGTGCTGTGCGCATGCTGCGTAAATTTCCGCTGCGGATTATCATTGGGGAAAAAAATGCAGCACTACCAATTGTTTTGTGGAAGCGCTGTGTTTTCGCCGCCATTGACTTGCATTGGAACGCATGGATTACGCATTACTGTATATGTAGATGCGCATTCCATGCGTTCTAATGTGCGGATGATACCCAGGTCTAGAGGAGAGGAGAATCTCCTACGGACCCGGGTACCATAGAACCTGTGAAAAACAGAATAAAATAAAAAATAAATGTTATATTTACCTTCTGACGGCCCCCACTCTCCTTGTCTTCGCTTGCCGGCAGCTCGCGATGGACTGGAGGACCTGCGCTGACGCCATAGTCATGTGACGGGTCACGCGACGCTGACGTCAGCAGGTCGTTCAGTGTACCGCGATCTGCCGGCAAGGGAGAACGGAGGGAAGCAAGACACCGGGGGCCACCGGAAGGTAAGTATATATTTATTTTTAAATTTTTAAACATTCTTTACGGTCACACTATATAAATCCACGCTGTTTGCATAGATTTATATAGTGTGACCAAGCTGACAAGCACTTTCCAAGTGATGCTAAAATCGCTTGTCAACCCGCATTCGGAAATGCATGTGAAGAACGCTTCACATCCGCATGTCCCTGGCAGGAAAAACGCATGTACAATCCGCATGTACAATCCACATGTATAATCCGCATGTACAATCTGCATGTACAATCCGCATGTAAAATCCGCATGTACAATCCGCATGTACAATCCACATGTACAATCCGCATGTACAATCCGCATGTACAATCCACATGTACAATCCGCATGTACAATCCGCATGTACAATCCACATGTACAATCCGCATGTACAATCCGCATGCGTTTTTTCTGCCAGGGGAGATGCAGAAACGCTCAGAAAAAAATCCGGAGTATTTCTGCATCGTGGGCACATAGCCTTACAGTGTAATTGTGAGCTGTAATATTCTGCTCATAGATAAGGATGGGACTGATATAATAATATACAGAGCGGCACAATAAGTGGTATATACAGCCAGCAGTAATATCACTAGCCGTGTATAATATCCACACTGCACCTATGATGTAGTATTGGTATCATTGCCATATATTATTATCCAGCAGACAGTATGGCACTATGGGTGATTAATAGCTGGATAGACTTTCACATAGCACGGTGGAATTGAATAAAAACTATCTTAATATTGTAAATAAAAGTTATATTTTATCTTAACAGTTCACCTAATTCAGTGATATATTTTAATATTTCTGAATTTAATAAGTCTTCTTTCAGTGATAACTATTTCTTGGACACTTACACAAAGCATTAATATTTTCTAGACGGTAATTCTACTATCTAGATAGCACAAAGGAGGCATTATTACTATGTAAGGGGCACAGTGGTGGGCATAAGTATGTGGGGCAGTAACAGGAGCACTGCTATCATTCCACACAGCAGGTGCAGTATAGTAACACATACGCATCAGCGGCTCAGCATTGTGGTATCAGCAGGGTGAGGAGATTGTGCAGGTCATTAATAGATGGGGACGGTGCTGGAAATTAGAGAAGTCAAATAGTTCTTTGTAGACAAGTCATGTCTGGAAGAAGCTGTCATATCGGTCTGGGCCAGATGGAAAAGATGGGAAAAGTGAATCTATATATACTTATATACCCTATACACAATCTATAACTGTAGTGTAATCTTTTAATGTAGTCCGCAGGCCTGTTATCTACCACTATATGGTCACCATGTGGCAGTAATATTGCTTTGGTTTTTGTAGAGATTTATTTTCAGTAACAGCCGGTGATCTGCTGAGATTCCCCTATACACACAGTTAGGGTGTGCAACCGTAGTTGCAACAAGGTTACCTAGTTAGGACCCATTCAGATGTGTCACCTCCCCTATGCTGAACCCTTGGCTTCACCTCTGGTGGGGTGTGACTGCTGGGACCCCCATAATCTACAGCACAGAATCCAGCTTGTTCTTGTGCATACAACTGAAATAGAGATCCACTAAGGAAAAAGCATCTGAGTCCTTCTTCTGAGTTCTTCTTCTGGTGGACTCCGCATGGATCCCTAATAAAAAGCACTCAATAAAAATTTAAATGATCGCATATGTTCATTGTAAAAACAATTTGCTTGTCATACTGTATGTTTGAGTCTTTTTCAACATTTTCTTTCCACTTTCGGCTTTAAAATTTATGAAGTGGATTATGGAAGTGACTTGTTCATTCTGCTGGTGGCTTCTGTTTAGAAGACCCTCACTACTTTATACATAGTTAACAAAAAAAGATGCCAACTGCAAAAATTACAAATAAAGATTACTGAGGAAAAACACTGTCTACATTTTCCTGAAACATCTTCCTATAGAAAAAACTGAGTGGGCATGCTTGTGTCTATAAAGTGCTATGTGAACGCACCCTTAGGAATAACAGAACCTCTGGTCATCTCCTCCACTCTTGGCCGGGGGTTTAGAGGATTACTGGGAGATATAGAACCAATCTTCACCTGTTTGGTGTCCAACCCATCAGACATTTATGACAAGTATGATATTGATATGCCACTAATGGCACTATTATTCAATTAGATTCAAAAGGACATTATTCAATTTTATATTTTGATTTATAGATATTTTTTAATTAAGCATTGATGGAAAGGATGAAGAGATGTTCATGGAGAGGCCTTCAGCTTTTGAAGATGTTTCTTGAAGGCCACAGGTAGATGTACAAGTCCTTCCATACAGGTACAGCATTGATGGAGGATGTGCTGCACGTTCTTCAGGGCGCTAGATCTGGGGGTTTTCTGTCCTTGAGATGTCTATGGTGCCCTGTTGACAGCATGCAAAAATGTAGCTTTCTCTGACAGCGCGAGCAGCCCGGGACAATCCACGCCGGCAGGATGATATCATCCGGCGGAAGAGAGAACCTATGAGAAAAGATGTAAAACTGATGTAAGTAATGGAAGTCCATATTACAGGATACTACTGTGGTGTCACTGTGGGAGGACGGGAGAGGAATCTTCTCCATACAGAGGTACGGGATCAGTGTCAGTCATCATACATGTGACAATCCCACCACTCACAGATAACATCTGCTCCACATGAATCCTTCTCACTGACATCATACAACATGGAGCTTATTGTCACACTTACCTCGCCTACGTTCCCCCTCTTCTACTTTCTCAGTTTTGTCTTGTTTTCTCAGCTTTAGAAAAAATGTTCTTCTCTTCTGAACAGGAGATTCTAATGAAAAAGTCCGAAACAGATGCTGATTATAAACTTCTAAAAGATTAGCTTTGTGTCTATATAGAGTTATGTAAACTGACTAATATGCACATTACACTTTTGCATTATAGTCTATAATAGGATTTCCTATAAATCTGTACATACCTGACACTGAGGACGAGGATGAGGATGACTCGCTGGTTTTAGCAGGAAAACACTGATTGTCATCATCAGTTTTGGAAGAAGAAATCTCTCTCTGCCTGATTAGAAGAAGAAAGACAAGTCAATTACAAGGAAAAACAATAGAAAAATTGAAAAGCAGCTGTCTGTAAGGCCAATTAGGACTCCATGAAGGGGGCACCCTGCTCAGGACCCCATTCTACCAGCAAGAATGGAGTCTAACTAGTAATATTGGCCAAAGTGAACTGGAAATGAATAGTGGGTCACATTGATCAGTTGTTACTGCAGTGTTATCACAATCCAGATCCGCAGAGATGAGCAATCATGGGGTGGTGGATGCTGGATTTAGATTTATGTTACTTGTGTCTTGTATTTGCATCTGACATATATCAGAACTGAATCTCATAATAATGATAATAATCTACTTACATGTCTGAGCGTTTTTTGCTGTTCTCTGGGGAACACTCTGAAGATGACATAGGCTTCTCTTCATTGCTCATTATCCCGGTATTGGTGGGATATAGCTAAAATGAATGGAGAAATATAAAATAGATTTATTTTTAAACTTTTTTCTAATTATAGGTTTTAGGCCATATGCACACATTGAGTATTGGTGAGTTTTTTATCTCAGTATATGTAAGCCAAAACCAGGAGTGGGTGAAAAATACAGAAGTGGTGACGTGTTTCTAATAAACTTTTCCTCTCCCTGTCCCACTTAATATTTTGGCTTACAAATACTAAGGTAAAAAACTCATCAAACACTCATTGTGTGCACATGGCCTTATACATTTTATTCGTGACATACTTACTTTAGAAAATCTTTCAGAAGATGATACAAAATTCTGGACTTCTGTCCAGTCATTGTCCCCACTTGTGTCACCCTCATCTGAATCAGTATGTTTGTATGTTCTAGAGCGAGCTGCAAAATACAATTATTATCAGAGATAATTAGTATAAGACCAGTCACGAGGTTATGACTAATTGTCACATAAAATGAATGACAAGACACACAGCAGTTTCCTGTAGATGATGTCTCATTTTACTTACTGGTAAAGTAGCGAGTGTCCTCATCTGACTTTAGATCAGGAACAAACAGGGGCTTCTGACTTAGAATGTTGTCAAAGTCTAAGTAACGCAGAAATTGATGAAATTTGACCTCATTTGCTCCTTCTGGAAATGGAAGACAAGAAAGAAAGTGATACAGTAATTGTCAGAGAAATTGCTCCACATCTATATAGTTTATGCTAATCTAAACTGAAGATGTAACAGAAATGTACTGAAGGTAGGTATAGAGGTCATAGAGGTGTAATAAGTCAAAAATAATACTATTATAATATTACCTGTCCCAAGTCTATGTGTTGGATTTTTTCTCAGCAGCTCAGTTATGATGCCCCGAGCATCTCGGGGAGGAGAGTATTTATCATATGTCCAAGTTATATCATCTGTTATATAAAAAACAAATATTAGAAGAAATAGAACCTCTTTATTTTCAGAAACATCAGTTTCCTTAACAAAGCTGGGAACTAACCCACAGAATCAAGCAAACCAAATAACTGTGAGATCACATAGCATTCAGATGATTTTACTTACCCCCGAGGATACTGTGATAAATCTCCCTTTTGGAAGCTCCATTAAATGGTGTAAATCCATAAAGAAATTCATATAGGATGATCCCTATTGACCACCAGTCAACAGGCCTTCCATATCCTTTCATTAAGATGACTTCTGGAGCTACGTATATAGGGGTGCCAACAGCCTGGAAACCAACAGAACAATGAGATGATGATCAATAAATATAATTGCGACAAACGACATCATAGAAAACATTTTCTAGATGAGAAATTATCAGAGAAGGAGAAAGAGGTGAGATTTGTGAAGTACAAGATCCTGTAAGTAAAGCTGACCTCACTATCAAGGAACTCGCTGGTGATGTCCTCAAATGGAGCCTGGTAGATGTCTGATGTTGGTCTCATGAGGCCGAGTTTGGAAAGCCCAAAATCAGTAACTTTAATATGTCCTGTTGATGCTATCAGGAGGCTGTGAAAAAAAGATGGTGTCAGCCCCAAGTAATAACTCATAGACTATGTAATAAACTCAAACTTTCTTCCCCTATATTATATTACAGGGGTCACTTACTTCTCAGGCTTAAGGTCTCTGTGCACCACACCATAGTTGTGCAGGTATTCAACAGCAAGAATTGTTTCCGCAATGTACATACGGGCCAGGGGGACAGGTAAAGCACCCCTGTACTTCAAAAGCTTGCCACAGTCTCCTCCTACAGGAGAAAGCAGATATGACAGGTGAGGTTGTGTTACAATGTAAATTACACATCATGAGGGTGAATATATATAAGGTGCTAGGATTAAGCCGATGTGGGCTGGATATAGATACAATGAATGTGTCCTACCTGGTACATACTCCATAACCATACAGAGATGAAGCTTAGTAGGAAAGGAGCAGAACATGGAGGCCACAAAGGGACAATCAGCAAAGATTGAGATGTCTCTTTCCAGAAAGGCCCGTTCCAGTTCCTCTGGGTCTTTCAGATTCTGCTTGTCCATTTTCTTCATAGCGCATACTTGTTTTGTGTCTTTATGGCGCACTAAGTGGACGGCTCTGAAGTGGAGGAAAATCCAAGATTTATTATGAATTCTTGCTAACAATGAGTCTATAGACCTCATCAAGTGATCTCCTGTACTAATGGTCAATACTAGATGTGCGTCCGTCACTAGAAATCCATGTCTAGAATTACATAAAATAACGCCCCATAAATGATCACCAATGGGGGATCCTCATCCACGTCACATCCTACCTGACCTGAATAGTGACAGATGTGGACAGTGATGTGGACTCATATAATTTGTCTATGGGAACATTACATGGGCAGGTCACAGAGACATAGGCATTGTTATAAGGAGCCCTGGGAAATAAATATTACAGCAAAATAAAGCTCACCCAAAAGATCCAAAGCTGATCAGTTTGATCAGTTTATAGTCGTTCTTACAAGGAAGTCTCAAAGGGTTTAATGATCCAATCAAGGCCTTAAAAGGAAAAAGAAATGACAATAAGACATTGAATCTGCAGGAGAACAAAAGCCCCAGATGCAGGAAGGTCTCACTTCTATATGGTGTCCTCACTGATTACACTGCAGCAGAAGTAGAGGATGTGATACAAGCCGGACCCTCCACAGACACTATTATTTTATAGGGAGATATCCCCCATACACATATATCGTTGTACTGGAGGGGAGGATAAGGTACATCACCCAGAGGGGGCAGAATAATAATAATGCTATCATCACACACAATAGGTCTGATCTACATGAAGAACCGCGCTATCCCATTATCATATGGGATATAATATGGGATGTGTAACTCACACCCGTCATCTGATGATCTACAGACGTCCCTCTGATACTTACACTGGCAGATTCCTGGATGATCTCTGGTGTCTCACATATTCCACCATCAGAATCTTCCTGCTCAGTTATTCCTGAAATAATGATAAAATAATGAAGAGACGTCATGTATTAGTCTATATCAGCACTTACTATATAACACATCCATGTAATAAAGGAAATGACGAGACCCCTGTACATGGAATAAAACTGGGTATATGGATATTCTACACACTGTATATAATTATGGCATATCTATATATACTGTACTATAAATGTGATCGAGTCACAACAATGACATGAGAAGAGCCCAGAGGAGAGGAGCAGAATTACATGAGCCCCTCCATTATAGTCTATAGGGGGCTCATGAGCCATCAGCGGCCTCAAACCGAGGATGAAGAGTAAATCTCCATATTCTCTGCCGTTCTCTATAACTTGATATTAGAATGTAGAATATTAGATGATCGGCTTACCTTCCATCAGATCAGGGTTTAGCCCCGGCTGACAGGTATCAGGTTCAGCAATATTTAGGTTTTGCCCCTCTTCGGAGTCGCCTTCTGATGTTTCCTGATGGATATAATATATACAAGTAATATAACAGACGGACTATACGCAGGCGCTCCCTCCAGTAAACCCACATTCATATATAAGGGACTTGTATCTACCACTGTTCTCTAATATCTTCTATCAGAACTGGAGCATTTACCGGAAGGAAGATTGTGATGATCGAGCGAGACAGAGGTGGAAATACAAACTCTGCACCGCTGAGTACAGACTGCCATCACAGGTGATGGAGCCGCAGAGACAGGCGGCCATAAAATGTCCTGTGTCTGCCTGGAGCGGACAGGGAGGCCTCTAACATCACACATCTGACCTTCTGCTATATGACGGTAATCTGGAGAAGATCAGACAACAAGGACATGAGATATAGAAGATGGTGGATCCTTACCAGACGCTCCAGTGAGTAGGTCGGATACTCCAGTACAAGCAGGACATTTTGGGCCAGTTGTTTAATAAAGGCCAATTCTCCACTGTGGGATTTTTCTTCGGCCTATAGAAATGAGAACAACAAAGAAAGGAAAATCTTGAGAGAACGTGCAGAATGGAGGAGGCCATTTATATCACCAAACATGTTACTCCTGCAATCTGTACAGCAAATACTAGTAAGTATCTGCACAGCAACTAATGTAGCCTGAACACCCTATTACAGCTCCCCGGGTATTCTTATCTGGGTATTTGGTACAGGTTAAACTTAAACTTGTATTCCATTAATATCGTCTATTATTATTATTTTTCTATGATTTGTGCAGATTGTCTGCTACTTACCTCCTGTACTAATGTCCAGATGTTCTGCTGTAAATGCTCAAGATATTCTGAGCTTATTCGACCTTGGTGGTATTTGGTCAGGCAATCTCTCACTTGCTCCATAACCAGCCGGTAAGTGAAGCTGAGGACGCCATCGGGTAGTGGTAGCACAAAGTCAGGGTCATAGGTGGTAAGAATGCCCTGGAGTAGTGCTAACACCTGAAGTCTGTCTGGAGGAATTCCAGACATTTCAACAATCCAAAATAAATCCAAGCGCAGTTAATATGTGAATAGCTATGCAGCTGATCACTGACAACAATGACACCAGGGTATCAAAGTGACGATGGGAGTGTAAACACTTGTGTAAGTTCTGATGTTTAATTGTGATGTCATAATGATGTCAGAATGGAATCTTGTGTTCTTACCTTAAAGGGGCATATGACCTTATAAGGAAATTGCCTAGCTTCCCTTAAGAAGGCAACAATATAGGCTGAGCATCAGTAACATGCAGATATGGAGGAGAGAGCCATGGGTGCTGCAAGTTTTTATCCGAAGTTCAGGACAATTACCTCTCTCAGCTGGTAGATGAACCAACCAGGAGAGGTAATCTGCTGGATCTGGTGCTGTCAGATAGATCAGATACAATTTCAGATATACAGGTCAGGAATAGTGTTGAGCGAGCATGTTCTATTAACCCTTTCGCTGAGTACGCTCGGGTCGAGCTCCGAGTATTTATAGCTGCTCGGTGATATGGTTGAATCGCTCCCATGTGCATGATTTGCAACTGTTTGACAGTTTTATTACATGTGAGGAATGTCTATTTCTTACACATTCCTCGCATGTAATAAAACACGTCACGGTAATTTGGGATATCGAACATAAATAGGGCATGTTTAAGGATATACTACTAGAATCCTGTAGAAAACTTATACCCTCTGGTAATAAAATGTCCAGGAATAAAAATAAACCATTATGGATAAAAAAGACAGTTCAAAGTGTAATAAGACAAAAACAAAGGGCATTCAAAATCTTGAAGGCCGAGAATACAGAAATAGCATTTCAGGAGTATGAAGATTTCAACAAGAAATGTAAAAAAGAAATCAAGCTAGAAAAGTTATCTACTGAAACACAATCGCCCCAAAATTCATAAATATATTAATGCCAAAAGGAAAAAAACGGACCATACAAAAGACGATAATAACAAGATAATTGAGCTCAGTAATTGACAGACGGCTGAATCTCATATTCTTAGACTCTCTTGTAATGGGGTTGATGCCACAAGATTGGAGGATAGCTGACGTGGTACCGATATTTAGCAAAGGTAAGAAGGTGGATCCAGGTAACTACCGTCCAGTATGTCTGACATCGGTAGTGTGCAAAGTTTTTGAGGGCATCATAAGAAGTGGCCTGCAGAAATATATTGCAGATAATAATACATGGTGGGCCATTTCTATGGATACACCTAAATTAAATGGGAATGGTTTGTGATATCAACTTCTTGTTTGTGGCACATTAGTATATGGGAGGAAGAAAACTTTTCCAGATGGGTGGTGACCATATCTTCACAGTATAGACAATTGCCTTCAGATGACCCCAAAGATAAAAGTCAGGGGGTCAGATCGGGAGACCTTGGTGGCCATTCAACTGGCCCACTACGACCAATCCACTTTCCAGGAACTGTTTAAGTAGGAATGCTCGGACCTGACACCCATAATGTGGTGGTGCACCATCTTGTTGGAAAAACTCAGGGAACGTGCCGTCTTCAGTGCATAAAGAGGGCAACAGATCATCTTGTAGCAAATTCAGATATCCAGTGGCATTGAGGTTTCCATTGATGAAGAATGGCCCCACTATCTTTGTACCTTAAGTGGTCATAAACTGGTGAAAAACTCATGAAAGAATAAAGTTACGTTAAAACCAAGCACACCATTGTTTTTCTTATGCAATTCTCAATAAGTTTGATCTGTCACATGACCCTCTTCCCATTGAAAAAAAAAAAATTGGATCCAGACTTGAAAATGGCCGCCATGGTCACCACCCATCTTGAAAAGATTTCCCCCTCCCATATACTAATGTGCCACAAACAGGAAGTTGATATCACCAACCATTCCATATAAATGGCCCACCCTGTATAATAACTCACAACCAGCATGGATTCATGAAAGATAAATTGTGTCTAACTAACATGTTGGGTTTCTATGAGGAGGTAAGTGCAAATCTGGATGTTGATAATGCGGCTGATGTGATTTATCTGGACTTTGCAAAGGCATTTGATACTGTACCACATAACAGCCTTATAGTGAAGCTACAGAAGCAAGGAATTGCGGGAAACTATATGCAGATGGGTAAGGAACTGGTTAAGGCCACGTGCACACACTGAGTATTTGTTGAGTTTTTTACCTCAGTATTTGTAAGCCAAAACCAGGAGTGGGTGATAAATATAAAAGTGGTGACGTGTTTCTATGATACTTTTCATCTCATTGTTCCACTTTTGATTTTGGCTTACAAATACTGAGGTTAAAAATATACCAAATACTCAACGTGTGCACGTGGCCTAAAAGACAGGAAACGAAGAGTCTTTGTAAATGGTACTTTTTCTAAATGGGACATAGTCAGCAAGGTGGACCGCAGGGATCTGTCCTAGGACCGATTCTTTTTAATTTTTTGATTAATGACCTTGGAGATGGGATTGAGAGTAAAGTGTCAGTTTTTGCTGACAACACCAAACTATGTAGGATATTAAAAACTGATCTTGACATTACGATATTACAGAATGATCTTGATAAGATGACTGAATGGGCAAACACTTGGCAAATGAGGTTTAATGTAAATAAATGTAGAGTAATGCACCTAGAACGGAGTAATCCTAATGCTGCATGTACAATAAATGGGAGTATACTCAGGACTACAGAACAGGAGAAGGACTTGGGTGTTCTGGTTACAAGTAAGCTGAGCAGCAGTACTCAAGGTCAAGCAGCAGCCGCAAAAGCAAACTAGATTTTATGGTATTTAAAAAGAGAGAAAAAATCCTGCGATACCAATGTTTTGTTACCCCTTTATAAATCACTGGTGAGGCCACATCTAGAATATGGGATCCAGATTTTTACTCTATATTTTAAAAATAATATTCAGAAGTTAGAGTCATTTCAAAGGTGGAGAATTAGATTGTTGAAAAGGATGGAAGGCCTCTCATATGATGAGAGGTTGGAAAAGTTGGGCTTGTTTTACTTAGAAAAAAGACGTCTCAGAGGAGATATCATTTATATGCAGAAATCCATGTGTGGTCAGTACAGGGGACTAGCACATGACTTATTGCTTCTAGAACCCATACTAAGGACCAGGGGGCACTCATTACAGGTGGAAGAAAGGCGATTCTGGCGGCTAAACAGGAAAGGGTTCTTTACAGTCAGAGCAGTCAGACTGTGGAATGCCGACCACAAGAAGTAGTAATGGTCGACACTATAACAGCTTTTATACAAGGGCTGGATGACTTCCTCAGCAGAAATGACATTGTGGAATATAGATAATTTAGTGACAAAGAATGTAAATTGGTGGAGAAAGGCAGAACTTGATGAATACGAGTCTTTTTTTAACCTATGTAACTATGTAATAATAAGAAATTCTGATTTTGGTGTTAAAAGAAGCATTTTTACCGTGAGAACAGGGTTAGACTGGGACTGCATCTAGCCCTGGCATATGAAGCACAGACCCATGCTGCTCTCCCACACCCACTTCCAAAGATGGGGATCTCTATTACAAATATGACCCTGCCGACCATTGGAGAAAACCAAAATGTTCTATTCCCAATAGCATATACTAGGATGGGGGAGCATATATCATGATGGGGGCGCATATGCCAGGATGGGGGAGTATATATCAGTAACTGCGTTATTGAGGGCACGGCTAATGTTCTGGGACACGTGCTAGTGTAATGCGGGAATGGGACACCAGGAGAAATAGTGGTGGCTGGGGACGAAGTACCGAGGGATGGCCGCTGCCAGAAAGCTTCCATCTCCATGAGCCTAAAAGGCAATATTTTGAGAGAAAGCATTCACAAAATGTGAGAGTTTAGTGGTGTGGCCAGTGGGGCATTGGTTGCATATTTGCGCTTGCATTCCAAGGACTGGGGTAGGGACAACTGAACGCTGCGCTGGGGCGTGGTTGCTGATGGTGCTAGTTGTGAGTGTGCAATGACAGGTGCAGGGTGGGCGGCATCTTCGCATTCGCAATTGACAGGGGATTGGCTTGCACACACAACAGAGGAACAAGCAGTGATGTCACCCGCAGACACTATTTCTGGACCCTGGGATTTGGCCCACCTAGTCGGTTGCTTTGCTGTCATGTGCCTGAGCATGCTGGTGGTGGTCAGGCTGCTAGTTTTGCTACCCCTGCTGATACTGGCCTGGCAGATGTTGCAAATGGCTTTTTTGGGGTATCTAAACAGTCTATTAAAAAACAATCAGACTCGGAAAGACCTAACAGTTGTACTGGCAACTTCCTTCGTGTTGGTGTTCCGGGGAACGGTTGCCTGCCTTGTGTCTGTGGCCACCACATAGCTTGTTCCTGCCTGTTGTGGTGCTACGCCTCCCTCCCCCTGTGTGCTGCTCTCCTCGCTCTGCATGTCACCTTGCCTGGTTGGGTCAGTGACTTCATCACTCACCACCTCGTCTTCCACTACCGCACCCTGGTCATCCTCTTGACTTTCTGGCAATTGTGTCTCATCATCATCCACCTCTTGTGACAGTAATTGCACTTTCCCACCGACGCCTTTGTGTGACCGTGGCTACTCAAATATTTGAGCATCGCTACATGCGATCTCCTCCTGCCCCGCTTGAAGCTAGCAGGGCAAGAGGCCCGAATCTATAAATGGAAAAGTGAACAGCTCTTCGCAGTATCCAAGTGTGGGATCAGTTGTCTCCAGGCACGGTGGGAGGAAGAGGGATCAGGGTGAGGAATATGCGGTCCAGACTCACGGCTACTGATATTTGACCGTGTGGGAGAAAGGGTGGTGGTGGCAAATTGACTGGAAGCATTATCGACTATCCAACCAACAACCTTTTAACACTGATCTGGGTTCAATAGTGGTGTGCTGTGGTCCCCTAGTTATTGGGACAGGAATGTCAGGAGTAGTATAGAATTCATATAATCCATCAAACTAAATCTGACAGGTGCCCCGCCCCTATCAAAGTGTATCAAACTGACTAACCCCTCCCCTTTTTTGCAGAGCGTGACCCCGTCCCTATGCCCTAATGAAATTCATAGTGTTATATTAGTGTATCAATTAAAATTGATAGGGTGCATTATCAAATCATTTAATTTTGATTCATTGATTTGATAATGTTACTATCAATTAATTACCCGATTATTATTAACATGTTGTTGTACTGCACAATAAATTTGATTTGATAGTGACATATTATGTATGACATTATCAAATTTGGTGTGTTACTATCACAATTAATTGATCCATATTATACGGTGATTTGATTCACAATATTATATGACAGTGTGATTCTCCAATTTTACATTCAAATGAAATTGGTCGGGCATATTATATATATGGCCAAGTTATAACTACTCCCAAGTATTAAAAGTATGCACTTTATACAGTTTGTGAAAAAAATGAAAGACGCTTTATAAGTTTTAATGATTTTATTAAAAAATAGAATGTATCAGACACATCACATTTCAGCCAAATTACAGAGGGATATAAGGCATTACAATAACATGAGGTAGCAAGTGTTCATAATATACAGTACAGACCAAAAGTTTGGACACACCTCATTTAAAGATTTTTCAGTCTTTTCATGACTTTGAAAACTGTACATTCACACTGAAGGCTTCAAAACTATGAATTAACACATGTGGAATTATATACTTAACAAAAAAATGTGAAACAACAGAAAATATGTCTTATATTCTAGGTGCTTCAAAGTAGCCACCTTTTCCTTTGATGACTGCTTTGCATGCTCTTGGCATTCTCTTGATGAGCTTCAAGAGGTAGTCACCGGAAATGGTTTTCACTTCACAAGTGTGCCCTGTAGTGTTGAGCGAGCACTAAAATTCTCGGGTGCTCGAAGCTCGGGCCGAGCTCACCGTGATACTCGGGTGCTTGACCCGAGCAACGAGCCCAATGTTAGTCTATGGGAGAGCAGAGCATTTTTGCGGCGGCACCCCCGGCAGTCTGTAGAAAGCCTAAAAAGTGCCCAAAACTATAGTGACAGTGTTCAAATGACATGGGGACAGTATGGGGATCGCCCCAGGAAGCATTTCTGACCCCCAGGTCACTGCTCTCAACAACGTGGTCCGAGGTATTAAGCCACTTTCACTGGCTCACAATAAAACGTTCAAAAACGAAACTGAAACTGTTTTCCTGTGAAATATGTTAAGGAACATCCTTTCCAGGGTAAAGACTTGTGTATAAGGTAAAATAAATAACCAAAAGCAAAAATACTCCTCCACACTTTGGGCTATGTTCACAAGTAGCATTTTTTATGCATTTTTGTACTTTTGTATTGCTTTCAACCGTGACAAATGCATTCACCGGGAAATGTCATTTTAACATTTTACAACCTTATCTGGTGTTTTTTGGGAAAAAATACCAAAAGGTTAATAAGACGGGTATTTATACAGTCTGACTGAGGAAAAAAAAAATAAGAGGATTTTGATGAAAAATAAAGGATTTTTCTTGGCTCCTGAGACCTGGGGCTAAGTCTAGCAATTTGAGCAGCAGCAGCACACAGGACTGTAATGCAGTGTTTGTTGGTATAACCACTGTGTCTCCTATACAGCCTGTCTGCCTGCCTGATATCTGTGATGGATATTAGTCCTCAGAAGGACTGTTTGTTTGATTTTGCAGGCTTTAGAGACCCTACACTACCTGTTTCGCAGTATAAATCTCTCCTTAGCTCAGTAGCACTCTCCCTACACTGTCTGATCCGGAGCGACTGTGTCCAAGATGGCGGTGCCCGGTTTTAAATACTCGAGGTGACGCTGTGCGGCCAGCTGATCACTGTAATGCCCACGACCAACGTGGCTGCGGCATTACTGTGACTGGCTGGCAATCCCTGCATGTTCATTGGCTCTGTAAAGAGCGCCAAACATGCAGGGCGGAGACCCGAGCTCCCGCCCGAGTAACCCGAAAATGCTCGGTGCTCGCCGAACATCCTGAGTAATGAGATGCTCGGGCGAGTACCGAGTAGTGTCGAGCATGCTCGCTCAACACTAGTGCCCTTTCAGGTTTAATAAGTTGGATTTCTTGCCTTATAAATGGGGTTGGGACCATCAGTTGTGTTGTGCAGAAGTCAGGTGGATACACAGCTGATAGTCCTACTGAATAGACTGTTAGAATTTGTATCATGGCAAGAAAAAAGCAGCTAAGTAAAGAAAAACGAGTGGCCATCATTACTTTAAGAAATGAAGGTCAATCAGTCTGAAAAAATGGGAAAACTTTGAAAGTGTCCCCAAGTGCAGTTGCAAAAACCATCAAGCGCTACAAAGAAACTGACTCACATGAGGACCGCCCCAGGAAAGGAAGACCAAGAGTCACCTTTGCATCTGAGGATAAGTTTATCCGCGTCACCAGCCTCAGAAATTGCAGGTTAACAGCAGCTCAGAATAGAGACCAGGTCAATGCCACACAGAGTTCTAGCAGCAGACACATCTCTTCAACAACTGTTAAGAGGAGACTTTGTGCAGCAGGCCTTCATGGTAAAATATCTGCTAGGAAACCACTGCTAAGGACAGGCAACAAGCAGAAGAGACTTGTTTGGGCTAAAGAACACAAGGAATGGACATTAGACCAGTGGAAGTCTGTGCTTTGGTCTGATGAGTCCAAATTTGAGATCTTTGGTTCCAACCAACGTGTCTTTGTGTGACGCAGAAAAGGTGAACGGATGGACTCTACATGCCTGGTTCCCACTGTGAAGCATGGAGGAGGAGGTGTGATGGTGTGGGGGTGCTTTGCTGGTGACACTGTTGGGGATTTATTCAAAATTGAAGGCATACTGAACCAGCATGGCTACCACAGCATCTTGCAGCGGCATGCTATTCCATCCAATTTGCGTTTAGTTGGACCATCATTAATTTTTCAACAGGACAATGACCCCAAACACACCTCCAGGCTGTGTAAGGGCTATTTGACCAAGAAGGAGAGTGATGGGGTGCTACACCAGATGACCTGGCCTCCACAGTCACCAGACCTGAACCCAATCGAGATGGTTTGGGGTGAACTGGACCGCAGAGTGAAGGAAAAAGGGCCAACAAGTGCTAAGCATCTCTGGGAACTCCTTCAAGATGGTTGGAAGACCATTTCTGGTGACTACCTCTGGAAGCTCATCAAGAGAATGCCAAGAGTGTGCAAAGCAGTCATCGAAGCAAAAGGTGGCTACTTTGAAGAGCCTAGAATATAAGACATATTTTCAGTTGTTTCACACTTTTTTGTTAAGTATATAATTCCACATGTGTTAATTCATAGTTTTGATGCCTTCAGTGTGAATGTATAATTTTCATAGTCATGAAAATACAGAAAAATCTTTAAATGAGAAGGTGTATCCAAACTTTTGGTCTGTACTGTATATATAAAACATTTCATAATATATATTGTGGCATTTATTTTACATTTATTACAGCATAATATAAAGAATTATAACACAAACAATTCATTCACAATTATTATACAATAATATGAAGGCATTAAGGTCGCACAGCAGTTACATCGTCAGCCACATGGATTCTAAAAATGGTAAACGCCTTTTTTTAGGCAGCAGTGTCTCCCGCGTGACACCTAATGATGAGGTCTATAAAGATTGGCTTTTGCAGAGCGACGGTGAAAGGTCTCCTGATGTAGATGATTCTGCAGGAGCATTGATTGATATTTTCAAGCCATCTAAAATCCCTCTAGTAGCGGGGTTACCTACAACAGTGGTCGGTACATTTGACTCGGCCATTGCCTGCATAAACACATCCCAACCCCGGGGCATATTTCTGCTGGTTAAAGCATGACTCTGCGTTGTGTTACGTACCAAGTCCAGCATGCTAGACCCTGGAATTACAGACCCTTTGAAAATAAATTCACCTTTATTGTTCCATGATGTAATATTTTTGTTCTGTAACAATCTGTCTAACAAAAATTCAGCATTCTTTTTATATCGTGGATTTACATGGCTCATAATTTCACTGACAGCCCCACTTTTATCTGGTCTGAATTTGACAATTGTTGGTGATCAATTTCAGGAGTGCTAACGAGATTTGGCGATGATAGCTCTTTGGCATTGTGTCTAGTATGGACCAAATATCTTTGTAGGATTTCACTATAAGTTTTAATTTTCACATCATCTGGTATGTCCCGGCGTTGTAAAATCTCGCTAATCTCGCCATCAAGACGTTAGATAACACTCTGGCGTATATTGTCTGTGTTAGGGGGTCTTAGTTTGATTAGTTCCTGTTTAGGGATCAGATACATTTTCTCTGTATGTTCCATTATTTGCCCGCTAGTAGGCGCTTCTTTTTCTTTATGGAGTGAGATTTATCACTGAGAGCTCTTATAGCTTTACGCCACTTCTTTAGTATATTTTTTTGACGTTCTTTCAGGGGTATTCGGCCTTTTAAGATGTTTAAAGCAATCTCCCCTATGGCCGTGATTAAATCGCTGCTCGCACTGCGTAAAATAGATTTTCTGACAGTAGGAGTTGCCTTCACCAGCGTTTTTAAGACCGCCCAGTTACGACGTATTCTCTCAGACATCTTTACAACACTGTGTATACAGCGTAGAATGCCCGGTTTAGTGTGAAATTCTCTTTTTAGACGTATTTTTCTTTTGAACATACACAGCGGGCAATGCTGGTGGAAACAACCCCGTCCTTAAGCGCAGATCCTCAGGGGTATTAGCTCTTAAATATAACAGCAAATACCCATAAGGCGTCCGCGTGGCATCCTCAAAAGCCTTTAAGAAGAAGCGCGTCTTTCCGGGTACATCTGATGGCTAGTGTCACAATTTGTAATTAATCTCGTGGATTATTAAAAAGCACCATGTACTTTGTGTCCAAATTTATCGTCCTGCTTTTCTTACCTTGACAAAATATGTTTTGTACCAGGTAGAAAATGCTGAGATTTCTGTGGTGAACATACTTGGTAAATGCTTTTTCTATCTTGCAGTTATCTCTAGCACTCTCCATGAGATCATCAACAATAGTCAAATTAACCTTTCTCACAATGCCGGGCTGTTGTACGACAATACTTTTCTGTGTTTCAGAACCTGAATTACGTGGGTAGTCCAGAACCAGATCTTTTAGACTGTTAAAATGAATAGACTGTGTGTTTGGCGCTACTTTCAGACTGCCAATACAGCTAATGCTAAAACCGTGTTCATATTGTTCCATGATTGCCACTACTACGGTATCAAAAATAGGAAAGGTTTTATTGGTGCGTCTTACTTTTGTGAAAGCTACAATTCGGTGTTTCATCACAAGAACAATCATGCTTGCCAGTATTTTTTGTAAAGCCTGTCAAAGAGAGAATTGTGTGGAGGGCACTGGCGAGCAAGAACCCTGCTGCCTAATTTGCCGGGTGTATTTTCGCTCGAGCGAGTGCTTAGATTGTCACACACAATTAGCTGTAGAAGACCCGGCATTCTGTCGGCTTAAAATATTTTGTGATGACTGCAACCGTTTTGTCTTCAGAAATAGTGAGACTGAGCATAAATGTAATGATTTACGGTGCCCTGTATGCCATGGTCATATAATTAAATTTGATGACCATCTTTGCTACATGAGGCAGTATGTACGAAAGGTAGAGTCAGATCGTTATTAGTGTTGAGCGAGTATGTACTGTCCGAGTATGCTCAGGCCGAGCTCCGAGTATTTACAGCTGCTCGGTGTTATGTTTGATTCGCTCCCGTGTGCATGATTTGCGACTGTGTGACAGCTTTATTACATGTGAGGAATGTGTAAGAAATAGACATTCCTCACATGTAATAAAACTGTCAAACAGTTGCAAATCATGCACACGGAGAGATTCAACCATATCACCGAGCAGCTGTAACTACTCGGAGCTTGGCCCGAGCATACTCGGCGAAAGGGTTAACAGAACTTACTCGCTTATCACTATTCGCTATGTCTTTTACGTCTTTGAATGCATGCAGGAAATGGGCACACACATATCGAATTACATTTATGCCACAATGCTGTATGGCCACCCATACTGGGAGTTTGAAGGTGATACTTGCACGCATGACTTTGTACAGTTCTTTACAAGTGGGAAATTTTCAGGCTATACGTTCATAGCCCACAATGCAGGGCGCTAAGATTCTTATTTTATTGTTAAGGAGCTGATTTTTGAAAAGCTGCGGGTGAAGTTGGCAACCCAAGGTGGCCGTCTCTTGTGTGTGACGCTGACCGATTTAAATATGAGATTCAAAGACTCTCTAATTTTCATCCCCATGAAGCTTAGTAAATTACCGCAGGCTATGAGTTTTTCAGGCGCCAAAGGTCAATTTCCACACATTTTTAACACCATAGAAAACCAAAACTATGTAGGCCCCCTACCTAATGTAAAATATTATGGGGTTTCTCGTTTGACGAGAAAGCAGAGTTCATGGAGTGGTATGAGAGCCAGAAACATGCAATTTTTGACTTCTTATTGCCAGCAAGATGTTGAGATTTTGAGGCGTTCCTGCGAGATCCATAGAGAGCGTATTATGGATATGACACAGAAAAATGTTAAAACATTCTGTAACCGCCAAAAGCAAACTACAGCAGTGTCCAAATATGTTGATCCTTTTCAGCTCATCACCCTGGCCTCTGTATGTATGACAATGTACCGGTTTAAATTTCTCCCAAAAAAGACCATCGCCATTTTACCCGGTGATAATTATCACAAGACAAAAAAGCGCTACTCATCACCCGCTATACAGTGGCTCATGTATGTAGCACACTCCGAGAACATTGTCATTCAGCATGCTTTGAGAGGTGGCGAAAACAAGTTGGGAAATATTTTCTAGACGGGTACGCCTATGTTAACAAACAACACGTAGCATTTGAATTTCAGGGGTGTTTTTACCACAGCTGCCCCGTGTGTTATAATTAAAATGACACAAATAAGGTAACAAATACATCCTATGGCCAGTTATATTATGCGTTTTTAGCTAAAAAGCGTTACTTACAGTGCTGCGGGTACACAGTAAGAGTGATGAGGGAGCATGACTGAAATGAAATGGTTGAAATAAATTCTAACCTTCAAACATTTCTTCTCCAAATGGAATTCCCCAACACCTTTAGACCCACAAGATGCTCTTTAGGGCGGCCGAACAAACGCCATTAAACTCTATCACCACTTGGAGGATGGAGAGACATTGTATGACTACGATTTCACCAGTCTGTATCCCTCTGTAAACAAAACTAAAACATACCCTGTAGGCCACCCAGATATCATCTATGACAATTTCAGCTTCATTAAAAAATACTTTGGTATTGCTAAAGTCAAGGTCTACCCGCCAAGACATTTGTTTTCCCCTGTGCTGCCTGTAAAACTCAACAAAAAATTAATGTTTCCCCTTTGCTACACATGTGCTGTAAGTTCACAGACCGAGGTTTGTGCTCATAGTGATGAAGAACTCGCCCTGACCGGTACATGGTGCACTATATAGCTTGAGATGGTTGTAGAAAAGGGGTACAGGATTGCCCACATCTATGAAATATGGCATTTTCCTAACACAACTGATGATCTGTTTGCTTCCTACATTAAATTACATCTTCGTGATAAGCAGGAGGCTTCGGGTTATTCCAGCTGGTGCACTGATGAAGTCAAGAAAAAGCAGTACATTGACGCCTTTCTTGAAAAAGAAGGTGTACAATTATGGCCTGAAAATATAGGTGTGAATCCGGCTAAGAGACAGATCTCTAAACTTTTCTTAAATTCTTTATGGGGAAAGTTTGGTCAGCGATCTAATTTATCATGTACCAGAATTGTTAGTGACCCCGATGAGCTTTTTAAGTATGTGTTTCTACCTTACTACAACATTTCAATGTTACATTTCATTGATGATGAAACTGCAACCATTAACTGGAAATATGTAAAAGGCCATCACACCGTCAACAAAAACACAAACATTTTTATAGCGTGTTTTACAACCACGTATGCCCGGCTAGAGCTCTATTCTCTGCTGGACCGGCTGCAGGAGGAGTGTCTTTATCACGACACAGATTCTGTTATTTTTGTGCAGAGGGATGATGCGTAGAACCCGACTTTAGGTGATTACCTGGGGGAACTGACCAGTGAGATACCCGATGACACTCACATCACAGAATTTGTATCTGCGGGTCCCAAAACTTACGGGTACAAACTCAACATTGGTAAAACTGTCTTAAAAGTTAAGGGTATAACACTAAATGTTGGTAACACACAGTCTATTAATGTTAACAGTCTAAAAGTTCTGGTTCTGGACTACCCACGTAATTCAGGTTCTGAAACACAGAAAAGTATTGTCGTACAACAGCCCGGCATTGTGAGAAATAAAAAGTACTGGGACATTGAAACAAGACCACTGCGCAAAACACAAAAGTGCGTTTACACAAAGCGGCGGCTATTAGACGGGTTTATCATCCTGCCATATGGCTATTAGGAGCGCTGTGATGGATCTGCGGCTACAGCACCCATTCTCCTGTATTCTGGCGGGCCCATCTAATTCTGGGAAAAGTTATTTTGTAAAGCAGCTGTTACATAATATTGATACGCATTTTTCTCACAAACCCGATAATATTTTTGGTTTTATTCGTGCTGGCAAAAACTATATGATGAAATCTCTCTCTCTTTCCCCAACATCAGGTTTGTGGAGGGTCTGCCGCATACGTTCGTAGATGATGATTTATTCCCGCCTGACAAGGTTAATTTGACTATTGTTGATGATCTCATGGAGAGTGCTAGTGATAACTGCAAGATAGAAAAGCATTTACCAGGTATGTTCACCACAGAAATCTCAGCATTTTCTACCTGGTACAAAACATATTTTGTCAAGGTAAGAAAAGCAGGACGATAAATTTGAACACAAAGTACATGGTGCTTTTTAATAATCCACGAGATAAATTACAAATTGTGACACTAGCCCGTCAGATGTACCCCGGAAAGACGCGCTTCTTCTTAGAGGCTTTTGAGGATGCCACGCGGACGCCTTATGGGTATTTGCTGTTATATTTAAGAGCTAATACCCCTGAGGATCTGTGCTTAAGGACGTGGTTGTTTCCACCAGCATTGCCCGCTGTGTATGTTCAAAAGAAAAATACGTCTAAAAAGTGAATTTCACACTAAACCGGGCATTCTACGCTGTATACACAGTGTTGTAAAGATGTCTGAGAGAATACGTCGCAACTGGGCGGTCTTAAAAACGCTGGTGAAGGCAACTCCTACTGTCAGAAAATCTATTTTACGCAGTGCGAGCAGCGATTTAATCACGGCCATAGGGGAGATTGCTTTAAACATCTTAAAAGGCTGAATACCCCTGAAAGAACGTCAAAAAAATATACTAAAGAAGTGGCGTAAAGCTATAAGAGCTCTCGGTGATAAATCTCACTCCATAAAGAAAAAGAAGAACCTACTAGCGGGCAAATAATGGAACATACAGAGAAAATTTATCTGATCCCTAAACAGGACCTAATCAAACTAAGACCCCCTAATACAGACAATATACGCCAGAGTGTTATCCAACGTCTTGATGGCGAGATTAGCGAGATTTTACAACGCCGGGACATACCAGATGATGTGAAAATTAAAACTTATAGTGAAATCCTACAAAGATATTTGGTCCATACTAGACACAATGCCAAAGAGCTATCATCGCCAAATCTCGTTAGCACTCCTGAAATTGATCACCAACAATTGTCAAATTCAGACCAGATAAAAGTGGGGCTGTCAGTGAAATTATGAGCCATGTAAATCCACGATATAAAAAGAATGCTGAATTTTTGTTAAACAGGTTGTTACAGAACAAAAATATTACATCATGGAACGATAAAGGTGAAGTTATTTTCAAAGGGTCTGTAATTCCAGGGTCTAGCATGCTGGACTTGATACGTAACACAACGCAGAGTCATGCTTTAACCAGCAGAAATGTGCCCCGGGGTTGAGATGTGTTTATGCAGGCAATGGCCTAAAAAAAGCCGTTTACCATTTTTAGAATCCATGTGGCTGACGATGTAACTGCTGTGTGACCTTAATGCTTTCATATTATTGTATAATAATTGTTTGTGTTGTAATTGTTTATATTATGCTGTAATAAATGTAAAATAAATGCCACTATATATATTATGAATAGTGATGAGCTAACGCGCTCGCCACTACTCGGTACTCGCCCGAGCATCATGGTGCTCAACAAGCTCGGCGCTCGGCGAGTATTTCCGGGTTGCTCGGGCGGGAACTCGGGTCCCCTCCCTGCATGTTTGGCACTCTTTAGAGAGCCAATGAACATGCAGGGATTGCCTGCCATGCACTGTAATGCCATAGCCATGTTGGTTGTGGGCATTACAGTGATTGGTTGGCCGCACAGCGTCATCAGGTATATATCAGACCTGGCGCCACCATGCTCGTCACAGTCACTCCGGATCACATAGTGTAGGGAGAGCTGCTGCTGCGTCAGGGAGAGATTTGCTTGTGTATTAGGTAGTGTAGGGAGAAAAAACGTAAATTACACATATCCATCTTAACAAACAGTCATTTTGAGGATGAACTAATCCATCTGCAGAGATATCAGGCAGGCAGTGTATATAGGCTGGCAGGCAGGGTATATAGCAGACTTCAGTGCATATAGCACAAGAGGATCCATTCCAATTCTGCCTTCTGCTGCTGTTAGATATTTCTGGAAATAGGCCCAGGTCTCAGGGGCCAGGAATAATTTTTTTTGCATCTTAATCCTCATTATTTGCTTAAAAATCAATCCAGAGAACACGGTTTTTCTGTGCCATTTGCTTGTTGGCACTGCAGAATACAGCCAGGTCCTTTCCATATTACAGCGCTGGAAATCCAGCTATTTAAAACTGTGTTTTCTCCATCACACGGATCACATATACGTTGCCTTAAAATACTGCCATCTCTGGCCTACATTAATTTTTTTTTTCAGTGTGTCAGCAAAGTTATTGACACTGGTTTGCTGTTCAAAACAGTTACCTACAGGACAGGTATTTAAAACTGTGTTTTCTCCGTCACACGGATCACATGTACATTTTCACAAAAACTGCCATTTTTGGCCTCCATTAAAAATTTTTTTCAGTGTCTCAGTGAAGCAATTCACAGCAGTTTGCTGTTCAAACTACTTACCTACAGGCCAGGTATTTAAAACTGTGTTTTCTCTGTCAAACGGCTCACATATAAGTTCGCTCCAAACTCAGTCATTTGTAGTGAGCGTGGAAGATACTGTCCTCCATTTAAAATGGGCAAGGCACGTGGCAAGGGACGGGGAACTGGACGTGATGGTAATGGTGCATGCAGAGGCCGAAGACAAGGCCGTGGGCAAGCCGAAATTGTGCCACAACAAACACCCACATCTTCTCGCCTGACCTTTCTGTCCCAGAGCAGTGTCAAAAGGTTGTTGGTTGGATAGCGGATAATGCTTCCAGTCACTTAACCACCACCACCACCACCACCCTGTCTTCCACATGGTCAAGTCTCAGTAGCTGTGAGTTTGGACCGCATATTCCTCACCCTGATCCTCCTTCCTCCCACCATGCCGAGTACCCAGAGACAACTGATCCCACACTTGGACACTCTGAAGAACTGTTCATTTTTCCATTTAAAGATTCGGGCCTCTCGCCCGGTCCACTTGAAGCGGGGCAATGCCCAAATATATGAGCAGCCACGGTCACATGAAGGCGACGGTGGGAACGTGTCAAGAGAGGTGGACGATAATGAGACACAAGACACAATTGCTATAAAGTCACGAGGAGGACAAGGGTGCGGAAGTGGAAGACGAGGTGGTGGATGATATAGTAACTGACCCAACCTGGCAGGAGGACATGCAGAGCGAGGACAGCAGCACACAGGGGGAGAGATGCAGAGCACCCCAACAGGCAGGAAGAAGCAGTGTGGTGGCCACAGACAGAAGGCAGGCAACCTTTCCCCGTAACACCAACATGAAGGAAGTTGCCAGTACAACTGTTAGGTCTTCCCGAGTCTGGTTGTTTTTTAAAGACTCTGCCGATAACCCCAAAAAGGCCATTTTCACCACCTGCCAGGCCAGCATTAGCAGGGGTGGCCAAACGACCAGCCTTACCACCACCAGCATGATCAGGCACATGGCAGCAAAGCACCCGACTTTGTGGGATGAACCCCAGGGTCCAGGAATAGTGTCTGCGGGTGGCACCATTGCTTCTTCCGCTGTTGTGCATGCAAGCCAATCCCCTGTCCATTGTGCATGCAAAGATGCCTCCTGCTCTGCACCTGTCGTTCGTTGCACACGCTCAAGTAGCAGCGTCAGGAAGCACGTCTTTGTCCTTGTCCCAGCGCAGCATTCAGTTGTCCATACCCCAGTCCTTGGAACGCAAGCGCAAATATGCAGCCAACGCCCCACAGGCCACAATACTAAATTCTCACATTTCACGACTGCTTGCGCTCAAAATGTTGCCTTTTAAGCTTGTGGAGATGGAAGCATTCTGCAACCTGATGTCGGTGGCCATCCCTCAGTACTCGGTCCCCAGCCGCCACTATTTCTCCCGGTGTGCCATCCCCGCATTACACAAGCAGGTGTCCCAAAACATTAGCCGTGCTCTCAACAATGCAGTTACCGGTAAAGTCCACTTAACCACGGACACGTGGACAAGTGCTTGTGGGCAGGGACAGTACATCTCACTGACGGCACACTGGGTTAACATAGTGGAAGCTGGGACCCAGTCAGACCTTGGGACAGAACACGTCCTCCTGAAGCCAAGAATTGCGAGCCCTAGGTCAATCAGGGTTGCCCCCACGGTCTACAGCTCCTGCACCTCATCCTCCTCAGCCTTCTCCTCCTCTTCAGCCTCCATCTCCGAAATGACCACATCAGTCACAAGCTGCAAGCACTGCAGCACTGACTCGGCCAAGCGGCAACAGGCTGTGCTGAAGCTAATATGCTTAGCTGAAAAACTGCACGATGCTGAAGAGTTGTGGACAGCTCTGAAAGAGCAGGCAGATCTGTGGCTCACACCGCTGAATCTACAGCCAGGATGGTCGTGTGTGACAATGGCCGGAACCTGGTGGTGGCTCTAAGGCAAGGCGAGCTCACACACGTACCATGCCTGGCCCATGTGCTTAACCTCGTGGTACAGCGGTTTCTCAAATCCTACCCAGAGCTGCCGGATCTGCTTGTTAAAGTGCGCCGCCTGCTCACAATCAAATAGGATGCATTGCAAGCGTAGCACGATGAGATCATAGAATCATAGAATCATAGAATGGTAGAGTTGGAAGGGACCTCCTGGGTCATCTGGTCCAACCCCCTGCTCAAAGCAGGATTCACTAAATCATCTCAGGCAGATGTCTATCCAGCTTCTGTTTGAAGACGTCCATTGAAGGGAAACTCACCACCTCTCGTGGCAGCCTGTTCCACTCATTAATCACCCTAACTGTCAAAAAGTTTTTTCTAATATCTAATCTGTGTCTCCTCCCATTTAGTTTCATCCCATTGCTTCTAGTCTTTCCTTGTGCAAATGAGAATAAAGATGATCCTTCTACAATGTGACAGCCCTTGACATATTTGTAGACCGCTTTTAAGTCTCCTCTCAGTCTTCTTTTTTGCAAGCTAAACATTCCCAAATCCTGCAACCGTTCCTCATAGGACATGGTTTGCAGACCAGTCAACATTCTGGTCGCTCTTCTCTGAACTTGCTCCAGTTTGTCTATGTCTTTTTTAAAATGTGGTGCCCAAAACTGTACACAGTATTCCAGATGAGGTCTGACCAAAGAGGAGTAAAGACCGATAATGACTTCACGTGATCTAGACTGTATGCTTCTGTTAATACATCCCAGAATTGTATTTGCCTTTTTTGCTGCTGCATCACACTGTTGACTCATGTTCAGTCTATGATCTATTAGTATACCTAAGTCTTTTTCACATGTACTGTTGCTTAGATCTATTCCTTCAATTCTGTATATGCTTTTTTCATTTCTATTGCTCAGATGTAATACTTTGCATTTTTCCCTGTTAAAAACCATTCTGTTGGTTGCTGCCCACTGCTCCAGTTTATTTAGGTCTTTTTGAATCCTCTCTCTCTCTTCTCTAGTCTTAGCTATCCCTCCTAGATTTGTGTCATCAGCAAATTTAATCAGTTTACCCTCAATTCCTTCATCTAAATCATTGATAAAGATGTTGAACAATACAGGTCCCAGGACAGAGCCCTGTGGTACCCCACTTGAGACATTCATCCAGCTGGATGTGAAGCCATTTACAACCACCCTTTGAGTCCGATCACTAAACCAGTTATGAATCCACCTAACAGTTGCCTGGTCCATTGCATACTTGGTCATTTTTTCAATAAGGATGGTGTGAGATACTTTGTCAAATGCTTTGCTGAAGTCAAGATATACTATATCTACAGCATTTCCCTGATCCACCCAGTCAGTGATTCTGTCATAGAAGGAAATTAAGTTAGTCTGACATGACTTGTTAGTTACAAACCCATGCTGACTCTGGTTAATCACTTCATTCTTATCCATGTACTTACATACATGTTGTTTAAATAATTTGTTCAAAGATCTTTCCTGGTATAGAAGTCAGACTCACCGGCCTATAGTTCCCTGGGTCCACCTTCTTCCCCTTTTTGATGATAGGAACAACATTTGCTCTTCTCCAGTCTTCTGGGACTTCTCCTGTTCTCCAAGAATTTTCAAAGATTATGGAGAGTGGTTCTAAAATTTCTTCTACGATCTCCTTCAGTACTCTGGGGTGAAGCAAGGGACCATGCAGGGTGATTACACACAGCCAAGCCTCAACTCATCCCAACGTGGATTGGGTGACAATGAGGAAGAGGAGGAGGAGGAGGAAAGACAGGAGCTAGTTTCATGCACTATAGACGGTACGACCTGCACAACTTTCATACCGTCTGTTCAGCGTGGATGGCCAGAGGACAGAGAGGAGGAGGAGGAGGAGAGCACGGTCAGTCATCCTCTTGGTGAGGACACGGAAGTCTTGCCTGTTAGTAGTCTGGAACGCATGGCCGAGTTTATGTTACACTGCTTTCCCATGACCCACGCGTTCTCAAAATTTTGGGTGACAGTCATTACTGGTTGGTTACACTTCTAGGCCCACGCTACAAGGAGAACTTTATATCTCTTATTCCTGAGGCGGACAGGTCTACAAAAATGGGGCTGTACCAGAAGGCCCTTGTTGCGGAACTATTAAAAAAATTCCCATCTGAAAACGCTGGCGGCAGAGGGCACACTTTGTTGGACAACCAAGGAGTACAGGCGAGAGAGACACAACTTCAATCCAGCAGAGGCAGGGGAACACTGTCAAAGTTCTGGGAGAGTTTTCTCAGACCCTCCCATCACACAGGCCCTGAGGCGTGGAGTACTCTCACAAGGAGTGCAAAGTTTGGGAAGATGCTGAGGGAGTCCCTTACCGTACCAACGTCCTCCGTGATTCCGCTGTGCCCTATAACTATTGGGTATCCAAGCTGGATACGTGGAATGAACTGGCTCTCTATGCCTTTGAGGTCCTGGCCTGCCCTGCCGCCAGCGTTTTATCAGAGTGGGTTTTTAGTGCCGCTGGTGGAATTATAACTGATAAGCGCATCCGCCTGTCAACTGAAAATGCTGACAGGCTGACTCTTATAAAAATGAACAAGGGCTGGATTGGGCCAGACTTCTCAACACCACCGAATGATAGCAGCGTAACATAAACTCCAATCCAGTGTCTTCTTAGGAGGTGTATTCCCATGCACCTTTTCACACCCACACATGGGTATAAGTTTCCTGATTTTGTCTATTTACACTTGTCCTCCTCCTTCTCCTCATCCTCCACCACCATATCACCAGGGTGACCGTGGTCCTTGAGGCAACACCAACCTAATTTTTTTAAACGGTGTTTATAATGCCCGTAAACAATTTTTTTTATACAGTATGTTCATGTATACCCCCGAGGGGTAAATGTTTGTCAGCCCATACACTTAGTGCATAGGCATTACAAGTATAGGAGGCCCACTCCTTTCTAATGGGAACATTTTTTTATGAGGCCCTCCTCTATGTCTCTTCCAAGGGGCACTGAAGTGCGTCCAAATTTTTGACAGCCCTTGCATTCTCTGCATAGGCTAACACTATGGGAGATTCTCTCCTTTCTAATGGGAATTTGTCATTACTGTGGCTCTGCTTTGTGTGTCTTTAAATTCTTAGTGGGGTTTTTCCTAAAATTGGTCAGCCGTTGGACTCACTGCATACCCTATAACTGTATAGCAGACCCTCTCCTTTCTAATGGGAATTTGTCGTTACTGTGGCCCTGCTCTGTGTGTCTTTAAATTCTTAGTGGGGTTTTTCCTAAAATTGGTCAGCCGTTGGACTCACTGCATACCCTATAACTGTATAGCAGACTCTCTCCTTTCTAATGGGAACATGTCGTACCTTGTTACTGTGGTCCTGCTCTGTGTGTCTTTAAATTCTTAGAGTAGTGTTTCCTAAAATTGTCAGCCGTTGTACCCACTGCATAACCTATAACTGTATAGCAGACCCTCTCCTTTCTAATGGGAACATGTCGTACCTTGTTACTCTGGCCCTGCTCCGTGTGTCTTTAAATTTTTAGTGGGGTTTTTCCTAAAATTGTCAGCCGTTGGACTCACTGCATATCCTATAACTGTATAGCAGACCCTCTCCTTTCTAATGGGAACATGTCGTACCTTGTTACTGTGGCCCTGCTCTATGTGTCTTTAAATTCTTAGTGGGGTTTTTCCCAATTTTTGGCAGCCCTTACTGTCACAGCATGGGCATTACCACTATAGGAGACCCGCTCCTTTATAATGGGAACTTTTTTTTTTTTACTGAGACCCTCCTCTAAGTCCCTTCAAAGGGGTATTGCGTTGTGTCCAAATTTTTGGCAGCCCTTGCAGTCACTGGATATGCAATAACAGTATAGGAGACCCACTTGTTAATAATGGGAACAACAAAGCATAGCCGGTTGATGGCTCTCTCTAACAATAGCTACGGCCGACTGCTGGCCTTTTAAGAATAGTAAGGGCCGTCTGATGTCCCTATAAAAATAGGCTTTATGACTTTCAGAGTCCCTCCATCATAAATAAAACAGGATGTGTCTGATGATGTGTCACACACCACATTGCCAGATAAGGTTGTAAAATGTTAAAATGTCATTTCCCGGTGAATGCATTTGTCTTTACAAAAAACGTAGAAAAAAACAAAACAATAGGATCTTTATTTAGTATAAAAAACAGCGTCACCAATTTAATAACAATGTAATCACATTGTTCAGCTCATGCACCTCCTCCTCCATCTCCAAAATGACCACATCAGTTACAAGCTGACAGCACGGCAGCACTGCCTTGGCCAAGCGACAACAGGCTGTGCTGAAGATAACATGCTTAATGCTTAATTGACAAACCGCCCATCGCTGCAGAGTTGTTGAAAGCTGTTACACAGCAGCCTGATCTGTGGCTCTCACGGCTGAACATACAGCCAGGCATGGTCTTGTGTGACAATGGGCGGAACCTGGTGATGGAGAAATGACAGCCGGGGTAGATACGGTTTCCCTCTATGCCAGTCCTTTCACCAAGCTAAAGAATATGGCTGTGGTGAAATTCAACTCCCACTGAGAAGCTGTTTTAGATTGAAAAACATTGTGCCCACCAGAGGATTTGATTCTGAGGGCTAACCTTTCTCCCCCACTCAATAGCCCCATAGCAGCTGCAAAGTTAGCGCTGTCATGAACTCTCGTGAGGTAGAAGCCAACGCACACCAGAGGATTCTCTGGTGGTACCGTCCAACCCTGCCAAGAAGCAGTCCTGGCTAAGAAAAGTGTGTGGAAAGGTTCCCGGACACTCTATGGCTGCTTTTTTACTGAGGAGGATACACACGCAAACACGGGGAGAACATACAAAGTCCTTGCAGATGTTGTCCTTGCTGGGATTTGAACGCAGGATCCCAGTGCTGCAAGTCTTCAGTGCTAACCACTGATCCAATGTTCTGCCGTTCACCCTCTAATATCTAACAGGCTGGAGAAACTTGCACCTACTGCCACTCTATCTTCAGCTCCTTTGTGAGAAAATGTATTTGGGCAGCCACTCAGTCTACCAAATAAAATTCCTGAGAAGGAAATTCTGGATGGCTTCGCTACTGGTACTGGGGGCAGTGCTAATACCATGGCGTCGTACCATAGTTTGCTGGAAATATTCCAGGCTGGTAGGAGGCAAGCAAATTCCCACAGAAAAGTACCAGCAGTAATGTTCAGGGACCCGCTCTTGTAGAAGACGGGGACAACACCGGGAGAAATTGTGGCGGCTGGGGACCGAGTATGGACACGAGGCATGATGCATGTGGTTGTGAACAGCTTCCACCTCCACGAGCATAAAAGGCCACATTTCAAGTGAAAGCAGCTTTCCAGGACTTCCTGTGAGAAATGACATGCAGGGTAGATAGGGTTTCCCTCTATGCCAGTCCTTTCACCGAGCTAAATACAACTCTCAGCAAAAAAAGTTGTGGACTGGCTCCGTACCGTCCCTGGCTACATTCACCTGTCCATGTGTTTGTGGTTAGGTGGTCCTTCCCAGTAAGTGCACTGGGGAGAGCACGGGTAATGTTGTGGTACCCGTGCTTGTGGAAGGCGGAGGCGATACCGGAAAATATAGTGGCGGCTGGTGACCGAGTATGGACACCCGGCTGCTGCCGGCATGAGGTTGTGAAAAGCTTCCGCCTCCACGAGCTTAAAATGCCATATTTCAAGTGCTGCCAGAAATCAGGCAGTTTAGTATTGCCGCCTGTGGGTGGATGGCTGGCTGCATACTTACACTTGCATTCCAAGTAACAGAAAACTAAGCAGATGGTGGCCTCTATCATCATCATGGCCTCACCTCGGCACTATGAACTTTTGTCACCCAGGGGGAATATAGGGGACTCGGTACCCGGGCCTTTTACCTTGTTTAGGAGGTCACGGCAGTCAGCTACCGGGCCCGTACTCTGGGTCTCTCTTTAAAAAGGGGTTTTAGTATACAGTTTGTCTCGTGATGCCACCTGTGGTTTCCGGTAATGGTTACCGGCGCTGCTGCAGACCTCCGGGGGGTGATGGGATGGCATCTGGGATGTTTCTGCTCCCCACAGGTGGAGTGGGCCCCCGGGGCAGCGTAGGTGCAAATGGTGGTGATGCTGGGGCTTGCAGTGCACGAGAGATGGCGCAGCAGGAGTAACTGACAGAGACAGGGGATTCACTTCAGTACCTTTACTGGTGCGGATGTCAGGTACTCTCCAGGGTACTCGATAGGAAGGGTGGACTTCAGGACTTCTCCCCAGTGAGTGGGTATAAGGCCTCCTTGTCCATGTCTCCCTCTCTCTAAGCTCCTGGCCAGTCTGCAACTGGGCCTAGCTTCTGTGTCGTGCTGTTCCTTCACCTGTCGCTTGGTAGTAGGACCTTTTTCTGGCAACAACTATCCCTGGACGCTGGGGCCTTCGTGGTTCCTAGTCCTGTCAAGGGTTTAGCTTCAGGTCGACCAGGGACTTGTAGTCCTCCTGGTATGCCGGTGATCCCTACTGGGTATAAAGGACCCTGTAGGCGCGGACCCGGTACTCCGGTTGGTGTCTTGGGGTGAGCCTATGATGCTCCTCTGCCCCCTCAACTCCTTTCTCATCTCCTCTTTGCCTCCGGCCACACTCGGGGCCCTCAATACAGCAGCAGACGTGCTGCGTCTTCACTGCTCTCAGTGGCAGCACACTCTCTGACTAAACTGACTGCCTAACTCCACCCTCCAGTATATATATTCCTATCCCGGCTCCCTCTGGTGGTATGAGGTGGAAGGATGGAGGTGTTTGTTTGTAATGAGGGCCTCTTGTAGAGAAGTCCGTCCATGCACCCTTTTGGATCCTGTGGTACCTGTGAACAGCAGGGTGCCACATTCCCCCCTAGTACAATTCAGTACTCCTGTACTGAAGCATTTTGTAACAGGTTACAACAATAACAATAATAATTATAATAACAATAACAATTAAGTTACAGTATGTCCCGTAACCAGGTGTCCATTTCACCGAAGATGGTATAACATGAGTAACATGAGGGACCCACCTGAAAACCCTCAACGTAGGCCCTGGGCGTGGCTACAGGGCATAAGTGATCCAGCTGCTGGACCACGTCTTTGGCCACGCCAAACGGGTTTTTGTTCAGTGGTCAAATAAGGGGGCACTTTTGATGAGTGCAACTATTTACAGGGACAGTTTTTGGCTGCTCACAGTCCTCAGCCTACAAGTCTCTGTACTCTGACGGGTAACTACAGGCACACATTAATTTCAGTTTACACAATAAACAATAGGCAATACCCAACTGAGTAACTATTTATAATGTAGGCACTTTGTGCTTATTCCCTAAACCTGGCAGGGATTTGTCCTTGTGTGCTGCGTGTGGACCTTCATAGCACTGGGGTGTTACTAGTGTCTGTGCATGCACTCTCTGCTAACCTATCAGGTGTACGTGCTGGTAGATTATAGAACTGCCTCAATCTCTCTCCCACATTGATGACGGTTTCATTGTGAACATTGCTCTTTGGAACCGAATGATGAATGCCACACAACACATTTAAAGAAGGTGAGAGGCACCTAAGTGTCACGTTAGACTCTCAAAACTGTTTACATCAGTGTGATCTGCGTGCTAGATGACCTGCAAGTGTACCTGACCACACTATCAAGTGCCAGTGAGCATTTATAATGGACGTGAGACCAGTGGGCCTCAGTGCTGTTCACTGATGAAAGTCTATTCACGCTGAGCTTATATGATTGTTGCCAACAATGTTGGAGACGTCAAGGAGAGCGCTCTGCATCAGCCAATACAGTCAAGTCAATACAGAACTGCTGAATACTTTGTGAATGTTACAGTGAGAAGCCCCTGCGGACACAGACAGCTTGGGGCCCCTGTGCAAGAAATGTGTTTGGTCCTCCCTCCTTTTATGGCGACCAAGCTGACTAGGAACCGGAGCCGCCAGCTGACTTCGGTGTCCCCACGATCACGCATGACGTCATTGCCCCCAGTCATGGGCATGCCGAGGTCAGCAGCTGGCCGTAAATTGGAGTGCAGGGAGCGGGTGGATCCCCTGCACTGCATTATATTTCAGCTGAATGCGCGTCCGAGTATACACATATAGCTGAAATATTCGCTGGTGTCAGTGGGCCACCCTCCACCTCGATACAGCTGCACTGGTAATTTGTCTTCCCCCAGGAAACCTCCTTAAGTGATATTTACCCTTACGCATACTGTCTACAGCAGGGGTCCTCAAACTATGGCTCGAGGATTTTTATCCGGCCCGCGGGGCTGTGGGCGGAGGAGAGCGGCATCAGCGCCCGCTCCCTCCCGCTTGCTCAGGGTCCAGGCAGCCAGATACTTACCTCTCCCCGTGCCTCTGCAGATCCGCTGTCTTCCTGCTGTGCGCTCCCTGTGACTTCTCAGGTCAGAGGGTGCGGTGACGTCTTTCCACCGCGCCCTCCCCTGAGCCGTCACAGGCAGCACAGAGCGGGAAGACGCCGGCGATGCTGGAGTCCAGACCCGAGCAGCAGCAGCAGGTGAGAAGTGAGGTGAGTATTTATTTATTTATTTTTTAAATGTATGGAGGCATGGGGCATAATATTAGGGGTGACATCCTGCATGGGGCATAATATGGGGGGTGACATCCTGCATGGGGCATTATATGGGGGGAGTGACATGCTGCATGGGGCATTATAAAGAGAGGGGAGTGATATCCTGCATGGTGCATTATAACGACAGGGGAGTGATATCCTGGTGGGGCATTATATGGGGGGGTGACATCCTGAATGGGGCATTATATGGGGGGGTGACATGCTGCATGGGGCATTATATGGGGGGTGACATCCAGCATGGGGCATTATATGGGGAGTGACATCCTGAATGGGGCATTATAAAGACAGGGGAGTGATATCCTGCATGGGGCATTATATTGGGGGGTGACATCCTGCATGGGGCATTATATGGGGGGTGACATCCTGCATGGGGCATTATATGGGGGGGTGACATCCTGCATGGGGCATTATAAAGACAGGGGAGTGATATCTTGCATGGGACATTATATGGTGGGAGAAAGGGACATCCTGCATGGGGCATTATATGGAGGGTGACATCCTGCATGGGGCATTATAAGGGGGGAACAGCCTGCATGGGGCATTATAAGGGGGAAACAGCCTGCCTATTGAGGACCTATGCTGCCTATTGTGGACATTAACCTGCCCATTGAGGACCTATACTGCCTATTGGGGACATTTACCTGCCTATTGGGGACATTTACCTGCCTATTGGGGATCTATGCTGCCTATTGGGGACATTTACCTGCCCATTGAGGACCTATGCTGCCTATTGGGGACATTTACCTGCCTATTGGGGACCTATGCTGCCTATTGGGGACATTTACCTGCCTATTGGGGACATATGCTGCCTCTTGGGGACATTTACCTGCCCATTGAGGACCTATGCTGCCTATTGAGGACATTTACCTGACTATTGGGGACCTATGCTGCCTATTGGGGACATTTACCTGCCTATTGAGGACCTATGCTGCCTATTGGGGACCTTTACCTGCCTATTGAGGACCTATGCTGCCTATTGGGGACATTTGCCTGCCTATTGGGGACATTTACCTGCCTATTGGGGACCTATGCTGCCTATTAAAATACCGGTTGATTTAACTTTACTTGTTCTTCATTTTAAATATTGTATTTGTTCTTGTATTGTTTTTTACTTCATAATATGTGCAGTGTGCATAGGAATTTGTTCATAGTTTTTTAAAAAAAATTATATTCCAGCACTCCAATGGTCTGAGGGACAGTGAACTGGCCCCGTGTTTAAAAAGTTTGAGGACTCCTGGTCTACAGATATATATACACATAGATAACTACTGTACACTCAGATACTACCATATATACAGTATATTGTACTGTGGTTATCTTTGGGTGAATACACACATACTGTACATACACAGATAATCTCAGTACATCAGTGCACAGAGATATATATAAACACTACATAGGTACATACAGTACACATACTTACATATGATGTCCCTCTGGCAGGTGCATTCTCCCATCTTCGGCAGCTCCTTCCCGTTGGTCTTCTGTCCTCCATCAGCACTACAGGCCAGATCTCCAGCTGTCAGCCAGTCCTGTCTTCTCAATACATCCATGCAGTTAGTAAATCTGACACTAGCCTCCTGAGAAGTTCTGAGCTTCCTGACCCATAGTACCATCGGCCATCACATCAACCTCCTCTCCCTCCTGCAGCCACTTACCACCCCCTGTACTAAGTGGGATTTATTGGGGAACTGAGCCACTCAGGCAGCATTCACACTGTAGCTACTGCTTGTGAATGGGCCAGTGCAGCAGTTTTCCAATAAAGCCCCCTCAGGAGGGCAGGGGGGATTAATGTAATAGCTCATGAGAATATTGATCAGGCAGATCAGTTATAAGAACTGCTCAGAAGGAAGGAGAGTTATCAGGTGTACTGACTGCTTGGAGGCTGCTCAGAGCTGCAGTCAGAGGCAGTGAAGAAACAGGAGACAGGATTGGCTGAGAACAGCAGCCATACTTACCAGGCCTGCTTCCTCCTGCCTGTGCCTGAATGCTAATAGGCCAGGCGAGTCCATGGGTGTCCAGGAATCTCGAGCTCCTGCAGCATAGAACCAGCAGCACCAACTAAGAGGAGAGAAAAGGGCCCATTCTGACATATTTTGCGGAGTGCAGGCCCCTGTGTGACCGGAAATGAATCAGGTACGGGCCTCTTCCTCTCCTCTTAGTGGAGATGTTGCCGCTGGCTCTATGTGAGAACCAGACATTGCAGCAGCTGATCGGGCCTCCTCTCCTTTGGGGCCCCTGTACGCTTCTACTTAAATGCCCTAATTTCATGATAAAATATCACTGTAGCGTGAACTTTTTACATTTTACATAAATTTTGCCCGAAAATCAAATATCCCTAACTTTTTGTGAGTAATGTATATTTAACACTGTGTATCAATAATTACTCCATCACAAGTACTGATCTACTGGATTTATCCTGACTTGATTAACTGTTAATGTCTTAAATCTTCTTGAGGATAATAGGTCAACGACATGCTCTGTTGATTGGTTTTTAAGTATTGACTGGTTCTGGTTGGTGGTGGTCTGAGTTGGATAGGCCCTACTAGGGGACACCAGGGCCAGCCATCGTTGAGCGGGGGCGCTATTTGCAAACTTAGAGTGGACGAAGCGCATTGTGACCTAATACGCACTATTACTGTACTGGAGGAACGTTATACTCCAATGCACTTTAATACTGGGTTATATTTAAAGACAAAATACCACTAGAGGATATTAAGACCTGGTAAACCTGGACACAAATCTTATTGGGGCATATAAGGACGCCCTTTATCTCTGCCTGGGTTTATAGTTGTGATATTGTAATCCAGCAAGTAGTTAGAGGAGTTATACAGAGGCAGGCAGACTCCTTATTTCAGTAGATATCTTATTGGGAGACCTTTCTATAATGCAGTAATGCTGCTGCTGTACAGAGGATGGAGGATTCATATATCCAGGCAGATCAGGGGGAGAGAGAGAAATAGACACAATATATTCATCCTCCCTCAGGCTGGGTGCCCACGTAGCGTTTTTCAAGCGTTTATGCTGTGGATTTTCCATGGTCCCCAAGGGGATTCCGCATGTTCTATGCACATGCTGCGGATTTTTCCGCAGCGTTTATGCTGCATACAAAAATCCGCAGCATGTCATTTAATTTTGCGGAAGCGCAGCGGAATGGCCGCCATTGACTTGCATTGAGACGCATAGAATGCGCGTCTGTACATTTCACAAGCGGACTCTATATGCGTTTCAATGAGCGGATGGTACCCAAGTCTGGAGGAGAGGAGACTCTCCTCCGGACCCGGGTACCATAGAAACTGAGAAAAAAAGAATAAAATAAAAAATAAATGTTATATATACCTTCTGACGGCCCACGCTCTCCTTGTCTTCGCTTGCCGGTAGCTCGCGATGGACTGGAAGACCTGCGCTGACGTCATAGTCATGTGACGGGTCATGCGATGCTGACGTGGGAAGGTCCTTCAGTCTACCACGTTCTGCCGGGAAGGGAGAACGGAGGGAAGCAAGACACCGGGGGCCACCGGAAGGTAAGTATATATTTGTTTTTTTATTTTTAAACATTCTTTACGGTCACACTATATAAATCCACGCTGTTTGCATCAATTTATATAGTGTGACCAAGTTGACAAGCACTTTCCAAATGATGCTAAAATCGCTTGTTAACCTGCATGCGAAAATGCAAGTGAAGAACGCTTCACATCCGCATGTCCCTGGCAGGAAAAAGCATGTACAATCCGCATGTACAATCCGCATGTACAATCCGCATGCGTTTTTTCTGCCAGGGGAGATGCAGAAACGCTCAGAAAAAAATCCGGAGTATTTCTGCATCGTGGGCACATAGCCTTACAGTGTAATTGTGAGCTGTAATATTCTGCTCATAGATAAGGATGGGACTGATATAATAAAATACAGAGCGGCACAATAAGTGGTATATACAGCCAGCAGTAATATCACCAGCCGTGTATAATATCCACACAGCACCTATGATGTAGTATTGGTATCATTGCCATATATTATTATCCAGCAGACAGTATGGCACTATGGGTGATTAATAGCTGGATAGACTTTCACATAGCACGGTGAAATTGAATAAAAACTATTTTAATATTGTAAAAAAAAGTTATATTTTATCTTAATAGTTCACCTAATTCAGTGATATATTTTAATATTTCTGAATTGAATAAGTCTTCTTTCGGTGATAACTATTTCTTGGACACTTACACAAAGCATTAATATTTTCTAGACGGTAATTCTACTATCTAGATAGCAGAAAGGAGGCATTATTACTATGTAAGGGGCACAGTGGTGGGCATAAGTATGTGGGGCAGTAACAGGAGCACTGCTATCATACCACACAGCAGGTGCAGTATAGTAACACATACGCATCAGCGGCTCAGCATTGTGGTATCAGCAGGGTGAGGAGATTGTGCAGGTCATTAATAGATGGGGACGGTGCTGGAAATTTGAGAAGTCAAATAGTTCTTTGTAGACAAGTCATGTCTGGAAGAAGCTGTCATATCGGTCTGGGCCAGATGGAAAAGATGGGAAAAGTGAATCTATATATACTTATATACCCTATACACAATCTATAACTGTAGTGTAATCTTTTAATGTATTCCGCAGGCCTGTGATCTACCACTATATGGTCACCATGTGGCAGTAATATTGCTTTGGTTTTTGTAGAGATTTATTTTCAGTAACAGCCGGTCATCTGCTGAGATTCCCCTATACACACAGTTAGGGTGTGCAACCGTAGTTGCAACAAGGTTACCTAGTTAGGACCCATTCAGATGAGTCACCTCCCCTATGCTGAACCCTTGGCTTCACCTCTGGTGGGGTGTGACTGCTGGGACCCCCATAATCTACAGCACAGAATCCAGCTTGTTCTTGTGCATAGAACTGAAATAGAGATCCACTAAGGAAAAAGCATCTGAGTTCTTCTTCTGAGTTCTTCTTCTGGTGGATCCCGCATGGATCCCTCATAAAAAGCACTCAATAAATATTTAAATGATCGCATATGTTCAATATAAAAACAATTTGCTTGTCATACTGTATGTTTGAGTCTTTTTCAACATTTTCTTTCCACTTTCGGCTTTAAAATTTATGAAATGGATAATGGAAGTGACTTGTTCATTCTGCTGGTGGCTTCTGTTTAGAAGACCCTCACTACTTTATACATAGTTAACAAAAAAAGATGCCAACTGCAAAAATTACAAATAAAGATTACTGAGGAAAAACACCGTCTACATTTTCCTGAAACATCTTCCTATAGAAAAAACTCAGTGGACATGCTGGTGTCTATAAAGTGCTATGTGAACGCACCCTTAGGAATAACAGAACCTCTGTTCATCTCCTCCACTCTTGGCCGGTGATTTAGAGGATTACTGGGAGATATAGAACCAATCTTCACCTGTTTGGTGTCCAACCCATCAGACATTTATGACAAGTATGATATTGATATGCCACTAATGGCACTATTATTCAATTAGATTCAAAAGGACATTATTCAATTTTATATTTTGATTTATAGATATTTTTTAATTAAGCATTGATGGAAAGGATGAAGAGATGTTCATGGAGAGGCCTTCAGCTTTTGAAGATGTTTCTTGAAGGCCACAGGTAGATGTACAAGTCCTTCCATACAGGTACAGCATTGATGGAGGATGTGCTGCACGTTCTTCAGGGAGCTAGATATGGGGGTTTTCTGTCCTTGAGATGTCTATGGTGCCCTGTTGACAGCATGCAAAAATGTAGCTTTCTCTGACAGCGCGAGCAGCCCTGGACAATCCACGCCGGCAGGATGATATCATCCGGCGGAAGAGAGAACCTATGAGAAAAGATGTAAAACTGATGTAAGTAATGGAAGTCCATATTACAGGATACTACTGTGGTGTCACTGTGGGAGGACGGGAGAGGAATCTTCTCCATACAGAGGTACGGGATCAGTGTCAGTCATCATACATGTGACAATCCCACCACTGACAGATAACATCTGCTCCACATGAATCCTTCTCACTGACATCATACAACATGGAGCGTATTGTCACACTTACCTCGCCTACGTTCCCCCTCTTCTACTTTCTCAGTTTTGTCTTGTTTTCTCAGATTCAGAAAACATTTTCTTCTCTTCTGAACAGGAGATTCTAATGAAAAAGTCCGAAACAGATGTTGATTATAAGCTTCTAAAAGATTAGCTTTGTGTCTATATAGAGTTATGTAAACTGACTAATATGCACATTACACTTTTGCATTATAGTCTATAATAGGATTTCCTATAAATCTGTACATACCTGACACTGAGGACGAGGATGAGGATGACTCGCTGGTTTTAGCAGGAAAACACTGATTGTCATCATCAGTTTTGGAAGAAGAAATCTCTCTCTGCCTGATTAGAAGAAGAAAGACAAGTCAATTACAAGGAAAAACAATAGAAAAATGGAAGAGCAGCTGTCTGTAAGGCCAATTAGGACACCATGAAGGGGACACCCTGCTCAGGACCCCATTCTACCAGCAAGAATGGAGTCTAACTAGTAATATTGGCCAAAGTGAACTGGAAATGAATAGTGGGTCACATTGATCAGTTGTTACTGCAGTGTTATCACAATCCAGATCCGCAGAGATGAGCAATCATGGGGTGGTGGATGCTGGATTTAGATTTATGTTACTTGTGTCTTTTATTTGGATATGACATATATCAGAACTGAATCTCATAATAATGATAATAATCTACTTACATGTCTGAGCGTTTTTTGCTGTTCTCTGGGGAACACTCTGAAGATGACATAAGCTTCTCTTCATTGTTCATTATCCCGGTATTGGTGGGATATAGCTAAAATGAACGGAGAAATATAAAATAGATTTATTTTTAAACTTTTTTCTAATTATAGGTTTTAGGCCATATGCACACATTGAGTATTGGTGGGTTTTTTATCTCAGTATATGTAAGCCAAAACCAGGAGTGGGTGAAAAATACAGAAGTGGTGACGTGTTTCTAATAAACTTTTCCTCTCCCTGTCCCACTTAATATTTTGGCTTAAAAATACTGAGGTAAAAAACTCATCAAACACTCATTGTGTGCACATGGCCTTATACATTTTATTCGTGACATACTTACTTTAGAAAATCTTTCAGAAGATGATACAAAATTCTGGACTTCTGTCCAGTCATTGTCCCCACTTGTGTCGCCCTCATCTGAATCAGTATGTTTGTATGTTCTAGAGCGAGCTGCAAAATACAATTATTATCAGAGATAATTAGTATAAGACCAGTCAAGAGGTTAGGACTAATTGTCACATAAAATGAATGACAAGACACACAGCAGTTTCCTGTAGATGATGTCTCATTTTACTTACTGGTAAAGTAGCGAGTGTCCTCATCTGACTTTAGATCAGGAACAAACAGGGGCTTCTGACTTAGAATGTTGTCAAAGTCTAAGTAACGCAGAAATTGATGAAATTTGACCTCATTTGCTCCTTCTGGAAATGGAAGACAAGAAAGAAAGTGACACAGTAATTGTCAGAGAAATTGCTCCACATCTATATAGTTTATGCTAATCTAAACTGAAGATGTAACGGAAATGTACTGAACGTAGGTATAGAGGTCATAGAGGTGTAATAAGTCAAAAATAATACTATTATAATATTACCTGTCCCAAGTCTATGTGTTGGATTTTTTCTCAGCAGCTCAGTTATGATGCCCCGAGCATCGCGGGGAGGAGAGTATTTATCATATGTCCAAGTTATATCATCTGTTATATAAAAAACAAATATTACAAGAAATAGAACCTCTTTATTTTCAGAAACATCAGTTTCCTTAACAAAACTGGGAACTAAACCACAGAATCAAGCAAACCAAATAACTGTGAGATCACATAGCATTCAGATTATTTTACTTACCCCTGAGGATACTGTGATAAATCTCCCTTTTGGAAGCTCCATTAAATGGTGTAAATCCATAAAGAAATTCATATAGGATGATCCCTATTGACCACCAGTCAACAGTTCTTCCATATCCTTTCATTAAGATGACTTCTGGAGCTACGTATATAGGGGTGCCAACAGCCTGGAAACCAACAGAACAATGAGATGATGATCAATAAATATAATTGCGACAAACGACATCATAGAAAACATTTTCTAGATGAGAAATTATCAGAGAAGGAGAAACAGGTGAGATTTGTGAAGTACAAGATCCTGTAAGTAAAGCTGACCTCACTATCAAGGAACTCGCTGGTGATGTCCTCAAATGGAGCCTGGTAGATGTCTGATCTTGGTCTCATGAGGCCGAGTTTGGAAAGCCCAAAATCAGTGACTTTAATATGTCCTGTTGATGCTATCAGGAGGCTGTGAAAAAAAGATGGTGTCAGCCCCAAGTAATAACTCATAGACTATGTAATAAACTCAAACTTTCTTCCCCTATATTATATTACAGGGGTCACTTACTTCTCAGGCTTAAGGTCTCTGTGCACCACACCATAGTTGTGCAGGTATTCAACAGCAAGAATTGTTTCCGCAATGTACATACGGGCCAGGGGGACAGGTAAAGCACCCCTGTACTTTAAAAGCTTGCCACAGTCTCCTCCTACAGGAGAAAGCAGATATGACAGGTGAGGGTGTGTTACAATGTAAATTACACATCATGAGGGTGAATATATATAAGGTGCTAGGATTAAGCCGATGTGGGCTGGATATAGATACAATGAATGTGTCCTACCTGGTACATACTCCATAACCATACAGAGATGAAGCTTAGTAGGAAAGGAGCAGAACATGGAGGCCACAAAGGGACAATCAGCAAAGATTGAGATGTCCCTTTCCAGAAAGGCCCGTTCCAGTTCCTCTGGGTCTTTCAGATTCTGCTTGTCCATTTTCTTCATAGCGCATACTTGTTTTGTGTCTTTATGGCGCACTAAGTGGACGGCTCTGAAGTGGAGGAAAATCCAAGATCTATTATGAATTCTTACTAACAATGAGTCTATAGACCTCATCAAGTTATCTCCTGTACTAATGGTCAATACTACATGTGCGTCCGTCACTAGAAATCCATGTCTAGAATTACATAAAATAACGCCCCATAAATGATCACCAATGGGGGATCCTCATCCACGTCACATCCTACCTGACCTGAATAGTGACTGATGTGGACAGTGATGTGGACTCATATAATTTGTCTATGGGAACATTACATGGGCAGGTCACAGAGACATAGGCATTGTCTTAAGGAGCCCTGGGAAATAAATATTACAGCAAAATAAAGCTCACCCAAAAGATCCAAAGCTGATCAGTTTGATCAGTTTATAGTCGTTCTTTCAAGGAAGTCTCAAAGGGTTTAATGATCCAATCAAGGCCTTAAAAGGAAAAAGAAATGACAATAAGACATTGAATCTGCAGGAGAATAAAAGCCCCAGATGCAGGAAGGTCTCACTTCTATATGGTGTCCTCACTGATTACACTGCAGCAGAAGTAGAGGGTGTGATACAAGCCGGACCCTCCACAGACACTATTATTTTATAGGGGGATATCCTCCATACAGATATATCGTTGTACTGGAGGGGAGGATAAGGTACATCACCCAGAGGGGGCAGAATAATAATAATGCTATCATCACACACAATAGGTCTGATCTACATGAAGAACCACGCTATCCCATTATCATATGGGATATAATATGGGATGTGTAACTCACACCCGTCATCTGATAATCTACAGACGTCCCTCTGATACTTACACTGGCAGATTCCTGGATGATCTCTGGTGTCTCACATATTCCACCATCAGAATCTTCCTGCTCAGTTATTCCTAAAATAATGATAAAATAATGAAGAGACGTCAAGTATTAGTCTATATCAGCACTTACTATATAACACATCCATGTAATAAAGGAAATGACGAGACCCCTGTACATGGAATAATACTGGGTATATGGATATTCTACACACTGTATATAATTATGGCATATCTATATATACTGTACTATAAATGTGATCCAGTCACAACAATGACATGAGAAGAGCCCAGAGTAGAGGAGCAGAATTACATGAGCCCCTCCATTATAGTCTATAGGGGGCTCATGAGCCATCAGCGGCCTCAAACAGAGGATGAAGAGTAAATCTCCATATTCTCTGCCGTTCTCTATAACTTGATATTAGAATGTAGAATATTAGATGATCGGCTTACCTTCCATCAGATCAGGGTTTAGCCCCGGCTGACAGGTATCAGGTTCAGCAATATTTAGGTTTTGCCCCTCTTCGGAGTCGCCTTCTGATGTTTCCTGATGGATATAATATATACAAGTAATATAACAGACGGACTATACGCAGGCGCTCGCTCCAGTAAACCCACATTCATATATAAGGGACTTGTATCTACCACTGTTCTCTAATATCTTCTATCAGAACTGGAGCATTTACCGGAAGGAAGATTGTGATGATCGAGCGAGACAGAGGTGGAAATACAAACTCTGCACCGCTGAGTACAGACTGCCATCACAGTTGATGGAGCCGCAGAGACAGGCGGCCATAAAATGTCCTGTGTCTGCCTGGAGCGGACAGGGAGGCCTCTAACATCACACATCTGACCTTCTGCTATATGATGGTAATCTGGAGAAGATCAGACAACAAGGACATGAGATATAGAAGATGGTGGATCCTTACCAGACGCTCCAGTGAGTAGGCCGGATACTCCAGTACAAGCAGGACATTTTGGGCCAGTTGTTTAATAAAGGCTAATTCTCCACTGTGGGATTTTTCTTCGGCCTATAGAAATGAGAATAAAAAAGAAAGGAAAATCTTGAGAGAACGTGCAGAATGGAGGAGGCCATTTATAGCACCAAACCTGTTACTCCTGCCATCTGTACAGCAAATACTAGTAAGTATCTGCACAGCAACTAATGTAGCCTGTACACCCTATTACAGCTCCCCGGGTATTCTTATCTGGGTATTTGGTACAGGTTAAACTTAAACTTGTATTCCATTAATATCGTCTATTATTATTATTTTTCTATGATTTGTGCAGATTGTCTGCTACTTACCTGCTGTACTAATGTCCAGATGTTCTGCTGTAAATGCTCAAGATATTCTGAGCTTATTCGACCTTGGTGGTATTTGGTCAGGCAATCTCTCACTTGCTCCATAACCAGCCGGTAAGTGAAGCTGAGGTCACCATCGGGTAGTGGTAGCACAAAGTCAGGGTCATAGGTGGTAAGAATGCCCTGGAGTAGTGCTAACACCTGAAGTCTGTCTGGAGGAATTCCAGACATTTCAACAATCCAAAATAAATCCAAGCGCAGTCAATATGTGAATAGCTATGCAGCTGATCACTGACAACAATGACACCAGGGTATCAAAGTGACGATGGGAGTGTAAACACTTGTGTAAGTTCTGATGTTTAATTGTGATGTCATAATGATGTCAGAATGGAATCTTGTGTTCTTACCTTAAAGGGGCATATGACCTTATAAGGAAATTGCCTAGCTTCCCTTAAGAAGGCAACAATATAGGCTGAGCATCAGTAACATGCAGATATGGAGGAGATAGGCATGAGTGCTGCAAGTTTTTATCCGAAGTTCAGGACAATTACCTCTCTCAGCTAGTAGATGAACCAACCAGGAGAGGTAATCTGCTGGATCTGGTGCTGTCAGATAGATCAGATACAATTTCAGATATACAGGTCAGGAATAGTGTTGAGCGAGCATGTTCTATTAACCCTTTCGCTGAGTACGCTCGGGTCGAGCTCCGAGTATTTATAGCTGCTCGGTGATATGGTTGAATTGCTCCCGTGTGCATGATTTGCAACTGTTTGACAGTTTTATTACATGTGAGGAATGTCTATTTCTTACACATTCCTCGCATGTAATAAAACACGTCATGGTAATTTGGGATATCGAACATAAATAGGGCATGTTTAAGGATATACTACTAGAATCCTGTAGAAAACTTATACCCTCTGGTAATGAAATGTCCAGGAATAAAAATAAACCATTATGGATAAAAAAGACAGTTGAAAGTGTAATAAGACAAAAACAAAGGGCATTCAAAATCTTGAAGGCCGAGAATACAGAAATAGCATTTCAGGAGTATGAAGATTTCAACAAGAAATGTAAAAAAGAAATCAAGCTAGAAAAGTTATCTACTGAAACACAATCGCCCCAAAATTCATAAATATATTAATGCCAAAAGGAAAAAAACGGACCATACAAAAGACGATAATAACAAGATAATTGAGCTCAGTAATTGACAGACGGCTGAATCTCATATTCTTAGACTCTCTTGTAATGGGGTTGATGCCACAAGATTGGAGGATAGCTGACGTGGTACCGATATTTAGCAAAGGTAAGAAGGTGGATCCAGGTAACTACCGTCCAGTATGTCTGACATCGGTAGTGTGCAAAGTTTTTGAGGGCATCATAAGAAGTGGCCTGCAGAAATATATTGCAGATAATAATACATGGTGGGCCATTTCTATGGATACACCTAAATTAAATGGGAATGGTTGGTGATATCAACTTCTTGTTTGTGGCACATTAGCATATGGGAGGAAGAAAACTTTTCCAGATGGGTAGTGACCATATCTTTACAGTATAGACAATTGCCTTCAGATGACTCCAAAGATAAAAGTCAGGGGGTCAGATCGGGAGACCTTGGTGGCCATTCAACTGGCCCACGACGACCAATCCACTTTCCAGGAAACTGTTTAAGAAGGAATGCTCGGACCTGACACCCATAATGTGGTGGTGCACCATCTTGTTGGAAAAACTCAGGGAACGTGCTGTCTTCAGTGCATAAAGAGGGCAACACATCATCTTGTAGCAAATTCAGAAATCCAGTGGCATTGAGGTTTCCATTGATGCAGAATGGCCCCACTATCTTTGTACCTTAAGTGTTCATAAACTTGTAAAAAACTCATGAAAGAATAAAGTTACGTTAAAACCAAGCACACCATTGTTTTTCTTATGCAATTCTCAATAAGTTTGATCTGTCACATGACCCTCTTCCCATTGAAAAAAATAAAATTGGATCCAAAATGGCAGATTTGAAAATGGCCGCCATGGTCACCACCCATCTTGAAAAGATTTCCCCCTCCAATATACTAATGTGCCACAAACAGGAAGTTGATATCTCCAACCATTCCATATAAATGGCCCACCCTGTATAATAACTCACAACCAGCATGAATTCATGAAAGATACATTGTGTCTAACTAACATGTTGTGTTTCTATGAGGAGGTAAGTGCAAATCTGGATGTTGATAATGCAGCTGATGTGATTTTTCTGCACTTTGCAAAGGCATTTGATACTGTACCACATAATAGCCTTATACTGAAGCTACAGAAGCAAGGAATTGCGTGAAACTATATGCAGATGGGTAAGGAACTGGTTAAGGCCACGTGCACACACTGAGTATTTGTTGAGTTTTTTAACTCAGTATTTGTAAGCCAAAACCAGGAGTGGGTGATAAATATAAAAGTGGTGACGTGTTTCTATAATACTTTTCATCTCATTGTTCCACTTTTGATTTTGGCTTACAAATACTGAGGTTAAAAATATACCAAATACTCAATGTGTGCACGTGGCCTAAAAGACAGGAAACGAAGAGTCTTTGTAAATGGTACTTTTTCTAAATGGGACATAGTCAGCAAGGTGGACCGCAGGGATCTGTCCTAGGACCGATTCTTTTTAATTTTTTGATTAATGACCTTGGAGATGGGATTGAGAGTAAAGTGTCAGTTTTTGCTGACAACACCAAGCTTTGTAGGATATTAAAAACTGATCTTGACATTACAATATTACAGAATGATCTTGATAAGATGACTGAATGGGCAAACACTTGGCAAATGAGATTTAATGTAAATAAATGTAGAGTAATGCACCTAGAACGGAGTAATCCTATTGCTGCATACACATTAAATGGGAGTATACTCAGGACTACAGAACAGGAGAAGGACTTGGGTGTTCTGGTTACAAGTAAGCTGAGCAGCAGTACTCAAGGTCAAGCAGCAGCCGCAAAAGCAAACTAGATTTTATGGTATTTAAAAAGAGAGAAAAAATCCTGCAATACCAACGTTTTGTTACCCCTTTATAAATCACTGGTGAGGCCACATCTAGAATATGGGATCCAGATTTTTACTCTATATTTTAAAAAAAATATTCAGAAGTTAGAGTCATTTCAAAGGTGGAGAATTAGAGTGTTAAACGGGTTGGAAGGCCTCTCATTTGATGAGAGGTTGGAAAAGTTGGGCTTGTTTAACTTAGAAAAAAGACGTCTCAGAGGAGATATCATTTATATGCATAAATCCATGTGTGGTCAGAACAGGGGACTAGCACATGACTTATTGCTTCTAGAACCCATACTAAGGACCAGGGGGCACTCATTACAGGTGGAAGAAATGTGATTCTGGTGGCTAAACAGGAAAGGGTTCTTTACAGTCAGAGCAGTCAGACTGTGGAATGTCGACCACAAGAAGTAGTAATGGTCGACACTATAACAGCTTTTATACAAGGGCTGGATGACTTCCTCAGCAGAAATGGCATTGTGGGATATAGATAATTTAGTGACAAAGAATGTAAATTGGTGGAGAAAGGCAGAACTTGATGAATACGAGTCTTTTTTTAACCTATGTAACTGTGTCACCCTGACCTGGATGCCACAAGTGTAATTAAAGCTGTGTCTGAGAGCAAGGGGGAGGTTCTCTGGTCAGGGGAACATTAGCATGCAATGCCTCCTGTCTCAGGCCAGTAGGGGGAGCTGGCTGCCCCTATAAAAGCTGGTACTGGGGGCAGGGTTAGGGAGAACTGGAAAGCCTGTCTCAGCACTGAGACGTGTCCCAGAGTGGAGCAGGGACAGAAAGTTGATTGCACCTAAGAGGAAGTGTGGCAGGAGGAGAGCCACAAGCCAGAGACAAGAGGCGCAGTGAGCCTGTCTTGGCAGATAAAAGACTTTACTTTACCAGACTTTGGTGTCTGAGGCTGGGAGGATTCCACATCCCCCAGCAGAGAACCAGTCCGCAAGGGACTGTACATTCCTTGGCCTAAGAAGCCTGGAGGCCCTGCCACAACCGAAGGGACCAGTAAAGCCGTACAAGGCTGGGAGCAGAAAGGAACCCACGTCACAGGCCATACAGGCGAGAATACACGGAAAGCTTGGAAACGTGGGCTGTTACCCTATAAAGAGGAGATAGCCAGAAGGAGCGCAGAAAGCACGGTAGGCCTACACCCTCACCCTGACCAGGGCCAATTTCCCCGTTGCTCTCAGACGTCCAGGTCCCCTCCTAGCTGGGACTGTTTGTGGGTCAATTTACCTGTTTTAGTAAAGACCCTGGACTGCAACCTGTTGTCTGTGTGCTCCTTGCTCCTCCAGCACTACCAGCACTGGGACTCTCACTACCATCACTCCCAACATCCACTATACTGCCCTGGGGCCGCACTCTTCCCGTGGGGAGTCACACTACCATAGCTGCACACCTCATCAGCCCCAGCGGTCTGCATGCAGCGGCGGTTCCTAATAACCGCAAATCCACGGGTGGCGTAGTCGGACATAATCATTAACACATAACGGACTACCACTGGCCTGACCACCCTGAGCCACGGAACCGGGTTGCCACTACTACCCCCATCGTTCCCCTATTGCCCGGATCCGAGTGCCCCACGGCCCAGGGGGCGAGTCAGCTTTGGCGTAGTCGGCAAGATTTCGTGCCCGCAACCACCGGGTACTGCATGCCTGGAAAAGACTTTTGTAACTTACCTGTGGCGAAGTTTCCCGCTGTCCGGAGCCGATTCCCGCCATCAGACGCCATCTTGGACCGTTTCCCGCCGTCTTCTGCCGTCTTCCCGCCATCCGCAGCTGTTTCCCGCCATCGGACGCCATCTTCAGGACGCCGCGCGGGAAGAAGAGGGGCGTGGACGTCAAAGCCGCGCGAGATCCGAAGCTCCGCCCCACGCACCGATGCTGCGCAAGGTCCTGGAAGGGAGAGAGAGCGACGCTGACGTCATCAGGACGCGACGCCAGGTCCTCGTCCATAGCAGCAGCAGCGGAGCCGCGGCCTACAGAAGAGGATCGTCGGAAGGTAGGCCACGCTTAACTAGGGGGAAGGAAGATGTCGGACACAGAGGCGCCCACTACCACCAACGCAGCTGCAGCAGCGGTGATGCCCTTTTCCCTGCCCTACATCCTTGGAGCGGCCTGGCTGCCCAAATACTCGGGGGAGCCCCATGCCCTAACTGACTTCAAGGAAAGGCTATACAGTTTGTTCCACGTTTACCCCCTGACAGAGGAACAGAAGGTCAGCATATTAACAGGGCAGTTAACTGGAGCAGCCCAAAGGGAGGTAAAATCATGGCCCACTGAGGAGAAAAGAACCGTGAAGGGTATTCTGGCCCGGCTGCGGGGTACCTTTGACAAACGTACCTCCGCTGAGATTAAAATGAGGTTCTATGGATGTAAGCAGCGGGCACAGGACAGCATCAGAGAATATGCCCTAAATCTGCAGGAAGCCTTGAGGGCTATTCAACAAACTGACCCTGGCAGTGTGCATGAAACGGATAAGCTGCTAACAGAACAATTCATAGAAGGTCTGCTGTCCAGCACCCACAGGGCCCAGCTGCGCCTCATGTTCTTTCAGAACCCCGACCTGACCTTTGCCCAATTTAAGGACAGGGCCATAAGGGTGCTCCGTGAATCTGCAACCAGTGGCGCTATAAACCCCCGGCGCCCTGCTCTCACCTACCACCTGGTGGCGGCGCCCTCCTCTATGGACCCCGTGGGGGCTGATGCACAGGCCCTGAACCAAGCCCCGTCGAAAGACCTGCACCACCAAGTCCAGGAGCTGACCAGGAGCGTTGCGGCGTTGACCAGGACCGTCCAGGCGTTGCAAGTGGACCCGTCAAGACCCATCGAGCTGGCTTCAAGTCCGGAGGATGTCCCGTGGCGTCGACAGAGGAGGATCCCGTCGTTCCGAGGGAGGCCCACAGACCGCTACGCAGAGGATGGACAGCCCATTTGCCGTCGATGCAACCAGCCCGGACACATTTCCAGGTACTGTAATTTAAACGGGTCCAACCTGGGGCAGAGGGCCAACCCCCAGGCATAAGATCACCAGGCCCTTACAATTGGCGTAATAAGTACGTTGGGGGGCGCCCGGTTTTACCCGTGGTGCTGGACGGTATCCCCATGAGCGCCTTGCTGGATACTGGGTCGCAAGTAACCACTATCCCTTATGTACGTTTTAAGCAGTATTGGACTGATGCTGATATCACACGGTATCCAGACAATAACTTGAGCATCATCGCCAGTAATGGCTTACCCGTGCCGCAGATGGGGTTCAAGGAGATGACCATTAAAATTGGTAAAGTTGAACTGCCGGCACAGGGGGTGATTATTGTGGACATTGACCGTCGTGAAAGTCACCCTAAAATAACTGTGGGTGCTAACGTAATTGAAAATTGTCTTTCAGAGGTAATTGTAATTCTACAACAGGTGGCGGTGAATGCTAGTTCCAGCCAACAGAGAGTCCTCAACAAGGAGATAAAATCCCTGATGAGACGGCAGCAGGTAGAACTGTCTGGTGGTGAGATCGGTAGCGTAAGACTGAGTGACCCATTCCCCATTTCCATGCCTCCCAAAAGTGAAATGATGATCTGGTGTCGGACTGCAATCGGGTTGAGAGGTAGAGACTACCAAGCCATGGTAGAACCCGTGTACTCAGACAGCAGGCCCACCATTTTGACAGCCCGGGGGGTGGTTGATGTCCGTCATGGGAGGGTGCCCGTCCGCATCCTCAACATTGGGGAGAGGGAAGTACACTTACCCAGGTACGCTACACTCGCCAAACTGTTTGTCGTCGAACACAAAGCTATCAGGGCCGTGGAACCCTTGCCTCCATCTCCTCAGGCGGAGGGTAATGGCTCCCAGAAACAAAAGGAGGACTGGTGCCAGAAACTCCATGTGGGTGCTGACTCCACTCCCCTGCACCAAAAACAAGGAGTCTACCGGGTGGTACAGGAGTACGAGAGAGTCTTTAGTAAGCACCCGCTAGACTTCGGCCGAGTAAAGGGGATAGAACACCACATCCCCACAGGGAGCCACCCACCGATAAAAGAAAGACACAGACCTGTACCCCCTGCACATTATCAGAATGCAAAGGGCATGCTAAGAGAGATGAAAGAAGCTGGGGTCATTAGAGACAGCTGTAGCCCCTGGGCAGCCCCCTTGGTTCTGGTGAAAAAGAAAGATGGCACCATGAGAATGTGCGTGGACTATAGACAAATCAACCGTATCACCCACAAAGACGGATATCCGCTGCCTAGAATAGAGGAGTCTTTAGCCGCACTAAAATCTGCTAACTTCTTTTCTACTTTGGACCTTACTAGCGGGTACTGGCAGGTTCCTGTGGCAGAGGCTGACAAGGAGAAGACCGCCTTCACCACCCCGATGGGACTGAGCGAATTCAACTGCATGCCTTTTGGACTCTGCAACGCACCAGGGACCTTCCAGCGGCTGATGGAATGCTGTCTAGGGCACCGAAACTTCGAGACGGTTCTCCTTTACCTGGACGACGTGATCGTCTATTCGAAGACCTACGAGGACCATCTAAAGCACCTGGCCGAGGTGTTCGAAGCCCTGGCAGGCTATGGCCTGAAGGTGAAACCATCGAAGTGCCACCTGCTGAAACCAAAGGTCCAGTACCTAGGGCACGTGGTAAGCACGGAAGGAGTGGCCCCCGACCCTGACAAGGTCACGGCAATCAAGAGCTGGCCAAGCCCCTCGAACATCAAAGAGGTGAGACAGTTTCTCGGGTTGGTAAGCTACTACCGAAGGTTCATCCCCGGGTTCACTAAGATGGCAGCTCCTATGCAGGACCTCCTGATCGGACAGTCTAAGTCCAGGAGTCAAAAGCCACCTTTCAAGTGGGATAAACCGGAAGAGGAGTCCTTCCGCCAGCTAAAGATGGCCCTCATGGGGGATGAGATCCTGGCCTACCCTGATTACGGCCAGCCTTTCATTCTCCACACAGATGCCAGTAATGTGGGACTGGGAGCCGTACTGTCCCAAAACCAACAGGGCAGAGAACGGGTGATCGCATACGCCAGCCGGAAGCTGAGGCCCACCGAGAGGAACCCGGAGAATTACAGCTCCTTCAAGCTAGAATTCTTGGCGGTGGTGTGGGCCGTGACGGAACGCTTCAAGCATTATCTGGCCTCCGCAAAGTTCACTGTGTACACGGACAACAACCCGTTGACACACCTGGACAATGCTAGACTGGGTGCCCTGGAACAGCGGTGGATGGCCCGTCTCTCCAACTATGACTTCGTGATCAAGTACCGGGCAGGCAAAACCAACGCCAACGCGGACGCCCTATCAAGGATGCCTCACTTACCTGAAGGTGACGAAGACCCAGAAGAGCTGGAGGAGGTAGAACTCCCCGCGTTTCACCGGTATGGAGCCGCTCAACACTCTCACCGCGTGAAGGAGGAGGATCTAACAACTGTGATGATGAATCCCCTACCTCACCACAGCTGGGCCGAGACCCAAGATAGTGACCCTGCAGTCCGCCTGGTGAAAGATCTGCTGACCCGGGAAGACGCCCGCCTAGATCCAGATGCCCCAGAGGAAGCCAAGCAGCTATGGATGGAGAAGAGCAAGCTGTTCCTCTACGAAGGCAAGTTGTGCAGAAGGATTGTTAACCACCGGACGCACGAGCTGACCTGGCAAGTCGTGGTCCCAAGGCGAGATGCAGCTATGGTCCTGGGGGCTTACATGACAGAGCGGAACACTTCGGTTGGAAGAAACTGGAGTTCCTACTAAGAGGAAGGTTCTTTTGGGTCGGCATGAGAGGAGCTGTAGAAAAGTGGTGCAGAGACTGTGGCCCTTGTCACCTAAGGAGGAAGGACCGCACCAGCCAGAAGACACCCTTGAGGCCCATCGTCACCACGCAGCCTCTTGAGCTGGTAGCTCTAGACCACGTCAAGTTGGCTCCAAGCCGGTCAGGGTACATCTACGCCCTGACAATCGTGGACCACTATTCCGTTTTCTAGTGGTGGTCCCGGTAAAGGACTTGACAGCCCAAACAGCGGCCAGAGCCTTCCAGCAATACTTCTGCCGTCCACACGGGTATCCGGAACAGGTCCTGACAGACCAGGGTCCAGCTTTCGAGGCTGAAATCTTCCAGAAGTTCTGCAACCTTTATGGCTGTAAGAAAATACGGACAACGCCTTACCACCCCCAAACCAACGGGATGTGTGAGAAGATGAACAATATAGTCATTGATCTCCTGAAGACGTTGCCCCTGGAGGAACGCAGCCTGTGGCCAGAAAAATTGCCGGACCTGGTAGACATGTACAACAACATCCCGGTGAACGCTACAAACTGCACCCCGGCTTACCTGATGCGAGCTAGACCAGGTAAGCTGCCCGTAGACCTGGAGATGGGAGTCCTAATACCTGAGGACACCTCCCCGGATGCGGACTGGGATACGGAAAGGCAACTGCAGTACAAGAAGGTACAGGAGAGTGTGGAGAAGAGCCTGGCCCAGGTGAGAGAGAAGCAACAAAGACTCTTCAATCAACACGCCCCTGCTGGTCCCTTAGAACCTGGTGAGCAAGTCCTAAAGCGAAAAAGAAGGCTACATAAGTTGGACGACCAATGGGAAAGGGAACCCTACACCGTACTGCAGTCTGATCACGACAACCCGAAGGTGTGCGTGATCACCAAGGACGGAGGAGAAACCACTAGCACCGTCTCCAGAGACCACCTCAAAAGGTGCCCCGAGCAGCTCCGTAGTGCAGAAGAGGATCAGAGTGACCTTGAACCCGCAGAGGACAAGGAAGAAATGATCAGCACCGTTCTCGGAGAGTTCCCTCAGTCCTGGACTCGCATAAATGATGCCATAGTGGTACCCGTCCTGCATTTCCTGCAACCGGCACAGCAACAACCGACACCAGAGCCGGAAGGTGAAGAGGAGCAAGCGGTTCCAGAAGCAGAAAAGCCTGTTCCAGCAGCCCAGGAGAGTCAACCCTCTGCTGACATTGAGCCTGCCATGCCTGTGGTAAGCCAAAGGACCCGCAGACAGCTGCCTGCCCTACCTGTACACCCAGCTGGTAGCTGTACCCCTAACGCTAGTGGGGAAAGCCAGGTTGGTCCACCACCAGACAGTGGGCTACGTAGATCAACCAGGAGCACAAAGGGGCAGATACCCGCTCGCTGGAGAATATAGAGTGTACTAAGATTGTAAATAACCCTGTTGCAAAATGTTGAAATGTTTGCCAAGTTACCTGCGTGATTATTAATAGCGTGTTTCAGTTTCTTGCAGCTACCGTAAGGACTCAAAGGTTATGGACTTTTTATAACCGGGACCTTGTATGGACTGCGTTCGGAGCCTAATCAAGGAATGAACTAAGACTGTGAAGGACTTGGGGTAGGACAGACCCCCACCTGGTTAAGGCTCCCGTTGTTCTGGTGATATGGACACCCGGTCACAGGCCACACTGTGACCTTAAGAACTCAATCTGTGCGTCGCTTGTATATTAATGTTTTCATATTGTCTTTGTTTATTGTTTAGTCCCGGAGTACTAAATTTCACTAGGGGGAATGTGTCACCCTGACCTGGATGCCACAAGTGTAATTAAAGCTGTGTCTGAGAGCAAGGAGGAGGTTCTCTGGTCAGGGGAACATTAGCATGCAATGCCTCCTGTCTCAGGCCAGTAGGGGGAGCTGGCTGCCCCTATAAAAGCTGGTACTGGAGACAGGGTTAGGGAGAACTGGAAAGCCTGTCTCAGCACTGAGACGTGTCCCAGAGTGGAGCAGGGACAGAAAGTTGATTGCACCTAAGAGGAAGTGTGGCAGGAGGAGAGCCACAAGCCAGAGACAAGAGGCGCAGTGAGCCTGTCTTGGCAGATAAAAGACTTTACTTTACCAGACTTTGGTGTCTGAGGCTGGGAGGATTCCACATCCCCCAGCAGAGAACCAGTCCGCAAGGGACTGTACATTCCTTGGCCTAAGAAGCCTGGAGGCCCTGCCACAACCGAAGGGACCAGTAAAGCCGTACAAGGCTGGGAGCAGAAATGAACCCACGTCGCAGGCCATACAGGCGAGAATACACGGAAAGCTTGGAAACGTGGGCTGTTACCCTATAAAGAGGAGATAGCCAGAAGGAGCGCAGAAAGCACGGTAGGCCTACACCCTCACCCTGACCAGGGCCAATTTCCCCGTTGCTCTCAGACGTCCAGGTCCCCTCCTAGCTGGGACTGTTTGTGGGTCAATTTACCTGTTTTAGTAAAGACCCTGGACTGCAACCTGTTGTCTGTGTGCTCCTTGCTCCTCCAGCACTACCAGCACTGGAACTCTCACTACCATCACTCCCAACATCCACTATACTGCCCTGGGGCCGCACTCTTCCCGTGGGGAGTCACACTACCATAGCTGCACACCTCATCAGCCCCAGCGGTCTGCATGCAGCGGCGGTTCCTAATAACCGCAAATCCACGGGTGGCGTAGTCGGACATAATCATTAACACATAACGGACTACCACTGGCCTGACCACCCTGAGCCACGGAACCGGGTTGCCACTACTACCCCCATCGTTCCCCTATTGCCCGGATCCGAGTGCCCCACAGCCCAGGGGGCGAGTCATAACTATGTAATAATAAGAAATTCTGATTTTGGTGATAAAAGAAGCATTTTTACCGTGAGAACAGGGTTAGACTGGGACTGCATCTAGCCCTGGCATATGAAGCACAGACCCATGCTGCTCTCCCACACCCACTTCCAAAGATGGGGATCTCTATTACAAATATGACCCTGCCGACCATTGGAGAAAACCAAAATGTTCTATTCCCAATAGCATATACTAGGATGGGGGAGCATATATCATGATGGGGGCGCATATGCCAGGATGGGGGAGTATATATCAGTACCTGCGTTGTTGAGGGCACGGCTAATGTTATGGGACACGTGCTTGTGTAATGCGGGGATGGCACACCAGGAGAAATAGTGGTGGCTGTGGACGAAGTACCGAGGGACGGCCGCTGCCAGAAAGCTTCCATCTCCATGAGCCTAAAAGGCAACATTTTGAGAGAAAGCATTCACAAAATGTGAGAGTTTAGTGGTGTGGCCAGTGGGGCGTTGGTTGCATATTTGCGCTTGCATTCCAAGGACTGGGGTAGGGACAACTGAACGCTGCGCTGGGACGTGGCTGCTGATGGTGCTAGTTGCGAGTGTGCAATGACAGGTGCAGGGTGGGCGGCATTTTCGCATTCGCAATGGACAGGGGATTGGCTTGCACACACAACAGAGGAACAAGCAGTGATGTCACCCGCAGACACTATTTCTGGACCCTGAGATTTGGCCCACCTAGTCAGTTTCTTTGCTGTCATGTGCCTGAGCATGCTGGTGGTGGTCAGGCTGCTAGTTTTGCTACCCCTGCTGATACTGGCCTGGCAGATGTTGCAAATGGCCTTTTTGGGGTATCTAAACAGTCTATTAAAAAACAACCAGACTCGGAAAGACCTAACAGTTGTACTGGCAACTTCCTTCGTGTTGGTGTTCCGGGGAACGGTTGCCTGCCTTGTGTCTGTGGCCACCACATAGCTTGTTCCTGCCTGTTGTGGTGCTACGCCTCCCTCCCCCTGTGTGCTGCTCTCCTCGCTCTGCATGTCACTTTGCCTGGTTGGGTCAGTGACTTCATCGCTCACCACCTCGTCTTCCACTACCGCACCCTGGTCCTCCTCTTGACTTTCTGGCAATTGTGTCTCATCATCATCCACCTCTTGTGACAGTAATTGCACTTTCCCACTGAAGCCTTTGTGTGACCGTGGCTGCTCAAATATTTGAGCATCGCTACATGCGATCTCCTCCTGCCCCGCTTGAAGCTAGCAGGGCAAGAGGCCCGAATCTATAAATTTAAAAGTGAACAGCTCTTCGCAGTATCCAAGTGTGGGATCAGTTGTCTCCAGGCATGGTGGGAGGAAGAGGGATCAGGGTGAGGAATATTCGGTCCAGACTCACGGCTACTGATATTTGACCGTGTGGGAGAAAGGGTGGTGGTGGCAAATTGACTGGAAGCATTATCGACTATCCAACCAACAACCTTTTAACACTGATCTGGGCTCAATAGTGGTGTGCTGTGGTCCCCTAGTTATTGGGACAGGAATGTCAGGAGTAGTATAGAATTCATATAATCCATCAAACTAAATCTGACAGGTGCCCCGCCCCTATCAAAGTGTATCAAACTGTCTAACCCCTCCCCTTTTTTGCAGAGCGTGACCCCGTCCCTATGCCCTAATGAAATTCATAGTGTTATATTAGTGTATCAATTAAAATTGATAGGGTGCATTATCAAATCATTTAATTTTGATTCATTGATTTGATAATGTTACTATCAATTAATTGCCCGATTATTATTAACATGTTGTTGTACTGCACAATGAATTTGATTTGATAGTGACATATTATGTATGACACTATCAAATTTGGTGTGTTACTGTAGCGCTGGCGTCCCTGCCCTCTGCTAGGCAGGGACGCTGCTCCCCTCACCGCTCTGCTCCGTGCCCGGCGTCCTCTCCCCGCTCTGCTGTCAGCGCGCGCTCCTTCCCGGCGTCCTCCTCCGGCTCTGCTCTCAGCGCACGCTCCTTCCCGGCCCCTGTGCTTAGGGCGCGCGCGCGCTCCCCTCCTCTTAAAGGGGCCGCGCGCGCCGTCCTAAGGAGTCCCCGGCCAATGGCCGGAGGACTTCATCATATATAAGGCACCTCCTCCAAAATGGAGGTGCCCGAGCAATGTTGTTTGCACCTGTGTCTCACCTGTGCTTCAGCCCTCAGGTCCCGTTGCCAGTTACCTGCCAGTTTCCTGCCAGTTTCCTGCCAGTTTCCTGCCAGTTTCCTGCCAGTTACCTGCCTGATTCCTGCCTGAATACTTGTTACTTGTCTGCCAGTCTGAGGTCCGACGGTCTGCCTTACTACTCCTGTCAGTCTGTCTAAAGGACCAGCCTGCCCGCTCACCTGGGAGCGCACATCAGCTACCTGCCTACTTTCCTGAGGTCCGACGGTCTGCCTTACAACTCCGGTCAGTCTGTCTATGGACCAGCTTGCCCGCTCACCTGGGAGCACTTCTCCGTTACCTGCCTGCTTGCCAGCCCGGAGGCTCCGTTGTCACGTGCTGTGACCATCAGCTACTTCAGAGACTCTTGCCCGCTCACCTGGGAGCGCTTCTCCGTTACCTGCCTGCTAGCCTGCCCGGAGGCTCCGTTGTCACGTGCTGTGACCATCAGCTACTTCAGAGACTCTTGCCCGCTCACCTGGGAGCGCTTCTCCGTTACCTGCCTGCTTGCCAGCCCGGAGGTTCCGCCGTCACGTGCCGTGACCACCTGTTATTCCAGAGACTCTCGCTTGCTCACCTGGGAGCACACATCTACCATCTGCCTGCTAGCCTACCCGGAGGCTCTGCCATCACAGGTCGTACCTACCCTTTACCCAGAGACTGCCCTGATCACTTGCCGTATCTCCCTGTCCGTTCATCCAGAGACTGCCACCCGCTCCCTTACAAGGGCCGCCCCCTTGTATAGTAGCTCAGAGGTTCCGCCTCCCAGACCCGTTACAGTTTGCTCGGGCCATGGAACCCGGTGGCACCCAAGCTCCCTCGCTCTCGGACCTCTGTCTTGAACTGTCCCGTCAGAGGTCCCAACAGGAGGCCATCCTGGGTCACCTGCGGAATGTTAATACTCGCCTGAACACTCTGTCTGATCCACCAACAACCTCCGCCAGTGCCATATCTTGCAATCCGGCAGCTCCGCTGCCCACTAATACTATGGTATCCTACCCCGGACCCCGGCTTTCTGCACCTCCTCGCTTCGGAGGCGACCCCGTCCAGGCTCGGGGCTTCTTAAATCAGTGCACCCTGCATTTTGAACTTTTGTCCTACCAGTTTAACTCCGACCGGGCCAAAATTGCCTTCATCATGTCCCATCTCACCGGGGAGGCCCTGGCCTGGCTGAATCCTCTATGGGAGAGAGGAGACCCCCTGGTGTCCAACTTGCCTGCTTTTCTCACGGCTTTCCGGAAAGTCTTCGACGAACCCGGACGGAAGACCTCATCTGCATCATCGTTGCTACGCCTCCGTCAGGGGAGTCTCACCGTGGGCCAATATGCCATACGGTTCCGTACCCTTGCCTCGGAGCTGGCCTGGGATAACGACGCTCTGGTTTCCGTCTTCTGGGAGGGTCTGTCCGGCCGTATTAAAGATGAACTTGCCGGTCGGGACATTCCTACCACTCTCGATGACTTAATAACTCTTGCCACCCGGATTGACCTACGGTTCCAGGAGCGTGCCAGAGAGGTCACCCGTGAAAGGAGGTTACCACGTCTAGCTCCTACTTTTCAGAAACCCGTCACTCCTTCTGTCTCTAACCAGGTACACCCTCCTGAGCCTATGCAGGTCGACCAGACCAAGATGGTCAAGACCCGTCAGGACTTACGCCGTGCCGAGGGGACCTGCTTCTACTGTGGCAGTAAGGAGCACCGGATCCGTGCCTGCCCGGAGAGGTCGGGAAACGCCTGTGTCTAGGTTCGCTCAGAGAGGTCCACCTAGACAAGAATAAATCCTCTCCATCCCTGCTGTTGTCAGTTTCAATCGTCTATGGGGAGAACCGTTATTTCGAACTAGCCCAACTGGACTCTGGAGCAGCCGGGAATCTTATTTCACAGTCCCTGGTAGAGAAATACCGCATCCCCACCAAACCTCTGGCTGTACCCTTGTCTGTGGCTGCCGTGGATGGGGGGCTGTTACCACGCCCCATCCAACTCATCACCGAATCCATTACTCTGCAGGTGGGAATGCTGCATTCTGAAAGTATCTCCTTCCATGTTCTGCCTGGACTCTCTCACGCCCTCTTGCTAGGTCTGCCTTGGCTCCAGAAACATGCACCCGTGCTTGACTGGCAAACCGGAGAAGTTCTTCGCTGGGGACAAGACTGTCATAAGACCTGCCTGGTTCCCGTCCATCCCGTCCGTCCCTCTCCTACCCCAGCTAATCTACCTGGACTTCCAATTCCTTATTGGTCTTATGCTGATGTCTTTAATAAAAAGGAGGCAGAGACATTACCCCCTCATAGACCATACGACTGTCCCATCGACCTGTTACCCGGTACTACTCCTCCCCGTGGGCGTATTTATCCTTTATCCGCTGCTGAGACCCGGTCGATGTCCGAATATATTGAGGAGAATCTGGCCAGGGGATTCATCCGGAAATCTACCTCCCCGGCGGGAGCGGGCTTCTTTTTCGTCAAAAAGAAGGACGGCTCTCTCCGTCCCTGTATAGACTATAGAGGCCTAAACCAGATCACGGTGAAGAATAAGTACCCCCTTCCGCTCATTCCAGAATTATTTGATCGTCTGAGGGGGGCTAGAATCTTCACCAAACTAGACCTCCGAGGGGCGTACAACCTGGTTCGTATCCGTCAAGGGGATGAATGGAAGACGGCATTCAACACCCGGGACGGCCACTATGAATACCTGGTAATGCCCTTTGGTCTCTGTAACGCTCCTGCCGTTTTTCAAGAGTTGGTCAATGACATCTTCCGGGACCTTCTCTACTCCTGCGTAGTGGTGTACCTGGACGACATCTTGGTCTTCTCTCCGGATCTCCAGACTCACCGGAGGGACGTTCGTCAGGTCCTGCTCAGGCTCAGGCAGAATCACCTCTTCGCTAAATACGAGAAGTGCCTCTTTGAGCAGACCTCGCTTCCGTTTTTGGGCTACATTATTTCTCAGACCGGCCTACGAATTGATCCAGAGAAACTGTCTGCCATCGAGAAATGGCCTCGACCGGAGGGGCTGAAGGCCATTCAGCGGTTCCTGGGCTTCGCTAACTACTACCGCCTCTTCATACCACACTTCTCTTCCCGGACTGCCCCAATTTCCGCGCTCACCCGTAAGGGTACTAATCCCAAAGAGTGGCCGCCCGAAGCAGAAGAAGCCTTTCTTTCCTTAAAACAGGCCTTCTCTTCCGCCCCGGTGCTGCATCGCCCGGACGGCAACAAGCAGTTCTTCCTGGAAGTGGACGCCTCCTCCTCTGGAGCTGGAGCGGTACTTACTCAAAAATCTTCTTCCGGGAGGATGGTAACTTGCGGCTTCTTCTCTAAACTCTTCTCCTCCTCTGAGCGCAATTATTCCATAGGAGATCGAGAGTTATTAGCCATCAAACTGGCATTGGAGGAGTGGCGTTACCTGCTTGAGGGTGCTCTTCACCCGGTAATAATTTACACTGACCACAAGAACTTGGCTTACCTCCAGCATGCCCAGAGACTTAACCCGCGCCAAGCCCGGTGGTCCTTGTTTTTTGCTCGTTTTGATTTTGTCCTTCATTTTCGCCCGGCTGACAAAAACGTCAAGGCGGACGCCTTGTCTCGATCCTTTCTGGTATCTGATCTCGAGGAAGATCCGAAACACATCATCGATCCCGCCAGAGTAATGCAGGTGGCTCCCGTGAGTCTAAATCGTCTCCCTCCCGGAAAGACATTCGTATCAGTACCTGATCGGGAGAAGATCCTTCACTGGGGTCACTCGTCTAAACTGGCTGGCCACGCTGGTCAGAAGAAGACCCTCCAGCTTATTTCCCGGCACTACTGGTGGCCTACCCTGCACAAGGATGTAATAGACTTTGTTTCTGCCTGTGTGTCCTGCGCCCGCAACAAGGTTCCGAGACATCTGCCAGCCGGTCGCCTCCTTCCGCTCCCAGTACCTGCTGCCCCCTGGCAGCATATTGCAATGGACTTCATAACTGACCTCCCACTCTCTGCCGGTTGTACGGTCATTTGGGTGGTCGCTGACCGCTTCTCCAAGATGGCTCATTTCGTTCCCCTGCCAGGCCTCCCGTCTGCACCCGAGCTAGCTAGAGACTTTATTCGTCACATCTTCCGTCTTCATGGCCTGCCCCTCCACATCGTGTCGGATCGTGGGGTACAGTTCACCTCACGCTTCTGGAGAGCCACTTGTAAACTACTAGACGTCACCCTGGACTTCTCTTCCGCTTACCACCCACAGTCCAATGGTCAAGTGGAGCGGATCAATCAGAACCTGACCAGTTACCTCCGGCACTTCGTTAATGCCCACCATTCTGACTGGGTGGATCTCCTACCATGGGCCGAGTTCTCTTACAATAATCACGAGAGCGAATCCTCCTCCAAATCCCCGTTTTTTGTAGTCTTTGGTCAGCATCCTCGGATTCCTTTTCCTGTCTCCACCTCGGTGGACAACCCGGCTGCGGAATCTCTCGTTAGCAAATTTTCCTCCATTTGGGAGAGTACCCGATCCGCACTCCTTCAGTCGTCCGAACGGATGAAAAGACACGCTGACAAAAAACGCCTGGATCCTCCACAATTCCGTCCTGGGGATAAAGTCTGGCTCTCGTCCAAATATGTCCGGCTCAAGATCCCTTCCTATAAGTTAGGGCCTCGGTTCATCGGTCCACTGGAGGTCATCAGTCAGATCAACCCGGTGGCCTATAAATTGAAACTCCCGGCCAACTTACGGATCCCTAACTCCTTCCATGTATCTCTCCTCAAACCTGTGGTACTTAACTCTTTTTCCAAGTCTACAGGTACGCCTCCTGCTCCGGTTTCTGCTGAGGACGAGTTTGAGGTAGAGAACATTCTTGCCACCAAAAGGGTAAGAGGAAAGACCTTTTTTCTGGTAGATTGGAAGGGGTTTGGTCCTGAGGAGAGAACGTGGGAGCCCCGGGAGAACATCCATGCCCCTCTCATCCTAGCTAAATTTCTGTCTGGCCTAAAAAAGGGGGGGCCTAAAGGGGGGGGTACTGTAGCGCTGGCGTCCCTGCCCTCTGCTAGGCAGGGACGCTGCTCCCCTCACCGCTCTGCTCCGTGCCCGGCGTCCTCTCCCCGCTCTGCTGTCAGCGCGCGCTCCTTCCCGGCGTCCTCCTCCCGCTCTGCTCTCAGCGCACGCTCCTTCCCGGCCCCTGTGCTTAGGGCGCGCGCGCGCTCCCCTCCTCTTAAAGGGGCCGCGCGCGCCGTCCTAAGGAGTCCCTGGCCAATGGCCGGAGGACTTCATCATATATAAGGCACCTCCTCCAAAATGGAGGTGCCCGAGCAATGTTGTTTGCACCTGTGTCTCACCTGTGCTTCAGCCCTCAGGTCCCGTTGCCAGTTACCTGCCAGTTTCCTGCCAGTTTCCTGCCAGTTTCCTGCCAGTTTCCTGCCAGTTACCTGCCTGATTCCTGCCTGAATACTTGTTACTTGTCTGCCAGTCTGAGGTCCGACGGTCTGCCTTACTACTCCTGTCAGTCTGTCTAAAGGACCAGCCTGCCCGCTCACCTGGGAGCGCACATCAGCTACCTGCCTACTTTCCTGAGGTCCGACGGTCTGCCTTACAACTCCGGTCAGTCTGTCTATGGACCAGCTTGCCCGCTCACCTGGGAGCGCTTCTCCGTTACCTGCCTGCTTGCCAGCCCGGAGGCTCCGTTGTCACATGCTGTGACCATCAGCTACTTCAGAGACTCTTGCCCGCTCACCTGGGAGCGCTTCTCCGTTACCTGCCTGCTAGCCTGCCCGGAGGCTCCGTTGTCACGTGCTGTGACCATCAGCTACTTCAGAGACTCTTGCCCGCTCACCTGGGAGCGCTTCTCCGTTACCTGCCTGCTTGCCAGCCCGGAGGTTCCGCCGTCACGTGCCGTGACCACCTGTTATCCCAGAGACTCTCGCTTGCTCACCTGGGAGCACACATCTACCATCTGCCTGCTAGCCTACCCGGAGGCTCTGCCATCACAGGTCGTACCTACCCTTTACCCAGAGACTGCCCTGATCACTTGCCGTATCTCCCTGTCCGTTCATCCAGAGACTGCCACCCGCTCCCTTACAAGGGCCGCCCCCTTGTATAGTAGCTCAGAGGTTCCGCCTCCCAGACCCGTTACAGTTACTATCACAATTAATTGATCCATATTATACGGTGATGTGATTCACAATATTATATGGCAGTGTGATTCTCCAATTTTACATTCAAATGAAATTGGTCGGGCATATTATATATATGGCCGAGTTATAGCTACTCCCAAGTATTAAAAGTATGCACTTTATACAGTTTGTGAAAAAAATGAAAGACGCTTTATAAGTTTTAATGATTTTATTAAAAAATAGAATGTATCAGACACATCACATTTCAGCCAAATTACAGAGGGATATAAGGCATTACAATAACATGAGGTAGCAAGTGTTCATAATATACAGTACAGACCAAAAGTTGGGACACACCTCATGTAAAGATTTTTCTGTCTTTTCATGACTTTGAAAACTGTACATTCACACTGAAGGCATCAAAACTATGAATTAACACATGTGGAATTATATACTTAACAAAAAAGTGTGAAACAACTGAAAATATGTCTTATATTCTAGGTGCTTCAAAGTAGCCACCTTTTGCTTTGATGACTGCTTTGCATGCTCTTGGCATTCTCTTGATGAGCTTCAAGAGGTAGTCACCGGAAATGGTTTACACTTCACAACTGTGCCCTGTAGTGTTGAGCGAGCACTAAAATTCTCGGGTGCTCGAAGCTCGGACCGAGCTCACCGTGATACTCGGGTGCTTGACCCGAGCAACGAGCCCAATGTTAGTCTATGGGAGAGCCGAGCATTTTTGCGGCGGCACCCCCGGCAGTCTGTAGAAAGCCTAAAAAGTGCCTAAAACTATAGTGACAGTGTTCAAATGACATGGGGACAGTATGGGGATCGCCCCAGGAAGCATTTCTGACCCCCAGGTCACTGCTATCAACAACGTGGTCAGAGGTATTAAGCCACTTTTACGGGCTCACAATAAAACGTACAAAAACGAAATTGAAACTGTTTTCCTGTGAAATATGTTAAGGAACATCCTTTCCAGGGTAAAGACTTGTGTATAAGGTAAAATAAATAACCAAAAGCAAAAATACTCCTCCACACTTTGGGCTATGTTCACAAGTAGCATTTTTTATGCATTTTTGTACTTTTGTATTGCTTTCAACCGTGACCAATGCATTCACCGGGAAATGTCATTTTAACATTTTACAACCTTATCTGGTGTTTTTGGGGAAAAAATACCAAAAGGTTAATAAGACGGGTATTTGTACAGTCTGACTGAGGAAAAAAAAAAAAGAGGATTTAGATGAAAAATAAAGGATTTTTCTTGGCTCCTGAGACCTGGGGCTAAGTCTAGCAATTTGAGCAGCAGCAGCACACAGGACTGTAATGCAGTGTTTGTTGGTATAACCACTGTGTCTCCTATACAGCCTGCCTGCCTGCCTGATATCTGTGATGGATATTAGTCCTCAGAAGGAATGTTTGTTTGATTTTGCAGGCTTTAGAGACCCTACACTAACTGTTTCGCAGTTGTAAATCTCTCCTTAGCTCAGTAGCACTCTCCCTACACTGTCTGATCCGGAGCGACTGTGTCCAAGATGGCGGTGCCCGGTTTTAAATTCTCGAGGTGACGCTGTGCGGCCAGCCGATCACTTTAATGCCCACGACCAACGTGGCTGCGGCATTACAGTGACTGGCTGGCAATCCCTGCATGTTCATTGGCTCTGTAAAGAGCGCCAAACATGCAGGGCGGAGACCCGAGCTCCCGCCCGAGTAACCCGAAAATGTTCGGTGCTCGCCGAACATCCTGAGTAATGAGATGCTCGGGCGAGTACCGAGTAGTGTCGAGCATGCTCGCTCAACACTAGTGCCCTTTCAGGTTTAATAAGTGGGATTTCTTGCCTTATAAATGGGGTTGGGACCATCAGTTGTGTTGTGCAGAAGTCAGGTGGATACACAGCTGATAGTCCTACTGAATAGACTGTTAGAATTTGTATCATGGCAAGAAAAAAGAAGCTAAGTAAAGAAAAACGAGTGGCCATCATTACTTTAAGAAATGAAGGTCAATCAGTCTGAAAAAATGGGAAAACTTTGATAGTGTCCCCAAGTGCAGTTGCAAAAACCATCAAGCGCTACAAAGAAACTGACTCACATGAGGACCGCCCCAGGAAAGGAAGACCAAGAGTCACCTTTGCTTCTGAGGATAAGTTTATCCGCGTCACCAGCCTCAGAAATTGCAGGTTAACAGCAGCTCAGAATAGAGACCAGGTCAATGCCACACAGAGTTCTAGCAGCAGACACATCTCTTCAACAACTGTTAAGAGGAGACTTTGTACAGCAGGCCTTCATGGTAAAATATCTGCTAGGAAACCACTGCTAAGGACAGGCAACAAGCAGAAGAGACTTGTTTGGGCTAAAGAACACAAGGAATGGACATTAGACCAGTGGAAGTCTGTGCTTTGGTCTGATGAGTCCAAATTTGAGATCTTTGGTTCCAACCAACGTGTCTTTGTGTGACGCAGAAAAGGTGAACGGATGGACTCTACATGCCTGGTTCCCACTGTGAAGCATGGAGGAGGAGGTGTGATGGTGTGGGGGTGCTTTGCTGGTGACACAGTTGGGGATTTATTCAAAATTGAAGGCATACTGAACCAGCATGGTTATACAATAATATGAAGGCATTAAGGTCGCACAGCAGTTACATCGTCAGCCACATGGATTCTAAAAATGGTAACCGCCTTTTTTTAGGCAGCAGTGTCTCCCGCGTGACACCTAATGATGAGGCCTATAAAGATTGGCTTTTGCAGAGCGACGGTGAAAGGTCTCCTGATGTAGATGATTCTTCAGGAGCATTGATTGATATTTTCAAGCCATCTAAAATCCCTCTAGTAGCGGGGTTACCTACAACAGTGGTCGGTACATTTGACTCGGCCATTGCCTGCATAAACACATCCCAACCCCGGGGCATATTTCTGCCGGTTAAAGCATGACTCTGCGTTGTGTTACGTACCAAGTCCAGCATGCTAGACCCTGGAATTACAGACCCTTTGAAAATAAATTCACCTTTATTGTTCCATGATGTAATATTTTTGTTCTGTAACAATCTGTCTAACAAAAATTCAGCATTCTTTTTATATCGTGGATTTACATGGCTCACAATTTCACTGACAGCCCCACTTTTATCTGGTCTGAATTTGACAATTGTTGGTGATCAGTTTTCAGGAGTGCTAACGAGATTTAGCATTGATTGCTCTTTGGCATTGTGTCTAGTATGGACCAAATATTTTTGTAGTATTTCACTATAAGTTTTAATTTTCCATCATCTGGTATGTCCCGGCGTTGTAAAATCTCGCTAATCTCGCCATCAAGATGTTGGATAACACTCTGGCGTATATTGTCTGTGCTAGGAGGTCTTAGTTTGATTAGGTCCTGTTTAGGGATCAGATACATTTTCTCTGTATGTTCCATTATTTGCCCGCTAGTAGGCGCTTCTTTTTCTTTATGGAGTGAGATTTATCACTGAGAGCTCTTATAGCTTTATGCCACTTCTTTAGTATATTTTTTTGACGTTCTTTCAGGGGTATTCGGCCTTTTAAGATGTTTAAAGCAATCTCCCCTATGGCCGTGATTAAATCGCTGCTCGCACTGCGTAAAATAGATTTTCTGACAGTAGGAGTTGCCTTCACCAGCGTTTTTAAGACCGCCCAGTTACGACGTATTCTCTCAGACATCTTGACAACACTGTGTATACAGCGTAGAATGCCCGGTTTAGTGTGAAATTCACTTTTTAGACGTATTTTTCTTTTGAACATACACAGCGGGCAATGCTGGTGGAAACAACCCCGTCCTTAAGCGCAGATCCTCAGGGGTATTAGCTCTTAAATTTAACAGCAAATACCCAAAAGGCGTCCGCGTGGCATCCTCAAAAGCCTCTAAGAAGAAGCGCGTCTTTCCGGGGTACATCTGACGGCTAGTGTCACAATTTGTAATTTATCTCGTGGATTATTAAAAAGCACCATATACTTTGTGTCCAAATTTATCGTCCTGCTTTTCTTACCTTGACAAAATATGTTTTGTACCAGGTAGAAAATGCTGAGATTTCTGTGGTGAACATACCTGGTAAATGCTTTTTCTATCTTGCAGTTATCTCTAGCACTCTCCATGAGATCATCAACAATAGTCAAATTAACCTTTCTCACAATGCCGGGCTGTTGTACGACAATACTTTTCTGTGTTTCAGAACCTGAATTACGTGGGTGGTCCAGAACCAGATCTTTTAGACTGTTAAAATGAATAGACTGTGTGTTTGGCGCTACTTTCAGACTGCCAATACAGCTAATGCTAAAACCGTGTTCATATTGTTCCATGATAGCCACTACTACGGTATCAAAAATAGGAAAGGTTTTATTGGTGTGTCTTACTTTTGTGAAAGCTACAATTCGGTGTTTCATCACAAGAACAATCATGCTTGCCAGTATTTTTTGTAAAGCCTGTCAAAAAGAGAATTGTGTGGAGGGCACTGGCGAGCAAGAACCCTGCTGCCTAATTTGCCGGGTGTATTTTCGCTCGAGTGAGTGCTTAGATTATCACACACAATTAGCTGTAGAAGACCCGGCATTGTGTCGGCTTAATATATTTTGTGATGACTGCAACCATTTTGTCTTCAGAAATAGTGAGACTGAGCATAAATGTAATGGTTTACGGTGCCCTATATGCCATGGTCATATAAATAAATTTGATGACCATCTTTGCTACATGAGGCAGTATGTACGAAAGGTAGAGTCAGATCGCTATTAGTGTTGAGCGAGTATGTACTGTCCGAGTATGCTCAGGCCGAGCTCCGAGTATTTACAGCTGCTCGGTGATATGGTTGAATCGCTCCCGTGTGCATGATTTTCGACTGTGTGACAGCTTTATTACATGTGAGGAATGTGTAAGAAATAGACATTCCTCACATGTAATAAAACTGTCAAACAGTTGCAAATCATGCACACGGAGAGATTCAACCATATCACCGAGCAGCTGTAACTACTCGGAGCTCGGCCCAAGCATACTCGGCGAAAGGGTTAACAGAACATACTCGCTTAACACTAATCGCTATATCTTTTACGACTTTGAATGCATGCAGGAAATGGGCACACACATATCGAATTACATTTATGCCCCAACGCTATATGGCCACCCATACTGGGAGTTTGAAGGTAATACTTGCACGCATGACTTTGTACAGTTCTTTACAGGTGGGAAATTTTCAGGCTATACGTTCATAGCCCACAATGCAGGGCGCTAAGATTCTTATTTTATTGTTAAGGAGCTGATTTTTGAAAAGCTGCGGGTGAAGTTGGTAACCCAAGGTGGCCGTCTCTTGTGTGTGACGCTGACCGATTTAAATATGAGATTCAAAGACTCTCTAAATTTCATCCCCATAAAGCTTAGTAAATTACCGCAGGCTATGGGTTTTTCAGGCGCCAAAGGTCAATTTCCACACTTTTTTAACACCATAGAAAACCAAAACTATGTAGGCCCCCTACCTAATGTAAAATATTATGGGGTTTCTCGTTTGACGAGAAAGCAGAGTTCATGGAGTGGTATGAGAGCCAGAAACATGCAATTTTTGACTTCTTATTGCCAGCAAGATGTTGAGATTTTGAGGCGTTCCTGCGAGATCTATAGAGAGCGTATTATGGATATGACACAGAAAAATGTTAAAACATTTTGTAAGCGCCAAAAGCAAACTACAGCAGTGTCCAAATGTGTTGATCCTTTTCAGCTCATCACCCTGGCCTCTGTATGTATGACAATGTACCGGTTTAAATTTCTTCCAAAAAAGACCATCGCCATTTTACCCGGTGATAATTATCACAAGACAAAAAAGCGCTACTCATCACCCGCTATACAGTGGCTCATGTATGTGACGCGCCCCCTGGGCCAGTGTTGTTGGGGATACCCGGAGCCGGATCAGATGGGGGTTGTAGTCTCCGAGTGGCTGTGACCCGGTCCGTGCCCAGGGTGTCAAGCTCAGTGTGTGGCAGTCCTTACTGATGTTACTAAAGTTCTTTATGTCGACTACGCCACCCGTTGAATTGCGGTCACTACGGCCGCCGCTGCAGCAGGGTCCGCTGAGGCTGATGGTGTTTGTGCAGCTTCGGTAGTGTAACCCCCAACGGGAGGGGTATAGCCTCAGGGGGTCAGGTGCAGAGGATGGTGGTTGTGGAGGTGCAGTGAGGATGGTAATGAGAGTCAGAGTCGGGTTGTGCAGTTCAGGGTTCTTTACTTACTGCTGTTCTTGTACCGGTCACTCCGGCCTTGAGTGACCACCCGAGCCGCGCTGCGTCCACCAGGTCCTGGACTCGGCCAACCCCCAAGTAGTTCTGGAGCGTGGTTCTGAGCTCCCTTTCTGTCCTGTCCTCGTCTCTGGCCTTCCCCACCAGGGATCCACCTATGTCCGGCTCCCTCGGGCCTCTTGTTGGTGAACCCTTGTCTCTGGGTTCCCTGACCCTATGCGTGGTCTGCCTTCCGGGTGGATATAGTGGGTGGCCGTGGCAGATCCTGCCCACGACCTCCGGTTCCTGGCTAAGGTGTGCTGTAGCCTCTGCCAGCTTGGGATCCGGTACCCTGTTGCCAACTCTTCACCCTCTGGTCTAATTTGGGCTCTTGGAGTTCCTTCTCTCTCCCCCTCTGGGTCTTTCTTTCTCCTCTCTCTCTCTCTTGGCCTTGGAGCTGCTCTTCTCTTCTGCTCTCTTCCTCTGACTCTGCAAAAGACTGACAGACTGACCAGCCTTCTACAAAAGACTCCTCTGCAAAGACCCTGATCTAAGATGGTGCCCACCTTATATACTCCCTCTATGTGTGAGCTCAGGTGACCAGCACCCAATGAGCTCCTAGCTTTACCCAGGCTGCTCCCCCTATCTGCCCCTACACTACTGGGATGGTCCACCCCCCCTCCCACTCCAGCCAAGGACAGACTCGGTCGTACCTGCACATTATTAAGTGGGAGTACCATTGGTCCGTCCTCCGGAAATGGGATGTGTGTAGTGCATGCAGCTAACTGAGCTCAGTTCCACACTCCATCCTTACCCGGGAGTGGAATATCACACCTCTGGGTTGAGGTGCAATACCCCTGTAGCAGCCGAATCCTCAGGGTGCTACATATGTAGCACACTCCGAGAACATTGTCATTCAGCATGCTTTGAGAGGTGACGAAAACAAGTTGGGAAATATTTTCTAGACGGGTATGCCTATGTTAACAAACAACACGTAGCATTTGAATTTCAGGGGTGTTTTTACCACAGCTGCCCCGTGTGTTATAATGAAAATGACACAAATAAGGTAACAAATACATCCTATGGCCAGTTATATTATGCGTTTTTAGCTAAAAAGCGTTACTTACAGTGCTGCGGGTACACAGTAAGAGTGATGAGGGAGCATGACTGGAATGAAATGGTTGAAAAAGATTCTAACCTTCAAACATTTCTTCTCCAAATGGAATTCCCAACACCTTTAGACCCATGAGATGCTCTTTAGGGCGGCCGAACAAACGCCATTAAACTCTATCACCACTTGGAGGATGGAGAGACATTGCATTACTACGATTTCACCAGTCTGTATCCCTCTGTAAACAAAACTAAAACATACCCTGTAGGCCACCCAGATATCATCTATGACAATTTCAGCTTCATTAAAAAATACTTTGGTATTGCTAAAGTCAAGGTCTACCCGCCAAGACATTTGTTTTCCCCTGTGCTGCCTGTAAAACTCAACAAAAAATTAATGTTTCCCCTTTGCTACACATGCGCTGTAAGTTCACAGACCGAGGTTTGTGCTCATAGTGATGAAGAACGCACCCTGACCAGTACATGGTGCACTATAGAGCTTGAGATGGTTGTAGAAAAGGGGTACAGGATTGCCCACATCTATGAAATATGGCATTTTCCTAACACAACTGATGATCTGTTTGCTTCCTACATTAAATTACATCTTCGTGATAAGCAGGAGGCTTCGGGTTATTCCAGCTGGTGCACTGATGAAGTCAAGAAAAAGCAGTACATTGACGCCTTTCTTAATTACGGCCTGAAAATATAGGTGTGAATCCGGCTAAGAGACAGATCTCTAAACTTTTCTTAAATTCTTTATGGGGAAAGTTTGGTCAGCGATCTAATTTATCATGTACCAGAATTGTTAGTGACCCCGATGAGCTTTTTAAGTATGTGTTTCTACCTTACCACGACATTTCAATGTTACATTTCATTGATGATGAAACTGCAACCATTAACTGGAAATATGCAAAAGGCCATCACACCATCAACAAAAACACAAACATTTTTATAGCGTGTTTTACAACCGCGTATGCCCGGCTAGAGCTCTATTCTCTGCTGGACCGGCTGCAGGAGAGGTGTCTTTATCACGACACAGATTCAGTTATTTTTGTGCAGAGGGATGGTGCGTGGAACCCGACTTTAGGTAATTACCTGGGGGAGCTGACCAGTGAGATACCCGATGACACTCACATCACAGAATTTGTATCTGCGGGTCCCAAAACTTACGGGTACAAACTCAACATTGGTAAAACTGTCTTAAAAGTTAAGGGTATAACACTAAATGTTGGTAACACACAGTCTATTAATGTTAACAGTCTAAAAGTTCTGGTTCTGGACTACCCACGTAATTCAGGTTCTGAAACACAGAGAAGTATTGTCGTACAACAGCCCGGCATTGTGACAAATAAAAAGTACTGGGACATTGAAACAAGACCGCTGCGCAAAACACAAAAGTGCGTTTACACAAAGCGGCGGCTATTAGACGGGTTTATCATCCTGCCATATGGCTATTAGGAGCGCTGTGATGGATCTTCGGCTACAGCACCCATTCTCCTGTATTCTAGCCGGCCCGTCTAATTCTTGGAAAAGTTATTTTGTAAAGCAGCTGTTACATAATATTGATACGCATTTTTCTCACAAACCCGATAATATTTTGGGTTTTATTCGTGCTGGCAAAAACTATATGATGAAATCTCTCTCTCTTTCCCCAACATCAGATTTGTGGAGGGTCTGCCGCATACGTTCGTAGATGATGATTTATTCCCGTCTGACAAGGTAAATTTGACTATTGTTGATGATCTCATGGAGAGTGCTAGTGATAACTGCAAGATAGAAAAGCATTTACCAAGTATGTTCACCACAGAAATCTCAGCATTTTCTACCTGGTACAAAACATATTTTGTCAAGGTAAGAAAAGCAGGACGATAAATTTGAACACAAAGTACATGGTGCTTTTTAATAATGCACGAGATAAATTACAAATTATGACACTAGCCGTCAGATGTACCCCGGAAAGACGCGCTTCTTCTTAGAGGCTTTTGAGGATGCCACGCGGACGCCTTATGGGTATTTGCTGTTAGATTTAAGAGCTAATACCCCTGAGGATCTGCGCTTAAGGACGGGGTTGTTTCCACCAGCATTGCCTGCTGTGTATGTTCAAAAGAAAAATACGTCTAAAAAGTGAATTTCACACTAAACCGGGCATTCTACGCTGTATACACAGTGTTGTAAAGATGTCTGAGAGAATACGTCGTAACTGGGCGGTCTTAAAAACGCTGGTGAAGGCAACTCCTATTGTCAGAAAATCTATTTTACGCAGTGCGAGCAGCGATGTAATCACGGCCATAGGGGAGATTGATTTAAACATCTTAAAAGGCCGAATACCCCTGAAAGAACGTCAAAAAAATATACTAAAGAAGTGGCGTAAAGCTATAAGAGCTGTCGGTGATAAATCTCACTCCATAAAGAAAAAGAAGAACCTACTAGCGGGCAAATAATGGAACATACAGAGAAAATGTATCTGATCCCTAAACAGGACCTAATCAAACTAAGACCCCCTAACACAGACAATATACACCAGAGTGTTATCCAACGTCTTGATGGCGAGATTAGCGAGATTTTACAACGCCGGGAAATACCAGATGATGGAAAATTAAAACTTATAGTGAAATCCTACAAAGATATTTGGTCCATACTAGACACAATGCCAAAGAGCTATCATCGCCAAATCTCGTTAGCACTCCTGAAATTGATCACCAACAATTGCCAAATTCAGACCAGATAAAAGTGGGGCTGTCAGTGAAATTATGAGCCATGTAAATCCACGATATAAAAAGTATGCTGAATTTTTGTTAAACAGGTTGTTACAGAACAAAAATATTACATCATGGAACGATAAAGGTGAATTTATTTTCAAAGGGTCTGTAATTCCAGGGTCTATCATGCTGGACTTGATACGTAACACAACGCAGAGTCATGCTTTAAACAGCAGAAATATGCCCCGGGGTTGGGATGTGTTTATGCAGGCAATGGCCTAAAAAAAGCCATTTACCATTTTTAGAATCCATGTGGCTGACGATGTAACTGCTGTGTGACCTTAATGCTTTCATATTATTGTATAATAATTGTTTGTGTTGTAATTGTTTATATTATGCTGTAATAAATGTAAAATAAATGCCACTATATATATTATGAATAGTGATGAGCTAACGCGCTCGCCACTACTCGGTACTCGCCCGAGCATCATGGTGCTCAACAAGCTCGGCGAGTATTTCCGGGTTGCTCGGGTGGGAACTCGGGTCGCCTCCCTGCATGTTTGGCACACTTTAGAGAGCCAATGAACATGCAGGGATTGCCTGCATGCACTGTAATGCTGTAGCCATGTTGGTTGTGGGCATTACAGTGATTGGTTGGCCGCACAGCGTCATCAGGTATATATCAGACCTGGCGCCGCCATGCTCGTCACAGTCACTCCGGATCAGATAGTGTAGGGAGAGCTGCTGCTGCGTCAGGGAGAGATTTGCTTGTGTATTAGGTAGTGTAGGGAGAAAAAACTTAAATTACACATATCCATCTTAACAAACAGTCATTTTGAGGATGAACTAATCCATCTGCAGAGATATCAGGCAGGCAGTGTATATAGGCTGGCAGGCAGGGTATATAGCAGACTGCAGTGCATATAGCACAAGAGGCTCCATTCCAATTCTGCCTTCTGCTGCTGTTAGATATTTCTAGAAATAGGCCCAGGTCTCAGGGGCGAGGAATAATTTTTTTTGGATCTTAATCCTCATTATTTGCTTAAAAAGCAATCCAGAGAACACGGTTTTTCTGCGCCATTTGCTTGTTGGCACTGCAGAATACAGCCAGGTCCTTTCCATATTACAGCACTAGAAATCCAGCTATTTAAAACTGTGTTTTCTCCATCACACGGATCACATATACGTTGCCTTAAAATACTGCCATCTCTGGCCTACACTAATTTTTTTTTTCAGTGTGTCAGCAAAATTTTTGACACTGGTTTGCTGTTCAAAACAGTTACCTACAGGACAGGTATTTAAAACTGTGTTTTCTCCGTCACACGGATCACATATACGTTTTCACAAAAACTGCCATTTCTGGCCTCCATTAAAAAAAAATTTCAGTGTGTCAGTGAAGCAATTCACAGCAGTTTGCTGTTCAAACTACTTACCTACAGGCCAGGTATTTAAAACTGTGTTTTCTCTGTCAAACGGCTCACATATAAGTTCGCTCCAAACTCAGTCATTTGTAGTGAGCGTGGAAGATACTGTCCTCCATTTAAAATGGGCAAGGCACGTGGCAAGGGACGGGGAACTGGACGTGATGGTAATGGTGCATGCAGAGGCCGAAGACAAGGCCGTGGGCAAGCCGAAATTGTGCCACAACAAACACCCACATCTTCTCGCCTGACCTTCCTGTCCCAGAGCAGTGTCAAAAGGTTGTTGGTTGGATAGCGGATAATGCTTCCAGTCACTTAACCACCACCACCACCACCCTGTCTTCCACATGGTCAAGTCTCAGTAGCTGTGAGTTTGGACCGCATATTCCTCACCCTGATCCTCCTTCCTCCCACCATGCCGAGTACCCAGAGACAACTGATCCCACACTTGGACACTCTGAAGAGCTGTTCATTTTTCCATTTAAAGATTCGGGCCTCTCGCCCGGTCCACTTGAAGCGGGGCAAGAGGAGATCGCGTGTAGCAATGCCCAAATATATGAGCAGCCACGGTCACATGAAGGCGACGGTGGGAGCGTGTCAAGAGAGGTGGACGATGATGAGACACAAGACACAATTGCTATAAAGTCAGGAGGAGGACAAGGGTGCGGAAGTGGAAGACGAGGTGGTGGATGATATAGTAACTGACCCAACCTCGCAGGAGGACATGCAGAGCGAGGACAGCAGCACACAGGGGGAGGGATGCAGAGCACCCCAACAGGCAGGAAGAAGCAGTGTGGTGGCCACAGACAGAAGGCAGGCAACCGTTCCCCGTAACACCAACATGAAGAAAGTTGCCAGTACAACTGTTAGGTCTTACCGAGTCTGGTTGTTTTTTAAAGACTCTGCCGATAACCCCAAAAAGGCCATTTTCATCACCTGCCAGGCCAACATTAGCAGGGGTGGCCAAACGACCAGCCTTACCACCACCAGCATGATCAGGCACATGGCAGCAAAGCACCCGACTTTGTGGGATGAACCCCAGGGTCCAGGAATAGTGTCTGCGGGTGGCACCATTGCTTCTTCCGCTGTCGTGCATGCAAGCTATTCCCCTGTCCATTGTGCATGCAAAGATGCCTCCTGCTCTGCACCCATCGTTCGTTGCACACGCTCAAGTAGCAGCGTCAGGAAGCACGTCTTTGTCCTTGTCCCAGCGCAGCATTCAGTTGTCCATACCCCAGTCCTTGGAACGCAAGCGCAAATATGCAGCCAACGCCCCACAGGCCACAATACTAAATTCTCACATTTCACGACTGCTTGCGCTCAAAATTTTGCCTTTTAAGCTCGTGGAGACGGAAGCATTCCGCAACCTGATGTCCGCGGCCATCCCTCAGTACTCGGTCCCCAGCCGCCACTATTTCTCCCGGTGTGCCATCCCCGCATTACACAAGCAGGTGTCCCAAAACATTAGCCGTGCACTCAACAATGCAGTTACCGGTAAAGTCCACTTAACCACGGACACGTGGACAAGTGCTTGTGGGCAGGGACAGTACATCTCACTGACGGCAAACTGGGTTAACATAGTGGAAGCTGGGACCCAGTCAGACCTTGGGACAGAACACGTCCTCCTGAAGCCAAGAATTGCGGGCCCTAGGTGAATCAGGGTTGCCCCCACGGTCTACAGCTCCTGCACCTCATCCTCCTCAGCCTTCTCCTCCTATTCAGCCTCCATCTCCGAAATGACCACATCAGTCACAAGCTGCAAGCACTGCAGCACTGACTCGGCCAAGCGGCAACAGGCAGTGCTGAAGCTAATATGCTTAGCTGAAAAACTGCACGATGCTGAAGAGTTGTGGACAGCTCTGAAAGAGCAGGCAGATCTGTGGCTCACACCGCTGAATCTACAGCCAGGATGGTCGTGTGTGACAATGGCCGGAACCTGGTGGTGGCTCTAAGGCGAGGCGAGCTCACACACGTACCATGCCTGGCCCATGTGCTTAACCTCGTGGTACAGTGGTTTCTCAAATCCTACCCAGAGCTGCCGGATTTGCTTGTTAAAGTGCGCCACCTGCTCACAATCAAAGAGGATGCATTGCAAGCGTAGCACGATGACATCATAGAATCATAGAATTATAGAATGGTAGAGTTGGAAGGGACCTCCTGGGTCATCTGGTCCAACCCCCTGCTCAAAGCAGGATTCACTAAATCATCTCAGACAGATGTCTGTCCAGCCTCTGTTTGAAGACGTCCATTGAAGGGAAACTCACCACCTCTCGTGGCAGCCTGTTCCACTCATTAATCACCCTAACTGTCAAAAAGTTTTTTCTAATATCTAATCTGTGTCTCCTCCCATTTAGTTTCATCCCATTGCTTCTAGTCTTTCCTTGTGCAAATGAGAATAAAGATGATCCTTCTACAATGTGACAGCCCTTGACATATTTGTAGACCGCTATTAAGTCTCCTCTCAGTCTTCTTTTTTGCAAGCTAAACATTCCCAAATCCTGCAACCGTTCCTCATAGGACATGGTTTGCAGACCAGTCAACATTCTGGTCGCTCTTCTCTGAACTTGCTCCAGTTTGTCTATGTCTTTTTTAAAATGTGGTGCCCAAAACTGTACACAGTATTCCAGATGAGGTCTGACCAAAGAAGAGTAAAGACCGATAATGACTTCACGTGATCTAGACTGTATGCTTCTGTTAATACATCCCAGAATTGTATTTGCCTTTTTTGCTGCTGCATCACACTGTTGACTCATGTTCAGTCTATGACCTATTAGTATACCTAAGTCTTTTTCACATGTACTGTTGCTTAGATCTATTCCTTCAATTCTGTATATGCTTTTTTCATTTCTATTGCTCAGATGTAGTACTTTGCATTTTTCCCTGTTAAAAACCATTCTGTTGGTTGCTGCCCACTGCTCCAGTTTATTTAGGTCTTTTTGAATCCTCTCTCTCTCTTCTCTAGTATTAGCTATCCCTCCTTGCTTTGTATAATCAGCAAATTTAATCAGTTTACCCTCAATTCCTTCATCTAAATCATTGATAAAGATGTTGAACAATACAGGTCCCAGGACAGAGCCCTGTGGTACCCCATTTGAGACATTCATCCAGCTGGATGTGAAGCCATTTACAACCACCCTTTGAGTCCGATCACTAAGCCAGTTATGAATCCACCTAACAGTTGCCTGGTCCATTGCATACTTGGTCATTTTTTCAATAAGGATGGTGTGAGATACTTTGTCAATTGCTTTGCTGAAGTCAAGATATACTATATCTACAGCATTTCCCTGATCCACCCAGTCAGTGATTCTGTCATAGAAGGAAATTAAGTTAGTCTGACATGACTTGTTAGTTACAAACCCATGCTGACTCTGGTTAATCACTTCATTCTTATCCATGTACTTACATACATGTTGTTTAATAATTTGTTCAAAGATCTTTCCTGGTATAGAAGTCAGACTCACCGGCCTATAGTTCCCTGGGTCCACCTTCTTCACCTTTTTGAAGATAGGAACAACATTTGCTCTTCTCCAGTCTTCTGGGACTTCTCCTGTTCTCCAAGAATTTTCAAAGATTATGGAGAGTGGTTCTAAAATTTCTTCTACGATCTCCTTCAGTACTCTGGGGTGAAGCAAGGGACCATGCAGGGTGATTACACACAGCCAAGCCTCAACTCATCCCAACGTGGATTGGGTGACAATGAGGAAGAGGAGGAGGAGGAGGAAAGACAGGAGCTAGTTTCATGCACTATAGACGGTACGACCTGCACAACTTTCATACCGTCTGTTCAGCGTGGATGGCCAGAGGACAGAGAGGAGGAGGAGGAGGAGGAGAGCACGGTCAGTCATCCTCTTGGTGAGGACACGGAAGTCTTGCCTGTTAGTAGTCTGGCACGCATGGCCGAGTTTATGTTACACTGCCTTTCCCATGACCCACGCGTTCTCAAAATTTTGGGTGACAGTCTTTACTGGTTGGTTACACTTCTAGGCCCACGCTACAAGGAGAACTTTATATCTCTTATTTCTGAGGCGGACAGGTCTACAAAAATGGGGCTGTACCAGAAGGCCCTTGTTGCGGAACTATTAAAAAAATTCCCATCTGAAAACGCTGGCGGCAGAGGGCACACTTTGTTGGACAACCAAGGAGTACAGGCGAGAGAGACACAACTTCAATCCAGCAGAGGCAGGGGAACACTGTCAAAGTTCTGGGAGAGTTTTCTCAGACCCTCCCATCACACAGGCCCTGAGGCGTGGAGTACTCTCACAAGGAGTGCAAAGTTTGGGAAGATGCTGAGGGAGTCCCTTACCGTACCAACGTCCTCCGTGATTCCGCTGTGCCCTATAACTATTGGGTATCCAAGCTGGATACGTGGAATGAACTGGCTCTCTATGCCTTTGAGGTCCTGGCCTGCCCTGCCGCCAGCGTTTTATCAGAGCGGGTTTTTAGTGCCGCTGGTGGAATTATAACTGATAAGCGCATCCGCCTGTCAACTGAAAATGCTGACAGGCTGACTCTTATAAAAATGAACAAGGGCTGGATTGGGCCAGACTTCTCAACACCACCGAATGATAGCAGCGTAACATAAACTCCAATCCAGTGTCTTCTTGGGAGGTGTATTCCCATGCACCTTTTCACACCCACACATGGGTATAAGCTTCCTGATTTTGTCTATTTACACTTGTCCTCCTCCTTCTCCTCATCCTCCACCACCATATCACCAGGGTGACCGTGGTCCGTGAGGCAACACCAACCTAATTTTTTTAAACGGTGTTTATAATGCCCGTAAACAATTTTTTTTATACAGTATGTTCATGTATACCCCCCAGGGGTAAATGTTTGTCAGCCCATACACTTAGTGCATAGGCATTACAAGTATAGGAGGCCCACTCCTTTCTAATGGGAACATTTTTTTATGAGGCCCTCCTCTATGTCTTTTCCAAGGGGCACTGAAGTGCGTCCAAATTTTTGACAGCCCTTGCATTCTCTGCATAGGCTAACACTATGGGAGATTCTCTCCTTTCTAATGGGAATTTGTCATTACTGTGGCTCTGCTCTGTGTGTCTTTAAATTCTTAGTGGGGTTTTTCCTAAAATTGATCAGCCGTTGGACTCACTGCATACCCTATAACTGTATAGCAGACCCTCTCCTTTCTAATGGGAATTTGTCGTTACTGTGGCCCTGCTCTGTGTGTCTTTAAATTCTTAGTGGGGTTTTTCCTAAAATTGGTCAGCCGTTGGACTCACTGCATACCCTATAACTGTATAGCAGACTCTCTCCTTTCTAATGGGAACATGTCGTACCTTGTTACTGTGGTCCTGCTCTGTGTGTCTTTAAATTCTTAGAGGAGTTTTTCCTAAAATTGTCAGCCGTTGGACTCACTGCATAACCTATAACTGTATAGCAGACCCTCTCCTTTCTAATGGGAACATGTCGTACCTTGTTACTCTGGCCCTGCTCCGTGTGTCTTTAAATTTTTAGTGGGGTTTTTCCTAAAATTGTCAGCTGTTGGACTCACTGCATATCCTATAACTGTATAGCAGACCCTCTCCTTTCTAATGGGAACATGTCGTACCTTGTTACTGTGGCCCTGCTCTGTGTGTCTTTAAATTCTTAGTGGGGTTTTTCCTAAAATTGTCAGCCGTTGGACTCACTGCATATCCTATAACTGTATAGCAGACCCTCTCCTTTCTAATGGGAACATGTCGTACCTTGTTACTGTGGCCCTGCTCTATGTGTCTTTAAATTCTTAGTGGGGTTTTTCCCAAATTTTGGCAGCCCTTGCTGTCACAGCATGGGCATTACCACTATAGGAGACCCGCTCCTTTATAATGGGAACTTTTTTTTTTTTACTGAGACCCTCTTCTAAGTCCCTTCAAAGGGGTATTGCGTTGCGTCCAAATTTTTGGCAGCCCTTGCAGTCACTGGATATGCAATAACAGTATAGTAGACCCACTTGTTAATAATGGGAACAACAAAGCATAGCCGGTTGATGGCTCTCTCTAACAATAGCTACGGCCGACTGCTGGCCTTTTAAGAATAGTAAGGGCCGTTTGATGTCCCTATAAAAATAGGCTTTATGACTTTCAGAGTCCCTCCATCATGAATAAAACAGGATGTGTCTGATGATGTGTCACACACCACATTGCCAGATAAGGTTGTAAAATGTTAAAATGTCATTTCCCGGTGAATGCATTTGTCTTTACAAAAAACGTAGAAAAAAACAAAACAATAGGATCTTTATTTAGTATAAAAAACAGCGTCACCAATTTAATAACAATGTAATCACATTGTTCAGCTCATGCACCTCCTCCTCCATCTCCAAAATGACCACATCAGTTACAAGCTGACAGCACGGCAGCACTGCCTTGGCCAAGCGACAACAGGCTGTGCTGAAGATAACATGCTTAATGCTTAATTGACAAACCGCCCAGTGCTGCAGAGTTGTTGAAAGCTGTTACACAGCAGCCTGATCTGTGGCTCTCACGGCTGAACATACAGCCAGGCATGGTCTTGTTTGACAATGGGCGGAACCTGGTGATGGAGAAATGACAGCCGGGGTAGATACGGTTTCCCTCTATGCCAGTCCTTTCACCGAGCTAAAGAATATGGCTGTGGTGAAATTCAACTCCCACTGAGAAGCTGTTTTAGATTGAAAAACATTGTGCCCACCAGAGGATTTGATTCTGAGGGCTAACCTTTCTCCCCCACTCAAGAGCCCCATAGCAGCTGCAAAGTTAGTGCTGTCATGAACTCTCCTGAGGTAGAAGCCAACGCACACCAGAGGATTCTCTGGTGGTACCGTCCAACCCTGCCAAGAAGCAGTCCTGGCTAAGAAAAGTGTGTGGAAAGGTTCCCGGACACTCTATGGCTGCGTTTTTACTGAGGAGGATACACACGCAAACACGGGGAGAACATACAAAGTCCTTGCAGATGTTGTCCTTGCTGGGATTTGAACGCAGGATCCCAGTGCTGCAAGTCTTCAGTGCTAACCACTGATCCAATGTTCTGCCGTTCACCCTCTAATACCTAACAGGCTGGAGAAACTTGCACCTACTGCCACTCTATCTTCAGCTCCTTTGTGAGAAAATGTATTTGGGCAGCCACTCAGTCTACCAAATAAAATTCCTGAGAAGGAAATTCTGGATGGCTTCGCTACTGGTACTGGGGGCAGTGCTAATACCATGGCGTCGTACCATAGTTTGCTGGAAATATTCCAGGCTGGTAGGAGGCAAGCAAATTCCCAACAGAAAAGTACCAGCAGTAATGTTCAGGGACCCACTCTTGTAGAAGACGGGGACAACACCGGGAGAAATTGTGGCGGTTGGGGACAGAGTATGGACACGAGGCATGATGCATGTGGTTGTGAAAAGCTTCCAACTCCACGAGCATAAAAGGCCACATTTCAAGTGAAAGCAGCTTTCCAGGACTTCCTGTGAGAAATGACATGCAGGGTAGATAGGGTTTCCCTCTATGCCAGTCCTTTCACCGAGCTAAATACAACTCTCAGCAAAAAAAGTTGTGGACTGGCTCCGTACCGTCCCTGGCCACATTCACCTGTCCATGTGTTTGTGGTTAGGTGGTCCTTCCCAGTAAGTGCACTGGGGAGGGCACGGGTAATGTTGTGGTACCCGTGCTTGTGGAAGGCGGAGGCGATACCGGAAAATATAGTGGCGGCTGGTGACCGAGTATGGACACCCGGCTGCTGCCGGCATGAGGTTGTGAAAAGCTTCCGCCTCCACGAGCTTAAAATGCCATATTTCAAGTGCAAGCAGCTGCCCAGAAATCTGGCAGTTTAGTATTGCCGCCTGTGGGTGGATGGCTGGCTGCATACTTACACTTGCATTCCAAGTAACAGAAAACTAAGCAGATGGTGGCCTCTATCATCATCATGGCCTCACCTCGGCACTATGAACTTTTGTAACCCAGGGGGAATATAGGGGACTCGGTACCCGGGCCTTTTACCTTGTTTAGGAGGTCACGGCAGTCAGCTACCGGGCCCGTACTCTGGGTCTCTCATTAAAAAGGGGTTTTAGTGTACAGTTTGTCTCGTGATGCCACCTGTGGTTTCCGGTAATGGTTACCGGCGCTGCTGCAGACCTCCGGGGGGTGATGGGATGGCAGCTGGGATGTTTCTGCTCCCCACAGGCGGAGTGGGCCCCCGGGGCAGCGTAGGTGCAAATGGTGGTGATGCTGGGGCTTGCAGTGCACGAGAGATGGCGCAGCAGGAGTAACTGACAGAGACAGGGGATTCACTTCAGTACCTTTACTGGTGCGGATGTCAGGTACGGTCCAGGGTACTCGGTAGGAAGGGTGGACTTCAGGACTTCTCCCCAGTGAGTGGGTATAAGGCCTCCTTGTCCATGTCTCCCTCTCTCTAAGCTCCTGGCCAGTCTGCAACTGGGCCTAGCTTCTGTGTCGTGCTGTTCCTTCACCTGTCGCTTGGTAGTAGGACCTTTTTCTGACAACAACTATCCCTGGACGCTGGGGCCTTCGTGGTTCCTAGTCCTGTCAAGGGTTTAGCTTCAGGTCGACCAGGGACTTGTAGTCCTCCTGGTATGCCGGTGATCCCTACTGGGTATAAAGGACCCTGTAGGCGCGGACCCGGTGCTCCGGTTGGTGTCTTGGGGTGAGCCTATGATGCTCCTCTGCCCCCTCAACTCCTTTCTCATCTCCTCTTTGCCTTCGGCCACACTCGCTGCCCTCAATACAGCAGCAGACGTGCTGCGTCTTCACTGCTCTCAGTGGCAGCACACTCTCTGACTAAACTGACTGCCTAACTCCACCCTCCAGTATATATATCCCTATCCCGTCTCCCTCTGGTGGTATGAGGTGGAAGGATGGAGGTGTTTGTTTGTAATGAGGGCCTCTTGTAGAGAAGTCCGTCCATGCACCCTTTTGGGTCCTGTGGTACCTGTGAACAGCAGGGTGCCACATTCCCCCCTAGTACAATTCAGTACTCCTGTACTGAAGCATTTTGTAACAGGTTACAACAATAACAATAATAATTATAATATTAATAACAATTAAGTTACAGTATGTCCCGTAACCAGGTGTCCATTTCACCGAAGATGGTATAACATGAGTAACATGAGGGACCCACCTGAAAACCCTCAACGTAGGCCCTGGGCGTGGCTACAGGGCATAAGTGATCCAGCTGCTGGACCACGTCTTTGGCCACACCAAACGGGTTTTTGTTCAGTGGTCAAATAAGGGGGCACTTTTGATGAGTGCAACTATTTACAGGGACAGTTTTTGGCTGCTCACAGTCCTCAGCCTACAAGTCTCTGTACTCTGACGGGTAACTACAGCCACACATTAATTTCAGTTTACACAATAAACAATAGGCAATACCCAACTGGGTAACTATTTATAATGTAGGCACTTTGTGCTTATTCCCTAAACCTGGCAGGGATTTGTGCTTGTGTGCTGCGTGTGGACCTTCATAGCACTGGGGTGTTACTAGTGTCTGTGCATGCACTCTCTGCTAACCTATCAGGTGTACGTGCTGGTAGATTATGAATGCCACACAACACATTTAAAGAAGGTGAGAGGCACCTAAGTGTCAAATTAGACTCTCGAAACTGTTTACATCAGTGTGATCTGCGCGCTAGATGACCTGCAAGTGTACCTGACCACACTATCAAGTGCCAGTGAGCATTTATACTGGACGTGAGACCAGTGGGCCTCAGTGCTGTTCACTGATGAAAGTCTATTCACGCTGAGCTTATATGATTGCTGCCAACAATGTTGGAGACGTCAAGGAGAGCGCTCTGCATCAGCCAATACAGTCAAGTCAATACAGAACTGCTGAATACTTTGTGAATGTTACAGTGAGAAGCCCCTGCGGACACAGACAGCTTGGGGCCCCTGTGCAAGAAATATGTTTGTGCCTCCCTCCTTTTATGGCGACCAAGCTGACTAGGAACCGGAGCCGCCAGCTGACTTCGGTGTCCCCACGATCACGCATGACGTCATTGCCCCCAGTCATGGGCATGCCGAGGTCAGCAGCTGGCCGTAAATTGGAGTGCAGGGAGCGGGTGGATCCCCTGCACTGCATTATATTTCAGCTGAATGCGCGTCCGAGTATACACATATAGCTGAAATATTCGCTGGTGTCAGTGGGCCACCCTCCACCTCGATACAGCTGCACTGGTAATTTGTCTTCCCCCAGGAAACCTCCTTAAGTGATATTTACCTTTACGCATACTGTCTACAGCAGGGGTCCTCAAACTATGGCCCGAGGATTTTTATCTGGCCCGCCGGGCTGTGGGCGGAGGAGAGCGGCGTCAGCGCCAGCTCCCTCCCGCTTGCTCAGGGTCCAGGCAGCCGGATACTTACCTCTCCCCGTGCCTCTGCAGATCCGCTGTCTTCCTGCTGTGCGCTCCCTGTGACATCTCAGGTCAGAGGGTGCGGTGACGTCTTTCCACCGCGCCCTCCCCTGAGCTGTCACAGGCAGCACAGAGCGGGAAGACGCCGGCGACGCTGGAGTCCAGACCCGAGCAGCAGCAGCAGGTGAGAAGTGAGGTGAGTATTTATTTATTTTTTTTTAAATGTATGGAGGCATGGGGCATAATATTAGGGGTGACATCCTGCATGGGGCATAATATGGGGGGTGACATCCTGCATGGGGCATTATATGGGGGGAGTGACATGCTGCATGGGGCATTATAAAGAGAGGGGAGTGATATCCTGCATGGTGCATTATAATGACAGGGGAGTGATATCCTGGTGGGGCATTATATGGGGGGGGTGACATCCTGAATGGGGCATTATATGGGGGGGTGACATGCTGCATGGGGCATTATATGGGGGGTGACATCCAGCATGGGGCATTATATGTGGAGTGACATCCTGAATGGGGCATTATAAAGACAGGGGAGTGATATCCTGCATGGGGCATTATATTGGGGGGTGACATCCTGCATGGGGCATTATATGGGGGGTGACATCCTGCATGGGGCATTATATGGGGGGGGGTGACATCCTGCATGGGGCATTATAAAGACAGGGGAGATTATGGGACATGGGACATTATATGGTGGGAGAAAGGGACATCCTGCATGGGGCATTATATGGAGGGTGACATCCTGCATGGGGCATTATAAGGGGGTAACAGCCTGCATGGGGCATTATAAGGGGGAAACAGCCTGCCTATTGAGGACCTATGCTGCCTATTAGGGACATTAACCTGCCCATTGAGGACCTATACTGCCTATTGGGGACATTTACCTGCCTATTGGGGACATTTACCTGCCTATTGGGGATCTATGCTGCCTATTGGGGACATTTACCTGCCCATTGAGGACCTATGCTGCCTATTGGGGACATTTACCTGCCTATTGGGGACCTATGCTGCCTATTGGGGACCTTTACCTGCCTATTGGGGACATATGCTGCCTATTGGGGACATTTACCTGCCCATTGAGGACCTATGCTGCCTATTGGGGACCTATGCTGCCTATTAAAATACCGGTTGATTTAACTTTACTTGTTCTTCATTTTAAATATTGTATTTGTTCTTGTATTGTTTTTTACTTCATAATATGTGCAGTGTGCATAGGAATTTGTTCATAGTTTTTAAAAAAAAATTATATTCCAGCCCTCCAATGGTCTGAGGGACAGTGAACTGGCCCCTGTTTAAAAAGTTTGAGGACTCCTGGTCTACAGATATATATACACATAGATAGTTACTGTACACTCAGATACTAACATATATACAGTATATTGTACTGTGGTTATCTTTGTGTGAATACACACATACTGTACATACACAGATAATCACAGTACATCAGTGCAGAGAGATACATATAAACACTACATAGGTACATACAGTACACATACTTATGTGGCACCCCAGGGGTCTGGTTTTCCACAGTAATGTAATGTTATGTCTGAGAGCAGGTGGGAGGTCCTTTGGTCAGGGATCCTGTGCATGCCACACCTCCTGCCCAGTCTTGGGAGGGGAAGAGCTTCCCCTGTAAAAACCCGGGGCTGAGGCAGGGAGAGTCAGACAAGGAGAGTGGAGACAAGAAGCAGCATAGGAAACAGCAGAGTTCCAAGGAGTCAGGGGCTGGCAGCTGCAGCGCTCGCCCTGACTAAGAAGATTCTTTACCGGACCCGGAGTCCGAGGCTGTGGGGACTAACTTCTACCCAGCAGCAGAATCCGTCAGGCAGGGGATTTCAGGTCCTCTGGCCCAGAAGCCCGAAGGCACGGTCACACGCGTGGGACCAGCACCGCCATCGTGGAGCGGAAGCCATTAGAAGGCCCCGAGTCACCGGCCATACGGGTGAGCACCACACGGTACACTCAGGGACGTGGGCTACTTACATCAGTTTCTAGCAAGGTAGCCAGAAGAGTACAGTCAGTTTGTGAGGCCTACAACTACGCCTGGCCAGGGGAGATCCCATCTGCTCAAGGACTGACCAGGCCCCATCCGCTAGCAAGTACTCCGGGAGGGTCTATCGTTGTTACCAGTAAAGACCCTGAACTACACCGTACCGTCTCTGAGTGGTTCCTGCTACCCCCATCATCCACGTCGGCTGCCCTGAGGCCATACCCCTCCCGTTGGGGGTTATACTATCACGCTGCACAATCCTACCACCGGCCTCAGCGGTCTGCCCTGCAGCAGCAGCTCCCTGGCTGCACTCAACGGGTGGCGTAGTCATCAACTATTTACTACTAATAGACTGCCGTCTAGTTTGACTCCCTGGGCACGGACCGGGTCACCGCCACGAGACTACAACCCTCTACTGATCCGGCTCCGGGTAGGCTCCCGCATGCGCAACGCAGCGCGACACAGGCCCAGGGGCGCGTCAACTTTGGCGTAGTCGGCAGGATTTCGTGCCCGCAACCACCGGGTACTGCGTGCCTGAAAAGCAAAGACTGTTCAAACTTACAAGTGGTGAAGATTCCCGCTATCCGTGGAGGTTTCCCGCCATCCGGCGCCATCTTCTACCTTCTTCCCGCCATCGGTGAAGTTTCCCGCCATCCGGCGCCATCTTCGGCCTTCTTCCCGCCATCCATGGAGTTTTCCCGCCGTTGGACGCCATCTTGGGGACGCCGCGCGGGAAGAAGAGGTGCGTGGACTCCGAAAGCGCGCGAGAACTGAAGCCCCGCCTCACGTCCGGACGTTGCGTAAGGTCCTGGAAGGAGCCCAGCAGACGCCGACGTCACAGGAGCGCGACGGAAGGTCCTCAACCCTGACGATCCACTGCGGAGCCGCGGCCTACGGAAGAGGATCATCGCAAGGTAGGCCACGGTCCACTAGGGGGGAGGAAGATGTCGGATACGGAGGAGAGCTTCACTGCCCCAACCCCCGCCAGCGCTACCGCTGCTGCAGTTATGCCCTTCACCATGCCCTATATCCCGGGAGCAGCTTGGCTACCCCAGTATTCAGGGGAGTCACATACCCTGCATGACTTTAGAGAAAAGCTGGATAGCCTCTTCCAGGTGTACCCCCTCACAGAAGAGCAAAAAGTGAGCATCCTGGTGGCCCAACTAACCGGGGCAGCCAAAAGGGAAGTAAAATCCTGGCCACCTGGGAGGAAGACTGTCGCAGGGATACTAACCCGGCTGAAGGACACCTTTGATACCCGCACCTCAGCCGAGATTAAGCTTAGATTCTACGGGTGCAAGCAGCGAGCGCATGAGAGTATAAGGGACTATGCACTAAACCTACAAGAGGCCCTGAGGGCCATAAAGCAGACCGACCCTGATGGGGTGGGAAACGAGGACAGGCTGTTGACTGAACAATTTATAGAGGGTTTATATTGCAATGCTCACCGAACCCAGTTGCGGGCAATGGCCTTACAGGATCCCCATCTGGACTTTGCACAGTTCAAGGACAGAGCCATCCGGGTGCTCCGAGAACCGGCACCAGGTGGCGTTGTGACCCACAGACGCCCCACTACCACTTACTACCAGGAGGCGGCGCCCTTGTCAGCAGGGCCTGTGGGAGCTGATGCGCAGGCTTTGGACAATGACCCGGCTCCAGACCTACACCATCAGGTCCAAGAGCTAGCTAAGAGCGTTGCTGCGCTAACCCGAACTGTGCAGTCTTTACAGGTTTCCACCCCAGGGAAGATCCAGCTGGCATCCGGACCGGAGGACATCCCGTGGCGTCGACCAAGGAGGACCCCACCGGCCAGAGGAAGACCCAGTGACCGATACAGCGAGGACGGACGACCCATCTGCCGCCGCTGCAATCAACCCGGACATATGGAAAGGTACTGTTCTTTAAACGGGCACAACCTGGGGTAGAGGGCCAACCCCCAGGAAAAAGATCACCAGGCCCATCGAACTGGCGCGACAGATATGTGGGAGGACGTCCAGTCTTGCCTGTGGTACTGGATGGCATTCCCATGAGTGCCCTACTGTTTACCGGGTCACAGGTCACCACCATCCCGTACGTGCTCTTCAAGCAGTACTGGAATGACTCGGATATTACCCACTACCCTGACGACGACTTGAGTATCATCGCCAGCAATGGCCAGCCCGTGCCACAGATCGGATTTAAGGAGGTGGCCCTCAAAATCGGTAGAGTCGAACTGGCCGCACAGGGACTGATCATTGTAGATATTGATAAACATGAGAGTCACCCAAAAATAACTCTAAGAACTAACGTAATTGAAAATTGTCTTGCAGAGGTGATTTTCCTTTTACAGCAGGTTGCCAAGAACGCCAGCTCCGGCGAGCAGCGGGTGCTCCAGAAAGAGATCCGGGCACTGATGCAACGGCAACAAGTGGAACTCTCCGGCGGTGAGATTGGTAGCGTAAGAATGTGTGACCCTTTTCCTATTGCCATGCCCCCAAAAAGTGAAATGATGATTTGGTGCCGGGCAGCTATTGGTCTGAGAGGAAGAGATTACCAGGCAATGGTAGAACCAGTTTACTCAGACAGTAGGCCCACCATTTTGACAGCACGGGGGGTGGTCAATGTACGCCATGGGAGGGTGCCCATTCGCATAATAAATATCGGGGAGAGGGAAGTGTACCTGCCCCGGTATGCCACGCTAGCCAAATTATATACCACTAATCAAAATTCTATACAATCTGTGGAACCCTTGCCTCCATCTCACCCGGAGGAAGGTAACGGCTCTAAGAAAGACATGGAGGACTGGTGTCAGCAACTACATTTGGGTATTGATTCCACTCCCTCACATCAGAAACAAGGAGTCTATCGGGTGGTTCAAGAGTATGAGAGAGTGTTTAGTAAACACCCGTTAGACTTCGGGCGAGTCAAGGGGGTAGAACACCGCATCCCCACGGGAGATCATCCTCCCATAAAAGAGAGGTATCGACCCGTACCCCCTGCACATTACCAACACGCCAAGGGGATGCTTAGAGACATGAAGGAGGCTGGGGTAATCCGGGATAGCTGTAGCCCCTGGGCAGCCCCACTAGTTTTAGTCAAAAAGAAAGACAACACCATGAGGATGTGTGTAGATTACCGGAAAATCAACCGTATCACACACAAGGATGCGTACCCCTTACCAAGGATAGAGGAGTCATTGGCTGCTTTAAGATCTGCTAACTTCTTCTCTACCTTGGATCTCACTAGCGGGTACTGGCAGGTTCCTGTAGCAGAGGCGGACCGGGAGAAGACCGCATTCACCACCCCGATGGGACTTAGCGAGTTCACCTGCATGCCGTTCGGACTCTGCAACGCCCCAGGAACCTTCCAACGATTAATGGAGTGCTGTCTGGGCCACAGAAACTTCGAGACGGTCCTGTTGTACCTGGACGATGTCATCGTATACTCCAAAACTTATGAGGACCACCTGAAACACCTGGCGGAGGTGTTCGAAGCTCTGGCGAGTTACGGCCTAAAGGTGAAACCCTCCAAGTGTCACCTCCTGAAACCAAAGGTGCAATACCTGGGACACGTGGTGAGCGCTGACCGAGTGGCTCCCGACCCCGATAAGATCACCGCAATTAAGGGATGGCCAAGCCCCTCCAGCGTAAAAAAAGTGCGGCAGTTCCTAGGGTTGGTAGGCTACTACCGAAGGTTTATTCCCGGTTTCACCAAAAAGGCAGCGCCTATGCAGTACCTCCTGATAGGCCAGTCCCGGAAGGCCAAGAACCAGAAGCCGCCCTTCAAATGGGAAGAGCTAGAAGAAGAGTCCTTCCGCCAGCTGAAGATGGCCCTCACGGGGGATGAAATCTTGGCGTACCCAGACTATAGCCAGCCCTTCATCCTCTACACCGACGCCAGTAACATCGGGCTAGGAGCCGTACTATCCCAGATTCAGCAGGGGAGAGAACGAGTGATCTCCTATGCCAGCCGAAAACTGCGACCCACCGAAAGGAACCCCGAGAATTACAGCTCATTTAAGCTAGAGTTCCTGGCCGTGGTATGGGCAGTCACCGAGCGCTTTAGGCATTACCTCGCTTCTTCCCGGTTCACCGTATACACGGATAACAACCCGTTGATACACCTGGACACGGCAAGACTCGGTGCCCTGGAGCAGAGGTGGATGGCCCGTCTGTCCAACTACGAGTTCACAATCAAATACCGGGCAGGACGCTCCAATACTAACGCGGATGCCCTGTCCAGGATGCCCAACCTGCCGGACGAAGGAGAAGATCCGGAGGGACTGGAAGAAGTTGAACTCCCTGCGTTCCACCGTCATGGGACTATCCAGTATTCCCACCGGGTAAGGGGTAAACAGGCTGCTACGTTGAACCCCTTACCCCACTACAACTGGGCGGAAACGCAAGACAGCGACCCTGCCGTCCGACTGGTGAAGGAGATGCTGACTCGGCCGGAGGCTCGACTTGAACCAGACGCTCCGGAGGAAGCCAAACAACTATGGGCGGAGAAGAGTCGACTATTCCTTTACAAGGGGAAGTTGTGCCGCAGAATGGTCAACTCCCGGACGCATGAACTACTCTGGCAAGTAGTGGTGCCACGAAGAGACGCAGCCATGGTGATGGAGGCATACCACGACGGAGCTGGACACTTCGGGTGGAAAAAGCTGGAGTTCCTGCTGCGCGAGCGGTTCCACTGGGTAGGCATGAGGGGAACCATCGAGAAGTGGTGCAGAGACTGTGGCCCGTGCAATCTGAGAAGGAAGGACCGGGCCAGCCAGAAGACTCCCCTGCAGTCCATCGTCACCCGGCAACCGTTGGAACTGGTAGCCTTGGATCATGTAAAACTGACCCCAAGCAGAAGTGGCTACGTCTACGCGTTAACCATCGTGGATCATTACTCCCGGTTCTTGGTTGTCGTCCCCGTCAAGGACTTAACGGCTCAAACAGCAGCTAGAGCCTTCCAGCAGCACTTCTGCCGTCCACACGGGTACCCGGACCAAGTGCTGACGGACCAGGGACCTGCCTTTGAAGCGGAGGTCTTCCAGGAATTCTACAATCTGTATGGCTGCCGGAAGATAAGGACGACACCCTACCATCCGCAAACTAATGGACTTTGTGAAAAAATGAACCAGGTGGTAATGGATCTGCTAAAAACATTGCCCCTGGAAGAACGCAGTCTGTGGCCTGAGAAGTTGCCCGATCTGGTGGACCTATACAACCACATCCCGGTAGGTTCCACCAACTGTACCCCGGCTTACCTAATGAGGGCGAGACCTGGTAAGTTACCTGTTGACCTGGAAATGGGAGTCCTGACACCTGAGGACACTTCACCAGAAACAGACTGGGACACAGAGAGGCAGCAGCAGTACCGGAGAGTACAAGAGAGCGTGGAGCGAAGTCTCTGTCAGGCTAGGGAAAGACAAGAGAAGACTTACAACCAGTATGCTAACGCTGTTCCCCTGGTACCCGGAGAGCAGGTCTTGAAGAGGAAAAGACGGCTCCACAAGTTGGATGACCAGTGGGAGGAGGACCCGTACACCGTACTGCCCTCAAGCCACGAGAACCCGAAGGTCTGTACCATCAGTAAAGACGGAGGGGAAACCACAGCCATTGTATCCCGGGACCACCTGAAGAAGTGTCCCGAACAACTGAGGAACCCTGAAGAGGAACAAGAAGACCATCGACCCGTGGAAGAAAGGGAAGATATGGTTAGTACCGTGCTCGGGGACTTCCCTCAGTCTTGGACTCAAGTCAATGGTGCAGTTGTGGTACCCGTACTCACCTTCCTCCAACCATCATCCCAAGAACCTACGGAGCAACGGGTAGAGCTGGAAGAACAGCCGGTCCAGGAGGCAGAAGACTCCACACAAGCAGAACAGGAGAATCAACCCTCTGCTTATAGTGAGCCTGCCGTACCCCTAGTGAGACAAAGAGCCGGTAGACAGCTGCCCAGTTTACCCTTGACAGCTCCTACACCCTGTAGTTCAGGGCCAGACAGTCAGCTCCGTAGGTCCACTCGGGCCACTAGAGGCCAGTTACCCGCACGCTGGAGAATTTAAAGTGTATAAATTGTTTTATTTATGTTTTTCTGTGTATTGTTGCTTGTGAATAATTTTGTGTTTCCAGTTGTTTTTAGGAAACCTTGGTGGATTTACCGGGAATCCTTGTATATAGTTGGAGCGTAACCCAGGATGGACTAGAGACTGTTAAGGACTCGGGGTAGGACAGACCCCTACCTGGTTACGTCTCCCTGTGTTGGTGAAATGGACACCTTTCCTTTTCTTCAAAGACTGCACCCGGTTGCGGACACGCCGCAACCATCTTATGTGTTTTTCTTATTGTGTTGTTATTGTTATACTTTGTTATGTTTTTCTAAATGTGTTTAGTCCCGGAGTACTAAATTTCACTAGGGGGGAATGTGGCACCCCAGGGGTCTGGTTTTCCACAGTAATGTAATGTTATGTCTGAGAGCAGGTGGGAGGTCCTTTGGTCAGGGATCCTGTGCATGCCACACCTCCTGCCCAGTCTTGGGAGGGGAAGAGCTTCCCCTGTAAAAACCCGGGGCTGAGGCAGGGAGAGTCAGACAAGGAGAGTGGAGACAAGAAGCAGCATAGGAAACAGCAGAGTTCCAAGGAGTCAGGGGCTGGCAGCTGCAGCGCTCGCCCTGACTAAGAAGATTCTTTACCGGACCCGGAGTCCGAGGCTGTGGGGACTAACTTCTACCCAGCAGCAGAATCCGTCAGGCAGGGGATTTCAGGTCCTCTGGCCCAGAAGCCCGAAGGCACGGTCACACGCGTGGGACCAGCACCGCCATCGTGGAGCGGAAGCCATTAGAAGGCCCCGAGTCACCGGCCATACGGGTGAGCACCACACGGTACACTCAGGGACGTGGGCTACTTACATCAGTTTCTAGCAAGGTAGCCAGAAGAGTACAGTCAGTTTGTGAGGCCTACAACTACGCCTGGCCAGGGGAGATCCCATCTGCTCAAGGACTGACCAGGCCCCATCCGCTAGCAAGTACTCCGGGAGGGTCTATCGTTGTTACCAGTAAAGACCCTGAACTACACCGTACCGTCTCTGAGTGGTTCCTGCTACCCCCATCATCCACGTCGGCTGCCCTGAGGCCATACCCCTCCCGTTGGGGGTTATACTATCACGCTGCACAATCCTACCACCGGCCTCAGCGGTCTGCCCTGCAGCAGCAGCTCCCTGGCTGCACTCAACGGGTGGCGTAGTCATCAACTATTTACTACTAATAGACTGCCGTCTAGTTTGACTCCCTGGGCACGGACCGGGTCACCGCCACGAGACTACAACCCTCTACTGATCCGGCTCCGGGTAGGCTCCCGCATGCGCAACGCAGCGCGACACAGGCCCAGGGGCGCGTCACTTACATATGATGTCCCTCTGGCAGGTGCATTCTCCCATCTTCGGCAGCTCCTTCCCGTTGGTCTTCTGTCCTCCATCAGCACTACAGGCCAGATCTCCAGCTGTCAGCCAGTCCTGTCTTCTCAATACCTCCATGCAGTTAGTAAATCTGACACTAGCCTCCTGAGAAGTTCTGAGCTGCCTGACCCATAGTACCATCGGCCATCACATCAACCTCCTCTCCCTCCTGCAGCCACTTACCACCCCCTGTACTAAGTGGGATTTATTGGGGAACTGAGCCTCTCAGGCAGCATTCACACTGCAGCATTCACACTGCAGCTACTGCTTGTGAATGGGCCAGTGCAGCAGTTGTCCAATAACGCCCCCTCAGGAGGGCAGGGGGGATTAATGTAATAGCTCATGAGAACATTGATAAAGCAGTTCAGTTGTAAGAACTGCTCAGAAGGAAGGAGAGTTATCAGGTGTACTGACTGCTTGGAGGCTGTTCAGAGCTGCAGTCAGAGGCAGTGAAGAAGCAGGAGACAGGATTGGCTGAGAACAGCAGCCATACTTACCAGGCCTGCTTCCTCCTGCCTGTGCCTGAATGCTAATAGGCCGGGCGAGTCCATGGGGCGTGTCCAGGAATCTCGAGCTCCTGCAGCATAGAACCAGCAGCACCAACTAAGAGGAGAGAAAAGGGCCCATTCTGACATATTTTGCGGAGTGCAGGTCCCTGTGTGACCAGAAATGAATCAGGTACGGGCCTCTTCCTCTCCTCTTAGTGGAGATGTTGCCGCTGGCTCTATGTGAGAACCAGACATTGCAGCAGCTGATCGGGCCCCCTCTCCTTTGGAGTCCCTGTACCCTTCTACTTAAATGCCCTACTTTCATGATAAAATATCACTGTAGCGTGAACTTTTTACATTTTACATAAATTTTGCCGGAAAATCAAATATCCCTAACTTTTTGTGAGCAATGTATATTTAACACTGTGTATCTATAATTACTCCATCACAAGTACTGATCTACTGGATTTATCCTGACTTGATTAACTGTTAATGTCTTAAATCTTCTTGAGGATAATAGGTCAACGACATGCTCTGTTGATGGGTTTTTAAGTATTGACTGGTTCTGGTTGGTGGTGGTCTGAGTTGGATAGGCCCTACTAGGGGACACCAGGGCCAGCCATCATTGAGCGGGGGCGCTATTTGCAAACTTAGAGTGGACGAAACGCATTGTGACCTAATACGCACTATTACTGTACTGGAGGAACGTTATACTCCAATGCACTTTAATACTGGGTTATATTTAAAGGCAAAATACCACTAGAGGATATTAAGACCTGGTAAACCTGGACACAAATCTTATTGGGTCATATAAGGACGCCCTTTATCTCTGCCTGGGTTTATAATTGTGATATTGTAATCCAGCAAGTAGTTAGAGGAGTTATACAGAGGCAGGCAGACTCCTTATTTCAGTAGATATCTTATTGGGAGACCTTTCTATAATGCAGTAATGCTGCTGCTGTACAGAGGATGGAGGATTCATATATCCAGGCAGATCAGGGAGAGAGAAATAGACACAATATATTCATCCTCCCAAAGGCTGGGTGCCCACGTAGCGTTTTTCAAGCGTTTATGCTGTGGATTTTCCATGGTCCCCAAGGGGATTCCGCATGTTCTATGCACATGCTGCGGATTTTTCCGCAGCGTTTATGCTGCATACAAAAATCCGCAGCATGTCATTTAATTTTGCGGAAGCGCAGCGGAATGGCCGCCATTGACTTGCATTGAGACGCATAGAATGCGCGTCTGTACATTTGACAAGCGGACTCTATATGCGTTTCAATGTGCGGATGGTACCCAAGTCTGAAGGAGAGGAGACTCTCATCCAGACCTAGGTACCATTGTACCTGTAAAAAAAAGAATAAAATAATAAATAAAGTTTATACTCACCTTTCCGAAGGCTTCTCTGCATGCCGACATCACTGAAGGACCTTCGGTGACGTCACAGTCATGTGACCGCAGGCCCTTCACCGCTCTGTCTCGCGATATGCCGGCAGCCGGGAACCAGACAGGAACGAGCGCTGCAGCCACGCCGGGGCATCGGGGGTGAGTATAGCTTTATTTTATTTTTACGGTTCACACTGTATAAATCCATGCTGTTTGCATGGATTTATATAGTGTGACCTAGTTGTCAAGCACTTTCCAAGTGATGCTATCGCCTGGAAAGCGCTTGTCAATCTGCATGCGGAAACGCATGTGAATCCGCATGTGGATCCGCATGTATTCTGCAGGAAAAACACATGCACAATCTGCATGCGTTTTTTCTGCCAGGGAGATGCAGAAATGCTGCAGAAATTTTCTGCTTCATTTCTGCATCGTGGGCACATAGCCTTAGACAACCTGGGCTTGATAGTTGCAACTTTGTCTCCACCCATGGGAGATTTACACTGACACCATGAATCCTCACAGAGGCTGTGTGCCCACGATGCGATTTTAAGCGTTTCCGCAGCAGCAAAAACGCCGCAGAAACGCTTAAAAAACGCATGGTAGAAGGCCTGCCATGTCCCCCAATGATAATCCGCATGTGCTGTGCACATGCTGCGGAAATTTCCGCTGCGGATTATCATTGCGGAAAAAAACGCAGCACTACCAATTATTTTGTGGAAGCGCTGTGTTTTCGCCGCCATTGACTTGCATTGGAACGCATGGATTACGCATCGCTGCATATGTAGATGCGCATTCCATGTGTTCCAATGTGCGGATGGTACCCAGGTCTAGAGGAGAGGAGACTCTCCTCCGGACCCGGGTACCATAGAAACTGAGAAAAAAAGAATAAAATAAAAAATAAATGTTATATATACCTTCTGACGGCCCACGCTCTCCTTGTCTTCGCTTGCCGGTAGCTCGCGATGGACTGGAAGACCTGCGCTGACGTCATAGTCATGTGACGGGTCATGCGATGCTGACGTGGGCAGGTCCTTCAGTGTACCGCGATCTGCCGGGAAGGGAGAACGGAGGGAAGCAAGACACCGGGGGCCACCGGAAGGTAAGTATATATTTGTTTTTTTATTTTTAAACATTCTTTACGGTCACACTATATAAATCCATGCTGTTTGCATCAATTTATATAGTGTGACCAAGTTGACAAGCACTTTCCAAATGATGCTAAAATCGCTTGTTAACCTGCATGCGGAAATGCAAGTGAAGAACGCTTCACATCCGCATGTCCCTGGCAGGAAAACGCATGTACAATCCGCATGTACAATCCGCATTTTTTCTGCCAGGGGAGATGCAGAAACGCTCAGAAAAAAATCCAGAGCATTTCTGCATCGTGGGCACATAGCCTTACAGTGTAATTGTGAGCTGTAATATTCTGCTCATAGATAAGGATGGGACTGATATAATAAAATACAGAGCGGCACAATAAGTGGTATATACAGCCAGCAGTAATATCACTAGCCGTGTATAATATCCACACTGCACCTATGACGTAGTATTGGTATCATTGCCATATATTATTATCCAACAGACAGTATGGCACTATGGGTGATTAATAGCTGGATAGACTTTCTTATAGCACGGTGGAATTGAATAAAAACTATTTTAATATTGTAAAAAAAAGTTATATTTTATCTTAATAGTTCACCTAATTCAGTGATATATTTTAATATTTCTGAGTTTAATAAGTCTTCTTATATACCCTATACACAATCTATAACTGTAGTGTAATCTTTTAATGTATTCCGCAGGCCTATTATCTACCACTATATGGTCACCATGTGGCAGTAATATTGCTTTGGTTTTTGTAGAGATTTATTTTCAGTAACTGCCGGTCATCTGCTGAGATTCCCCTATACACACAGTTAGGGTGTGCAACCGTAGTTGCAACAAGGTTACCTAGTTAGGACCCATTCAGATGTGTCACCTCCCCTATGCTGAACCCTTGGCTTCACCTCTGGTGGGGTGTGACTCCTGGGACCCCCATAATCTACAGCACAGAATCCAGCTTGTTCTTGTGCATAGAACTGAAATTGAGATCCACTAAGGAAAAAGCATCTGAGTCCTTCTTCTGAGTTCTTCTTCTGGTGGATTCCGCATGGATCCCTCATAAAAAGCACTCAATAAAAATTTAAATGATCGCATGTGTTCAATGTAAAAACAATTTGCTGTCCATACTGTATGTTTGAGTCTTTTTCAACATTTTCTTTCCACTTTCGGCTTTAAAATTTATGAAATGGATAATGGAAGTGACTTGTTCATTCTGCTGGTGGCTTCTGTTTAGAAGACCCTCACTACTTTATACATAGTTAACAAAAAAAGATGCCAACTGCAAAAATTACAAATAAAGATTACTGAGGAAAAACACCGTCTACATTTTCCTGAAACATCTTCATATAGAAAAAACTCAGTGGGCATGCTGGTGTCTATAAAGTGCTATGTGAACGCACCCTTAGGAATAACAGAACCTCTGGTCATCTCCTCCACTCTTGGCCGGGGATTTAGAGGATTACTGGGAGATATAGAACCAATCTTCACCTGTTTGGTGTCCAACCCATCAGACATTTATGACAAGTATGATATTGATATGCCACTAATGGCACTATTATTCAATTAGATTCAAAAGGACATTATTCAATTTTATATTTTGATTTATAGATATTTTTTAATTAAGCATTGATGGAAAGGATGAAGAGATGTTCATGGAGAGGCCTTCAGCTTTTGAAGATGTTTCTTGAAGGCCACAGGTAGATGTACAAGTCCTTCCATACAGGTACAGCATTGATGGAGGATGTGCTGCACGTTCTTCAGGGAGCTAGATGTCGGGGTTTTCTGTCCTTGAGATGTCTATGGTGCCCTGTTGACAGCATGCAAAAATGTAGCTTTCTCTGACAGCGCGAGCAGCCCTAGACAATCCACGCCGGCAGGATGATATCATCCGGCGGAAGAGAGAACCTACGAGAAAAGATGTAAAACTGATGTAAGTAATGGAAGTCCATATTACAGGATACTACTGTGGTGTCACTGTGGAAGGACGGGAGAGGAATCTTCTCCATACAGAGGTACGGGATCAGTGTCAGTCATCGTACATGTGACAATCCCACCACTGACAGATAACATCTGCTCCACATGAATCCTTCTCGCTGACATCATACAACATGGAGCTTATTGTCACACTTACCTCGCCTACGTTCCCCCTCTTCTACTTTCTCAGTTTTGTCTTGTTTTCTCAGATTCAGAAAACATTTTCTTCTCTTCTGAACAGGAGATTCTAATGAAAAAGTCAGAAACAGATGTTGATCATAAACTTCTAAAAGATTAGCTTTGTGTCTATATAGAGTTATGTAAACTGACTAATATGCACATTACACTTTTGCATTATAGTCTATAATAGGATTTCCTATAAATCTGTACATACCTGACGCTGAGGACGAGGATGAGGATGACTCGCTGGTTTTAGCAGGAAAACACTGATTGTCATCATCAGTTTTGGAAGAAGAAATCTCTCTCTGCCTGATTAGAAGAAGAAAGACAAGTAAATTACAAGGAAAAACAATAGAAAAATGGAAGAGCAGCTGTCTGTAAGGCCAATTAGGACACCATGAAGGGGGCACCCTGCTCAGGACCCCATTCTACCAGCAAGAATGGAGTCTAACTAGTAATATTGGCCGTAGTGAACTGGAAATGAATAGTGGATCACATTGATCAGTTGTTACTGCAGTGTTATCACAAGCCAGATCCACAGAGATGAGCAATCATGGGGTGGTGGATGCTGGATTTAGATTTATGTTACTTGTGTCTTTTATTTGGATCTGACATATATCAGAACTGAATCTCATAATAATGATAATAATAATCTACTTACATGTCTGAGCGTTTTTTGCTGTTCTCTGGGGAACACTCTGAAGATGACATAGGCTTCTCTTCATTGTTCATTATCCCGGTATTGGTGGGATATAGCTAAAATGAACGGAGAAATATAAAATAGATTTATTTTTAAACTTTTTTCTAATTATAGGTTTTAGGCCATATGCACACATTGAGTATTGGTGAGTTTTTTATCTCAGTATATGTAAGCCAAAACCAGGAGTGGGTGAAAAATACAGAAGTGGTGACGTGTTTCTAATAAACTTTTCCTCTCCCTGTCCCACTTAATATTTTGGCTTACAAATACTGAGGTAAAAAAGTCATCAAACACTCATTGTGTGCACATGGCCTTATACATTTTATTCGTGACATACTTACTTTAGAAAATCTTTCAGAAGATGATACAAAATTCTGGACTTCTGTCCAGTCATTGTCCCCACTTGTGTCGCCCTCATCTGAATCAGTATGTTTGTATGTTCTAGAGCGAGCTGCAAAATACAATTATTATCAGAGATAATTAGTATAAGACCAGTCACGAGGTTATGACTAATTGTCACATAAAATGAATGACAAGACACACAGCAGTTTCCTGTAGATGATGTCTCATTTTACTTACTGGTAAAGTAGCGAGTGTCCTCATCTGACTTTAGATCAGGAACAAACAGAGGCTTCTGACTTAGAATGTTGTCAAAGTCTAAGTAACGCAGAAATTGATGAAATTTGACCTCATTTGCTCCTTCTGGAAATGGAAGACAAGAAAGAAAGTGATACAGTAATTGTCAGAGAAATTGCTCCACATCTATATAGTTTATGTTAATCTAAACTGAAGATGTAACGGAAATGTACTGAACGTAGGTATAGAGGTCATAGAGGTGTAATAAGTCAAAAATAATACTATTATAATATTACCTGTCCCAAGTCTATGTGTTGGATTTTTTCTCAGCAGCTCAGTTATGATGCCCTGAGCATCGCGGGGAGGAGAGTATTTATCATATGTCCAAGTTATATCATCTGTTATATAAAAAACAAATATTAGAAGAAATAGAACCTCTTTATTTTCAGAAACATCAGTTTCCTTAACAAAGCTGGGAACAAAACCACAGAATCAAGCAAACCAAATAACTGTGAGATCACATAGCATTCAGATGATTTTACTTACCCCTGAGGATACTGTGATAAATCTCCCTTTTGGAAGCTCCATTAAATGGTGTAAATCCATAAAGAAATTCATATAGGATGATCCCTATTGACCACCAGTCAACAGGTCTTCCATATCCTTTCATTAAGATGACTTCTGGAGCTACGTATATAGGGGTGCCAACAGCCTGGAAACCAACAGAACAATGAGATGATGATCAATAAATATAATTGCGACAAACGACATCATAGAAAACATTTTCTAGATGAGAAATTATCAGAGAAGGAGAAACAGGTGAGATTTCTGAAGTACAAGATCCTGTAAGTAAAGCTGACCTCACTATCAAGGAACTCGCTGGTGATGTCCTCAAATGGAGCCTGGTAGATGTCTGATGTTGGTCTCATGAGGCCGAGTTTGGAAAGCCCAAAATCAGTGACTTTAATATGTCCTGTTGATGTTATCAGGAGGCTGTGAAAAAAAGATGGTGTCAGCCCCAAGTAATAACTCATAGACTATGTAATAAACTCAAACTTTCTTCCCCTATATTATATTACAGGGGTCACTTACTTCTCAGGCTTAAGGTCTCTGTGCACCACACCATAGTTGTGCAGGTATTCAACAGCAAGAATTGTTTCCGCAATGTACATACGGGCCAGGGGGACAGGTAAAGCACCCCTGTACTTTAAAAGCTTGCCACAGTCTCCTCCTACAGGAGAAAGCAGATATGACAGGTGAGGGTGTGTTACAATGTAAATGACACATCATGAGGGTGAATATATATAAGGTGCTAGGATTAAGCCGATGTGGGCTGGATATAGATACAATGAATGTGTCCTACCTGGTACATACTCCATAACCATACAGAGATGAAGCTTAGTAGGAAAGGAGCAGAACATGGAGGCCACAAAGGGACAATCAGCAAAGATTGAGATGTCCCTTTCCAGAAAGGCTCGTTCCAGTTCCTCTGGGTCTTTCAGATTCTGCTTGTCCATTTTCTTCATAGCGCATACTTGTTTTGTGTCTTTATGGCGCACTAAGTGGACGGCTCTGAAGTGGAGGAAAATCCAAGATTTATTATGAATTCTTACTAACAATGAGTCTATAGACCTCATCAAGTGATCTCCTGTACTAATGGTCAATACTAGATGTGCGTCCGTCACTAGAAATCCATGTCTAGAATTACATAAAATAACGCCCCATAAATGATCACCAATGGGGGATCCTCATCCACGTCACATCCTACCTGACCTGAATAGTGACAGATGTGGACAGTGATGTGGACTCATATAATTTGTCTATGGGAACATTACATGGGCAGGTCACAGAGACATAGGCATTGTCATAAGGAGCCCTGGGAAATAAATATTACAGCAAAATAAAGCTCACCCAAAAGATCCAAAGCTGATCAGTTTGATCAGTTTATAGTCGTTCTTACAAGGAAGTCTCAAAGGGTTTAATGATCCAATCAAGGCCTTAAAAGGAAAAAGAAATGACAATAGGACATTGAATCTGCAGGAGAATAAAAGCCCCAGATGCAGGAAGGTCTCACTTCTATATGGTGTCCTCACTGATTACACTGCAGCAGAAGTAGAGGATGTGATACAAGCCGGACCCTCCACAGACACTATTATTTTATAGGGGGATATCCCCCATACACATATATCGTTGTACTGGAGGGGAGGATAAGGTACATCACCCAGAGGGGGCAGAATAATAATAATGCTATCATCATACACAATAGGTCTGATCTACATGAAGAACCGCGCTATCCCATTATCATATGGGATATAATATGGGATGTGTAACTCACACCCGTCATCTGATAATCTACAGACGTCCTTCTGATACTTACACTGGCAGATTCCTGGATGATCTCTGGTGTCTCACATATTCCACCATCAGAATCTTCCTGCTCAGTTATTCCTAAAATAATGATAAAATAATGAAGAGACGTCAAGTATTAGTCTATATCAGCACTTACTATATAACACATCCATGTAATAAAGGAAATGACGAGACCCCTGTACATGGAATAATACTGGGTATATGGATATTCTACACACTGTATATAATTATGGCATATCTATATATACTGTACTATAAATGTGATCCAGTGACAACAATGACATGAGAAGAGCCCAGAGGAGAGGAGCAGAATTACATGAGCCCCTCCATTATAGTCTATAGGGGGCTCATGAGCCATCAGCGGCCTCAAACAGAGGATGAAGAGTAAATCTCCATATTCTCTGCCGTTCTCTATAACTTGATATTAGAATGTAGAATATTAGATGATCGGCTTACCTTCCATCAGATCAGGGTTTAGCCCCGGCTGACAGGTATCAGGTTCAGCAATATTTAGGTTTTGCCCCTCTTCGGAGTCGCCTTCTGATGTTACCTGATGGATATAATATATACAAGTAATATAACAGACGGACTATATGCAGGCGCTCGCTCCAGTAAACCCACATTCATATATAAGGGACTTGTATCTACCACTGTTCTCTAATATCTTCTATCAGAACTGGAGCATTTACCGGAAGGAAGATTGTGATGATCGAGCGAGACAGAGGTGGAAATACAAATTCTGCACCGCTGAGTACAGACTGCCATCACAGGTGATGGAGCCGCAGAGACAGGCGGCCATAAAATGTCCTGTGTCTGCCTGGAGCGGACAGGGAGGCCTCTAACATGACACATCTGACCTTCTGCTATATGACGGTAATCTGGAGAAGATCAGACAACAAGGACATGAGATATAGAAGATGGTGGATCCTTACCAGACGCTCCAGTGAGTAGGCCGGATACTCCAGTACAAGCAGGACATTTTGGGCCAGTTGTTTAATAAAGGCTAATTCTCCACTGTGGGATTTTTCTTCGGCCTATAGAAATGAGAATAAAAAAGAAAGGAAAATCTTGAGAGAACGTGCAGAATGGAGGAGGCCATTTATATCACCTAACATGTTATTCCTGCCATCTGTACAGCAAATACTAGTAAGTATCTGCACAGCAACTAATGTAGCCTGTACACCCTATTACAGCTCCCCGGGTATTCTTATCTGGGTATTTGGTACAGGTTAAACTTAAACTTGTATTCCATTAATATTGTCTATTATTATTATTTTTCTATGATTTGTGCAGATTGTCTGCTACTTACCTGCTGTACTAATGTCCAGATGTTCTGCTGTAAATGCTCAAGATATTCTGAGCTTATTCGACCTTGATGGTATTTGGTCAGGCAATCTCTCACTTGCTCCATAACCAGCCGGTAAGTGAAGCTGAGGACGCCATCGGGTAGTGGTAGCACAAAGTCAGGGTCATAGGTGGTAAGAATGCCCTGGAGTAGTGCTAACACCTGAAGTCTGTCTGGAGGAATTCCAGACATTTCAACAATCCAAAACAAATCCAAGCGCAGTTAATATGTGAATAGGTATGCAGCTGATCACTGACAACAATGACACCAGGGTATCAAAGTGACGATGGGAGTGTAAACACTTGTGTAAGTTCTGATGTTTAATTGTGATGTCATAATGATGTCAGAATGGAATCTTGTGTTCTTACCTTAAAGGGGCATATGACCTTATAAGGAAATTGCCTAGCTTCCCTTAAGAAGGCAACAATATAGGCTGAGCATCAGTAACATGCAGATATGGAGGAGAGAGGCATGGGTGCTGCAAGTTTTTATCCGAAGTTCAGGACAATTACCTCTCTCAGCTGGTAGATGAACCAACCAGGAGAGGTAATCTGCTGGATCTGGTGCTGTCAGATAGATCAGAAACAATTTCAGATATACAGGTCAGGAATAGTGTTGAGCGAACATGTTCTATTAACCCTTTCGCTGAGTACGCTCGGGTCGAGCTCCGAGTATTTATAGCTGCTCGGTGATATGGTTGAATTGCTCCCATGTGCATGATTTGCAACTGTTTGACAGTTTTATTACATGTGAGGAATGTCTATTTCTTACACATTCCTCGCATGTAATAAAACACGTCATGGTAATTTGGGATATCGAACATAAATAGGGCATGTTTAAGGATATACTACTAGAATCCTGTAGAAAACTTATACCCTCTGGTAATAAAATGTCCAGGAATAAAAATAAACCATTATGGATAAAAAAGACAGTTGAAAGTGTAATAAGACAAAAACAAAAGGCATTCAAAATCTTGAAGGCCGAAAATACAGAAATAGCATTTCAGGAGTATGAAAATTTCAACAAGAAATGTAAAAAAGAAATCAAACTAGAAAAGTTATCTACTGAAACACAATCGCCCCAAAATTCATAAATATATTAATGCCAAAAGGAAAAAAACGGACCATACAAAAGACGATAATAACAAGATAATTGAGCTCAGTAATTGACAGACGGCTGAATCTCATATTCTTAGACTCTCTTGTAATGGGGTTGATGCCACAAGATTGGAGGATAGCTGACGTGGTACCGATATTTAGCAAAGGTAAGAAGGTGGATCCAGGTAACTACCGTCCAGTATGTCTGACATCGGTAGTGTGCAAAGTTTTTGAGGGCATCATAAGAAGTGGCCTGCAGAAATATATTGCAGATAATAATACATGGTGGGCCATTTCTATGGATACACCTAAATTAAATGGGAATGGTTGGTGATATAAACTTCTTGTTTGTGGCACATTAGTATATGGGAGGAAGAAAACTTTTCCAGATGGGTGGTGACCATATCTTCACAGTATAGACAATTGCCTTCAGATGACCCCAAAGATAAAAGTCAGGGGGTCAGATCGGGAGACCTTGGTGGCCATTCAACTGGCCCACTACGACCAATCCACTTTCTAGGAAACTCTTTAAGTAGGAATGCTCGGACCTGACACCCATAATGTGGTGGTGCACCATCTTGTTGGAAAAACTCAGGGAACGTGCCGTCTTCAGTGCATAAAGAGGGCAACACATCATCTTGTAGCAAATTCAGATATCCAGTGGCATTGAGGTTTCCATTGATGAAGAATGGCCCCACTATCTTTGTACCTTAAGTGGTCATAAACTGGTAAAAAACTCATGAAAGAATAAAGTTACGTTAAAACCAAGCACACCATTGTTTTTCTTATGCAATTCTCAATAAGTTTGATCTGTCACATGACCCTCTTCCCATTGAAAAAAATAAAATTGGATCCAAAATGGCAGACTTGAAAATGGCCGCCATGGTCACCACCCATCTTGAAAAGATTTCCCCCTCCCATATACTAATGTGCCACAAACAGGAAGTTGATATCACCAACCATTCCATATAAATGGCCCACCCTGTATAATAACTCACAACCAGCATGGATTCATGAAAGATACATTGTGTCTAACTAACATGTTGGGTTTCTATGAGGAGGTAAGTGCAAACCTGGATGCTGATAATGCGGCTGATGTGATTTATCTGGACTTTGCAAAGGCATTTGATACTGTACCACATAACAGCCTTATACTGAAGCTACAGAAGCAAGGAATTGCGGGAAACTATATGCAGATGGGTAAGGAACTGGTTAAGGCCACGTGCACACACTGAGAATTTGTTGAGTTTTTTACCTCAGTATTTGTAAGCCAAAACCAGGAGTGGGTGATAAATATAAAAGTGGTGACGTGTTTCTATGATACTTTTCATCTCATTGTTCCACTTTTGATTTTGGCTTACAAATACTGAGGTTAAAAATATACCAAATACTCAACGTGTGCACGTGGCCTAAAAGACAGGAAACGAAGAGTCTTTGTAAATGGTACTTTTTCTAAATGGGACATAGTCAGCAAGGTGGACCGCAGGGATCTGTCCTAGGACCGATTCTTTTTAATTTTTTGATTAATGACCTTGGAGATGGGATTGAGAGTAAAGTGTCAGTTTTTGCTGACAACACCAAACTATGTAGGATATTAAAAACTGATCTTGACATTACGATATTGCAGAATGATCTTGATAAGATGACTGAATGGTCAAACACTTGGCAAATGAGGTTTAATGTAGAAAAATGTAGAGTGATGCAAATGCACCTAGAACGGAGTAATCCTATTGCTGCATGTACAATAAATGGGAGTATACTCAGGACTACAGAACAGGAGAAGGACTTGGGTGTTCTGGTTACAAGTAAGCTGGGCAGCAGTACTCAAGGTCAAGCAGCAGCTGCAAAAGGCAAAAGCAAACTAGATTTTATGGTATATAAAAAGAGAGAAAAAATCCTGCGATACCAACGTTTTGTTACCCCTTTATAAATCACTGGTGAGGCCACATCTAGAATATGGGATCCAGATTTTTACTCTATATATTAAAAACAATATTCAGAAGTTAGAGTCATTTCAAAGGTGGAGAATTAGATTGTTAAAAAGGATGGAAGGCCTCTCATATGATGATAGGTTGGAAAAGTTGGGCTTGTTTAACTTAGAAAAAAGACGTCTCAGAGGAGATATCATTTATATGCATAAATCCATGTGTGGTCAGTACAGGGGACTAGCACATGACTTATTGCTTCTAGAACCCATACTAAGCACCAGGGGGCACTCATTACAGGTGGAAGAAAGGCGATTCTGGCGGCTAAACAGGAAAGGGTTCTTTACAGTCAGAGCAGTCAGACTGTGGAATGTCGACCACAAGAAGTAGTAATGGTCGACACTATAACAGCTTTTATACAAGGGCTGGATGACTTCTTCAGCAGAAATGGCATTGTGGGATATAGATAATTTAGTGACAAAGAATGTAAATTGGTGGAGAAAGGCAGAACTTGATGAATACGAGTCTTTTTTTAACCTATGTAACTATGTAATAATAAGAAATTCTGATTTTGGTGTTAAAAGAAGCATTTTTACCGTGAGAACAGGGTTAGACTGGGACTGCATCTAGCCCTGGCATATGAAGCACAGACCCATGCTGCTCTCCCACACCCACTTCCAAAGATGGGGATCTCTATTACAAATATGACCCTGCCGACCATTGGAGAAAACCAAAATGTTCTATTACCAATACCAACTTATGAGGGTATCCACTTAGGTCTCTTTATATTATGAATAATTATAATAATAGCACCCCCTGGGTCTCCTAATAGAGCCCCCATGGGTCTCCCTGTAATAACAATAGTACCTCCTTATAATAATAATACTGCCCCTCTGAGTCTGTTTATGGGTCTCTATATGGGCATAGGGGTTATAGAAAGTTAAATAAACTGATACCTTAATATCTGTGATCTGATGTCTTACGCTAAAGAAATCCAAATTTTTCTTAATATGTAAATGAGGCGTTAAGATCTATGGGCCGTACATACATCTCCCTGAAAATCTGCCTACAAAACCTATTTTCAATAGACGGATTCTTTTTAATACTGTGGCCTGGACCTCCTTATAATAATGGTGCCCCTTATGGGCCGCCTTATAATAATAATATTATAAGCGACTACCTGTGTCTTTTTTATTATATTACAAATAATAGTGCCTCCTGGGCCTAATAATAATAATAATAATAATAATAATAAATGATACCACATTGTTTAAAAGTGTCACTGAATGCAGCCGGCAGGTCTGAGCTCCTAATGAACACTACCATCACCGGCCCTGCTGTGTTATTACTGGCTCTATTCCCTTCAAGCCTCAGCAGCAGAATGCCTGTTTCTCCTCTTACCTCTTCCTTTCACCTTCTGTTAATAGTCCAGCCTGTTTGTATTATAGCCTCTTGTTAATCCCCCTTACACCCTTGTTTGTAATGGTTGACCCCATCTATAATATAACCAGGGATGTGTCCTTCTGTCCGAAGCCTCTATAGACTGAGTATGTGCAATGCGCCTGTGCAGTCTGTCCGGCCCAGACAGAAAAACACATCCACATCCCAGACAGGGATGAGGAGTATATGGCGCTGAACGCATACTGTGATCTCCGGTGCCATAAGCACATACCAGCCGGGGAAAAGTGTGCTGTTTCTGTTTGGGCTGGGGGCCAGAGGCCGGGGAGGAGCGTGGCGTCAGAATCGGCGCCTGCACATAGAGTGATATCCGGCGCCTTTTTAGTAAAATAACCCAGCTGATGCGCTGCAGGGGAGCGATGGAAAGGTGAGTAAGAATCTTTTTTGAATTTCATTTATGGGTAGATGGGGGAGCATATGGCAGGATGGGGGACCAGGATGGGGGAGCACATAACTGGATGGGGGACCAGGATGGAGGCGCAAATTCCAGGATGAGGGAGCATATACTAGGGTGGGGGAGCATATATCATGATGGGGGCGCATATAACAGTATGGGGGAGTACATATCAGTAACTGCGCTGTTGAGGGCACGGCTAATGACGCGCCCCCTGGGCCGTGGGGCACTCGGCAGCCGGGCCTATGGATGCCGGTATGGGGGATATCACGGTGGCTGGCCCGGTCCGTGATCCAGGGCGGTGAGTAAAAAGGGGGAATTATTATATGGGATTTGGAAAGTTCGTGATGCCACCTGTGGAATGCGGCAAAAGGGTGCCGCCGCTGCAGAGCAGTCCTCTGGAGCTGGTGTTGCAGCAGCAGGGATGATGTGGCTCTCCACAGATAGAGCTGGCTCCAGGGCAGTGTAAGCAGTGTAGGTTGCGCTGGGCGTTGTAGTGCAGGGAGGGAAAGATGGCACAGATGAAAGAATAGACGGAGGCAGAACGGTGCAGTCATCCGAGTTTTTACTCACAGTTCTTATGACAGTTTCACTGGTGCACTGTACAGTTGTTGGCCTCCCACGTCGCGCTGCGCTCACCAGGCAGGGGTTCAGCACTTCCTCAGGCAGATTAGGAGTACCTGACAGAACCCCATTTTCTTGTGTTCCTCACTAGACCTACTTCACGCTGGGTCTTTCTCCCTCCTGCCCTGCTCTTCCCACTCTCAATCCCGCTCGGGTGCTCTGAAGTCCCTCCTGTGCGTCGGAGTTCCCACACCTGATTGACCCTCACGGGGATTAGAATGAGGCTTCGGCAACTGACCATATAAGCCAGAAGCCTCCGGTTTTCTCAGCCGAGACCTGGAGTAACACGGCTGGACCAGGGGCCGGTCCCCTTCTTGCGGACTGCGATCCCTCTGTCTTCTGACATATGCGGGGCATACGGGTGCCGTCCTGCACTTGCCGTACCCCCTAGGATCCCTTCTTAGAACGGAGCCTACTCCTCTGCTCCCCACCTGGGCTTCTAGGACTGGGCCCTACTTGTGGAGCAGAGCTCCTAAAGAGACTCTGCTCCCTGGCTGTTCTCCAGTGACTAGCCTGCCACCCTAAGATGCTTCCCTTTTTATACCTACTACTATAGTGCTCCCTTAAACTACTTCCTCCACCCACACCCACTACTTGTTCCCCCTACCTCTGGGTTCCCCCCACTCCAACCAGGGTCAGGGCTCGGCAGAAAAACACATTGCATCTTGCCCCTCCAGCCGGCCTGGAGCAGTGTAGTGTTGGATGCAGGTGTTTGGGGTTCCGGGCAGCACTCCCTCCTTACCTGAGAGAAGGAGACACCACACCTCTGGGTGAGGTGCAGTACCTCTGTGGCGACTGAATCCTCAGGGGCGCCACAGCTAATGTTCTGGGACACGTGCTTGTGTAATGCGGGGATGGCACACTGGGAGAAATAGTGGTGGCTGGGGACAAAGCACCAAGGGACGGCCGCTGCCAGAAAGCTTCCGTCTCCATGAGCCTTAAAGGCAACATTTTGAAAGAAAGAATTCGCAAAATGTGAGAGTTTAGTGGTGTGGCCAGTGGGGCGTTGGTTGCATATTTGCGCTTGCATTCCAAGGACTGGGGTAGGGACAACTGAACGCTGCGCTGGTACGTGGTTGCTGATGGTGGTAGTTGCTAGTGTGCAATGACAGGTGCAGGGTGGGCAGCATTTTCTCATTCGCAATGGACAGGGGATTGGCTTTCACACACAACAGAGGAACAAGAAGTGATGTCACCCGCAGACACTATTTCTTGACCCTGGGATTTGGCCCACCTGGTCGGGTGCTTTGCTGTCATGTGCCTGAGCATGCTGGTGGTGGTCAGGCTGCTAGTTTTGCTATCCCTGCTGATACTGGCCTGGCAGATGTTGCAAATGGCCTTTTTGGGGTATCTAAACAGTCTTTTAAAAAACAACCAGACTCGGGAAGACCTAACAGTTGTACTGGCAACTTCCTTCGTGTTGGTGTTCCGGGGAACGGTTGCCTGCCTTGTGTCTGTGGCCACCACATAGCTTGTTCCTGCCTGTTGTGGTGCTACGCCTCCCTCCCCCTGTGTGCTGCTCTCCTCGCTCTGCATGTCACCTTGCCTGGCTGGGTCAGTGACTTCATTGCTCACCACCTCGTCTTCCACTACCGCACTCTGGTCCTCCTCTTGACTTTCTGGCAATTGTGTCTCATCATCAGCCACCTCTTGTGACAGTAATTGCACTTTCCCACCGACGCCTTTGTGTGACCGTGGCTGCTCAAATATTTGAGGATCGCTACATGCGATCTCCTCCTGCCCCGCTTGAAGCTAGCAGGGCAAGAGGCCCGAATCTATAAATGGAAAAGTGAACAGCTCTTCGCAGTATCCAAGTGTGGGATCAGTTGTCTCCAGGCACTCGGCATGGTGGGAGGAAGAGGGATCAGGGTGAGGAATATGCGGTCCAGACTCACGGCTACTGATATTTGACCGTGTGGGAGAAAGGGTGGTGGTGGTGGTGGCAAATTGACTGGAAGCATTATCTGCTATCCAACCAACAACCTTTTAACACTGATGTGGGTTCAATAGTGGTGTGCTGTGGTCCCCTAGTTATTGGGACTGGAAGGTCGGGAGAAGAATAGAATTCATATAATCCATCAAACTCAATCTGACAGGTGCCCCGCCCCTATCATAGTGTATCAAACTGTCTAACCCCTCCCCTTTTTGCAGAGCGTGTCCCCGTCCCTATGCCCCAATGAAATTGATAGTGTTATATTAGTGTATCAATTAAAATTGATAGGGTGCATTATCAAATCATTTAATTTTGATTAATTGATTTGATAATGTTACTATCAATTAATTGCCCGATTATTATTAACATGTTGTTGTACTGCACAATGAATTTGATTTGATAGTGGCATATTATGTATGACACTATCAAATTTGGTGTGTTACTATCACAATTAATTGATCCATATTATACGGTGATGTGATTCACAATATTATATGGCAGTGTGATTCTCCAATTTTACATTCAAATGAAATTGGTCGGGCATATTATATATATGGCCGAGTTATAACTACTCCCAAGTATTAAAAGTATGCACTTTATACAGTTTGTAAAAAAAATGAAAGACGCTTTATAAGTTTTAGTGATTTTATTAAACAAATAGAATGTATCAGACACATCACATTTCAGCCAAATTACAGAGGGATATAAGGCATTACAATAACATGAGGTAGCAAGTGTGCATAATATACAGTACAGACCAAAAGTTTGGACACACCTCATTTAAAGATTTTTCTGTCTTTTCATGACTTTGAAAACTGTACATTCACACTGAAGGCATCAAAACTATGAATTAACACATGTGGAATTATATACTTAACAAAAAAGTGTGAAACAACTGAAAATATGTCTTATATTCTAGGTGCTTCAAAGTAGCCACCTTTTGCTTTGATGACTGCTTTGCATGCTCTTGGCATTCTCTTGATGAGCTTCAAGAGGTAGTCACCGGAAATGGTTTTCACTTCACAGGTGTGCCCTGTAGTGTTGAGCGAGCACTAAAATGCTCGGGTGCTCGAAGCTCGGGTCGATCTCACCGTGATACTCGGGTGCTCGACCCGAGCAACGAGCCCAATGTTAGTCTATGGGAGACCCGAGCATTTTTGCGGCGGCACCCCCGGCAGTCTGTAGAAAGCCTAAAAAGTGCCCAAAACGATAGTGACAGTGTTCAAATGACATGGGGACAGCATGGGGATCGCCCCAGGAAACATTTCTGACCCCCAGGTCACTGCTGTCAACAACGTGGTCAGAGGTATTAAGCCACTTTTGCGGGCTCACAATAAAACGTTCAAAAACGAAACTGAAACGGTTTTCCTGTGAAATATGTTAAAGCTGCGTGCCCACGTAGTGTTTTTCATGCGTATATGCTGCGGAATTTCCACAGCGTGAACGCATGTGAAACGCTAGGTAATCCGCTCCCCATGGTCCCAAAGGGGATTCCGCAAGTCCTATGCACATGCTGCGGATATTTCCGCAGCGTTTATGCTGCGCTCAAAAATCCGCAGCATGTCCGTTAATTTTGCGTTTCCGCAAGCGGAATTGCCTTGTGCAATGCATTAAAAAATGCAAGGCAATTCTGCATGTGGAAAACGAGCGATAAACGCACGAAAAACGCGCAATAATTGCGTGCGGAATTCCGCATGCTTTTTCCCGGGGAGAGGACTTGCAGAAATGAAGCAGAAATTTTCTGCTTCATTTCTGCAACGTGGCCACATAGCCTAAGGAACTTCCTTTCCAGGGTAAAGACTTGTGTATAAGGTAAAATAAATAACCAAAAACAAAAATACTCTTCCACACCTTGGGCTATATTTACAAGTAGGATTTTTCATGCGTTTTTGCACTTTTGTATTGGTTTCACCCGTGACAAATGCATTCACCGGGAAATGTAATTTTAACATTTTACAACCTTATCTGGCCATGTGCTGTGTGACACATGCATACAGTGCTGAAAAGACATGGGAACAGCATGGGGAGGACCCCTGGAAGCATCTCTGACTCCCAGGTCACTTCCTAAAAGTGTGCCCATCAGAAGTGATCCTTGCCGCATCAGAAGATGCAGACTTGCAACTATCCCCATGCAAGTCCTTGTCCCAGGGCAGTGTTCAATTGTACCTCCCACATTCCTTGCAATGCAAGCTCAAATAAGCAGCCAACCACCCACCCACCCGCAGGCTGCAATACCATACTGCTAGCTTTCACTTGAACTGGGGCCTTTAAGTTTGGAGGAGGCTGAAGCTGGCCACTACTTCATGGTGCTTCGGCAGCGAGGTATCCATATTCAGTCCCCAGCCGCCCGGCGGCCGGGTGTCCATGCTCGGTCCCCAGCCGCCCTGCGGCCGGGTGTCCACACACGGTCCCCAGCCGCCTGGGGGCGGCCGGGTGTCCATGACCGGTCCCCAGCCGCCCCTATTTCTCCTGTCACCTTCCCACACACTTTTCTTAGCCTGTCCTGCTTTAGGGCTGCATTGGACGAGCCCACCAGAGAACCAGACTCCTCCGGTGGGCCCTGGCTACTCCATTAGGGGAGTTGAGAGTGGCAAGGTGAGGAGCATGATGATGATGATAGAAGTTAGCATCTGCTTTGTTTTCTTTTAATGCAAGCGTAAGTGTGCAGCCTGCCACCCACCCACCCCCAGGCTGCAATTCCATACTGCTAGCTTGCACTTGAAATGGGGCCTTTTAGTTTGGAGGAGGCCGAAGCTGGCCACTACCTCATGGCTGCTTCGGCGGCTTGGTTTCCATACTTGGTCCCCAGCCGCCCCGTGGCCGGGTCTCCACACAAGGTTCCCAGCCACCTGGGGGCGGCCGGGTGTCCATAAACGGTACCCAGCCGCCCCTATTTCTCCTGTCACCTTCCCACACACTTTTCTTAGCCTGGCCTACTTTAGGGCAGCATTGGACGAGCCCTCCAGAGAACAAGACTCCTCCGGAGGCCCCTGGCTTCTCCATCAGGGGAGTTGAGAGTGCCAAGGTGAGGAGCGTGATGATGATGATAGAAGTTAGCATCTGCTTTGTTTTCTTGGAATGCAAGCGCATGTATGTAGTAGCGGCTAGGCCTGAGGTGGTCAGTGTTTTAGCGCATATCCTACCTCCTCCGAGGATTGCTGGATGTTTTCCTGATACTATCCCAATTCTATGACTCCCGTTAAAACAAAGCTTCAGGTGATAAATGATGAATGAGGTGGTGGCAAAGGAGAAAGAGCAGGAGGAATAGGGACCATTCACATCAATATCAGGCCAGTCAAACACACATGTCTTGTAGGATATGTTTCTGTACCAAAAGGAGCGGTTCGGCTACACAGTTATAGGGCATACAGTGAGTGCAATGCCTACCAAAAATTTAGAGGCACTCCAATGCCCCTTGGAAGTGACATGGAGGTCAGAGGGCCTTAACTAAACCATTTTTTCCATTTATAGCAACTGGGTCTCCTGTGCACTGTTGGCCTAAGCAGTGAATGGAAGGCTTTCCAAAAATTATGAGGAACTGCAATGCCCCTTGAAACAGACGTGGATTACAGCGTACTAAAATCCTTCTACCGATTATTGGGGAGTGGGTCTCCCTTAGTGTTCGCATATGCATTGAAAAGCAAAAGCTGACTAAAATTAGGAGGAAATGCAATGCCCATTGGAAGAGTCGTGAGGTCGCAGTAGCTTAACAAGATGGTTTTAATGCCCCTTGGAATAGTGGTGGAGGTCGCAGTAGCTTAACAAGACGGTTTTAATGCCCCTTGGAAAAGTGATGGAGATCACAGTAGCTTATCAAGATGGTTTGAATGCCCCTTGGAAAAGTGGTGGAGGTCGCAGTAGCTTAACAAGACGGTTTTAATGCCCTTTACAAGAGCCATACAGTACAGCATCTTAAAAACATTATTCCCATTATTGGGGAGTGGGTCTCCCATAGTCTTTGCTTATGCCTTCCAAGCAAAAGCTGCCAAAAATTAGGACGGAGGAACTTGCAATGCCCCTTACAAGAGCCATACAGTACAGCATATTACAAACATTATTCCCATTATTGGGGAGTGGGTCTCCCATTGTCTTTGCTTATGCCTTCCAACCAAAAGCTGCCAAAAATTAGGAGGAAATGCAATGCCCATTCGAAGAGTCGTGGAGGTTAGAGTTAATTAAAAACAACATTTCAATGCCCCTTGGAAGAGCTGTGGAGTTCAGAGTGGTTTAACAAGACGCTTTTAATGCCCCTAGGAAGAGACGTGGAGGTCCCAGTAGCTTAACAAGACGGTTTTAATGCCCCTCGGATGAGACGTGGAGGTCGCAGTAGCTTAACAAGACAGTTTTAATGCCCCTTGGAAAAGTGGTGTAGGTTACAGTAGCTTAACAAGACGGTTTTAATGCCCCTCGGAAGAGACGTGGAGGTCGCAGTAGCTTAACAAGACGGTTTTAATGCCCCTTACAAGAGCCATGCAGGACAGCATCTTAAAAATATTATTCCCATTAGTGGGGAGTGGGTCTCCCACAGTCTTTGCTTATGCCTTCCAAGCAAAAGCTGACAAAAATAAGGACGGATGAACTTTCAATAATGGCAACTCGGACCACGGACACCCTGGTGGTATAGTGGTGGTGGAGGCTGAGGATAAGGAAAAGAACATAAAACAGCCGAAATGAGGAAGCATTAACCCATGTGTGGGTGTGAAGCCGTGCATGTGAATACACCTCCCGAAATAACACAGTGGATTTGACTTTATGTTATTCTGCTGTCATTTGGTGGTGATGAGAAGTCTGGCCAAATCCAGCCCTTGTTCATTTTGATAAGAGTCAGCTTGTCAGCATTGTCAGTTAACAGGCGAGTGCGCTTATCAGCTATAATTCCCCCAGCGGCCCTAAAAACATGCTCCGATAACACGCTAACGGCAGGGCAGGCCAGGACCTCCAAGGCGTACAGAGCAAGTTCATTCCAAGTGTCCAGCTTGGATACCCAATAATTAAAAGGCGCAGAGGAATCACGGAGGACGCTGGTACAGTCGGCAAGGTACTCCCTCAACATCTTTTGAAACTTTCCACTCCTTGTGAGAGTTCCCCGCGCCTCAGGGTCTGTCCGAAGGGAGGGTCTGAGAAAACTGTCCCAGAACGTTGACAGTGTTCCCCAGCCTCTGCTGGATTGGAGTTGCATCTCTCTCGCATGTACGCCTTGGTTGGGAAACGAACTGTGACCTCTGACGCTAGCGTGTTCAGATGGGAATTTTTCTAACAGTTCTGCAACAAGGGCCTTCTGGTACTGCCCCATTTTTGTAGACCTCTCCACCTCAGGAATAAGAGAGTGAAAGTTCTACTAGTAGCGGGGCTCTAAAAGTGTCACCAACCAGTAATGACTGTCACCCAACATTTTGACAACGCGGCGGTCACGGTTAAGGCAGCGTAACATAAAGTCAGTTATGCGTGCCAGACTGGTAACGGGCAAGACTTCCGTGTCCTCACCAAGATGACGACTGACCATGCTCTCCTCCTCCTCCTCCTCTTCCCCCCTGTCCTCAGGCCACCCACGCTGAACCGACGTTATGACAGTTGTACAGGTACTACCGTCTACAGCGCATGATACAATCTCCTGTTCTTCCTCCTCCTCCTCCTCCTCTTCTCCCTCATTGTCCCCCAATGCACGTTGGGATGAGATGATGCTGGGCTGTGTGTAATCGACCGCTACGGCTTCTTGATCCATCTCATCATACTCTGGCTGCAATGCCTCCTCTATAATTCTCTACAGAGAGCGTTGCAAAAGACAGGCAAGTGGGATGCTGATGCTAATGATGGCGTCATCGCCACTTACCATCTTGGTGGACTCCTCAAAGTTTGTCAGGATGGTACATATGCCAGACATCCAGGTCCACTCCTGTGGTCTTATGTGTGGAGTCTGAACTGAATACCGATGGCCTTGTTGATGCTGGTACTCCACAACTGCTCTCTTCTGCTCACAAATCCTTTGCAACATGTGGAGGGTAGAGTTCCAACGTGTGGGGACATCACACACCAGTCGGTGTGCCGGAAGCTACAAACGCTGCTGCAACACAGCAAGGGCGGAAGAAGCTGTAGCCGACTTGTGAAAATGAGCTGACAGGCGGCGTACTTTGACGAGCAGATCTGGCAACTCGGGGTATGATTTAAGAAACCGCTGAGGTTAAGCACATGAGCCAGGCATGGTAAGTGTGTGATCTCGCCTCACCTCAGAGCCACCACCAGGTTACGGCCATTGTCACACACGATCATGCCTGGATGTAGGTTCAGCGGTCTCAGCCACAGATCTGCCTGCTCTTTCACACCTGTCTACAACTCACAAGCAGTGTGAGGTTTACCACCTAAGCTTATGAGTTTCAGCACAGCCTGTTGCCGCTTGGCTGAGGCAGTACTGCAGTGCTTCCAGCTTGTAACTGATGTGGTGATATCTGAGATGGAGGTTGAACATGAGGAGGAGGAGGAGGATGATGCACAGGAGCTGTACACTGTGGGGACAACTCTGACTGACATAGGGCCCGCAATCATCGGTGTGGGGAGGGTGTGTTACTTCCCAAGGTCCGACTGGGTCCTGGCTTCCACTATGTTTACCCAGTGTGCTGTCAGGGAGATGTACCGTCCCTGGCCACAAGCACTTGTCCACGTGTCCGTTGTCAGGTGGACTCTCCCAGTAACTGTGTTGTTGAGGGCACGGCAGATGTTCTCGGACACGTGCTTGTGTAGTGCCGGGATGGCACAGCAGGCAAAATAGTATCGGCTGGGGACCGAGTACGGAGGGACGGCCACCGCCATAAGGTTGTGGAAGGATTCCGTCTCCACCAGCCTAAAGGGCACCATTTCCAACGCAAGCAGTCGTGAAATGTGAGAATTTAGGACTGTGGCCTGTAGGGCGTTGGCTGCGAATTTGCGCTTTCATTCAAAGGTCTGGGATATGGACAATTGAACGCTGCAGTGGGACGTGGACATGGACGTTGATGCTGTTTCTTGAGAAACTGCTACAACAAGTGAAGACTGAGAGGATGGGGCATCTTTGCATGCAGTATGGACAGGGGAATGCCTTGCACGTAGAACAGGGGGTTCTCTTACACGCACAACAGCGGAAGTAGCAGTGGTGACACCCGCTGATACTGGTCGTGGACCCTGGGGTTCGCCCCACAAAGTCAGGTGCTTTGCTGACATGTGCCTGATCATGCTGGTGGTGGTCAGGCTGGTAGTTTTGTCACCGCTGCTGATGCTGGCATGGAAGGTGGTACAAATGGCCTTTTTGGGGTTATCAGCAGAGTCTTTAAAAAAATTCCAGACTCTTGAAGACCTACCGGTTGTACTGGCAATGTCCCTCGTATTGGTGTTACGGGGAACGGTTGCCCGCCTTCTGTTTGCGGCCACCACACAGCTTCTTCCTGCCTATTGGGGTACTCTGCCTCCCGCCCACTGTGTGCTGCTGGCCTCGCTCTGTGTGTCCTCCTGCCATGTTGGGTCAGTTACTAGATCATCCACCACCTCCTCCTCTTCCATTTCCGCACCACTGTCCTCCTCCTCACTTCATGGCAATTGTGTCTCGTCATCCTCCAGATCTTGCGACAAAAAGCCAGCATCGCCTTCCTGTGGCCGTGACTGTTCAAATATTTGGCCATCGCTACATGGGATCTCCTCTTCCACCACTTCAAGCGGAGCAGGCGAGGGTCCCAAATATGGAAATGGACCAGTGAACAGCTCTTCAGAGTGTCCAACTGTGGGATCAGTTGCTGTCTGACGACACTCGGCAGTGTGGGAGGAAGGAGCATCAGGGTGAGGAGGAGTATGCGGTCGAGACTCACGGCTACTAAGACTTGACCGTGTGGAAGACAGACCGGTGGTGGTGATGACCAGATGACTGGAAGTATTATCTGCTATCCAATTAATAACATGTTCACACTGATCAGTTCGCAATAGTGGTGTTGTTGTGTGCTTCCCTAGTAATTTGGTCAAGAACTGGGAGCGAGAAGATGTGGCTGTTGGTTGTGGCACATTTTCACATTTGCCACGGTCCCGTCCTCTGCACGCACCATCACCAGAACGTCCAGTCCCACAGTTCTAGTTCTCTGGCCTACACCAAAATCTTTTGAACAGATATATTTGTGTCTGAACAGTGAGCAAGACACTGAAACTGTTTTTTTTATGTAAAAAAGGCAAAAAGGTGGATTACATCCAGATTTTAATCGTGGAAGAGGAAAACCACAGTTCTAGTTCTCTGGCCTACCCCAGAATCATTTAAACAGATATATTTGTGTCTGAACAGTCAGCGAGACGCTCAAACTGTTTTTTTTTATGGAAAAAAGGCAAAAAGGTGGATTACACCCAGATTTGAATAGTCAAAAAGGAAAACCACAGTTCTAATGGGGGGTGACATCCTGCATGGGGCATTATAAAGAGAGGGGGTGACATCCTGCATGGGGCATTATTTTGGGGGGTAACATCCTGCATGGTGCATTATAAAGAGGAGGGGAGACATCCTGCATGGGGCATTATAAAGAGGGGGGGTGACATTCTGCATGGGCATTATAAAGAGGGGTGACATCCTGCATGGGGCATTATAAAGAGGAGGGTGTGACATCCTGCATGGGGCATTATAAAGAGGGGGGGTGACATCCGGCATGGGGCATTTTAAAGAGGAGGGGTGACATCTTGCATGGGGCATTATAAAGAGGGGGCGGTGATATCCTGCATGGGGCATTATAAAGATGAGTTGTGACATCCTGCATGGGGCATTATAAAGAGGGGGGTGACATCCTGCATGGAGCATTATAAAGAGGGGGGCTGACATCCTGCATGGGGCATTATAAAGAGGAGGGGTGACATCCTGCATGGGGCATTATAAAGTGTGGGGGTGACATCCTGCACGGGGCATTATAAAAAAGAGGGGTGACATCCTGCATGGGGCATTATAAAGAGGGGGGTGACATCCTGCATGGGGCATTATAAAGAGGGGGGTGACATCCTGCATGGGGCATTATAAAGAGGGGGGTGACATCCTGCATGGGGCATTATAAAGAGGAGGGGTGACGTCCTGCATGGGGCATTTTAAGGGGGGAACAGCCTGCATGGGGCATTATGTGGGGGGAACAGCCTGCATGGAGCATTATATGGGGGCCAGTATCCTGTGTGGAGCGATTCACCGGTTTCTGAGCTATTGTGGAATTTACAATAGATATCGGTCATGTAATGTAAGAAGTGAAATCTTTGCATTGTACTATATATATATATATATATATATATATATATATATGTATATATATATATATTTCTCTGCGGTATCTGTGCATCATGAATCCTGGTATGTATTAAAGGGGCCCACTGAGACTCTTTCGCCCAGGGCCCACAAAAACCTGGAGCCGGCCCTACCCCTGAGACCTGGGGCTAAGTCTAGCAATTTGAGCAGCAGCAGCACACAGGACTGTAATGCAGTGTTTTTTGGTATAACCACTGCGTCTCCTATACAGCCTCCCTGCCTGCCTGATATCTGGGATGGATATTAGTCCTCAGAAGAACTGTTTGTTTTATTTTTCAGGCTTTAGAGATCCTACACTACCTATTTCGCAGTATAAATCTCTCCCTAGCTCAGCAGCACTCTCCCTACACTGTCTGATCCGGAGCGACTGTGTCCAAGATGGCGGCGCCCGGTTTTAAATACTCAAGGTGATGCTGTGCGGCCAGCCAATCACTGTAATGCCCACAACCAACATGGTTGCGGCATTACAGTTGACGCGCCCCCTGCGCCGAGTGTGCGCTTGCGTGGGATACCCAGAGCCGGGTCTCTGGGGGTTGTAGTCTCCGTGGCGGCGACCCGGTCCCGTGGCTCAGGGTGGTCAAACCAGTGGCTGTCTTTATAGGGTTTTTGTGGTTTAATATCCGACTACGCCACCCGTGGATTGCGGTCAGGGTGTACCGCAGCTGCGAGGCAGTCCGCTGAGGCTGGTGTGGTGTGCGCAGCTAAAGATGGGATAACTCCCCACGGGAAGAGTATGGCCTCAGGGCAGGGAATGTGGATGATGGGAGTGATGGTGCGCGGGCGTCCCAGTACTAGTATTGCTTCCAGAAGTAGTCTCTTCAGCCAGGACGAGCAATATATCTGCTTCCAGTCCCTGGCACTCAGCTCCTGCTCCTACAGAGCTCCTAGCTGTCTCTTGCCCTCTGTCTGGAACTTCACTCCAGGCTCTGACTCACTAATCCCGCCCCAGACCCAGTTTATAAGGGCAGATTCCTCCCCTCCCAGGTCTGGGCAGGAGGTGTTGCATGTTTAAGGGCTCCTGACCAGGAAACCTCCCACCTGCTCTCAGACGTAATATTTCTATTACTGTGGTAACCAGACCCCTGGGGTGCCACATTTTTCCCTAGTAAATTTTAGTACTCCGGGACTAAACACATTTCTAAGAAAACACAAATACAGGGTATAAACAATAATACAACAACATATGTACAAGAAGCTTTAGTCTTTAGAGGTCACGGCGTGTCCACAACCGGATGTCCATGTCACCCAACAAGGTGAAGTCTTGGAATGGAGTAGGGGACCTGTCCAAAGCAAACCCCAAACGTTGGCCCTGGGCGTGGCTGCAAGGCTGAGACTAGCTACTTTGGGCCACAAGGAGGCCACGCCAGACAGGATTTTCTCTTCCGCGGCCATCTTCGCAAGAGGCACCAAGGTGCAACTATCTACAATGTAGTTCCGGTTACTCAGCGTCCATAACCTGTCAGTCCAAATAAACCTGCAGGGTAACTAGAGAAACATAATCAATGAACAGGCAACAAAACATAAACCTTTTTCAGCATTTACGTATGTATAGGTAAATTTACATTATAGTTTAGTTTAGATTCTCCAGCGAGCGGGCATCTGTCCTCTAGTGCTCCTGGTGGACCAAAGTAACCCACTATCTGGTTCTGCACTACAGGGTGTAGAAGGTGTTGCGGGTAGGTTTGGCAGCTTTCTGCGTACTCTTTGGCTTACTAGGGGCACGGCAGGCTCACTACTAGCAGAGGGTTGATTCTCCTGGGCCGCTGGTATGGATTCTTCTGCCTCTTGGGCTGGCTGCTCTTCTGACACTACCTGTTCTTCTGTAGGCCCTGGAGGGGCTGGCTGGAGAAAGGTGAGGACGGGTACCACGACTGCGTTGTTGATTTGAGTCCAGGACCGGGGAAAGTCTCTGAGTACGTTACTGATCATTTCTTCCCTTTCCTCTGCGGGTTGAGGGTTCTCTTGATCTTCGTCAGGGCTTTGCAGCTGCTCGGGACACTTTTTCAGGTGGTCTCTGGAGACAATGGCTGTGGTCTCTCCTCCATCCTTACTGATTACACAGACTTTTGGGTTCTCATGACTTGAAGGCAGTACTGTGTACGGGTCCTTCTCCCACTGGTCGTCCAACTTGTGGAGCCGCCTTTTTCTCTTCAAGACCCGCTCTCCAGGTATCAGGGGAACAGCGGGAGCATGCTGGTTATAAGTCTTCTCTTGCCTTTCTCTTGCTTGAGACAGACTTCGCTCGACGCTCTCCTGTACTTTCCGATACTGCTGATGCAGTTCTGTATCCCAGTCTGCCTCTGGCGAGGTGTCCTCAGGTGTCAGGACTCCCATATCCAGGTCAATAGGCAGCTTACCAGGTCTTACTCTCATTAGGTAAGCCGGGGTACAGTTGGTGGAACCTACGGGGATGTGATTATACAAGTCCACCAGATCAGGCAGTTTTTCAGGCCACAGACTGCGTTCTTCCAGGGGCAATGTTTTAGCAAGTCTATCACCACCTGGTTCATTTTCTCACATAGTCCGTTTTCTGAGGGTGATAGGGCGTTGTTCTTATCTTCCTGCAGCCATACAGATTGCAGAACTCTTGGAAGACCTCCGCTTCAAAGGCTGGCCCTTGGTCCATCAGCAATTGCTCCGGATACCCGTGTGGACGGCAGAAGTGCTGTTGGAAGGCTCTAGCTGCTGTTTGAGCCGTTAAGTCCTTGACAGGGACCACCACCAATAACCGGGAGTAGTGATCTACGATGGTGAGGGCGTAGACATACCCAGATTTGCTTGGAGCCAGTTTCACATGGTCCAGAGCTACCAGTTCCAGTGGCTGCCTGGTGATGATGGGCTGCAGGGGAGTCTTCTGGCTGGCACAGTCTCTTCTTCTTAGGCTGCACGGGCCACAGTCTCTGCACCACCTCTCGATGGCTCCTCTCATGCCTACCCAGTAGAACCGTCCACGCAACAGGAACTCCAGCTTCTTCCATCCGAAGTGTCCTGCTCCGTCATGGTATGCCTCCAGAACCATAGCCGCGTCTCGTCTTGGGACCACTACCTGCCAGGTCAGCTCATGTGTTCTAGAGTTGACCATTCTCCGGCACAGCTTCTCCTTGTAAAGAAACAGTCTACTTTTCTCCTTCCACAGTTGCTTGGTCTCCTCCGGAGCGTCTGGGTCAAGACAGGCATCAGCCTGTGTCAGCATTTCCTTCACCAGATGGACTGCGGGATCACTGTCTTGTGTCTCCACCCAGCTGTAGTGGGGTAAGGGATTGAACGTGGCAGAGCGCCTGTCCCTTACACGGTGGGAATACAGGGTAATCCCATGATGATGGAAAGCAGGGAGTTCGACCTCTTCCAGTTCTTCTGGATCTTCCCCTACGTCCGGTAGGTTTGGCATTCTGGACAGGGCATCCGCGTTGGAATTTGAGCCTCCCGCCCGGTATTTGATGGTGAATTCATAGTTGGACAGGCGGGCCATCCATCTCTGCTCCAGGGCACCAAGTCTTGCAGTGTCCAGGTGTGTCAACGGGTTGTTATCCGTGTACACGGTGAACTTGGAAGAGGCAAGGTAATGCTTGAAATGATCGGTCACTGCCCACACCACTGCCAGGAACTCTAGCTTGAATGAGCTATAATTCTCAGGGTTCCTCTCCGTGGGCCGTAGTTTTCGGCTGGTGTAAGCAATTACCCGTTCTTTCCCCTGCTGGATCTGGGACAGTACGTCTCCTAGCCCGATGTTGCTCGCGTCCGTGTGGAGGATAAAGGGCTGGCTGTAGTCAGGGTACGCCAGGATTTTATCCCCCGTGAGGGCCATCTTCAGCTGGCGGAAGGACTCCTCTTCCAGCTTTTCCCACCTGAAGGGCGGCTTCTGGTTTTTGGCCTTCCTGGATTGACCTATTAGGAGGTTCTGCATAGGAGCTGCCATTTTGGTGAAACCGGGAATGAATCTTCGGTAGTAGCCTACCAACCCGAGAAACTGCCGCACTTCCTTTACGCTGGAGGGTCTTGGCCAGTCTTTAATCACGGTGATTTTATCGGGTCGGGAGCCACTCCGTCAGCACTCACCACGTGTCCCAGGTACTGCACCTTTGGTTTCAGCAGGTGACACTTGGAGGGTTTCACCTTTAGGCCGTAGCTTGCCAGGGCGTCAAACACTTCTGCCAGGTGTTTCAGATGGTCCTCGTAGGTCTTGGAATAAATGATGACGTCGTCCAGGTATAACAGGACCGTCTCGAAATTCCGGTGTCCCAGACAGCATTCCATCAACCGCTGGAAGGTTCCTGGTGCGTTGCAGAGCCCGAACGGCATACAGTTGAATTCGCTGAGACCCATCGGGGTGGTGAATGCAGTCTTCTCCTTGTCTGCCTCTGCTACAGGAACCTGCCAGTACCCGCTAGTAAGATCCAAAGTGGAGAAGAAGTTAGCAGATTTTAATGCAGCTAAATATTCTTCTATTCTAGGTAACGGGTACGCATCTTTGTGTGTGATACGGTTGACCTTTCTGTAGTCCACGCACATTATCATTGTGTTGTCCTTCTTTTTCACTAGAACTAGTGGAGCTGCCCAGGGGCTAAAGCTGTCCCTGATTACCCCAGCCTCCTTCATGTCCCGCAACATCCCCTTTGCATGCTGATAGTGTGCAGGGGGTACAGGTCGGTATCTTTCCTTTATGGGTGGATGGTCTCCTGTGGGGATGTGATGTTCTACCCCTTTTACTCGCCCGAAGTCTAGCGGGTGTTTACTAAAGACTCTTTCGTACTCCTGAACCACCCGGTAGACTCCCTGATTTTGGTGTGAGGGAGTGGAGTCAGTACCCAAATGCAGTTGCTGACACCAGTCCTTCATTTGTTTCTTAGAGCCGTTACCTTCCTCTGGTTGAGATGGAGGCAAGGGTTCTACGGCCTTTACAGAATTTTTGTTTATGGTGAACAATTTGGCTAGCATGGCATACCGGGGCAGGTGTTCATCCCTGCATGTTCATTGGCTCTCTAAAGAGCACCAAACATGCAGGGCGTGGACCCGAGCTCCCGCCCGTGCATCCCGGGAATACTCGCCGAGCATCTCGAGCAGTGAGATGCTTGGGCAAGTACCGAGCATTGACGAGCACGCTCGCTCATCACTAACTCTAACCTTTTCAGGTGAACTTAATGTGACATTCTCTAAACTTTTGAATGCACATGTCCAACTGTTCAATGTTTCAGGACTTTTTGCACAACTTGCTATTCTCTAACATGGAGCTTATTGGAAAAATTCACAACAGGTGTTTGATTCATGAATCGGCCAATATATTTTGGGGGTTCAATTAGGATTGGTATTTAAACTGTCCTCCTCATCGTGCTGTTCACATTTTGACATTATGAGACCAAGACAACACCTAACAATTGATCAACAGTACCTTTAATCAGGATGTTCACAGTGGCCACTGAGGTTAGAGCGTCACAGAGTGTCATCAGCAGGTTGCAACAGAGATACAGAGAGACTGAAAGAGTTACAGAAAGGTAGAGAAGTGGACGTCCTTTGGCCACGTCCCACATTGATGACGGTTTCATTGTGAACATTGCTCTTCGGAACCGAATGATGAATGCCACACAACACATTTAAAGGTGAGAGGCACCCAAGTGTCACGTCAGACTCTCAAAACTGTTAACATCAGTGTGATCTGCGTGCTAGATGACCTGCAAGTGTACCTGACCACACTATCAAGTGCCAGTGAGTATTTATACTGGATGTGAGACCAGTGGGCCTCAGTGCTGTTCACTGATGAAAGTCGATTCACGCTGAGCTTATATGATTGCTGCCAACAATGTTGGAGATGTCAAGGAGAGTGCTCTGCATCAGCCACTGTTGTCACCAGACAAGTTGTGATGGTGGTGGTGTTACAGTGTGGGCAGGTGAGTCTAGTCAATACAGAACTGCTGAATACTTTGTGAATGTTACAGTGAGAAGCCCCTGCGGACACAGACAGCTTGGGGCCCCTGTGCAAGAAATGTGTTTGGGCCTCCCTCCTTTTATGGCGACCAAGCTGACCAGGTAACGGAGCCGCCAGCTGACTTCGGTGTCCCCACGATCATGCATGACGTCATTGCCCCCAGGAAACCTCCTTAAGTGATATTTACGTTTACGCATACTGTCTACAGATATATATACACATAGATAACTACTGTACACTCAGATGCTAATATATATACAGTATATTGTACCGTGGTTATCTTTGTGTGAATACACACATACTGTACATACACAGATAATCACAGTACATCAGTGCACAGAGATACATATAAACACTACACAGGTACATACAGTACACATACTTACATATGATGTCCCTCTGGCAGGTGCATTCTCCCATCTTCGGCAGCTCCTTCCCATTGGTCTTCTGTCCTCCATGAGCACTACAGGCCAGATCTCCAGCTGTCAGCCAGACCTGTCTCCTCAATACCTCCATGCAGTTAGTAAATCTGACACTAGCCTCCTGAGAAGTTCTGAGCGGCCTGACCCATAGTACCATCGGCCATCACATCAACCTCCTCTCCCTCCAGCAGCCACTTACCATCCCCTGTACTAAGTGGGATTTATTGGGGAACTGAGCCACTCAGGCAGCATTCACACTGCAGCTACTGCTTGTGAATGGGCCAGTGCAGCAGTTTTCCAATAAAGCCCCCTTAGGAGGGCAGGGGGGATTAATGTGAAAGCGTGTCCAGGAATCTCGAGCTCCTGCAGCATAGAACCAGCAGCACCAACTAAGAGGAGAGAAAAGGGCCCATTCTGACATATTTTGCGGAGTGCAGGCCCCTGTGTGACCGGAAATGAATCAGGTACGGGCCTCTTCCTCTCCTCTTAGTGGAGATGTTGCCGCTGGCTCCATGTGAGGACCAGACATTGCAGCAGCTGATCGGGCCCCCTCTCCTTTGGGGCCCCTGTATGCTTCTACTTAAATGCCCTAATTTCATGATAAAATATCACTGTAGCGTGAACTTTTTACATTTTCCATAAATTTTGCCCGAAAATCAAATATCCTTAACTTTTTGTGAGTAATGTATATTTAACACTGTGTATCTATAATTACTCCATCACAAGTACTGATCTACTGGATTTATCCTGACTTGATTAACTGTTAATGTCTTAAATCTTCTTGAGGATAATAGGTCAACGACATGCTCTGTTAATTGGTTTCTAAGTATTGACTGGTTCTGGTTGGTGGTGGTCTGAGTTGGATAGGCCCTACTAGGGGACACCAGGGCCAGCCATCGTTGAGCGGAGGAGCTATTTGCAAACTTAGAGTGGACGAAACTAAGTGTGACCTAATACGCACTATTACTGTACTGGAGGAACGTTATACTCCAATGCACTTTAATACTGGGTTATGTTTAAAGGCAAAATACCACTAGAGGATATTAAGACCTGGCAAACCTGGGCACAAATCTTATTGGGGCATATAAGGACGCCCTTTATCTCTGCCTGGGTTTATAATTGTGATATTGTAATCCAGCAAGTAGTTAGAGGAGTTATACAGAGGCTGACAGACTCCTTATTTCAGTAGATATCTTATTGGGAGACCTTTCTATAATGAAGTAATGCTGCTGCTGTACAGAGGATGGAGGATTCATATATAGTGTTGAGCATTCCGATACTGAAATATCGGGTATCGGCCGATATTCGCGGTATCGGAATTCCAATACTTAATTCCGATACTTTTACAATAACGAATACTGGAATCGGAAGTTCCCATAATGCCTGCGCTCTGCAGTGTCTCTGAAGGATGACAAGCTGGATGGCAGCGCTCAGCTGCGATCCAGCCTGTCATCAGAATGCCATCCCAGCGTGAGAGAATTCTACTGATTGTTTAAAAGCCGGCGGGCGGTAAAAAGCCGCCGGCTTTTAAACAATCACACAGCCCCATACTGCTTCCCCGCAGCCTCCCACCCCGATCCTCCACTCCCCTCGCCACCTCCCATCCCGATCGTAAGTTAGGACCGGGCGGGGAGCACAGCACCAAGGAGCGGGGAGCGAAGGACCCGGGCGGGGAAGCCGGCAGTGAAAAGACTTTACGGCCGGCTTTCCCGTTCTGTGCTGCCCTTTCCCGCCGGTTATTTCAAATGAACAGCTGAGGTATCAGGTGATGCTGATCAGCTGTTCATTTGAAGTAGCCGCGGTGCCCTCAGAGTGTTCATGTGAGTTCATGCTTGACTGCATTGCATGAACTCACATGAACTTTCCCACGGCCGCACAGGTCAGCCTCACCTCCCAGACCATCAGACCGGTCATGATTGGTGTGTGTGCGGTGTCTGTGCGATGTCTGCGGGTGTGTGCGCGGTGTCTGTGCGATGTCTGCGAGTGTGTGCGGGTGTGCGCGGTGTCTGTGCGATGTCTGGGGGGTGTGTGTGTGCAGGGAGACTTAGGCCAATGTGACACTACTACTCCCATCGGCCTATGTCTGTCCCCCGTCCACTCATACCAGCAGGATCAGCTCGATGGGAGAAGTAGTTCCCATCAGCCTGATCCTGCTATTTAAATTGCCCTACTGTGTCCCCAATAAATTTTAAATACATTTCATTGGTGGCCAGTGGTTACCTACAATAAATTAGTTCATACATTACCTGTCCCCGCCGATCGCCACCTAAAATAAAGTAAAAAATAAAAAAATACACCTATACTCACCTAGACACCAAATTCCCCGAAGCCATTGATCTCCTGTAATAAAATCTAAAATAATAAACCACAACCTTTTCCTTACCCCTCTGTAGTAGTCCACAAGTGTCCCACGATGATCTCCAGTTTAGAGCAGCCACATAGAATGTGACCGCTCTGAACCGCTGCCGCCGCTAGAATGACGGGGCCGCAAAGCAGCCCCATCACTGCATAAGCGGGTTCGCCGGAGTTCAGGCAGCGCTGCTCCGGTTAGCTCCTTTACGGTCCTGCTGTATCGTGAGAAATTCCCACGGTACAGCAGTGCCGTAAAGGAGGTCTCCGGATCTGCGCTGCCTGAATGCACTCCGGTGACCTCAGTCAGGAGCTTACAGCAGCCATGCATGGGAGATCAGCGCAGGAACGTGGACAGGTAACTATTTTTTTTAGTAAACTAAGAATTAAATAAAATGGTGTGTTTTATTTCAAAAAATTATTTTTTTCTGGGTGTAGTGTGTTTTTTTCTTTTTAACACTTTGTAGATTAGTAATGGGGGTGTCTTATAGACGCCCATCATTACTAACCTGGGTTTCATGGCAGCTGGCGCTGACATGAACCCCAACCCTATTACCCCCTGCCACCGCACCAGGGCAGCATGGAAGAGCGAGGCTAAGTGCCAGAATTGGCGCATCCTATGGATGAGCCATTTCTGGGGCGGCTGACGGCTGGTGTTTCTAGCCTGGGAGGGGGCCGATATTAGTAGTCTGGGAAGCTCCGTGGGTATTACCCCCTTCCCAGGCTTCAAAAATCTGCCCCAGCCGTCGGCTTAACCTCCGCTAGAGACTAAAATTATGGGGGATCCCACGCCAATTTTTTTTTAAATAAATCCCTTATTTTAACACTAAATGACATTTGAGGAGTTAATAAAGATGCAGTCCCTAAATTATTATTTATTTTTTAATTAATTTTTCCCAAAAATTTTGACGTGGGCTTTGCCATATTTTTTGTATGCCAGCCAGGTACAGCATCCAGCTTCTATGAACGCGCCATTTTCCGGGGTGGCTGCGGACTGCAATTTGCAGCGGGGGTGGGGGTGCCCAGAAAGCTTGGGCCTCCCTGCGCTGCAGATTCCAGCCCCCAGCTGCCTAGTTGTACCTGGCTAGACACAAAAATAGGGAGAAGCCCCACGTAATTTTTTTTTAAATTATTTAATGAAATTCATGAAATAATAAAGAAAAAAAGGGCTTCCCTATATTGTTGAGTCCAACCAGGAACAAATAGGCAGCTGGTGGTTGGGGGCAGCCCGTTCCTGCCTGCTGTACCTGGCTGGACACAAATATAGGGCGAAGCCCCACGTCAATTTTTTTTTAATTATTTCAGGAAATTCATGAAATAATTAAAAAAAAATTGATGTGGGGCTTCGCCCTATATTTGTGTCCAGTCAGGTACAGCAGGCAGGAACGGGCTGCCCCCAACCACCAGCTGCCTATTTGTACCTGGCCGGACACAACAATATAGGGAAGGCCTTTTTTTCTTAATTATTTCATGAATTTCATGAAATAATTAAAAAAAAAAAGATACGTAGAGATTCGCCCTATTTTTGTGTCCAGCCAGGTACAACTAGGCAGCTGGGGGCTGGAATCTGCAGCGCAGGGAGACCCAAGCTTTCTGGGCCCCCCCCGCTGCAAATTGCAGTCCGCAGCCACCCCGGAAAATGGCGCGTTCATAGAAGCTGGATGCTGTACCTGGCTGGCATACAAAAATATGGCAAAGCCATCTTCTGGCGCTGTACCCAACTCATCCAGGACACTGGTGCGGTGGCTCACTGGGTAATAAAGGGGTTAGGGCCAGCTTGGCATTATCAGCTGACCCTAAGCCCGAAATTCATGGGGTCACGTCAATATTAGACATGACCGCCATGAATTTCTAGTAAAGTATTTAAAAAAAAAAACACAACACCCAGAAAAAAGTCCTTTAATTGAAATAAACACCAATTCTTTATTGTTCTAAATTAAACCATGCTTACCATCATGCCCATTCCAGCTGAAGCCAACGATCTCCTGCAATAAATGAAAAATAATAAACCAACCTCATCCTTACCTTTCCATGGTTCCCAGGACAGCTTCAGCTCTGCTACATCGAGATGACAGGCTGGACCGCAGCAGAACGCTGCCATCCAGCCTGTCATCCCGCAGACAATGAGAAGCGCAGGCATGCTTGCTCTCCTCAGTGTCAGGCTGTGACGGCATCCAGATGAGCCGAGTCTCTCACGGTCACCGCATGCGCAGGAGAATTCTCCCACGCTGTCAGTGACATGCATGAGGTGAACTGAGTTCATTGTCGCCTCATCTGGATGCCGTCACAGCCAGACACTGAGGAGCGCAAGCATGCCTGCGCTTCTCAGTGTCTGCGGGATGACAGGCTGGATGGCAGCGTTCTACTGCGGTCCAGCCTGTCATCTCGATGTAGCAGAGCTGAAGCTGTCCTGGGAACCATGGGAAGGTAAGGATGAGGTTGCTTTATTATTTTATTTTTATAGCAGGAGATCGTTGGCTTCAGCTGGAATGGGTGTGACGGTAAGTATGGTTTAATTTAGAACAATAAAGAATTGTGTGTTTATTTCAATTAAAGGACTTTATTCTGGGTGTTTGTGTTTTTTTTAACTTTGACTATGGGGTTAGTAATGGGGGTGTCTTATAGACGCCTCTCCATTACTAACCTGGGCTTGATGTCAGCTGGCATTATAAGATGACATCAACCCGAACCCCATTAACCCACTGCCACCGCTACAGGGCAGTGGGAAGAGCGAGGCTAAGTGCCAGAATTGGCGCATCCGACGGATGCGCCATTTCTGGGGCGGCTGACGGCTGGTGTTTCTAGCCTGGGAGGGAGCCAATATTCATGGCACCCTTCCTGGGCTATTAATATCAGCCCCAGCTGTCTGCCTAGCCTTTGCTAGCTATTAAAATAGGGGGGACCCACGTCATTTTTATGGGGGGGTCCCCCATTTTAATAGCTAGAAAAGGCTAGGTATTCAGCTGGGGGCTGATATTAGTAGCCTGGGAAGCTCCGTGGGTATTACCCCCTTCCCAGGCTTCAAACATCTGCCCCAGACGTCTGCTTAACCTCCGCTAGAGACTAAAATTACGGGGAACCCCACGCCAATTTTTTTTTTAATAAATCCTTTATTTTAACACTAAATGACAAGTACAGTAATCAACACTATCACTGTACTTCTTATATATGTGACTGACATGCTTCTATCTATCTAATCTATGTGTGATTCTCTATTCTTTCTATTCTAAATTGTCAGGTACAGATGCTGAATTGCCGGCCGACTTTTTTAAAGAGACGGTGCATGAAAACACTAATATTTTTTTTAATAAATCCTTTACGCTAAATAACAAGTACAGTAAGCAACACTGTCACTGTACTTCTTATATATGTGACTGACATGTTTCTATCTATCTAATCTATGTGTGAAGCTCTATTCTTTCTGTTATAAATTGTCGGGTACAGATGCTGAATTGCCGGCCGGCTTTTTTAAAGAGACGGTGCATGAAAACACTAATATTTATTTAAATAAATCCTTTACACTAAATGACAAGTACAGTAAGCAACACTGTCACTGTACTTCTTATATATGTGACTGACATGTTTCTATCTATCTAATCTATGTGTGAAGCTCTATTCTTTCTGTTATAAATTGTCGGGTACCGGTGTATGCCGCTGATGAATTGCCGGCTTTTCATGTTTCACTGTGAGCACTGTTCCCATCGATTTGGGCAACCACCTCCCCCAATACATTCTACATTATTGTTAGTTGTTTTACTTCATGTAGAATTAACCTGCAAGGAAAGAAAGGGTTTATTTTCATTCCGATATTTGTGTCCCATTGACTTGCATTGGTTTCCGGTATCGGAATCGGCGATATCCGATACTTTTTGGGTATCGGCCAGATCCAATCCGATCCGATATTTCCTGATATCGGAAGGTATCGCTCAACACTATTCATATATCCAGGCAGATCAGGGGGAGAGAGAGAAATAGACACAATATATTCATCCTCCCACAGACAACCTGGACTTGATAGTTGCAACTTTGTCTCCACCCATGGAAGATTTACACTGACACCATGAATCCTCACAGAGGCTGTGTGCCCACGATGCATTTTTTAAGCGTTTCCGCAGCAGCAAAAATGCCGCAGAAACGCTTAAAAAACGCATGGTAGAAGGCCTGCCATGTCCCCAATGATAATCCGCCTGTGCTGTGCACATGCTGCGGAAATTTCCGCTGCGGATTATCATTGCGGAAAAAAACGCAGCACTACCAATTGTTTTGTGGAAGCGCTGTGTTTTCGCCGCCATTGACTTGCATTGGAAAGCATGGATTACGCATTACTGTATATGTAGATGCGCATTCCATGCGTTCTAATGTGCGGATGGTACCCGGGTCTAGAGGAGAGGAGAATCTCCTCCGGACCCGGGTACCATAGAACCTGTGAAAAACAGAATAAAATAAAAAATAAATGTTATATTTACCTTCTGACGGCGCCCGCTCTCCTTGTCTTCGCTTGCCGGCAGCTCGCGATGGACTGGGGGACCTGCGCTGATTATCATTGCTGAAAAACACGCAGCACTACCAATTATTTTGCGGAAGTGCTGCGTTTTCTCCGCTATTGACTTGCATTGGAAAGCATGGATTACGCTGTTTGCATAGATTTATATAGTGTGACCAAGTTGACAAGCACTTTCCAAGTAATGCTAAAATCGCTTGGAAAGCGCTTGTCAACCCGCATGCGGAAATGCATGTGAAGAACGCTTCACATCCGTATGTCCCTGGCAGGAAAAACGCATGTACAATCCGCATGTACAATCCACATGTACAATCCACATGTACAATCCGCATGTACAATCCGCATGTACAATCCACATGTACAATCCGCATGCGTTTTTTCTGCCAGGGGAGATGCAGAAACGCTCAGGAAAAAATCCGGAGTATTTCTGCATCGTGGGCACATAGCCTTACAGTGTAATTGTGAGCTGTAATATTCTGCTCATAGATAAGGATGGGACTGATATAATAATATACAGAGCGGCACAATAAGTGGTATATACAGCCAGCAGTAATATCACCAGCCGTGTATAATATCCACACTGCACCTATGACATAGTATTGGTATCATTGCCATATATTATTATCCAGCAGACAGTATGGCACTATGGGTGATTAATAGCTGGATAGACTTTCACATAGCACGGTGGAATTGAATAAAAACTATTTTAATATTGTAAATAAAAGTAATATTTTATCTTAATAGTTCACCTAATTCAGTGATATATTTTAATATTTCTGAGTTTAATAAGTCTTCTTTTGGTGATAACTATTTCTTGGACACTTACACAAAGCATTAATATTTTCTAGACGGTAATTCTACTATCTAGATAGCACAAAGGAGGCATTATTACTATGTAAGGGGCACAGTGGTGGGCATAAGTATGTGGGGCAGTAACAGGAGCACTGCTATCATACCACACAGCAGGTGCAGTATAGTAACACATACGCATCAGCGGCTCAGCATTGTGGTATCAGCAGGGTGAGGAGATTGTGCAGGTCATTAATAGATGGGGACGGTGCTGGAAATTTGAGAAGTCAAATAGTTCTTTGTAGACAAGTCATGTCTGGAAGAGGCTGTCATATCGGTCTGGGCCAGATGGAAAAGATGGGAAAAGTGAATCTATATATACTTATATACCCTATACACAATCTATAACTGTAGTGTAATCTTTTAATGTATTCCGCAGGCCTGTGATCTACCACTATATGGTCACCATGTGGCAGTAATATTGCTTTGGTTTTTGTAGAGATTTATTTTCAGTAACAGCCGGTCATCTGCTGAGATTCCCCTATACACACAGTTAGGGTGTGCAACCGTAGTTGCAAAAAGGTTACCTAGTTAGGACCCATTCAGATGTGTCACCTCCCCTATGCTGAACCCTTGGCTACACCTCTGGTGGGGTGTGACTGCTGGGACCCCCATAATCTACAGCACAGAATCCAGCTTGTTCTTGTGCATAGAACTGAAATAGAGATCCACTAAGGAAAAAGCATCTGAGTCCTTCTTCTGAGTTCTTCTTCTGGTGGATTCCGCATGGATCCCTCATAAAAAGCACTCAATAAAAATTTAAATGTTCGCATGTGTTCAATGTAAAAACAATTTGCTTGTCATACTGTATGTTTGAGTCTTTTTCAACATTTTCTTTCCACTTTTGGCTTTAAAATTTATGAAGTGGATTATGGAAGTGACTTGTTCATTCTGCAGGTGGCTTCTGTTTAGAAGACCCTCACTACTTTATACATAGTTAACAAAAAAAGATGCCAACTGCAAAAATTACAAATAAAGATTACTGAGGAAAAACACCGTCTACATTTTCCTGAAACATCTTCCTATAGAAAAAACTCAGTGGGCATGCTTGTGTCTATAAAGTGCTATGTGCACGCACCCTTAGGAATAACAGAACCTCTGGTCATCTCCTCCAATCTTGGCCGGGGGTTTAGAGGATTACTGGGAGATATAGAACCAATCTTCACCTGTTTGGTGTCCAACCTATCAGACATTTATGACAAGTATGATATTGATATGCCACTAATGGCACTATTATTCAATTAGATTCAAAAGGACATTATTCAATTTTATATTTTGATTTATAGATATTTTTTAATTAAGCATTGATGGAAAGGATGAAGAGATGTTCATGGAGAGGCCTTCAGCTTTTGAAGATGTTTCTTGAAGGCCACAGGTAGATGTACAAGTCCTTCCATACAGGTACAGCATTGATGGAGGATGTGCTGCACGTTCTTCAGGGAGCTAGATATGGGGTTTTTCTGTCCTTGAGATGTCTATGGTGCCCTGTTGACAGCAGGCAAAAATATAGCTTTCTCTGACAGCGCGAGCAGCCCTGGACAATCCACGCCGGCAGGATGATATCATCCGGCGGAAGAGAGAACCTATGAGAAAAGATGTAAAACTGATGTAAGTAATGGAAGTCCATATTACAGGATACTACTGTGGTGTCACTGTGGGAGTACGGGAGAGGAATCTTCTCCATACAGAGGTACGGGATCAGTGTCAGCCATCATACATGTGACAATCCCACCACTGACAGATAACATCTGCTCCACATGAATCCTTCTCGCTGACATTATACAACATGGAGCTTATTGTCACACTTACCTCGCCTACGTTCCCCCTCTTCTACTTTCTCAGTTTTGTCTTGTTTTCTCAGCTTTAGAAAAAATGTTCTTCTCTTCTGAACAGGAGATTCTAATGAAAAAGTCAAAAACAAATGTTGATTATAAACTTCTAAAAGATTAGCTTTGTGTCTATATAGAGTTATGTAAACTGATTAATATGCACAAAAAACTTTTACATTATAGACTATAATAGGATTTCCTATAAATCTGTACATACCTGACACTGAGGACGAGGATGAGGATGACTCGCTGGATTTAGCAGGAAAACACTGATTGTCATCATCAGTTTTGGATGAAGAAATCTCTCTCTGCCTGATTAGAAGAAGAAAGACAAGTAAATTACAAGGAAAAGCAATAGAAAAATGGAAGAACAGCTGTCTGTAAGGCCAATTAGGACACCATGATGGGGACACCCTGCTCAGGACCCCATTCTACCAGCAAGAATGGAGTCTAACTAGTAATATTGGCCGTAGTGATCTCGAAATGAATAGTGGGTCACATTGATCAGTTGTTACTGCAGTGTTATCACAATCTAGATCCACAGAGATCAGCAATCATGGGGTGGTGGATGCTGGATTTAGATTTATGTTACTTGGGTCTTGTATTTGGATCTGACATATATCAGAACTGAATCTCATAATAATGATAATAATCTACTTACATGTCTGAGCCTTTTTTGCTGTTCTCTGGGGAACACTCTGAAGATGACATAGGCTTTTCTTCATTGTTCATTATCCCGGTATTGGTGGGATATAGCTAAAATGAACGGAGAAATATAAAATAGATGTATTTTTAAACTTTTTTCTAATTATCGGTTTTAGGCCATATGCACACATTGAGTATTGGTGAGTTTTTTATCTCAGTATATGTAAGCCAAAACCAGGAGTGGGTGAAAAATACAGAAGTGGTGACGTGTTTCTATTATACTTTTCCTTTCCCTGTCCCACTTAATATTTTGGCTTACAAATACTGAGGTAAAAAACTCATCAAACACTCATTATGTGCACATGGCCTTATACATTTTATTCGTGACATACTTACTTTAGAAAATCTTTCAGAAGATGATACAAAATTCTGGACTTCTGTCCAGTCATTGTCCCCACTTGTGTCGCCCTCATCTGAATCAGTATGTTTGTATGTTCTAGAGCGAGCTGCAAAATACAATTATTATCAGAGATAATTAGTATAAGACCAGTCACGAGGTTATGACTAATTGTCTTATAAAATGAAAGACAAGACACACGGCAGTTTCCTGTAGATGATGTCTCATTTTACTTACTGGTAAAGTAGCGAGTGTCCTCATCTGACTTTAGATCAGGAACAAACAGGGGCTTCTGACTTAGAAGGTTGTCAAAGTCTAAGTAACGCAGAAATTGATGAAATTTGATCTCATTTGCTCCTTCTGGAAATGGAAGACAAGAAAGAAAGTGATACAGTAATTGTCAGAGAAACTGCTCCATATCTGTATAGTTTATGCTAATCTAAACTGAAGATGTAACGGAAATGTATTGAAGGTAGGTAGAGAATCTCAGTACTGATCCTAATGGACTAGATCATTTTTCTGGTCACAGAGGTGTAATAAGTCATAAAGATTACTATTATAATATTACCTGTCCCAAGTCTTTGTGTTGGATTTTTTCTGAGCAGTTCAGTTATGATGCCCCGAGGAGAGTATTTATCAAACGTCCAAGTTATATCATCTGTTATATAAAAAACAAATATTACAAGAAATAAAACCTCTTTATTTATTTTCATAAATATCAGTTTTCGTAACAAAGTTGGGAACTAAACCACAGAATCAAGAAAACCAAATAACTGTGAGATCACATAGCATTCAGATGATTTTACTTACCCCTGAGGATACTGTGATAAATCTCCCTTTTGGAAGCTCCGTTAAATGGTGTAAATCCATAAAGAAATTCATATAGGATGATCCCTATTGACCACCAGTCAACAGGCCTTCCATATCCTTTCATTAAGATGACTTCTGGAGCTACGTATATAGGGGTGCCAACAGCCTGGAAACCAACAGAACAATGAGATGATGATCAATAAATATAATTGCGACAAATGACATCATAGAAAACATTTTCTAGATGAGAAATTATCAGAGAAGGAGAAAGAGGTGGGATTTGTGAAGTACAAGATCCTGTAAGTAAAGCTGACCTCACTATCAAGGAACTCGCTGGTGATGTCCTCAAATGCAGCCTGGTAGATGTCTGATGTTGGTCTCATGAGGCCGAGTTTGGAAAGCCCAAAATCAGTAACTTTAATATGTCCTGTTGATGTTATCAGGAGGCTGTGAAAAAAAGATGGTGTCAGCCCCAAGTAATAACTCATAGACTATGTAATAAACTCAAACTTTCTTCCCCTGTATTATATTACAGGGGTCACTTACTTCTCAGGCTTCAGGTCTCTGTGCACCACACCATAGTTGTGCAGATATTCGACAGCAAGAATTGTTTCCGCAATATACATACGGGCCAGGGGGACAGGTAAAGCACCCCTGTACTTTAAAAGCTTGCGACAGTCTCCTCCTACAGGAGAAAGCAGATTTGACAGGTGAGCGTTTGTTACAATGTAAATTACACATCATGAGGGTGAATATATATAAGGTGCTAGGATTAAGCTGACGTGGGCTGGATATAGATACAATGAATGTGTCCTACCTGGTACATACTCCATAACCATACAGAGATGAAGCTTAGTAGGAAAGGAGCAGAACATGGAGGCCACAAAGGGACAATCAGCAAAGATTGAGATGTCCCTCTCCAGAAAGGCTCGTTCCAGTTCCTCTGGGTCTTTCAGGTTCTGCTTGTCCATTTTCTTCATAGCGCATACTTGTTTTGTGTCTTTATGGCGCACTAAGTGGACGGCCCTGGAGAGGAGGAAAATCCAAGATTTATTATGAATTCTTACTAACAATGAGTCTATAGACCTCATCAAGTGATCTCCTGTACTAATGGTCGATATAACATGTTGGGCGTCACTAGAAGTCCAGGTCTAAATTTACATAAAATAACGCTCCATAAATGATCACCAATGGGGGATCCTCATCCACGTCACATCCTACCTGACCTGAATAGTGACAGATGTGGACAGTGTTGTGGACTCATATAATTTGTCTATGGGAATATTACATGGGCAGGTCACAGAGACATAGGCATTGTCATAAGGAGCCATGGGAAATAAATATTAAAGCAAAATAAAGCTCACCCAAAAGATCCAAAGCTGATCAGCTTGATCAGCTTATAGTCGTTCTTACACGGAAGTCTCAAAGGGTTTAATGATCCGATCAAGGCCTAAAAAGGAAAAAGAAATGACAATAAGACATTGAATCTGCAAGAGAATGAAAGCCCCAGATGCAGGAAGGTCTCACTTCTATATGGTGTCCTCACTGATTACACTGCAGCAGAAGTAGAGGATGTGATACAAGCCGGACCCTCCACAGACACTATTATATTATAGGGGGATATCCCCCATACACTTATATCATTGTACTGCAGGGGAACATAAGGGACATCAGGAGGCAGAATAATAATAATGCTATCATCACATACAATAGGTCTGATCAACATGAAGAACCGCGCTATCCCATTATCATATGGGGTATAATATGGGATGTGTAACTCACACCCGTCATCTGATAATCTACAGACGTCCCTCTGATACTTACACTGGCAGATTCCTGGATGATCTCTGGTGTCTCACATATTCCACCATCAGAATCTTCCGGCTCAGTTATTCCTGAAATAATGATAAAATAATGAAGAGACGTCATGTATTAGTCTATATCAGCACTTACTATATAACACATCCATGTAATGAAGGAAATCACGAGACCCCTGTACATGGAATAATAGTGGGTATATGGATATTCTACACACTGTATATAATTATGGCATATCTATATATACTGTACTATAAATGTGTGATTGCTCAGGATCTGATCCAGTCACAACAATGACATGAAAAGAGCCCAGAGAAGAGGAGCAGAATTACATGAGCCCCTCCATTATAGTCTATAGGGGGCTCATGAGCCGTCAGCGGCCACATACAGAGGATGAAGAGTAAATCTCCATATTCTCTGCCGTTCTCTATAACTTGATATTAGAATGTAGAATATTAGATGATCGGCTTACCTTCCATCAGATCAGAGTTTAGCCCCGGCTGACTGGTCTCAGGGTCAGCAATATTTAGGTTTTGCCCCTCTTCGGAGTCGCCTTCTGATGTTTCCTGATGGATATAATATATACAAGTAATATAACAGACGGACTATACACAGCCGCTCCCTCCAGTAAATCCACATTCATATATAAGGGACTTGTATCTACCACTGTTCTCTAATATCTTCTATCAGGACTGCAGCATTTACCAGAAGGAAGATTGTGATGATCGAGCGAGACAGAGGTGGAAATACAAACTCTGCACCGCTGAGTACAGACTGCCATCACAGGTGATGGAGCAGCAGAGACAGGCGGCCATAAAAGGTCCTGTGTCTGCCTGTAGCGGACAGGGAGGCCTCTAACATCACACATCTGACCTTCTGCTATATGACGGTAATCTGGAGAAGATCAGACAACAAGGACATGAGATATAGAAGACGGTGGATCCTTACCAGACGCTCTAGTGAGTAGGCCGGATACTCCAGTACAAGCAGGACATTTAGCGCCAGTTGTTTTATAAAGGCCAATTCTCCACTTTGGGATTTTTCTTCAGCCTATAGAAATGAGAATAAAAAAGAAAGGAAAATCTTGAGAGAACGTGCAGAATGGAGGAGGCCATTTATATCACCAAACATGTTACTCCTGCCATTTGTACAGCAAATACTAGTAAGTATCTGCACGGCAAGTAATGTAGCCTGTACACCCTATTACAGCTCCCGGGTATTCTTATCTGGGTATTTGGTACAGGATAAACTTAAACTTGTATTTCATTAATATTGTCTATTATTATTATTATTTTTCTATGACTTGTGCAGATTGTCTGCTACTTACCTGCTGTACTAATGTCCAGATGTTCTGCTGTAAATACTCAAGATATTCTGAGCTTATTCGACCTTGGTGGTATTTGGTCAGGCAATCTCTCACTTGCTCCATAACCAGCCGGTAAGTGAAGCTGAGGACGCCATCGGGTAGTGGTAGCACAAAGTCAGGGTCATAGGTGGTAAGAATGCCCTGGAGTAGTGCTAACACCTGAAGTCTGTCTGGAGGAATTCCAGACATTTCAACAATCCAAAATAAATCCAAGCGCAGTCAATATGTGAATAGCTATGCAACTGATCACTGACAACAATGACACCAGGGTATCAAAGTGACGATGGGAGTGTAAACACTTGTGTAAGTTCTGATGTTTAATTGTGATGTCATAATGATGTCAGAATGGAATCTTGTGTTCTTACCTTAAAGGGGCATATGACCTTATAAGGAAATTGCCTAGCTTCCCTTAAGAAGGCAACAATATAGGCTGAGCATCAGTAACATGCAGATATGGAGGAGAGAGGCATGGGTGCTGCAAGTTTTTATCCGATGTTCAGGACAATTACCTCTCTCAGCTGGTAGATGAACCAACCAGGAGAGGTAATCTGCTGGATCTGGTGCTGTCAAATAGATCAGATACAATTTCAGATATACAGGTCAGGAATAGTGTTGAGCGAGCATGTTCTATTAACCCTTTCGCTGAGTACGCTTGGGTCGAGCTCCGAGTATTTATAAGCTGCTCGGTGATATGGTTGAATCGCTCCCGTGTGCATGATTTGCAACTGTTTGACAGTTTTATTACATGTGAGGAATGTCTATTTCTTACACATTCCTCGCATGTAATTTAACATGTCATGGTAATTTGGGATATCGAACATAAATAGGGCATGTTTAAGGATATACTACTAGAATCCTGTAGAAAACTTATACCCTCTGGTAATAAAATGTCCAGGACTAAAAATAAACCATTATGGATAAAAAAGACAGTTCAAAGTGTAATAAGACAAAAACAAAGGGCATTCAAAATCTTGAAGGCCGAGAATACAGAAATAGCATTTCAGGAGTATGAAGATTTCAACAAGAAATGTTAAAAAGAAATCAAGCTAGAAAAGTTATCTACTGAAACACAATCGCCACAAAATTCATAAATATATTAATGCCAAAAGGAAAAAAACGGACGGTACAAAAGACGATAATAACAAGATAATTGAGCTCAGTAATTGACAGACGGCTGAATCTCATATTCTTAGACTCTCTTGTAATGGGGTTGATGCCACAAGATTGGAGGATAGCTGACGTGGTACCGATATTTAGCAAAGGTAAGAAGGTGGATCCAGGTAACTACCGTCCAGTATGTCTGACATCGGTAGTGTGCAAAGTTTTTGAGGGCATCATAAGAAGTGGCCTGCAGAAATATATTGCAGATAATAATACATGGTGGGCCATTTCTATGGATACACCTAAATTAAATGGGAATGGTTGGTGATATCAACTTCTTGTTTGTGGCACATTAGTATATGGGAGGAAGAAAACTTTTCCAGATGGGTGGTGACCATATCTTCACAGCATAGACAATTGCCTTCAGATGACCCCAAAGATAAAAGTCAGGGGGTCAGAGCGGGAGACCTTGGTGGCCATTCAACTGGCCCACGACGACCAATCCACTTTCCAGGAAACTGTTTAAGTAGGAATGCTCGGACCTGACACCCATAATGTGGTGGTGCACCATCTTGTTGGAAAAACTCAGGGAACGTGCCGTCTTCAGTGCATAAAGAGGGCAACACATCATCTTGTAGCAAATTCAGAAATCCAGTGGCATTGAGGTTTCCATTGATGAAGAATGGCCCCACTATCTTTGTACCTTAAGTGGTCATAAACTTGTAAAAAACTCATGAAAGAATAAAGTTACGTTAAAACCCAGCACACTATTGTTTTTCTTATGCAATTCTCAATAAGTTTGATCTGTCACATGACCCTCTTCCCATTGAAAAAAATAAAATTGGATCCAAAATGGCAGACTTGAAAATGGCCACCATGGTCACCACCCATCTTGAAAAGATTTCCCCCTCCCATATACTAATGTGCCACAAACAGGAAGTTGATACCACCAACCATTCCACATAAATGGCCCCCCCGTATAATAACTGACAACCAGCATGGATTCATGAAAGATACATTGTGTCTAACTAACATGTTGGGTTTCTATGAGGAGGTAAGTGCAAATCTGGATGTTGATAATGCGGCTGATGTGATTTATCTGCACTTTGAAAGGGCATTTGATACTGTACCATATAACAGCCTTATACTGAAGCTACAGAAGCAAGGAATTGCGGGAAACTATATGCAGATGGGTAAGGAACTGGTTAAGGCCACGTGCACACACTGAGTATTTGTTGAGTTTTTTACCTCAGTATTTGTAAGCCAAAACCAGGAGTGGGTGATAAATATAAAAGTGGTGACGTGTTTCTATGATACTTTTCATCTCATTGTTCCACTTTTGATTTTGACTTACAAATACTGAGGTTAAAAATATACAAAATACTCAACGTGTGCACGTGGCCTAAAAGACAGGAAACGAAGAGTCTTTGTAAATGGTACTTTTTCTAAATGGGACATAGTCAGCAAGGTGGACTGCAGGGATCTGTCCTAGGACCGATTCTTTTTAGTTTTTTGATTAATGACCTTGGAGATGGGATTGAGAGTAAAGTGTCAGTTTTTGCTGACAACACCAAACTATGTAGGATATTAAAAACTGATCTTGACATTACAATATTACAGAATGATCTTGATAAGATGACTGAATGGGTAAACACTTGGCAAATGAGATTTAATGTAGATAAATGTAGAGTAATGCACCTAGAACGGAGTAATCCTATTGCTGCATACACATTAAATGGGAGTATACTCAGGACTACAGAACAGGAGAAGGACTTGGGTGTTCTGGTTACAAGTAAGCTGAGCAGCAGTACTCAAGGTCAAGCAGCAGCCGCAAAAGCAAACTAGATTTTATGGTATTTAAAAAGAGAGAAAAAATCCTGCGATACCAACGTTTTGTTACCCCTTTATAAATCACTGGTGAGGCCACATCTAGAATATGGGATCCAGATTTTTACTCTATATTTTAAAAATAATATTCAGAAGTTAGAGTCATTTCAAAGGTGGAGAATTAGATTGTTAAAAGGGATGGAAGGCCTCTCATATGATGAGAGGTTGGAAAAGTTGGCCTTGTTTAACTTAGAAAAAAGACGTCTCAGAAGAGATATCATTTATATGCATAAATCCATGTGTGGTCAATACAGGGGACTAGCACATGACTTATTGCTTCTAGAACCCATACTAAGGACCAGGAGGCACTCATTACAGGTGGAAGAAAGGCGATTCTGGCGGCTAAACAGGAAAGGGTTCTTTACAGTAAGAGCAGTCAGACTGTGGAATGCCGACCACAAGAAGTAGTAATGGTCGACACTATAACAGCTTTTATACAAGGGCTGGATGACTTCTTCAGCAGCAATGGCATTGTGGGATATAGATAATTTAGTGACAAAGAATGTAAATTGGTGGAGAAAGGCAGAACTTGATGAATACGAGTCTTTTTTTAACCTATGTAACTATGTAATAATAAGAAATTCAGATTTTGGTGATAAAAGAAGCATTTTTACCGTGAGAACAGGGTTAGACTGGGACTGCATCTAGCCCTGGCATATGAAGCACAGACCCATGCTGCTCTCCCACACCCACTTCCAAAGATGGGGATCTCTATTACAAATATGACCCTGCCGACCATTGGAGAAAACCAAAATGTTCTATTCCCAATAGCATATACTAGGATGGGGGAGCATATATCATGATGGGGGCGCATATGCCAGGTTGGGGGAGTATATATCAGTAACTGCGTTGTTGAGGGCACGGCTAATGTTCTGGGACATGTGCTTGTGTAATGCAGGGATGGCACACCAGGAGAAATAGTGGTGGCTGGGGACGAAGTACAGAGGGACGGCCGCTGCCAGAAAGCTTCCATCTCCATGAGCCTAAAAGGCAACATTTTGAGAGAAAGCATTCACAAAATGTGAGAGTTTAGTGGTGTGGCCAGTGGGGCGTTGGTTGCATATTTGCGCTCGCATTCCAAGGACTGGGGTAGGGACAACTGAACGCTGCGCTGCGACGTGATTGCTGATGGTGCTAGTTGCGAGTGTGCAATGACAGGTGCAGGGTGGGCAGCATCTTCGCATTCGCAATGGACAGGGGATTGGCTTGCACACACAACAGAGGAACAAGAAGTGATGTCACCCGCAGACACTATTTCTTGACTCTGGGATTTTGCCCACCTAGTCGGTTGCTTTGCTGTCATGTGCCTGAGCATGCTGGTGGTGGTCAGGCTGCTAGTTTTGCTAACCCTGCTGATACTGGCCTGGCAGATGTTGCAAATGGCCTTTTTGGGGTATCTAAACAGTCTATTAAAAAACAACCAGACTCGGAAAGACCTAACAGTTGTACTGGCAACTTCCTTCGTGTTGGTGTTTCGGGGAACGGTTGCCTGCCTTGTGTCTGTGGCCACCACATAGCTTGTTCCTGCCTGTTGTGGTGCTATGCCTCCCTCCCCCTGTGTGCTGCTCTCCTCGCTCTGCATGTCACCTTGCCTGGTTGGGTCAGAGACTTCATCGCTCACCACCTCGTCTTCCACTACCGCACCCTGGTCCTCCTCTTGACTTTCTGGCAATTGTGTCTCATCATCATCCACCTCTTGTGACAGTAATTGCACTTTCCCACCGATGCATTTGTGTGACCGTGGCTGCTCAAATATTTGAGCATCGCTACATGCGATCTCCTCCTGCCCCGCTTGAAGCGGAAAAGTGAACAGCTCTTCGCAGTATCAAAGTGTGGGATCAGTTGTCTCCAGGCACGGTGGGAGGAAGACGGATCAGGGTGAGGAATATGCGGCCCAGACTCACGGCTACTGATATTTGACCGTGTGGAAGAAAGGGTGGTGGTGGCAAATTGACTGGAAGCATTATTGACTATCCAACCAACAACCTTTTAACACTTATCTGGGATCAATAGTGGTGTGCTGTGGTCCCCTAGTTATTGGGACAGGAATGTCAGGAGTAGTATAGAATTCATATAATCCATCAAACTAAATCTGACAGGTGCCCCGCCCCTATCAAAGTGTATCAAACTGTCTAATCCCTCCCCTTTTTTGCAGAGCGCGACCCCGTCCCTATGCCCTAATGAAATTCATAGTGTTATATTAGTGTATCAATTAAAATTGATAGGGTGCATTATCAAATCATTTAATTTTGATTCATTGATTTGATAATGTTACTATCAACGAATTGCCCGATTATTATTAACATGTTGTTGTACTGCACAATAAATTTGATTTGATAGTGACATATTATGTATGACACTATCAAATTTGGTGTGTTACTATCACAATTAATTGATCCATATTATACGGTGATGTGATTCACAATATGATATGGCAGTGTGATTCTCCAATTTTACATTCAAATGAAATTGGTCGGGCATATTATATATATGGCCGAGTTATAACTACTTCCAAGTATTAAAAGTATGCACTTTATACAGTTTGTGAAAAAAATGAAAGACGCTTTATAAGTTTTAATAATTATATTAAACAAATAGAATGTATCAGACACATTACATTTCAGCCAAATTACAGAGGAATATAAGGCATTACAATAACATGAGGTAGCAAGTGTTCATAATATACAGTACAGACCAAAAGTTTGGACACACCTCATTTAAAGATTTTTCTGTCTTTTCATGACTTTAAAACTGTACATTCACACTGAAGGCATCAAAACTATGAATTAACACATGTGGAATTATATACTTAACAACAAAGTGTGAAACTATGTCATATATTCTAGGTTCTTTAAAGTAGCCACCTTTTGCTTTGATGACTGCTTTGCACACTCTTGGCATTCTCTTGATGAGCTTCAAGAGGTAGTCACCGGAAATGGTTTCAACGAGCCTAATGTTAGTCTATGGGAGACCCGAGCATTTTTGCGGCGGCACCCCCTTCAGTCTGTAGAAAGCCTAAAAAGTGCCCACACCATAGTGACAGTGTTAAAATGACATGGGGATTGCCCCAGGGAGCATTTCTGACCCCCAGGTCACTGCTGTCAACAACGTGGTCAGAGGTATTAAGCCACTTTTACGGGCTCACAATAAAACGTTCAAAAACGAAACTGAAACGGTTTTCCTGTGAAATATGTTCAGGAACTTTCTTTCCAGGGTAAAGACTTGTGTATAAGGTAAAATAAATAACCAAAAACAAAAATACTATTCCACACCTTGAACTATGTTCACAAGTAGCATTTTTCTTGTGTTTTTGCACTTTTGTATTGGTTTCAACCGTGACAAATGCATTCACTGGGAAATGTAATTTTAACATTTTACAACCTTATCTGGCCATGTGCTGTGTGACACATGCATACAGTGCTGAAAAGACATGGAAACAGCATGGGGAAGACCCCTGGGAGCATCTCTGACTCCCAGGTCACTGCCTAAAAGTGTGCCCATCAGAAGTCATCCTTGCCGCATCAGAAGATGCAGACTTGTAACTATCCCCGTGCAAGTCCTTGTCCCAGGGCAGTGTTCAATTGTACCTCCCCCATTCCTTGCAATGCAAGTGCAAATATGCAGCCAACCACCCACCCACCCGCAGGCTGCAATACCATACTGCTAGTTTTCACTTGAAATGGGGTATTTTAGTTTGGAGGAAGCCGAAGCTGGCCACTACCTCATTGCTGCTTCGGCAGCGAGGTATCCATACTCAGTCCCCAGCCGCCCGGCGGCCGGGTGTCCATAATCGGTCCCCAGCCGCCAGGGGGCGGCCTGGTGTCCATACTCTGTCCCCATCTGCCCCGCGGCCGGGTGTCCACGCCCGGTCCCCAGCCGCCGCTATTTCTCCTGTCACCTTCCCCCACACTTTTCTTAGCCTGTCCTGCTTTAGGGCAGCATTGGACGAGCCCACCAGAGAATCAGACTCCTCCGGTGGGCCCTGGCTTCTCCATCAGGGGAGTTGAGAGTGCCAAGGTGAGGAGCATGATGATGATGATAGAAGTTAGCATCTGCTTTGTTTTCTTTTAATGCAAGCGTAAGTGTGTAGCTTGCCACCCACCCACCCCCAGGCTGCAATGCCATACTGCTAGTTGGCACTTGAAATGGGGCCTTTTAGTTTGGAGGAGGCCGAAGCTGGCCACTACCTCATGGCTGCTTCGGCGGCCTGGTATCCATACTCAGTCCCCAGCCGCCCGGCGGCCGGGTGTCGATAAACGGTACCCAGCCGCCCCTATTTCTTCTGTCACCTTCCCACACACTTTTCTAAGCCTGGCCTGCTTTAGGGCAGCATTGGACGAGCCCACCAGAGAACCAGACTCCTCTTGTGGGCCCTGGATTCTCCATCAGGGGAGTTGAGAGTGCCAAGGTGAGGAACATGATGATGATGATAGAAGTTAGCATCTGCTTTGTTTTCTTGGAATGCAAGCGCATGTATGTAGTAGCGGCTAGGCCTGAGGTGGTCAGCGTTTTAGCGCATATCCTACCTCCTCCGAGGATTGCTGGATGTTTTCCTGCTACTATCCCAGTTCTATGACTCCCGTAAAAACAAAGCTTCAGGTGATAAATGATGAATGAGGTGGTGGCAAAGGAGAAAGAGCAGGAGGAACAGGGACCATTCACATCAATATCAGGCCAGTCAACCACACATGTCTTGTAGGATATGTTTCTGTACCAAAAGGAGCGGTTCGGCTACACAGTTATAGGGCATACAGTGAGTGCAATGCCTACCAAAAATTTAGAGGCACTCCAATGCCCCTTGGAAGTGACATGGAGGTCAGAGGGCCTTAACTAAACCATTTTTTCCATTTATAGCAACTGGGTCTCCTGTGCACTGTTGGCCTAAGCAGTGAATGGAAGGCTTTCCAAAAATTATGAGGAACTGCAATGCCGCTTGAAACAGATGTGGATTACAGCGTACTAAAAACCTTCTACCCATTATTGGGTAGTGGGTCTCCCTTAGTGTTCGCCTATGCATTGAAAAGCAAAAGCTGACTAAAATTAGGAGGAAATGCAATGCCCGTTGGAAGAGTTGTGGAGGTCGCAGTAGCTTAACAAGATGGTTTTAATGCCCCGTGGAAAAGTGGTGGAGGTCACAGTAGCTTAACAAGACGGTTTGAATGACCCTTGGAAAAGTGGTGGAGGTCGCAGTAGCTTAACAAGATGGCTTTAATGCCCTTTACAAGAGCCATACAGTACAGCATCTTAAAAACACTATTCCCATTATTGGGGAGTCGGTCTCCCACAGTCCTTGCTTATACCTTCCAATCAAAAGCTGACAAAGAGCTGTGGAGTTAAGAGTGGTTTAACAAGACGCTTTTAATGCCCTTAGGAAGAGACGTGGAGATCCCAGTAGCTTAAGAAGGCAGTTTTAATGCCCCTCGGAAGAGACGTGGAGGTCGCAGTAGCTTAACAAGACGGTTTTAATGCCCCTTGGAAAAGTGGTGTAGGTCACAGTAGCTTAGCAAAACGGTCTTAATGCCTCTTGGAAGAGACGTGGAGGTCCCAGTAGCTTAACAAGACGCTTGTAATGCACCTCGGAAGAGACGTGGAGGTCAGAGTAGCTTAACAAGATGGTTTTAATGCCCCTTGGAAAATTGGTGGAAGTTGCAATAGCTTAACAAGACGGTTTTAATGCCCCTTACAAGAGCCATACAGTACAGCATCTTAAAAATATTATTCCCATTATTGGGGAGTGGGTCTCCCACAGTCTTTGCTTATACCTTCCAAGCAAAAGCTGACAAAAATAAGGACGGATGAACTTTCAAGAATGGCAACACGGACCACGGTCACCCTGGTGGTATAGTGGTGGTGGAGGCTGATGATAAGGAGAAGAACATAAAACAGCCGAAATGAGGAAGCATATATTCCCATGTGTGGGTGTGAAGCGGTGCATGTGAATACACCTCCCAAAATAACACAGTGGATTTGACTTTATGTTACTCTGCTGTCATTTGGTGGTGATGAGAAGTCTGGCCCAATCCAGCCCTTGTTCATTTTGATAAGGGTCAGCTTGTCAGCATTGTCAGTTGACAGGCGAGTGCGCTTATCAGTTATAATTCCCCCAGCGGCACTAAAAACACGCTCCAATAACACGCTAGCGGCAGGGCAGGCCAGGACCTCCAAGGCATACAGAGCGAGTTCATTCCATGTGTCCAGCTTGGATACCCAATAATTAAAAGGCACAGAGGAATCACGGAGGACGCTGGTACGGTAGGCAAGGTACTCATTCACCATCTTTTGAAACTTTCCACTCCTTGTGAGAGTACCCAGCACCTCAGGGTCTGTCCGAAGGGAGGGTCTGAGAAAACTGTCCCAGAACGTTGACAGTGTTCCCCTGCCTCTGCTGTATTGGAGTTGCGTCTCTCTTGCATGTACGCCTTGGTTGGGAAACAAACTGTGACCTCTGCCACTAGCGTGTTCAGATGGGAATTTTTTTAACAGTTCTGCAGCAAGGGCCTTCTGTTACGGCCCCATTTTTGTAGACCTCTCAACCTCAGGAATAAGAGAGTTAAAGTTCTCCTAGTAGCGGGGGTCTAAAAGTGTCACCAACCAGTAATGACTGTCACCCAACATTTTGACAACGCGACGGTCACGGTTAAGGCAGAGTAACATAAAGTCAGCCAAGCGTGCCAGACTGGTAACGGGCAAGACTTCCATGTCCTCACCAAGATGACGACTGACCATGCTCTCCTCCTCCTCCCCCCCCCCCTATCCTCAGGCCACCCACGCTGAAACGACGGTATGACAGTTGTACAGGTACTACCGTCTACAGCGCATGATACAAGCTCCTGTTCTTCCTCCTCCTCCTCCTCCTCCTCTCCCTCATTGTCCCCCAATGCACGTTGGGATGAGATGAGGCTGGGCTGTGTGTAATCGACCGCTTCGGCTTCTTGATCCATCTCATCATACTCTGGCTGCAATGCCTCCTCTTTAATTCTCTACAGATAGCGTTGCAAAAGACAGACAAGTGGGATGCTGATGCTAATGATGACGTCATCGCCACTTAACATCTTGGTGGATGCCTCAAAGTTTGTCAGGATGGAACATATGTCAGACATCCAGGTCCACTCCAGAGGTCTTATGTGTGGAGTCTGATCTGAATACCGATGGCCTTTTTGATGCTGGTACTCCACAACTGCTATCTTCTGCTCACAAATCCTTTGCAACATGTGGAGGGTAGAGTTCCAACTTGTGGGGACATCACACACCAGTCGGTGTGCCGGAAGCTGCAAACGCTACTGCAACACAGCAAGGGCGGCGGAAGCTGTAGCCGACTTGCGAAAATGAGCTGACAGGCGGTGTACTTTGACGAGCAGACCTGGCAACTCGGGGTACGATTTAAGAAACCGCTGAACCACGAGGTTAAGCACATGAGCCAGGCATGGTACGTGTGTGATCTCACCTCACCTCAGAGCCGCCACCAGGTTACGGGCATTGTCACACACGACCATGCCTGGATGTAGGTTCAGCGGTCTCAGCCACAGATCTGCCTGCTCTTTCACAGCTGTCTACAACTCACAAGCAGTGTGAGGTTTACCACCTAAGCTTATGAGTTTCAGCACAGCTTGTTGCCGCTTGGCTGAGGCAGTACTGCAGTGCTTCCAGCTTGTAACTGATGTGGTGATATCTGAGATGGAGGCTGAACATGGGGAGGAGGAGGAGAATGATGCGCAAGAGCTGTACACTGTGGGGACAACTCTGACTGACATAGGGCCCGCAATCCTTGGTGTGTGGAGGATGTGTTCAGTCCCAAGGTCCGACTGGGTCCTGGCTTCCACTATGTTTACCCAGTGTGCCGTCAGGGAGATGTACCGTCCCTGGCCACAAGCACTTGTCCACGTGTCCGTTGTCAGGTGGACTCTCCCAGTTACTGTGTTGTTGAGGGCGCGGCAGATGTTTTGGGACACGTGCTTTTGTAGTACGGAGATGGCACACCAGGCAAAATAGTATCGGCTGGGGACAAAGTACCGAGGGACGGCCACCACCATAAGGTTGTGGAAGGATTCCGTCTCCACCAGCCTAAAAGGCACCATTTCCAACGCAAGCAGTCGTGAAATGTGAGAATTTAGGACTGTGGCCTGTGGGGCGTTGGCTGCGAATTTGCGCTTTCGTTCAAAGGTCTGGGATATGGACAATTGAACGCTGCGGTGGGACGTGGACATGGACGTTGATGCTGTTTCTTGAGAAACTGCCATAACAAGTGAAGACTGAGATGAGGGGGCATCTTTGCATGCAGTATGGACAGGGGAATGCCTTGCACGCACAACAGGAGGTTCTCTTACACGCACAACAGCGGAAGTAGCAGTGGTGACACCCGCTGACACTGGTGATGGACCCTGGGGTTCGCCCCACAAAGTCGGGTGCTTTGTTTTCATGTGCCTGATCATGCTGGTGGTGGTCAGGCTGGTAGTTTTGTCACCCCTGCTGATGCAGGCCTGGCAGGTGGTACCAATGGCCTTTTTGGGGTTATCAGCAGAGTCTTTAAAAAAATTCGAGACTCTTGAAGACCTACCGGTTGTACTGGCAACGTCCCTCGTGTTGGTGTTACGGGGAACGGTTGCCCGCCTTCTGTCTGAGGCCAACACACTGCTTCTTCCTGCCTGTTGGGGTACTCTGCCTCCCTCCCCCTGTTTGCTGCTGGCCTCGCTCTGCGTGTCCTCCTGCCACGTTGGTTCAGTTACTAGATCATCCACCACCTCCACCTCTTCCACTTCCGCACCACGGTCCTCCTCCTAACTTCGTGGCAATTGTGTCTCGTCATCGTCCACCTCTTGCAACAAATTGCCAGCATCGCCTTCCTGTGGCCGTGACTGTTCAAATATTTGGCCATTACTACATGAGTTCTCCTCTTCCACCACTTCAAGCGGAGCAGGCGAGGGGCCCAAATATGGAAATGGACCAGTGAACAGCTCTTCAGAGTGTCCAACTGTGGAATCGGTTGCTGTCTGACGACACTCGGCAGTGTGGGAGGAAGGAGCATCAGGGTGAGGAGGAGTATGCGGTCGAGACTCACGGCTACTAAGACTTGACCGTGTGGAAGACAGACCGGTTGTGGTGGTGCCCAGGTGACTGGAAGTATTATCTGCTGTCCAATTAATAACCTGTTCACACTGATCAGTTTGCAATAGTGGTGTTGTTGTGTGCTTCCCTAGTAATTCGGTCAAGAACTGGGAGCGAGAAGATGTGGCTGTTGGTTGTGGCACATTTTCACCTTGGCCACGGCCCCGTTCTCTGCACGCACCATCACCAGAACGTCCAGTTCCACGTCCCTTGCCACGCGCCTTGCACACTGCAAATTAAGTAAAATAGCTTACACTCGCACTATCAATTGCAAAAGGGTAATAAAAAGGAGATTTGAACCGTGGAAGAGGAAAACCACAGTTCTATTTCTCTGGCCTACACCAGAATCTTTTAAACAGACATATTTGTATCTGAACAGTCAGCGAGACACTCAAACTGTAGTTTTTATGAAAAAAAAGCAAAAAGGTGGATTACACCCAGATTCGAACCGTCAAAAAGGAAAACCACACTTCTAATGGGGGGTGACATCCTGCATGGGGCATTATAAAGAGAGGGGGTGACATCCTGCATGGGGCATTATTTGGGGGGGTGACATCCTGCATGGTGCATTATAAAGAGGAGGGGTGACATCCTGCATGGGGCATTATAAAGAGGGGGGTGACATCCTGCATGGGGCATTATAAAGTGGAGGGGGAGACATCCTGCATGGGGCATTATAAAGAGGGGGGGTGACATCCTGCGTGGGGCATTATAAAGAGGAGGGGTGACATCTTGCATGGGGCATTATAAAGAGGGGACAGTGACAACCTGCATGGGGCATTATAAAGAGGAGGGGTGACAACCTGCATGGGGCATTATAAAGAGGGGGGTGACATCCTGCATGGGGCATTATAAAGAAGGGGGCTGACATCCTGCATGGGGCATTATAAAGAGGAGGGGTGACATCCTGCATGGGGCATTATAAGAGGGGGCGTGACATCCTGAATGGGGTATTATAAAGAAGAGGGGTAACCTCCTGCATGGGGCATTATAAAGAGGGGGGTGACATCCTGCATGGGGCATTATAAAGAGGGGGGGGACATCCTGCATAGGGCATTATAAAGAGGAGGGGTGACATCCTGCATGGGGCATTATAAAGAGGGGGGTGACATCCTGCATGGGGCATTATAAAGAGGAGGGGTGACATTCTGCATGGGGCATTATAAAGAGGAGGGGTGACATACTGCAAGGGGCATTATAGGGGGGAACAGCCTGCATGGGGCATTATGTTGGGGGAGCAGCCTGCATGGAGCACTATATGGGGACCAGGATTCTGTATGGAGTGTTATATGGGGGCCAGTATTCTGTATAGAGCGTTATATGGGGGCCAGTATCCTGTACGGAGCATTTTATGGGGGCCAGTGTTCTGTATGGACCGTTATATGGGGGCCAGTATACTGTGTGGAGCGATTCGCCAGTTTCTGAGCTATTGTGGAATTTACAATAGATATCGGTCATGTAATGTAAGAAGTGAAATATTTGCATTGTACTATATATATATATATATATATATATATATATATATATATATATATATATATATATATGTATATATATATATATATATATATTTCTCTGCGGTATCTGTGCATCGTGAATCCTGGTATGTATTAAGGGGGCCCACTGAGACTCTTTCGCCCAGGGCCCACAAAAACCTGGAGCCGGCCCTGCCCCTGAGACCTGGGGCTAAGTCTAGCAATTTGAGCAGCAGCAGCACACAGGACTGTAATGCAGTGTTTGTTGGTATAACCACTGCATCTCCTATACAGCCTGCCTGCCTGCCTGATATCTGGGATAGATATTAGTCCTCAGAAGGACTGTTTGTTTGATTTTCCAGGCTTTAGAGACCCTCCTCTACCTATTTCGCAGTATAAATCTCTCCCTAGCTCAGCAGCACTCTCCCTACACTGTCTGATCCGGAGCGACTGTGTACAAGATGGCGGCGCCCGGTTTTAAATACTCAATGTGATGCTGTGCGGCCAGCCAATCACTGTAATGCCCACAAACAACATGGCTGCGGCATTACAGTGACTGGCTGGCAATCCCTGCATGTTCATTAGCTCGGTAAAGAGCACCAAACATGCAGGGCGGAGACCCGAGCTCCCGCCCGAGTAACCCGAAAATGCTCGGTGCTCGCCGAACATCCCGAGTAGTGAGATGCTCAGGCGAGTACCGAGCAGTGTCGAGCATGCTCGCTCAACACTAGTTTTTATATATATATATTATGAACACTTGCTACCTCATGTTATTGTAAAGCCTTATATCCCACTGTAATTTGGCTGAAATGTGATGTGTCTGATACATTCTATTTTTTTAATGAAATCATTAAAACTTATAAAGCTTCTTTAATTTTTTTCACAAACTGTATAAAGTGCATACTTTTAATACTTGGGAGTAGCTATAACTCGGCCATATATATAATATGCCCGACCAATTTCATTTGAATGTAAAATTCGAGAATCATACTGCCATATAATATTGCGAATCACATCGCCGTATAATATGGATCAATTAATCGTGATAGTAACACACCAAATTTGATAGTGTCATACATAATATGCCACTATCAAATCAAATTTTTTGTGCAGTACAACATCATGTTAATAATAATCGGGCAATTAATTGATAGTAACATTATCAAATCAATGAAACAAAATTAAATGATTTGATAATGCACCCTATCAATTTTAATTGATACACTAATATAACACTATCAATTTCATTGGGGCATAGGGGCGGGGTCACGCTCTGCAAAAAGGGGAGGGGTTAGACAGTTTGATACACTAAGATAGGGGCGGGGCACCTGTCAGATTGAGTTTGATGGATTATATGAATTCTATACTACAGTCGGGCGACAAGATGTGGATGCTTGTTGTGGCACAATTTCAGCTTGCCCATGCCCTAAGCCTCTGCATGCACCATCACCATCACATCCACTTCCCTGACCCTTGCCATGCGCCTTGCCCATTTTAAATGGAGGATAATATTTTGCATGGTCCCTACAAACTGCTGGATTTGTAGCGCATTAATATGTGATACATCTGATGGATGCCCACTCTTTTAAATATCGGCCTTATAGTTTACTATTATTGGCAGCGACCACCTGTCAATAGCGTCACCGACACACTGCTGCCAAACTGTAAAAGGAGGATAATATTTTGCATGGTCCCTACAAATTGCTGGATTTGTACCGCAGTAATATGGGATCACATCTGATGAAAAGATCTGGGTGTATTCTGCAGTGCTAACAAGCAAATGGAGCCATAAAATGTTGGACTTACTTTTTGCAAAAATAATCAGGGTTAAGAGCAAAAAAAAACAAAAACCCCTAGTCCAATGGCTATCTGTAACAGGCAGCAGTAGCAGCAGCAGACAGAACATGCAATGGACCTTATTGTGGTGCATAGTGTCCACAATCTCTGCCTGCCTTACTCCTGCTATCACCAGGGTTTATATATGCAGCTGGATTAGTCCTCAGAAGGACTGTTAGTTCTGATGAATATGTAACTAGCTGTAGAATACCTATATCTAACTATTACGCAGCCAATTCTGTTCCTCACACAGCATCACCTCTCCCTACTCTGCCTGTCTGAAGGGTAAACTGTGATGAACGAGCATAGGGTCACTAGGTCTTATATAGACCAGATGTCGCTAGGCGGCCAGCCAATCACTGTAATGCCACAACCAAGAGCGCCAAACATGCAGGGCGTGGACCCGAGCTCCCGTGCGTGCATCTCGGGAATACTCGCCGAGTATCTCGAGCAGTGAGATGCTTGGGCGAGTACTGAGCATTGACGGGCACGCTCGCTCATCACTAACTCTAACCTTTTCAGGTGAACTTAATGTGACCTTCTCTAAACTTTTGAATGCACATGTCCAACTGTTCAATGTTTCAGGACTTTTTGCACAACTTGCTATTCTCTAACATGGATCTTATTGGTAAAATTCACAACAGGTGTTTGATTCATGAATCGGCCAATATATTTTGGGGGTTCAATTAGGATTGGTATTTAAATTGTCCTCCTCATCGTGCTGTTCACATTTTGACATTATGAGACCAAGACAACACCTAACAATTGATCAACAGTACTTTGCCATTGCGAGGCTTCAAGCAGGATGTTCACAGTGGCCACTGAGCTTAGAGCATCAAAGAGTGTCATCAGCAGGTTGCAATAGAGATACAGAGAGACTGAAAGAGTTACAGAAAGGCAGAGAAGTGGACGTCCTTTGGCCACATCCCACATTGATGACGGTTTCATTGTGAACAATGCTCTTTGGAACCGAATGATGAATGCCACACAACACATTTAAAGAAGGTGAGAGGCATCCAAGTGTCACGTTAGACTCTCGAAACTGTTTACATCAGTGTGATCTGCGTGCTAGATGACCTGCAAGTGTACCTGACCACACTATCAAGTGCCAGTGAGCATTTATGCTGGACGTGAGACCAGTGGGCCTCAGTGCTGTTCACTGATGAAAGTCGATTCACGCTGAGCTTATATGATTGCTGCCAACAATGTTGGAGATGTCAAGGAGAGCGCTCTGCATCAGCCACTGTTGTCACCAGACAAGTGGTGGTGATGGTGGTGTTACAGTGTGGGCAGGTGCGTCTAGTCAATACAGAACTGCTGAATACTTTGTGAATGTTACAGTGAGAAGCCCCTGTGGACACAGACAGCTTGGGGCCCCTGTGCAAGAAATGTGTTTGGGCCTCCCTCCTTTTATGGCGACCAAGCTGACCAGGAACCGGAGCCGCCAGCTGACTTCGGTGTCCCCATGATCATGCATGACGTCATTGCCACCAGTCATGGGCATGCCGAGGTCAGCAGCTGGCTGCAAATTGGACTGCAGTGCAGGGAGCGGGTGGATCCCCTGCATTGCAATATGTTTCAGGGGAATGCACGTCCGAGGATACACACATAGCTGAAATATTTGCTGGTGTCAGTGGGCCACCCTCCACCTCGATGCAGCTGCACTGGTAATTTGTCTGCTCCCAGGAAACCTGGGGTAAAGTGATATTTACCTTTACGCATACTGTCTACAGATATATATACACATAGATAACTACTGTACACTCAGATACTACCATATATACAGTATATTGTACTGTGGTTATCTGTGTGAATACACACATACTGTACATACACAGATAATCTCAGTACATCAGTGCACAGAGATACATATAAACACTACACAGGTACATACAGTACACATACTTACATATGATGTCCCTCTGGCAGGTGCATTCTCCCATCTTCGGCAGCTCCTTCCCGTTGGTCTTCTGTCCTCCATCAGCACTACTGGCCAGATCTCCAGCTGTCAGCCAGTCCTGTCTCCTCAATACATCCATGCAGTTAGTAAATCTGACACTAGCCTCCTGAGAAGTTCTGAGCAACTGACCCATAGTACCATCGGCCATCACATCAACCTCCTCTCCCTCCTGCAGCCACTTACCACCCCCTGTACTAAGTGGGATTTATTGGGGAACTGAGCCACTCAGGCAGCATTCACACTGCAGCTACTGCTTGTGAATGGGCCAGTGCAGCAGTTGTCCAGTAAAGCCCCCTCAGGAGGGCATGGGGGATTAATGTAATAGCTCATGAGAACATTGATCAGGCAGATCAGTTATAAGAACTGCTCAGAAGGAAGGAGAGTTATCAGGTGTACTGACTGCTTGGAGGCTGTTCAGAGCTGCAGTCAGAGGCAGTGAAGAAGCAGGAGACAGGATTGGCTGAGAACAGCAGCCATACTTACCAGGCCTGCTTCCTCCTGCCTGTGCCTGAATGCTAATAGGCCAGGCGAGTCCATGGGGCGTGTCCAGGAATCTCGAGCTCCTGCAGCATAGAACCAGCAGCACCAACTAAGAGGAGAGAAAAGGGCCCATTCTGACATATTTTGCGGAGTGCAGGTCCCTGTGTGACCGGAAATGAATCAGGTACGGGCCTCTTCCTCTCCTCTTAGTGGAGATGTTGCCGCTGGCTCTATGTGACAACCAGACATTGCAGCAGCTGATCGGGCCCCCTCTCCTTTGGGGCCCCTGTACGCTTCTACTTAAATGCCCTACTTTCATGATAAAATATCACTGTAGCGTGAACTTTTTACATTTTACATAAATTTTGCCCGAAAATCAAATATCCCTAACTTTTTGTGAGTAATGTATATTTAACACTGTGTATCTATAATTACTCCATCACAAGTACTGATCTACTGGATTTATCCTGACTTGATTAACTGTTAATGTCTTAAATCTTCTTGAGGATAATAGGTCAACGACATGCTCTGTTGATTGGTTTTTAAGTATTGACTGGTTCTGGTTGGTGGTGGTCTGAGTTGGATAGGCCCTACTAGGGGACACCAGGACCAGCCATCATTGAGCGGGGGCGCTATTTGCAAACTTAGAGTGGACGAAACGCATTGTGACCTAATACGCACTATTACTGTACTGGAGGAACGTTATACTCCAATGCACTTTAATACTGGGTTATATTTAAAGGCAAAATACCACTAGAGGATATTAAGACCTGGTAAACCTGGACACAAATCTTATTGGGGCATATAAGGACGCCCTTTATCTCTGCCTGGGTTTATAATTGTGATATTGTAATCCAGCAAGTAGTTAGAGGAGTTATACAGAGGCAGGCAGACTCCTTATTTCAGTAGATATCTTATTGGGAGACCTTTCTATAATGCAGTAATGCTGGTGCTGTACAGAGGATGGAGGATTCATATATCCAGGCAGATCAGGGGGAGAGAGAGAAATAGACACAATATATTCATCCTCCCTCAGACAACCTGGACTTGATAGTTGCAACTTTGTCTCCACCCATGGAAGATTTCCACTGACACCATGAATCCTCACAGAGGCTGTGTGCCCACGATGCGCTTTTTAAGCGTTTCCACAGCAGCAAAAATGCCGCAGAAACGCTTAAAAAACGCATGGTAGAAGGCCTGCCATGTCCCCAATGATAATCCACATGTGCTGTGGACATTCTGCGGAAATTTCCGCTGCGGATAATCATTGCGGAAAAAAAAGCAACACTACTAATTATCTTGCGGAAGCGCTGTGTTTTCGCCGTCATTGACTTGCATTGGAAAGCATGGATTACGCTGTTTGCATAGATTTATATAGTGTGACCAAGCTGACAAGCACTTTCCAAGTGATGCTAAAATCGCTTGGAAAACGCTTGTCAACCCGCATGTACAATCCGCATGTACAATCCGCATGTACAATCCACATGTACAATCTGCATGTACAATCCGTATGTACAATCCGCATGTACAATCCGCATGTACAATCCACATGTACAATCTGCATGTACAATCTGCATGTACAATCCACATGTACAATCCGCATGTACAATCCACATATACAATCCGCATGTACAATCCGCATGTACAATCCACATGTACAATCTGCATGTACAATCCGCATATACAATCCACATGTACAATCCGCATGTACAATCCACATGTACAATCTGCATGTACAATCCGTATGTACAATCCGCATGTACAATCCGCATGTACAATCCACATGTACAATCCACATGTACAATCCACATGTACAATCTGCATGTACAATCCGCATATACAATCCACATGTACAATCCGCATGTACAATCCGCATGTACAATCCGCATGTACAATCCACATGTACAATCTGCATGTACAATCCGCATATACAATCCACATGTACAATCCACATGTACAATCCGCATGTACAATCCACATGTACAATCTGCATGTACAATCCACATGTACAATCCGTATGTACAATCCGCATGTACAATCCGCATATACAATCCGCATGTACAATCCACATGTACAATCCGCATGTACAATCCACATGTACAATCTGCATGTACAATCCGCATATACAATCCGCATGTACAATCCGCATGTACAATCCACATGTACAATCTGCATGTACAATCCGTATGTACAATCCGCATGTACAATCCGCATGTACAATCCACATGTACAATCTGCATGTACAATCCGCATATACAATCCGCATGTACAATCCGCATGTACAATCCACATGTACAATCTGCATGTACAATCCGCATATACAATCCACATGTACAATCCGCATGTACAATCCACATGTACAATCTGCATGTACAATCTGCATGTACAATCCGTATGTACAATCCGCATGTACAATCCGCATGTACAATCCACATGTACAATCTGCATGTACAATCCACATGTACAATCTGCATGTACAATCCGCATATACAATCCGCATGTACAATCCGCATGTACAATCCACATGTACAATCTGCATGTACAATCCGCATATACAATCCACATGTACAATCCGCATGTACAATCCACATGTACAATCTGCATGTACAATCCGTATGTACAATCCGCATGTACAATCCGCATGTACAATCCACATGTACAATCTGCATGTACAATCTGCATGTACAATCCACATGTACAATCCGCATGTACAATCCGCATATACAATCCGCATGTACAATCCGCATATACAATCCGCATGTACAATCCGCATGTACAATCCACATGTACAATCTGCATGTACAATCCGCATATACAATCCACATGTACAATCCGCATGTACAATCCACATGTACAATCTGCATGTACAATCCGTATGTACAATCCGCATGTACAATCCGCATGTACAATCCACATGTACAATCCACATGTACAATCCGCATGTACATTCCACATGTACAATCTGCATGTACAATCCGCATATACAATCCGCATGTACAATCCACATGTACAATCCGCATGTACAATCCACATGTACAATCTGCATGTACAATCCGCATATACAATCCGCATGTACAATCCGCATGTACAATCCACATGTACAATCCACATGTACAATCTGCATGTACAATCCGTATGTACAATCCGCATGTACAATCCGCATGTACAATCCACATGTACAATCTGCATGTACAATCCGCATATACAATCCGCATGTACAATCCGCATGTACAATCCACATGTACAATCTGCATGTACAATCCGCATATACAATCCACATGTACAATCCGCATGTACAATCCACATGTACAATCTGCATGTACAATCCGTATGTACAATCCGCATGTACAATCCGCATGTACAATCCACATGTACAATCCGCATGTACAATCTGCATGTACAATCCACATGTACAATCCGCATGTACAATCCGCATGTACAATCCGCATGTACAATCCACATGTACAATCTGCATGTACAATCCGCATATACAATCCACATGTACAATCCGCATGTACAATCCACATGTACAATCTGCATGTACAATCCGTATGTACAATCCGCATGTACAATCCGCATGTACAATCCACATGTACAATCCACATGTACAATCCGCATGTACATTCCACATGTACAATCTGCATGTACAATCCGCATATACAATCCGCATGTACAATCCACATGTACAATCCGCATGTACAATCCACATGTACAATCTGCATGTACAATCCGCATATACAATCCGCATGTACAATCCGCATGTACAATCCACATGTACAATCTGCATGTACAATCCGTATGTACAATCCGCATGTACAATCCGCATGTACAATCCACATGTACAATCTGCATGTACAATCCGCATATACAATCCGCATGTACAATCCGCATGTACAATCCACATGTACAATCTGCATGTACAATCCGCATATACAATCCACATGTACAATCTGCATGTACAATCTGCATGTACAATCCACATGTACAATCCGCAGGTACAATCCGCATATACAATCCGCATGTACAATCCGCATGTACAATCCACATGTACAATCTGCATGTACAATCCGCATATACAATCCACATGTACAATCCGCATGTACAATCCACATGTACAATCTGCATGTACAATCCGTATGTACAATCCGCATGTACAATCCGCATGTACAATCCACATGTACAATCCACATGTAAAATCCGCATGTACATTCCACATGTACAATCTGCATGTACAATCCGCATATACAATCCGCATGTACAATCCACATGTACAATCCGCATGTACAATCCACATGTACAATCCACATGTACAATCCGCATATACAATCCGCATGTTCAATCCGCATGTACAATCCACATGTACAATCTGCATGTACAATCCGTATGTACAATCCGCATGTACAATCCGCATGTACAATCCACATGTACAATCTGCATGTACAATCCGCATATACAATCCGCATGTACAATCCGCATGTACAATCCACATGTACAATCTGCATGTACAATCCGTATGTACAATCCGCATGTACAATCCGCATGTACAATCCACATGTACAATCCACATGTACAATCCGCATGTACATTCCACATGTACAATCTGCATGTACAATCTGCATATACAATCCGCATGTACAATCCGCATGTACAATCCACATGTACAATCCGCATGTACAATCCGCATATACAATCCACATGTACAATCCGCATGTACAATCCACATGTACAATCTGCATGTACAATCCGTATGTACAATCCGCATGTACAATCCGCATGTACAATCCACATGTACAATCCACATGTACAATCCGCATGTACATTCCACATGTACAATCTGCATGTACAATCCGCATATACAATCCGCATGTACAATCCACATGTACAATCCGCATGTACAATCCACATGTACAATCCGCATGTACAATCCGCATATACAATCCGCATGTACAATCCGCATGTACAATCCACATGTACAATCTGCATGTACAATCCGCATATACAATCCGCATGTACAATCCACATGTACAATCCGCATGTACAATCCACATGTACAATCCGCATATACAATCCGCATGTACAATCCGCATGTACAATCCGCATGTACAATCCGCATGTACAATCCGCATATACAATCCGCATGTACAATCCACATGTACAATCCGCATGTACAATCTGCATGTACAATCCGCATGTACAATCCGCATGTACAATCCGCATGTACAATCCACATGTACAATCCGCATATACAATCCGCATGTACAATCCGCATGTACAATCCGCATGTACAATCCGCATATACAATCAGCATGTACAATCCGCATGTACAATCCGCATGTACAATCCGCATGTACAATCCGCATGTACAATCCACATGTACAATCCGCATATACAATCCGCATGTACAATCCGCATGTACAATCCGCATGTACAATCCACATATACAATCCGCATGTACAATCCACATGTACAATCCGCATGTACAATCTGCATGTACAATCCGCATGTACAATCCACATGCGTTTTTTCTGCCAGGGGAGATGCAGAAACGCTCAGAAAAAAATCCGGAGCATTTCTGCATCGTGGGCACATAGCCTTACAGTGTAATTGTGAGCTGTAATATTCTGCTCATAGATAAGGATGGGACTGATATAATAATATACAGAGCGGCACAATAAGTGGTATATACAGCCAGCAGTAATATCACCAGCCGTGTATAATATCCACACTGCACCTATGACCTAGTATTGGTATCATTGCCATATATTATTATCCAGCAGACAGTATGGCACTATGGGTGATTAATAGCTGGATAGACTTTCACATAGCACGGTGGAATTGAATAAAAACTATTTTAATATTGTAAATAAAAGTTATATTTTATCTTAATAGTTCACCTAATTCAGTGATATATTTTAATATTTCTGAGTTTAATAAGTCTTCTTTCAGTGATAACTATTTCTTGGACACTTACACAAAGCATTAATATTTTCTAGAGGGTAATTCTACTATCTAGATAGCACAAAGGAGGCATTATTACTATGTAAGGGGCACAGTGGTGGGCATAAGTATGTGGGGCAGTAACAGGAGCACTGCTATCATACCACACAGCAGGTGCAGTATAGTAACACATACGCATCAGCGGCTCAGCATTGTGGTATCAGCAGGGTGAGGAGATTGTGCAGGTCATTAATAGATGGGGACGGTGCTGGAAATTTGAGAAGTCAAATAGTTCTTTGTAGACAAGTCATGTCTGGAAGAAGCTGTCATATCGGTCTGGGCCAGATGGAAAAGATGGGAACAGTGAATCTATATATACTTATATTCCCTATACACAATCTATAACTGTAGTGTAATCTTTTAATGTATTCCGCAGGCCTGTGATCTACAACTATATGGTCACCATGTGGCAGTAATATTGCTTTGGTTTTTGTAGAGATTTATTTTCAGTAACAGCCGGTCATCTGCTGAGATTCCCCTATACACACAGTTAGGGTGTGCAACCGTAGTTGCAACAAGGTTACCTAGTTAGGACCCATTCAGATGTGTCACCTCCCCTATGCTGAACCCTTGGCTTCACCTCTGGTGGGGTGTGACTGCTGGGACCCCCAGAATCTGCAGCACAGAATCCAGCTTGTTCTTGTGCATAGAACTGAAATAGAGATCCACTAAGGAAAAAGCATCTGAGTTCTTCTTCTGAGTTCTTCTTCTGGTGGATTCCGCATGGATCCCTCATAAAAAGCACTCAATAAAAATTTAAATGATCGCATGTGTTCAATGTAAAAACAATTTGCTGTGTATACTGTATGTTTGAGTCTTTTTCAACATTTTCTTTCCACTTTTGGCTTTAAAATTTATGAAGTGGATAATGGAAGTGACTTGTTCATTCTGCTGGTGGCTTCTGTTTAGAAGACCCTCACTACTTTATACATAGTTAACAAAAAAAGATGCCAACTGCAAAAATTACAAATAAAGATTACTGAGGAAAAACACTGTCTACATTTTCCTGAAACATCTTCCTATAGAAAAACCTCAGTGGGCATGCTGGTGTCTATAAAGTGCTATGTGCACGCACCCTTAGGAATAACAGAACCTCTGGTCATCTCCTCCACTCTTGGCCGGGGGTTTAGAGGATTACTGGGAGATATAGAACCAATCTTCACCTGTTTGGTGTCCAACCCATCAGACATTTATGACAAGTATGATATTGATATGCCACTAATGGCACTATTATTCAATTAGATTCAAAAGGACATTATTCAATTTTATATTTTGATTTATAGATATTTTTTAATTAAGCATTGATGGAAAGGATGAAGAGATGTTCATGGAGAGGCCTTCAGCTTTTGAAGATGTTTCTTGAAGGCCACAGGTAGATGTACAAGTCCTTCCATACAGGTACAGCATTGATGGAGGATGTGCTGCACGTTCTTCAGGGAGCTAGATGTTGGGGTTTTCTGTCCTTGAGATGTCTATGGTGCCCTGTTGACAGCATGCAAAAATGTAGCTTTCTCTGACAGCGCGAGCAGCCCGGGACAATCCACGCCGGCAGGATGATATCATCCGGCAGAAGAGAGAAACTATGAGAAAAGATGTAAAACTGATGTAAGTAATGGAAGTCCATATTACAGGATACTACTGTGGTGTCACTGTGGGAGGACGGGAGAGGAATCTTCTCCATACAGAGGTACGGGATCAGTGTCAGTCATCATACATGTGACAATCCCACCACTGACAGATAACATCTGCTCCACATGAATCCTTCTCACTGACATCATACAACATGGAGCTTATTGTCACACTTACCTCGCCTACGTTCCCCCTCTTCTACTTTCTCAGTTTTGTCTTGTTTTCTCAGCTTTAGAAAAAAATTTCTTCTCTTCTGAACAGGAGATTCTAATGAAAAAGTCAGAAACAGATGCTGATTATAAACTTCTAAAAGATTAGCTTTGTGTCTATATAGAGTTATGTAAACTGACTAATATGCACATTACACTTTTGCATTATAGGCTATAATAGGATTTCCTATAAATCTGTACATACCTGACACTGAGGACGAGGATGAGGATGACTCGCTGGTTTTAGCAGGAAAACACTGATTGTCATCATCCGTTTTGGAAGAAGAAATCTCTCTCTGCCTGATTAGAAGAAGAAAGACAAGTCAATTACAAGGAAAAACAATAGAAAAATGGAAAAGCAGCTGTCTGTAAGGCCAATTAGGACACCATGAAGGGGGCATCCTGCTCAGGACCCCATTCTACCAGCAAGAATGGAGTCTAACTAGTAATATTGTTCGTAGTGAACTGGAAATGAATAGTGGGTCAAATTGATCAGTTGTTACTGCAGTGTTATCACAATCCAGATCCACTGAGATCTGCAATCATGGGGTGGTGGATGCTGGATTTAGATTTATGTTACTTGTGTCTTGTATTTGGATCTGAACATATATCAGAACTGAATCTCATAATAATGATAATAATAATCTACTCACATGTCTGAGCCTTTTTTGCTGTTCTCTGGGGAGCACTCTGAAGATGACATAGGCTTCTCTTCATTGTTCATTATCCCAGTATTGGTGGGATATAGCTAAAACGAACGGAGAAATATAAAATTGATTTATTTTTAAACTTTTTTCTAATTATAGGTTTTAGGCCATATGCACACATTGAGTATTGGTGAGTTTTTTATCTCAGTATATGTAAGCCAAAACCAGGAGTGGGTGAAAAATACAGAAGTGGTGACGTGTTTCTATTATACTTTTCCTCTCCCTGTCCCACTTAATATTTTGGCTTAAAAATACTGAGGTAAAAAACTCATTAAACACTCACTGTGTGCACATGGCCTTATACATTTTATTTGTAACATACTTACTTTAGAAAATCTTTCAGAAGATGATACAAAATTCTGGACTTCTGTCCAGTCTTTGTCCCCACTTGTGTCGCCCTCATCTGAATCAGTATGTTTGTATGTTCTAGAGCGAGCTGCAAAATACAATTATTATCAGAGATAATTAGTATAAGACCAGTGTCGTACAGTCACCAGGTTATGACTAATTGTCACATAAAATGAATGACAAGACACACGGCAGTTTCCTGTAGATTACGTCTCATTTTACTTACTGGTAAAGTAGCGAGTGTCCTCATCTGACTTTAGATCAGGAACAAACAGGGGCTTCTGACTTAGAAGGTTGTCAAAGTCTAAGTAACGCAGAAATTGATGAAATTTGATCTCATTTGCTCCTTCTGGAAATGGAAGACAAGAAAGAAAGTGATACAGTAATTGTCAGAGAAACTGCTCCATATCTGTATAGTTTATGCTAATCTAAACTGAAGATGTAACGGAAATGTACTGAAGGTAGGTAGAGAATCTCAGTGCTGATCCTAATGGACTAGATCATTTTTCTGGTCACAGAGGTGTAATAAGTCATAAAGAATACTATTATAATATTACCTGTCCCAAGTCTATGTGTTGGATTTTTTCTGAGCAGCTCCGTTATGATGCCCCGAGCATCGCGGGGAGGAGAGTATTTATCATATGTCCAAGTTATGTCATCTGTTATATAAAAAACAAATATTACAAGAAATAAAACCTCTTTATTTATTTTCATGAACATCAGTTTTCTTAACAAAGTTGGGAAATAAACCACAGGATCAAGAAAACCAAATAACTGTGAGATCACATAGCATTCAGATGATTTTACTTACCCCTGAGGATACTGTGATAAATCTCCCTTTTGGAAGCTCCATTAAATGGTGTAAATCCATAAAGAAATTCATATAGGATGATCCCTATTGACCACCAGTCAACAGGTCTTCCATATCCTTTCATTAAGATGACTTCTGGAGCTACGTATCTAGGGGTGCCAACAGCCTGGAAACCAACAGAACAATGAGATGATGATCAATAAATATAATTGCGACAAATGACATCATAGAAAACATTTTCTAGATGAGAAATTAAAGGAGAAAGAGGTGAGATTTGTGAAGTACAAGATCCTGTAAGTAAAGCTGACCTCACTATCAAGGAACTCGCTGGTGATGTCCTCAAATGGAGCCTGGTAGATGTCTGATGTTGGTCTCATGAGGCCGAGTTTGGAAAGCCCAAAATCAGTGACTTTAATATGTCCTGCTGATGTTATCAGGAGGCTGTGAAAGGAAGATGGTGTCAGCCCCAAGTAATAACTCATAGACTATGTAATAAACTTACATTTTCTTCCCCTATATTATATTACAGGGGTCACTTACTTCTCAGGCTTCAGGTCTCTGTGCACCACACCATAGTTGTGCAGATATTCCACAGCAAGAATTGTTTCCGCAATGTACATACGGGCAAGGGGGACAGGTAAAGCACCCCTGTACTTTAAAAGCTTGCCACAGTCTCCTCCTACAGGAGAAAGCAGATATGACAGGTGAGGGTTTGTTACAATGTAAATTGTACATCATGAGGGTGAATATATATATGGTGCTAGGATTAAGCAGATGTGGGCTGGATATAGATACAATGAATGTGTCCTACCTGGTACATACTCCATAACCATACAGAGATGAAGCTTAGTAGGAAAGGAGCAGAACATGGAGGCCACAAAGGGACAATCAGCAAAGATTGAGATGTCCCTCTCCAGAAAGGCTCGTTCCAGTTCCTCTGGGTCTTTCAGGTTCTGCTTGTCCATTTTCTTCATAGCGCATACTTTATTTGTGTCTTTATGGCGCACTAAGTGGACGGCTCTGAAGTGGAGGAAAATCCAAGATTTATTATGAATTCTTACTAACAATGAGTCTATAGACCTCATCAAGTGATCTCCTGTACTAATGGTCGATATAACATGTTGGGCGTCACTAGGAATCCAGGTCTAAAATTACATAAAACAACACTCCTCAAATGATCTCCTCATCCACGTCACATCCTACCTGACCTAAATAGTGATAGATGTGGACAGTGATGTGGAGTCATATAATTTGTCTATGGGAACATTACATGGGCAGGTCACAGAGACATAGGCATCATCATAAGGAGCCCTGGGAAATAAATATTATAGCAAAATAAAGCTCACCCAAAAGATCCAAAGCTGATCAGTTTGATCAGCTTATAGTCGTTCTTACAAGGAAGTCTCAAAGGGTTTAATGATCCGATCAAGGCCTAAAAAGGAAAAAGAAATGACAATAAGACATAGAAACCGCAGGAGAGTAAAAGCCCCAGATGCAGGAAGGTCTCACTTCTATATGATGTCCTCACTGATTACACTGCAGCAGATGTAGAGGATGTGATACAAGCCGGACCCTCCACAGACACTCTTATATTATAGGGGGATATCCCCCATACACATATATCACTGTACTGCAGGGGAGGATAAGGGACATCACACAGAGGAGGCAGAATAATAATAATGCATCATTACATACAATAGGTCTGATCTACATGAAGAACCGCTCTATCCCATTATCATATGGGGTATAATATGGGATGTGTAACTCACACCCGTCATCTGATGATCTACAGACGTCCCTCTGATACTTACACTGGCAGATTCCTGGATGATCTCTGGTGTCTCACATATTCCACCATCAGAATCTTCCGGCTCAGTTATTCCTAAAATAATGATAAAATAATAAAGAGACGTCATGTATTAGTCTATATCAGCACTTACTATATAACACATCCATGTAATGAAGGAAATGACGAGACCCCTGTATATGGAATAATACTGGGTATATGGATATTCTACACACTGTATATAATTATGGCATATCCATATATACTGTACTATAAATGTGTGATTGCTCAGGATCTGATCCAGTCACAACGATGACATGAGAAGAGCCCAGAGGAGAGGAGCAGAATTACATGAGCCCCTCAATTATAGTCTATAGAGGGCTCATGAGCCATCAGCGGCTTCATACAGAGGATGAAGAGTAAATCTCCATATTCTCTGCCGTTCTCTATAACTTGATATCAGAATGTAGAATATTAGATGATCGGCTTACCTTCCATCAGATCAGAGTTTAGCCCCGGCTGACAGGTATCAGGGTCAGCGATATTTAGGTTTTTCCCCTCTTCGGAGTCGTCTTCTGATGTTTTCTGATGGATATAATGCATACAATTAATATAACATTTCACACACACTAAATTACCACAAGGCAGGATGGACTAATACTGGATTTACATGATAATTTCAGTATTGGACGGACTATACGCGGCCGCTCCCTCCAGTGAATCCACATTCATATATAAGGAACTTGTATCTACCACTGTTCTCTAATATCTTCTATCAGAACTGCAGCATTTACCAGAAGGAAGATTGTGATGATCGAGCGAGACAGAGGTGGCAATACAAACTCTGCACCGCTGAGTACAGACTGCCATCACAGGTGATGGAGCCGCAGAGACAAGCGGCCATAAAATGTCCTGTGTCTGCCTGGAGCGGACAGGGAGGCCTCTAACATCACACATCTGACCTTCTGCTATATGACAGTAATCTGGAGAAGATCAGACAACAAGGACATGAGATATAGAAGATGGTGGATCCTTACCAGACGCTCCAGGGAGTAGGCCGGATACTCCAGTACAAGCAGGACATTTTGGGCCAGTTTTTTAATAAAGGCCAATTCTCCACTTTGGGATTTTTCTTTGGCCTATAGAAATGAGAATAAACAAGAAAGGCAAATCTTGAGAGAATGTGCAGAATGGAGGAGGCCATTTATATCACCAAACCTGTTACTCCTGCCATCTGTACAGCAAATACTAGTAAGCATCTGCACAGCAACTAATGTAGCCTGTACACCCTATTACAGCTCCCCGGGTATTCTTATCTGGGTATTTTGTACAGGTTAAACTTAAACTTGTATTCCATTAATATTGTCTATTATTATTTTTCTATGATTTGTGCAGATTGTCTGCTACTTACCTGCTGTACTAATGTCCAGATGTTCTGCTGTAAATACTCAAGATATTCTGAGCTTATTCGACCTTGATGGTATTTGGTCAGGCAATCTCTCACTTGCTCCATAACCAGCCGGTAAGTGAAGCTGAGGACGCCATCGGGTAGTGGTAGCACAAAGTCAGGGTCATAGGTGGTAAGAATGCCCTGGAGCAGTGCTAACACCTGAAGTCTGTCTGGAGGAATTCCAGACATTTCAACAATCCAAAATAAATCCAAGCGCAGTCAATATGTGAATAGCTATGCAGCTGATCACTGACAACAATGACACCAGGGTATCAAAGTGACGATGGGAGTGTAAACACTTGTGTAAGTTCTAATGGTTAATTGTGATGTCATAATAATGGAATCTTGTGTTCTTATCTTAAAGGGGCATATGACCTTATGAGGAAGTTGCCTAGCATCCCTTAAGAAGGCAATAATATAGGCTGAGCATCAGTAACATGCAGATATGGAGGAAAGAGCCATGGGTGTTTTATTTTTTGATCAGTTATGGTATAGTTCTGCTGGAAGGAAAATGATTTATATCTGTTATACACAGTAAAAACTGGGTAGCACAGAAACCTGGCTGGACAAAAGCCATGACTGGATTACAAATGTAGACAGTTTCAGTACATTCAGAAAAGACAGAAAAGGCAAAAATGGTGGATGGGTGTGTATTTTCGGTAAATTTTACTTAACCCCTTCAGCCCCCAAGCCTGTTTTCACCTTCATGATTACAAAAAAATTTACTTTAGATTTTTTTTTATATTCACAAGGGTACTAGGAAAAAATTGATGTCAGAAATTGTTGTGCAATTTCTCCTGGATATGCCGATATCCCGCTGATGTCACGCTGATATGTTGGGGGAAACCACTGTTTGGGCGCACGGCTGGCCTCAGAAGGGAAGGAGCACTGTTTGACTTTTTGAATGCAGATGAAAGGCAGATGCCATGTCACATTTGGAGAGCCCCTGATATGCCTAAACAGTGGACACCCCCCGCAAGTGACCTCATTTTGGAAACTAGACCCCTCAAGGAACCTATCTAGATGTGTGGTGAGCACCTTGAACCTCTAGGTGCTTCACAGAAAATTATAATGTTGAGTTGTTAAAATAAAAATATATTTTTTCATCAAAAATTTTATTTTAGCCTATTTTTTTTTTATTTTCACAAGGGTAACAGGAGAAATGGACCCGAACATCTGTTGGGCTTGGAAGGGAAGGAGTGACAGACTTTGATGGAACGGTCTGGAGGCATCATGTTGCATTTGTAGAGCCCCTGATGTGCCGAAACAGTGGAAACCCCCTACCAATGACCCTATATTGGAATTGATCCAGTGTGTCCTTGGTATGGGAATTTTATAATGTGGTGGCATACGTAAATTGGGTAGAGTGCAACAGGTTGGCATACGTGAATTGTGTAGCATACTTCAGGTTGGAATACATTAGTTGTATAGTATATGTCAGCTTGGCATACGTGAGTTATGTAAGTCAGAAATGAATTTAGTAGTCCATGGATATGTGTTACAGTGTGAAGCACTTTTTTATACACAGGCCAGGTTTGTCGGGGCAGGTGTCACATTGATAAGTGGTGTCCTTGTGTATCCCCTTTCTGTAACACACTTGGCACCTTTTGCAACCTTCCTTTCTTTGTGCTTTGAGGGACCTCACGGGTAAAATGTTGGCCTGGTGCGATACGCTCACCTTCAGTTCCAAAACTATTAGGGCCTGTACTTCTTGATCTCCAAAGATTAGGGCCTTGATTACTACCTCCTGGAACTTAAGATACGTACCTGTATGGACTGCACATTGTGATAGCACAAAAGCGTTGTACATTACCATCTATAGGATGTGTACGGCCAGCTTCTTGTACCACACCTTGGCTTTTTCTCATGGCACTGTATGGCTGGAGGACTTGATCAGAGAGATCACCTCATGTTCTAGTGGTATCCCAGGAGACAGTCTAATTTGGTGACCTGTATAGAGGTACCTCGTACAGCGGTGAGGACCCTGCCATCACTTTGCATAGTGGTCAAGAAAAGGACGCCTCTATCACCCTTGTACTTGACCACCAGCAAATTGTCGCTACATTGGGCTCTGCTCTCACCCTTTTTGAGCAGCTTCCCCATAAGCTACTTAGGGAGGCTTCTCTGATCTTTGCGGATAATACTGCAGCCTCCGGTAGCTGGCGCAGAGAGGGATTTGAAGAGTGGGATGCTGATATAAAAGTTATCTACATAGAGGTGATAATCTTGATCCAGCAGTGGGTGCACCAAATCCCACACAATTTTCCCACTTACTCCCAGGACAAGGGGGCATTCAAGGGGGTTCAATCCGGGTGTCCTTCCCTTCATAAACTGTAAACCTGTGGGTGTACCCTAAGGTACTCTCACACAGTTTGTAGAACTTAATTGCATATCTGACCCTCTTACTGGACATACAATCATAGAATGTTAGAGTTAGAGGTGACCTCCAGGCAGGTATTGCCAGAATTTGAGCCTCCCCTTGAAATGAACTAGGGACTCATCCACGCAAATATTCCTTTTGGGCACATATACCTCAGCAAACTTATTGCTGAAGTAATCAATGATTGGCCAAACTTTGAACCGGGCCCCCCCCCCCTCTTGTACTTCTGCTCACTGGGCCCCAGGGTGTAATAAAGTGCTTTGTGCCACCTTAGGTGGACTGCAAATAATGAAGTGAGGAGGGGGCGGGGGACGGCAAGTGAGGAAGTGACGGTGGGAAGGGGGACTGGAAATGATGAAGTGTGAGGGGAGCAGGGAACTGCAAATGATGAAGTGAGGGTGTATGGGGGACTGCATATGGTGAAGTGAGGGGGTATGGGGACCGCAAATAATCAAGTGAAGGGGAATGGGGACTGAAAATGATGAAGGGGACTGCAAATGATGAAGTGAATGGGGTGTGGGTGACTGCAAATGATGAAGTCAGTGGGGGGCTGCTAATGATGAAGTTAGGATCGAAGGTGACTGAAAATGATGGCCTGCTTGGGGGGAGGGGGATTGCAAATTAAGTGAAGGGGGGACGGTGGACTTCAAATGATCAAGTGAGCTTGGGAGAAGGACTGCAAATGATGAAGTGAGGGGGGAGACGGTGGACTGAAAATGATGAAGTGAGGGGGAGATGGAGGATTGAAAATGATGAAGTGAAGGGGGACTGCATATGATGGAGTGAGGGGGACTTCAAATGATGATGTGGGGGACTGCAAATGATGAAGTGAGGTGGGACAGGGACTACAAATGATGAAGTCCGGTGGGGATGGGGGAGTGCAAATGATGAAGTGCGGGGGGACGGAGAGCTGCAAATGATGAAGTGAGAGGGGTGGGGGACTGCAAATGATGAAGTGGGGGGGACTGCATATGATGAAGTGAGGGGGGGCTGCAAATGATGAAGTGCGTGGGGATGGGTGAGTGCAAATGATGAAGTGAGGGGGGACAGCATATGATGAAGTGAGGGGGGCTGCAAATGATGAAGTGAGGGGGGTGGGGGACTGCAAATGATGAAGTGAGGGGGGAGAGGTTGACTGCAAATGATGGTAGACCCCTTATTACTTTAAGCCCCATGCATACCTTGAGCTGCCCCTTTTCATCTGCCTTCTCTGGAGTTGATCTCAGCAGGTATGGCTGGCAAGAGGCTGCAGCTGGAGGTCTTGTGTGCTTCAAGCAGCATTGTGGGGGTGAAGGATAGCTGTCCTGCCCTCTGGCCAGGCTCAACTAGGCTCCTTCAGGGCCGGGATGGAAATCTGGTAATTCTGGCAAATACCAGCTTAGCTGGTCTAGCACTGAGCTGCATCAATCTGCAACTCTATTAACTGTTAACATTTGTGACAAAGCAGAAAGCTATCAGCTCCTTGATCTGCCACTTAAACCAGGGAAGGCACAGGCTGCTTTCAGCCCAGGACAGAGACTGCAAGAAACCGGGGCCACTAAGAGGGCATCAGGCAATGCAATGATATCACTTCTGTGCCTGGCGGGAGACTGCAGTGATTTGGAGCACATCAACACTTGGCATGGAAGTGGTGTAAAGAAAATATTAGTTTATTTTTATTGTTTGCCAGTCACTCCATGGGTACTAACAGGGCCGGCTCTAGGTTTTCAGGGCCCCTTTGACACATACCATGATTCATGATGCACAGATACGGCAGAGAAATATTGGTATAATACAATGCCAAAGATTTCACTTACTTCTTACATTAAATGAGTGATATCTATTGCAAATTCTACAAAAGCTCAGAAACCGGCGAATCCTTGCAGCGCACAGTGCGTCTCCTGGAGGGAGTCAAATGTTTTCATTTTAGACCGGAAAATATAGTCCTCCATACAGTATTATGGGCACCACATAGTCCTCTATACAGTATTGTGTACACCACACAGTCCTCCATACTGTATTATGGACACCTCATAGTCCTCCATACAGTATTATGGGCACCACATAGTCCTCCATACAGTATTGTGTTCACCACACAGTCCTCCATACAGTATTATGGACACCTCATAGTCCTCCATACAGTATTATGGGCACCTCATAGTCCTCCATACAGTATTATGGGCACCACTTAGTTCTCCATGCAGTATAATGGACCCCATATAATGCTCCTTACAGAATCATGGATGCCATTTAATGCTCCATACAGTATAATGGACCCCATATAATGCTTCATACAGAATAATGGGTCTCATATAATGCTCCAAACAGTATAATGAGTCCCATATAATGATCCATATAGAATAATGGATGCCATATAATGCTCCATACAGTATAATGGACCCCATATAATGATCTATATAGAATGGGCCCCATATAATTCTCCATACAGAATAATGGGCCCCATATATTCCTCCATACTGATTGGGCCCCATATGATGCTTCATACAGAATAAGGGGTCTCATATAATGCTCCAAACAGAATAATGGGCGCAATATAATGCTCCACACAGAATAATGGACCCCATATAATGCTCCATACAGAATAATGGACATCATATAATGCTCCATACAGAATAATGGACCCAATATATTGCTTCATACAGAATAATAGACCCCATATAATGCTCCATACAGTATTATGAGACCCATATATTGCTCCATACAGTATAATGAGCCCCATATAATGCTCCATACAGTATTATGAGCCACACATAATGTTCCATACAGAATAACAGACCCCATATAATGCTTCATACAGTATAATGGACCTGATATAATGCTCCATACTGAATAATGGGCCTCATATAATGCTCCATATAGAATGATAGATCCCATATAATGTCCCATACAGATTAATGGACCCCATATAATGCTCCAAACAGAATAATGGATGCCATATAATGCTCCATACAGAATAATGGACCCCATATAATGCTCCATACAGAATAATGGACCCCATGTATTGCTCCATACAGAATAATGGACCCCATATAATGCTCCATACAGAATAATAGATGCCATGTAATGCTCCATACAGAATAATGGATGCCATATAATGCTCCATACAGTATAATGGGCCCAATATAATGATTCATACAGAATTGACCCCATATAATGCTCCATACAGAATAATGGGCCCCATATATTGCTCCATACAGAATGGGCCCCATATAATGCTCCATACAGAATAATGGACTTCATATAATGCTCTGTACAAAATAATGAACCCCATATAATGCTCCTTGCAGAATAATGGACCCCATATAATGATCGATGCAGAATAGGTCCCATATATTGCTCTAAGCAGAATAGGCCTCATATAATGCTCCATACAGAATCGGCCTCATGTATTGCTCTATACAGTATGGGCCCCATATATTCCTCCATGCAGAATAGGCCTCATATATTGTTCCATGCAGAATAGGCCCCATATGTAGCTCCATACAGAATATGCCTCATGTATTGCTTCATACAGAATGGGCCCCATATATTGCTCCATGCAGAATAGGCCCCATATATTGCTCCATTCAGTATGGGCCCCATATATTGCTCCATACATTAAAAAAGTCAAATACTCATCTCTCCTCATTCCCCTCTGCCGCTGCAGTGCTTCAGACTCTTTAGCATCTTTCCACTCTCTGCACTGTGACTGCTCAGATTGAAAAAAGTTCATGGAAAACAGCAGCATACTGAGTATAATACAATAATTAGTAAAAGAGTAAATACAGACTATTATAGCTGCTATTTGTAGGACTCATGTGGACAGATCATAACACAATTAGAAAGAGGGAGGGAGAGAAAAAATGATCTATAAAGTCCAGCTTTTTAGGGAAAAAAGTATCAAATTTATTATTAAAAGTAATCACATCAGACTGGGGGACGTAATACATGGCAAAAGAGTGTGTATAAGACGCACAGGTCAGGAGCAAAATCATAACGAAATGGCTAATTACACTTAGTATTTAACACATAGTAAATGACAGTAATAAGCCCCCTGACGAAGGCATTTCGAAACGCGTATCGGGGCGGACGCACAGGTCTTTTTGAGCATCCACACACGTTAATGTACTGTTCATATTGACTCGGTATAATTTTATCCCCTGACACCACTATCATTATGCATGGTTTACCATTGTTACTGACCAAGTGGTCTTATGATATCTATCGTCATGTGTGTTAGTTAAAATGTGTTATGACTAGTGTTGAGCGATACCTTCCGATATCAGGAAATATCGTATCGGATTGGATTGGACCGATACTCAAAAAGTATCGGATATCGCCGATTCCGATACCGGAAACCAATGCAAGTCAATGGGACAGAAATATCGGAATGAAAATAAACCCTTTCTTTCCTTGTAGGTTAATTCTACGTGAAGTAAAACAACTAAGAATAATGTAGAATGTATTATGCGAAAAGCCGGCAATTCATCAGCGCATACACCGGTACCCGACAATTTACAACAGAAAGAATAGAGCTTCACACATAGATTAGATAGATAGAAACATGTCAGTCACATATATATGAAGTACAGTGACAGTGTTGCTTACTGTACTTGTCATTTAGTGTAAAGGATTTATTAAAAAAATAATAGTGTTTTCATGCACCGTCTCTTTAAAAAAGCCGGCCGGCAATTCAGCAGCGGTACCCGAGAATTTAGAATAGAAGGAATAGAGAATCACACATAGATTAGATAGATAGAAACATGTCAGTCACATATATATGAAGTACAGTGACAGTGTTGATTACTGTACTTGTCATTTAGTGTAAAGGATTTATTTAAAAAAATAATAGTGTTTTCGTGCACCGTCTCTTTAAGAAAGCCGGCCGGCAATTCAGCATCTGTACCCGACAATTTAGAATAGAAGGAATAGAGAATCATACATAGATTAGATAGATAGAAACATGTCAGTCACATATATATGAAGTACAGTGACAGTGTTGATTACTGTACTTGTCATTTAGTGTTAAAATAAAGGATTTATTTAAAAAAAAAATTGGCGTGGGGTTCCCCTTAATTTTAGTCTCTAGCGGAGGTTAAGCAGACAGCTGGGGCAGATGTTTGAAGCCTGGGAAGGGGGTAACACCCACGGAGCTTCCCAGGCTACTAATATCAGCCCCCAGCTGAATACATAGCCTTTACTAGCTATTAAAATGGGGGACCCCCCAAAAAAAATGACGTGGGGTCCCCCCTAATTTAATAGCTAGCAAAGGCTAGGCAGACAGCTGGGGGCTGATATTAATAGCCCAGGAAGGGAGCCATGAATATTGGCCCCCTCCCAGGCTAGAAACACCAGCCGTCAGCCGCCCCAGAAATGGCGCATCCATAGGATGCGCCAATTCTGGCACTTAGCCTCGCTCTTCCTACTGCCCTGTAGCGGTGGCAATGGGGTAATAGGGCTGGGGTTGATGTCAGCTTATAATGCCAGCTGACATCTAGCCCAGGTTAGTAATGGAGAGGCGTCTATAAGACACCCCCATTACTAACCCCATAGTCAAAGTTAAAAAAAAACACAAACACCCAGAATAAAGTCCTTTAATTGAAATAAACACACAATTCTTTATTGTTCTAAATTAAACTCTAATTACCATCACGCCCATTCCAGCTGAAGCCAACGATCCCCTGCAATAAAAGAAAAATAATAAAGCAACCTCATCCTGACCTTTCCATGGTTCCCACGATGGCTCCAGCTCTGCTACATCGAGATGACAGGCTGGACCGCAGCAGAAAGCTGCCATCCAGCCTGTCATCCCGCGGACACTGAGAAGCGCAGGCATGCTTGCGCTCCTCAGTGTCTCTCTGTGACGGCATCCAGATGAGCCGACAATGAACTCGGCTCACCTCATGCACGTCACTGACAGCGTGGGAAAATTCTCACGCTGAAGCGCTGAGTGCAGGAGAATTCTCCCACGCTGTCAGTGACGTGCATGAGGTGAGGTCATGTCCAATGAACTCAGCTCACCTCATGCACGTCACTGACAGCGTGGGAGAATTCTCACGCTGAAGCGCTGAGTGCAGGAGAATTTTCCCACGCTGTCAGTGACGTGCATGAGGTGAGCCGAGTTCATTGGACATGACCTCGGCTCATCTGGATGACGTCACAGAGAGACACTGAGGAGCGCAAGCATGCCTGCGCTTTTCAGTGTCTGCGGGATGACAGGCTGGATGGCAGCGTTCTGCTGCGGACCATCCTGTCATCTCGATGTAGCAGAGCTGAAGCTGTCGTGGGATCAATGGGAAGGTAAGGATGAGGTTGGTTTATTATTTTTCTTTTATTGCAGGAGATCGTTGGCTTCAGCTGGAATGGGTGTGATGGTAAGTATAGTTTAATTTAGAACAATAAAGAATTGTGTCTTTACTTCAATTAAAGGACTTTATTCTGGGTGTTGTGTTTTTTTTAAATACTTTACTAGAAATTCATGGTGGTCATGTCTAATATTGGCGTGACCCCATGAATTTCGGGCTTAGGGCCAGCTGATAATGCCAAGCTGGCCTTAACCCCTTTATTACCCAGTGAGCCACCGCACCAGGGCCCTGGATGAGTTGGGTACAGCGCCAGAAGATGGCACTTCTATGAACGCGCCATTTTCCGGGGCGGCTGCGGACTGCAATTTGCAGCGGGTGGGGCCCAGAAAGCTTGGGTCTCCCTGCGCTGCAGATTCCAGCCCCCAGCTGCCTAATTGTACCTGGCTGGACACAAAAATAGGGCGAAGCTCCACGTATTTTTTTTTTAAATTATTTCATGAAATTCATGAAATAATTAAGAAAAAAAGGGCTTCCCTATGTTGTTGTGTCCGGCCAGGTACAAATAGGCAGCTGGTGGTTGGGGGCAGCCCGTTCCTGCCTGCTGTACCTGGCTGGACACAAATATAGGGCGAAGCCCCACATCAATTTTTTTTAAATTATTTCATGAATTTCCTGAAATAATTTAAAAAAAAAATACGTGGGGCTTCTCCCTATTTTTGTGTCCAGCCAGGTACAACTAGGCAGCTGGGGGATGGAATCTGCAGCGCAGGGAGACCCAAGCTTTCTGGGCCCCCCCCGCTGCAAATTGCAGTCCGCAGCCACCCCGGAAAATGGCGCGTTCATAGAAGCTGGATGCTGTACCTGGCTGGCATACAAAAATATGGCAAAGCCCACGTCAAAATTTTTGGGAAAAATTAATTAAAAAATAAATAATAATTTAGGGACTGCATCTTTATTAACTCCTCAAATGTCATTTAGTGTTAAAATAAAGGATTTATTTAAAAAAAAAATTGGCGTGGGATCCCCCATAATTTTAGGCTCTAGCGCAGGTTAAGCAGACGGCTGGGGCAGATGTTTGAAGCCTGGGAAGGGGGTAATACCCACGGAGCTTCCCAGACTACTAATATCAGCCCCCAGCTGAATACCTAGCCTTTACTAGCTATTAAAATGGGGGACCCCCCAAAAAAAATGACGTGGGGTCCCCCCTATTTTAATAGCTAGCAAAGGCTAGGCAGACAGTTGGGGGCTGATATTAATAGCCCAGGAAGGGTGCCATGAATATTGGCCCCCTCCCAGGCTAGAAACACCAGCCGTCAGCCACCCCAGAAATAGCGCATCCATAGGATGCGCCAACTCTGGCACTTAGCCTCGCTCTTCCACGCTGCCCTGGTGCGGTGGCAGGGGGTAATAGGGTTGGGGTTCATGTCAGCGCCAGCTGCCATGAAGCCCAGGTTAGTAATGATGGGCGTCTATAAGACACCCCCATTACTAACCTACAAAGTGTTAAAAAGAAAAAACACCCTACACCCAGAAAAAAATAATTTATTTGAAATAAAACACACAATTTTATTTCATTCTTAGTTTACTAAGAAAAAATAGTTACCTGTCCACGTTCCTGCGCTAATCTCCCATGCACAGCTGTCACATCTGCAGATGGTGACAGCTGTGCATGGCTGCTGTAAGCTCACGCTGCCGGGAACACGTCCGCTCCCGGCAGCGGGAGCCACTGACTGAGGTCACCGGAGTGCATTCAGTCAGCGCAGCTCCGGAGACCTCCTTTACGGCAGTGCTGTACCGTGGGAATTTCTCACGATGCAGCAGGACCGTAAAGGAGCTAACCGGAGCAGCGCTGCCTGAACTCCGGCGAACCCGCTTATGCAATGACGGGGCTGCTTTACGACCCCGTCATTCTAGCGGCGGCAGTGGTTCAGAGCGGTCACATTCTATGTGGCTGCTCTAAACTGGAGATCATCGTGGGACACTCGTGGACTACTACGGAGGGGTAAGGATAAGGTTGTGGTTTATTATTTTATATTTTATTACAGGAGATCGATGGCTTCGGGGAATTAGGTGTCTAGGTGAGTATAGGTGTAGTTTTTTATTTTTTACTTTATTTTAGGTGGCGATCGGCGGGGACAGGTAATGTATGAACTAATTTATTGTAGGCAACCACTGGCCACCAATGACATGTATTTAACATTTATTGGGGACACAGTAGGGCAATTTAAATAGCAGGATCAGGCTGATGGGAACTACTGCTCCCATCGAGCTGATCCTGCTGGCACGAGTGGACGGGGGACAGACATAGGCCGATGGGAGTAGTAGTGTCACATCGGCCTATGTCTGCCTGCACGCACACACCCGCACTCATCGCACAGACACCGCGCACACACCCGCAGACACCGCGCACCCACCCGAAGACATCGCACAGACACCCCGCACACCCGCACACACTCGCAGACATCGCACAGACACCGCGCACACACCCGCACACATCGCGCACACACCGCACACACTCGCAGACATCGCACAGACACCGCACACACCCGCAGACATCGCACAGACACCGCGCACATCCGCACACACTCGCAGACATCGCACAGACACCGCGCACACCCCCGCAGACATCGCACAGACACCCACACACACCAATCATGACGGGCTGATCGTCTGGGAGGTGAGGCTGACCTGAGCGGCCGTGGGAAAGTTCATGTGAGTTCATGCAATGCAGTCAAGCATGAACTCACATGAACCCTCTGAGGGCACCGCGGCGACTTCAAATGAACAGCTGATCGGCATCACCTGATACCTCAGCTGTCCATTTGAAATAACCGGCGGGAAAGCGCAGCACAGAACGGAAAAGCCGGCAGTGAAGTCTTTTCACTGCCGGCTTCCCCGCCCGGGTCCTTCGCTCCCCGCTCCTTGGTGCTGTGCTCCCGCCCGGTTCTAACTTACGATCGGGATGGGAGGTGGCGAGGGGAGCGGAGGATCGGGGTGGGAGGCTGCGGGGAAGCAGTATGGGGCCTTGTGATTGTTTAAAAGCCGGCTGCTTTTTACCGCGCGCCGGCTTTTAAACAATCAGGAGAATTCTCTCACGCTGGGATGGCATTCTGATGACAGGCTGGATCTCAGCTGAGCGCTGCCATCCAGCTTGTCATCCTTCAGAGACACTGCAGAGAGCAGGCATTATGGGAACTTCCGATTCCGGTATTCGATATTGTAAAAGTATCGAAATTAAGTATCGGAATTCCGATACCGCGAATATCGGCGGATACCCGATATTTCAGTATCGGAATGCTCAACACTAGTTATGACTTATTATTGTCATTTACTATGTGTTAAATACTAAGTCTAGTTAGCCATTTCGTTATGATTTTGCTCCTGACCTGTGCGTCTTATATATACTCTTTTGCCATGTATTACGTCCCCCAGTCTGCTGTGATTACTTTTAATAATAAATTTGATACTTATTTCACAAAAAAGCTGGACTTTATGGATCATTTTTTCTCTCCCTCCCTCTCTCTAACTGTGACTGCTCAGAGCAGAGGGTGCGCTGTAGTGACGTTATTGTGCCTTCTGCCCTGAGATGTCACAGAGAAGGAAGACAAGGAAGACACTGGAGCTGCGGTGAAACAGGGAAAGGTAAATATTGCAAGTTTTGGGGCCCTGAGCAAAGCCCACTCGGGGGCGCTGGCACTGGGCTCCTCCGACTCATGGACCCCATAGCGTACCGGTGTAACTGATGGTGAGTAGGCCCCCCGCTTTATCAGTGCCCCGGCACTTGCCCTGGGTACTAAAATTAATACAAGGGGGCCCAAGTGGGAACTATTATTATTAGAAGGGGTCACTAATATTATCATAGGGAGGCCAAGGGGAATGTTATTGTTATTACAGGGAAAATCATGAGGGCTCTATAAGGAGACCCAGAGGGTGCTATTATTATTACTATGGGGAGGTCTTAGGAGAGGTTATTATTATTATAAGGAAGCCCAGGTGATTATTGCTATTAAAAAAAGGCTTAAAAGGACAATATTATTAATATAAGTGAGACAAAGGGGCACTATTGTAAATATAAGTAGGCTCAGAGGGCACTATTATTATTTTTATAAATATTATTATTAAGAGATCCAGGTGGACACTTATTTTTAATATAAGGAAAAGAGGCACAGGGGTCACTATTTTTATCATTATCATTATTATAAAGAGAAAGGCATAGAGGGCATTTTTAATGTTATATGGAGACCCTAGAGTGCTCCTTTAATGAGGAGGCCTAAGGGGGGTCCATTATTATTATAAGTGACACATGGTCTTTATTATTATAAGGAGGCCTGGTGGTGCACTATTATTATTGTTAGAAACCCCAGAGGTGCTATTAATATTAGGCATAGATTGGGGCATTATACTGATATTAGGGTTATGTGGGTGCTATTATAGAGTTTGCAGGGCTATATGGGTCCCTTATACAGTTTTCAGGGCTATGTGGGAGTCATAATACTATTTGGGGGCCTATGTGGGTTCTATTATACTGTTTGGAGGTCTTTGTGGGGGCCATTATACAGTTTGCAGTGCTATGTAGGAGCTATTATACTATTTGGAGGGCTATGTGGGGAGCATTATACTGTTTGTAGGGCTATGTGCGGGCCGTAATACTATTTGGAGGGGTATGTGTGGGCCTTTATACTATTTGGAGGGCTATGTGGGGGGCATTATACTGCTTGGAGAGTAATGTGGGGGGCATTATACTATTTGGAGAGCTATGTGGGAGCCATTATACCATCTGGAGGGCTATGTGGGGCCCATTATACTGTTTGCAGGGCTATAAAAATGAAACAACTGAGATGCAATCGAAGTGCAGGGTTTCATAGTTTATAAAAAGGATTGAACAAAAATATCCTGTGAAACGTTTAGGAATTGCAAGTGTAGCACCCTGAGGATTCGGCTGCTACAGGGGTATTGCACCTCAACCCAGAGGTGTGATATTCCACTCCCGGGTAAGGATGGAGTGTGGAACTGAGCTCAATTAGCTGCATGCACTACACACATCCCATTTCCGGGGAACAGACCGATGGTACTCCCACTAGAGAAATGTGCAGGTACGACAGAGTCTGTTCCTGGCTGGAGTGGGAGGGGGGTGGAACATCCCAGTAGTGTAGGGGCAGATAGGGGGAGCAGCCTGGGTAAAGTTAGGAGCTCATTGGGTGCTGGTCACCTGAGCTCACACATAGAGGGAGTATATAAGGTGGGCACCATCTTAGGACAGGGTCTTTTGCAGAGTGAGGTCAGTCTGTCAGTCTTTTGCAGAGTGAGGTCAGTCTGTCAGTCTTTTGCAGAGTGAGGTCAGTCTGTTAGAGCAGAGAAGAAGAGCAGCTCCAAGGCCAAGAGAGAGAGAGAGGAGAAAGAAAGACCCAGAGGGGGAGAAAGAAGGAACTCCAAGAGCCCAAATTAGACCAGAGGGTGAAGAGTTGGCAACAGGGTACCGGATCCCAAGCTGGCAGAGGCTACAGCACACCTTAGCCAGGAACCGGAGGTCGTGGGCAGGATCTGCCACGATCACCCACTAAATCCACCCGGAAGGCAGACCAGGAATAGGGTCAGGGAACCCAGAGACAAGGGTTTACCACCAAGAGGCCCGAGGGAGCCGGACATAGGTGGATCCCTGGTGGGGAAGGCCAGAGAAGAGGACAGGACAGAAAGGGAGCTCAGGACCACGCTCCAGAATCACCTGGGTGTTGGCCGAGTCCAGGACCTGGTGGACGCAGCACGGCTCGGGTGGTCACTCAAGGCCGGAGTGACCAGAACAACTGCAGTAAGTAAACAAACCCTGAACTGCACAGCCCGACTCTGAGTCTCATTTCCATCCTCGCTGCACCACCACAACCCCCATCCTCTGCAACTGACCCCCTGAGGCTATACCCCTCCCGTTGGGGGTTATACCACCTGAGCTGCACATACATCACCAGCCTCAGCGGACCCTGCTGCAGCGGCGGCCGTACTGACCGCAATTCAGCGGGTGGCGTAGTCGACACAAAAGAACATCTAGTAACATCATAAGGACTGCCACACACTGAGTTTGACACCCTGGGCACGGACTGGGTCACAGCCACTCGGAGACTACAACCCCCATCTGATCCGGCTCCGGGTAATCCCCTAACAGCACTGGCCCAGGGGGCGCGTCACAAGCATTTTTCTATAAAACGTCCTCATTTCAGCGGCTCAAAAGTGATTGGACAAATTAACTTTATCATAAATAAAATGTTTATTTTTAATACTTTTCAGATCTTTTTCAGGCTATAATTGCCTGAATTCTGTAAGTCATCAACGTCACCCAATGCTGGGTTTCCTCCTTTGTGATGCTTTGCCAGGCCTTTACTGCAGCTGACTGAATCCAATAGAAAATGTATTGAAGGAGCTAAAGCTCAGAGTTCATAGATGAAGACCACGGAACCTACAGGATTTGAAGAGTTGTTGTTTGGAAGAATTGTCCAAAATCACACCTGAACAATGCATGCGACTAGTTTCTCCATACAGGAGGCGTCTTGAAGCTTCATCACCAACAAAGGCTTTTGTGCAAAGTATTAAATAGATTTCAGTAAGCATGTTCAATACTTTTTTCCTGTGTCATTTCTCATTATGATTACAGAAAACTTAATTTATGGACATTAATGGTTTGATTTTTTTGCCTTTGTGGACTGGATGGTTTGTTACCGACATCTGGTGATAATTTCATTTCTATGGCACCTTTAGAAATATATTTACATAGCAAATTGGTGACATGTTTAATACTAATTTCACCCGTTGTGAATATATATATATATATATATATATATATATATATATATATATATATAAAACCCCTTGGTTTTTAACCCATTCTGTTACATTACAACCCGTGTTTAAATAATTTTGTAATCCGCTTTGTGTGTGATGCCTCAGCACTGAATAGTCTAAGTTAGTGAAGTGAGAAAAATGTAGGCATAAATTAAATTTATGTGATCAAATAACTAAAAATTGGCATGAGCATGTGTATTCACCCCTTTTGCTATGAAGCCCCTAAAAATTTCTTGTGCAGGCAATTATCTTCATAAGTCACATGCTTAGTGAAAGGAAGTCCTCCTGTGTGCAATCTAAGTGTCACATGGACTGTCAGTATATACACACCTTTTCTGAAAAGCAACAGAGGCTGCAACACTATTAAGCAAGAGGCACCACTAACCCAACAACACCATGAAGACCAAGGAGATCTCCAAACAAATCAGGGACAACATTTTTAAGAAGTACAAGTCAGGGTTGGGTTATAAGAAAATATCCCAATCTCTGATGATCCCCCGGAGCCCGATCAAATGGAAAGAACATGGTACCACAACAAACCTGCCAAGAGAGGGCCGCCGACCAAAACTCTCAGCCCAGGCAAGGAGGGCATTAATCAGAGAGGCAGCACAGAGACCAAAGGTAACTGTGAAGGAGCTGCAGAGTTCCCAAGCATAGACTGGAATATCTGTCCATACGAACACAATAAGCCATACACTCCATAGAGGTGGCCTTTATGGAGGAGTAGGCAGAACAAAGCCTTTACGTTCACATAAAAAATTGTAAGGCTCATCTTGAGTTTGCCAAAAGACATGTGGAAGACTCCCCAAATGTACGGCGGAAGGTGCTGTGGTCAGATGAGACCAAAATTTTACTTTTTAGCCGCCAAGGTAATATCTGGCGCCAAACCAACACAACTCATCACTCCAAAAACACCATCTCCACAGTGAAACTTGGCTGTGGCAGCATCATGCTGTGGGGATGTTTTTCAGCAGCAGGAACAGGGAGAATTGTCCGAGATGAGGGGTGAAATATAGGGATATTCTTGAGCAAAACTTGTATCAGTCTGTCAGTGATTTGAGACTGGGAAGAAGGTTTACTTTCCAGCAAGACCTAATGACCCAAGCATACTGCTAAAGCAGCACTTGAGTGGTGTAAAGGGAAACATAAACATTTTGGAGTGGCCTAGTCAAAGACCAGACCTTAATCCAATTGAGAATCAGTGGTCAGACTTGAAGATTGCTTTTCACCAGAGGAAACCATCTAGCTTGAAAGATCTGAAGCAGTTTTGCTTTGAGGAATGGCCAAAAATCCCAGTGGCAAGATGTGGAAAGCTTATAAAGACTTATTCAAAGTGACTTGGAGTTGTAATTGCAGCAAAAGGAGGCTCTACAAAGTATTGACTTTAGGAGGTTAATAGTTATGCACACAGATGTTTTCAGTAATTTTGTTCTAATTGTTGTGTGCTTCACAATAAAAACCAAATGTTCACAGTTGTAGGCATGTTCTTTACATGAATTGATGCAAACCCTCAAAAAAAATAGGTAGCAAAACACGAAAAATATGCCAAGGGGGGTATATATTCACACGTTTAATAGACATGTGAAATTTGACTTGACTAACTACCTTGAAGGAAAAATTCATTGCCTTTCAGAGTGCTCATCATTGAAAAATCACCCCTCTTTTATTTTAATAAATTGCAAATAGAAAAAATAATAACATTTCTAAATGTATTTAATTAAAAAAACACTGGGCAAAGGCATTTGCATATTATGTGAAGGGCACAATGCAAAAAGTCACTGCATGTTCCAGGTATTTTCTACATCACTTTTTTGCTGCAGAGAAATGATCTTTCTGCCCTGAGAAGCGTGAGTCCAGAGAGAACATGTTTAGTGCTGATGCATGAAAGATAAAGTGTGCGCTGCTGTTAGGGACATAGTTTTACTTTATAAGAAGAGTTTTCATTGCCGCTCCGCTGTACTCCACTGTCCGTGCATGGCACGCTGCTCTCTGCTGTATCAGTGTCTTCTTATGCTGATTAGATCAGAGAGCAGTGTGATGGACAGTGAAGCGCTGCGGAGCGGCAGTGAAAACTCTTCTAATGAAGAAAAACTATGTCCCTACAGCAGCGAACTTTCTGTTTTTAGTATCTTCTGCCTGCGCATTAGAAGCGTGCATGCTGCAGAAGGATGAGTGAAAAAACATGATATCCATGAGCTGGAAAAATAGTTAAATAACTCAAAAGTTTCTAAATAGATACTGACTTTCAAAGAAGTCAGTATCTACCAAAAACAAGTAAACACATAAATATAATTATTTATTTTTTATTTTTTATAAAAGTTGATTTTTGCGTAAAGGTTTTCTTTAAGTAAATTTATTATCAAATAATTATTCAATTATTTCTATATATTCTATATATTTTTTATTATAAACATGTGGCCAGTGAAGCACACACAATATGATGATAAATTCCTTTTTTCTGTTTTCTGGAGAACTATACTCTCTTATGGTTAATGTAATACAAAGAGATATATCTGTTGGTGCCCTGATGAATGGGTGTGGAACACCCAGAAACGCGTAGGCATTTACCAATAAACAAGGATTTTATTATATGTTCCTGATTTGAGGATTTTTCAGCGGCGCGGACGTATATCTCTACCTTCACTGCCTTTGGATTTATGGTTAATGTAATGAAATATCCTCATTCTGGTGCAATGACCCCATCCTGGTATAATGTCCATCATTTTGATTAATTGTCCCGCTTAATAATAATACTTATAGAAATAATAATAGTGCTCCACTGTGCCTCTGCATTTGTTTGAATGCAGATTGCACATTTTCTGTTAGTACATAAACCTCATTTCACGGCAGAAACATTACTGTGTCCAACAGTTATTACATATATCAAACTGAAATAGCTGTTGCAAAAACACCAATTTTTATAAAACATTAAGCTTAAGATTAATAGGGGTGCCCAAACTTTTTCATATGACTGTACAATAGTGTCACCTGGGACCATTTATAATAACAAAATCAATCATAATACCAATGTCCCTTTGAACCCCTTTAACACCTTAAAGACTGAGCCACTTTATACGTTAATGACAGACCCTCATATTCGAATTTATCTGCATATCCCAGTGATTCTGAGTCTGTTTTTTAGTGACATATTGTACTTCATGTTAGTGGTAAATGTAGGTCGATATGATTTGCTTTTATATATGAAAATATTGAAAATTTGACCAAAAATTTTAAAATGTTGCATTTTTTGTATATCCAGGCAGATCAAAGAGAGTGAGAGAAATAGTTTTCATAGTCCACCTAAGTCAGTGATATATTTTAATATTGGTGGATTTTTATAGGTTCTCTTTCGGTGATAAGTGTTTTCTAGGGCACTTATGTAAGGTGCCCAAGCGAGGTAGTCATGGGCGAGCTGTAGCTCCTGCTCACTTTGGGACCGGGATGGAAATCTGGTAATTCTGGCAAATGCCAGCTTGGCTGGTCGGGCACTGGCTGCATCGATCCACAACTCTATTAACAATTGTAGCAAAGCAGAGAGCCATCATCTCCTTGCTCTGCCACTTAACCCAGGGAAGTCACAGGCTGCTTTCAGGACAAAGACTGCAAGAAGCCGGTGCCACTCAGGGGGCATCAGGCAATGCAATGATATCACTTCTGTGCCTGGCGGGAAACTGTAGTGAGGTGGAACACATCACTTCTTGGCATGGAAGTGGTGTGAGGATATTATTAGCTTATTTTTATTCTTTGCCAGTCACTGCAGAGGGTCTAATATTATTACAAGAGGGCCCCAGTGGGAACTATTATTATTATAAGGCGACCCAGGGGGCACTAATATTATCATAGGGATGCCAAGAGGGGTGCTATTTTTACTACAGGCAGACCGATGGGGCTCTGTAAGGAAACCCAGGTGGTGCTATTATTTTTACTTTGGAGATGCACAGAGGGGCGCTATTATTATTATAAGGAAGCCCAGGGTGCTACTACTGTTATAAAAAGGTTCAAAGGAACATTATTATTAATATAAGTACGACCAAGGGCCACTATTGTAACTATAAGGAGGCCCAGGGTGCATTATTATTATTTCTATAAATATTATTATTAAGAAGTCTAGGCAGACACTTATTTTTAATATAGGGAAAGGGGGCACAGGGGTCACAATTTTTATCATTATCATTATTATAAAGATAAGGAGGTATAGAGGGCATTTTTAATATTATATGGAGTCCCTGGGGCGCTACAATAATGAGGAGGCCATAGGGGCGTCCATTGTTGTTATCATAAGCAGGGCAAGTTAGAAACCATGCGGGTGCTATTAATATCAGGCATAGATGGGGGCATTATATTGTTAGAAAGACTATGTGGGTGCTATTATAGAGTTTGCAGGGCTATTTAGGAGCCATTATACAGATTGGAGGGATATATGGGTTCATATAAGGGTGTGGCCACCTTTTGTCTGAGCTGGAAAGTCTATCCGATCTTGCTTCCATGTCTCTGTGTCCATCAGTGGTTCAGTCTCTCTGCCCTTATCTCACATGTATGATGTCACCTGACAAACGATAAGGTTTTTAATATTAGAGTTAGGACTGTCTCATGGGGGTCACCGTGATGAGGTGAGATGGCTTACGCATTATTTTGATCAAAATTATGTTAACTAAGTACCCTTTATTATTTTCATTTACTGTTGCGGTTTATTTACTTATTTCAGGGTATTTGTGCATTCTATTTCTGTCTTTGTTTTTTTCTGTCTAGTGGCCATGTGTGAACTTGCTCTTACATATATTGCACACATACCAATTTACATTCCAGTTCAGATCTTCAGTAGATATGCGGAGTGTATCCTGCACTGGTATTGGATACGCAGAATGTATCATGCGCTTCTTTGCGGGCTGTACCACACATGATGGGCATTATAAACATGGCTCTGGGTTGTATTACAGATTTTGGGATGAGATTCATGGCTCTGTGGGGTATCACGCAGGCTGAGATGAGATACGGTACATGTCTCTGTGGGGTATTATTCAGACTAGGATTAGATACAAGTGTTTCTCAGTAAATTAGAATATCATCCAAAAGTTAATTTATTTCAGATCTTCTGTTATGCACACGCCCGGGCTGAGCGGCGTGTGCGTGTGATTGTAGTGATTCCACTGGACCATGAACCGGAGAGTGCCTGGAGGGGCGTGACTAAGTATCTGGCCGATCCGACCAAGATGGCACGACGGCATACGACGCCAGTGCACCAGGAAGAAACCGGGCAGAGGGACCAGGTGCTACTCCAGGTCAAACTCCGGACACGGGGGTTGACCCACACAGGGATTACTGGATCAGGCTGGTTAGGCTGGCGCACAGACTGGAGGGTATAGGCAGGCACGACTGGTATGCAGGCAGGCGGGTAAAGGCAAGCGCAGCTAGAGTGCAGACAGGGAGGCACTAGCAGGTAGGAACACAGGCGGGATAGGACCCAGTACACACTGGGACTCAGGAACAATACAGGTAGAGGGGTACAGGCAAGCACAGCTAGAGTGCAGACAGGGAGGCACTAGCAGGTAGGAACACAGGCGGGATAGGACCCAGTACACACTGGGACTCAGGAACAGGCAGGTTAGGCTGGCACAGACTGGTGGATATAAGCAAACACGGCAGGTATGCAGATGGGTGGATACAGGCGAGTATGCAGGCAGGGAGGTACTGGCCGAAAGGACGGGCTGGAGCACAGAAAGGTTAAGACCCAGTACAGACTGGGTCACAGAACCGCAGATGCGGTAGACAACCACAGCAGAGAGGGAACGCCCGAAGCGGTGGGCAAGAACAGAGCAGGACGGGGCTGCAGGAGCAGCGAGCACAAGCAGGGCAGGACAGCACTGCCGGAGCAGCGGGCAGAAGCAGGGCAGGACAGGACTGCCGGAGCAGCGGGCAGAAGCAGGGCAGGACAGGACTGCCGGAGCAGCGGGCAGAAGCAGGGCAGGACAGGACTGCCGGAGCAGCGGGCAGAAGCAGGGCAGGACAGGACTGCCGGAGCAGCGGGCAGAAGCAGGGCAGGACAGGACTGCCGGAGCAGTGAGCAAAAGGGTCAGAGCGGAGCAAGGCTGCCGGAGCAGTGAGCAAAAGGGTCAGAGCGGAGCAAGGCTGCGGAGCAGTGAGCAAGGAGTCAGAGCAGGCTAGAACCGAAGGAGCGGTAAGCAAAGGAGTCAGAGCAGACTAGAACCGCCGGAGCGGTGAGCAAAGGAGTCAGAGCAGGCTAGAACCGCCGGAGCAGTGAGCAAAGGAGTAAGAGCAGGCAAGGCTGAGTAGGGGGGACAGGGCTCTGTTCACACGGAACAGACAGGAAGGGAAAGGCAGAGCCAGACACCCACAGGGTACTTGCAGAGAAGTAGCGAGTGGACCACAAACTCACAAACGGGAGTACAGAGACAACAAGCAGGAGTTAGGTACGAGTTCAGACTCTGCAGAAAAAGGAAGGGAACGGACATAGAGGCAAAACAGGTAAAGGATAGGAGAGAGTTCAGACTGGAACTGAGTGTACGGAGGAGACCGACACTGCAGCGGAATACAGGAGCGGGTCTGGGAATACGGCCCCCAGAGAGGCAGGACGAACAGGCAAGGAGCGTGTTCAGACAGGACAGACAAGATACAGGAGCGGGTCTAGGTAATCGGCCCCTAGAAGGCGGGAGGAACAGGCTAGGAGCGTGTTCAGACAGGTCAGACAAGATACAGGAACGGGTCTAGGTAATCGGCCCCTAGAAGGCAGGAGGAACAGGCTAGGAGCGTGTTCAGACAGGCCTGGAAATACAGCCTCCAGGATAGGCAGACAAGAGAACACAGAACGGGACCTGGCACCTTCAGAGTGCAAGCACACACTGAATGAAACACTATGCTCAGGCAGGGATAGATGGGAGCAGCTGAGCTATATACCAGGTGACAGACAGCAATAGGCTGAGGACGCACAAGGGGTGTGACCCACAGCAGGTACAAAAAGCAGGAAGTGATCGGGCGCCGCCCTTAAGCAGCAGAAACAGACACAAACAGACAGCATGGAGGGAAGTCAGAGAGACATTCTGGACAGGAGATCAAGTGCGCGCTCTTGCACAGTGGGAGATGGACCACTATGCAAGGACGCCGCCAGGTATGTTACATCTTCAATATAAAAAGTGAAACTCATATTATATAGAGTCATTACAAACAGAGTGATCTATTTCAGTTGTTTATTTCTGTTAATGTTGTTGATTATGGATTACAGCCAATGAAAACACAAATGTCATTATCTCAGTAAATTAGAATAATTAACAAAAAACACCTGCAAAGGCTTCCTAAGCGTTTAAAAAGGTCCCTTAGTCTGTTTCAATAGGCTCCACAATCTTGGGGAAGACTGCTGACTTGACAGATGTCCAGAAGGCAGTCATTGACACACTCCACAAGGAGAGTAAGCACAAAAGGTCATTGCTAAAGAAGCTGGCTGTTCACAGAGTGCTGTATCCAAGCATATTAACCCTAGAACGCATGACCATAAAAATCTACTTTTTCACATACCTGGGGCCTTTTAGGCCCGTGTGCAAATAACATGGAATAACTCAAACAAAAATGACAAACAACTATATACCTGAGGAATACCTAGAGTTTCCAAATTCTAACTAAAGTAATTTTGCAGAAAATAGAAAACAATTAACAGGGCGGGCCTGCGAGGCCCCAGGTATGCGTTTTAGTGTTAATGGAAAGTTGAGTGGAAGGAAAAAGTGTGGTAGGAAAAGGTGCACAAGCAACCAGGATAACTGCAGCCTTGAAAGGATTGTTAAGAAAAGGCCATTCAAAAATTTGGGGGAGATTCACAAGGAGTTGACTGCTGCTGGAGTCATTGCATCAAGAGCCACCACACACAGACGTATCCAGGACATGGGCTACAAATGTCACATTCCTTCTGTCAAGCCAGTCATGACCAATAGACAACACTAGAAGTGTCTTACCTGGGCCAAGGAAAAAAAGACCTGGACTGTTGCTCGGTGGTCCAAGGTGTTGTTTTCAGATGAAAGTAAATTTTGCATTTCATTTTAAAATCAAGGTCCCAGAGTCTGGAGGAAGAGTGCAGAGGCCACAATCCAAGCTGCTTGAGGTCTAGTGTGAAGTTTCCACAATCAGTGATGGTTTGGGGAGCCATGTCATCTGCTGGTGCAGGTCCACTGTGTTTTATCAAGACCAAAGTCAGCGCAGCCGTTTACCAGGAAATTTTAGAGCACTTCATGCTTCCCTCTGCCAACAAGCTTTTTGGAGATGGAAATTTCATTCTCCAGCAGGACTTGGCACCTGTCCACACTGCCAAAAGTACCAATACCTGGTTTAAAAACAAAAGTATTACTGTGCTTGATTGACCAGCAAACTCGCCTGACCTTAACCCCATAGAGAATCTATGGAGTATTGTCAAGAGGAAGATGAGAGACACCAGACCCAACAATGCAGACGAGCTGAAGGCTGCTATCAAAGCAACCTGGGCTTCCATAACACCTCAGCAGTGCCACAGGCTGATCGCCTCCATGCCACCCCGCATTGATGCAGTATTTGATGCAAAAGGAGCCCCGACCAAGTATTGAGTGCATTTACTGAACATACATTTCAGTAGGCCAACATTTCGGATTTTAAGAACATTTTTCAAGCTGTTGTTATAAAGTATTCTAATTTATTGAGATAATGACTTTTGTGTTTTCATTGGCTGTAAGCCATAATCATCAACATTAACAGAAATAAACACTTGAAATAGATCACTCTGTTTGTAATGATTCTATATAATATATGAGCTTCACTTTTTGTATTGAAGTACTGAAATAAATTAACTTTTTGATGATATTCTAATTTACTGAGAAGCACTTGTACATGGCTCTGTGGTGCGTATAGTGACTGCAGTCTCCTATGTACAGGGGTTGCAGTATTTGAGGTGTGTAAGGGTTGTGCTTAGATACTAACACAAAAGCAAATGCAAATGGAAGTGCCCAGTGGCTGCAGAAAAGTATAATAAATAAAAAATATTTAACCAGTGCATTAAATTATTATTAAAAATAATTATAGAATCAATAATTATTAATACAAAAATAAAAATTGCGGCACCTTCCCTTTAATTTTTGTCTTAAGAATGTGAAATGCTACTTGATTTCGTTGAGATCTGATGATTGACTTTGCCATGGCAGAATATTCCACTTTTTTGCCTTAAAGACTCCAGGGTTGCTTTCACAGTATGTTTTGGGTCATTGTCCATCTGTACTGTGAAGCGCCATTCAACCAACCTTGCTCCATTTTGTTGAATCTGAGCAGAAAGTATCAACCTGTACACTTCCGAATTCATCCTGCAGATTCTATCTTCAATCCCATCCTCAATAAACTCTAGTGACCCAGTGACTTTGGAAGCCATGCATGTCCATGCCATCATACTGCTATGTTTAACAGAGGATGTGGTGTGCTTTGGATCATGAACTGTTCCAAGCCTTCTTCATACTTTCTTCTTCCCAATATTCATGTTAAAGAGCGTTTAAAGTTTTCTCAGCAACATTTAGACAAGCATGTGAACTACTGAGAGAATATAGTTTGGTCAGATGAGTCCAAAATTGAACTCTTTGGAAGCCATAATACACACCATTTTTGGGGGTCAAAAGGCACTGCATATCACCTCAGAAACACTATACCAACAGTGAAGTTTGGATTTGGGAACATAATGGTGTAGGGCTGTTTTTCAGAATACAGCACTGGCAAACTTCCCCTAACGATTCGTGACAGTACCCCCTTTTCTATGAGGAGCCTCAGGACCCTCAAGACCGGACTTGTTCAGAAATGACGTACGGCAGGGACACCTCAAACACCAGTATTCACCTCCATAGACCCTTGGTCCTCAAGGTCACGGCAGACTGATGGTGATGGTAATGACGTAGGCTCCAAAGGCACAACAAATCTCCTAAGCGGCGACCTGTGGGATGCGTTAAGGAAACACATCACTGGGGGTAACTCCAACTGGAAGTTTTTAGTGGAAGCCCACACGTACTTGTTCACACATAGGTCTGGACCTGAACGTTTATTACCACACATACAGTACGTTCGGAACCAGATGGTACTCACATTGCAGGACTGACAGCGGAGCAGTCCCCCGTGTCACAAAACTCTTACTCTTAGGAGACTCAGTGGTAACTAGCACCCCCCTGACCAAACCTTCTGGGAGGACACCAATGTCTAGCGTTAACCTGGGGTATGGGTAGAGTCTTCCCCCTATTCTCCGGTAGCACGTTAGCTACCTCCACCGGAGAAGGAGGGGAAGGTTTCACTAAGACGACAGAGATAGTAGCAACCAGGCAACTGTTCTAACAAAAATTGCCCCAACTGACTACTTCTCTGGACGGCCAATCTATGACCGGATTTGGTTTCTTCAGCCAGGGAAGACCTAAGAAGATGGGCGTAGGCAGACCCTCCAAGACATAGCACAACAGTTCTCATTATCTATGACTTGGGTCAAATTCCTCTGACTTAAAGGAATGGACCAATGGCAAAAATAGGTATGACTCTTGCAAGTGCCCTACTGACTAAACCATGGTTCTGAGCAAAGCGAGCATCCACCAAACTGACTCCAGCTCCACTATTTACCAAAACCGGAATAGTCTCGGTTTTCCAACCACTACTATTTTGGCAGAAATGGAAAACGAAGACTTATTAATGGAGGTAATGAACACACCCTGGTCGTCTCTCTCCACACGACCAGGGGGAAGCGGCTTATGCGATGGAACAGCAAGTTTGGCATGAGATGGACAGACATTGATGTAATGATCCATAAGACCACAGTAAAAACATGTCCCCTTCCCACGGTGAATCACAGGCAACCTAGTGTGAATGGAGGCACCCCCTAGCTGCATGGATTCATCTGACAGCACCTGCATGGCTTCCTCCCTATGAATAACAACAGGGGGCAGAATTGGTGTAGATCTCTCCCTGAAGTGTCTATCCAGCCTGATAGTAAGGGCCATGGAGGCCTCCAACAACCTTGGAGTAGCGTATTGGGCCAGAGAATCCTGCAGCCTAACTGACAGACCCTCGCAAAAATGACTCCTAAGGGCTAGATCATTCCACTGAGTGTCAGTGGCCCACCTCCAGAACTTTGTGCAGTACTCCTTAGCCGGCCAGGCCCCTTGCTTGATCTTATGGAGTTTTGACTCAGCCAGGGAAACGCCATCAGGATCACCATATATCAGGGCCAAAGCCTCAAAAAATTCATCCACCAACTGAAAAGAAGGAGAGTCGGTCGGTAGGGAGAAGGCCAAGGACTGAGGATCATCCCCAAGAAGGGAGACAACTATCCACACTCGTTGTTCCTAACTCCCTGAGGAACGCCGCAGAGCCTGAAATATAATTTGCAGGCTTCCGTAAAGACCGCAAATTTATCTTGCCCTCCATGGAGCCTGTCGGGAAGAGATATTTTGGGTTCAGGTTGTTCCTAGGCATGAGCCGAGACCAAATACCCAGACATTTGCTGAAGCTGCTGCACCACTTGTGACCGCAACTCAGTAACCTCATTCACGAGGGTCTGAAGCAGCTGTACAAATGTTTGGCCTTGAGCCATAGGGACTCAAGAAAAAAAAAACAACGGTGCGGGTCGGGTATAATGTCACGGACGGACAAGGAGATGTGCGGCGGACGGCACGACACACGGATACAATGGGATGATAGAAGGGGGAGGAAGGCCCTAACGGTAGGGAGCGAGGGATGGAACACCTCCTGACACCAACCTGTGTCTGTCCCTAAGCTCCCCTAACACCCTATGCGGGTCCTTTCCTCTGCTGCCGTCACATGCCTAATCCCTGACTGTCAACTCCTCTTACCCTAGCTAGTGAACTGGCCAACAAGGACACTAGCCTTATCACTACTGGTAATGTAACACAGAGTAAGATGACAAACAAGGGACTGGCAGCAAGAAAAACAACTTAACTTATAATCAACAGCAAAGCTCCAATTCTGCAGTAAAAGCTCCAATAATGGCACCAGGGTACAGAACTCCTACCGCGGCCCCACACCTCCAGAAGGTCTGCATAGAAATGAACTCTATAACCTACAGTCAGCTGATGGGTCATGTGGCTATTTAAAGGAAGGAGGGAGTGGTTCCAACCAATATCAGCTGAGCGGCCTCAAAAAGATGCCAGCAAGAGACTAACATTAATCCTTGCTGGACCAAAGGAAAAAAACTACAATTTAAATTCCAGCATACCCAGAGCTGTCACGAATCACCTAATGATTTGTGACAGAAACTCTCAAATAGTTTCAGAGATCGAAAATAAAGCTGCTAGAATGGCCCATCTAATCACCTGACCTGAATACAATAGAAAATGTATGTGTGTCACCCAGGCCTGGATGCCACAAGTGTAATTAAAGCTGTGTCTGAGAGCAAGGGGGAGGTTCTCTGGTTAGGGGAACATTAGCATGCAATGCCTCCTGTCTCAGGCCAGTAGGGGGAGCAGGCTGCCCCTATAAAAGCTGGTACTGGGGACAGGGTTAGGGAGAACTGGATTGCCTGTCTCAGCTTTGAGACGTGTCCCAGAGTGGAGCAGGGACAGAAAGTTGATTGCACCTAAGAGGAAGTGTGGCAGTAGGAGAGAGCCACCAGCCAGAGACAAGAGGCGAAGAGAGCCTGTCTTGGCAGAGAAAAGACTTAATTTTACCAGACTTTGGTGTCTGAGGCTGGAAGGATTCCACATCCCCCAGCAGAGAACCAGTCCGCAAGGGACTGTACATTCCTTGGCCTAAGAAGCCTGGAGGCCCTGCCACAACCGAAGGGACCAGTGAAGCCGTACAAGGCTGGGAGCAGAAAGGAACCCACGTCGCAGGCCATACAGGCGAGAAAGCACGGAAAGCTCGGAAACGTGGGCTGTTATCCTATCAGGAGGAGATAGTCAGAAGGAGCGCAGAAAGCACGGTAGGCCTACACCCTCACCCTGACCAGGGCCAATTTCCCCGTTGCTCTCAGACGTCCAGGTCCCCTCCTAGCTGGGACTGTTTGTGGGTCAATTTACCTGTTTTAGTAAAGACCCCTGGACTGCAACCTGTTGTCTGTGTGCTCCTTGCTCCTCCAGCACTATCAGCACTGGGACTCTCACTACCATCACTCCCACCATCCACTATACTGCCCTGGGGCCGCACTCTTCCCGTGGGGAGTCACACTACCATAGCTGCACACCTCATCAGCCCAAGCGGTCTGCATGCAGCGGCGGTTCCTAATGACCGCAAATCCACGGGTGGCGTAGTCGGACATAATCATTAACACATAACGGACTACCACTGGCCTGACCACCCTGAGCCACGGAACCGGGTTTCCACTACTACTCCCATCATTTCCCTAATTGCCCGGATCCGAGTGCCCCACGGCCCAGGGGGTGAGACATATGGAAGGAACTAAATCTCAGAGATCATAGAAGGAGCCCACGGGACCTTCAGGATTTGAAGAGTGTTTGTGTGGAAGAATGGACCAAAATCACACCTGAGCAATGCCTGCGACTAGTTTCTCCATACAGGAGGCATCTTGAAGCTTCATCATCAACAAAGGCTTTTGTATGAAGTATTAATTAAATGTCAGCAAACGTGCTCAATACTTTTTCCCTGTGTCATTTCTCATTATTACACAAAACTAAATTTATTGACATCTATGGTGTGATTTCTTTGCCTGTGTGGATTGGATGGTTTGTTTCCAACATCTGTTGAGAATTTCATGTCTATGGCACCATTAGAATTATATTTACCTAGAAAATTGGTGACGTTTTCAATAATTATTTCACCCGCTTTATATATATGTACATATGTAAGTATGTATGTACGGTATTTATAGATCCTGCACTTCATTGTTCAATGGTGTGAATTTTTCATACTTTTAATAAACATGTGAAATTTGACTTGATCAAGTGCCTTGAAGGAAAAATGAATTGCTTTGCAAAGTGCTTATCATTGAAAAATCACTCCTCTTTTATTTTAAAATATTAGAAATTGAAAAAATAATAACATTTCTAAATATATTTAATTAAAAAAAATCATTGGGCTAAGCCATTTGCATACTATGTGAAGGGCACAATGCATAAAGTCACTGTACTTTCCAGGCATTTTCTACTTTTTTGCTGGAAAGAATTGATCTATCTGCCTTGAGAAGCGTGATCTTGCTGCTTAGTGAAGAGAGATCATGTTTAGTGCTGATGCATGAAAGATAAAGTGTGCGCTGCTGTTTGGGACTTTATAAAAAGTGTTTTCATTGCCGCTCTGCAGCGCTCCACGGTCCGTGCATGGCACGCTGCTCTCTGCTGTATCAGTGTCTTCTTATGCTAATTAGATCAGAGAGCAGTGTGATGGACAGTGAAGTACTGCGGAGCAGCAGTGAAAACTCTTCTAGGGCACAATACTATGGTTCCGACAGCAGCGTCCACATTATCATTCATTCCATATCAGTGAACTGAGCATTAAGATCTTGTGATAATTTGGGAGATCTCACGGTTTAGTGAGAAGAGAATGTTGAGTGACTGGTAACGTGCGTCCTGTGGTTGGGGACACAATTTTACTACATTAGAAGAATTTTCGATACCACTCGGCAACGCTTCACCAACTAAACCATTTGAGAACGTCCTGATTAGAGAGCAATGTGACAACCATCAAGAGTGAAGCGCTGCGGAGCTGCAGTGAAAACTCTTCTATTGAAGAAAAACTATGTGGTGCACGTTCTGTTTTTAGTTTCTTCTGCATGCTCATTAGAAGAGTGCATGGTGCAGAAGGATCAGCAAAAAAAACATGCTATCCATGAGAAGGTTTCTAGATACAGTAGATACTAACGTTCAAAGCAGTCAGTATCTACCAAAATCAAGTAAACACATATACATAACTAGATTTTTTATTTTTTATTAAAGTTGATTTTTGCAAGAACTTTTTCTTACGTAAATTTTTTATCAAATAATTATTCAATTCTATATATTTTTTTTTCATTATAAACATGTGGCCAATAAAGCACACACAATATGATGATAAAATCCTGTTTTCTGCAAAATGCTACTAATAGTTAATGCAAAGAAATAACCCATAGCTAGGCTTAGTTATCGCCTATTTCACTACCTTCACCATTAGAGAGTAGGATTTTTTAAGAAAAGATGATTTTTTTTTGGAGGAACTATGCAATGGCAGTGAGTAGCACCTGCTCAAGCCTTACCAGGCTGGAAAGTGGTCTGCATCCCATATACACAACCTGAATTTTTTTAAACTAAGTTTCTGTTAAAAAAGCATTCCCATTAAGTTTTTTATTCATTAAAGGGGTTGTTAGGACTAAAATGAAAAGTCTGCAGTCACTCTATGTGACTGTAGACTTATGAATCCCCCCAGCACACGCACTGTGCGCTGCGAGGATTCGCCGGTTTCTGAAGCGGAAGCGGCAGGTACGTATGCGTTATACATACTCCCGGCGAGAACCCAACTAGTGGGCGCGGCCTCTTTCCATACACTTGTATTGAGCGAGGTCACGTCCCATCTAGTATCGCGGCCCTGCAGTGGGCGTGGCTGTCTAGTGGGTGCAGCCCTGCCCAATACAAGTGCATGGAGCCATGTCTTACCCACTAGTCGGCTCAGAAACTGACCTATACTCACAGGTCATGCTGGGGGATTCATAAGTCACACAGAGTGACTGCAGACTTTTCATTTTAGACCGGACAACCTCTTTAAATAAATGTGTATATATGCATGCAATGTAGTGTGAGTATATTAATATACTCACTTACCGCTGCTCTCTCCAGTGTCCAGAGCCATTCTTCTCCTTTTCTCAGTGATGTCACTGCAATTGCAACTAACCGGCTCTTTCTATGCTCTCTGTGTGAGTCGGAAATCTCTTTTAGAATGAAAGCCTGTGAGCCTCATTCTTACGCTCCATATGTTTCCATTGTATAATTCTCTTCCGGGTATCTCAGGATGCAGCGTAAACTGGATAGTCTGCAGAGTGGTAGCGTCACTGAGAAGAGGAGAAGAACAGTGCTGGACACCGGAGAAAGCAGTGGTAGGTGAGTACATTAATACACTCACACTACATTACATGCATATGTACAGGGGCGGACATATCATTGGTTCAATCTGTGCGGCCTTACAGGGGCCAGGTGGTAAAGGGGCCCATTTCCACCTGCAAAGCAGGTGGAATTGTGCATTATCATGAACTATTGGGCTACAAATGGCCCTAAGGACTCTTTGCTGTCTGTGTCCCCAGTGCATATATATGCACATTTAATGAATAAAAAACTTAATGGGAGGTCTTCTATAAGCTCTGGAAGTTCACACGATTGTATAATAAAATCATCCTATTTTCATCCCGAAAAAAGGGACGATTTTCATCTCAATTGTCATCAATATGCTGTTAGGATGGCATCCGTTTTTATACGTCAGCATTTATTAACATTTACAAGACCAAATACTGTTTTGAATGTGAATGAACTGCAATGCATCTGCAAAAATTGGATGCTATATGGTTGATACGTATGATATCCAATTTCTTTTCTGCACCCATAGACTTGAATGGGCGAGTCTCATCCGACAAGCAAAAGATACTAGAGCCAATTATTTTCATGTGGAGATTCGTTCCGTGAAAAAAGCTCATCTAAACAGTCCAATTAAATAACATTGGTCCTAGACCTGTCCATCAGCTTTTTTCCGGACAGCACTCGGCCTGAAAATACGACCGTATTCTCCTTTTTCATTAAAATCAGTGGGATTAATAGTCGTGTCATCAGGATCCATTAGAATATGGGTGTGAAATACAGATGTAGCAGTCAACAACCTGATGGCTATGAATGGGAGTTGCCTAAATAAAGGTTAGTGAGTACAATTTATGTTTTAAATAACATAAAATGGAACCTTTTTTTTAAACAATAAACATTTCATCCTTGCTCAAATAACAGAATCAATAATTTATCAATAAATTATAATTAATAATAATAATAATAATAATAAAATAAGAATATATATATAATACATTATAATTTAATATACACCTATTATAATAAATGTTAATATAATAATATATATGTATTATATAATATAATAAATTATAATAATGTCACAGTATTATTTATAAATGAATTAATCAAAATTACTTTGCACTACTAAGAATATTATTTTAGAGGTAAAAATATTACACTTAGCTAAGTAACAGTCCGCTCCAATTTTCATGTCACTTTATTATTTCACAAGTCATTAAGCAGAACAGAAAAATTAAAGTAAATATGTCCTGCCCTAAAAAACAGAGCGGGTCAAAGCATAAAGTAGAAAAGGCCTCGGTGATTGCCCATTAAGTTAGACGATTACACAGGGGAAGAGTATATAATTATCTTTATTTTGTCATCCTAAAGCAGCTGATGAAGCCATTTATGACTAAGGATACAGCCCACCCAAGTACAAAATCAGACTGTGGGCGAAGGTCATCTCCATCCTCCAAAATAATTATGATTATTTTTTTTTTACTAAAATGCTACAGATAAAGGCTGATTTTTCCACATTATGGACATAGTTGTAAACTGTTTTTCCCTTTAACAATGATTTTTATTTGTATATTTCCCATATGTATATAGAATTGTGAATGTATTTAATTTTCAGAATTCATTATGAAATTGTAATCCAGTTTTAATGTGATTTGTTACAATTATATACAGTGGGGAAAAAAATTATTTAGTCAGCCACCAATTGTGCAAGTTCTCCCACTTAAGAAGATGAGAGAGGCCTGTAATTGACATCATAGGTAGACCTCAACTATGAGAGACAAATCCTGAAAATCACATTGTCTGATTTTGAAAGAATTTTTTTTCAAATTTTGGCGGCTTTTAAAGTATGTTTTTCACAGAAACGCTGCAATATTTCAGAGTCAAGCATACTTGGCTGACATCATGCAGCCGATGCTTGATACATGCAGCCCGTGGATTGGGCAGCATGAATAACTGTTAGGTTCCTTCGGAGTCCCCCCTCCTAGGAAGAATAGAAATAGTTCTGATTTTTTTCCAATTTATGGTAAGTTTATGAAGCTCTCATATCTTTTTCCTGCATTATGCATCTATACTTACCTCCTCTACAGCCGGCTCCTTCTGTAGCCCAGCCGACTGCACTGATGTCATCATCTGAATCCTTTTAAGGCCAACTCAAGCAGCCGCTCACCACCTGAGTATCTACTTAGTATATTACCCTGCTCCCACGTGTTTTTTAGGCTTTCAGCTTCACCATCCATTTTGATCGTCTCATTCAGGGTGTCTAGTTCTAACAATCTCCTATAACAATATCCTTGGCTAGTTTTAACTTCTATCCAGCTGTCAGCTTCACTACAAAGCTCAGTGCAGATACTTTTAGCTGTGTCCATGTAATAGTGGGGAAGGGTGTAGCCTTCCCTTGGTACTGAGATAGTTAAAGGAAGTGTTCCTGAAGTCAGACCTCTCTGAACTGTTGGTAGACCAAGTTAAGGGGTTAGCTTTAGTGGTCCAGTCAGTAGAGTAAAGGGGGAACTTAGTGCCCTGATCAAGCCTTGAGTGACATAGAGCTTGTTCCTGGCATAATTCCTTGTGGGCTGCAGTACCTGTAAACAACCACAAGATGCCACTGTTCTGGGTGCAGATGTCAGGTTGAGTCTGCTAGCAGGGTTACAGACAGTGATGAGTTAATGCTGTGTGATGACAGCTCACCGAGGGAGGGCACTTTAGGAAAATTCCTGCTTAAGTTTCCAGAAAGCAGGAGGAGTCACTCAGTAAGAGATAGGACAGAGAATCAAACAGGCAGCCTGAGTATATTGGCTGCTAGGGTAGACGGGAGCTCCATACCCTCAGACAGTGGGATCACCAGTGTGCAAATCTCCCTACACAAGAGCACGAGTCCTGTTAGCCAGCCGGAGAAACTCATCAAAGGTAGTGAGGACTAGTGTTGAGCCACCCCCGTAGTGTTCGAGTTCGGTTCGGTTCGTTGAACACCCGTGTGTTCGCCGAACTGTTCGTCGAACTGTTCGTCGAACACCTTCGAACACCGTTAAAACCAATGGCAGGCAAACAAAAACACATAGAAACACATAGAAAACACCTTCAAAGGTGTCCAAAAGCTGACAAACTGCTCAGAAGACACAACTAACACATGGAAAAGTGACAAGTACATATAGTCATGAGAAAAGAAAAGAGGTGGAGGAGTAAAAGGAGGGGGAGACACAGATATAGGCATGTCATGCCCTTCTAAAATCCAAAAAGTGAGAAGCCGACACGTTCAGTCCGCTCCTGCCCGTGCCACCTCCGTGTCGCCGGGTTTGTGCCAGAGCCGCGGTGAACCCTGACGGCCAGCCCCCCTCTCCCAATACTGGTGCCTGTCCGCTGGTGGGTCGAGCGAGCTCCCCTGTGGTGGAGGCAGCTCTAAGCTTTTTAATTTAAATTGTCTCTCTAATTTGAATGAATATACTTTAAATCCATTTACAAGGATCTATTGGAGGGCAAGTCTCATGCCAGCAGCCGCGTAATTCCAGCTCCAGTAGCGTCCACTAAATCTGCTGCAGTTAAAAAGCTTTTATAAGGATCGAGCTCGGCTGTCCACCGCAAGGCATCCTACTGCCAGTCCCAGCCCCTACGCCTTGGGGTGCCTCCTGATGCTCTTCACTGAGTATCCCGTGGTCCTGAAGCATTTCCTTTGAAAAAATTAAGTGTACAAACTACAGGTGGTGTAGCTTGCTTAACAGCCGGGATAATCCGCTGACTAGCAGACACTGCTACTAGGCACAAAGTATTTCCTGGGCTAGATGCAGTTAAAAATTTGTAATTAGATACTCTCGTTGGATGCTGAGAAAGCATTCCATAGAGTCTCCTGGCACGCCATATATGATTCTCTTAAAAAGCTTGGGGTAGGGGTCTAGGGGACCCTTTTATAGCCAAAATCACGGCCCTGTATCGCAATACCTCACCTAGGCTGAAGATAAATGGAACTGTAGCACCCTGAGGGCTCGGTTTCTACAGAGGTATTGCACCTCACCCAGAGGTGTGATATCTCACTCTCAGGTAAGGATGGAGTGTGGATCAGGACCCGACACCTGCACGCATTACACCACATTGCCGTGGGGCAGGGCGACCAATATGCCCCTGAGATGGGCACGACAGTCCCTGTCCCTGGCTGGAGTGGGGGGAGGGAACACTGAGGAAGGGGAACCCTGTAGTGCAGGAGCATGGAGGAAGCAGTTCCTGGGTGCATTTAGAAGGGAGTATAAAAGGTGGGCACCATCTTAGTTCAGTGCAGAGAAGTCTGAGCAGAAGTGGCAGGGAGCAGGGGCTCTGCATGAGCTCTGCTCCGGAGGCGGGCCTAGTAACAGAGGCCCAGGCCTGGAAGAGGGAGAAGGAAGGAAGAGGAGCGGAGAAGGCTCCAGGAACGAGGAACGAAGGGATCCCAGGGGTGCGGACGGGCGAGTCGCCACCGCACGCCCGAATCCACCTGCATGGAGGGGTCAGGCCAAAGAGGGAGACCGGTCCCCGAAACTAGTGGAGGCATGAAACGACCCTCAGCTAGAAACCGGAGGCTGTGACATTTTATGTGGCGCAGCCCCTCGCTACACCCGCTAGGAGGGCAGCACATAGGGTCAGGGAAACTGGCGCCAAGTTTACCAAGAGGAGGCCCGAGGCAGCCGGACAGAAGGGTTGGTAAGAAAGGCCAGACAAAGGACACACAAAGGGGGTCCTGTGAAGCGCTCCAAAGTTATCTGGGAGTTGTCTGAGCCCCTCACCTGGTGAGCACAGTACGACGTGGGCAGCCGTTACCTGCAGACGTGGTCTGGATAATAAGAACTGTGAGTAAAGGCCCTGGACTGCATCACTGACTCCATGTCGTTACTGCTGCTGCCCTGCACCATCACCCCCATCCTCCGCATACACTGCCCTGAGGCTATACTCCTCCCGTGGGGAGTTATGCTACGCTCTGCTGCACCCACAACACCAGCCTCAGCGGTCTGCCCGGCAGCGGCGGTTCACTCTGACCGCAATCCACGGGTGGCATAGTCGGACATTTAAACATCAAAACCACATAAATAGTTCCGCCACTGGTTTGACCACCCTGAGCCACGGAACCGGGTCGCCGCCACGAAGACTACAACCACCAGCATCCACCAAAAAGGGTCCGGCTCCGGATGTCCCAAGGCCCAGGGGGTGCATCAGAACATTTTCATCACCTTTCACAGTCACCAATGGGACAAGGCAGGGATGTCCTCTGTCCCCTCTCTTATACATCCTAGTGACGGAGCACCTGCTCTCATCAATTCGCCATAACCCCAATATTAGGTGGATTGAGGTGGGAGGCACCGAGTACAAGTGCTCTCTATTTGCTGATGATGTACTAGTATATATCACTCAATCACATATATCCATCCATGCTGTTATGGCTGAAATAGATCACTTTGTTACATGGTCAAATTTTAAAATCAATGCAGCGAAGTCTGAGGCCCTCGATGTCTCCCTCCCCAAATCCATATAGGATTCCATCCAGTCCAACTTTCCCTTTGCCTGGCCCTCACAGGGTATCAAATACTTAGGAATTCCTATTCATAGAGACCTCTCCCATCTATGTTATCTTAATTTTGGGCCCTTTATTGAACAACTCCATACAGACCACGGTTGGCAAGTTAGAACTGTAAGATTCACTACGTGAACCACTGGTGTTTTGTGGAAAAGCACATGTACACTGTGTTCCAAATTATTATGCAAAAAGTGTTTAGGACTGATAAGGAAAGAATTTGTTTGTTTGTCAGTTAAACTCATTGATGGTGATGTGTGTCAGGGCTCTTTATATCACTGTAAGCAATTGCAGACACCTGTGCTAATTAGTTTGGCAGGTGTGTCCAATGAAAGGCAAGACTACTTAAGAAGGCTGTCTCACATTATTAAGCAGCCTACATTTTCTGCCAAAATGGGAAAGAAAAAGGATGTGTCGGCTGCTGAGAAGCAACAAATTGTGGAGTGTTTAGGTCAAGGCATGACTACAATCAACATTGTGCGATGATCAGGATGAAGTGTCTTGGCAATCAAGAAGTATGTAGCTGATTCACAGTACACACATGTGCGTGCTGATAAGGGCAAATTGAGGACTCTTTCCTACAGGCAATTACGTCAGGTTAAAAGAGCAGTGGCAAAAAAGCCTTGTCATAGCAGCAGACAAGTTTTTGAAGCTGCTGGTGCCTCCAACGTCCCCCGAACAACAAGATGCAGGGTCCTTCAGAGGTTTGCAGCTGTACATATGCCATCCTGTCGACCTCCTCTATCTACTTCACACAAGCAGAAACGGCTCCAGTGGGCCAAACATTACATGAAGACTGATTTCAAAACTGTTTTGTTCACGGATGAGTGCCGTGCAGCGCTCGATGGTCCAGATGGATGGAGTGGAGGATGGCTGGTTGATGGACACCCCACACAAACACGGCTACAGCGCCAACAAGGAGGAGGTGGAGTAATGTTTTGGGTTGGAATCATGGGGAGAGAGATTGTCGGCCCCTTTAGGATCCCTGAAGGCGCTAAAGATGAACTCCATAATGTATGTGGATTTTCTCAAACAGCACTTCCTGCCATGGTTCAAGGAGAAGAACCATGTATTTCACAGCAAGATCATTTTTTTGCATAATAATGCACCATCTCATGCTGCACATAAAACATCTGCATCTCTGGCTGATATGGGCATAAAAGGGGACAAACTTATGGTGTGACCCCCATGCTCCCCTGACCTCTACCCCATTCAGAACCTCTGGAGCATCATCAAAAGGAATGTCTATGATGGCGGGAGGCAGTTCACATCTAAGCAACAGCTCTGGGAGGGTATTCTGTCCTCATGCAAAACAATTGAAGCAGAAACCATCCAAAACCTGACAAATTCAATGGACGAGAGAGTTCAGAAGCTCCTTTCGAACAAGGGGTCCTATGTGAAAATGTAACATCACCTAGAATAAAGTTTTGAGTTGAAAACTGTTTGATTTCAGTTTATATTAACCTGCTAATGCTTATAATTTCAAAAATGACCATTTTTTTGGTCTTTATTAAAATGAAAAGGTTGATCGAAAAGTTTGGGGGATCTAAGAGTGTGGCAACCCAGTAGTCATGATTACTTCGAATTCTGACAATATGAGGGTCATGTTGCAGGTAGTGCAGCAAGAGGGCACTTATGTGTCTTGTGCATCTCGGAGCCCCAAAATTATTTTCCGGGCTAGATGCAGCTACAAATTATTATTAATTTTAAATCTGGTGGAGCTTAGTATAGATGGGCTAATAGGATCAGTGCTGCACACTGCTACAAAGCCCAAATTATTTTCCAGTCAAGATACAGATAAACATGATTAGTAATTTGAAAGCTTAAAACGGTTGGTAGGGTGATTTTAACCAATCATCAAGCTTTTACTCTCCCCAGGATGACACAGGGGTAGAAAAGTCGTTTCGGATCCATGATTTGTTCATCTTTATGAACGTGAGTCTGTCTACATTATCAGTGGAGAGCCGCGTGCGCTTATCTGTCAGCACACCACCAGCAGCGCTGAACACACGTTCAGATAGAACGCTTGCTGCGGGGCATGACAAGATCTCCAAGGCGTAAGTGGCTAGCTCCGGCCATTTATCCTTGCTACACTCATCAGAAGAGCTTTAAACTAGAACAATGTGGGAAGGGAAGCAAAAGGCCAGAAAAAGCCATACAGCTGACAAATACTATTGAGATCTCTGCTACTGGAAGTGGAAAGGAAGAACAAAGACAAAACAATTTAAATAATAAAAATATGGGAGGAAGAGAAACCAATCACAAACTAAAATGTTTTTATACAAATGCACAAAGCATGGGCAACAAACAAGGAGAATTGGAACTACTAATGCAGGAAAAGGAATATGATGTCATTGGAATCACTGAAACTTGGTGGGACGATACACATGATTGGAATAAAAGGCTAAAGGGATACAACTTATTTGCAAGAAACAGACTTGATAAACGAGGAGGAGGTGTTGCATTGTATGTTAGAAAAGCGTATATCTGCACAGAGATTGAAGCTTCAGAGACTGGGAGTTCTGTGGAAACTGTTTGGGTAAGAATACAAGGAGAGAACAACGGAAAGGACACCATTGTAGGCATTTACTACAGGCCACCTGGGCAAGCTGAAGATATGGATGAACTCTTTATGTATCAAATGACCAAGTTCTCCAAAAAATATGACGTAGTGGTCATGGGAGATTTCAACTATCCAGACATTTGTTGGGAATCTCTCTCAAGTAAAACTAACAGGTCAAGCAAATTCTTATCCTCTCTTGCTGACAACTTTATCTTCCAAAAGGTAGGGGAGAAAACAAGGGGATCTGCTACTTTGGATCTAATCCTTATAAACAGGGAGGAAATGGTTGAGGAGGTAAAGGTGGCTGGGACCCTAGGAGGCAGCGATCATGCTATTATAGAATTTTGGATAACTAGAGGAGGAAGACATGTGAAGACTCAAACTTCAAGGTTAGATTTTAGAAAGGCAGATTTTAAGAGACTCAGAAAGAGAATAGGAGGGATCCAATGGCTGGATGTCCTTAAGGACAAAAATGTCCAGGAAGGATGGGAAATTTTTAAAAATGAGATTCTCAAAGCACAATCGTTAACAATCCCGAAAAGTAGGAAGAATGGGAAGCATTTAAGGAAACCAGGATGGATGAACACAGAACTTAAACACATGCTAAAAAGAAAGAAAGAAATGTTTATTAAATGGAAAGAGGGAGGCATATCTAAAGAAGATTATAATGCAGTCTGCAGTTCCTGCAGGGCACGTATCAGGGTAGCTAAAGCTGACAATGAATTAAGGCTTGCAAGAGATGTCAAAAGCAATAAAAAAGGATTTTGGGGGTATGTCAAAAGTAAAAGAAAAGTCAAAGATGCTATAGGATTTTTACAGGATGAAAATGGAGAAATGGTAAGAGAGGATGTTGAGAAGGCCGAACTTTTTAATTCCTATTTTGCATCTGTTTTCTCTCAGAAAGAAAATGTAACATCAACTGATCTTCACTGTCCTTTTAAAGGAATAGAGGAATCCAAGTTATCTGTAAACAGAAAGATTGTGAGGGAATATTTAGCTAACATAAATGAGTTCAAGTCTCCAGGTCCAGATGAATTACACCCCAGAGTACTGAAGGAGATCGTAGAAGAAATTTTAGAACCACTCTCCATAATCTTTGAAAATTCTTGGAGAACAGGAGAAGTCCCAGAAGACTGGAGAAGAGCAAATGTTGTTCCTATCTTCAAAAAGGGGAAGAAGGTGGACCCAGGGAACTATAGGCCGGTGAGTCTGACTTCTATACCAGGAAAGATCTTTGAACAAATTATTAAACAACATGTATGTAAGTACATGGATAAGAATGAAGTGATTAACCAGAGTCAGCATGGGTTTGTAACTAACAAGTCATGTCAGACTAACTTAATTTCCTTCTATGACAGAATCACTGACTGGGTGGATCAGGGAAATGCTGTAGATATAGTATATCTTGACTTCAGCAAAGCATTTGACAAAGTATCTCACACCATCCTTATTGAAAAAATGACCAAGTATGCAATGGACCAGGCAACTGTTAGGTGGATTCATAACTGGCTTAGTGATCGGACTCAAAGGGTGGTTGTAAATGGCTTCACATCCAGCTGGATGAATGTCTCAAGTGGGGTACCACAGGGCTCCGTCCTGGGACCTGTATTGTTCAACATCTTTATCAATGATTTAGATGAAGGAATTGAGGGTAAACTGATTAAATTTGCTGATGACACAAAGCTAGGAGGGATAGCTAATACTAGAGAAGAGAGAGAGAGGATTCAAAAAGACCTAAATAAACTGGAGCAGTGGGCAGCAACCAACAGAATGGTTTTTAACAGGGAAAAATGCAAAGTACTACATCTGGGCAATAAAAATGAAAAAAGCATATACAGAATGGGAGGAAAAGAGCTAAGCAACAGTACATGTGAAAAAGACTTAGGTATACTAATAGATCATAGACTGAACATGAGTCAACAGTGTGATGCAGCAGCAAAAAAGGCAAATACAATTCTGGGATGTATTAACAGAAGCATACAGTCTAGATCACGTGAAGTCATTATCGGTCTTTACTCCTCTTTGGTCAGACCTCATCTGGAATACTGTGTACAGTTTTGGGCACCACATTTTAAAAAAGACATAGACAAACTGGAGCAAGTTCAGAGAAGAGCGACCAGAATGGTGACTGGTCTGCAAACCATGTCCTATGAGGAACGGTTGCAGGATTTGGGAATGTTTAGCTTGCAAAAAAGAAGACTGAGAGGAGACTTAATAGCTGTCTACAAATATGTCAAGGGCTGTCACATTGTAGAAGGATCATCTTTATTCTCATTTGCACAAGGAAAGACTAGAAGCAATGGGATGAAACTAAATGGGAGGAGACACAGATTAGATATTAGAAAAAACTTTTTGACAGTTAGGGTGATTAATGAGTGGAACAGGCTGCCACGAGAGGTGGTGAGTTCCCCTTCAATGGACGTCTTCAAACAGAGGCTGGACAGACATCTGTCTGAGATGATCTAGTGAATCCTGCTTTGAGCAGGGGGTTGGACCAGATGACCCAGGAGGTCCCTTCCAACTCTACCATTCTATGATTCTATGATTCTATGATTCTATCCAGATTGGAAGCCCAAAAAGAGCAAGGGTCCAGTGACACAGTCATGGCTTCAATGTTTACTTGGAGATACTCCTGTACCATCGTCTCTAGGCGTTGACTATGTGTCAGACTTCTTGTCTCCTGTGGCCTTGCAAAGGATGGGCTAAAAAAGTGGTGAAATCATTCCGCAAAGTTGATGTTACCAGCAGATACTGTGGTTCTGTTAGGTTTGAGTGCTGAACACTTGACGGTCCCACGGTTGGCAAGTTGGAACTGTGAGATTCACTACGTGCACAACTGGTGTTTTGTGGAAAAGCACATGTAAGATTCTGCAACAGTCTCTGCTGATACTCCTGCATGCGTGCATCCCTTTCTATGGCAGGAATAATTTCTGCAAATTTACTTTTGTACCGGGGATCTAACAGTGTGGCAACCCAGTAGTCAGGATTATTTCTAATTCTCACAATTCGAGGGTCATGTTGCAGGTAGTGCAGCAAGAAGGCACTCATGTGTGTTGCGCATCCAGGAGCACCAAGTCCCTGTTGTGTTGGTGGCGAGGTAACAATCATGCTTCCTTCCTCTGTCCTCTCCCCACAACCTCGCACAACAGAAATGTGATCAAGGTCTCCCTCATCTGATGAGTCTTCCATCAGTTCGTCCTCCACTTCTTCCTGGGCTCCTGCACCTTCTTCACTAGTTTGGCTGCTACCATGCGCCCTGGTAAAACCATCTCCCCCACCCTCACATGCCTGCCGCCTTGGTGCTGCCGACCGTCTAGACCTTGCAGATGTTAGCCCTTCCGCATACAGCTCCTCCTCCTCTACTTCCTCCACCTCCTCTTGTGCGACCACCTGACTCCAAATTCTGTTTAACATGTGCTCCAGCATGTAAATCACCGGAATAGTCATGCTGATAATGGCATCGTCAGCACTAAACATCTTCGTCGCCATTTCAAAACTGTGCAGAAGGGTGCATAGGTCCCTGATCTGAGACCACTCCTCCAGCGTGATTTGCCCCACCTCCGGATCTCGTTGGCCCAGGCTATACGTCAGAACGTATTGCACCAGGGCTTGTCGGTGCTGCCACAGTCGCTGCAACATGTGCAGAGTTGAATTCCACCGGGTAGGCACATCGCATTTTAGCCGGTGAAGTGGCAGGCCCAACGACTTCTGTAGAGATGTAAGTCGCTGAGCTGCGGGATGCGAACGGCGGAAATGAGCACACAGCGACCATGCCCTCTGCAGAAGGCCATCTAGTCTGGGATAGTGGGCTAAAAATTGCTGGACAACCAGGTTCAACACATGAGCCATACAAGGCACGTGTGTGACATTGCCCCGGCGAAGGGCCGCACCCAGGTTTGCAGCATTGTCGCACACGGCCTTCCCTGGTTTCAGGTCCAGTGGAGACAACCATTCATGAAATTGGTTCTCCAGAGCTGACCACAACTCCTCAGCTGTGTGACTCACATTTCCCAGACATTTCAAAGTAAAAACCGCCTGATGACGTTGAGCCCTACTGCCAGCATAGTAAGGAGGTGTGCAGGATCCCTTCTGCGCAGTTAGAAAGCTTGTGGCATGACCAGACAGGCTTTGGGTGCAGGTGGAAGACCGAGAGGAGGTTGAGGAGGCAGAACAGTGGAGGAACTTTGACATAAAGAGGATTGACGCACAACTCGTGGGGACGGCAAGACTTGGACAGCAGCCCCTTGTCCTGCTGTCACCCTAGTTTCCCAGTGCCCAGTCAGCGACATGTAACGCCCCTGTCCATGCCTACTCGTCCAAGTGTCTGTGGTGAAATGCACCCTGTCACACACAGAGTTTCTCAAAGAAGCGGTGATGTTGTGTGCGACATGCTGGTGGAGCGCAGGCACCCCTTTCTTTGAGAAGTAGTGCCGACTGGGCATCTGGTACTGGGGCACTGCGACGGACATAAGGTCTCGAAAATCCTCTGTGTCCACCAGGCGGAAAGGCAGCATTTCTGTAGCCAAGAGCTTGCAGATGGTGAAATTCAACCTCTTAGCTTTCTCATGGCTAGGAGGAAATGGTCTTTTACTTGTCCACATCTGAGGGACCGAGGGCTGGCTATTGTGCTTAGACGGGGTTGATAAGGGTGTCCCCGGCAAACTGCCGGTCTGTGACGAAGATGCAGGCGGACATGTTAGGTTGCCTTGATCCAAAGGTGGTGCTATCGATGTCGGACAGCGCTCAACACCAGCTGGTGTTACCACCTCCAAAGAAAATGATGACCTGCCAATCACGCTGGCTGTTGCGGGTAAAGAGGTGGCAGGTCTGCGCCCCAAAACAGGTGTGACTGCTGTCCCCCCAGTCACAGAGGATGAAGAGGCCGCGGATGCACAAGATATGGCAGACGGTGGTTGGCCCGGCCGGCTAGGCCGCATTGTAGCACACTGAGCTTCCCACTGCAACTTATGCTTCATGTCCATGTGCCGGTTCATGCATGAAGTACTCAAACTATGTATTTTTTGGCCTCTACTTAGCTTTTGCTGACAAATGTTACAGATAACACGAGTTGGGTCATCTTTATCGATCTGAAAAAATGCCCAGGCTATGCAAGGCTTAGCACCCATGCGACCTGAAGAGCCACCACGACTTGTGGTGAGAGGCAGAGTTGTGTTTGAGGATGTAGTTGTTGACGTGCTTCCAGTACTACACCTCTGTCCAGGAAGGCGCAACCTGACCTCGTCGTCACTAGCATCTTCCTCCACCTCCTCTGCTGACCTCATCTCTTGGCTGACTATGGGTTGACAGTAAGTGGGATCTCCAACCTCATCATCATCACCCTGTGCGTTATCACACCCGTCGTCCTCAGATCCAACCTGTTCCTGCCCTGACAAAAAACTAAAGTTGTCGCTCCAATCAGGTATTTGAGTCTCATCATCGTCTTCCTCATTGTCTCCACCAACAGGAGTTACAGTTTGGGAATGAGGGTCTACATTATGGTCAGAACCTTCTGCGTCTGGTCCTGGATCCGATTCATAAAGATTCTGGGCATCAGTGCAGATCATTTCCTCGTCTGGATTCACAGAAGCGCTGGAGTCGACCTCTGATTCCCAGGCTATAGTATGAGTAAACAGCTCTGCAGACTCAACCATCTGTTCTACCTCATACTCAGACGGGCAGCTGGAGATTTGGGAGCTGTGAGGAAGCAAGTGGGATTGGGGTGACACCTTTGAGGACTGGAGTATTTGTGATGTTGAAGTTGATGTGGAGGAGAGCCCACTTAAAGGAGCACTTGATATCCGTTGAAGCACCTGCTGTTTTTTGCCTCATCTGGAATTTGTAGCGATTGGCGTGGCCGTAAGAAAGGGATCTTATCACATTGTCCGCTAAAAGAAGTAGACATTTTAGTTTGGCTGGAAGATGGTCTTTCTTCTGCAGATGTTACTGTTGCTTTAATACCTACCCCACGGACACAACCTTTTTTACCCTTCCCAACACGCCTATTCCCCTTTCCACCAGCAGCAGGCCTTTTTCCACTCATTTTGGTGGTTAACTAATTCACAACTCTGGAGTTGTTTGCACAAAAAAACAATGGATGGGAACCGAGCAGAGCTGAGTGGCCAAACTGTGGTATTAGGCCAAAACTATTGGCTGGGTTAGATGCAGAAAAAAATTATATTCAATTTGCAACCTGATGGAGGTCAGTATATATGGACTAATAGAGAAAGTCCCACACACAGCTAGAAGCCCAAATATTTTTTCAGAGGTAGATGCAGAAAAAAAATATATTCAGTTTGCAACCTGATGGAGGTCAGTATAGATGGACTAATAGAACAAGTCCCACACACAGCTAGTAGCCCAAATATTTTTTCAGAGGTAGATGCAGATAAAAATTATTTTTAATTTACATCCTGATGGAGGTCAGTATAGATGGACTAATAGAGAAAGTCCCACACACTGCTAGAAGGCCAAATATTTTTTCAGAGCTAGATGCAGAAAAAAATTATATTCAGTTTGCAACCTGATGGAGGTCAGTATAGATGGACTAATAGAACAAGTCCCACACACAGCTAGAAGCCCAAATATTTTTTCAGAGGTAGATGCAGAAAAAAAATATATTCAGTTTGCAACCTGATGGAGGTCAGTATAGATGGACTAATAGAGAAAGTCCCACACACTGCTAGAAGGCCAAATATTTTTTCAGAGGTAGATGCAGAAAAAAATTATATTCAGTTTGCAACCTGATGGAGGTCTGTATAGATGGACTAATAGAACAAGTCCCACACACAGCTAGTAGCCCAAATATTTTTTCAGAGGTAGATGCAGATAAAAATTATTTTTAATTTGCAACCTGATGGAGGTCAGTATAGATGGACTAATAGAGAAAGTCCCACACACTGCTAGAAGGCCAAATATTTTTTCAGAGCTAGATGCAGACAAAAAATTATTTTCAGTTTGCAACCTGATGGAGGTCAGTATAGATGGACTAATAGAGAAAGTCCCACACACTGCTAGAAGGCCAAATATTTTTTCAGAGGTAGATGCAGAAAAAAATTATATTCAGTTTGCAACCTGATGGAGGTCTGTATAGATGGATTAATAGAACAAGTCCCACACACAGCTAGAAGCCCAATATTTTTTCAGAGGTAGATGCAGAAAAAAAATATATTCAGTTTGCAACCTGATGGAGGTCAGTATAGATGGACTAATAGAGAAAGTCCCACACACTGCTAGAAGGCCAAATATTTTTTCAGAGCTAGATGCAGACAAGAAATTATTTTTAATTTGCAACCTGATGGAGGTCAGTATAGATGGACTAATAGAGAAAGTCCCACACACTGCTAGAAGGCCAAATATTTTTTCAGAGCTGGATGCAGATAAAAATTATTTTTAATTTGCAACCTGATGCAGGTCAGTATAGATGGACTAATAGAACAAGTCCCACACACAGCTAGAAGCCCAAATATTTTTTCAGAGGTAGATGCAGAAAAAAATTATATTTAGTTTGCAACCTGATGGAGGTCTGTATAGATGGATTAAAAGAACAAGTCCCACACACAGCTAGAAGCCCAATATTTTTTCAGAGGTAGATGCAGAAAAAAAATATATTCAGTTTGCAACCTGATGGAGGTCAGTATAGATGGACTAATAGAGAAAGTCCCACACACTGCTAGAAGGCCAAATATTTTTTTCAGAGCTAGATGCAGACAAAAAAATATTTTTAATTTGCAACCTGATGCAGGTCAGTATAGATGGACTAATAGAGAAAGTCCCACACACAGCTAGAAGCCCAAATATTTTTTCAGAGCTAGATGCAGAAAAAAATTATATTCAGTTTGCAACCTGATGGAGGTCAGTATAGATGGACTAATAGAACAAGTCCCACACACTGCTAGAAGGCCAAATATTTTTTCAGAGCTGGATGCAGATAAAAATTATTTTTAATTTGCAACCTGATGGAGGTCAGTATAGATGGACTAATAGAGAAAGTCCCACACACTGCTAGAAGGCCAAATATTTTTTCAGAGCTAGATGCAGAAAAAAATTATATTCAGTTTGCAACCTGATGGAGGTCAGTATAGATGGACTAATAGAACAAGTCCCACACACAACTAGAAGCCCAAATATTTTTTCAGAGGTAGATGCAGATAAAAATTATTTTTAATTTGCAACCTGATGGAGGTCAGTATAGATGGACTAATAGAGAAAGTCCCACACACTGCTAGAAGGCCAAATATTTTTTCAGAGGTAGATGCAGATAAAATTTTTTTTTAATTTGCAACCTGATGGAGGTCAGTATAGATGGACTAATAGAACAAGTCCCACACACAGCTAGAAGCCCAAATATTTTTTCAGAGGTAGATGCAGAAAAAAATTGTATTCAGTTTGCAACCTGATGGAGGTCTGTATAGATGGATTAATAGAACAAGTCCCACACACAGCTAGAAGCCCAATATTTTTTCAGAGGTAGATGCAGAAAAAAAATATATTCAGTTTGCAACCTGATGGAGGTCAGTATAGAAGGACTAATAGAGAAAGTCCCACACACTGCTAGAAGGCCAAATATTTTTTCAGAGCTAGATGCAGAAAAAAATTATATTCAGTTTGCAACCTGATGGAGGTCAGTATAGATGGACTAATAGAACAAGTCCCACACACTGCTAGAAGCCCAAATATTTTTTCAGAGCTAGATGCAGAAAAAAATTATATTCAATTTGCAACCTGATGGAGGTCAGTATAGATGGACTAATAGAATGATGCTATGCCCAAAAGATTTTACTTCACTAGGTGCAGTAAAAAAATTGGTATTCTATACACAGGTGGTATATCTTGCAACACAGATAGGCTACTCCACTGACTAACACACTCTGCAATAGGCCAAAAAGGATTAGCTTTGCTAGATTCAGCCAAATGCTGTGAAAAAAACTTGCACAGCACTGGCACAGACCTGCCTGGCAAAAACTGATAGGAACTGATGTAACCTAGTCCTGAAAAGGACTGCAATTACAATTAGTCTTTACTCCCACAATCTATCTATTTAAGAGCACAGACCTGCCTGATAAAAGTCGTAGGAAATGCTGTAACCTAGTCCTTAAAAGGACTGCAATCACAACTATTCCCTACTCCCATGCTATCTGTAGATTTGTGCGAAAATTGGCTTGAAATTAACAAGGTATACCGCACACAGCAACAGCGGTGCCGTCTAACACGCAGCTGCAGCAGTGAGAAAATGGTGGCGACGGGGAAAATGGCTTGGTCTTATAGGGCAAGGACATGTGACATACACTGCCAATGACACATGCCCTTGCTTGTGTGAAAAAAGCACTTCGCTCCGTGTGTGCGCTGCTGATAGGCTGACAGATTGCACCTCCCCACTGTAAATGCGGGAAAGAGAAAAAAAAATGGAGATCTTCATTATTCCTGCAGAGATCCATCCCCTGCCCCTCCCCCCACCCCGCTGTACACTCAAACTGCGTATTAACATTAATTTTCATCATTACTGAGAAAAAATCCAGTTATGATTTTGGTGCACGAACAGTTATCGAACATAACCTCGAACAGCCGAATTTTTCTCAAATCGTTTGTGTTCGCCGAACGGCTCGAACACCGCCCAAAACAGCTCGAATTTAAGATTGGCGAACAGTTCGAGTAGAAAAATGCTCATCTCTAGTGAGGACCCGGGGCACTTCTAGTCTGCAGGAAGCAGAGGAAGATAAATAGGACTCCAGGCTAAGACGTGGGGGAGAGATTGGATCCAGATCACTGTCAGTATTACAGAAGAGTCTCTTGGGCTAGAGATAGAGTCACAGAGATGCTTCACTCAAAGAGGGAACCAGGGCTGAAGGAGTTGCCAGCGCCTGTGAGAGAGATGATAACCTGTCGGGCCTTATCCATTATATCTGCCTGTAAATACTGTACATATTCCTCTTCCCCAAGTAAAGTTCAAGTTCTGGTTAAGAACCTCGTGTCCTCTGAATTTATTGCTGCCCTGGTCCCAGAAGAGAAATGCCTGGAGACGGCCGCGATGGGATGGCTTGAAGTAAGTGAAGAGCACCACATACACAGCCACACTTCAGAGGGAGGACACGTATTGTCTGTAGGGTGCCAGAGTGAGAGGGGGCTACAGCTCGCCCACGACTACCTCGCTGGGCACCTTACATTTGGCGTAGTCGGCAGGATGCGAGCTCCTCGCATGAAGAAAGCGGGGAAGAGCCGATGCAGAACACTGAGGAGAAGGTTTTGGAAGGCATGCGGCCCAAGATGGCGGCCCGAAGCATGGATTCCAAGATGGTGACAATGGTGGTAAAGTCTGGGAGAAGAACTGCCTATCATGGGTGTGGACGGCGCCGGAGAGCGCGAAAAGATGTCCAGCCCATGCGAGTTCCGGCCCGAAGAAGGATGGGCCCAGCGGTGAAGATGCGTCCCAGGATGGGACGTCCAGTGAGGAAGAAGGCGCGGTGTAAAGTGAAGTCCGGCCCTGTGAGTATCAGCGCGCACAGAGAAGGGGCGCGGCTGAAGGCGGAGCGGCCGAGAGTGACGAGTGACGCGGCGGTCGCGTCAGAAGGCCGGCCCAGGAAGAGGCGGAGTTGGACGCGCAGGACGCGTGTCACCGGTAAGCGACCGGCGCCATTTTCTGTCCGGCAGGCAAGGGGAAGGAGGTACGGCAGCGGACGTCTTGAGAAGATGGCAGCCCCAGAGTCTGACAACATGCGTGAGTCAAGCAGTGAGGAGGAACTCCTGGAGATTACCACCCCAGGGGCCACGGCTGGGAGCCATTCACCGTTGCCCCTACCCCCAGTGGCTGTCCAGTGGGCCACTAGGCCTGATCTGGAGCTGAGCCTGCTAGTCCACGAGCTTCCGTTGTGGTGCTGGAGTTGGATGCCGGAGGAAATGTCCCCCTCGGCTGAGGGAGGAGAACATCCCGGTGGGGCTGAAGCAATAGCTGCATCAGAGCTTGAGGAAGGTGAGCGGTCAATGCCCCAGTGGCCGGTTACGCCTGCGGTATCTGCCACAATAGCTTCTGCGGCAACAGAGGCCCCCAGGCCTTCAGGGGACGGTGCGAAGGCAGGCCCCCTAAAAGAAAGGCCACACGGGAGAATTTCTGGTCGTTGGCCTTGGAGGCCATCCACTCTCCCTCGGCAGAGCGGTACGCCGAGCTCAGGAGTCTGAAATGGACTACCCGCGACCCCCCCGATGACCGCGCGAGAACAGCGGCGATGGACCGATACCTTCCTGAGAGGCTGGCTGGAGGGGTCCAATGCGGCGAGAAGGGAGTCGGTGGAGAAAGCCAAGACCCGGGGACGGGTCATAGAGTTCCGTATCCGTGAGGGGTATGGGTTTCTGGAGGAGGAATGGACCGGGCACTAGGTGTTCGTGGCCCGCAAAGTGGTAAAGCGAGACTATCTGCCCGACTGTCTCCACAACCTGCACGTGGGGGACATCGTGCACTTTGTAAAATGTGAGTGCCCCAGAGGGTGGTATGCGGCTGCACTCACCAGTCCATATGAGTGGGAGGACGTCCTTGAGAAGGACAGGCAGGTCCTTCAGCGAAGAGCTAGGAGAGAGGCTCTGTAGCGCCGGGCTAGGGAAGCCCCTAAAGGATTCTCGCCCCCTCCGAAGGTCGGCGTCCAGCAGAAGGATGAACCTAGGAAACAGCAGTGGGGAGATGTAGTAGGTGAAGAGGAGGAAGATCTCCCGAGCTGCAGTGGAGCCAACTACCCCAGCGAGGCTGATTCCACAACCAAACACCCAGAAGGGGCTGAGGCGGTTAAACAAGGAGCCGTCGGGAGGGCCCAGTCTGCTGTCAGTCAGGAAGTCCACAGCTTCACGGTGGCTAGCTACGGCCCTACTCAAGTCGGCTGTGGCAGCGCTACATCCTCGGATGAGGACCCCGGGTGCCACCGATATCCTGATCAGCCTTGGAGGTGGAAGAAGCCACCTTCCTCTGCAGCCTGGGCCGCCCTCATGAAGGAACGGAAGAAGTGAGCTGGCTAAAAGGTCCGTTGACCTCTCACTTTTTCGTTTACTAGGACCCACCAGCTGCAGTCCTGGTTCTGGGACTGTTTCCCAATGGGGCGGAGTGCCCCATGTTAAGTTGGAAAGGAAAATGGAGGACTGTTCCCCTACCTCCCAGGCCAGGAAGGCCTTTAGCAGCACCAAAAGTTGTGTGCCTAAGAGAGCTGCTCCTTTGGATTTTACTTTTATTTTTATTTTTGTTGCGCTTGTTGCGCCTTTTTCTGCTGGAATTTTAAATGCTGAGACACAGTTTGAGGATGGATATCCTCCAAATCTAAGAGACTTGCGGCCTAGCGGGAAGAACCGGTGACCCCCGCTAGGGCCGAGAAGAAAGAGACTCACAGGGTGTTTACCTGTGACTGCGTGTCTCAGAATGCAGCCCTTGAAGAAGATAGAGGGCTAATGGTGGGCAACTTGTCTTAAAAATATGGACATGGACACTGTGTTTCCAGGGTCCTTACCAAGAAGGACCGGTACCTCTGAGAAGTTTTTTTTTGAAAAGTTGATAATGGACTGTCCTGAATTGCTGTTCCGGGGCCCTTAACCGAGAAGGGCCGGTCTCCCATCCAAGAAGATGACCTCAGGACCAGTCGTTTACTAAAATGTTTTAGTAAAATTTAGTAATGTGATATAATGTCATAGCTGCTGATTTGTGTTTATTGTTTAGTGTGGTCGGGGACGACCAACATTAAAGTGTCGGGGAATGTAATAGTGGGGAAGGGCGTAGCCTTCCCTTGGTACTGAGATAGTTAAAGGAAGTGTTCCTGAAGTCAGACCTCTCTGAACTGTTGGTACACCAAGCAAAGGGGTTAGCTTTAGTGGTCCAGTCAGTAGAGTAAAGGGGGAACTTAGTGCCCTGATCAAGCCTTGAGTGACATAGAGCTTGTTCCTGGCATAATTCCTTGTGGGCTGCAGTACCTGTAAACAGCCACAAGATGCCACTGTTCTGGGTGCAGATGTCAGGTTGAGTCTGCTAGCAGGGTTAGAGACGGTGATGAGTTAATGCTGTGTGATGACAGCTCACCGAGTGTGGGCACTTTAGGAAAATTCCTGCTTAAGCTTCCAGAAAGCAGGAGGAGTCACTCAGTAAGAAATAGGACAGAGAATCTAACAGGCAGCCTGAGTATATTAGCTGCTAGGGTAGACGGGAGCTCCATACCCTCAGACAGTGGGATCACCAGTGTGCAAGTCTCCCTACACAAGAGCATGAGTCCTGCTAGCCGGCTGGAGAAACTCATCAAAAGTAGTGAGGACCAAGGGCACTTCTAGTCTGCAGGAAGCAGAGGAAGATAAATAGGACTCCAGGCTAAGACGTAGGGGAGAGATTGGATCCAGATCACTGTCAGTATTACAGAAGAGTCTCTTGGGCTAGAGATAGAGTCACAGAGATGCTTCACTCAAAGAGGGAACCAGGGCTGAAGGAGCTGCCAGCGCCTGTGAGAGAGATGATAACCTGTCGGGCCTTATCCATTATATCTGCCTGTAAATACTGTACATATTCCTCTTCCCCAAGTAAAGTTCAAGTTCTGGTTAAGAACCTCGTGTCCTCTGAATTTATTGCTGCCCTGGTCCCAGAAGAGAAATGTCTGGAGACGGCCGCGATCGGATGGCTTGAAGTAAATGAAGAGCACCACATACACAGCCACACTTCAGAGGGAGGACACGTATTGTCTGTAGGGTGCCAGAGCGAGAGGGGGCTACAGCTCGCCCACGACTACCTCACTGGGGCACCTTACATCCACACCTACAACTCAAGATACCAGATAACCAGCTCCTCTCAACTAATCTTCTTCATTCCTTCATCTCTACTTCTAAGGAGATAATTAATTTGTCTCTGATCCTCCGATGTTTTCACACTCTCAGCTCTGCTTTACCTGGTGGTAACCAATTATTCTCAGCAATTGCTTTCTACATTTAGGACTCAGCTGTGTCACATTTTCTAAAAAACAAATGATTTGTTCTGGTGCTGCCCACATTCATAGCTCTGTTGTGTTAACCCCTTTACCACCTAAGGATTTTCAGTTTCTGAGTTTTAGTTTTTTGATCCCCTTCTTCCCAGAGCCATAACTGTTTTATTTTTCCCTCAATATGGCCTTGTGAGGGTTTGTTTTTTGTGGGATGAGCTGTAATTTTGAACGAACATTGATTTTACCATATAGTGTACTGGAAAATGGGAAAAAAAATCCAAGTTCGGTAAAATTGCAAAAAAACTGCAATTCCACAATAGATTTTTGCGTTTTTTATTTACCATTTTCACTAAATGCTAAAACTGAGCTTCCAATATGATTCTCCAGGTCATTACGAGTTTGCAGATACCAAACATGTATAGGTTCTTTTTTATTTAAGTGGTGGAAAAAAATCCAAAGTTTGTAAAAAAAAATGTTATCATTTTCCAAGACCTGTAGTGTCTCTATTTTTCGGGATGTGGGGCTGGGTGATGGCTTATTTTTTGCGCATTGAGCTGGTGTTTTTATTGATACCATTTTGGGGTAGATACAATGTTTTGATCATCTGGTATTACATTTTATTGCAATATTGCGGTGACCAAAAAAATGTAATTCTGGAGTTTGATATTTTTTCTTGTTACAGCTTTTACCTATCGGATTAATTTGTTTTATATTTTGATAGACCAGGCGTTTTTGAACCCAGCGATACCAAATATTTGTATTTTTTTTTAATTTTTTAATTTTGAATGGGGCGAAAGGGGGGTGATTTGAACTTTTATATTTTTTTCATTTTTACAATATTTTTAAAAACATGTTTGTTTACTTTTCACTTGCTTCAATAGGCTTCTTACGAGACTTGAAGCTGCAATCATCCGATTACTTGTTCTACACATAGCATGGCTCCAGCCCTGCTATGTGTAACAGAAATGCTCATCTGCTATGAACACCGGCCATGGGGCGGTGCTCATAGCATATCGGCAATGACAACCACAGTGGTCTCCTGCAGACCCCGGGTTGTCATGCCAAGCCATCAGCGCCCAGTGATCATGCCAAGCCATCAGCGCACCCAGTGATCATGTGACAGGGGCGCCGATGGGCGGAGCTTATGACACATATTAACAGCCGGGGGTGGATCGCTATTCTACTCGCGGCTGTTAGGGACACATGAGAGCTGATCAGATCAACTGTCATATGCCTGAAAAGATACGGGCTCATCGCCGGAGCCCCCATCAAAGAGGGGGAGGCGACCTATGACGTATACATATGTTATAGGATGTAAAGAAGTTAAACTACCTGATAACCAAATGTTCTCAGCAGTGGCGTAGCTTGAGTCCAATCAGACCTGGTGCAAAATATGGACCTGTCCCCACCCCGCAAGTTGGTCAGATGTATGTGCTCTTGCATTGTTCTAAATCCTTTAAGGACATATCGGTTGCCCACCTTCCCCATTATGTAGTAATGTCCTCCATCCTGTGTTAATGTCCGTCATCCTGGGCCCATCCTGGTATATATGTCCCCCTTCTTGGTATATATGTCTCCAATCCTTGGCCCATCCTAGTATATATGTCCTCTAACCTGGTATATATCCCCCATCTTGATATATGTGACCGCCATCCTGGTCTATATGTCCCACATAGTGAGCCCATCATGATATATATGTCCCCCATCCTGGTATATACAAGTCCTACATCATCATCCATTCTGTTCATCCTGACCTATGGCTTAGAGACTCCACTTCACCAGATGAGCCCATAACAATCAGAAAACTGTAGCTGTGGCCATTTTAATGTACCGTATTTTTCGGACTATAAGACGCACCGGACCATAAGACGCACCTAGGTTTTAGAGGAGGAAAATAAAAAAAATAAAAATTTAAGCAAAAAATGTGGTCATGATGCACTTTTAAGGGGGAGGGGGTCTTCTGCTGACACTGGTATAGGAGTAATGTCCCCCAATTCTGACAATATCCTCCATCCTGGTATATATGCCGCCCCCTTCCTTTTATATGTGGTCCCCATCCTGGTATGCCCGGCATCCCTCCATCCTGGTATGCATGGCACCCCTCATCCTTATCCTGGTATGCATGGCACTCCTCATACCTATCCTGATATGCATGGCTCCCTCATCCTTATTCTGATATGCATGGTACCCCTCATCCCCAATCCTGGTATGCATGGCACCCATCATCCCTGTCCTGGTATGCATGGCACCCCTCATCCCTGTCCTGGTATGCATGGCACCCCTAATCCCTGTCCTGGTATGCATGGCACCCCTCATCCCTGTCCTGGTATGCATGGCACCCCTAATCCCTATCCTGGTATGCATGGCACCCCTCATCCTTATCCTGGTATGCATGGCACCCCTCATGCCTATCCTGATATGCATGGCTCCCCTCATCCCCAATCCTGGTATGCATGGCACCCCTCATCCCCAATCCTGGTATGCATGGCACCCATCATCCCTTTCCGGGTATGCATGGCACCCCTCATCCCTGTCCTGGTATGCACGGCACCCCTAATCCCTATCCTGGTATGCATGGCACCCCTAATACCTGTCCTGGTATGCAAGGCACCCCTCATCCCTGTCCTGGTATGCATGGCACCCCTAATCCCTATCCTGGTATGCATGGCACCCCTAATCCCTATCCTGGTATGCATGACAGCCCTAATCCCTTTCCTGGTATGCATGGCACCCCTAATCCCTGTCCAGGTATGCATGGCACCCCTCATCCCTGTCCTGGTATGCATCACACCCCTCATCCCTGTCCTGGTATGTAGGCACCCCTAATCCCTATCCTGGTATGCATGGCACCCCTCATCCCTGTCCTGGTATGCATGGCACCCCTCATCCCTGTCCTGGTATGCTTGGCACCCCTCATCCCTGTCCTGGTATGCATGGCACCCCTAATCCCTGTCCAGGTATGCATGGCACCCCTAATCCCTGTCCTGGTATGCATGGTCCCCCTAAACCCTGTCCTGGTATGCATGGTCCCCCTAATCCCCATCAGGCTGCACATTAAAAAACAAATAAACACTCATACTCACCTCTCTTCTCTCTCCTCCAGCGCTGCGTCCGGTCTGCCTGCACTGATCTCTCCATGTGAGCCGCGCATGACGTCACTGCCATGTGCGGCTCACAAGGAGAGATCAGCTGCCGGAAGCCACTGCTCCCCACGCTGGGTCTGTGTGCACAGGGAGCAGTGACTTCACTCTCCTTCATAGCCGGCACACAGCGGAGCCGCGCTGCGGCAGCTGCTGCTGCCGGCTATCTCCTGTGCTCGCTCATTAAAGGGCATGAATATTCACCCCCTCTCCATGCCCATGGGCGTGGAGAGAGGTTGAATATTCATGTCCTTTAACAGCGGGCACAGGAGATAGCCGGGAGCAGCAGCAGCCGCAGCGTGGCTACACTGTATACCGCTATTAAGGATCATGAATATTCAGTGCTCCCCACGCCTCATGGGCATGGGGAGCAGTGAATATTCATTTTCTTTAGCAGCAGGGACAGTGTAGGCTGCAGCAGGCGGCTGCTGCCTCCTGTGCCCCGCTCCTCCACCGATACAGCTCCCCCCACACCCCACATAAATATACACCCCCCCAACATTCGGACTATAAGACACACCCCCCATTTTCCTCCAAAATTTTGGAGGAAAAAAGTGCGTCTTATGGTCCGAAAAATGCGGTATATATTAAATACTTTGAAACTAATCTCTATGTGCATATGGACATATCTGTATGCCCTGAGCTTGGTGACCCCATGTGAAGAGGGCTCAGGAGCTGAGCTCCCTCCACTTGTGGCTGATGCCCACGATATTAAATAGGCAACATCTGTCTCTAACAGCTGAGCTCCGGCCATGACTATTAACCATTGAGATGCTGCTATCAATCTCTAACAGCAGCATTTAAATGACGTCGCAGCCACTGTGCGCATGCGCCATCATCATTGCCATCCCATATGTGTGAGCTGATGGGTTCCTATGAAGACCTAAGTTGCTGCCATCTTGGTCCTCCAGTAAAGCTTAGCTATATGCTGAGTTTCAGCGTAGTCTGCGATTTACACTCAATACTGCAAAACTGTGGTATTGCAGCATATGGTAGAAGCGATCAAACTAAGGGGACTATTAAATAAAGTAAAATGAAAAAGTTTTTAAAATGAGAAAAAAAAAAAATATATATAAAAATTTGTTAACACCCTTCCTCTTTTCCCTCATTAAAAATAAACAAAGAGACAAATATGTTTGGTATCACCACATCTGTACAAGTCTAATATATCAAAAGAAAAAATTAATTAACCTGCTCGATTAATCAAAAGTTTCCGATGCCTATGCTAACCTCCACCAACATGGCATTGCTTTATTATGGGTCCCCTAACTCTAGGTTGCATATTTCTTCAATAGAAACCAGAGAGCAGATATCAATTCATGATACATTATTAAGAATTTCAAAACTTTAATATTTTTTAAACTAAAAAATACATTGTTTAACAAAATATTTTTATATCTGAAGTTTATTTTCCATATTTTACAGGCAGCAAATCATCTAAATGTAACCCTTTATAATGTATAACTCTGTGACTATATTAAAAAAGAATCAAAATCCCATTTACTATTTCAGACCCATTTTATCCCTTAGCTAATGCTATATTAACCCAAGAATCATGGAATCATTGGTATTTTCCTTCCAACACCCCAGCTATTAAGTTAAATGAGGATTCAGACTGACCGAGGAGTAACATTAATTACAAGACTGTCTCCAGCCTAAGCCATTTGCTTCAGACATGTCAGATTTCTATTATTTAAATCCACAATTTAATAACTATAGAGGAACATAACTAATTGTTCATAAGAGAAAAATGTGCGAAGAATGTGTTATATACAGTACATCATCTTAAAGGATTTCCATTTTGGAGAGATTATGTTTCCGTGGTTTTACATTCTCATGTTATTTTTCTTTACTATTGTATTATCTTTTGTATAGATTTTAACTCTCATAAAGGTTTTTTATTTTGGACATTCAGTCTACTGATAGATTGCTTTCAACAAAATAATAATCTTGTGGATGTGATACCTTTTTATGGATAAATAAAATAAAATAAGTCATGTTACAATGCAAGCTTTTCAGACTACTTAAAGAAGTTGTCGACCACGAAATCAAAAACTTTTTTTAAGCTAATCTGTGCTGTATTGTAATATACAACACCCCTATAAATTTTGTTTTTTGTTTCTGCCTTTCGTTCCTCCTGAATTTCACTTAATTTCCTGCACCCAGTTTGTTTAGCTGCAGCTCTACCAAATAGACAGCTCCCTGTGCTGTATTGTCTAACCTTACAGCCAAAGCTGGCACCGCCCGGCCTCAGTGCCCGCCCACTGCACACTTATTGGCTGCCATTATCTGCCCCAGCACTGACCTCTGTCATTTTTCCCGTCATTGGGAATAAAAGAGCAGTGTCCTGTGTCCTCACCCAGTGTTACAAGGGTGGGAGGGCAGGGTTCTGGCTCTCTGCACACAAAGAATGTCCTGACGTCTGCCAGTGTTCCAGGCTCCAGACGTGTGCATCACAGTGGTTGTGTTAAAGGGGTTGTCCAGTCCAAATCGATAAGTCTGCAGTCACTCTGTGTGTCACTCTGTGTGACTGCAGACTTATCTCCCAGCGCATGCACATACAAATGTATGGATGCGTGCAAAATATCAAACTGCACTCGGATGACATCACTGTGCAGTGCGATTATCGCAGATGCCGGAAATGGAGGAGATGGAGAAATTAAGTTCTCCATCTTCTCCGCACCTGTGATCCAATTCTCAAATCTGAGAGAAATCGGATCACAGTAAAATGACACTCAGCTCACACTGGCAGCAGAGTTTGAGCTGAGGGTCATTTGCTTATAGCATCTCATTCTCTTGCACAATCATTGGATGTTATATGCCAGTGTAAGTCTACCCTAACAGTGGACATGCCAAATCCTGCTCAAACAAATAAAGGGGTTCTCCAGTTTAAAAAAACAAGTCTGCAGGCACTCTATGTTTCACTCTATGTGAGTGCAGACTAGTGAATCCTCACATCATACGCACTGTGTGCTGTGAGGATTCTCCTATATTGGTAAAGATGCAAGTGTGCAATTTGCTCATGGCCACCTTCAGTCTATACTTTGTCAGTCCTTGCATTCAGCGAGGCCAAGAACTTCCATCGGCCTAAGGCCTCATTCACCAATAATACAACACGTACCCATATACTCTATGGTGCCATTCACATGTCTGTGCTTTTCCAGAGACTGTGTCGATACAAAACTCACAGAGACAAGTCAGTTTTTTCCAATATCACTGATGAAAATGGCCAATACAAGTCTATAGGTTCGTGAAAAACTCGTACAGCACATGGATGGCGTCATTATACAATCCGTGAGCTGTCGGTGTGCTGTACGTGTTTCGCATTGAAAAGGCAACCAGCGCTATAACAATGCCCTAATCCTCTCTCCCTCACTGCAACAGTGCTGACAACCCCTCCGCAGGGATCTGACAAACCCTCTACAGGGATCTGACAAATCCTCCACAGGGATCTGACAAACCCTCCACAGGGATCTGACAAATCCTCCACAGGGATCTGACAAACCCTCCACAGGGAGCCAGCGCTTTAAAAATGGTCTGATTATCTCTCCCTCACAGCAGCAGCACTGGCTCCCTGTGAAAGGGTTGTCAGCTCCCTGTGAAAGGGTTGTCAGCTCTGTTGCAGTGAGGGAGAGAGGATCAGAGCATTGTTATAGCATTGGCTCCCTATGGAGGAGTTATTATCAGATCCCTGTGGAGGGTATCTCCGCCCCTGATGAAGGCGCTTGCCAAAACACACATCAGGGTGGACGCAACCCGGGCAAGAGAGTTCATTCAAATTGTAAGTCCCCAGAATCTTTGTATAATTAATAGAGCGGCAAACACCAAATGAATCGGACAAAGTGTAAGAAAGTCGTGCACTATATGAGCGCTTTTTGAGCTTGGTGAATTAATTATGATGACTGGATAATTACTAATGACGTGCCCCCTGGGCCGTGGGGTACCCGGAGCCGGGCCTGTAGATGCTGGGGGTTGTAGTCACCATGGCGGTGACCCGGTCCGTGACCCAGGGCGGTCAAATCAGGGTAGTTTATGTATAGTATTTATAATGCCCGACTACGCCACCTGTGGAATGCGGTTATTGGGAACCGCCGCTGCGGAGCAGTCCACTGAAGCTGGTGGTGTGCGCAGCAAGGTGATGTAACTCCCCACAGGAAGAGCGGAGCTTCAGGGCAGCGTGTATGGATGATGGTGGTGATAGTGCATGGATCAGTAATAATAACACGGAGTCTTTGCAGTGCAGTCCTAGGGTCTTTACTGGTGGTAATTATATAGGCCCCAACGGGAGTACTTGCTAGTGATGAGGGCCTGGTCAGTCTCGGAGCAATCCTAGAATTCCCCTGGCCAGGTGGAGTTGTAGGCCTGCCGTTCTGACTGTACTCTTTTGGCTATCCCGCTTATAGTCGTGTTGTAGCCCACGTCCCTGAGTGTGACGTGCTGTGCTCACCCGTATGGCTGGCGACTCAGATCCCGTGTATTCCTCGCTCCTCTGTGGTGGTACTGGTCCTTTCATGTGGCTGAGCCTCCGGGCTTCTGTTGGGCCAGGAGACCTGCAATCCCCTGCCCTGCGGTATCTGCTGCTGGGCCTGAAGGGTCCCACAGCCTCAGACTCCCGTGTCCGGTCCTCTGTCTGCTGTCCAGGACAAGCTATCTCCAGCTCCAGTCCCTGGCTTCTTACTCCTGTGTCCTCAACTTGACTACAGCCCTGTCTAGACTAACTAACCCCACCTCCAGATCCAGTTATATAGGGCAGGATCCTCCCCTTTTCTGGTCTGGAGCAGGAGGTGTTGCATGTAGTGTGTTCCCTGACCAGGAAACTCCTGTTTTGCTCCCAGACATGGTATTACTACCACTGTGGCAACCAGACCCCATGTGGTGCCACACTAACACTAAAACTTGATCTTTACATATATATATATATAGGTACAGGTGCTTCTCACAAAATTAGAATATCATCAAAAAGTTAATTTATTTCAGTTCTTCAATACAAAAAGTGAAACTCATATATTATATAGAGTCATTACAAACAGAGTGATCTATTTCAAGTGTTTATTTCTGTTAATGTTGATGATTATGGCTTACAGCCAATGAAAACACAAAAGTCATTATCTCAGTAAATTAGAATAGTTAACAAAAAACATCTGCAAAGGCTTCCGATGCGTTTAAAAAGGTCCTTTAGTCTGTTTCAGTAGGTTGGTCATGAGGAAGACTGCTGACTTGACAGATGTACAGAAGGCAGTCATTTACACACTCCACGAGGTCTCAGAGTTCGAATTTTCATTTGGAAATCAAGGTCCCAGAGTCTGGAGGAAGAGTGGAGAGGCCACAATCCAAACTGCTTGAGGTCTAATGTGAAGTTTCCACATTCAGTGATGGTTTGGGGAGCCATGTCATCTGCTGGTGTAGGTCCACTGTGTTTTATCAAGACCAAAGTCAGCGCAGCCGTCTACCAGGAAATGTTAGAGCACTTCATGCTTCCCTCTGCCGACAAGCTTCTTGGAGATGGAAATTTCATTCTCCACCAGGACTTGGCACCAGTCCACACTGCCAAAAGTACCAATACCTGGTTTAAAAACAACAGTATCACTGTGCTTCATTGGCCATCAAACTCGCCTGACCTTAACCCCATTGAGAAACTATGGGGTATTGTCAAGAGGAAGATGAGAGACACCAGACCCAACAATGCAGACGAGCTGAAGGCTGCTATCAAAGCAACTTGGGCTTCCATAACACCTCAGCAGTGCCACAGGCTGATCGCCTCCATGCCACGTCGCATTGATGCAGTAATTGATGCAAAAGGAGGCCCAACCAAGTATTAAGTGCATTTACTGAACATACATTTCAGTAGGCCAACATTTTGTATTTTAAAAACATTTTTCAAGCTGTGGTTATAAAGTATTCTAATTTTACTGAGATTTATTAACCAATGGAGGCCTGTATTTGGAGTCACCCCCAAAATTAAAGTGGAAAAACAAACTACAGGCTGATCCAACTTTGATGTAATGTCCTTAAAACAAGTCAAAATGAGGCTCAGTATTGTGTGTGTGCCTGTATGACCTTCCTACAACGCCTGGGCATGCTCCTGATGAGGTTGCGGATGGTCTCCTGTAGGATCTCCTCCCAGACCTGGACTAAAGCATCTGCCAACTCCTGGACAGTCTGTGGTGCAATGTGACGTTGTTGGATGGAGTGAGACATGATGTCCCAGATGTGCTCAATCGGATTCAGGTCTCGGGAACGGGCGGGCCAGTCCATACCTTCAATGACTTCATCTTGCCGGAACTGCTGACACACTCCAGCCACATGAGGTCTAGCATTGTCCTGCATTAGGAGGAACCCAGGGCCAGGGCTGTAATTGCACTGACCTGAAGAATAAAGTCGTCTAATTACTTATACCGCACGAGGAACGGCGTAAAAAAATAAACTCTAGGGTAAGGGTTAGGGTTGTGCTAGGGTTAGGGTTGAGGATGGGGTTAGGATTGGGCTAGGGTTAGGGTTGGGCTAGGGTTAGGGTTGGGGTTAGGGCTAGGGTTGGGATTGGGGTTATGGTTGGGGTTAAGGTTAGGGCGGGGCTAGGGTTTGGCTAGGGTTAGGGTTAGGTTGGGGTTGGGGTTGGGCTAGGATTAGGGTTGGGCAAGGGTTAGGGTTGCGATTTTTTTCAAAAGTAAAAAAAAAAAAGATGATGATATGGTGACTAGTGTTGAGCGCAAGTGCCCGCTACTTGAGTTTGCATCGGGTGCTCATGTATGCACTGAGTATCGCGGGTGCTCAAGTGACATGCTCGAGACTCTGCCCCATATGCTTCGCAGCCAAAAAAAACTCGCGGGGATTGCCTGCCATGCACGAGTGATCCCCGCATGTTATTTTTTGGGTGTCTAATAGCCGTGAAACATGTGGGCGGAGACTCGAGCATGTCAATCGAGCATCTGCAATACATGGTGCATACCTGAGTACCCGATGCAAACTCAAGTAGTGAGCACTTGCACTCAAGACTAATGACAACTTATTCAATATGATGACCTAATATTATCAAATTCTGTGTCATACCTCTGGGTTCAAAATTTTCACTACACCCCTTGATAAAATCCTTGAGGGGTGTAGTTTCCAAAATGGGGTCACTTGTGGGGGGTTTCCACTATTTAAGCACATCAGGGGCTCTCCAAACGCGACATGGCGTCCGCTCTCGATTCCAGCCAATTTTGCGTTCAAAAAGTCACACAGTGCTCCTTCCCTTCTGAACTCTGCCGTGTGCCAAAACACTGTATTTTCCCCACTTATGGGGTAATGGCATACTCAGGTGAAATTGCACAAAAGTTTTTGGGGTCCATTTTCTCCTCTTACCCTTGTGAAAATAAAAAAATTGGGGCTAAAACATCATTTTTGTGGAAAAATTTAGTTTATTTTATTTTCACGGCTCCATGTTATAAACTTCTGTAAAGCACTTGGGGGTTCAGGTTGCTCACCACACATCTAGATAAGTACCCTGAGGGGGTCTAGTTTCCAAAATGGAGTGACTTGTGGGGGGTTTCCACTGTTTAGGCACATCAGGGGCACATCCGCTAATTATTCAAGCAAATTTTACATTCAAAAAGTCAAATGGTGCTCCTTCCCTTCCGAACCCTGCCGTATTCCCAAGCAGTGATTTTCCCCCACATATGGGGTATCTGCTTACTCAGGAGTTCAATTGCTCAACAAACTGCATGGTGCAATTTCTCCTGTTACCCTTATGAAAATGCAAAATTGGGGCTGAAAAACATTTCTGTGGGAAAAATGTGAAAATTTTATTTTTACGGCTCAATGTTATAAACTTCTGTGAAGCACCTGGGGGTTCAAGGTGCTCACCACACATCTAGATAAGTTCTTTGAGGGGTCTAGCTTCCAAGATGGTGACACTTGTGGGGGGTTTCCACTGTTTAGGCACATCAGGGGATGCCCAAACGCAACATGGTGTCCACTAATTATTCAAGCATTTTTTAACATTCAAAAAGACAAATGGCGCTCCATCCCTTCCAAACCCTGCCGTGCGCCCAAACAGTGTTTTTTCCCCACATATTGGGTATCTGCGTGCTCAGCGGAAATTGCACAACAAATTTGGTGGTCCATTTTTTCCTGTTACCCCTGCAAAAATAAAAAAAATTGGGTCTAAAGTAACATTTTTGTGAAAATAGTTAAATGCTCATTTTTTTCTTCCACATTCCAAAAATTCCTGTGAAGCACCTGAAGGGTTAATAAAGTTCTTGAATGTGGTTTTGAGCATCTTGAGGGGTGCATTTTTTAGAATGGCGTCACTTTTGGGTATTTTCTGTCATAAAGACCCCTCAAAGTGACTTCAAATGTAATGTGGTCCCTAAAAAAATGGTTTTGTAAATTTTGTAGGAAAAATGAGAAATCGCTGGTCAACTTTTAACCCTTATAGCTCGCTAATAAAAAAAAATTTTGGTTCCAAAATTGTGCTGATGTAAAGTAGACATGTGGGAAATGTTATTTATTAACTATTTTGTGTGACATATCTCTCTGATTTAAGGGCATAAAAATTCAAATTTTGAAAATTGCTAAATTTTTTCACAAATGAACGCAAGTAATATCGAAGAAATTTTACCACAATCATGAAGTACAATATGTCTTGAAAAAACAATCTCATAATCAGGGGGATCCGTTGAAGCGTTCCAGAGTAATTACCTCATAAAATGACAGTGGTCAGAATTGTAAAAACTGGCCTGGTCATTAACGTGCAAACCACCTTGGGTTGTAAAGGGGTTAAACTGTCTGATTAAATTTCTCCCTTCCAGATATTAACATTTCCAGAAATTAACATACCACCTGGGTATGCACCTGTCAGCAAGGTGAGGGAAGGAACAAGTGTACAACGATGGGAAGAGGGGAAAGGGAGCCCAACAACTAGGGAAAGGGGGAGTGGCGATCCATAGGCAGATCGAATATCACCCTGACTACCCTATCATGCATAAATAGGTTCCACACCTATTGCCGAGCAAGAAACCTAATCCCTGAATGTCCCCAGAGCTAGGCCCTAGGTAGGGAGGGGACGGGGTGAACTTTAGTCAAGCCCCACTGTAACTAAAGACAACAAGGTAAACAAACAAAGGGGATACACTTAGCTTGAGAAGACACCAGAGAGATAACGCCAACTGTCCAAGAAGAAACTAGCCTACTACTAGTACTCCAGGCATGGACAGAGAAACATAGAACTTTCACCGGCGACTCTCTGGAGACACTGAGAGTTTTTAACTACCAAGCAAGGGTGTGTTAATTAGTAGGATATTACTGCACTACAGAGATGAGAGGATCAAGAAGGCGTCTGCAATGCCAAGTGCAGTGACCTTCTACAGTCAGATCCAGAACAACTGTCTGTCACACTTGATACACTCGTGACAGCGCCCCTTGCTTTTATAGTTTTTTAATTTTTCATGTCATTGTCTTGTCATCCATTTGTTGTCACCTGAATTAAATAATAAATGATTGTGTTTTCACTTAACTTGACGTGTTGGGACTTTATGGTCAGATTATTTCCCCTTTTCTTCATGGAGGGGTTGTCAGATCCCTGTGGAGGCATTGTCAGCACTGCTGCAGTGAGGCAGAGAGGATCAGAGCATTTTTATAGCACTGACACAGCTCAGCTGGTCTGTGTATACTCACAGTGTTGCTGTGAATATGCTGGAAAGTCCCTCCTCCTTACAGCTGCTCAGAAAGCTGTAGCCCAATCAGCAGTTCAAATAGATGGCGGGAGTAGACGGAGGAGGCTTGCTGGAGACTGGAGCGGTGTCTGTGGCTGGAGCAGGAGGAGGGGGAGGGTCTGACAGAGGCTGGGGTGGTGTCTTTGGCTGGAGCGGGGAGGGGATGGTCTGGCAGAGGCTGGGGGAGGTGTCTGTTGTGACATCACCCACTAGACTCTGCCAGACAGGAAACCTCTAGTCGGCTTTTGTTCAGCTCCTCCAAAATCAGGAATGAGGCTGGTCATATAGCATGTTTGCATCTAAGCAATGGAGCAAAATGCTGACAGGGAGTAAATTATAAATTGTCAGCATTTTGCAGCCTAGATACAAACACAGATTATACTAAATGCCCGGACAACCCCTTTAAGTCTCTGGCTTCAGAACAACTCTGACCATTCTTGACTGGCCCAGCTAGAGCACTGACCTAAACCCAATTGAGCATCTCTGGAGAGACCTGAAAATGACTATCCACCAAGGTTCACCATCCAACCTGACGGAGCTGGAGAGGATCAGCAAGGAAGAATGGCAGAGGATCCCCAAATCCAGGTGTGAAAAACTTGTTGCATCATTCCCAAGAAGACTCATGGCTGTACTAGCTCAAAAGGGTGCTTCTACTCAATACTGAGCAAAGGGTCTGAATACTTATGACCATGTGATATTTCAGTTTTTCTTTTTTAATAAATTTGCAAAAATTTCTACATTTCTGTTTTTTTTCAGTCAAGATGGGGTGCAGAGTGTACTTTAATGAGAAAAAAATGAACTTTTTAGAATTTACCAAATGGCTGCAATGAAACAAAGAGTGAAAAATGTAATGGGGTCTGAATACTTTCTGTACCCACTACACTGTGTTCCAAATTATTATATAAAAAGTGTTTAGGAGTGATAAGGTAAGAATTTTTTTGTTTGTCAGTTAAACTCATTGATGGTGATGTGTGTCAGGGCTCTTTATATCACTGTAAGCAATTGCAGACACCTGTGCTAATTAGTTTGGCAGGTGTGTCCAATGAAAGGCAAGACTACTTAAGAAGGCTGTCCCACATTATTAAGCAGCCTACATTTTCTGCCAAAATGGGAAAGAAAAAGGATGTGTCGGCTGCTGAGAAGCAACAAATTGTGGAGTGTTTTGGTCAAGGCATGACTACAATCAACATTGCCAAGACACTTCATCATGATCATCGCACAATCAAGAAGTATGTAGCTGATTCACAGTACACACGTGTGCGTGCTGATAAGGGAAAATTGAGGACTCTTTCCTACAGGTAATTAGGTCTAGTTAAAAGAGCAGCGGCAAAAAAGCCTTGTCATAGCAGCAGACAAGTTTTTGAAGCTGATGGTGCCTCCAACGTCCCCCGAACAACAAGATTCAGGGTCCTTCAGAGGTTTGCAGCTGTGCATAAGCCATCCTGTCGACCTCCTCTATCCACTGCACACAAGCAGAAACGGCTCCAGTAGGCCAAACAATACATGAAGACTGACTTCAAAACTGTTTTGTTCACCGATGAGTGCCGTGCAATGCTCGATGGTCCAGATGGATGGAGTGGAGGATGGCTGGTTGATGGACACCCCATGCAAACACGGCTACGGTGCCAACAAGGAGGAGGTGGAATAATGTTTTGGGCTGGAATCATGGGGAGAGAGATTGTCGGCCCCTTTAGGATCCCTGAAGGGGTAAAGATGAACTCCATATTGTATGTTGAGTTTCTCAAAGAGCACTTCCTGCCATGGTTCAAGAAGAAGAACCGTGTATTCCGCAGCAAGATCATTTTCATGCATGATGATGCACCGTCTTATGCTGCACATAACACATCTGCATCTCTGGCTGCTATGGGCATAAAAGGGGACAAACTTATGGTGTGGCCCCCATGATCCCCTGACCTCAACCTCATTGAGAACCTCTGGAGCATCATCAAAAGGAGTGTCTATGATGGCGGGAGGCAGTTCACATCTAAGCAACAGCTCTGGGAGGGTATTCTGTCCTCATGCAAAACAATTGAAGCAGAAACCATCCAAAACGTGACAAATTCAATGGACGAGAGAGTTCAGAAGCTCCTTTCGAACAAGGGGTCCTTTGTGCAAATGTAAAATCACCTAGAATAAAGTTTTGAGTTGAAAACTGTTTGATTTCATTTTGTAATAACCTGCTAATGCTTATAATTTTCAAAAATGACCATTTTTTTGTTCTTTATTAAAATAAAAAGGTTGAAAACTCTGCTGTGCATAATAATTTGGAACATGCATTTTGAGTGCAGTTTGAGTGTTTTTTTTTTTTTTAAATATACTGTTATCATAGGCAGTTTGTACAAAAACCTTTCAATTGTACTCTAATAGTTATTTGACTGGAAAATTACAATGACTGCAATTCATATAGGTAATTTGGGAAAATCTGAGAAAATATTATTTGCATAATAATTTGGAACACAGTGTATATCCAGTATAAAAGATCTGTTGATAGTCGTTGTAGCTGGAGAGAAAGCCGGTGTAGCGGTGCCCCGACCACATTGCAGTAAGAGGCTAAGCACATTACAAATAGTTGCGGATATGTTTATTGGTATGAAATCAAAAGATAAAAACACTACGCATTTAAAAGCCATACCGATGTATTTGAAACACCTGAAGAAGCCGATACGACTTCGCAACGTGGAGTGTTTTTATCATTTGATTTCATACCAATCTATCTGCAATTATAGGTTCATGAGAAGGTGGATGGAGCTAAATACAGGGCAATTCTGGAGGAAAAACTGTTAGTGGCTCCAAAAGTCATGAGACTGTGGCAGGACAATGACCCTAAACATACTGTCGGAGCTACAATGGATAGTTTAGATCAGAGCATATTCATGTGTGTGCATGGCCCAGTCACAGTCCAGACCTAAATCCCTTGGAAAATCTGTAGCAAAACTTGAAAATTGCTGTTCACAGATGCCTCCATTCAATCTCACTGAGCGGGAGCAAGTGTGAAAAGAAGAATGGGGAAAAATTTCAGCCTCTAGATGTGCAAAGCTGGTAGAGACATACCCCAAAAGACTTGCAGCAGTAATGGCAGAGAAAGGTGGTTCTACAAAGTATTGACTCAGGGGGCTGAATACAAATGTACATTACAATTTTCAGATTTATATTTTTTAAATAATTATCAAACCATGTATAATTTCCTTTACTTTTCATAAATGTTTGCTACTTAGTGTTGGTGTTTTACAAAAACTGTCAATAAAATACATTTAGGTTTGTAGGTGTAATGTGAAAAAATTAAGTACACCACATTAGAAGAAGAACAATCTCATAGTCCTGCTTTGTGCAGGGAATCTGTCTCCTGCCTGCAGTCATTACATGAGCACAGATTTTGCAGCTCCTCACATTGCAAGGAAAAATTACTTCTCGAGTATCAGAAGGCATCGAGCAAGATGATCATGATATTTCTTAAATTTGGAGATTGTCTGTAGCAAAGAAAGGGAGAGATTTTAAATATTATTTTTAGACAGTTATCCTTGTATAGGATACCAAGGATTGCAAACTAAATTGACACCATGATTAAAGGGAACATGTCACATGAAAAAACGCTTTTAACCTGCAGAAATGAGATAAATCTGCAGGTAATAGCGTTGTGAACCTGCCCGGCGCTGGCACTTTGACCCACACTGCCAGGAGGAAATGAACTTTATTCTTCCCGGTAACGTTCAGGTTTCAGTAAGGGGATGGCGCCGGAGTGGTTTCAGTTAACACTCTGAGTATATAGAGCGGAGGCTGTAACCGCGGCCCCAGCACTGACTGACAGCTGACTATAATGCTGAGCTGCTCTCTATAAACTGAGCCGTGACTGAACCAGCGCCGGTGCCATCCCCGTGACTGAAATCCGAACGCTGCCAGGAGGAATAAAGTTCATTTCCTCCCGGCAGTGTGGGTCTAAGTGTTGGCGCCAGGCAAGTTCAGAAAGCTATTAATCTGCAGATTAACCCCATATCTGCATGCTAATAATGTTTTTGTGACAGGTTCCCTTTAAAATAGTAATATAAAGTGACATAATCCAGGCACAGCAGGTACTTTAAGTTAAGGGGAGAATAAAAATTACTTCATAGTTTTGTGTGCATCTAGGTAAAGAGGAGTGCAAGTGACATCAGGAGGAAAGATAACATTCTGCTTTCTTTTTGAACAACCGTAAAGTGACCCTAGTGGTGATACAGGAACTTTTCTTCATGATATCACCCCTTTTAAAAATCAAAGTGGCTATGTGCTCACACATGGGGATCTCTTTTTCCTACTGAAAAAGTGAGATGAAAAACAGTTTCGCGTCTTATCACCATCTGCACTTAATTAGGGCCTATATTGACATTAAGTGTTTTTTAGGCTCACTAGGGGAGGTGGATTCACTAAGCCTCAGGTCCGAGTGGGCACATGAACCTCAGGCGTTGGTGCAGCTTCCTCGAGGACACATGGAACTGTGAGGACTTAGACAAACAGCAATCTCAGGAGCAATAGGCCAGAAAAAGTGGAATCCAGCAGGGATAAATGCAAGTTCAATGCAATAAGCACAGATGGTGGAGCACAGCAAACAAAAGACTCTGAAGTCTCAATCCCAAGACACGGGTGGACCTTAAATAGTCCTAAGAAGATGATGTCATTGATCCACGTGTAATGCAGGTGTCAGAATGCAACGGGCAAAATGAGGGCAGTCAAATAGCTATAAATAACAAATTATATATATATATATATATTAAACAAAGCTGACAGGGATTGCAACAGTGGTTAGTAATGAGAACACTATCACAATAGCAATAACAATAGCAATAATACACAATACATCACAATAGCAATAACAATAACAATAAAATCCTTCTCTAAAATACTGTATCTAGCCAAAACATGGGACTAGCACTGAAGTCCATTGGTTCTGCAAATGGCCCTAGCGGTGGTCTCCGGTTATTCCCGCTAGGCTTTTAAGTCTTTTTCTGACAAAGTCAATTAGATCCCGTTTGGCTTGTTCCACCTCACCCGTTCCCCTCCCAACCTGATACCCTAAATTCAATTGTTCCCGGTACCATGAGGGTGCGCTTGAAGTGTCAGCCCTGTTCAGTGATGACACTCGTCGGCTTTTGTTGACGTGATCTCTCCGGCACGACTCGTTTCTATCCTCTCTTTGTCCTGTCAATCGGGGCGGTTTACCACGTCGTGGGTAGGAGGGTCTTGTACATTTCCTTAATGTCATATCCAAGTTCCGGTCCTCTTCCATAGCCGTGACACCCGAGGGACTACTGCACTGAATCCCGCGCTCGTTCACCGGCAGCCGCCCGTCTTGCCTCATGGGTCTCTCTCGCTGGTTCCTTCAGCGCGTCAGGCCTGCGTCACGTCTCTCTCTGTGTCTGGCGCCAAAATCACCTCAGGCACTGTTAAATTTTGAAATCCTCTGCTGGAGGTCACCTGACCAGGTCCAGCGTGCAAACTTGAAATGCTCACCAGATGGCGCTCTTTCTCCTTATTACATACATCTCGCATTGATTCTCTGAAAGACTTTTCCCTTTCTATTACACACGCAAAGCAACTTGCAAAATCCGATGTGGAGCACAACAGAGGGGAGTGGACTCAGGGGAAGGAAGCAAAGGTAGGGATACCTGTCACATGTGTGTAACAGTGGCATTTATAATCTCAGTCACATGCTTACCTTTTTTTCATTTGTATTTTTACACAATGTTACACTTTTATGCAAATTTGCATTAAGGTGTCTATGAATGTAAAAGCGATAGGAGTAAAATTAGAGTTACAGCAGATTTTTTTTTTGTCAAAGGAGAAAGAGGTTTTTTTTAAAGTAAAAAAAAAAAAGTACAAAAAGTTTGTTATGCATAATTCTTTCACCAATCTAATTTAACAACAGTACCCGCCACAAAAATACTGTGTACTGTTGCCACATGTTCCTTTCTTGACGGGAACCTACCTAGCAACATAGCTTTTTAAGGTTACAGAATTTTTGTCAAAGCAATGAGAAAAATATATCTAAAAAAACCTCATCCATTATGCAATATTATCAATGAGGCATCTGAATTTCTCTAAATTTTTTCTGCAGTAGGACTATGACCCCAAACCACCAGCCAATGTCATTAAGAACTATCCTCAGTGTAAAGAAGAACACGGAAACTACTCCCTGTAGGAGATGCTATCTGATAACACCCACTTGGACTTAACAATAGTTAACTTGTCAGGTGCCAAATATTTTGATTGCTAATATTTCAGCAACAAAGAGGTGAAATATAAAAATAATATAATGGCACCACATATTGATTTAATTTAGATTTATCTTTGGTTTTCTCACTTTGCATGTTGTTAATTAAAAAATATAAACTATTAACACTAGAGATCAGCAGATCGATTCACAGAGGATGGAGGTCAAGTCGAATTTCAATAAATTTGACGTTTCATGTGAGTTTGAACATTTTGAGATTTGATTCACGGTTTGCAAAAAAAAAACTAAAAAAGCCCCAAAAACCTTGCCCAGCACCATTTTCCACACTGCTGAAACATTTAAGAGAGGACTAATGTAATTTTGCATTATCGTGCAATCTTCTCCATAATGTTCTGTTGCAATGACATCTAGAGGATTACCTTGTACAGTGGAGGTCAGTACCGGGGCCATCAGAGATCAGTGGAGCACAGTTTGCATTGGCAGTCATTTGTCATCTCCAGAGTCACTGAGTAAGGCCACAGCTCCACTATCAGTATTTGGTCAGTATTCAGTCAGTATTTTTTCTCAGGAGTGGGAGCCAAAACCAGGTGAAGAACAATCAGGGAAAAGGTATAATAGAAATAAGTCACCAATTCTGCATTTATCACCCACTCCTGGTTTTGGCTCCCACTCCTGAGAAAAATTACTGACGAATACTGACCAAATACTGATAGTGGGGCTGTGGCCTAAGTCTCGCTCTCCTTTGGACTGTAAGCTCTTGTGGTCAGCATGGTCCTCTTTCTCGCCTGTAAAGTGTAAGCTCTAATAGTCAGCAGGGTCCTCTCTCTCCTCTCCCCCACGTGTATTTTCCAAGCAATTAAAAGCTTTCCATTATTGAAATTCACGGTAATTTATTCACCGCCAATCACATTTTTTAAGAAAATTTAAGAAAAGTCGACGAATTCAAATTTCAAAAGATCTGTTCATCTCTAACACTTCTATTTTTTAAAACATTCTTACTATGCAGGATTTTTTTCTGCACCTGCCTAAAACTTTTTCACACTACTGTGTACATGTAAAAAGAAAATTGTTCCAGCAGCAAAAATATTAATTTTAATAATAATAATAATAATAATAATAGTATTGAAAAATAACTCAATTCAATGTTTGGACTAGAAAATATAGGTTGAGTCCTAAACACACATAAAAACAATCAAACATTAAAAAGTACAATGAAAGAAAATGTAATATTTTTTTTATTACAGAAACATATATTTTTTATTAAAAAAGATTCGGATTTTAAGTCTTTACGATCAAACTAAAATAATTCGATTTTACAGATATAATTAGGAATAATACATTTTTTTTTTATTTTCAACACCGTTAGGAGCAGAAGATATAATTGGCCTATTCTGCCAGTGAATCATGGAAAAGAATAAAGAAGAAAAGGAATAAAGCACGCCTTTCAGCTAATAAACTACACAAGTGGCTGTGTTATGGTAGAGTCTAGATGGTGCACTAGCACATAGCTAAAAGCTTTGGTAATTTAAGCAGTAGAAAAGAGATCTAGTGTGCGGTAATTGAGAAACCAAGGACACAGTTTTAAGACCAGAAACGGCACATTATGACACAAATTGCTTTTATGCTTATTTAGAGATTGATAAAATAGAGTGAATTATTTGCTATGGAAACCAAAATAGGTGGAAGAACTCATGGCTTTAAATTACCCTCGTACTATTAGAAAGGATGGAAAGGGGGAAAAGAAGTATAAAAATCTATTCCTGAATGGCTGCCAGGCGTCTATAAAAGGTGCAGAGGATTTATGGCTTATAGATGGATAAACGGGGACGATGTATTACATACACCACATGGCATAATATTATATTGCAGCTAAGTTATGAGTACAAACTATGACTTTTCCTCTCATATTACATATATTATATGTTTCATGGAAATATAGAGAGTATTACTAAATGCATACTTTACCTTATATACCTTCATTATATTGCATTTCAGTACAGTATTTTACATTATTACAACATTGTACTTATTAAGCGCAATTTAATACGGCAAGGCAAAATGAATATATTTTATCCACAGCTTTAAAAAAGGTTATCCAGGACTTTAGTTTTTTTTCTCCCTATGGGGCTAAGAACTTACCGGCAGGTAGGTGCTAAGTACCTTACCAGCTCAGAGTGGTCATAAACCGCTCCTATCACTGCTTCCTTTGACATGATGTCAACAGAGCAGATACTCATGTCCACAGAGCAGTTCCTTTTCTTCTGCTCTGCTATGTCAATGGCGCATCACTTCCGAGATCAGACTTATTGACCGCCGCCTCTTTGCTGCCTAACTGCAGGGAAGCGGCTGTCAATCAGCATGACATCTGTAGTAATGCCCCCATCAACAGAGCAGAGCAGGAGAGAAAGAACTGCTCTGTGGACATGAGGTCAAAGGAAGCAGGAGAATCGTCATCTGAGCCGGGAAAGAGCATGGCGTACTTCGCAACTACCTGCCAATAAGTTCTTAGTCCTATAGGGAGAAAAATCAAAATGTTACGGATAATCCTCTTTAGTTGTAGTTTCCTAGTATTTGGCCATTAATTAGATTTTGCATGGAAATCCATCTTAAGATAATAATAAATATATTTGTTAATTCAATTGTGATGTTCTTTCAGGATGACCTCAGTTTATATCACGCCTGCGGTTTTCAAGCGGATTGTTAAAGGTCATGAAGATAAGACTACTGGTTACGTGCAACATAATATGGCCATTAGGGCTCTATTCATTAATAAAGGCAAAAAAGGCAACAGGATAAGACACATGGAGAGGAGTACAGAACCTCAGTCTATGCTTTCTTTTGGATCCATACTTCGCTCTCTGGGTGTGCTTCTCTTGTCTGAGTTGTGAACTTCTCGGGGACTTTTATCCAATCATGAGGGTTACAGTACTCGAAAACCCACCAATCTCCAGACAATCAAAGTGACTGCAACATATACAAAATCCAGCTGAAGGTGAAGTAATTCATAAAGCATTACATAATGTCCACTGTCTGTGTTATAACCTTTCTAGTGCACTTTCCTTCATATCATTCGTATCATTTCATTCTTATATTGTCTGTGTGTAAATATGCAGCAGAATTTTCTGTTTAAAGGGAATCTGTCACTAGGTTTTTGCTCCCTCATCTGAGAACAGCGTAATGAAGGAAAATAGATTCTGATTCCAAAGATGTACCACTTAGTTTACTGTGTGCAGCAATTGCGACACAATCAAAATTTTTAGTTGTAGCATGTAGCAGAGCTCAGATAGCTGATCCCACCCACACCTCAGCTCTCTGTGTACATTGTCGATTGACAGTGAGCTGCTTATCAGAGGAGATGTTAAAAGGGCTTGTATGCCGCACACAGCACGCAGAGAGTATGGCAGAGGTTTAATTCAAGATTTGGTTTCTCCACGCAGGGAGTGTAAATTTAAGTAACACAACAATAAAACAGTAAAATCGGACAATAAACGATTGTGATTTAACTATAACATGGAAAGGATGAACAATACGGCGCAGTCCCAAATGTTCAGGCTGAATAAGAGAAGGTAGATTACTGGAGGCTTGCACTTATCTGTCCTTTAGCGATAACTACGTCCGTCTTCAGACACTCACTCCGGAGGGTGTCCGTTTTCTGGCGGCAGTGCGCGGTCTCGGGTCTCACCCACTGGGCCCCCAGTCCTTTTGACCACACGACAGCGGTCACGACTCCTTTAAGAGCCATAGCAAGCTCCTCCGGCGTATAACAAACTGCGTTAGGATCACTAATCCTGGGTGCGTCCTCACCCGTAGGTCACCGTCAGATGTCTGGAAAACTGTGGTGATGCACGTAACTAAACGATCACTTTCTGTAGGCCCGGTACAGACCGCACGCCCCTTGTTTTGCGTCAAGCTGTGTCACCCGTTCGTCCGTCACCGCAGACAGGTCAGCACGTCTCTATTTCACCGAGGACAGGGCAGCACGTCTCTCTCTCGTTGTCGGCAGGTGAGACTGTTTCTCCCCAACTGCCGGTCTGCTATCCACAACCAACTGTCTCTTTTGCGCGAGCCCAGACACCTGACTTCCTTTCTTCCGTCCTTCTCCTCTGTCCCCCAGTACTGTCCAGGAAGTCCCCCGTGCACTCTTAATCCCATCCCCTGGCAACACTGGGCAGGACCCTGACAGTTCCGGCGCCGGAGCTCCGCACCGGTCCCTAGGCAAGTCTTCCTTCTTACACTCCCGCTCCCTTTGAGCTCGCCATTCCACGGGCGAGTTTTTTCACCAGCCGCTCACACTCTCTGACCTCTTGGATGATACGTTACCAGATGAACTGATCCTGATTGTAGCGGATAGGCGGCACACCAGCCGTGGATCGTTCGGACTGGCGTAACGCAGTTGGAGCGCAGGGTACTTGAGAGTCGGTGGGGATCCCAACTTTGCCCGGCCCAGCCTGACGGAGCGGTGGGCCCTCCTCTCTCGTGTGGGAAGCTGTGGGCGATGTGAGACTGGGGATCGCAGCCACTATCGTCTCTTCCTCTTCATCATCGTAGATGGGCATACAGGGTGTGGGATCTCTCGTCCTTGTGCTGAGTTCTTCCTTCTTTTCCTCATCGCTAGAAAAACAGGGCCGTAACATGCTTCGATGAACGATTCTAGTTGGAGCCGCTTCTTCCCCCTCAGGCTGAACCTCATGCACCGGTCCTTCAGGACTAACTCTCCGTTTCACTCGATACGGGGTCGACTCCCACCATCTACTGTCATGGGTGTGTCGCCATGAAGATCATCGCGACTACACAGCCTGACTTCTTGCAGCTGAGTTTTTGGTGCTTTGTGTTTTTTGGTTGTGAGGGAGTAAATTCTCTCTCTCTGTGCTTGACGAGGCTCAGCCTCGCCCAGCTGCAGTTAATGCTGCAGTATTGGGATTCCTTCAAATACCTGCTGGTCTGATAGGGAAGTTGTCGGTGAAAGCATTTCTTGCAGACCTTCAGAGTGGATCGTTGTTTGGTGGAGTTCGGAGCGAGGAGTATGCGGTGTGGTTTGTTCCCTTCCTCCCTTTATCATTTATCTCCTAACCTGTAGTTGTTCCCTCTGTAATTGTGGTGTTAGTTTTTTTATGCAAGGTGGTTTTTGGTTTTCCCCTTGTACTGTCTCGTTTGTCTAGTACTGTGTTTTGGGCATTTTCTATCCTGTTCCCCATTGTTGTGATCGGGGTCCTTCTCAGGACTAGATTACTTAGGTTCAGGGATATTCAGGAGTTTAGGGTTACGCTGGCGGCCTGGACCTCTGTACCATTAACAGTACCTCCAGGTTGAGGGATTAGTCAGGGCCCCCGTCTAGGGTCAGCTCAGGCCCCTGACCCCCTGTACGCTGAGACAGCGCGACATTTTCACCGACCGACAAAAAAAAAAAAAAAAAATTTTTCCAACCACCATGGATCCAGTAGCCAGTCTAGCTCGGCAGTTGCAGAGTTTGTCCATGGAGTTGGCGGACGTTAAGTCCAAGGTTTTGCGTCCTCTGGAGCAAGCCGGACCAGAACATAAAGTAGCTCTTCCTGACAGGTTCACTGGGGGGCGGGACAAGTTTTTTGTTTTCCGGGAGGCATGCAAGTTGTACTTTCAGCTGCGGCCTCGGTCGTCGGGGAGTGAGGAGCAAAGGGTGGGAATTGTCATCTCGCTCCTACAAGGGGACCCACAATCTTGGGCGTTCTCTCTTCCCCCGGGCTCCCCGGCTCTCCAGTCAGTGGATAGGTTTTTCGCTGCTCTGGGACTCGTATATGATGACCCGGATCGGATCTCCCTTGCTGAATCTAAGTTACGTAGGATCCCCCAGGGAGATCGTCCGGCGGAGGAATTCTGTTCGGAGTTCCGTAGTTGGGCCACGGACACCCAGTGGAATGACCCGGCTCTTAGGAGCCAGTTTTGTCAAGGGTTATCTGACAAATTAAAGGATGTGTTGGCACAGTATGACCCTCCCACCTCACTGGAAGCTGCTATGGCCCTTGCTATTCGCACTGACAGACGGCTTCGGGAGAGGTGCAGGATAACTCCGCCCCCTGGGATGACTCCACCTCCTACAAGGTCCCCTCTTATGGAGGTTCCCCTGGTCAGTCCAGAGGAGCCTATGCAGTTAGGAGGGACATCTTTCCGGGGGAGGGGACCGGCGGTGCACCACAAGACTGGAAGGTGCTTCTTCTGCGGGAGAAAGGGACATTTTATTGGGGGGTGTCCATCCCGTCCTTTGCAGAGTAAAGAGTTATCGGTAAACTATTGATCCCAGGTTGTGTGGTGGACGGCAATCTGGGAGAAGGTATTTCGTCCCTAGGTTCGTCTCAGTTTCTCGCACTGGCGGAGGTGGTGGTGGGTACGAGAACTGAGAGGATATCTGTTCTTCTAGATAGTGGGGCCGGGGCTAATCTGGTGGACGCTCGGTTTGCCCGGGTTCAAGGTATGCTATTGAATATGTTGGCTAAACCCATCCCCATATTTTCGATCGACGCCAGGCCTCTCGGTCAGGGAAGTTTTTTGCAAGTGGTGCATAACGTAAATCTTCAAGTGGGGGCGATACATAAAGAACTGTTGTCTTGTTACGTGTTGGAGGGTCTTCCCACACCTATTGTGTTAGGCCTTCCTTGGTTAACTAAGCATAATCCGGATATTAATTGGCAATCCAGGGAGATAAGCCAATGGAGTGAATTCTGTAATAAAAACTGCATGAATACGGTCATCGGTGCTGTCACTCCTAGGGTCTTACCTCCATTTCTGGCGGACTTTGAGGATGTATTCTCAGAGAAAGGGTGTCAGGAACTACCTCCTCATCGCGTGTATGACTGTTCTGTAAAATTGCTCCCTGGGGCCAAGTTACCTAAATCTAGGTTGTATAACCTATCTGGTCCGGAGAGGCAGGCCATGAAGGATTATATTTCTGAGAGTCTGGCTAAGGGGCATATTAGACCTTCATCTTCCCCGGTGGCCGCGGGGTTCTTCTTTGTGAAGAAGAAAGATGGAGGCCTACGCCCTTGCCTGGATTTCCGTGAACTTTATCGGATTACGGTCCGAGATCCGTATCCACTCCCACTTATCCCCGATCTCTTTAATCAGATCGTGGGCGCCAAATGGTTCTCTAAGTTGGATCTCAGGGGGTCGTACAATCTGATTAGGATAAAGGAGGGGGATGAGTGGAAGACGGCGTTTGACACTCCGGAGGGGCATTATGAGAACCTTGTCATGCCATTCGGTCTGACTAATGCCCCGGCGGTGTTCCAACACTTTGTTAATGACATTTTTCGCCGCCTGGTGGGTCAGTTTGTGGTCATATATCTGGATGACATCTTAATTTACTCACCTGATCTTGTGTCTCATCAGGAGCATGTCAGGCAGGTGTTACAGATCTTGTGGGATAATAAACTGTACGTCAAATGGGAGAAGTGTGTGTTCGCCGTACAGGAACTCCAGTTTTTAGGTTTCCTGGTGTCAGCGTCCGGTTTTCGTATGGACTCAGGGAAAGTGCGGGCAGTTCTTGAGTGGGATCTGCCAGAGAATCTTAAGGCACTACAACGTTTCCTGGGGTTTGCTAATTATTACCGGAAATTCATTCGTAATTTCTCATCCATGGTTAAACCTCTCACAGACATGACAAAAAAGGGGACGGATTTTTCTAGGTGGTCTGACAAGGCTTGTCAAGCATTCTCCTCCTTGAAAAAATGTTTTGCCTCAGCACCCATACTCATTCAACCTGATGCGTCACAGCCGTTCATTGTAGAGGTAGACGCTTCTGAGGTAGGGGTGGGAGCAGTTTTGTCTCAAGGTTCGTCCCCTGGTAAGAGGCGTCTGTGCGCTTTTTTCTCCCAAAAATTGTCGTTCGCTGAGAGGAATTATGATGTCGGCAATAGGGAACTCTTGGCTATTAAGTTAGCTTTTGAGGAGTGGCGCCATTTTTTGGAGGGGGCAGTCCATCCGGTCACCGTCATCACCGATCACAAGAACCTGCTTTATCTGGAGTCCGCAAAACGTCTGAATCCCAGACAAGCCAGGTGGTCGTTGTTTTTTACCAGGTTTAATTTTGTCGTTACATATCGTCCTGGGTCAAAAAATGTGAAGGCGGATGCCTTATCTCGTAGTTTCCCTGGGGCCGGGAATACAGATGATCCGGTTCCTATCCTTCAAGAGGGGGTGGTGGTGTCGGCAGTATGCTCTGAGCTTGAGGAGGAGGTATTGGAGGCTCAGGGGGACGCCCCTGTTGGACCTCCAGGGAGACTGTTTGTTCCAGATCAGCTACGACAAAAGGTGATCGAGGCACACCATAACTCAGCTTTGGCAGGACACCCAGGGAGTAAAGCAACTGTGGATCTCCTCTCGCGTCGGTTTTGGTGGCCTAACTTACATAAGGAAGTGGTAACTTTTGTTGTGTCCTGTGGGGTTTGTGCGCGCTCTAAGACCCCACATACCCGTCCGTCTGGGGCCCTCTTACCTTTGAAGATCCCGGAGCGTCCTTGGACTCATCTGTCTATGGACTTTATTACGGACCTCCCGCCGTCCTCGGGTAAAACGGTCATACTCGTTGCAGTAGACAGGTTCAGCAAGATGGCACATTTTATCGCTCTACCTGCTCTTCCTAATGCTAAAACTCTTGCGCAGGTGTTCATTGGAGAGATTGTGAGGCTTCACGGGGTACCCTCCGATGTGGTGTCGGATCGGGGGTCTCAGTTTGTGTCCAAATTCTGGAAGGCTTTTTGTACTCGGCGGGGGATGCATTTATCGTTCTCATCGGCTTTTCATCCTCAGACCAATGGTCAGATGGAACGTCTGAACCAGAGTTTGGAGACATATCTCCGGTGTTTTGTGTCAGAGAACCAGGAGGACTGGGCTTCTTTCTTACCTCTGGCGGAGTTTGCTCTTAATAATAGGCGGAGCGAATCCACTGGTAAGTCCCCGTTTTTTGGGCATATGGTTTTCACCCCCAGGTTTGTACTTTCAGTAGAGGGGGCTCTTCGGGGGTTCCTGAGGAGGAACGATTTTCGTCATCACTCGCTTCAGTATGGAGAGGGGTACTGAATAATCTGAGTACTATGGGGAACCGATACAAACGTATGGCTGATAGGAGGAGAGTGTCTGGTCCGGACCTAAGTGTGAACGATAGGGTATGGTTGTCTACCAAGAATATAAAACTCAAGGTTCCCTCCTGGAAACTGGGTCCCAGGTTCATCGGGCCGTACAGGATCAGGTCTATAATTAATCCGGTGGCATTCCGTCTTGACCTCCCCCCTACGTTTAAAATTCATAACGTGTTCCACAGATCTTTGCTTAAGAGGTATGTGGCGCCAATGATACCGTCACCTTTACCTCCTCCTCCAGTGGTGGTCAATGGAAATTTGGAGTTTCAGGTATCGAAAGTCATCGATTCACGTTTTAGTCGCCGGTCCCTTCAGTACCTGGTTCATTGGAAAGGGTATGGTCCTGAGGAGAGAATGTGGGTTCCTGCGTCAGATATTAACGCAGACCGGTTAATTCGGGCCTTCCACACGACTCACCCGGATAAACCTGGCCCTGAGGGTCTGGAGGCCCCTCGTAGAAGGGGGGGTACTGTCATGGGTGTGTCGCCACGAAGATCGTCACGACTCCACAGCCTGACTTCTCGCAGCTGAGTTTTTGGTGCTTTGTGTTTTTTGGTTGTGAGGGAGTTAATTCTCTCTCTCTGTGCTTGACGAGGCTCAGCCTCGCCCAGCTGCAGTTAATGCTGCAGTATTGGGATTCCTTCAAATACAAGCTGGTCTGATAGGGAAGTTGTCGGTGAAAGCATTTCTTGCAGACCTTCAGAGTGGATCGTTGTTTGGTGGAGTTCGGAGCGAGGAGTATGCGGTGTGGTTTGTTCCCTTCCTCCCTTTATCATTTATCTCCTAACCTGTAGTTGTTCCCTCTGTAATTGTGGTGTTAGTTTTTGTATGCAAGGTGGTTTTTGGTTTTCCCCTTGAACTGTCTCGTTTGTCTAGTACTGTGTTTTGGGCATTTTCTATCCTGTTCCCCATTGTTGTGATCGGGGTCCTTCTCAGGACTAGATTACTTAGGTTCAGGGATATTCAGGAGTTTAGGGTTACGCTGGCGGCCTGGACCTCTGTACCATTAACAGTACCTCCAGGTTGAGGGTTTAGTCAGGGCCCCCGTCTAGGGTCAGCTCAGGCCCCTGACCCCCTGTACGCTGAGACAGCGTGACATCTACTAAGCTTGCCCCGGGGTCTCTTGTCCCGTACCAACACCCGTTCTCCCGACTTAAGGGCTGTCCCCCGAAGAGGTGGCGTTTCATGGTGCCTATGTTCCTTAAACTTCTGCTGCACCAACCTCCGAAGAGTCTGCAACTGGTGCCGATGCTCCTGGACCCAGGTAGATGGGCCCGTCCGGGGCCAGTCTTCCACAGGATCTAGTTCAAGCTTGGTGATCTCCCTACCCTTTTGTCCGAACAGCAGGGTGTAGGGGGTGAACCCTGTGGCACTATGTACCCGGTTATTATAGACCCACACCAGCTCGGCCACAAACTCCGGCCAGTGTACCTTCTGATCTTCTTCCAAGGTTCGAAGCATCTGGATCAAAGTTCTGTTGAAGCGTTCACAGGACCCATTCCCTTGCGGATGGTAAGGGGTGGTCCTAGACTTCTCGATCTTGTATTGCCGGTGCAGCTCCTCCATCACCCGTCCTTGGAAACAAGCTCCTTGATCGGAGTGAATTCTCTTCTGACTGCCATAGACACTGATGAAGTCCCGACAGATAGCCTGGGCAGCAGATTCAGCTGTCTGATCCCTGGTCGGAGTTACCACCATGAATTTCGTGAAGTGGTCGGTCATGACCAGGCAATGTCCATACCCGAGATGCGCCGGCCTGATGGTCAGGTAGTCGATTATCAACACCTCTAAGGGCGCAGCCGTCACAATGGTCTGGACGGGGGCGCGCTGCTCTGGGGTTTTCACCAACACACAACTCCGGCACTTCTAGCAGATGTTCTCCACTGCAACTCTTACCTGGGGGTGGTACACCAGTCTCTGCAGCCACTGGAAGGTCTTTTCAGGTCCAAAGTGTGCTCCCCGCTCGTGTGCTTCCTTGGCCAGTGTCCCGATCACACTCTCTGGAACCACTACTTGCCAAGTGGGGCCGAACTCCCGTACCAACTGGACCCGTCTGTACAACAAGCCATTCTGCAGGCTCAGTCTCTCCCACTGCAGCAGCATCTTCATCCCCTCTGGCGTCAGGGTCCCCCTTTCTTCGCAGTTAGGGACTTGTTTCAAAGCCACCCACTGTCGCAACCGCGCAATCTCTCCATCCATTTGCTGTATCCGTACCCACTCATCCCTGGGCCGCCCCAACACGTGTCCTTCTTTCACTTCCCCGATCTGTCCCTGCGTAGCGGAAAACGGGCTGCCAACCCTCCAGAAGCTGGGCACCTCTTCGGCCTCCAGTTCTTCGTCTCGGTCACGGTCGGGGTGCTCATGGGTCACCCTGGAGAGGGCATCAGCATGCGTGTTTTTAGCCCTAGGCCGGTAGGTGATCTTATACCAGTACCAAACCATGCGAGCCACCCATCGTTGTTACAGGGCTCCCAACTTCGTGTTCTCCAGATGAGCCAACGGGTTGTTGTCTGTCTTCACCAACACTTCAGAACCCGACAAGTAATCCGCGAACTTTTCTGTTATTGCCCACACTAGGGCCAACAATTCCAGTTTAAAGGAGCTGTAATTGTCTGGGTTCTTCTCCGAGTCTCAGAGGGAGTGACTCGCATATGCTATCACCCGCTCTCTCCCCTCCTGCTCCTGCGACAGCACGGCCCCTAGACCAAGGAGACTTCCATCGGTGTGAAGAACAAAGGGCTGAGAAAAGTCCACGTAGGCCAGTATGGGAGCTTCCGTCAGGGCCATCTTCAAGGCCCTGAACGCCTCCTCCTGTTCTCTTCCCCATTTCACTGTTCGATTTTTCGAGCCCGCAGGTATCCCTTTACAGTCTTCGGGGTGGGCCACTCTCGCACGGCGGCCACTTTCTCCCGAGTGGGCCTGACTACTTCACTGGACACCGTGTGCCCGAGGTACTCAACCTGCTTGCGAAATATATGACATTTTTGTGGCTTCACCTTCAGGCCGTGATTTCGAAGGCGACTCAAGACTTGCTCCAGTCGTCGTAGATGTTCCTGGAAGGTAGACGCATAGACGATGATGTCATCGAGGTAGATCAGTGTGGCCTCAAAGTTCAGATCGCCTAAACATATCTTCATCAAGCGTTGAAAGGTCCCGGGAGCGTTGGTTAGGCCAAAAGGCATCCGATTAAACTCAAAGAGTCCCATGGGCAACACGAATGCTGTCTTGGCGCGGTCGTGTTCTGCCACTAGCACTTGCCAGTATCCGCTGGCCAGATCCAGGGAGGAGAAGTATTTCGCCTTGCCTATGGCGGATAGAGACTCCTCGATCCTGGTTAAAGGGTACGAGTTGCTTACGTTGCAAGCATTTAGCCGCCTGTAGTCCACACAGAATCGTAGGGTTCCATCCTTCTTCCTGACCAGGACGATTGGAGCCGCCACGGGCTCTGGCTTTCCCGAATCACCCTGTTCTGTATCATATGGGCCAGCATTTCCTTCACCTTCTGGTACATTTGCGGGGGTATCGGTCTATACCGTTCCCGTACCGTACCCATAGGGTTCTCATGGGTGATGGCCTCGGTACATCCAAAGTCGTCATTGTGTCAGGCAAAGACGTCCTGGTATCGTCCCAGCATCTCTTCGACCTGGTACACCTCTTCCGTCGTGAGCCCTGTCAAATCAGCACGCATCTATTCTAGGATCCTTCGACCGTCCTTAGTCTGAGGTCGAGGAGACCCCGATCGTACGGTGATCGCCAGGGTCCAGGGATCCCCCCTTACGTCTGACAATTGTATCGCATCTGGCGGTTCCAGATGTACTGGCATCCCCAGGATCTGGGCTATTTCGGTCCTGGCAGGAAGAATGAGCTCACTCGTATTCAGGTTCACGCATCGTACCATCACGTTTCCCTTATGGACGGTAGCCAAGGTCCGCGCTACCAATAGACCCGGAGGCACCTTGTCCACGGTGGTTGACTCGATCTGAATCTCTACCCCTTCTAGTGGGGTGCAGGCTCGGACGGGCAAAGTGAGGACTGTCTGTCCTGGTGGTAAGGTGAGGGTGTTGGTGGCGGGTATTATCACCTTTCCCAGAACTTTTCCCCCACTCAAGGTCTCTTGTGCATGGGCAACCCTGATCAGCTGCTGGAGAGCCTTCCTTTGAGGGGCTCTAGAGTTCCACCGGCCTAGCGTGAGCTCTCGTGGTTCCCTAATCAGGAACTGCCCGATTTCCTTCAGCACATTCATACGGAGGGTCACTGGTGGTCTTGGGCCGGCATCTCCGCCTGTCAGGACGACTCCTTTTCTTCGCACATCCTGCCGACTACGCCAAATGTTAAAAGGGCTCGGATGCCGCACAAAGCATGCAGAGAGTATGGCAGAGGATTAATTCAAGATTTGGTTTCTCCAGGCAGGGAGTGTAAATTTAAGTAACACAACAATAAAACAGTAAAATCAGACAATAAACGATTGTAGTTTAACTATAGCATGGAAAGGATGAACAATACGGCGCAGTCCCAAAAGTTCAGGCTGAATAAGAGAAGGTAGATTACTGGAGGCTTGCACTTATCTGTCCTTTAGCGATAGCTACGTCCGTCTTCATACACTCACTCCGGATGGTGTCCGTTTTCTGGCGGCAGTGGGCGGTCTCGGGTCTCACCCACTGGGCCCCCAGTCCTTTTGACCACACGACAGCGGTCACGACTCCTTTAAAAGCCATAGCAAGCTGCTCCGGCGTACAACAAACTGCGTTAGGATCACTAATCCTGGGTGTGTCCTCACCCGTAGGTCACCGTCAGATGTCTGGAAAACTGTGGTGATGCAGGTAACTAAACGATCACTTTCTGTCGGCCCGGTACAGACCGCACGCCCCTTGTTTTGAGTCAACCTGTGTCACCCGTTCGTTTGTCACGGCAGACAGGTCAGCACGTCTCTATTTGACCGAGAACCTCTCTCGTTGTCGGCAGGTCAGACTGTTTCTCCCCAACTGCCGGTCTGCTCTCCACAACCAACTGTCTCTTTCGCGCGAGCCCAGACACCTGACTTCCTCTCTTCCATTCCTCTCATCTGTCCCCCAGCACTGTCCAGGAAGTCCCCCGTGCACTCTTAATCCCGTCCCCTGGCAACACTGGGCAAGACCCTGGCAGTTCCGGCGCCGGAGCTCCGCACCTGTCCCTAGGCAAGTCTTCCTTCTTACGGAGGCATGGTTGGACCAGAGCTCACATGAGCTGTAGTCCAAGCAGTGATAATCTCCTGGTGATAAAACATTCATTGTATTGAAACAACAGCACACAGCCTAATAAGTGACACATTCCTAAAATCTGTGTCTCACTCAGCCCCTACCTCACACTGTCAAGAGATTACATAGCAGAAACCTGCTGACAGATTCCCTTCAGTCCTAAAAATGTAACTCAATTTAGATCAAATCACATCTGCCATTTTTTGTTGTTTGGCAATTGCAGATACTACATTGAAGTCTACAACTTCAAACAAAGCAGCCAAAAAGCCATTAAGCATTTTAGTGCACGCTCCAAGCCCTGTGTTTCTCTCCTAATTTTGCTGCATTTTAGCACAGTTTTTTTTAGTCTTGGATTTCTCCCTCTTTATAGCCATGTACATATACAGATTTTCTGACTATGATTGGCTCATACATGACCTATACTCCAATACTGATAAAAAATAATCGATCTGGATAAGTGATTATAAACCCGCGATAGCAGATTAGCATGTGTACCAGGGTACGACAACTGAGAGCAAACCGGCTTCTCAGCCATCTCTACCCATATAAAGTCTTCTGACCTTTTCAGTGCGCTGTAATACAAGGATGATGGTGCCATTACTATCACATTTTTGTTGTTCCTCAATGCACAGCTGATGGTCAGCATTGCTGAGTCTAAATCCATCTCTCTCATTATCCAAAAAGAAGTGATATAATCCTAATGGTGCATTCAGTGGATATAGAAAGCAGGATCTATGGTAATGCGCTCTCATGTTTTCCTATATGAGGTGTCAGCAAACCCTGGTTAGAGGTTTTGAGGGAAGTGTTCAGCTATTAAACATCCAGATATGATGTTATTCTTGGTATTATGGACACTACTAATGGTCTCCTATTAGAAGAGCAGCAGTAAAAGCATTTATCGCTTTCTTGGGACTGGATAAAAGTCCTTTTATTTTCAATATAAATGGCAGGAAACAGTGACATCATTGAGGGAAGAATTCAGCAATGCTTCAGATATTGGCACACCCTCCAAAAATTGGAAACAGGTACAATATCCATTCAGAGTGAAATAAAATTATGAAGCATTGTAGACAAGGAATATGTACAATGGTTCTTATATTATTAGATATCTTCTATTCTATTTGATGAATAATTGTCAATGATGAGATTGTTGATATTGGTCCAGTTCTCCTGTTATTATTATTATTTATTATTATAGAGCCATTTATTCCATGGCGCTTTATGTTATTGCCATTCTTCACAGACTGTTGTCACATGAAAGTTATTTTCCTCTGTAATTGGGGAAAGGAATAATGTCCTTGTTAGATTAGAAAACAGTAAGGATTAAAAGTTTAATGTTTTTTTATGCCTCTTAAAGAGAACCTGTCAGCACAATTTTGTAATGTTAAGGCACTGCTATGCTGTAATACTGATTACACTTTTACCTTTGAAGAAATTTGTGGTTCTCCTTTAATCACCATTTAAAAGGAACCTGTCACCACTTTGGAGTTATCAGACCTCTACTATGGCCATACAGGGTATAGAAAAGTAAATCTATACTTTTAAAGTTTCCCTATTCCCTTTAAAGTTTTCTGCTGATTAGATTTCAGTGCATAGGGGCGGGACTGTGCACTGGTCTTCTCCTCCCTTTCTGTGATTCCACAGCCTCTCCATTGCCTTTGGTCTTTTATAGACAGATCACTGCTGAGATTTCAAACAAAGGAGGCAGCTCAATTAAAGGCTGTAGGCAGGCAAAGGGGCCGGGGAATCACAAACAGGGAGGAGAAGACCCAATGTACAGTCCGGCCCTGTGCATCGATATCAAATTAGCAGAAAACTTTAAATGGTGATTAAAGAAGAACCACAAAGCGGATTTCTTCACCAAAGGTATCAATGAAATCAGTATTACAGTGCCATTACAGCCATGTATTTACATTACAAAATCATGCTGACATTACAAAATCATGCTGACAGGTTCCTGAGAATAAATGCTGTGTGTAAAAAAAATAGCATACTTAGAAAAAAAAAAGACAAATCAGGTAAGAAAGAATATTGCAATACATCTGGAAACAATTGCAACACATTATTTCAGCATATAAACTGAATTTAAGTAGAATAAATAGGAATTAGAAAAAAAACTAACTTTTTTTGGTCTTTTCTACAATTAGGCTGCACTCACAATTTGTTTTCTCTGTATTTCTTAGAAAACATACAGTTACTTATAGATAGACTTGTCTATAGGCTGCAAAGCTCCCAAATTATGTCAAAAGAAGGCACTTCTGACTTATGTTTTGGCAGCATACTATCACCATACTAATTCCACTGTAGACAATACGATTCAACATAAATGGTCCTTATCCTATAAATTTAGTATAAGGGCTAAGGATCTGGAGTTAATTGGCAATGTACAGTATACAATTACATATATGTTAGGCCTATATGCAGTGGGTGAAATAAGTATTGAACACGTCACCAATTTTATAAGTAAATATATTTCTAAAGGTGCTATTGACATGAAATTCTCACCAGATGTCGATAACAACTCATCCAATCAACACAGGCAAAGAAATCAAACAAACCATAAATGCCCATAAATTAAGTTATGTGTAATGATGAGAAATGACACCGGGAAAAAGTATTGAACACATGAAGAAAGAAGATGCAAAAAGCAATGGAAAGTCATGTTACTAGCTGAAATCTATCAGTAATTAGACAACAATCCTGCCTCATAGTGAAAAATAATATCAGCTGGTTCAACTGATGGCCAATAAAAAGGTGTCTCATTTCCAAGGTGCTACACAAGCAGCATTTCGGAATGGGTAAAACCAGTGAGCTGTCTCAAGACTTTGCAACCTTATTGTTGCAAAACATACTGATGGCATTATGTACAGAAGAATTTCTAAACTACTGAAGGTTCCAGTGAGAACTGTCATAATCTAGAAGTGGAAAGAACATAATTTGACCATAAACCGGCTAAAAACAGGTTTCAGACAGAGGACAGAAAAGATTTATCAGAACAGTTGTGCAAGAGCCAAGGACCACCCATGGAGAGCTACAGAAAGACCTGGAATCAGCAAGTACAATTGTTTCAAAGAAAAACTATAAGTAATGTATTCAACCTCCATGTCCTGTATACACACTCACCACGCAAGACTCCAGTGCTGAACAAAAAGAAAAGCATGTTTAAGTGTGTTTAAAGTTTGCACAACAACATTTAGACAAGTCTGTGAAATACTGGGAGACTGTAGTCTGGTCAGATGTGACTAAAATGTAACTCTTTGGATGCAATAATACACACCATGTTTGGAGGCTAAAAGGCACTGCATATCATCCCAAAAACACCATACCAACAGTGAAGTTTGGAGATGGGAACATCATGGTGTGGGGCTGTTTTTCAGCATACGGCACTGGCACTCTTCATATCATTGAAGGAAGGATGAATGGACAAATGTACATAGACATTCTTGATAAAAATCTGCTGCCATCTACCAGGAAGAGGAAGATGAAACGAGGATGGATATTCCAGCAAGAAAATGATCCCAAACACACTGCCAAGGAAACTGTCAATTGATTTCAGAGATAGAAAATAAAACTACTAGAATGTCCCAGACAATCACCTGACCTGAATCCAATAGAAAATTTATGGAAGGAACTAAAGCTCAGAGTTCATAGGTGCCCACCGAACCTTCAGGACTTGAAGAGGGTTTGTGTGGAAGAATGGGCCAAAATCACACCTGAGCAATGCATGCGACTAGTTTCTCCAAACAGGAGGCACCTTGAAGCTGTCATCACCAACAAAGACTTTTTTTGTAAAGTATTAATTACATTTCAGTAAGCGTGTTCAATACTTTTTCCCTGTGTCATTTCTCATTATTACACATAACTTAATTTATGGAATCTATGGTTTGATGTATTTGCCTGTGTGGATTGGATGGGTTGTTATCGACATCTGGTGAGAATTTCATGTCAATAGCATTTTTAGAAATATATATAATTAGACAATTGGTGACGTGTTCAATACTTATTTCACATGCTGTATTGAGCATAAACAAACGTATATGTTTGTTAACATGACCCCCGACATGATACGCTATTGACATAGTGTGCCACGGTGCTCTTAGCTATTTGTATAGTGCTGCCTTTCTCATACAAATTAAGTGAACCACAGTAGTTGTTTTAAAAAGAGATATGTTGCTATACAAACTGTATACATTATGGAAGTCTTGCCTTAGACCCTATGAGATTGGTGTATGTACATTGAAAATCCTATTCAAAATGGCCTTACAATCCTTTTTGAAAGTTTATACTGAATTTCTGCTCAGCTTGCCTGCTTGACAGCTCCTCAATGTCCCTCCTCCCTGCTTCTGAGATCTCACACTGCTCAGTACAAGCTGCAGCTGTCAGTCAGGCTGGGAGTCTGGAGATTGAATACACTTGAGCTCTTCAGCTGGTGTTAAGGGCTCACCTTGTGAGGTAGATCCTCTAAGCTCAGGTCCAGGTGGGCGCACGGATCCCAGGCGTTGATGCAGCAGGCAGGTAAGGCACGCAGTAAACAAGGACTAGAAACACTGGAGACAGCAGGCAGACACAACACCAGTAAGCAGGTTTGGAGCAGGTACTGGAAGCACTGGAGGCCACAGGGAGATAGGAAACAGAAAAACTAAGTGTCTTAATGCCAAAACACAGGTGCGTGCCTTGGTGGGCCTTACATAGGCCTAGGCAGACGATCACATGTGAGAACCCTGGGCCACTTGCAAAACCCAGCATGGAGCAGAGCAGAGAGCAGCGAGCTGGGACGGATGCATAACAGCTGGACTGAAAGAATTCCTATTTTTGGATCTAGATTAAACAGCAATTCTGACATGGATTTTCAAAGTAAGTACGCCAGCTTCATCAGGTCCCATAGCTCTAATTAATAATCTATGCAGTTTCTATTGTGAAATCTGCATCTTGATTCATGATCCCGGAATATAGGCTCAATGTAACTAAAAAAAAGAGTGAACAAGGAATTATCCATAATAAAATAAAAAGAGATAAAATGTAATTATTTTTTTTTTTATAAACAGTATTAAATATAAAGAAAAACTGATTTTTTTTTGAGTAATCTAACAAAGGTTAGGTAGGTAAACCATCCAGTGGATGTAATCTCTATAAGGTGTCTGATCATATTAATTATAAAATGCAACACCAGTAGCTGAGGTTGGAAAAACATTGAAAACATAGAATTTCTATCAAGTTTTCACTCTACAGTGCCGGTGACATACTTAATGTTCACTTGCATGTGTCAGGCCTGCAGACGTGTGCTTCTCAGCAGCAGGCGCCATTCTTGCACAGTGCTACATTACAGCTCACCGGGGAGATGCTACTCATTCTCACTATAAAACTGTCATGTACTTTTATATAAGAGACTCGTAAAAAGAACCCTACACAAGTCAGGAAGGCAGGAAAATGAAGAAGTTTATGGAGCACATGGGTCACGAGCCATAAAGGCAATTAGTATGACTTCTGGTTTATGACACTATCTAAGGATACAGCACCAGATTAGCCATCCTGGAGAATGTGATGGCATTGCACTCAGTGTTCTCTATTTAGCAAACTGTACGTTTTATAGAACATTACACATGTGGCGATCTGAGATTTATAAAATTAAAATTATTATTTTTTTTTTTTTCCAGAAATAACATTATTTACCACTATGTAAATGATAGGAGCTGAAAGGCAACACCAGATACAACCCAAAGGTATACTGATAATGAAGTGTAGAAAAGTTCATTAACTTTGTAACTATATTGCATTTTTCATTTTTTACGGATCCTTAGCTACCACATGTATTATACTCCAGAGAAGGGTTGCCAACTTGATTTTTTATTTTTTCTGGATTTTCTTATAAAAAAATCACGGACAGTCAATATTTTTTACGGACACACGGGAAAAGCAGAATAAATCATTGTGACTATTAGTGATCCATGTCTACAGCCCATAATTCCTATATGAGACATAAGCTGTAAAGTGTAAAATGATGATAATTACAGTCATAATAATCTGTAAAAGTTTTGTCATCTTCAAAAAAATCACGGATGCCTTAATTTTTTTTTACAGACAGAGCAAAAAAGTGCCTTATTTTTACGGAATGTCCTGGAATTTCTGGACAATTGGTAACCCAGCTGCAGAGCTGAATTCACAATTCTGCTGGCTGTATTTGGATGAAGTTATTATTAGAGATGAATAGATTGTTTAAATTCGAATTTGCCAACTTTACCAAAATTTCCATAAAAAGTGAATACATTTGCCTCTAATAGCAATTCTGGAAAGCTTCCAACTGCTCGGAAAATTGTTTCTGTGGTATGGGAAAAACTGTCAAACTTGATTTTTTTTCTTTTTTACTGTCCACATGAAAAAAATCTTAAAGTGTTCGAATGCATGTGGAATTTGGACTAGAAGTTTATCCTCCGCAGATTGATCCGCTTATCTCTAGTCTAGATGTTCGTTCTTAGACACTCTTATACTCTTAAAATTTTCTATGGAATGTGCAGGTAAAAGAGAAATTAAATGACCTATACTACACCGTACCTGCTTTTATGAATTTATCATGAACATGTGGCATCTATAAGGGAGTACTGAAACACATGGAGCACAATGTAATATGCGCTTGCATTGGATTTTTGTTATAGTAACATAGTAACATAGTTTGTAAAGCCGAATAAAGACTTGCGTCCATCAAGTTCGACCTGTTAGTTCTGTAATTGCTAAAGTTGATCCAGTTATCCTCACAACTTATGTGTCTGAGCCCATAACAAAGTTGTCTGGCACTTCTCTCTTGTGCCCCTTTGACAATAATGTTCATCCAGGCAAAATGAAATAATTTTTAATAGGGTTTCATAAGTGTAGTTTTCTAGTGTTTTAAAAGTAAGGTATTTATTGTGTTTTTTTTCCTTTTTGGGACATTCATTTTTATAGGTTTGGACAATATTCATTTACATATCTTTTAACAAAGTATTTATCATAACATAAGCGTCATGAACTAGTATATTTTATACTTTTAAGACTTTTTGTGGATTGATGAATTGGATTTTATAGTATTACTGATGTCTAAGGGAATGGGTGTGTCTGCTTTGTGTGGACCACATCCCCCACACAAAACTGTGCTTTAGCTTCCTTAAAGAAGCAGTTGTATCTTAAAAATTTCTGTGAATATGTGACGCCCAGCTGCGCTTGGTATCACAGATGGTATCACAGAGGAGTGCATTACCGGATTCCTCCACAAGAGGCCCTCATAAGCATTCACACACCTCCACCTTCCACCTCAGACCACCAGAGGGAGCCCATAAGGGATATATAAAGGGAAGGTGGAGCCAGGCAGCCCAGAAAGTGATTCAGCAGTTTCCTGCTCAGACACAGAAGGACTCAGTGCAGTCGAGCCGGAGCCTAGCAATTCCTGCAGAAAGAGTTCAGTATAGTCTGTAGAGTGAGTCCAGACTAGAACTCACAGAGCTCAGGATAGAGAGCTAGGAGTGTGCCGATGCTCTGAGAGCGGCGAAGAAGAGCAGTGTCCCGGCTGCAGTGTGAGTAGCCTAGTGAGGGCCCCAAGTGGGGCCGAAGGCGAGTGGAGAGTTAGTACATAGGGGGCAGAGGAGCTTAACTGGCTCACCCCGAAGAAGTTACCGGACACCAGGTCCGAAGTTTACCGGGATCTCTATGACCCAGTAAGATATAACCGGAATCCCTGGAGAACTACAAGTTCCAGGATCGCTGAAGTGCTGATACGTAACAGAGCCAGGAGACACATAAGCCCACAGCTAAGGTGCGTGTACTCCAAGAAAAGGCCCTACCACAAGGTCAGCCAGCGCAGGACAGAGACAAAGTTAGGCCTAGCTCCAGGCAGGTCAGAAACTTACTACGCAGAGGCAAGAAACAGGAGGCCCTAAACCCGCTCATTGGGGAGGATCCTGACATGCACCCTTCACCCTACAGTGCTCCGGGGAGAGCCTGAATTTCCATCAGTAAAAGGTACTGAAGTGACTATCGTGTCTGTCCCTGTTCTTTCTCTCACCCGGCTGAGTCTCACCGTCCTGCACACCCCGTCATACACTGCCCTGAGGCCTAGCTCCACTTGTGGGGAGCTATACCATCCAGCTGCCTTATCACCGGCCTCAGTGGACTGAGCAGCGCTGGTGATCCTCACCAGAGGCCACATGTGGCGTCACAAACTTTTATTAACTTCACAAATATCAACGCTTTTAAAGAGGGACCCCAGGGTACGGGCCCGGGAGCTGACCACCACGACATCCCCAAGGCAAAGGCCTGGGTACCGAGTAATCCCCATCCCCCTGGGCTGGTCAAATATACCTGAGGAAGACATAATTTTGTCGAAATGTGTTGTATCTACTTGAGAGATAAAGATCGTTTGGAGAATATATACCCACAGAATTCACTGGCTTCTTGGGAGCGCATTTGGCCTGGATGAACATTATTGTCAAAATCTCTTTCCTATGATAACCCGAGCAGGGCTGTCGAATAGCCACCAGGTGTATGCAGCAAACCAACTGAAAGGAGAAAATCCCTTTCTTTGTGATCCTTAGAGATCAGTAAGCTGAATTGAAAGATCAAATAAAGGTGAGTGCAAAAGACCATTATAAGTATTCATATTACCGCTATATACTACACTTAGATTGGTGCGCTCTCTGTCTACCTTTCTCTCTTTTTTGGGGAGATACTCTTGTGCCCCTTGTAATACCGCTGTATGTGGGTTGGACAGTTGGCAAGCAACCATTTGACACAGGTTAGTCTGATCTGCTTAATAGGATGTCCCTTTACATGATACATCATTATCAAATTGTTTTGTGAAAATATGTGTATTGATGTCTAGTTGTTTCTTTAAATTCATAACTAAAGTGAAGTGACCCTCTGGGAAAAAGGTGAAAATTAAAGGAGTTGTCCAACTTTTTAAATATATATTTTTTTAAAACATAAAGAAACTAAATTCACCTCTTCTGCCCCTTGCAGATCCAGAGCTGATGATTCAGCTTTCCTTTTGGTCTTTGTTTATGGATGAAATGGCTGACAAGTGACTGCCTTAAGCTACATTCACACGTCTGCGTATCACTTCCAAGTCCTGTCTGTTTTATTCTCGGACAGCACACTGATCCATAGAGTTTAATTCATCCGTACAAACATCAGTTTTAAAAATAGATCCTTGCCTCGGTCCGTAAGACTCAGAACATGCTTTATTCTCATCAGCTTTGCGGATCATACTCAGCCTTTAAAGTCTATAGGGATCCATGAGACACGGATGAAACTAAGAAAACAGACTTTGTACTTCAGCAGTCCATCCGAGTTCAATCTCTTTTTAATTGATACCTTGCTAATAGGAATCTATCAACAGTTTTTTGCTAGGTAACCGGAGGGCAGCATGAAGTAGTGGCTGAGACACTGATTTCAGTGGTGTGTAATTAAACTGTGTGATGTTGTTTCAATACAAACAGTGTTTTATCAACAAGAAATTATCACTGCCGGACTAGCCACTTGCCTCCTGGTCCAACCACGTCCCCAGCACTGATTAGCATCTTGTTGTTAATATACAGTGTGACGACACAGCATTTAATCTTAATTATCCAGACGTAAATTCAGTAGGCCAGGAGACATACGCTATTATCTTTATGTTGACTTTTGAATTTGTGTTTTTCTTTGATTCGTCAAGTATTTGTATAAGCTTGGATGTTGACACCTCAGCTGATATTTACTGCAACTTATTGTCTGCTATCTTTGAAAGACAGTGACGCAGGTCATTGAACAATGATGTTTGCTAATATGTTGATTACCATTGTATAAGTCCTTCTGGATTTTTGATCTATAGAGCAGTGGAGGACAAACTATGCAAATTAATTAAATGCTCAAACAATGAGAGATGAGCCTCTACCACCTCCTCCCTGACCTGTGGATGATGAAGAACTTTAAAAAAACAAAGCCAAGAGAGTCTCTTCAGATCAGCAACCAGGACACATTGCTCCATCAAGAGAGACACAGATTGGACTCTACTGGGTGTCAGCTTAGGGGACCATGGCCCCGGCTGGAAGAAAAGAGAATTGCTCCATTGACCATCACTGGAACCCATGGATACACTCGGAGAAGCCAGGTTAGGAGCCTCCAGTCACCTGGAACTAATGGATATGGTTGGGAAAGCCAGGTTGGAGCCCTCCGGTCACCTGGTCCCATGTAGATGTTTTGGGTAGCCAGGTTGGGACCTTCCGGTTCACCTGGCCCCATGGATATGCTTGGAGAAGCCAGGATGGGACCCTGTGGTCACCTGGAACTCATGGATGCTTGGGGAAGCCAGATTGGGACCCTGCAGTCAACTGGCCCCATGGATACGCTCAGAGAAGCCAGGATGGGATCCTCAGGTAACCTGGTTACATACCTCAATGGACTGTCAGTTTCCTTAGATTGTAATTCCCTTCTCTCTGTGGGGGCCTGCCAAAAGCGAGGTGCCACTGGTCGGGGAGTCGGCCCTGGAAGCCCCAGAATCACAGCTATCTAATCCCGGCGAGCCAGTGGAAGGGTGAGACTCTGTAATTTTGCACCATCTTGTGTATTTGCTGGGATTGTTCTATATGTTATTGTCTGTTTGGTGGTTCAATAAATTATTGCCACACTGTTTTACTCTCACTCTGTGTTGTCTGAGTAGTATTCAGCCAAGGAAATTCCCATGTCTCCACATACAATGTAACTAGTGTGAGGCAGTGACCGGGATCATATACGAGGGACGTTATATATCCCCCAGAATGTGTACAGAGACCTATTAAATCCATTGGAGTGCATTACAGTGTAAATCAGCGGCTTGCTGCATTACTAAAATGTCCAGGGGTGTGTTCTGGCTGGCCACGTACAGTACCTCCCCTTCAGGTGATTGATCACATGACTGTGACATCATCACAAGTCCTGTGGGCACAGAAGGATATAAATCCTGGTGGTTTTGAAACAGGGTGGAAGGAAAGAGGCCTGATCCCTGTGTCTGGGACACCGTTAGCCTTGGAAGGCAAGAGGCCTGGTCCCTGTGTCTGGGACACCGTGGCCCTGGGAGGCACGTGGCCTGGAGACCACGTCTGGGGAGCCTTAAACCACAGCTGTGGCAGAACAGAGTAGACCCGGCAAAGGTAAAAACGCTGCTTGATATGGACATTGATATTGGTAGCTTGCTGAAGTCTGTATCTGGAGCCAAGTGGGCATATCTGCCACTGAGAAGGCTCTAGGATAAGACATGTGTAACATGCCTGCAAGCCATTGAGATGGACTATGTTATAGGCAGTTTATGATGTTTAATAAACTGCTGGACTGTAGATTACCGGAAAGCATTGCATGTGTGCTTTAATTGACCCAGTGAAGTGAGTGCCCCTCAACATGATCGATAGCGCTACCCCACAATTGGTGGAGGATGCTGGCAACTGCAGCTTGTTTGCAAGGAGTAATGGAACAGGACGACAAACGTGGATGCAAGCATCTGGCTGTGGCTTGGTGGGGCCACGAAGATTAATGCATCTGGCTGTAACTCGGCGGGGTTACGAAAATTGTCGTCGCACTCAAACCTGGTCTGCTGTGGCTCGGCGGGGCCACGAAGATTAAAGTATCTGGCTGTAACTTGGTGGGGTTACGAAAATTGTCGTCGCACTCCAACATGGTTTGCGGTGGCTTGGTGGGGCCATGAAAATTTTTCCGGGAAGAGTGGTGTGAGCAGCGTACCGTGGTTGGCTGTGAAGGGAGCAGCAAGTGAGACTGAAGCTATTGAGCGATTAAAGTGCCTGTTAAAATTGCAGCAGCAGCTATTTAAGAAACGACAACAGGACATGGTACAGGAACGACAGGAGCTGTTGGCCCCTTATAGAATGGCGGCAGGGGACCATTCCTTGAGTTCTCCTGTGGTGCCGGTACTATCCCCGAGTGCCCAGGGAGGTAGTAAGAGATGTTGTGAACTGGGTCCTAGGACTATTGCGGTTTTTTTTTTTAGAGTACCCCCTACAGGTATAGTTGTCAAAAAGGATGCAGAGTTTCAAAAGGGGGTGGAGCATACAAAACCAGAACTGGTTACTGGTCATGTGTTTGTACCGCCTAAAAATGACAATTCGACCGTTGATAACTCGGTAGCTCCAGTAGAAGGGGTTGACGTCAAAGTGGGAGGTGACTTGTTGGTCCACAACACCAGGGGGAGTGACACAGACCCCACAACTGACGGTGACACTACGAAAGTACAAAGAAAGTTCAGTCAGTAGGAGTTAAACTAGGTGAGAAAGTCCCACTCTCGTCGAAGGCGCAAGGGCCACAAAAAGGTTGCTCCTGTAGCCTTTGCTGAAAGGGTAAATGAAGAAAATGCAATGTTGTGTGCCTTTATTCCAAGGGTTGATCCTCCTTTAGAAATAGAGGAGACCAGGATGGAAGAGGAGGTGGCCAATCTTGACCAAGAGCTGGAGCCTGTCAGGCAGCAGTATCAGAGTGACGTGCAGCAACTAAGGAAAAACATGCAGAACGTGTCCCCGAACCAACTGAGCCTGGAGTCTGAATGGCATAAAATAAACCAGGTTGTGAGGAACTTGCAGCGAGAACTGGAGGAAAGCAGCAAGGAAATCAACAAATGGAAGGAAATGTTCCAGGAAAATAAAGAGGACCTCCGAAAAACCAAAGAGGAGGTTTTTCAGTTGAAGTTTGACAAAGCGGTGTTTGAAGATGAGCTGTACGAGATGAAAGATCGTTTCTCCCTGGTACAGTTAGAGCTGCACCAAGTGAAGAAAGGCTCTGTGGATGCGGAAGAAGCAGAGGTCTCAAGAAAGGAAGTGCAGAGATTTCAGGAGCAGGTGAAGCAGCTGATGCAGGAGAAGCAAAGGCTGGATGAGGGTCTACACCAGAGGGATAGGGAGCTATCTGCCTTAAAAGGGGCGCTGCAGGATGAAGTTTCTGGACGTGATCAAGACTTAGAACGACTGCGCGAACAGTTCAGCCGGGAGCTGTGTGAATCCAAGAAGGAGCATGGTGAACTCATGAGGGAGCTGCAGCAATTCCAGGACCAAGTAAAGCCTCTAATGCAGGAGAAGGAGCGGCTGGAGGACTCTCTGTACCAGCGAGACCGGGAGCTATCCGCCCTGAAAGGGGCATTAAAAGATGAAGTGTCTGGTCACGACTGGGAGGCAGAGAAGATGCATGAAAAATTCAATAGGGAACTGCAACGAACCAAGAAAGACTATGAGGATCTCCTCAAGGTTAAGAAAAAACTAGAGGATGATAAGGCTGATGCAGAGCACATGAGCCAAGTGATTGAGACCACTCTACAGGACACCCGTGATGAGAATGATGATCTCCACAGAAAGATCCCGGGACTCGAAGCTCAGGTGAAGGAGCTGCAGACGTTCTGTGATGATCTCCAGAGGGCAGAGACGTGCCTTAAGGATAGAATCTGCAGGATGGAGGCAGAACGGAAAAAGTTGGAGGAGTCTATCAGAGAAGTCACAGACCAGGGTCAGGAATTTGTCACTGGAGAAGGGAGGTATGAAGTAAATACCACCTCGAATAATGTGAGCTTGGATGATTCGATGGATGTAAGTGCCGAGATCAAGGAGCTCAAGGAGATGCTACAAGCCCATTTGAAGCAAGAGAATCTTGAGAGACTGGCTGTCGAGAGCCGAGAGGGAACATTGGAGACAGAGAGGTCTGAGAGAACTCTACTGATAAAGGAGCAGTTGAAGCAGGAAGAGCTTCAGAGATGGGCTGCTGAGAGGTGAGTAGCTGACCTAGAGGAAGAAGTTTTCAAGCTCAAATGTCACTTGGCAAAGTACCAATCAGTGAACTAGGCCACCTTGGAGAAGGAAAAGGGCAAACAAGGTGTGCTTAATCCTTTATACCATGAGAAGGTGGACCTGAGGAGAATTCTTAAATTCATAGCTGTGAGTCAGCTCAGGGGAAGCATACAGGGTGAAGAAGCTGAAAGTAAATTGTCCCTGAATCCTGAGCCAGATGGTCGTTTGGAGACCACTGGTGAGACAGAAACTTCTAGGTACAAGTGCCTCATAGATGTACCCAAAGATTTGAGAGAAAAATGCACCAGCGAGTCCGTGCATGAAGAATTTAAGAAGGCTGTGGGAGCCTGTAAGGTGTACTCGACCTCAGAAGGTAAATAGCTGGTGGTCCTGTCCACAACTGAAGTCACAGTGAAGAGGGTGGCTATCCTAAGTGACATGCACTGGCGATGTGTTCGCATGAACGGTTTGTCCGGTTGAAGACGGAACAAGCCATTAGACAACTGGAGCTTATGAGAAAAGCTCAAAGTCTGTGGAAAGAAGTCATCTGGGTGCCTCATGCTCTGGTAAGAAAGCTCATTGGGAGAAATGTCTGAACCATGCAAATGATGGTAAAGAAGTCTGGTGTGATAAAAATAAGCAGTCCACGTGATCATCAGGACTGGATACTGGATGAAGACGGCATGGTGTCATTCTCTGCTGTAGGCATGGAAGAAAATCTTGCATATATACGAATGCTGATAGAGTACTGAGTGACCTACCTGCGAGAGGTAGAACAGTTGAAACTCGACAGACTACAAATAGAAAGACAGCGTCGCCTGAGCAGCAGGAGATGGCAACCATCTATAAATTGTGAGACCAGACAGAGAAAGGGCCCTCGAAATAATAAAACAGCTACAGCAGAAGTTAGAGACCTTTCAGGATGTCCTGAGGGTAGTGGGCGTGGGTTTAGATGTAGCGAGACCTCCAGTAACTCAGGTCTGAGAGGCCCATACAAACGACCCAATAGAGTACAAGACAGTACGGAGTCGGACCGGACCTTAGATACAAGCGCAAGTGAGTCGCACTGCTGTATTGACCGCTGGGAGTGGGGGAAGTCTGACAAGATTGCGACTCAGAAATGTAACTTGACGAAGTTGGGGACAATGACGGATGGTAGGTCCCTAAGGAATGGGCTAATGTTGTTGACTAATGTTCCAGGGGCTGAGCAGCGCAAATGTCAAATACATGGTCTCTGTGTGAACTGTGCGTTATTATGTGTTCAACCCCACAGGTTTGAACAGACGGGGGGAATATGTAATTCAGCGGCTTGCTGCATTACTAAAATGTCCAGGGGGTGTGTTCTGGCTGACCACGTACCTCCCCTTCAGGTGATTGATCACATGACTGTGACATCATCACAGGTCCTGTGGGCACAGAAGGATATAAATCCTGGTGGTTTTGAAACAGGGTGGAAGGCAAGAGGCCTGATCTCTGTGTCTGGGACACCGTTAGCCTTGGAAGGCAAGAGGCCTGGTCCCTGTGTCTGGGACAATGTTGGCCCTGGGAGGCACGTGGCCTGGAGACCACGTCTGCGGAGCCTTAAACCACAGCTGTGGCAGAACAGAGCTGATAGAAGCCGCTATACCCGGCAAAGGTAAAAGGCTTGATATGGACTTTGATATTGTTACCTTGCTGAAGGCTGCATCTGGAGCCAAGTGGGCATATCTGCCACTGAGAAGGCTCTAGGATAAGACATGTGTAACATGCTTGCGAGCCCTTGAGATGGACTATGTTATAGGCAGTTTATGATGTTTAATAAACTTCTGGACTGTAGATTACCGGAAAGCATTGCATGTGTGCTTTAATTGACCCGGTGAAGTGAGTGCCCCTCAACATGATCGATAGCGCTACCCCACAACAGTCACAAACTCACCTGCGGCTGCAATGCAAGAATGAAGGTGAGCATTGACCTGGTCAGGCTTTATGGCTAAGGCAGAATAAGTAAAACCCAGAAGGGCCTTCATTTCTTGGGGGAGGCTACAGGAAGCCAGTGGGGTGGCCTCCTCCCTCTAACCCGGGCTTTCCAGTGGCTCTTGCCACAGGTCCTTTAAAAATCCTGCACTAAGGATTAGTGTTGTTCAGTATTGGGATCTGCTATGAGGATAGCAGGAAAACTCGACAGGACTGTGTATAGCGGAACACACGCCTGGGAAGGCTCTGCACCCGTTAGGCTCTGAGCAGCCTGGTGCGGCCGTTACCCACGGCAACCATTGTGTATGGACTTTCTGTTAACCCGGCTGCGAACCGGATGACTTTCTGTTAACTCGTGAGTTGCTGAAATAAAAGCTGCTTATGTTGAACTTGCTTGGGTCATTGCCTCAGTTACTGCACGGTGTGAACACTGCCTTACAGCTTGGTGGAGAATGCGAGCATAGTGACTGAGGCATACCCCACCGTCCGCTGCATGATCACAATCCGGCCGGCCACCTTTCAGCCCCACCCCGAAGACAAAATGGAGGAGCTGTTAAAGCAGCTGGTTCTTACTCAGCAGCAGCAGCTGCGGTCTCTGCGGCAACAGCAGGAGCAGCACCAGAGTCTCCAACGGCAACAGCAGGAGCGGGAAAAGCAGCATAATCAGCAGCAGCAGCTACTGTACCAGCAGCAGCAAAAAACAAATGAACTGTTGCTGCAACAGATTGCTGCTCTGCGGGAGACGCCAATGGCACCAGCCCCGGAACGTCGCAATGCCCGGGACGTTCGCTCAGCGTTGAGGAAGATGGGACCGGAGGACGATGTGGAAGCCTTCCTGACCCTTTATGAGAGCACAGCAGAGCAGGAAAACCTACCGACCGGCCAGTGGGCAGAAGTGGTGACTCCGTTTCTGGTCGGCGATGCCCAAAAGGCCTACTTCGATCTCAGTCGGGAGGACGCCCAGGACTACCAGAGGCTCAAAGGTGAGATCCTTGCCCGACTGCGGGTCAATACATACGTGAGGGCTCAGCGTGTATTTTCGTGGGCCTATGTAGAGACCTGACCCACCCGGTCTCAAGCTTATGACCTCTTGCAGCTGGTAAAGAGGTGTCTCCAGCCTAGATGGTGGAGAGGGTGGTGGTTGACCGGCTGGTGAGGACTCTGCCAGCCGCTATTCAACATTGGGTGGGGCAAGGGGACCCTGGCACACTCGACCAGGTGGTCAGCCTGATCGAGCGCTACTCAGCCACTCAGGACTTTATCCGGGACTCTGCCCCCTCGCGGCTGTCACGCAGATCCCTGCCAACCCAGGAACCGGGAAAGGGGTCGAGTCCCTCTGCTGAGGACAGTCAGCACCGTACCCGTGTTGAAGGGGTAACCCGGAATGAGAGTGGCAGGAGACCGGTTCCCTCCCAAACAGTCATAAGACCTAACATTGCCTCCACCGTTAGGTGCTGGCGGTGTCAGGGGCCGGGACATATGGATGCTAACTGCCCCCTGACTACGGAACCCATGGACTGCGGGGTTTATCCGCCGGGTCTCAATGTACGCCCAGTCTGTCTGCACTGCGAGCGCTGACCCCCCGGACAGTGAACTTCAACTGTGACAGGTACTGGTTAATGGGTATCCCACGGAGGCCCTCCTAGACTCGGGGAGCCTAGTGACTTTGGTGCATGGGTCGCTGGTGGCAGGAGACAACCCCAGTGGACAGACTGTCGGGGTTGTGTGTATCCATGGGGACCTCCAAGAGTACTCAACCGTGGAGGTAGTTTTGTCCAAGCCATGTGGAGACATAAAACATGTGGTGGGGGTGGTAAAAACTCTTCCCCATGGGACTGTGTTGGGAAGAGACTTGCCCCTGTTCTGGACTCTGTGGAAAAACAAAATCCACCCTCCCCTGGTAAAATGTATTACAGGCGCTGTACCTGACAAACCCGAGTCAGGGGTACCTGCCATAGGGGTGTTCAACCTAGGGACAGAGTGTGACCCAGAAGGGTTTCCCCTAGAGGTGCTGGCAGGAGAGGTTGAGAAGACCCCATTGATCCCCGAGCTGGAAGTGTCCCAGAGCACGTTTGGGACAGGTCAGCTACAGGATCCCACTCTGACTCGGGCGCGGGAAAGGGTGTTATAGGTAAATGGCGTAGCTCAACAGCCCGGTGCAGATACTGTATTTCCATGCATGGTAGTCAATGGTGACTTGTTCTATAGGGTAGACAAAATCAGGGACCAGGTTGTGGAACAGTGAGCGGTACCTCAGTCGCACCGTCGGGTGGTTCTGGAGTTGGCACACACACACCTGCTGGGTGGACACTTAGGGGTTAAAAAGACTCAAGAGTGTATCTTGCAGCGGTTCTTTTGGCTGGGGATGTACTCAGAGGTCCAAAAGTACTACGAATCCTGCCCCGAATATCAATTGACCACACCCACCACAAGTTTCCGTAGCCCATTGGTACCCCTGCCAGTGATAGAGGTACCTTTTTAACGGATTGCAATGGACTTGGTAGGGCCCATTGTAAAATCCGCTCGTGGCCACCAACATATACTGGTGGTCGTCGACTATGCCACCCGCTACCTGGAGGCTATACCGCTAAGCCACATCTCGGCAAAACTGATTGCATGGGAGCTGTTTGTCCTGTTCTGTCGCCTTGGACTACCTAAGGAGATCCGTTCGAATCAGGGGACCCCTTTTATGTCCAAAGTGACAAGGGACCTGTGCAAACTGCTAAAAATTAAACAATTGCGCATCTCGGTGTACCACCCTCAAACCGACGGGCTAGTAGAACTGTTCAATAAAACCCTCAAGTCCATGTTAATAAAGGTTGTTTCTAAGGACGGAAGGCATTGGGACATGTTGCTACCTTATTTGATGTTCGCCGTCCGTGAGGTAACCCAGGCTTCCACAGGGTTCTCTCCCTTTGAGTTATTGTACGGCAGACACCCTAGAGGTATGTTGGACGTAGACAAAGAGACGTGGGAACAAGAACCGACTCCACATAGGAGTATAAATGAACACGTGGCTAGGGCCGGATCGCGGCGGTCATGCCCATCGTGAAAGAACATCTGTTAGATGCCCAGGCAGCCCAGAGGTGCACATATAATAAAAGAGCCAGAGTCAGGTGTTTTAACAAGGGCGATCGGGTGTTAGTACTGGTACCCACAGCCGAGAGTAAGCTCATCGAGAGTGTTTAGTTACAGACGTCACTCCGGGCATATCACCAGAGAGTTCTCTACCTTCAGCCAGGGATGCATCCGGGGGAGAGGTCAGGATAACTGATGCTCTCCCTAAACCGCAGCGAATGGTGGCTCGCTCACTGGTGCAGCAGAATACCGACGTGTTCTCAGAGCTACCAGGTAGAACTACAGTTCTCCAACATTACATTGTCACCGATATTTGGGGTATGTGATTGGCCGAGGAGTTATCAAGCCCCAAATCAATAAAGTTGAGGCCATAAAAAATTGGCCTAAACTGTCAAGTACAAAGCAGGTGAGGGCGTTCCTTGGCATCCTTCGGTATTACCGCTGGTTTATACCTAATTTTGCTGGGAGAATGGCGGCCCTGACCGATCTCTTGAAAGGAAAAAAATCTGTAATGGTACGATGGAACCCTCAGGCAGAAGAAGCCTTTCAGTCCATGAAGTTGGCCCTGTGTCCTCATCAGCCCCAACTTCAAGGAAACCTTAATTGTACAGACAGATGCCTCGGAGGTAGGCCTAGGGGCGGTATTTGTGGTTCCTGTCACTGCAAAATTTCAGTTTCTCTGTAGAAAATCGCCCTGGGAGGTCGCAGGCAAACGCGGATGCCCTGTCCCGGGCACCCTGTATGGTGTCAAATGTTCAACTCCACAAGTTTGAACAGAGGGGGGGGATATGTGAGGCAGTGACCAGGATCGTATACGAGGGACGTTATATATCCCTAGAATGTGTACAGAGACCTATTAAATCCATTAGAGTGCATTGCAGTCACAAACTCACCTGCGGCTGCAATGCAGGAATGAAGGTGAACATTGACCTGGCCAGTCTATCTGGCTAAGGCAGATTAAGTAAAAACCGGCAGGGCCTTCATTTCTTGGGGGAGGCTACAGGAAGCCAGTGGGGCGGCCTCCTTCCTCCAACCCGGGTTTTCCAGTGGCTCTTTAAGGTCCTTTAAAAACCCGGCACTAAGGATTAGTGTTGTTCAGTGTTGGGACCTGCTATGAGGATAGCAGGAAAACTTGGCAGTAGAGATGAGCGTTGTTCTACTCGAACTGTTCGCCAATCTCAAATTCGAGCTGTTTTGGGCGGTGTTCGAGCCGCATGGCGAACACGAACAATTTGAGAAAAATTCGGCTGTTCGAGGTTATGTTCGATAACTGTTCGTGCACCAAAATCATAACTGGATTTTTTCTCAGTAATGATGAAAATTAATGTTAATACGCAGTTTGAGTGTACAGCGGGGTGGGGGGAGGGGCAGGGGATGGATCTCTGCAGGAACAATGAAGATCTCCATTTTTTTTTTCTCTTTCCCGCATTTAGTGGGGAGGTGCAATCTGTCAGCCTATCAGCAGCACACACACGGAGCGAAGTGCTTTTTTTCACACAAGCAAGGGCATGTGTCATTGGCAGTGTATGTCACATGTCCTTGCCCTATAAGACCAAGCCATTTTCCCCGTCGCCACCATTTTCTCACTGCTGCAGCTGCGTGTTAGACGGCACCGCTGTTGCTGTGTGCGCTATACCTTGTTAGTTTCAAGCCAATTTTCGCACAAATCTACAGATAGCTTGGGAGTAGGGAATAGTTGTGATTGCAGTCCTTTTAAGGACTAGGTTACAGCATTTCCTATGACTTTTATCAGGCAGGTCTGTGCTCTTAAATAGATAGGTTGTGGGAGTAAAGACTAATTGTAATTGGAGTCCTTTTCAGGACTAGGTTACATCAGTTCCTATCAGTTTTTGCCAGGCAGGTCTGTGCCAGTGCTGTGCAAGTTTTTTTCACAGCATTTGGCTGAATCTAGCAAAGCTAATCCTTTTTGGCCTATTGCAGAGTGTGTTAGTCAGTGGAGTAGCCTATCTGTGTTGCAAGATATACCACCTGTGTATAGAATACCAATTTTTTTACTGCACCAAGTGAAGTAAAATCTTTTGGGCATAGCATCATTCTATTAGTCCATCTATACTGACCTCCATCAGGTTGCAAATTGAATATAATTTTTTTCTGCATCTAGCGCTGAAAAAATATTGGGCTTCTAGCTGTGTGTGGGACTTGTTGTATTAGTCCATCTACACTGACCTCCATCAGGTTGCAAACTGAATATATTTTTTTCTGCATCTACCTCTGAAAAAATATTGGGCTTCTAGCTGTGTGTGGGACTTGTTATATTAATCCATCTATACAGACCTCCATCAGGTTGCAAACTGAATATATTTTTTTCTGCATCTACCTCTGAAAAAATATTGGGCTTCTAGCTGTGTGTGGGACTTGTTGTATGAGTCCATCTATACTGACCTCCATCAGGTTGCAAATTAAAAATAATTTTTATCTGCATCTACAGTTCCTCTGAAAAAATATTTGGGCTTCTAGCTGTGTGTAGGACTTGTTCTATTAGTCCATCTATACTGACCTCCATCAGGTTGCAAATTGAATATAATTTTTATCTGCATCTAGCTCTGAAAAAATATTTGGCCTTCTAGCAGTGTGTGGGACTTTCTCTATTAGTCCATCTATACTGACCTCCATCAGGTTGCAAATTAAAAATAATTTTTATATGCATCTACCTCTGAAAAAATATTTGGGCTTCTAGCTGTGTGTGGGACTTGTTCTATTAATCCATCTATACAGACCTCCATGAGGTTGCAAACTGAATATATTTTTTTCTGCATCTACCTCTGAAAAAATATTGGGCTTCTAGCTGTGTGCGGGACTTGTTGTATTAGTCCATCTATACTGACCTCCATCAGGTTGCAAACTGAATATATTTTTTTCTGCATCTACCTCTGAAAAAATATTGGGCTTCTAGCTGTGTGTGGGACTTGTTATATTAATCCATCTATACAGACCTCCATCAGGTTGCAAACTGAATATATTTTTTTCGGCATCTACCTCTGAAAAAATATTGGGCTTCTAGCTGTGTGTGGGACTTGTTGTATTAGTCCATCTATACTGACCTCCATCAGGTTGCAAATTCAAAATAATTTTTATCTGCATCTACAGTTCCTCTGAAAAAATATTTGGGCTTCTAGCTGTGTGTAGGACTTGTTCTATTAGTCCATCTATACTGACCTCCATCAGGTTGCAAATTGAATATAATTTTTATCTGCATCTAGCTCTGAAAAAATATTTGGCCTTCTAGCAGTGTGTGGGACTTTCTCTATTAGTCCATCTATACTGACCTCCATCAGGTTGCAAATTAAAAATAATTTTTATATGCATCTACCTCTGAAAAAATATTTGGGCTTCTAGCTGTGTGTGGGACTTGTTCTATTAATCCATCTATACAGACCTCCATGAGGTTGCAAACTGAATATATTTTTTTCTGCATCTACCTCTGAAAAAATATTGGGCTTCTAGCTGTGTGCGGGACTTGTTGTATTAGTCCATCTATACTGACCTCCATCAGGTTGCAAACTGAATATATTTTTTTCTGCATCTACCTCTGAAAAAATATTCGGCTTCTAGCTGTGTGTGGGACTTGTTCTATTAATCCATCTATACAGACCTCCATCAGGTTGCAAACTGAATATATTTTTTTCTGCATCTACCTCTGAAAAAATATGTGGCCTTCTAGCAGTGTGTGGGACTTTCTCTATTAGTCCAGCTATACTGACCTCCATCAGGTTGCAAACTGAATATAATTTTTTTCTGCATCTAGCTCTGAAAAAATATTTTGCCTTCTAGCAGTGTGTGGGACTTTCTCTATTAGTCCATCTATACTGACCTCCATCAGGTTGCAAATTCAAAATAATTTTTTGTCTGCATCTAGCTCTGAAAAAATATTGGGCTTCTAGCTGTGTGTGGGACTTGTTGTATTAGTCCATCTATACTGACCTCCATCAGGTTGTAAATTAAAAATAATTTTTATCTGCATCTACAGTACCTCTGAAAAAATATTTGGGTTTCTAGCTGTGTGTGGGACTTGTTCTATTAGTCCATCTATACTGACCTCCATCAGGTTGCAAATTGAATATAATTTTTATCTGCATCTAGCTCTGAAAAAATATTTGGCCTTCTAGCAGTGTGTGGGACTTTCTCTATTAGTCCATCTATACTGACCTCCATCAGCTTGCAAATTAAAAATAATTTTTACCTGCATCTACCTCTGAAAAAATATTTGGGCTTCTAGCTGTGTGTGGGACTTGTTGTATTAGTCCATCTATACTGACCTCCATCAGGTTGCAAACTGAATATATTTTTTTCTGCATCTACCTCTGAAAAAATATTGGGCTTCTAGCTGTGTGTGGGACTTGTTCTATTAATCCATCTATACAGACCTCCATCAGGTTGCAAACTGAATATATTTTTTTCTGCATCTACCTCTGAAAAAATATTGGGCTTCTAGCTGTGTGTGGGACTTGTTGTATTAGTCCATCTATACTGACCTCCATCAGGTTGCAAACTGAATATATTTTTTTCTGCATCTACCTCTGAAAAAATATTGGGCTTCTAGCTGTGCGTGGGACTTGTTCTATTAATCCATCTATACAGACCTCCATCAGGTTGCAAACTGAATATATTTTTTTCTGTATCTACCTCTGAAAAAATATGTGGCCTTCTAGCAGTGTGTGGGACTTTCTCTATTAGTCCATCTATACTGACCTCCATCAGGTTGCAAATTCAAAATAATTTTTTGTCTGCATCTACCTCTGAAAAAATATTGGGCTTCTAGCTGTGTGTGGGACTTGTTCTATTAATCCATCTATACAGACCTCCATCAGGTTGCAAACTGAATATATTTTTTTCTGCATCTACCTCTGAAAAAATATTGGGCTTCTAGCTGTGTGTGGGACTTGTTCTATTAATCCATCTATACAGACCTCCATCAGGTTGCAAACTGAATATATTTTTTTCTGCATCTACCTCTGAAAAAATATTGGGCTTCTAGCTGTGTGTGGGACTTGTTGTATTAGTCCATCTATACTGACCTCCATCAGGTTGCAAACTGAATATATTTTTTTCTGCATCTACCTCTGAAAAAATATTGGGCCTTCTAGCAGTGTGTGGGACTTTCTCTATTAGTCCATCTATACTGACCTCCATCAGGTTGCAAATTCAAAATAATTTTTTGTCTGCATCTAGCTCTGAAAAAATATTGGGCTTCTAGCTGTGTGTGGGACTTGTATTAGTCCATCTATACTGACCTCCATCAGGTTGCAAATTAAAAATAATTTTTATCTGTATCTACAGTACCTCTGAAAAAATATTTGGGCTTCTAGCTGTGTGTGGGACTTGTTCTATTAGTCCATCTATACTGACCTCCATCAGGTTGCAAATTGAATATAATTTTTATCTGCATCTAGCTCTGAAAAAATATTTGGCCTTCTAGCAGTGTCTGGGACTTTCTCTATTAGTCCATCTATACTGACCTCCATCAGGTTGCAAATTGAATATAATTTTTATCTGCATCTAGCTCTGAAAAAATATTTGGCCTTCTAGCAGTGTGTGGGACTTTCTCTATTAGTCCATCTATACTGACCTCCATCAGGTTGCAAATTAAAAATAATTTTTATCTGCATCTACCTCTGAAAAAATATTTGGGCTTCTAGCAGTATGTGGGACTCATTGTATTAGGCCATCTATACCAAGCTCCACCAGCTTTGAAATTAATAATAATTTTTAGCTGCATCTAGCCCTGAAAATAATTTTTCCCAATAGTGGTAGCAATAGAAATATGGGGCGCGCACCTGGCTAACGAAAATATACGCTTCATAACACAAAACACCAGCCTAGCGCACTGCATTAATAAGATGGCATCATCGTCTCTCCCAGTGCTAGGCCTACTACGCAGGCTAGTATTCCTGTGCCTAAAACACAATGTATGGGTCCGCGCTAGCCACTATGCTGAGGGGTATAAAGCTGCTGCTAACGCTTTATAACAATTCAATTGGCAGATTTTCACAGAGCTCTTCCACAACGCCCACCCATCGGGCAACAGTTGCCAACCCTCCCTATGGGATCTAGTGGCGAATAGTTGATGCCATTAATCAGAGCGTCAGTTGCCCCGTCAACGTGGCAAGCATACGGTAAGGCATGGGAAGAGTGGACACGACTAGTAGCAGGCAGACGGGTTGACCAATGTGAACAAGCCAGATCACAAGTCACCATAGAATTTCTCCACCAGCTAATGATGAGGGGCATATCAGGGGCGTCAGCGCAGCGGTGTCTGACCGGAGTAGCATTTCACTTCCAACTACTGAATTGGGGAGATGTGACAAAGATTCATCATCAGACAATCCATAAAATGGTGGAAAAGGGGTCAGCCAAGTCAGGAATGTAGACGTCCCGTCCCGTGTCACTAAAACTGATTTCTCACATCTTATCCCTAACACCATTAACATGACACTCACAATTTGAAGCAACACTAATGTCTACTGCATTTGTGATCGCCTTCTTCGGGGCGCTATGTATAAGCGAATTAGTCCCTCAATCCAAAATTACCACCAGCGGACGCTTATTACACCAGGAAGTAGTCATAGCCAATAATACAATACGTGTACGCATACACCAATCGAAAACGGTTCCAGCGGGCAGGGGTACTTGGGTACTTCTACAACCCACAAACGGTACACTGAGTCGGGTAACAATAGTAAAAACATATCTAACCATCAGATCACAAAGTAATTTCTTCGTATCACACATTGATGGAACGGCATTATCAAGATACCTGTTTCAAGCTATATTTAATAAATGCATAACATCGGCAGGGAACCACCCCAAAGATTACGGGACACACTCATTCCGCATAGGTGCGGCCACGGAAGCAGCAAGAGCAGGACTGTCAGAAACGGAAGTTCAGAGGATAGGGAGATGGCGATCCACGTGTTTGGCGAGATACATAAGACCGGACTTGTTATCCTAATGTGGTTTGTTTCTTTTACAGGTGACGCTAAGCCAACAGTGTGAGTGATAGGCCACTCGTATATATATTGGGCACAAAAAAGGGCGAAAGTCCCCCAGGCGGGAGGAAATTAGAGTTTCATAACACATATTTCAACTGGAGAGGTATTAGAGGCCTGCTATGGCCACAGGTACTAATGGAGGTAATCAAGGTAGGGAGAGAGGCAAGAGGTCCGGTCATCTTAGTTATACAGGCCGGGGGAAACAACCTAGGTCATCACTAGTGTTGAGCCACCCCCGTAGTGTTCGGGTTCGGTTCGGTTCGTCGAACACCGGGATGTTCGAGGAACTGTTCGTCGAACTGTTCGTCGAACACCTTAGAACACCGTCGAACACCGTTAAAACCAATGGCAGGCAAACAAAAACACATAGAAACACATAGAAAACACCTGCAAAGGTGTCCAAAAGCTGACAAACTGCTCAGAAGACACTCTCTTTAAAAAAGCCGGCCGGCAACTTCAGCAGCGGTATACACCGGTACCCGACAATTTAGACAAGAAGGAATAGAGCATCACACATAGATTAGATAGATAGAAACATGTCAGTCACACATATAAGAAGCACAGTGACAGTGTTGGTTACTGCACTTGTCATTTAGTGTAAAGGATTTATTAAAAAAAATATTAGTGTTTTCATGCACCGTCTCTTTAAAAAAGCCGGCCGGCGATTCAGCATCTGTACCCGACAATTTAGAACAGAAAGAATAGAGCTTCACACATAGATTAGATAGATAGAAACATGTCAGTCACATATATAATAAGTACAGTGATAGTGTTGCTTACTGTACTTGTCATTTAGTGTAAAGGATTTATTTAAAAAAATAATAGTGTTTTCATGCACTGTCTCTTTAAAAAAGCCGGCCGGCAATTCAGCAGCGGTACCCGACAATTTAGAACAGAAAGATAGAGCATCACACATAGATTAGATAGATAGAAACATGTCAGTCACATATATATGAAGTACAGTGATAGTGTTGGTTACTGTACTTGTCATTTAGTATTAAAATAAAGGATTTATTATTAAAAAAATTGGCGTGGGGTTCCCCTTAATTTTAGGCTCTAGCGGAGGTTAAGCAGACGGCTGGGGCAGATGTTTGAAGCCTAGGAAGGGGGTAATACCCACGGAGATTCCCAGGCTACTAATATCAGCCCCCAGCTGAATACATAGCCTTTACTAGCTATTAAAATGGGGGACCCCCCAAAAAAAATGATGTGGGGTCCCCCCTAATTTAATAGCTAGCAAAGGCTAGGCAGACAGCTGGGGGCTGATATTAATAGCCCAGGAAGGGAGCCATGAATATTGGCCCCCTCCCAGGCTAGAAACACCAGCCGTCAGCCGCCCCAGAAATGGCGCATTCATAGGATGCGTCAATTCTGGCACTTAGCCTCGCTCTTCCACGCTGCCCTGGTGCGGTGGCAGGGGGTAATAGGGTTGGGGTTGATGTCAGCTTATAATGCCAGCTGACATCAAGCCCAGGTTAGTAATGGAGAGGCGTCTATAAGACACCCCCATTACTAACCCCATAGTCAAAGTTAAAAAAAACACAAACACCCAGAATAAAGTCCTTTAATTGAAATAAAGACACAATCCTTTATTGTTCTAAATTAAACCATACTTACCATCACGCCCATTCCAGCTGAAGCCAACGATCTCCTGCAATAAAAGAAAAATAATAAAGCAACCTCATCCTTACCTTTCCATGGTTCCCACGACAGCTTCAGCTCTGCTACATCGAGATGACAGGCTGGACCACAGCAGAACGCTGCCATCCAGCCTGTCATCCCGCAGACACTGAGAAGCGCAGGCTTGCTTGCGCTGCTCAGCGTCTCTCTGTGACGACATCCAGATGAGCCGAGTTCATGTCCAATGAACTCGGCTCACCTCATGCACGTCACTGACAGCGTGGGAAAATTCTCACGCTGAAGCGCTGATTGCAGGAGAATTTTCCCACGCTGTCAGTGACGTGCAGGAGGTGAGCTGAGTTCATTGGACATGACCTCACCTCATGCACATCACTGACAGCGTGGGAGAATTCTCCTGCACTCAGCACTTCAGCGTGAGAATTTTCCCACGCTGTCAGTGACGTGCATGAGGTGAGCCGAGTTCATTGGACATGACCTCGGCTCATCTGGATGCCGTCACAGCGAGACAGTGAGGAGCGCAAGCATGCCTGCGCTTCTCAGTGTCTGCGGGATGACAGACTGGATGGCAGCGTTCTGCTGCGGTCCAGCCAGTCATCTCGATGTAGCAGAGCTGAAGCTGTCGTGGGAACCATGGAAAGGTAAGGATGAGGTTGGTTTATTATTTTTCTTTTATTGCAGGAGATCGTTGGCTTCAGCTGGAATGGGTGTGATGGTAAGTATGGTTTAATTTAGAACAATAAAGAATTGTGTCTTTATTTCAATTAAAGGACTTTATTCTGGGTGTTGTGTTTTTTTTAAATACTTTACTAGAAATTCATGTCGGTCATGTCTAATACTGGCGTGACCCCATGAATTTTGGGCTTGGGGCCAGCTGATAATACCAAGCTGGCCCTAACCCCTTTATTACCCAGTGAGCCACCGCACCAGGGCCCTGGATGAGTTGGGTACAGCGCCAGAAGATGGCGCTTCTATGAACGCGCCATTTTCCGGGGTGGCTGCGGACTGCAATTTGTAGCGGGGGGGGGCCCAGAAAGCTTGGGCCTCCCTGCGCTGCAGATTCCAGCCCCCAGCTGCCTAGTTGTACCTGGCTGGACACAAAAATAGGGCGAAGCCCCACGTACTTTTTTTTTAATTATTTCATGAAATTCATGAAATAATTAAGAAAAAAAGGCCTTCCCTATATTGTTGTGTCCGGCCAGGTACAAATAGGCAGCTGGTGGTTGGGGCAGCCCGTTCCTGCCTGCTGTACCTGGCTGGACACAAATATAGTGCGAAGCCCCACTTCAATTTTTTTTAATTATTTCATGAAATTCATGAAATAATTAAGAAAAAAAGGGCTTCCCTATATTGTTGTGTCCGGCCAGGTACAAATAGGCAGCTGGTGGATGGGGGCAGCCCGTTCCTGCCTGCTGTACCTGGCTGGACACAAATATAGTGCGAAGCCCCACTTCAATTTTTTTAAATTATTTCAGGAAATTCATGAAATAATTAAAAAAAAATTGACGTGGGGCTTCGCACTATATTTGTGTCCAGCCAGGTACAGCAGGCAGGAACGGGCTGCCCCCAACCACCAGCTGCCTATTTGTACCTGGCCGGACACAACAATATAGGGAAGCCCTTTTTTTCTTAATTATTTCATGAAATAATTTAAAGAAAATTGACGTGGGGCTTCGCCCTGTTTTTGTGTCCAGCCAGGTACAACTAGGCAGCTGGGGGCTGGAATCCGCAGCGCAGGGAGGCCCAAGCTTTCTGGGCCACCCCCGCTGCAAATTGCAGTCCGCAGCCACCCCGGAAAATGGCGCGTTCATAGAAGCGCCATCTTCTGGCGCTGTACCCAACTCATCCAGGGCCCTGATGCGGTGGCTCACTGGGTAAAAAAGGGGTTAGGGCCAGCTTGGCATTATCAGCTGGCCCTAAGCCCGAAATTCATGGGGTCACGCCAATATTAGACATGACCACCATGAATTTCTAGTAAAGTATTTAAAAAAAACACAACACCCAGAAAAAAGTCCTTTAATTGAAATAAACACACAATTCTTTATTGTTCTAAATTAAACCATACTTACCATCACGCCCATTCCAGCTGAAGCCAACGATCTCCTGAAATAAAAGAAAAATAATAAAGCAACATCATCCTTACCTTTCCATGGTTCCCATGACAGCTTCAGCTCTGCTACATCGAGATGACAGGCTGGACCGCAGCAGAACGCTGCCATCCAGCCTGTCATCCCGCAGACACTGAGAAGCGCAGGCTTGCTTGCGCTCCACAGTGTCTCTCTGTGAGGGCATCCAGATGAGCCGAGTTAATGTCCAATGAACTCGGCTCACCTCATGCACTTCACTGACAGCGTGGGAAAATTCTCCTGCACTCAGCGCTTCAGCGTGGGAGAATTCTCACACTGAAGCGCTGAGTGCAGGAGAATTCTCCCACGCTGTCAGTGACGTGCAGGAGGTGAGCTGAGTTCATTGGACATGAGCTCACCTTATGCACGTCACTGACAGCGTGGGAAAATTCTCCTGCACTCAGCGCTTCAGCGTGGGAGAATTCTCACGCTGAAGCGCTGAGTGCAGGAGAATTCTCCCACGCTGTCAGTGACGTGCAGGAGGTGAGCTGAGTTCATTGGACATGAGCTCACCTTATGCACGTCACTGACAGCGTGGGAGAATTCTCCTGCACTCACAGCTTCAGCGTGAGAATTTTCCCACGCTGTCAGTGACGTGCATGAGGTGAGCCGAGTTCATTGGACATGAACTCGGCTCATCTGGATGTCGTCACAGAGAGACGCTGAGCAGCGCAAGCAAGCCTGCGCTTCTCAGTGTCTGCGGGATGAGAGGCTGGATGGCAGCGTTCTGCTGCGGTCCAGCCTGTCATCTCGATGTAGCAGAGCTGAAGCTGTCGTGGGAACCATGGAAAGGTAAGGATGAGGTTGCTTTATTATTTTTCTTTTATTGCAGGAGATCGTTGGCTTCAGCTGGAATGGGCGTGACGGTAAGTATGGTTTAATTTAGAACAATAAAGGATTGTGTCTTTATTTCAATTAAAGGACTTTATTCTGGGTGTTTGTGTTTTTTTTAACTTTGACTATGGGGTTAGTAATGGGGGTGTCTTATAGACGCCTCTCCATTACTAACCTGGGCTTGATGTCAGCTGGCATTATAAGCTGACATCAACCCCAACCCTATTACCCCCTGCCACCGCACCAGGGCAGCGTGGAAGAGCGAGGCTAAGTGCCAGAATTGGCGCATCCTATGAATGCGCCATTTCTGGGGCGGCTGACGGCTGGTGTTTCTAGCCTGGGAGGGGGCCAATATTCATGGCTCCCTTCCTGGGCTATTAATATCAGCCCCCAGCTGTCTGCCTAGCCTTTGCTAGCTATTAAATTAGGGGGGACCCCACGTCATTTTTTTGGGGGGGTCCCCCATTTTAATAGCTAGTAAAGGCTATGTATTCAGCTGGGGGCTGATATTAGTAGCCTGGGAAGCTCCGTGGGTATTACCCCCTTCCCAGGCTTCAAACATCTGCCCCAGCCGTCTGCTTAACCTCCGCTAGAGACTAAAATTAAGGGGAACCCCACGCCAATTTTTTTAATAATAAATCCTTTATTTTAATACTAAATGACAAGTACAGTAACCAACACTATCACTGTACTTCATATATATGTGACTGACATGTTTCTATCTATCTAATCTATGTGTGAAGCTCTATTCTGTCTGTTATAAATTGTCGGGTACCGCTGCTGAATTGCCGGCCGGCTTTTTTAAAGAGACGGTGCATGAAAACACTAATTTTTTTTTGATAAATCCTTTACGCTAAATGACAAGTACAGTAAGCAACACTTTCACTGTACTTCGTATATATGTGGCTGACATGTTTCTATCTATCTAATCTATGTGTGAAGCTCTATTCTTTCGGTTCTAAATTGTCGGGTACAGGTGTATGCCGCTGCTGAATTGCCAGCTTTTCATGTTTCACTGTTGGCACTGTTCCCATCGATTTGGGCAATCACTGTAATGCCACAACCACCATGGCTGTGGCATTACAGTGAGTGGCAGACAATCCCTGCATGATTGGTGCTCAAAATAGCGCCAGACATGCAGGACACGCTTTTGGTGCACGAACAGTTATCGAACATAACCTCGAACAGCCGAATTTTTTGCAAATCGTTCGGGTTCGTCGAACAACTCGAACACCGCCCAAAACAGCTCGAATTTGAGATTGGCGAACAGTTCTAGTCGAACACCGCTCATCTCTAGTCATCACAAGAGCGCATAACTAATGGCAATAATGAAACTAGACACTGAGCGCTTCAGAGAATTTTTCACAAAATTAGCTATAGTATGGTCAGAGATTGTGCCGATAGCGGTATGGCAAGGTGCGCGAGACATCACGGCCATCGAATGGACAAGGCGGGTAATAAATATTCGGATGGCAAAATTTAGAAGAGACAGAGGCGGTGTAGTGATACGACACCGACAACTGGAAGGAGATAAAGCAGGCCTCATACGGCCCGACGGTGTTCACTTAATAGATATTGGACTGGACATATTCCTGTCAGGACTCCAGGACGGAGTGGAACAAGCGTTAAGAGTGATGGGTGGGGGTCAGAGTCCTGCATACGAGTACGCTGGATCCTCCGTGGCCTGGAAATAGAAAGGACATGTTGGAGAGTTACATTTGTTGGCCAATTTGCCGGAGTGGGGACCCAGGGCATGCTGCAACAAGCTGAATTATTTTAAAAATAAAATGCCTTTCTAATGGAATGAGTATAAAGAGTTAATAAAGCTGTGACCGATCCTCACCCATCCAGTTGTAAGAGTTACATTATTGGGTTGTCCATGAAAGGGGGGCGGTAGGGGGGCTGAGCATCTGGGTTTGGTTGGGGGTCCCCACAGTCTGCCTAGGCTAGATTAATTTAAAAATTCTTATTAGATACACAGGCGGTGCAGCTTGCTTCGCAGCTGGGCTACTACGCCCAAAGTATTGCCTAGGCTAGATGCAGTTAAAAATTCTATGCTGACTAGCAGACACTGAAGATTTGGAGCAGACCTCTGAGTAAACAGCTCTTCAGACTCAACCATCTGTGTTACCCCAAGCCATAGTGTATGTAGTTTCTTACAGTTAAAAGGGGGGGGTGCGACCCAACCCACCTGGAATTGACGATGCCAACATCACGTAAGACACAGTAAGGGGACTCCCAAAATTGTGGCACAGACACCACTTATCCCTAGAACGCATACCTGTGGCCTTGCAGGCCCGCCCAGTTAATTGTTTTCTATTTTCTGCAAGATTGCTTTAGTTAGAATTTTGAAACTCTAGGTATTCTTCATGTATATAGTTGTTTGTCATTTGAGTTTGAGTTATTCCATGTTATTTGTGACGCGCCCCTGGGCCTGTGTCGCGCTGCGTTGCGCATGCGGGAGCTTACCCGGACCCGGATCTCTTGAGGGTTGTAGTCTCGTGGCGGTGATCCGGTCCGTGCCCAGGGAGTCAGACTAAGTGGCGCTGTATTAGCGGTATATGTTGGACGACTACGCCACCCGTTGAGTACAGCTAAGGAGCTGCTGCTGCAGGGCAGACCGCTGAGGCCGGTGGTAGGATTGTGCAGCGTGATAGTATAACCCCCAACGGGAGGGGTATGGCCTCAGGGCAGCCGACGTGGATGATGGGGGTAGCAGGAACCACTCAGAGACGGTACGGTGTAGTTCAGGGTCTTTACTGGTGACAACGATAGACCCTCCCGGAGTACTGGCTAGCGATTGGGGCCTGGTCAGTCCTTGAGCAGATGGGATCTCCCCTGGCCAGGCGGAGTTGTAGGCCTCCCAAACTAACGATACTCTTCTGGCTACCTTGCTAGAAGCGGGTATAAGTAGCCCACGTCCCTGAGTGTACCATGTGGTGCTCACCCGTATGGCCGGTGACTCGGGGCCTTCTAGTAGCTTCCACTCCACGACGGCGGTGCTGGTCCCACGCGTGTGACCGTGCCTTCGGGTTTCTGGGCCAGAGGACCTGCAATCCCCTGCCGGTCGGTTTCTGCTGCTGGATAGGAGTTAGTCCCCACAGCCTCGGACTCCGGGTCCGGTGAGAACTTCTCAGTCAGGGCGAGCTCTGCAGCTGCCAGCCCCTGACTCCTTGTAGCACTGCTCCCACAGAGCTCCTGATGTTCTTTCCTATATCTGCTTCTCTTCTCTGTCTCTACTTCTTCTCTACTCCCTAACCCTGCCTCAGCCCTAGGTTTATATAGGGGAAGTTCTTCCCCTCCCAGGACTGGGCAGGAGGTGTGGCATGCACAGGATCCCTGACCAAGAGACCTCCCACCTGCTCTCAAACATAACATTGCCGTTACTGTGAAAACCAGACCCCTGGGGTGCCACATTCCCCCCTAGTGAAATTTAGTACTCCGGGACTAAACATATTTTTAGAAAAACATAACAAGGTATAAACAATAATAATACAATAAGAAAAACACATAAAGATGGTTACGGCGTGTCCGCAACCGGGTGCAGTCTTTGAAGAAAAGCAAGGTGTCCATTTCACCAAAACAGGGAGACGTAACCAGGTAGGGGTCTGTCCTGCCCCGAGTCCTTAACAGTCTTTAGTCCGTCCTGGGTTATGCTCCAACTATACATAAAGGATTCCCGGTAAATCCACCAAGGACTCTTATAAATAACTAGAAACACATAATTATACACAAGCAACAAGAAAAACAGGTAACCACAAATAAAACAATTTATACACTTCAAATCCTCCAACGTGCGGGTAACTGGCCTCTAGTGGCCCTAGTGGACCTACTGAGCTGACTGTCTAGCCCTGAACTACAGGGTGTAGGAGCTGTCAAGGGTAAACTGGGCAGCTGTCTACCGGCTCTTTGACTCACTAGGGGTACGGCAGGCTCACTATAAGCAGAGGGTTGATCCTCCTGTTCTGCTTGTGTGGAGTCTTCTGCCTCCTGGACCGGCTGCTCTTCCAGCTCTACCTGTTGCTCCTTAGGCATTTGGGATGCTGGTTGGAGGAACGTGAGGATGGGTACCACAACTGCACCATTGACTTGAGTCCAGGACCGAGGGAAGTCTCCGAGCACAGTACTAACCATATCTTCCCTTTCCTCTACGGGTCGATGGTCTTCTTGTTCCTCTTCAGGGTTCCGTAGCTGTTCAGGACACTTCTTCAGGTGATCCCGGGATACAATGGCTATGGTCTCCCCTCCGTCTTTACTGATGGTACAGACTTTCGGGTTCTCGTGGCTTGAGGGCAGTACGGTGTACGGGTCCTTCTCCCACTGGTCGTCCAACTTGTGGAGCCGTCTTTTCCTCTTCAAGACCTGCTCTCCGGGTACCAGGGGAACAGCGGGAGCATACTGGTTGTAAGTTTTCTCTTGTCTTTCCCTAGCCTGACAGAGACTTCGCTCCACGCTCTCCTGTACTTTCCGGTACTGCTGCTGCCTCTCTGTGTCCCAGTCTGCTTCTGGTGAAGTGTCCTCGGGTGTCAGGACTCCCATTTCCAGGTCAACAGGTAACTTACCAGGTCTCGCCCTCATTAGGTAAGCCGGGGTACAGTTGGTGGAACCTACCGGGATGTGGTTGTATAGGTCCACTAGATCGGGCAGCTTCTCAGGCCACAGACTGCGTTCTTCCAGGGGCAACGTTTTCAGGAGATCCATTACCACCTGGTTCATTTTCTCACAAAGTCCATTAGTTTGCGGATGATAGGGTGTCGTCCTTATCTTCCGGCAGCCATACAGATTGCAGAATTCCCGGAAGACCTCCGCTTCAAAGGCAGGTCCCTGGTCCGTCAGCACTTGGTCCGGGTACCCGTGTGGACGGCAGAAGTGCTGCTGGAAGGCTCTAGCTGCTGTTTGAGCCGTTAAGTCCTTAACGGGGACGACAACCAAGAACCGGGAGTAATGATCCACAATGGTTAACGCGTAGACGTAGCCACTTCTGCTTGGGGTCAGTTTTACATGATCCAAGGCTACCAGTTCCAACGGCTGCCGGGTGACGATGGACTGCATGGGAGTCTTCTGGCTGGCACGGTCCTTCCTTCTTAGGTTGCACGGGCCACAGTCTCTGCACCACCTCTCGATGGTTCCCCTCATGCCTACCCAGTGGAACCGCCCACGCAGCAGGAACTCCAGCTTCTTCCATCCGAAGTGTCCAGCCCCGTCGTGGTATGCTTCCATCACCATGGCTGCGTCTCTCCGTGGCACCACTACTTGCCAGATTAGTTCATGCGTCCGGGAGTTAACCATTCTGCGGCACAACTTCCCCTTGTAAAGGAACAGTCGACTCTTCTCAGCCCACAGTAGCTTGGCTTCCTCCGGAGAGTCTGGGTCAAGGCGAGCCTCTGGCCGAGTCAGCATCTCCTTCACCAGCCGGACGGCAGGGTCACTGTCTTGCGTTTCCTCCCAGTTGTAGTGAGGCAAGGGGTTAAACGTAGCAGCTTGCTTACTCCTTACCCGATGGGAATACTGGATAGTCCCATGACGGTGGAACGCGGGGAGTTCGACTTCTTCCAGTCCCTCTGGATCTTCTCCTACGTCCGGTAGGTTTGGCATCCTGGACAGGGCGTCCGCGTTGGTATTGGAGCGTCCTGCCCGGTATTTGATTGTGAACTCGTAGTTGGACAGACGGGCCATCCATCTCTGCTCTAGGGCACCGAGTCTTGCAGTGTCCAGGTGTGTCAACGGGTTGTTATCCGTGTACACGGTGAACCGGGAAGAAGCGAGGTAGTGCTTAAAGCGTTCGGTGACTGCCCACACCACTGCCAGGAACTCTAGCTTAAATGAGCTATAATTCTCACGGTTTCTTTCGGTGGGTCGCAGTTTTCGGCTGGCGTAAGCGATTACTCGTTCTTTCCCCTGCTGGATCTGGGACAGCACGGCTCCTAGCCCGATGTTACTTGCGTCGGTGTAGAGGATAAAGGGCTGGCTGTAATCAGGGTACGCCAGGATTTCATCCCCCGTGAGGGCCATCTTCAGCTGGCGGAAGGACTCTTCTTCTAACTTCTCCCATCTGAAGGGTGGCTTCTGGTTCTTGGCCTTCCGGGACTGGCCTATCAGGAGGTCCTGCATAGGAGCTGCCTTTTTGGTGAAACCGGGGATGAATCTGCGGTAATAGCCTACCAACCCGAGGAACTGCCGCACTTCCTTTACACTGGAGGGACTTGGCCATTCCTTAATTGCGGTGATCTTATCAGGGTCGGGAGCCACTCCATCAGCGCTCACCACGTGTCCCAGGTACTGCACCTTTGGTTTCAGGAGGTGACACTTGGAGGGTTTCACCTTTAGGCCGTAGCTTGCCAGAGCTTCGAACACTTCCGCCAGGTGTTTCAGGTGGTCCTCATACGTCTTGGAATATACGATGACATCGTCCAGGTACAACAGGACCATCTCAAAGTTTCTGTGGCCCAGACAACACTCCATTAATCGTTGGAAGGTTCCTGGTGCATTGCAGAGTCCGAACGGCATGCAGGTAAACTCGCTAAGTCCCATCGGGGTGGTGAATGCGGTCTTCTCCCGGTCCGCCTCTGCTACAGGAACCTGCCAGTACCCACTAGTGAGATCCAAGGTAGAGAAGAAGTTAGCAGATCTTAAAGCAGCCAAAGACTCCTCTATCCTTGGTAAGGGGTACGCATCCTTGTGTGTGATACGGTTGATTTTCCGGTAATCTACACACATCCTCATGGTGTTGTCTTTCTTTTTGACTAAGACTAGTGGAGCTGCCCAGGGGCTACAGCTATCCCTGATCACCCCAGCCTCCTTCATGTCTCTAAGCATCCCCTTGGCGTGTTGGTAGTGTGCAGGGGGTACGGGTCGATACCTCTCTTTTATGGGAGGATGGTCTCCCGTGGGGATGTGGTGTTCTACCCCCTTGACTCGCCTGAAGTCTAACGGGTGTTTACTAAACACTCTCTCGTACTCTTGCACCACCCGATAGACTCCCTGTTTCTGGTGTGAGGGAGTGGAGTCAGTACCCAAATGTAGTTGCTGACACCAGTCCTCCATTGTTTTCTGAGAGCCGTTACCTTCCTCCGGGGAAGATGGAGGCAAGGGTTCTACGGACTGTATGGAATCTTGATTGATGGTATACAATTTGGCTAGCGTGGCATACCGGGGCAGGTACACTTCCCTCTTCCCGATATTTATTATGCGAACGGGCACCCTCCCATGGCGTACATTGACCACCCCCCGTGCTGTCAAAATGGTGGGCCTACTGTCTGAGTAAACTGGTTCTAACATTGCCTGGTAATCTCTACCTCTCAGACCAATAGCTGCCCGACACCAAATCATCATTTCACTTTTCGGGGGCATGGCAATAGGGAAAGGGTCACACATTCGCACCACCGGAGAGTTCTAGCTGTTGCCGTCGCATCAGTGCCCGGATCTCTTTCTGGAGCACTCGCTGCTGGCCGGAGCTGGCGTTCTTGGCAACCTGCTGTAAAAGGAAAATCACCTCTGCAAGACAATTTTCAATTACATTAGTTCCTAGAGTTATCTTTGGGTGACTCTCGTGTTTGTCAATGTCTACAATGATCAGTCCCTGTGCTGCCAGTTCGACTCTACCGATTTTAATGGTCACCTCTTTAAATCCAATCTGTGGCACGGGCTGACCATTGCTGGCGATGATACTCAAGTCGCCGTCAGGGTAGCGGGTGATATCCGAGTCATTCCAGTACTGCTTGAAGAGCACGTACGGGATGGTGGTGACCTGTGACCCGGTGTCCAGTAGGGCACTCATAGGAATGCCATCCAGTACCACGGGTAAGACTGGACGTCCTCCCACATATTTGTCGTGCCAGTTCGATGGGCCTGGTGATCTTTTTCCTGGGGGTTGGCCCTCTACCCCAGGTTGTGCCAGTTTAAAGGACAGTACCTTGCCATATGTCCGGGTTGATTGCAGCGGCGGCAGATGGGTCGTCCGTCCTCGTATCGGTCGCTGGGTCTTCCTCTGGCCGGTGGGGTCCTCCTTGGTCGACGCCACGGGATGTCCTCCGGTCCGGATGAAAGCTGGATCTTCCCTGGAGTGGAAACCTGTAAAGACTGCACAGTTCGGGTTAGCGCAGCAACGCTTTTAGCTAGCTCTTGGACCTGATGGTGCAGGTCTGGAGCCGGGTCATTGTTCAAAGCCTGCGCATCAGCTCCCACAGGCCCTGCCGACAAGGGCGCCGCCTCCTGGTGGTAAGTGGTAGTGGGGCGTCTGGGGGTCACAACGCCACCTGGTGCCGGTTCTCGAAGCACCCGGATGGCTCTGTCCTTGAACTGTGCAAATCCCAGATGAGGGTCCTGTAAGGCCATTGCCCGCAACTGGGTTCGGTGGGCATTGCAATATAAACCCTCTATAAATTGTTCAGTCAACAGCCTGTCCTCGTCTCCCACGCCGTCAGGGTCGGTCTGCTTAATGGCTCTCAGGGCCTCTTGTAGGTTCAGGGCATAGTCCCTTATACTCTCATGTGCCCGCTGTTTGCACCCGTAGAATCTAAGCTTGATCTCGGCTGAGGTGCGGGTATCAAAGGTGTCCCTCAGCCGGGTTAGTATCCCTGCGACAGTCCTCCCCCCAGGTGGCCAGGACTTTACCTCCCTTTGGGCTGCTCCGGTTAATTGGGCCACCAGGATGCTCACTTTTTGCTCCTCTGTGAGGGGGTACACCTGGAAGAGGCTATCCAGCTTTTCTCTAAAGTCATGCAGGGTATGTGACTCCCCTGAGTACTGGGGTAGCCAGGCTGCCCCCGGGATATAGGGCATGGTGAAAGGCATGACCGCAACAGCGGTGGCGCTGGCGGGGATTGAAGCGGTGAAGCTCTCCTCCGTATCCGACATCCTTCTCCCCCCTAGTGGACCGTGGCCTACCTTGCGATGATCCTCTTCCGTAGGCCGCGGCTCCGCAGTGGATCGTCAGGGTTGAGGACCTTCCGTCGCGCTCCTGTGACGTCGGCGTCTGCTGGGCTCCTTCCAGGACCTTACGCAACGTCCGGACGTGAGGCGGGGCTTCAGTTCTCGCGCGCTTTCGGAGTCCACGCCCTTCTTCTTCCCGCGCGGCGTCCTCAAGATGGCGTCCAATGGCGGGAAAACTCCACGTATGGCGGGAAGAAGGCCGAAGATGGCGCCGGATGGCAGGAAAACTCCACCGATGGCGGGAAGGAAGCGGAAGATGGCGCCGGATGGCGGGAATCTTCACCACAGGTAAGTTTGAACAGTCTTTTTCAGGCACGCAGTACCCGGTGGTTGCGGGCACGAAATCCTGCCGACTACGCCAAAAGTTGACGCGCCCCTGGGCCTGTGTCGCGCTGCGTTGCGCATGCGGGAGCTTACCCGGAGCCGGATCTCTTGAGGGTTGTAGTCTCGTGGCGGTGATCCGGTCCGTGCCCAGGGAGTCAGACTAAGTGGCGCTGTATTAGCGGTAGATGTTGGACGACTACGCCACCCGTTGAGTACAGCTAAGGAGCTGCTGCTGCAGGGCAGACCGCTGAGGCCGGTGGTAGGATTGTGCAGCGTGATAGTATAACCCCCAACGGGAGGGGTATGGCCTCAGGGCAGCCGACGTGGATGATGGGGGTAGCAGGAACCACTCAGAGACGGTACGGTGTAGTTCAGGGTCTTTACTGGTGACAACGATAGACCCTCCCGGAGTACTGGCTAGCGATTGGGGCCTGGTCAGTCCTTGAGCAGATGGGATCTCCCCTGGCCAGGCGGAGTTGTAGGCCTCCCAAACTAACGATACTCTTCTGGCTACCTTGCTAGAAGCGGGTATAAGTAGCCCACGTCCCTGAGTGTACCGTGTGGTGCTCACCCGTATGGCCGGTGACTCGGGGCCTTCTAGTAGCTTCCGCTCCACGACGGCGGTGCTGGTCCCACGCGTGTGACCGTGCCTTCGGGTTTCTGGGCCAGAGGACCTGCAATCCCCTGCCGGTCGGTTTCTGCTGCTGGATAGGAGTTAGTCCCCACAGCCTCGGACTCCGGGTCCGGTGATAACTTCTCAGTCAGGGCGAGCTCTGCAGCTGCCAGCCCCTGACTCCTTGTAGCACTGCTCCCACAGAGCTCCTGATGTTCTTTCCTATATCTGCTTCTCTTCTCTGTCTCTACTTCTTCTCTACTCCCTACCCCTGCCTCAGCCCTAGGTTTATATAGGGGAAGTTCTTCCCCTCCCAGGACTGGGCAGGAGGTGTGGCATGCACAGGATCCCTGACCAAGAGACCTCCCACCTGCTCTCAGACATAACATTGCCGTTACTGTGGAAACCAGACCCCTGGGGTGCCACATTTGCACACGGGCCTAAAGTGCCCCAGGTATGTGAAAGTGTAGATTTTTATGGTCATGCGTTCTAGGGTTAAGTGGCATCAATTGCCCCACTGTTGCTTAAAATGGTTGGTGAGGTGATTTTACCAAATCCCCAAGCTTTTAGTCTCCCAAGGATGACACAGGGGTAGAAATGTCCTTGCGAATCCATGATTTGATCATCTTTATGAACGTGAGTCTGTCTACATTCTCAGTGGACAGCCGCGTGCGCTTATCTGTCAGCACACCACCAGCAGCGCTGAACACACGTTCAGAGAGAACGCTGGCTGCATGGCATGACAAGATCTCCAAGGCGTGAGTGGCGAGCTCCGGCGATTTTTCAAGATTGGAATACCAAAATGAGCAAGGGTCCAGTGACACAGTCATGGCTTCGATGTTCACTTGGAGATTCTCCTGTACTATCCTCTCTAGGCATTGACTATGTGTCAGACTTCTTGTCTCCTGTGGCCTTGCAAAGGATGGTCTAAAAAAGTGGTGAAACGATTCCACAAAATTGCTGTTACCAGCAGATACTGTGTTACTGTTACTGTTTGAGTGATGAAGACTCGACAGTCCCACCGTTGGCAAGTTAGAACTGAGAGATTCACTACGTGCACCACTGGTGTTTTGTGGAAAAGCACATGTAAGATTCTGCAACAGATACTCCTGCATTCGTCAATACCTTTTTATGGTAGAAATTATTTCGGCAAATATACTTTTGTACCGGGGATCTAAGAGTGTGGCAACCCAGTAGTCGGGATTACTTCGAATTCTGACAATCCGGGGGTCATGTTGCAGGTAGTGCAGCAAGAAGGCACTCATGTGTCTTGCGCATCCAGAAGGACCAAGTCCTTGTTGTGTTGGTAGCGAGGTAAGAATCATGCTTCCTTCCTCTGCCCTCTCCCTCCAACCTCGCACAACAGAAATGTGATCAAGGTCTCCCTCATCTGATGAGTCTTCCATGCCCATTGCCAGTTCGTCCTCCACTTCTTCCTCGGCTCCTGCACCTTCCTCAACAGTTTGGCTGCCACCATGCGCCCTGGTTAATCCCTCTCCCCCACCCTCCCATGCCTGCCGCCTTGGTGCTGCCAACCGTCTGGACCTTGGAGATGTTATCCCTTCCGCATACGACTCCTCCTCTACTTCCTTTACCTCCTCTTTTCCCACCACCTGACTCTGAATTCTGTTTAACATGTGCTCCAGCATGTAAATCACCGTAATAGTCATGCTGATAATGGCATCGTCAGCACTAAACATCTTCGTCGCCATTTCAAGACTGTGCAGAAGGGTGCATAGGTCCCTGATCTGAGACCACTCCTCCAGCGTGATTTGCCCCACCTCTGGATCTCGTTGGCCCAGGCTATACGTCAGAACGTATTGCACCAGGGCTTGTCGGTGCTGCCACAGTCGCTGCAACATGTGCAGAGTTGAATTCCACCGTGTCGGCACATCGCATTTCAGCCGGTGAACTGGCAGGCCCAACGACTTCTGTAGAGATGTAAGTCATTGAACTGCGGTATGCGAACGGCGGAAGTGAGCCCACAGCGACCGTGCACTCTGCAGAAGGCCATCTAGTCTGGGATAGTGGGCTAAAAATTGCTGGACAACCAGGTTCAACACGTGAGCCATACAAGGCACGTGTGTGACATTGCCCCGGCGAAGTGCCGCACCCAGGTTTGCAGCATTGTCGCACATGGCCTTCCCTGGTTGCAGGTCCAGTGGAGACAACCTTTCATGAAACTGGGTCTCCAGAGCTGACCAAAACTCCTCAGCTGTGTGACTCACATTTCCCAGACATTTCAAAGTAAACACTGATGCGTTGAGCCCTGCTGCCAGCATAGTAAGGAGGTGTGCAGGATTCCTTCTGCGCAGTTAGAAAGCAGGTGGCATTACCAGACAGGCTTTGGGTGCAGGTGGAGGACCGAGAGGAGGTTGAGGAGGCAGAAGCAGTGGAGGAAGTTCGAGATAAAGAGGATTAACACACAACTCGTGGGGACGGTAAGACTTGGACAGCAGCCCCTTGTCCTGCTGTCACCATAGTTACCCAGTGCCCAGTCAGCGACATGTAACGCCCCTGTCCATGCCTTCTCGTCCAAGTGTCTGTGGTGAAGTGCACCCTGTCACACACAGAGTTTCTCAAAGAAGCGGTGATGTTGTGTGCGACATGCTAGTGGAGCGCAGGCACACCTTTCTTTGAGAAGTAGTGCCGACTGGGCATCTGGTACTGGGGCACTGTGACGGACATAAGGTCTTGAAAATCCTCTGTGTCCTCCAGGTGGAAAGGCAGCATTTCTGTAGCCAACAGCTTGCAGATGGTGAAATTCAACCTCTTAGCTTTCTCATTGCTAGGAGGAAATGGTCTTTTACTTTTCCACATCTGAGGGACCGAGGGCTGGCTGTTGTGCTTAGACGGTGTTGAGTAGGATGTCCCCGGCAACTGCCGGTCTGTGAGGAAGATGCAGGCGGACATGTTAGGTTGCCTTGATCCAAAGGTGGTGCTCTCGATGTCGGAGAGCGCTCAACACTAGCAGGTGTTTCCACTTCCCAATGAACTGACGACCTGCCAATCACACTGGCTGTTGCGGGTAAAGAGGTGGCAGGTCTGCGTCCAAAAACATGTGTGACTGCTGTCCCCCCAGTCACAGAGGATGAAGAGGCTGCGGATGCACAAGATGGGGCAGACGGTGGTTGGCCCAGCCGGCTAGGCCGCATTGTAGCACAGTGAGCTTCCCACTGCAACTTATGCTTCATATCCATGTGACGGTACATGCATGAAGTACTCAAACTATGTATTTTTTGGCCTCTACTTAGCTTTTGCTGACAAATATTACAGATAACACGAGTTGGGTCATCCTTATCGATCTGAATAAATGCCCAGGCTATGCAAGGCTTAGAGCCCATGTGACCTGAAGAGCCACTACGACTTGTGGTCAGAGGCAGAGTTGTGGATGAGGATGCAGTTGTTGACGTGCTTCCAGTACTCCGTCTCTGTTCAGGAAGGCGCAACCTAACCTCGTCGTCAATAGCATCTGTGATGCCCCGCTGCGCTTGGTATCACAGATCCTACAAGAGTGCATTGATGGAATCCTCCACAAGAGGCCCCCATAAACATTCACACATCTCCACCTTCCACCTCAGACCAGCAGAGGGAGCCCGTTAGGGATATAAATAGGGAAGGTGGAGCTAGGCAGTTCAGTTCCTCTGAAGAGTTCCTGCAGTAGAGAAGCCTAAGAGAGGTCAGTCTGCAGTGGAGCTCAGTCTAGTCTAGAGAACGCAGTTAATAGTTCAGCAGTGGAGCACGAGGCTCCTGCTTGCTAGATTCAGGGAGCCCAGATAGACCTTAAGGTGTGCCGGTGCCGTAAGATCAGTGAAGCGCGGCAAGCTGCCGTTAGTGTGTATAGCCTAGTGAGGGCCCGAGTAGGCCGAAGGCGAGTGGCGAGTTAGTACATAAGGGGCAGAGGAGCTTAACCAGCTCACCCCGAAGCATTTACCGGACACAGGATCCAAGCTTACTGGTATCTCTATGACCCAGTAAGGCATAACCGGAATCCCTGGAGAACTACAAGTCCCAGGATCGCTAAGGTGCTGATATGTAACAGAGCTAGGAGACGCTTAGGCCCCGCATACTGGGAGCGTGAACTCCAAGAGAAGGCCCTACCACAAGGTCAGCCAGCGCAGGACAGAGACAAAGTTAGGCCTAGCTCCAGGCAGGTCAGAAACTTACTACGCAGAGGCAAGAAACAGGAGGCCCTACACCCGCTCATTGGGGAGGATCCTGATATGCACCCTTCACCCTACAGTGCTCCGGGATGTGCCTGAATTTCCACCAGTAAAAGGTACTGAAGTGACTACCGTGTCCGTTCCCGTTCTTGCTCTGACCCAGCTGGGTCTCGCCTGTCCTGCATTCCCCCTGCATACGCTGCCCTGAGACCTAGCTCCACCTGTGGGGAGCTATACCATCGAGCTGCCTTATCACCGGCCTCAGTGGACTGCTGCAGCGCTGGTGCTTGTCACCAGATACCACAGGTGGCGTCATGAACTCTTATAAAATAAACAATTATCCACCCTTTTAAAGAGAGACCCCAGGGTACGGGCCAGGGAGCCGACCACCGCGACATCCCCAAGGCCAGGCAAATGCCCGGGTACCGAGTCATCCCCATACCCAGGGCTAGTCACATCCTCCTCCACCTCCTCTGCTGACCTCATCGACTGTCTGACTGTGGGTTGACAGTAAGTGGGATCTCCAACCTCGTCATCATCACCCTGTGTGTTATCACACCCGTCGCCCTCAGAGCCAACCTCTTCCTGCCCTGACCGAAAAGTCAAGTTGTCGCTCCAATCAGGTATTTGAGTCTCATCATCGTCTTCATCATTGTCTCCACCAACAGGAGTTACAGTTTGGGAACAAGGGTCTACATTATGCTCAGAACCTTCTTCATCTGGTCCTGGATCCAACTTATAAAGATTCTGGGCATCGGATCAGATCATTTCCTCATCTGGATTAACAGAAGCTCTGGAGCAGACCTCCGTTTCCCAGGCTATAGTATGAGTAAACAGCTGGGCAGACTCAGCCATCTGTGTTACCCCATACTCAGACGGGCAGCTGGAGACTTGGGAGCTGTGAGGAAGCAAGTGCGATTGGGGTGACACCTCTGAGGACTGGAGTATTTGTGATGTTGAAATTGAGGTGATGGAGAGCCCACTTGAAGGAGCACTTGATATCTGTTGAAGCACCTGCTGTTTTTGTGCCTCATCTAGAATTTGTAGCGATGGGCGTGTCCGTAAGAATGGGATCGTATCACATTGTCCACGAAAAGAAGTCGACATCTTAGTTTGGCTGGAAGATGGTCTTTCTTCTGCAGATGTTACCCCCCCCCCCCCAGGCACCAGTATTGGGATAGGGGGGCTGGCCGTCAGGGTCCACCGCGGCTCTGGCACAAATCCGGCGACACAGAGGTGGCACAGGCAGGAACGGACTGGCCGTGTCGGCTTCTCACTTTTTGGATTTTAGAAAGGCATGACATGCCTATATCTGTGTCTCCCCCTCCTTTTACTCCTCCACCTCTTTTCTTTTCGCATGACTATATGTACTTGTCACTTTTCCATGTGTTAGTTGTGTTTTCTGAGCAGTTTGTCAGCTTTTGGACACCTTTGAAGGTGTTTTCTATGTGTTTCTATGTGTTTTTGTTTGCCTGCCATTGGTTTTAACGGTGTTCGAAGGTGTTCGACGAACAGTTCGACGAACAGTTCGGCGAACACACGGGTGTTCGACGAACCGAACCGAACTCGAACACTACGGGGGTGGCTCAACACTACTCGGCAGGACTGTGTATAGCTGAACCCACGCCTGGGAAGGCTCTGCACCCGTCAGGCTCTGAGCGGCCCGGCGCGGCCGTTACCCACGGCAGCCATTGTATATGGACTAGGCAGGCAGGCAGGGTATATAGCAGATTGCAGTGCACATAGCACAAGAGGCTCCATTCCTGTTCTGTCTGCTGCTTTTACAGATATTTGTAGAAATAGCCCCAGGTATCAGGGGCCAGGAATATATATATTTTTTTATTTTAATCCTGATTATTTGCTTAAAAAGCAATCCAGAGAGCACCGTTTTCTGTGCCATTTGCTTGTGGGCACTGCAGAATACAGCCAGGTCCTTTCCATATTACAGTGCTAAAAATCCAGCTATTTAAAACTGGTTTGTCGATCACACGGATCACATACAATTGCGCTGAAAATATTGTAATTTCTGGCCTCCATTCAAATTTAGTTTCAGTGTGTCAGTGAAGCTATTGGCACCAGTTTGCTGTTCAAAATAGTTACCTACAGGCCAGGTATTTAAAACTGTGGTTTGTCCGCCACACAGATCACATATAATTGCGCTGAAAATATTGCCATTTCTGGCCTCCATTGAAATTTTGCTTCAGTGTGTCAGTGAAGCTATTGACACAAGTTTGCTGTTAAAAATAGTTACCTATAGGCCAGCTATTTAAAACTGGTTTGTCAATCACACGGATCACATATAATTGCACTGAAAATATTGCCATTTCTGGCCTCCATTGAAATTTTGTTTCAGTGTGTCAGTGAAGTTATTGACACCATTTTCCTGTTAAAAATAGTTACCTACAGGCCAGCTATTTAAAACTGTGGTTTGTCCGTCACACGGATAACATATAATTGTGCTGAAAAAATTGCCATTTCTGGCCTCCATTGAAATTTTGTTTCAGTGTGTCAGTGAAGTTATTGACACCAGTTTACTGTTAAAAATAGTTACCTACAGGCCAGCTATTTAAAACTGTGGTTTGTCCGTCACACGGATCACATATAAGTTCGCTCCAAATTCAGCCATTTGTAGTGAGCATGGAAGATATTGTCCTCCATTTAAAATGGGCAAGGCACGTGGCAAGGGACGGGGAACTGGCAGGGACATATTAGGATGGTGCGCACGGCCCCTTTAAGAAGCAGGGAGTACGCGAGTGCCCTAAGCACAGTGCCAATGGATCTGCGTGTGGTGAATTCACCCCGGGCATGCACAGCCATTGAAGCGGAGGTCACCGGACCTGGGCTGTGACGGTAAGGGGATCGGCGTTACAGTACCCCACCTTTACGCCCCCTCTTCATCAAGCTTACAAGAAATTTTTCCAGAAGAAGAGCATTAATGTTCTCCTTGGGCTCCCATGTCCTCTCCTAAGGACCAAACCTTTTCCAATCCACAAGATAAATGTTCTTTCCTCTTATCCTTTTGGTAGCCAAAATGTTCTCTACCTCAAAAACATCCTCAGCGCTGACTGGAGCTGGAGTGGTACCCAGATCATCTGAGAAAGGATTGAGGACAACAGGCTTGAGGAGAGGCACATGGACGTAATTGGGGATCCGTAACGAGGCAGGAAGTTTCAACTTGTACGCCACTGGATTAATTTGGCTCAGAATCTCGAACGGACCAATGAACCACGGACCCAACTTGAAAGAAGGCATCTTGAGACAAGCATACTTGGAGGAAAGCCAGACCTTGTCCCCTGGACGGAACGGAATAGAGGCTGGTCCTGACGTCTTTTATCAGCATGTCTCTTCATCCGCTCAGAGGATTGTAGCAATGCCATCTTAGTGTCCTCCCAAATCACCTAAAAGTCTTGACGAGGGACTCTGAATCAGAATTGTCAACAGAAGCAGAAACAGGAAACAGATTATTGGGATGCTGATCGTACACCACAAAGAATGGAGATTTGACTAAAAATTCACTCACATGGTTATTGTAGGAATATTCGGCCTAAGGTAGGAGCTCCACCCAGTCGCTATGATGAGCGTTGACAAAATGCCAAAGAAAACTAGTGAGGATCTGATTGATACGCTCAACCTGACCATTGGACTGAGGATGATAAGCCGAAGAGATGTCCAAAGCGACATTCAGCAGCTTACATGTGGCTCTCCAGAAGCGTGAAGTAAACTGAACCCCTCTATCCGAGACAATATGGAGAGATAGGCTGTGGAGGTGGAAGATGTGAAGGATGAAGTCTTTGGCTAGCACTGATGCAGAAGGAAGACTAGGCAAGGGAATGAAGTGAGCCATCTTGGAGAGGCGGTCAGCAACCACCCAAATGACAGTACAACCGACCTATACTGGAAGATCCGTGATGAAATCCATTGCGATATGTTGTCACAAAGCAGAAGGCACGGGAAGAGGAAGAAGTCGACCAGTCGGAAGTTGTCTAGGTATCTTGTTATGGGCACAAGAAGAGCAAGCAGATACAAAATCTGCAATGTCTTTGGGCAGAGTCGGCCACCAATCAGGAAATTAGCACAAAAGTCTTCTTCTGACCGTCATGTCCAGCCAGTTTGGACGAATGACCCCAGAGTAAGACTCTCCCCTGAGCTGCCACAAAGGTCTTACCAGGAGGAAGATGAGACAGGTCAAGCGGGGCGACAGTCATTATTCTGGAGGGGTCAATGATGTGCAGGGGCTCCTCCTCTTGATCGGAAGACAGGAATGAGTGGGAGAGTGCGTCTGCCTTAATATTCTTGTCAGCTGGACTGAAATGGAGAGTGAAGTTGAAGTGAGCAAAGAATAGGGACCATCTGGCCTGACGAGGATTGAGTCTTTGAGCGGACTGCAAGTAGGAGAGATTCTTGTGATCTGTATAGATGACCACTGGGTGCAAAGCCCACTCTAGCAAGAACCGCCATTCCTCCAATGCCAGTTTAATAGCTCTCCAAAGGAGTAATTGCACTCCGAAGGAGAGAAGAGATAGGAAAAGAAGCCGCAGGTTACCATACGCCTGCATGAGGACTTCTAGGTGAGAACTGCTCAGCTCAGGCCCCAGAGGAAGAAGCGTCAACCTCCAGGAAGAACTGCTTGTTACTGTCAGGACGATGAAGCACCGAGGCAGAGGAGAAGGCTTGTTTCAAGGAAACAAAGGTGTTTTCCGCCTCGGGAGTCCATTCCTTTGTGGATCAGAGTAGAGTTGGGAGCTGTCCGGGAGGAGAAATGAGGAATGAACAGGCACTAATAATTAGCGAAACCCAGAAGCCGCTGAATAGCCTTCAACCCCGGTTGGGGCCACTTAAGAATGGCAGACACCTTTTCGGGATATATCTTAAGCCCGGTCTCTGAGATTATGTACCCCAGAAAGGGAAGAGAAGTCTGTTCAAAGACGCATTTCTTTAATTTGGCATACAGACGATTCTTCCCGAGCCTCTGCAGCACCTGTCGAACATCTCTTTGATACGAGGGCAGATGTGCAGCTGGGTTCATCGAAAACCTTCCGGAAGCCGTGAGAAAAGCCTGGAGGTCAAAAACCAGAGGATCCCCTCTCTCCCAGAGGGGGTTGAGCCACGCCAATGCCTCTCCAGTGAGATGAGACATGATAAATGCCACTTTAGCCCAGTCTGAAGTGAACTGATGAGCCAGGAGCTCAAAGTGCAACGTGCACTGGTTGATGAAGCCTCGATATAGAGCAGGTTCACCGCCAAAGCGTGGTGGAGCAAATAGTCAGGGTCTTAAGCTGGGTGTCACAGCACAACTGGGTTGAAGTGCCGCCGAAGCAGATGCCACTTGGTTATAGGCGGACACAGCTGAGGTGGACAGGCTGGAGTTAATAGTCCGCAGATAGGACAGGATCGTATCCTGTTGAGATCTCTGGCGGGAGACCTCTTGGTACAGGTCAGAGAGTAAGGGAGCTTGAGAGCCACTGGATTCCATGGCCTATGCAACCTGTTACGGGTCCGGATGGTGGAACCACTGTGCCGTGGTACAAGGAGGGACCAGTCGGGCATAACTAAGTGCCCACCCGGACCGACCCTGGATACATGGTGGCTTAGTCGACTCTGTGAACCAAGGAGGGAGCGGGAGGGTGGACCCAGTGCCACTCTGGGACCTGAGAACCTGAAAGGCAGTTTAATGCAAGCAAGCACACCATTGCACAGGCACCTCCATTTTGGAGGAGGTGCCTTAAATATCAGCTGTCCTCTGGCCATCGGCCAGGGACATATTAGAATGATGCGTGCGGCCCCTTTAAGAAGCAGGAAGCATGTGTACGTCTGCCCTAAGCACTGAGCCCTGTGATATGCGCGCAGTCCCCGCACCCTGGGCACTCACAGCCAGTTTTGCGGAGGGCTCCGGACCCAGGCCGCGGCGGTAAGGGGATCGGCGTCTCTGCTGGGCCGGAGGCAGAGACACCACCGCTACAAAATAAATTAACTTTTTGATGATATTCTAATTTTGTGAGAAGCACCTGTATATGAATGGGGCAAATCAATGAATCACGTCATCTTTTTCATTCGAGAGGATTTAGGAAAAATGAACCTGCACACTGTTAAACGCTATAATGAAGCTCAGATGTTAGTAAAACCTGTACTCACTGAAGCTTGCTGAGTTACACAGCTGTTCACATGGCAGCTGTTGAGGCCATTTGATATCATTTCTTTCATCAGGCAAATTACTGGTTCCTCACTTAACATGTATCATTGGGAAGGACTGATGCTAGTACATCAGGTAGGGTTTAATGACCTCCATTCCCACCAACAGATGTGTTAGATTATAAAACTATAGATAATATGTGACAAACCTGATATGTGTGAAAAATCCCCAGTAACTCAAAAGAAACATCCTATAGTAAAATGCACGTCTACCCGACGCTGCTTAGACACGGAACCATTTCCTGCCAGCGACAGAATAAGGACACCGGTGGAATAGTGTGCAAATCCTACAGATACAATTACAATTCGAGCCTTCTCTTCATGTGAGACCTAGCATGACTGTAACCATTTGCTATTTCCCAGTAAATGAAGAGATATGACCTTCGGGACTGGTAAGTTGATTGCATTTACATGCTTCAAGGTACTCTCCTTTTTTATCGGCAGAGTTAAATTAAAAAGGTGAAATGGCAGCCATGAGCAATGACTTTTGGCACCGTGCTTTATTATAGCTCAGATTATATTTTTGTGTCATATTTAGTTTGTCATTTTCAGTAGGAAATTGTAATAGGAAAACCAGTCAGTCGCTCTACGAGAGACAACCGTGTAGGGAAATATTATTACATACATTTAGTGGGTGGTGAAAACTTTTTAAAATATTACACCCTATATAATTGTCATTTTTTTGACAAAATGCATTGTTTGATGCATGACCTGGGTTTACATTTATTGTCTTTTCTATAATGTACTATACATACCATATATTTATAACACTTGCTGTCGGCTTCCCAGCAGAATTTCGATGGATCTCTGGAGGTCCCAACAGTAGATACCCTGTGATCACCTTGTAATTGGCATCCAAGGAACATGCTGTGCTACTTTTAGCATAAAAACATTATGTTCTCCTGTATATCCTTGCAAAAACTATACCCGTGAATTTTTTAAAATATTTTTATAAATACAAAAAACACCACCGACTGAAAAAAAAAATGCAAATAAATGTATCTTTAGTCCTGCAAATCACTATCGCTAAATGATAGGTTGAGTTGAAAAAGCAAATACAATCTGCAAATATAAATTAAAAATATGGTAATTACATTGTTACATTACATTTAAATTAAAAAATAAGCAAATAGTTTTAATTAAAAATATCTTACTGTTTTGTAGCTAAAGATCCTATGCAGACCTATGTGACTCCTTGCTTACAATCTTCCTGTGTAGGCAGATAATACAGGCTATCTAACACAACCTAGGTATTTATAATCCTAAGATAAAAAGAGAGAGATATGTGGAAAGAATATAAAAAAGACATTTTTATTGAGTGAAAATTAAAAAATTATACATACAAATTTAACTAATAAACAGGGACAAACTCAGAATAAGGGGGGGGGGGTGGGCGCATGTGTTAAGGGTCCGGGTGGTGGAACCTCTGTGCTTCGGTGCCAGGAGGGACCAAAGGGGCATGACTAAGTGCCTACACGGCCTGACCAAGGTCACATGGTGGCTTAGTTGACTCTGTGAACCAGGGAGGAACTGGGCAGGTGGACCAGGTGCCACTCTGGGACCGACCTTGTGTGAGAGCAGGTGACTCCCACGGGTCAGATGGCAGGAACTGACCAGTACAGCGGATGAGCACGGCAGGAAGGCTGATGGGTGGATGGGGTAGATAAGCAGACTGGTTCGGCAGATAGCCAGATGGGTGCTCCAGGTATGCGAGCAGGCAGGCACGGCAGGTAACTGGCAGGCGCTTCAGGAGACTGGCTGGCGGGCACGACAGGTAACTGGCAGGTGCTCCAGGTATGCAGACTGGCGGGCACGGCAGGTTACAGACAGGTGCTCCAGGTAAGAAGGCTGGCGGGCCCGGCAGGTTACAGACAGGTGCTCCAGGCAAGCAGGCTGGCGGGCACGGCAGGTTACAGACAGGTGCTCCCGGTAAGATGGCTGGCAGGCACAACTGTAGACAGACTGGAGAACAGAACTGTTAGACAGGTTGGCGGGCTAGACTGATGGAAGGCTGGCAGGCAAGACTGACAGGCAGCGGGACCTGAGGGCTGGAGCAAGTGTTTAGCATACGGAACAACAACCTTGCACAGGCACCTCCATTTTGGAGGAGGTGCCTTATATAGGGGAAGTCCTCTGGCCATTGGCCGGGGACTCTATAGGACGGCGCGCGGCCCTTTTAAGAGGGACGGAGCGTGTGCGCGAGCGCCCTAAGCATAGTGACCGGGAAGCTGCGCTCGGTGCATGCCACAGCAGCTGGGGAGCGGGAAGACACCGGACCTGGACCGCAATGGTGAGGGGAACGGCGTCTCTGCCCGGCAGGAGGCAGAGATGCCGATGCTACAGTACCCCCCCTTTACGGCCCCTCTTCTTTAGGCCCGCAAGAAATTTTTTAAGAAGATGAGGGACATGAATGTTCTCCTTGGGTTCCCAAGACCTCTCAGGGCCAAACCCCTTCCAATCCACAAGAAAGAAAGTCTTTCCTCTTACCCTCTTGGTGGCCAAAATGTTTTCTACCTCAAAGACATCCTCAGCAAAGACTGGAGATGGAGCGCTATCTGGATCGTCAGAGAAAGAATTAAAGACAACAGGTTTGAGGAGGGATACAAGAAAGGAGTTGGGAATCCGTAAGGTGACCGGGAGTTTCAGCTTGTAAGCCACGGGATTGATTTGGTTCAGAATCTCAAACTGACTGATGAACCGCGGACCCAACTTATAGGAAGGTATCTTGAGACGAACATATTTGGGGAAAGCCAGACCTTGTCTCCCGGACGGAATTGAGGCAGATCCAGATGTCTCTTATCAGCATGTTTCTTCATCCGCTCGGAGGATTGAAGAAGCGCAGATCTAGTGTCTTCCCAAATAGCCGACAATTCGGTGACCAGAGACTCCGCTGCAGGATTGTCCACAAAAGAAACGGAATCCAGGGGTGTTGACCGTAGACCACAAAGAACGGGGATTTAGAAGAAGACTCGCTCTCATGGTTGTTATAGGAGAACTCGGCCCAGGGCAGGAGCTCAACCCAATCGTTATGGTGAACGTTGACAAAGTGCTGAAGAAAGCTGGTAAGGACTTGGTTGATACATTACACTTGACCATTGGATTGCGGATGATAAGCAGAGGAGAAATCCAAAGAGACATCCAGTAGCTTACAAGTAGCTCTTTAGAAGTGCAAAGTGAACTGAACCCCGCGATCAGACACAATGTTGAGGGGTAGGCCGTGAAGACGAAAGATGTGATGGATGAAGTCCTTAGCCAGCACAGATGCAGACGGAAGACCAGGCAGAGGGATGAAGTGGGTCATTTTAGAAAAGCGGTCAGCGACCACCCAAATGACAGTACAACCGGCAGAAACAGGGAGATCAGTAATGAAGTCCATTGCAATGTGTTGCCACGGAGCGGAAGGTATGGGTAGAGGAAGGAGACGGCCGGATGGAAGGTGCCTGGGAACCTTGTTACGGGCACAGGAGGAACAAGCCGCGACGAAGTCCGCAACATCCTTGCACAGGGAAGGCCACCAGTAATGTCGGGCGATGAGCAGAAAGGTCTTCCTCTGGCCAGCATGACCGGCTAGTTTGGATGAATGGCCCCAGAGTAGAACCTTCTTATGATCTGGAACCGCTACAAAGGTCTTACTGGGTGGAAGATGAGACAGGTCAAAAGGAGCCACACTCATTACTTTGGAGGGGTCAATGATATGTAGAGGCTCCTCCTCTTGGTCAGAAGACAGGAATGAGAGGGATAGAGCGTCAGCTTTAATGTTTTTGTCTGCCGGGCGGTAATGCAGGGTGAAGCAGAATCAAGCAAAGAATAGAGACCACCTGGCATGATGTGGATTTAATCTTCCAGCAAGTAACGCCACTCCTCCAGTGCTAATTTGATGGTCAGCAGCTCACGATCTCCTATTGAGTAGTTGCGCTCGGATGAGACGAAGAGCTTGGAGAAGAAGCCGCAGGTTACCATTCAGCCGGACGAGGATTTCTGGGTGAGCACCGCTCCGCCTCCGGAGGAGGATGCATCAACCTCCAGGAAAAACTGCTTGTTGCAATCCAGACGGTGTAGCACAGGAGCGGAGGAGAAGGCTTGTTTTAGGGAGATGAAGGCCTCCTCCGCTTCGGAAGTCCATTCCCTGGGATTTGCTCCTTTACGGGTGAGCGCGGAGATGGTGGCAGTCCGGGAGGAGAAATGAGGAATGAAGAGGCGGTAATAATTTGCGAAGCCCAGGAATCGCTGAATTGCCTTCAACCCCTCTGGTTGAGGCCACTTTAAGACGGCAGAGACCTTCTTGGGATCCATCCGCAGACCAGTCTCAGAGATAATATAGCCCAGGAACGGTAGAGAGGTCTGCTCAAACAAGCTTTTCTCGAACAGGCGATTCTGACGGAGATTCTTAGCAGAACCTGACGAACATCCCTCCGGTGAGAGGGCAGATCCGTTGAGAAGACCAAGATATCGTCCAGGTACACCACCCAAGAATACAAGAGATCACGGAAGATGTTGTTTACCAGCTCCTGGAAGACGGCTGGAGCATTACAGAGACCAAAAGGGCATTACGCGGTATTCGTAGTGACCGTCCCGGGTGTTGAATGCTGTCTTCCACTTGTCTCCCTGGCGGATCCGGACCAAATTGTATGCCCCCCGAAGGTTGAGCTTGGTAAAGATCTTCGTGCCTTTAAGGCGGTCGAACAGCTCCGAGATGAGAGGCAGGGGGTACTTATTTTTTATGATAAATTTTTAAAGACCTCTGTAATTGATACAGGGACATAGAGAGCCGTCTTTCTTCTTGACGAAGAAGAATCCTGCTCCAGCCGGAGAGGAGGATTTCTGGATAAATCCCCTAGCAAGATTCTCCTCTCTGTACTCAGACATGCCCCGGGTCTCAGACAGCGACAAGGGGTAGATACGCCCGCGGGGAGGATGAAACACCAGGTACCAGGTCGATGGGGCAATCATATGGCCTATGAGGTGGTAGTGTCTCTGCTTCCTTTTTGTCGAAGACGTCCGCATAGGACCAGTAGGGTGCAGGCAGACCAGGTAGATTAGCCGGAGTAGAAGGAGGTCGAACAGGACGAACCGGAACCAGACAGGACTCATGGCATTCCTGACCCCAATGGAGCACTTCACCAGACCTCCAATTCAGGACGGGCTCTTGTCTTTGTAACCAGGGTAGACCAAGCAAGAGGGGGTGAGAGAGACCGGACAGCACATGAAAGGAGATCTTCTCCGAGTGCAGCATTCCCACCTGAAGGGTTACAGGCTCCGTGACGAGCAAGATGGTCTCTGGAAGAAGCCTCCCATCCACGGAGGCAACCGCCAACGGTTCAGTCAGACGTACGGTAGGAATCTAACACCGCTCCACAACAGCCTGTTGAATGAGATTACCAGCGGCTCCAGAATCCAGATGGGCAATCTCGAAGAAGCAGGTCTCACCACTGGAAATAGAAACAGACAGAATCAGGGACGGAGAGGATTTGCTCTTGCCTAGGACGACCTCTCCGAGTGGTCCTAGATACTGGAGTTTCCCTGCCTCACCGGGCAGGAGCGGATCAGATGCTCTTTACTAGAGATGAGCGTTGTTCGACTCGAACTGTTCGCTAATCTCAAATTCGAGCTGTTTTGGGCGGTGTTCGAGCCGTTCGGCGAACACGAACGATTTGAGAAAAATTCGGCTGTTCGAGGTTATGTTCGATAACTGTTCGTGAACCAAAATCATAACTGGATTTTTTCTCAGTAATGATGAAAATTAATGTTAATACGCAGTTTGAGTATACAGCGGGGTGGGGGGAGGGGCAGGGGATGGATCTCTGCAGGAATAATGAAGATCTCCATTTTTTTTTCTCTTTCCCGCATTTACAGTGGGGAGGTGCAATCTGTCAGCCTATCAGCAGCGCACACACGGAGCGAAGTGCTTTTTTTCACACAAGCAAGGGCATGTGTCATTGGCAGTGTATGTCACATGTCCTTGCCCTATAAGACCAAGCCATTTTCCCCGTCGCCACCATTTTCTCACTGCTGCAGCTGCGTGTTAGATGGCACCTCTGTTGCTGTGTGCGCTATACCTTGTTAATTTCAAGCCAATTTTCGCACAAATCTACAGATAGCTTGGGAGTAGGGAATAGTTGTGATTGCAGTCCTTTTAAGGACTAGGTTACAGCATTTCCTACGACTTTTATCAGGCAGGTCTGTGCTCTTAAATAGATAGATTGTGGGAGTAAAGACTTATTGTAATTGCAGTCCTTTTCAGGACTAGGTTACATCAGTTCCTATCAGTTTTTGCCAGGCAGGTCTGTGCCAGTGCTGTGCAAGTTTTTTTCACAGCATTTGGCTGAATCTAGCAAAGCTAATCCTTTTTGGCCTATTGCAGAGTGTGTTAGTCAGTGGAGTAGCCTATCTGTGTTGCAAGATATACCACCTGTGTATAGAATACCAATTTTTTTACTGCACCTAGTGAAGTAAAATCTTTTGGGCATAGCATCATTCTATTAGTCCATCTATACTGACCTCCATCAGGTTGCAAATGGAATATAATTTTTTTTTGCATCTAGCTCTGAAAAAATATTTGGGCTTCTAGCAGTGTGTGGGACTTGTTCTATTAGTCCATCTATACTGACCTCCATCAGGTTGCAAACTGAATATAATTTTTTTCTGCATCTAGCTCTGAAAAAATATTTGGCCTTCTAGCAGTGTGTGGCACTTGTTCTATTAGTCAATCTATACTGACCTCCATCACGCTGCAAATTCAAAATTATTTTTTGTCTGCATCTAGCTCTGAAAAAATATTTGGCCTTCTAGCAGTGTGTGGGACTTTCTCTATTAGTCCATCTATACTGACCTCCATCAGGTTGCAAATTAAAAATAATTTTTATCTGCATCTACCTCTGAAAAAATATTTGGGCTTCTAGCTGTGTGTGGGACTTGTTCTATTGGTCCATCTATACTGACCTCCATCAGGTTGCAAACTGAATATAATTTTTTTCTGCATCTAGCTCTGAAAAAATATTTGACCTTCTAGCAGTGTGTGGGACTTTCTCTATTAGTCCATCTATACTGACCTCCATCAGGTTGCAAATTAAAAATAATTTATATCTGCATCTAGCTCTGAAAAAATATTTGGCCTTCTAGCAGTGTGTGGGACTTTCTCTATTAGTCCATCTATACTGACCTCCATCAGGTTGCAAATTAAAAATAATTTTTTGTCTGCATCTAGCTCTGAAAAAATATTTGGCCTTCTAGCAGTGTGTGGGACTTTCTCCATTAGTCCATCTATACTGACCTCCATCAGGTTGCAAACTGAATATATATTTTTTTCTGCATCTACCTCTGAAAAAATATTGGGCTTCTAGCTGTGTGTGGGACTTGTTCTATTAATCCATCTATACAGACCTCCATCAGGTTGCAAACTGAATATAATTTTTTTCTGCATCTACCTCTGAAAAAATATTTGGGCTTCTAGCTGTGTGTGGGACTTGTTCTATTAGTCCATCTATACTGACCTCCATCAGGTTGCAAACTGAATATAATTTTTTCTGCATCTAGCTCTGAAAAAATATTTGGCCTTCTAGCAGTGTGTGGGACTTTCTCTATTAGTCCATATATACTGACCTCCATAAGGTTGCAAATTCAAAATAATTTTTTGTCTGCATCTAGCTCTGAAAAAATATTTGGCCTTCTAGCAGTGCGTGGGACTTTCTCTATTAGTCCATCTATACTGACCTCCATCAGGCTGCAAATTAAAAATAATTTTTCTCTGCATCTACCTCTGAAAAAATATTTGGCCTTCTAGCTGTGTGTGGGACTTGTTCTATTAGTCCATCTATACTGACCTCCATCAGGTTGCAAACTGAATATAATTTTTTTCTGCATCTAGCTCTGAAAAAATATTTGGCCTTCTAGCCGTGTGTGGCACTTTCTCTATTAGTCCATCTATACTGACCTCCATCAGGTTGCAAATTAAAAATAATTTATATCTGCATCTAGCTCTGAAAAAATATTTGGCCTTCTAGCAGTGTGTGGGACTTTCTCTATTAGTCCATCTATTCTGACCTCCATCAGGTTGCAAATTAAAAATAATTTTTATCTGCATCTACCTCTGAAAAAATATTTGGGCTTCTAGCTGTGTGTGGGACTTGTTCTATTAGTCCATCTATACTGACCTCCATCAGGTTGCAAACTGAATATAATTTTTTTCTGCATCTAGCTCTGAAAAAATATTTGGCCTTCTAGCAGTGTGTGGGACTTTCTCTATTAGTCCATCTATACTGACCTCCATCAGGTTGCAAATTAAAAATAATTTTTATCTGCATCTAGCTCTGAAAAAATATTTGGCCTTCTAGCAGTGTGTGGGACTTTCTCTATTAGTCCATCTATACTGACCTCCATCAGGTTGCAAATTAAAAATAATTTATATCTGCATCTAGCTCTGAAAAAATATTTGGCCTTCTAGCAGTGTGTGGGACTTTCTCTATTAGTCCATCTATACTGACCTCCATCAGGTTGCAAATTAAAAATAATTTTTTGTCTGCATCTAGCTCTGAAAAAATATTTGGCCTTCTAGCAGTGTGTGGGACTTTCTCTATTAGTCCATCTATACTGACCTCCATCAGGTTGCAAATTAAAAATAATTTTTATCTGCATCTACCTCTGAAAAAATATTTGGGCTTCTAGCTGTGTGTGGGACTTGTTCTATTAGTCCATCTATACTGACCTCCATCAGGTTGCAAACTGAATATAATTTTTTTCTGCATCTAGCTCTGAAAAAATATTTGGCCTTCTAGCAGTGTGTGGGACTTTCTCTATTAGTCCATCTATACTGACCTCCATCAGGTTGCAAATTAAAAATAATTTTTATCTGCATCTAGCTCTGAAAAAATATTTGGCCTTCTAGCTGTGTGTGGGACTTTCTCTATTAGTCCATCTATACTGACCTCCATCAGGTTGCAAATTAAAAATAATTTATATCTGCATCTAGCTCTGAAAAAATATTTGGCCTTCTAGCAGTGTGTGGGACTTTCTCTATTAGTCCATCTATACTGACCTCCATCAGGTTGCAAACTGAATATATTTTTTTTCTGCATCTACCTCTGAAAAAATATTGGGCTTCTAGCTGTGTGTGGGACTTGTTCTATTAATCCATCTATACAGACCTCCATCAGGTTGCAAACTGAATATAATTTTTTTCTGCATCTACCTCTGAAAAAATATTTGGGCTTCTAGCTGTGTGTGGGACTTGTTCTATTAGTCCATCTATACTGACCTCCATCAGGTTGCAAACTGAATATAATTTTTTTCTGCATCTAGCTCTGAAAAAATATTTGGCCTGCTAGCAGTGTGTGGGACTTTCTCTATTAGTCCATCTATACTGACCTCCATCAGGTTGCAAATTAAAAATAATTTTTTGTCTGCATCTAGCTCTGAAAAAATATTTGGCCTTCTAGCAGTGTGTGGGACTTTCTCTGTTAGTCCATCTATACTGACCTCCATCAGGTTGCAAACTGAATATATTTTTTTTCTGCATCTACCTCTGAAAAAATATTTGGGCTTCTAGCTGTGTGTAGGACTTGTTCTATTAGTCCATCTATACTGACCTCCATCAGGTTGCAAACTGAATACAATTTTTTTCTGCATCTACCTCTGAAAAAATATTTGGGCTTCTAGCTGTGTGTGGGACTTGTTCTATTAGTCCATCTATACTGACCTCCATCAGGTTGCAAATTGAATATAATTTTTTTCTGCATCTAACCCAGCCAATAGTTTTGGCCTAATACCACAGTTTGGCCACTCAGCTCTGCTCGGTTCCCATCCATTGTTTTTTTGTGCAAACAACTCCACAGTTGTGAATCAGTTAACCACCAAAATGAGTGGAAAAAGGCCTGCTGCTGGTGGAAAGGGGAATAGGCTTGTTGGGAAGGGGAAAATAGGTTGTGTCCATGGGCTAGGTGTTAAAGCAACAGTAACATCTGCAGAAGAAAGACCATCTTCCAGCCAAACTAAAATGTCTACTTCTTTTAGCGGACAATGTGATAAGATCCCTTTCTTATGGCGACGCCAATCGCTACAAATTCCAGATGAGGCACAAAAACAGCAGGTGCTTCAACGGATATCAAGTGCTCCTTTAAGTTGGCTCTCCTCCACATCAACTTCAACATCACAAATACTCCAGTCCTCAAAGGTGTCACCCCAATCGCACTTGCTTCCTCACAGCTCCCAAATCTCCAGCTGCCCGTCTGAGTATGAGGTAGAACAGATGGTTGAGTCTGCAGAGCTGTTTACTCATACTATAGCCTGGGAATCAGAGGTCGACTCCAGCGCTTCTGTGAATCCAGACGAGGAAATGATCTGCACTGATGCCTAGAATCTTTATGAGTCGGATCCAGGACCAGACGCAGAAGGTTCTGACCATAATATAGACCCTCGTTCCCAAACTGTAACTCCTGTTGGTGGAGACAATGAGGAAGACGATGATGAGACTCAAATACCTGATTGGAGCGACAACTTTAGTTTTTCGTCAGGGCAGGAACAGGTTGGCTCTGAGGACGACGGGTGTGATAACGCACAGGGTGATGATGATGAGGTTGGAGATCCCACTTACTGTCAACCCACAGTCAGCCAAGAGATGAGGTCAGCAGAGGAGGTGGAGGAAGATGCTAGTGATGACGATGTCAGGTTGCGCCTTCCTGGACAGAGACGTAGTACTGGAAGCATGTCAACAACTGCATCCTCAAACACAACTCTGCCTCTCACCACAAATCGTGGTGGCTCTTCAGGTCGCATGGGTGCTAAGCCTTGCATAGCCTGGGCATTTTTTCAGATCGATAAAGATGACCCAGCTCGTGTTATCTGTAACATTTGTCAGCAAAAGCTAAGTAGAGGCCAAAAAATACATAGTTTGAGTACTTCATGCATGAACCGGCACATGGACATGAAGCATAAGTTGCAGTGGGAAGCTCAGTGTGCTACAATGCGGCCTAGCCGGCCGGGCCAACCACCGTCTGCCATATCTTGTGCATCCGCGGCCTCTTCATCCTCTGTGACTGGGGGGACAGCAGTCACACCTGTTTTGGGGCGCAGACCTGCCACCTCTTTACCCGCAACAGCCAGCGTGATTGGCAGGTCATCATTTTCCTTGGAGGTGGTAACACCAGCTGGTGTTGAGCGCTGTCCGACATCGATAGCACCACCTTTAGATCAAGGCAACCTAACATGTCCGCCTGCATCTTCCTCACAGACCGGCAGTTTGCCGGGGACACCCTTATCAACCCCATCTAAGCACAATAGCCAGCCCTTGGTCCCTCAGATGTGGACAAGTAAAAGACCATTTCCTCCTAGCCATGAGAAAGCTAAGAGGATGAATTTCACCATCTGCAAGCTCTTGGCTACAGAAATGCTGCCTTTCCGCCTGGTGGACACAGAGGATTTTCGAGACCTTATGTCCGTCGCAGTGCCCCAGTACCAGATGCCCAGTCGGCACTACTTCTCAAAGAAAGGTGTGCCTGCGCTCCACCAGCATGTCGCACACAACATCACCGCTTCTTTGGGAAATTCTGTGTGTGACAGGGTGCATTTCACCACAGACACTTGGACGAGTAGGCATGGACAGGGGCGTTACATGTCGCTGACTGGGCACTGGGTAACTATGGTGACAGCAGGACAAGGGGCTGCTGTCCAAGTCTTGCGGTCCCCACGAGTTGTGAGTCAATCCTCTTTATGTCAAAGTTCCTCCACTGCTTCTGCCTCCTCAACCTCCTCTCGGTCTTCCACCTGCACCCAAAGCCTGTCTGGTCATGCCACAAGCATTCTAACTGCGCAGAAGGGATCCTGCACACCTCCTTACTATGCTGGCAGTAGGGCTCAACGTCATCAGGCGGTTTTTACTTTGAAATGTCTGGGAAATCTGAGTCACACAGCTGAGGAGTTGTGGTCAGCTCTGGAGAACCAATTTCATGAATGGTTGTCTCCACTGGACCTGAAACCAGGGAAGGCCGTATGCGACAATGCTGAAAACCTGGGTGCGGCCCTTCGCCGGGGCAATGTCACACACGTGCCTTGTATGGCTCACGTGTTGAACCTGGTTGTCCAGCAATTTTTAGCCCACTATCCCAGACTAGATGGCCTTCTGCAGAGGGCACGGTCGCTGTGTGCTCACTTCCGCCGTTCGCATCCCGCAGCTCAGCGACTTACATCTCTACAGAAGTCGTTGGGCCTGCCACTTCACCGGCTAAAATGCGATGTGCCTACCCGGTGGAATTCAACTCTGCACATGTTGCAGCGACTGTGGCAGCACCGACAAGCCATGGTGCAATACGTTCTGACGTATAGCCTGGGCCAACGAGATCCAGAGGTGGGGCAAATCACGCTGGAGGAGTGGTCTCAGATCAGGGACCTATGCACCCTTCTGCACAGTTTTGAAATGGCGACGAAGATGTTTAGTGCTGACGATGGCATTATCAGCATGACTATTCCGGTGATTTACATGCTGGAGCACATGTTAAACAGAATTCGGAGTCAGGTGGTGGCACAAAAGGAGGTGGAGGAAGTAGAGGAGGAGGAGTTGTATGCGGAAGGGCTAACATCTGCAAGGTCCAGACGGTCGGCAGCACCAAGGCGGCAGGCATGTGAGGGTGGGGGAGATGGTTTTACCAGGGCGCATGGTAGCAGCCAAACTAGTGAGGAAGGTGCAGGAGCCCAGGAAGAAGTGGAGGACGAACTGATGGAAGACTCATCAGATGAGGGAGACCTTGATCACATTTCTGTTGTGCGAGGTTGGGGGGAGAGGACAGAGGAAGGAAGCATGATTGTTACCTCGCCACCAACACAACAGGGACTTGGTGCTCCTGGATGCGCAACACACATGAGTGCCTTCTTGCTGCACTACCTGCAACATGACCCTCGAATTGTGAGAATTAGAAATAATCCTGACTACTGGGTTGCCACACTGTTAGATCCCCGGTACAAAAGTAAATTTGCAGAAATTATTCCTGCCATAGAAAAGGATGCACGCATGCAGGAGTATCAGCAGAGACTGTTGCAGAATCTTACATGTGCTTTTCCACAAAACACCAGTGGTGCACGTAGTGAATCTCACAGTTCCAACTTGCCAACCGTGGGACCGTCAAGTGTTCAGCACTCAAACCGTAACAGAACCACAGTATCTGCTGGTAACATCAATTTTGCGGAATCATTTCACCACTTTTTTAGCCCATCCTTTGCAAGGCCGCAGGAGACAAGAAGTCTGACACATAGTCAACGCCTAGAGACGATGGTACAGGAGTATCTCCAAGTAAACATTGAAGCCATGACTGTGTCACTGGACCCTTGCTCTTTTTGGGCTTCCAATCTGGATTAATGGCCGGAGCTAGCCACTTACGCCTTGGAGATCTTGTCATGCCCAGCAGCCAGCGTTCTGTCTGACGTGTGTTCAGCGCTGCTGGTGGTGTGCTGACAGATAAGCGCACGCGGCTCTCCACTGATAATGTAGACAGACTCACGTTCATAAAGATGAACAAATCATGGATCTGAAATGACTTTTCTATCCCTGTGTCATCCTGGGGAGAGTAAAAGCTTGATGATTGGTTAAAATCACCCTACCAACCGTTTTAAGCTTTCAAATTACTAATCATAATTATCTGTATCTTGGCTGGAAAATAATTTGGGCTTTGTAGCAGTGTGCAGCACTGATCCTATTAGGCCATCTATACTAAGCTCCACCAGATTTAAAATTAATAATAATTTTTAGCTGCATCTAGCCCGGAAAATAATTTTGGGGCTCCGAGATGCGCAAGACACATAAGTGCCTTCTTGCTGCACTACCTGCAACATGACCCTCATATTGTCAGAATTCGAAGTAATCATGACTACTGGGTTGCCACACTCTTAGATCCCTCAAACTTTTCGATCAACCTTTTCATTTTAATAAAGACCAAAAAATGGTCATTTTTGAAATTATAAGCATTAGCAGGTTATTAGAAACTGAAATCAAACAGTTTTCAACTCAAAACTTTATTCTAGGTGATGTTACATTTTCACATAGGACCCCTTGTTCGAAAGGAGCTTCTGAACTCTCTCGTCCATTGAATTTGTCAGGTTTTGGATGGTTTCTGCTTCAATTGTTTTGCATGAGGACAGAATACCCTCCCAGAGCTGTTGCTTAGATGTGAACCGCCTCCCGCCATCATAGACACTCCTTTTGATGATGCTCCAGAGGTTCTGAATGGGGTAGAGGTCAGGGGAGCATGGGGGTCACACCATAAGTTTGTCCCCTTTTATGCCCATATCAGCCAGAGATGCAGATGTTTTATGTGCAGCATGAGATGGTGCATTATCATGCAAAAAAATGATCTTGCTGTGAAATACACGGTTCTTCTTCTTGAACCATGGCAGGAAGTGCTGTTTGAGAAAATCCACATACATTATGGAGCTCATCTTTAGCGCCTTCAGGGATCCTAAAGGGGCCGACAATCTCTCTCCCCATGATTCCAGCCCAAAACATTACTCCACCTCCTCCTTGTTGGCGCTGTAGCCGTGTTTGCGTGGGGTGTCCATCAACCAGCCATCCTGCACTCCATCCATCTGGACCATCGAGCGCTGCACGGCACTCATCCGTGAACAAAACAGTTTTGAAATCAGTCTTCATGTAATGTTTGGCCCACTGGAGCCGTTTCTGCTTGTGTGAAGTGGATAGAGGAGGTCGACAGGATGGCGTATGCACAGCTGCAAACCTCTGAAGGACCCTGCATCTTGTTGTTCGGGGGACGTTGGAGGCACCAGCAGCTTCAAAAACTTGTCTGCTGCTATGACAAGGCTTTTTTGCCGCTGCTCTTTTAACCTGACGTAATTGCCTGTAGGAAAGAGTCCTCAATTTGCCCTTATCAGCACGCACACGTGTGTACTGTGAATCAGCTACATACTTCTTGATTGCCAAGACACTTCATCCTGATCATCGCACAATATTGATTGTAGTCATGCCTTGACCTAAACACTCCACAATTTGTTGCTTCTCAGCAGCCGACACATCCTTTTTCTTTCCCATTTTGGCAGAAAATGTAGGCTGCTTAATAATGTGAGACAGCCTTCTTAAGTAGTCTTGCCTTTCATTGGACACACCTGCCAAACTAATTAGCACAGGTGTCTGCAATTGCTTACAGTGATATAAAGAGCCCTGACACACATCACCATCAATGAGTTTAACTGACAAACAAACAAATTCTTCCCTTATCACTCCTAAACACTTTTTGCATAATAATTTGGAACACAGTGTACATGTGCTTTTCCACAAAACACCAGTGGTTCACGTAGTGAATCTTACAGTTCTAACTTGCCAACCGTGGTCTGTATGGAGCTGTTCAATAAAGGGCCCAAAATTAAGATAACATAGATGGGAGAGGTCTCTATGAATAGGAATTCCTAAGTATTTGATACCCTGTGAGGGCCAGGCAAAGGGAAAGTTGGACTGGATGGAATCCTATATGGATTTGGGGAGGGAGACATCGAGGGCCTCAGACTTCGCTGCATTGATTTTAAAATTTGACCATGTAACAAAGTGATCTATTTCAGCCATAACAGCATGGATGGATATATGTGATTGAGTGATATATACTAGGACATCATCAGCAAATAGAGAGCACTTGTACTCCGTGCCTCCCACCTCAATCCACCTAATATTGGGGTTATGGCGAATTGATGAGAGCAGGTGCTCCGTCACTAGGATGTATAAGAGAGGGGACAGAGGACATCCCTTCCTTGTCCCATTGGTGATTGTGAAAGGTGATGAAAATGTTCTGATGCACCCCCTGGGCCTTAGGACACCCGGAGCCGGACCCTTTTTGGTGGATGCTGGTGGTTGTAGTCTTCGTGGCGGCGACCCGGTTCCGTGGCTCAGGGTGGTCAAACCAGTGGCGGAACTATTTATGTGGTTTTGATCTTTAAATGTCCGACTACGCCACCCGTGGATTGCGGTCAGAGTGAACCGCCGCTGCAGGGCAGACCGCTGAGGCTGGTGTTGTGGGTGCAGCAGAGCGTAGCATAACTCCCCACGGGAGGAGCATAGCCTCAGGGCAGTGTATGCGGAGGATGGGGGTGATGGTGCAGGGCAGCAGCAGTAATGACACGGAGTCAGTGATGCAGTCCAGGGCCTTTACTCACAGTTCTTATTATCCAGACCACGTCTGCATGTAACGGCTGCCCACGTCGTACTGTGCTCACCAGGTGAGGGGCTCAGACAACTCCCAGATAACTTTGGAGCGCTTCACAGGACCCCCTTTGTGTGTCCTTTGTCTGGCCTTTCTTACCAACCCTTCTGTCCGGCTGCCTCGGGCCTCCTCTTGGTAAACTTGGCGCCAGTTTCCCTGACCCTATGTGGTGCCTTCCTAGCGGGTGTAGCGAGGGGCTGCGCCACATAAAATGTCAGAGCCTCCGGTTTCTAGCTGAGGGTCGTTTCCTGCCTCCACTAGTTTCGGGGACCGGTCTCCCCCTTTGGCCTGACCCCTCCACGCAGGTGGATTCGGGCGTGCGGTGGCGAGGACAGGGACAGGGACTGTCGTGCCTATCTCAGAGGCATATTGGTCGCCCTGCCCCACGGCAATGTGGTGTAATGCATGCAGGTGTCGGGTCCTGATCCACACTCCATCCTTACCTGAGAGTGAGATATCACACCTCTGGGTGAGGTGCAATACCTCTGTAGCAACCGAGCCCTCAGGGTGCTACAGTTCCATTTATCTTCTGCCTAGGTGACGTATTGTGATACAGGGCCGTGATTTTGGCTATAAAAGGGTCCCCTAGACCCCTACCCAAAGCTTTTTAAGAGAATCATATATGGCGTGCCAGGAGACTCTATGGAATGCTTTCTCAGCATCCAACGAGAGTATCTAATTACAAATTTTTAACTGCATCTAGCCCAGGAAATACTTTGTGCCTAGTAGCAGTGTCTGCTAGTCAGCGGATTATCCCGGCTGTTAAGCAAGCTACACCACCTGTAGTTTGGACACTTAATTTTTTCAAAGGAAATGGTTCGGGACCACGGGATACTCAGTGAAGAGCATCAGGAGGCACCCCAAGGCATAGGGGCTGGGACTGGCATTAGGATGCCTTGCGGTGGACAGGCGAGCTCGATCCTTATAAAAGCTTTTTAACTGCAGCAGCTTTAGTGGACGCTACTGGAGCTGGAATTACACGGCTGTTGGCATGAGACTTGCCCTTCAATAGATCCTTGTAAATGGATTTAAAGTGTATTCATTCAAATTAGAGAGACAATTTAAATTAAAAAGCTTAGAGCTGCCTCCACCACAGGGGGGCTCGCTCGACCCACCAGCGGACAGGCACCAGTATTGGGAGAGGGGGGCTGGCCGTCAGGGTTCACCGCGGCTCTGGCACAAACCCGGCGACACGGAGGTGGCACGGGCAGGAGCGGACTGAACGTGTCGGCTTCTCACTTTTTGGATTTTAGAAGGGCATGACATGCCTATATCTGTGTCTCCCCCTCCTTTTACCCCTCCACCTCATTTCTTTTCGCATGACTATATGTACTTGTCACTTTTCCAGGTGTTAGTTGTGTCTTCTGAGCAGTTTGTCAGCTTTTGGACACCTTTGAAGGTGTTTCCTATTTGTTTCTATGTGTTTTTGTTTGCCTGCCATTGGTTTTAACGGTGTTCGAAGGTGTTCGACGAACAGTTCGACGAACAGTTCGGCGAACACACGGGTGTTCGACGAACCGAACCAAACTCGAACACTACGGGGGTGGCTCAACACTACTCTTTACTGCCACAGTAGAAGCTACTCCCCTCGGCTCGGCGCATCTCCTGGCGAGACTTGACCATCTAGGTTTGGTCAATTTGCATAGGCTCAGGCGAACATACCCGGAGAATTGCTGGTTGAGAGGCTGGCTTTTGGAATACAGGAGCGAGACGCTGAAATCTTCTCTCCCTGGTAGTCTCCTTAGCACATTACAGAAAACGGATGTCAATCCGGGTAGCTAATCACACCAGGTCGTCCAGGGTGGAAGGGATGTCACGACCGGCTAGCTCATCCTTGATCCGTCCGGAAAGACCCTCCCAGAAGGTGGACACCAGGGCCTCATTGTTCCAGGCAAGCTCAGATGCGAGGGTTCGGAAACGTATGGCATACTGGCCCACAGAGAGACTCCCTTGGCGGAGATGGAGAAGTGAGGAGGCAGTAGAAGATTTTCGTCCGGGCTCAAAGAAGACCTTCCGGAAATCATCAAGGAAAGCCAGAAGATCGGACACCAGGGGACCCCTCTTTCCCACAGAGGGTTTAGCCATGCCAATGCCTCCCCGGTAAGGTGAGACATGATGAACGCCACCTTGGCTCGGTCGGAGAGGAGCTGATGTGCCAGGAGTTCAAAGTGTAGCGTGCACTGATTCAAGTAGCCCCGACATAAGACAGGGTCACCACCAAAGCGTGGAGGCGCAGAGAGGCGGGGTCCAGAGCCAGGTGCCATAGCGCCAGTGGGATAAGGTGCCGCCAGAGCGGGTACTGCTCGGCTAGAGACGGACACAGACAGGGTGGACAGCGTGTCCAGGTGGGAGTTGACAGTCTGCAGATAGGACAGGATAGTTTCCTGTTGGGATCTCTGACGCAAGACCTCCTGATACAGATCAGAGAGTGAAGGAGCCTGGGGGCCACCGGGTTCCATGGCCTGTGCAAACTCTTATGGGTCCGGGTGGTGGAACCTTTGTGGTTCGGTGCAAGGAGGGACCAGAGGGGCATGACTAAGTGCCTACACGGCCCGACCAAGGTCACACAGCGGCTTACTCGACTCTGTGAACTAGGGAGGAACTGGCAGGTGGATCAGGTGCCACTCTGGGACCGACCTTGTGTGAGAGCAGGTGACTCCCATGGGTCAGATGGCAGGAACTGACCGGTACAGCGGATGAGCATGGCAGGAAGGCTGATGGGTGGACCGGGTAGATAAGCAGGCTGGTTCGGCAGATAGCCAGACGGGTTCTCCAGGTAGGCGAGCACGCGGGCACGACAGGTAACTGGCAGGTGCTGCAGGTAGACTGGCTGGTGGGCACGACAGGTAACAGGCAGGTGCTCCAGGTAGGCAGACTAGCGGGCATGGCAGGTTACAGGCAGGTGCTCCAGGTAAGCAGGCTGGCGGGCACGGCAGGTTACAGACAGGTGCACTAGGTAAGCAGGCTGGCGGGGACAACGGTAGACAGACTGGAGAACAGAACTGTTAGACAAGCTGGCGGGCTAGACTGATGGAAGGCTGACAGGATGGACTGACAGGCAGCGGGACCTGAGGGCTGGAGCAAGTGTTTAGCACACGGAACAACAACCTTGCACAGGCACCTCCATTTTGGAGGAGGTGCCTTATATAGGGGAAATCCTACGGCCATTGGCCAGGGACTCTATAGGACGGCGCGCGTGGCCCCTTTAAGAGGGAGGGAGCGTGCGCACGCCCTAAGCACAGTGCCTGGGAAGCTACGCGCGGTGCACGTCACAGCAGCAGGGAAGCGGGAAGACGCCTAACCTGGACTGTGGAGTTGAAGTGAACGGCGTCTCTTCCTGGCAAGAGGCAGAGACGCCGATGCTACAGCATGTCATTAATATACAGTGGGTACGGAAAGTATTCAGACTCCTTTAAATTTTTCAGTCTTTGTTTCATTGCAGCCATTTGGTAAATTCTAAAAAGTTCATTTTTTTTCTCATTAAAGTACACTCTGCACCCCATTTTGACTGAAAAAAAAACATAAATGTAGAAATTTTTGTAAATTTATTAAAAAAGAAAAACTGAAATATCACATGGTCATAAGTATTCAGACCCTTTGCTTAGTATTGAGTAGAAGCACCCTTTTGAGCTTGTACAGCCATGAGTCTTCTTAGGAATGATGCAACAAGTTTTTCACACCTGGATTTGGGGATCCTTTGACAATCTTCCTTGCTGATCCTCTCCAGTTCCGTCAGGTTGGATGGTGAACGTTGGTGGACAGCCATTTTCAGGTTTCTCCAGAGATGCTCAATTGGGTTTAGGTCAGGGCTCTGGCTGGGCCAGTCAAGAATGGTCACAGAGTTGTTCTGAAGTCACTGCTTTGGTATTTTAGCTGTGTGCTTAGGGTCATTGTCTGGTTGTTAGGTGAACCTTCGGCCAAATCTGAGGTCCAGAGCACTCTGGAAGAGGTTTTCATCCAGGATTTTCTCTGTACTTGACCGCATTCATGTTTCCTTCAATTGCAACCAGTCGTCCTGTCCCTGCAGCTGAAAAACACCCCCATAGCATGATGCTGCCACCACCATTGGGATTGTATTGGGCAGGTGATGATCAGTGCCTGGTTTTCTCCACACACATCGCTTAGAAGTATCACTAGTGATGAGCGTGCATGCTTGCTACAGCGCGGTGCTTGCCCGAGCATCTCACTGTTTGAGATGCTCGGTGCTCTCAGAGTATTTCCGGGGTTGCTCAGCGGGAGCTCGAGTCCCCTCCCTGCATGTTTGGCGCTCTTTACGTAGCCAATGAACATGCTGGGATTGTCTGCCAATCACTGTAATGCCATAGCCATGTTGGTTGTGGCATTACAGTGATTGGCTGGCCGCACAGCGTCATCAGGTCTATATTAGACCTGGCGCCGCCGTGCTCATCACAGTCACTCCGGAATTAGACAGTGTAGGGAGAGGTGCTGCTGAACTAGGGAGAGATTTGCTTGTTTTTAGTTAGCGTAGGTATACCAGACTATATTAGAGACACATATTCATCTTAACAAACAGTCCTACTGAGGACTAATCCATCTGTAGAGATATCAGGCAGTAAATAGGCAGGAAGGCAGGGTATATAGCAGACTGCACTGCATATAGCACAAGAGGCTCCATTACAGTTTTGTCTGCTGCTGCTGTTAGATATTTCTAGAAATAGGCCCAGGTCTCAGGGGTCAGGAATAATTTTTTTTGGATCTTAATCCTCATTATTTGTTTAAAAAGAAATCCAGAGAACACCGTTTTTCTGCGCCATTTGCTTGTTGGCACTGCAGAAAGCAGCCAGGTCCTTTCCATATTATAGCACAAAAATTCCAGCTATTTAAAACTGTGGTTTGTCCGTCACATGGATCACATATAATTGCTCTGAAAATACTGCCATTTCTGGCCTCCATTAAAAATTTGTTTCGGTGTTTCTGAGAAGCTATTAACACCAGGTTGCTGTTCAAAATAGTTACCTACAGGCAAGCTATTTAAAACTGTTTTCTCCGTCACATGGATCACATATAAGTTTGCTCCAAATTCAGCCATTTGTAGTGAGCGTGGACCATTTAAAATGGGCAAGGCATGTGGCAAGGGACGGGATGGTGATGGTGCATGCAGAGGCCGAGGCCGTGGTCAAGCTGAAAATGGGCCACAACAAACACCCACATCTTCTCTCTCGACGTTCCTGTTCCAATTAATAGGGGACTGCAGAACACCACTATTGAACACAGAGCAGTGTGAAAAGGTTATTGGTTGGATAGCAGATAATGCTTCCAGTCACTTAGCCACCACCACCACCACCACCCTGTCTTCCACACGGTCAAGTCTCAGTAGCCATGAGTCTGGACTGCATATTCCTCACCCTGAACCTCCTTCCTCCCAGCATGCCGAGTGCCCAAAGACAACTGATCCCACACTTGGACACTCCGAAGAGCTATTCACTTTTCCATTTATAGATTCGGGCCTCTCGCCCAGTCCACTTGAAGCTGGGCAAGAGGAGATCACATGTAGCGATGCCCAAATATTTGAGCAGCCACAGTCACACGAAGGCAACGGTGGGAAAGTATAACAAGAGATGGACCATGATGAGGCACAATTTCCAGAAAGTCAGGAAGAGGACCAGGGTGCAGAAGAGGAAGACGAGGTGGTGGATAATATATTAACTGACCAAACCTGGCTGTAGGACATGCAGAGCGATGAGAGCAGCACACAGGGGGAGAGAGGCAGAGCACCACAACAGGCAGAAGTAGTGTTGAGGCCGCAGACAGAATGCAGGCAACCATTCCCCGTGACACCAACACGAAGGAAGTTGCCAGTACAACTGTTAGGTTTTCCCGAGTCTGGTTATTTTTTAAAGATTTTGCCGATAACCCCAAAAAGGTCATTTGCACCACCTATCAGGCCAACATAAGCAGGGTGGCAAAACTACCAGCCTGACCACCACCAGCATGATCAGGCACATGGCAGCAAAGCACCTGACTTTGTGGGCCAAACCCCAGGGTCCAGGAACAGTGTCTGCGGGTGGCAACACTGCTTCTTTGCTGTTGTGCATGCAAGACAATTAGCTGTCTATGGTGCATGCGAAGATCCCGCCTGCCCTGCACCTGTCGTTGCACACTCTCAAGTAGCAGCATCAGCAAGCACGTCCACGTCGTTGTCCCTGCACAGCGTACAGTTGCCCATACCCTAGTACTTGGAACGCAAGCGCAAATATGCAGCCAACGCCCCACAGGCCACACTACTAAATTACCACATTTCGTGACTGCTTGCACTCAAAATGTTGCCTTTTAGGCTCGTGGAGACTAAAGCATTCCGCAACCTGATGGCGTCGTTCGTCCCTGGGTACTCGCTCCCAGCCGCCACTATTTCTCCAGGTGTGCAGTCCCCGCATTACACAAGCACGTGTCCCAAAACATTAGCCGTGCCCTCTACAACGCAGTTACAGGGAAAGTCCACCTAACCACGGACATGTGGACAAGTGCTTGGGGGCAGATATGGTACATCTCGCTGACGGCACACGTCCTCCCGATGCCAAGGATTGCGGGCCCTAGGTCAATCAGGGTTGCTCCCACAGTCTACAGCTCCTGCACCTCATCCTCCTCAGCCTCCACCTTTTCAGCCTCCATCTCTGAAATGACCACATCAGTCACAAGCTGGAAGCACTGCAGCAATGCCTTGGCCAAGCGGCAACAGGCTGCGCTGAAGCAAATATGCTTAGGTGACCAATCGCACAATGCTGAAGAGTTGTGGACAGCTCTGAAAAAGCAGGCAGATCTGTGGCTCACACCGCTGAACCTACAGCCATGGTCGTGTGTGACAATGGCCAAAATCTGGTGGCGACTCTGAGGCGAGGCGAGCTCACTCACGTACTATGCCTGGCCCATGTGCTTAACCTCGTGGTTGAGCGATTTCTCAAATCCTACGCGGAGCTGCCGGATCTGCTTGTTAAAGTATGCCACCTGTGTGTCCATTTTAGAAAGTCAGCTACAGCTACCGCCACCCTTGCTGTGTTTCAGCAGCGTTTGCAGCTTCCGGCTCACCGACTTGTGTGTGATGTCCCCACGCATTGGAACTCTACACTGCAGATGTTGGGAAGGATTTGTGAGCAGAAGAGGGCAGTTGTTGACTACCAGCATCAACAAGGCTGTTGGTATTCAGTTCAGACTCCACACATAAGACCTCAGGAGTGGACATGAATGTCAGACATCCGTACCATGCTCCAAAACTTTGAGGACTCCACCAAAATGGTGAGCGCCATAATTATTGTCACCATCCTGCTTCTCTGTCTTCTGAAAAGCTCTCTGCTCACAATCAAATAGGATGCATTGCAGGCGGAGCATGATTAGATGGAGCAAGGAACCATACAGGGTGATTACACACAGCCCAGCCTCATCTCATCCCAACGTGGATGGGGTGACAATGAGGAAGAGGAGGAAGAACAGGAGCTAGTTTCATGCGATATAGACGGTACTACCTGCACAACTGTCATGCCGTCTGTTCAGCGCGAATGGCCTGAGGACAGAGAGAAGGAGGAGGAGAGCATTGTCACTCGTCCTCTTGGTGAGGACACAGAAGTCTTGCCTGTTTGCAGTCTGGCACGCATGGCTGAGTTTATGTTACACTGCCTTTCCCGTGACCCTCGCGTTCTCAAAATTTTATTTGACAGTCATTACTGGTTGGTGACACTTCTAGACCCACGCTACAAGGAGAACTTTATGAGAAGCTCTTGAGAGGAACAAAAGCGCACACAAAATAGGTCAATACCGTCTGGCAAGGGAATAGGTATAATCAATGGTAACACTCACCTAATGGTGTTGTGTGCAGGCACAATATCTATAATTGCATCAAAAGCCGCTGCTGCTGCCCCGTGGCTGGAGGAAATGGTTGTTCCAGAGGTAATGGCAAAAATTGGAAGCTGGCACGTTTAGGCGGGCTGTGCTGCGAAAATGGAGAGGCTTGGGATTCCAAGGCGGTTTTTATTAATACCAGCACATTTCTGCGCCGGATCGGCGCCTTTCTCAAGGTATAAAAACCAAATTCATTGGTATTAATAAAAACCGCCTTGGAATCCCAAGCCTCTTCATTCCCGCCGCGCATCCCGCCTAAACGTGCCAGCTTCCAGTTTTTGCCAAGGAGAACTTTATATCTCTTATTCCTGAGGCGGACAGGTCTACAAAAATGGGGCAGTACCAGAAGGCCCATGTTGCCCAACTATTAAAAAAAATCCCATCTGAAAACGCTGGCGGCAGAGGTCATAGTTCGTTGGACAACCAAGGACTACAGGCAAGAGAGACACAACTCCAATCCAGCAAAGGCAGGGGAACACTGTCAAAGTTCTGGGAAAATTTTCTCAGCCCTTCCCATCGCACAAGCCCAGAGGCATGGGGTACTCTCAGTGGGAGTGCAAAGTTTGGGAAGATGCTGATGGAGTACCTTGCTGACCGTACCAACATCCTCCGTGATTCCTCTGTGCCTTATAATTATTGGGTATCCAAGCTGGATACGTGGAATGAACTGGCTCTCTATGCCTCGGAGGTCCTGGCCTGCCCTGCCGCTAGCGTTTTATCAGAGCGAGTTTTGAGTACCACTGGTGGAATTATAACTGCTAAGCGCATCCGCCTGTCAACTGAAAATGCTGACAGGCCGCTCTTATAAAAATGAACAAGGGCTGGATTGGGCCTGACTTCTCAACACCACCGAATGATAGCAGCATAACATAAACTCAAATCCAGTGACTTTTTTTGGGAGGTGTATTCCCATGCACCTTTTCACACCCAGACATGGGTATATGCTTCCTGATTTTGGCTATTTGCTCTTGTCCTCCTCCTTCTTCTCATCCTCATCCTCCACCACTATATCACCAGGGTGACCCAGGTCCTTGATGCAACTCCCACATAATTTTTTTAAAGGGTCTTTATGATGCCTGTAAAAAAAAAAAAAATTGTACAGTATGTACCCCAGGGGTAAATGTTTGTCAGCCCATACACTTAGTGCATGGGCATTACAAGTATAGGAGACCCACTCCTTTCAAATGGTAACATTTTTTTATGAGGCCATCCTCCATGTCTCTTCCAAGGGGCATTGAAGTACCTCCCAATTTTTTGCAGCTTTTGCATTCACTGCATAGACAAACACTATGGGAGACCCACTACCTAATAATGAGAACATTGTTTTTAGGAGGCTCTCAGACCTCTACGTCTCTTGCAAGGGGAATTGGAGTTCCTCCAAATTTTTGGCAGCCGTTGCTTCACTGCATGGGCAAACAGTATGAGAGACCCTCTCCTTTCTAATGGGAATTTGTCATTACTGTGGCCCTGCTCTATGTGTCTTTAAATTGTTAGTGGAGTTTTTCCTAAATTTTGTCAGCCGTTGGACTCACTGCATACCCTATAACTGTATATCACACCCGCTCCTTTGTAATGGAAACATATCATTACTGTGGTACTGCTCTATGTGCCTTTAAATTGTTAGTGGGGTTTTTCCAAAATTTTGGCAGCCTTTGCAGTCATAGCATGGGCATTACCACTATAGGAGACCCGCTCCTTTATAATGGGAACATTTTTTTTTACTGAGACCCTCCTCTTTGTCTCTTCAAAGGGGTATTGCGTTGCGTCCGAATTTTTGGCAGTCCTTGCTGTCACTGCATACGCAATAACAGTATAGGAGAACCACTCGTTAATAATGGAAGCAACAAAGCATAGCCGGCTGATGGCTCACTAGCAATAGCGAGGGCCTACTGCTGGCCCTTTAGGAATAGTAAGGGCCGCGTGATGGCCCTATAAAAATAGGCTTTGTGACTTTCAGAGTCCCTCCATCATAAATGAAACAGAATGTGTCTGATGATGTGTCACACACCACATGGCCAGATAAGGTTGTAAAATGTTAAAATTACATTTCCCGGTAAATGCATTTGTCTTAAAAAATAAAGTAAAAAAAAAAAAACGGTAGGATCTTTCTTTGGTATAAAAATCAGAGTCGCCAATGTAACCTCAATGTAATCACATTGTTCAGCTCCTGCACCTCCTCCTCCATCTCCGAAATGACCACATCAATCACAAGCTGAAATCACTCAGGCATTGCCTTGGCCAAGCGGCAACAAACTGTGCTGAAGATAACATGCTTAATGCTTAGGTGACAAACCGCCAAGTGCTGCAGAGTTGTTGAAAGCTGTAACACAGCTGCCTGATCTGTGGCTCTCACCGCTGAACATAGAGTCATGCGTGGTTGTGTGTGACAATGGGAGGATCCTGGTGACGGAGAAATATCAGCCGGAGTAGATATGGTTTCTGTTATATTCTGCAATTAAGAACTAAAGAGGGAAAAGCTGTCCCTGCACTGAGACTCTGCTTAAACCCTACGCTGGGATGGGTGCCCTATTCCTTGTGAATAGCCCCACCGACGATCCTGCACTGAACTCAAACAAAGACCTGAAGAAAGGGGAAAGGGTGTCCCTAAAAGATCTAAGAACTGGGAGCAAAAACAGGAGGCCTCCTAAAAGAAAAGTTAGTTGCAGAAACCAAGATAAAAGGAAACAAAACTGGTGGAACAAGAAGTCCCAGGATATCAATTGTTCTAAGCACAAAGAACTAACAAGGCAACTTAGCCAGAGCACAACCATAACAACACTGATGTCCAACGGGGAATGGGAGACAGGTGCTGAGTATTAAAGAGTGAAGAGATCACATGACCAAGACACCCAGCACCAGAGGAAAAGACAAGAAGCCAGGAAACCAATAAAAGATGGCCGATAGTAAAACAACATAGATTCTAACAGTACCTCTCCTTTTACGAAGATCCTCCGGTCCTCTAGGCCGAGCCTTACCAGGAAATCTCCTGTGAAAAGCCTTAATTAGCCTTGAGGCCGAGACATCCTCGGCCTTCACCCAGGAATTATCCTCAGGGCCGAAACCTCTCCAGGACACAAGATACTGTAATCTCCCTCTATGCCACCTGGAATCCAAAATGTGAGAAATCTCAAATTCACCATCCTCATCAACAGGAGGAACAGTAGGCTTTGCCTGCTTATCAGGCGTGTCCGCCTTGTTAAGTAATGAAACATGAAACACAGAATTAATCATCCAGGACGAGGGAATGTCCAACCTCACCGCTGCCAAGTTGACAATCTGAACCACTTTGAAAGGACCCACAAATTTAGGCCCCAGTTTTTTAGAAGGAATTTTCAAACGAAGATTCCTAAAGGACAACCAAACCATGTCCCCAACAGCACACAAGGACTCCTTTCTTTTTTTTGTCAAAATACCTTTTTGATTTCCTGTTAGCCTCTTTAAGATTCAGACGAACACTGGTGCAAACCCTCTCCAAATCACCAGAAAAATTGTCCTCCTCCGGTACAGCAGCCCCAACTTTGGAAAATGGACCAAAAGATGGATACCTACCAGTACAACAAAGAAAAGGAGACAACCAGCCGAGGAAGAATTATGATTATTAAGGGCAAACTCCGCAAGAGGTAGAAATTCTGACCACACTTCCTGATTGTCTGACACAAAACCTCTCAAAAACTGCTCGACATCCTGGTTCTTCCTTTCAGTCTGTCCATTGGACTCTGGAAGATACCCCGACGAGAATGACAAATGAATTTTCAATCTGTCATAAAAAGCACACCAAAAGCGAGCCACAATCTGTGATCCTCTATCGGAAACTATGTTCGTGGGAACACCATGGAGCCTTACAATCTCCTTCACAAAAGCCTTAGAAAGAGTCTTGGCGCAAGGTAACTTGTTGAACGGAACCAGATGACACATTTTACTAAACCGGTCCACAACAACCCAGATGACAGAAAAACCCTCCGATACACACAGATCGGTGATAAATTCCATTGCAAGGTGTGTCCATGGCGAACTAGGAACTTCCAAGGGGCACAGCAACCCCTCAGCCTGAGCGTGAGAGGCCTTCGACCTAGCGCACACAGAACACTGACGCACCCACTTGATGACTTCTCTTTGCCCCCCTGGCCACCAGAAACTCCGACCGATAGACTTCTTAGTTTTCGAAATCCCTGGGTGACCCGCCAACCGAGACTCATGACATTCAACAAACAACGCTCTCCTCAAGGCTCTAGGCACAAACAATTTACCAAACGGAGTGTTAGTTGGTGCCGCACTCTGAGGTCCTAGGATGCTATTCTCCAACTCTGAATCCAAAGCGGCCACCACCACCCCTCTCTGCAAAATACACTCCTCCCTCTCAGCATTCACCACTGGAGAGAAACTATGAGACAAAGCGTCAGCCTTAACATTCTTTGTTCCCGGGACAAAGGTAAAGGAAAAATTGAATCGGGCAAAAAACAGTGCCGACCTAGCGTGACGGGCATTCAAACGTTTAGCTACATTCAGATAAATCAAATTCTTATGATCAGTGAAAACCTGTATAGGATGTCGAGCCCCCTCCAAAAAATGTCGCCATTGCTCGAACACGAGTTTAACAGCCAACAACTCACGATTCCCAACATCATAGTTGAGCTCTGTCTCAGAATTTTTTTTTGAAAAGAAAGCACAGGGATGCACCCCATCCTCTCCCTCCTTGGACAGAACTGGCCCTACGCCTATAGATGAGGCATCCACCTCAACCAAAAATGGTTTGGTCTCATCCATCTGTATAAGAACAGGAGCAGAGCTGAACCTCTCCTTGAGATACTCAAAAGCTTCAATAGCCTCAGTGGACCATTGGACTGTATTAGCACCCTTCTTGGTGAGATCAGTAATGGCTTTTGCAATGACAGAGAAATTATTTATGAATTTTCTGTAATAATTGGCAAACCCCAAAAACCTCTGTACGGACTTCAAACCTTCAGGCCTCGGCCACTCCAGCACAGCCTGAACTTTCACCAGGTCCATCTCAAAACCATCACAAGAGACAAAGTGACCCAAAAAACTAATTTTCAGGACAGCAAACTGACACTTCTCCAATTTAGCAAAGTGTGTTATCTCTCAGTATCTGAAGAACTTCGCGGACTCTTTGCCAATGAGACTCAAGATCCGATGAATACATCAAAATATCATCCAGATAAACAATAACACTCCTACCGATCAAGGCACTCAGAATGTCATTGATGAAATTTTGAAAGAATGCCGGAGCATTAGTAAACCCAAAAGGCATCACCAAACACTCAAAATGACCTTCCGGGGTGTTAAAAGCTGTCTTCCATTCATCACCGCCCTTCACCCGCAGCAAATTATATGGCCCACGAAGGTCAATCTTAGAAAACCATTTAGCTCCAGTCAGTTGGTTAAACAAATCTGGAATAAGTGGTAACGGGTAAGGATTGCGCACAGTGATCTTATTAATCTCCCGAAAATCCAGACATGGCCTAAGATCCCCATCCTTCTTTTTGACATAAAAGAACCCAACCGCCACAGGAGACTTAGAAGGTCTCATGTGACCTGCAACTAAACTAGTCTGAAGGTATTCTTTCAAAGCCTCCCTCTCGGGAATTGTCAGATTAAACAACCAACTCTTTGGGAGCTTAGCATCAGGGACGAACTGAATAGCGCAATCATAATCTCTATGAGGTGGTAAAGCTTTCGACTCCACCTCCGAAAAAACCCTCCAAAAATTCTGAATGGGTTCAGGTAACTCCCCCTTCACGACAGCCGCAATGTGAACATTACAACACTTACCATAACACCCCTGACCCAAGGATCTTATGGAACCAGACGACCAGTCCAGCAAAGGATTATGCACTTTTAACCAGGGCAACCCCAGGACGACCGGGGAAGGCAATTTAGCAAGTACAAATAAGTCAATCTGCTCCAGATGTTTCATATTCATAGTAAGTGGAAACCCAGTGACCTTACGAAGAATGCTCCCATGCTCCAGGGGAGTATTATCAATTGCCACCACAGGAAAAGGAGACGACAAAGGTTCAGAATCAAATTTATACTTTTCAAGAAATTGTTGATCAATCAAATTAAGTGCAGAACTACAATCCAACATTACCTGAAACTCAATCGAATGACCCTAACAGGTGATATTACCAGGAAAAAACACCCCAGCAGAATGTAAAAACGCAATGCAAACGGGAGTGTTATTTCTACAGACCATTTTTTTCTCTTTTCTTAAGCGAACCTCGCATTGCTTTAAAAAATGATCAGCCTTACCGCAATGCAAGCAAAGTCCATCAGAGAACCTCCTGTCCCTCTCCTTGTAACGGGATGACATTGCCCCCACCTGCATAGGTTCCCCTGTGTCAGCAGGATTATCATGAGAAGCAGACTCCAGCAATATGGGAAACTTCTCTTCATTCTGTCTGGCCCTCAACCTTCTATTCACACGGATAGCTAACGGCATGGCAACTTGCAAAGTATCAGGTGCAGGGAATGCAATGAGAAAATCTTTAACCCTTTCACTCAAGTCAGCCAGAAACTGAAACTTGAGTGCAGGGTTGTTCCACCTGACCTCTGCAGACCATCGTCTGAACAGGGTGCAATAATTCTCAGCATCAAGAGAACCCTGTTTGAGACGACTGAGCTCTACCTCAGCTGATGTAACCCGATCAGGATCATCATACAGCAAACCCATGGCATCAAAAAATGCCTCCACAGACCTCAGACAATGATCATTAGGAGACAAGGAAAACGCCCAGATTTATTTCCAGGTTCTTTTCGCAATAGAGACATAATCCCTACACGCTGTAGTTCACTCCCAGAAGATCTAGGTCTGAGCCGAAAATACAACAAAAAATCATTTTTAAATGTCCTTTGCCCGAGAAACACTCAGGTTCTACTTTAGGTTCTGCAGGGTATTTACTCACGAACTGCTGAAGACCGGCAACCTCCAGAGTCAACCCTTGCAAGCGTTGAGCAAGCTCCTGGACGCTACTCATACTGAAGAAAACCCAGGAAGAGAAGAGGACAAAAAAAAAACAAAAGCATATATATATTTTTTTTAAATGGGGCTGGACATACTGTTATGTTCTGCAACAAAGAACTAAGGAATAGGAGGGAAAAGCTGTCCCTGCACTGAGACTCAGCTTAACCCTACGCTGGGGTGAGTGCCCTATTCCTTGTGAATAGCCCCACCAAAACTCCTGTACTGAACTTAAATGAAGACCTGAAGGAAAGGGAAAAGATCTATGGACTAGGAGCAAAAACAGGAGACCTCCTAACAGAGAAGTTAGTTGCAGAAACGAAGATAAAAGAAAACAAAACTGGTGGAACCAGAAGTCCCAGGATATCAATTGTCCTAAGCACAAAGAACTAACAAGGCAACTTAGCCAGAGCACAAGCGTAACAACACTGATGTCCAGTGGGGAATGGGAGACAGGTGCTGAGTAATAAAGAATGAAGAGATCACGTGACCAAGACACCCAGCACCAGCAAACCACAAAAAGATGGCCGATAGTAAAACATGTGTAAACATGAAATAAATACTCTAAAATATAATTTTTTATTCTGATTCCTTTTAAAACACACCAAAAAACCCCTGTGGTATGCAAGTAAGAAGGTTCATGATTATATCAAGATCTGTCCAAAATCCCTTAGGGACTATTTAACATTGAGTCAAGAAATAGAGATAGATAACCACACATGGGCCAGTGAAGTCTTAAACATGATATACATTCATATACAATATAGACATAAAACTGCCCTATCTTAAAAAGCCTCAACTGATACTGCCTGTCATGGAGGTTGGCACCCCAGTATACGAATCTGGCGCCCCCATTCAATGGCAGCTGTCCCTCACTTTCCCTGATAAACCCTGCTAAATAAGCTACATGGCGGACGACTTAAGGAAATATCATTTAATATGATTGAACGCATAAGACCAAAAACAAGGGGGGGTGATTTGAATAAGATAATCCTCAGAAAAGAAACTGAATGGATTTTCAGATTAAAATCTGTGGCCCCTAAGGGGCTAAATGAGCAGCTTTCCTATACATGTTTCCTGTAGAAGCCCCACTGCGCGGTTTCTCTCTATGCCTGTATAATTTTAGCCTGATACCTGTTTGGTCTACTTCCACCCATGTCCTGATATATGGGGATACACTGCTGAGAGGATGTCTTCTCTATAATTCCAAGTTGGAGGTTCCCCATTGGGAGAAGAATATCTATATATCAAATCTACATATATCAATCTTTAATTTCCTTGAGTAGATCAAAAAATCTACTATCCCCTCCTCTCCTTTCTATTTTTATGATCTCCATAAGGACTAGAAATTCCCTGGGCCATAGTGAGTTTGTTATGTATATATATAATTGTGCTTGATAAAGATACTATTCTCCTTTAATTGGATCATGAGGAGTTACTATAATCATAACTAGTAAGCCAGGAATGATTATAGACGGGGAAGTCTTTTCTCTATCGTTGTAATATTGATGCGAATATCCAAGGGAGAGGCGTGTGCAGTAACCTTTCATCTCCTGCGCCTCACCCTGGAAGGCAAGTATGGAGACATTCCCGGAGGTGACGGTGAGACGCAAGCGCGAACTTAGCCGACCCCCTCTGCGGGTCATCGTGGAACGCAAACGTCATTTCCGGTTTAGAAAGCGATGTCTCCTTCTTGTTGACGACGCAACCTCTAGCGTCCCGGGTACTGGACATGCGCAGTCTTAATCTGCAGACAGGCGACAATACAGGATGGGGAGGAAGGTATCAGAAGTAGGTGTATGAGATTTATGGGGCTATGATTGAGCACGATATTTAAATACAGCTGTGGCACATACTAGCATAGCCTGCCATATCCTTTATTGAGCGACATCTTCACTCATGATTTTCTGGAGTCCTGTACATTTGGCCTCCTGATGAACGTACAGGAAGGGGAAACGCGTTGGGGTGTTTTCCAGAATATGAGATAAGTTTGCCATTATGCTGCATTCTCTATTTATATATTAGCATAGTATGAAAAATGTGTTAGAATAGGCAGTCACTCATTTCCTGTTTATAACTCACATTATCAGGGTTTAGCAGGGAAAGTGAGGGACAGCCGCCGTTGAATGGGGGCGCCAGATTCGTATACTAGGGTGCCAACCTCCATGACAGGCAGTATCAGTTGAGGCTTTTTAAGATAGGGCAGTTTTAAGTCTATATTGTAAATGAATGTTTATCATGTTTAAGACTTCACTGGCCCATGTGCGGTTATCTATCTCTATTCCTTGACTCAATGTTAAATAGTCCCTAAGCGATTTTGGACAGATCTTGATATAATCATGAACCTTCTTACTTGAATACCACAGCGTTTTTTTGGTGTGTTTTAAAAGGAATCAGAATAAAAAATTATATTTTAGAGTTTTTTTTTCATGTTTACACATATTCTAGTTACCGCTATTTCAATAGAGTTTTTGTACGTTTAAACCGATAGTAAAACAACATAGACAGTTTCCCTCTATGCCAGTCCTTTCACCTAGCTAAAAAATATGGCTGTGGTGAAATACAACTCTCACTGAGAAGCTGTTTCAGATTGTAAAACATTGGGCCCACCAGAGGATTTGATTCTGAGGGCTCACCTTTCTCCCCCGCTCAAGAGCCCCATAGCAGCTGCAAAGTTAGCGCTATCATGAACTGTCCTGATGTAGAAGCCAGGGCACACCAGAGGATTCTCAAGTGAGACCGTCCAACCCTGCCGAGAAGCAGTGCTGGCTAAGAAAAGTGTGTGGGAAGGTTCCCGGACACTCTATGGCTGCTTTTTTACTGAGGTGAAAACCCTCGCAAACACGGAGAGAACATACAAAATCCTTGCAGATGTTGTCCTTGCTGGGATTTGAACCCAGTTTCCAAGCGCGGCAAGTCTTCCGTGCTAACCACTGATCCAACGTGCTTTCGTTCACCCTCTGATAACTAACAGGCTGGAGAAACTTGCACCTACTGCCTCTCTATCTTCAGCTCCATTGTGAGAAACTAATGTATTTGGGCAGCCACTCAGTCTACCAAATAAAATTCCTGAGAAGGAAATTGGGAATGGCTTCGCTACTGGTACTGTGGGCAGTGCTAATACCATAGCGTCGAACGATAGTTTACTGGAAATATTCCAGGCTGGTAGGAGGCAAGCAGATTCATACAGAAAAGTACCAGCAGTAATGTTCAGGGACCCGGGCTTGTAGAAGGCGGAGACAATACCGTGAGAAATAGTGGTGGTTGGGGACCAAGTATGGACATCTGGCCGCCGTCGCCGCCATGAGGATGTGGACAGCTTCCACCTCCACGAGCCTAAAAGGCGACATTTCAAGTGCAAGCGGCTGCCCAGAAATCTGGCAGTTTAGTATTGCGGTCTGTGGGTGGCTGGGTGGTTGCATACTTGTGTGGCACCCCAGGGGTCCGGTTGCCACAGTGTCATTGCCTCCCTCACAAGAGGTGATGCCATGCCTGGAAGCAAGCAGGGGTCCCCTAATTAGGTTTTGCTAAGCATGCAACTCTGTCCTGGCTCCATACCAGCAAGGGGAGCCCCTCCCCTTGGCAACTGGGATCTGGGGGCGGGGTTATTTAGACTTAGTGTGAGGAGTTGAAGTGAGGACGTGGATGAGAGAGGAGCTGGAGAGTGGAGCTGCGCGGCAGTTTACCCCAGAAAGAACCAACACAGGGGAACCGGACACGGGAGTCCAAGGCTGTGGGGTACTGAAGACCCAGCATCAGAAACTGGAGGGCAGGAGACTGCAGGTCTCTTGGCCCCATCAGACACCCGGAGGCTCAACAGCACCGCAGGGCCCAGCACCGCCACGTGGGAGTGACGCATCAGCAAGGCCCGAGCTGCCTGCCATACGGGTGAGCACAAAGATGTTGCACTCAGGGACGAGGGCTACCGCACAGCTACAAATAGCAGGGCCAAAGAGATTAGGGGAAAGGGAAGGCCTCCAACTTCACCTTATGAGGTGGAGTCCTTACTTGCTTCCAGGCTGCCCGGACTTCCACTTCTGGCCAGTACCCTAGTCCCGGTTTGCCTTTGGGGGGAAAAAATACCAAAGGGTTAATAAGACGGGTATTTGTACAGTCTGACTGAGGAAAAAAAAAAAAAAAAGGATTTAGATGAAAAAAAAAGGATTTTTCCTGGCCCGTGAGACCTGGGGCTAAGGCTAACAATTTGAGCAGCAGCAGCACACAGCACTGTAATGCAGTGTTTGTTGGTATAACCACTGCGTCTCCTATGCCTGCCTGCCTGCCTGATATCTGGGATGGATATTAGTCCTCAGAAGGACAGTTTGTTTGATTTTGCAGGCTTTAGAGACCCTACACTACCTATTTCGCAGTATAAATCTCTCCCTAGCTCAGCAGCACTCTCCCTACACTTTCTGATCCGGAGCGACTGTGTCCAAGATGGTTTTAAATACTCGAGGTGACGCTGTGCGGCCAGCCAATCACTGTAATGCCCACAACCAACATGGCTGCGGCATTATAGTGACTGGCTGCCAATGCAGGGCGGAGACCCGAGCTCCCACCCGAGTAACCCGAAAATGCTCGGTGTTCGCCGAACATCCCGATTAGTGAGATGCTCGGGCGAGTACCGAGCAGTGTCGAGCATGCTCGCTCAACACTATTTATTATACGTTAGTAAATTGGTATGCACTGACCATATTAAGGAGCAGTTGACTATAATCAGTCTGTGTTATTCAGAACCTTCTCCAGAAGTGGACTGCCAGTTAACAGACATTTATAGCATTTGATGGGATGTTATTATTTTTTATTTCTACCAGATGTTTTGTATAATATATATATATATATATATATATATACAGTTATATGAAAAAGTTTGGGCACCCCTATTAATCTTAAGCTTATTGTTTTATAAAAATTGGTGTTTTTGCAACAGCTATTTCAGTTTGATATATGTAATAACTGTTGGACACAGTAATGTTTCTGCCTTGACATGAGGTTTATTATACTAACAGAAAATGTGCAATCTGCATTCAAACAAAATTTGACAGGTGCATAAGTATGGGCACCTCACCAGAAAAGTGACATTAATATTAGTAGATCCTCCTTTTGCAAAAATAACAGCCTCTAGTCGCTTCCTGTAGCTTTTAATGAGTTCTTGGATCCTGGATGAAGGTAATTTTGACCATTCCTCTTTACAAAACAATTCCAGTTCAGTTAAGTTTGATGGTCGCCGAGCATGGACAGCCCTCTTCAAATGATACCACAGATGTTCAATGATATTCAGGTCTGGGGACTGGGATGGCCATTCCAGAACATTGTAATTGTTCCTCTGCATGAATGCCTGAGTAGATTTGGAGTGGTGTTTTGGATCATTGTCTTGCTGAAAGATCCATCCCCTGCGTAACTTCAACTTTATCACTGATTCTTGAACATTATTGTCAAGAATCTGCTGATACTGAGTGGAATCCATGCGTCCCTCAACTTTAACAAGATTCCCGGTGCCGGCATTGGCCACACAGCCCCAAAGCATGATGGAACCTCCACCAAATTTTACTGTGGGTAGCAAGTGTTTTTCTTGGAATGCTGCGGGTTTTTTGCCGCCATGCATAACGCCTTTTTGTATGACCAAACAACTCAATCTTGGTTTCATCAGTCCACAGGACCTTATTCCAAAAAGAAATTGGCTTCTCCAAATGTGCTCTGTTTGTGGTGTGCTTGCAGAAACGGCTTCTTTCGCATCACTCTCCCATACAGCTTCTCCTTGTGCAAAGTGCGTTGTATAGTTGACCGATGCACAGTGACACCATCTGCAGCAAGTTGATGCTGCAGCTCTCTGGAGGTGGTCTGAGGATTGTCCTTGACTGATCTCACCATTCTTCTTCTCTGCCTTTCTGATGTTTTTCTTGGCCTGCCACTTCTGGCCTTAACAAGAACTGTCCCTGTGTTCTTCCATTTCCTTACTATGTTCTTCACAGTGGAAACTGACAGGTTAAATCTCTGAAACAGCTTTTTGTATCCTTCCCCTGAACAACTATGTTGAATAATCTTTATTTTCAGATCATTTGACAGTTGTTTTGAGGAGCCCATAATGCCACTCTTCAGAGGAGATTCAAACAGGAGAACAACTTGCAAGTGGCCACTTTAAGTAGCTTTTCTCATGATTGCATACACCTGGCTATGAAGTTCAAAGCTCAATGAGGTTACAAAACCAAAAAAGTGCTTTAGTAAGTCAGTAAAAAGTAGGTAGGAGTATTTAAAACAAGAAAATGATAAGGGTGCCCATACTTATGCACCTGTCAAATTTTGTTTGAATGCAGATTGCACATTTTCTGTTAGTACAGTAAACCTCATTTCAAGGCAGAAACATTACTGTGTCCAACAGTTATTACATATATCAAACTGAAATAGCTGTTGCAAAAACACCAATTTTTATAAAACATTAAGCTTAAGATTAATAGGGGTGCCCAAACTTTTTCATATAACTGTATATATATATATATATATATATATATATGTATATATATATATATATATACACTGCTCAAAAAAATACAGGGAACACTCAAATAACACATCCTAGATCTGGATGAATGAAATATTCTCATTGAATACTTTGTTCTGTACAAAGTTGAATGTGCTGACAACAAAATCACACAAAAATTATCAATGGAAATCAAGTTTATTAACCAATGGAGGCCTGGATTTAGAGTCACCCCCAAAATTAAAGTGGAAAAACACACTACAGGCTGATCCAACTCTGATGTAATGTCCTTAAAACAAGTCAAAATGAGTCTCAGCATTGTGTGTGGCCTCCACGTGCCGGTATGACCTCCCTACAACGCCTGGGCATGCTCCTGATGGGGTTGCAGATGGTCTCCTGTGGGATCTCCTCCCAGACCTGGATTAAAGCATCTGTCAACTCCTGGACAGTCTGTGGTCTGTGGTGCAACGTGACGTTGGTGGATGGCGTAAGACATGTTGTCCAAGATGTGCTCAATCGGATTCACGTCTGGGGAACGGGCGGGCCAGTCCATAGCTTCAAAGCCTTCATCTTGCAGGAACTGCTGACACAGTCCAGCCACATGAGGTGTGGCATTGTCCTGCATTAGGAGAAACCCAGGGCCAACCGCATCAGCATATGGTTTCACAATGGGTCTGAGGATCTTTACTCGGTACTTAATGGCAGTCAGGCTACCTCTGGCGAGCACATGGAGGGCTGTGTGGGCCTCCAAAGAAATGCCACCCCACACCATTACTCACCCACTGCCAAACCGGTCATGCTGAAGGATGTTGCAGGCAGCAGATCGCTCTCCACGGTGTCTCCTGACTCTGTCACATCTGTCACATGTGCTCAGTGTGAACTTGCTTTCATCTGTGAAGAGCACAGGGCGCCAGTGGCGACTTTGCCAATCCTGGTGTTCTGTGGCAAATGCCAAGCATCCAGCACGGTGTTGGGCTGTGAGCACAACCCCCATCTGTGGACGTCGGGCCCTCATACCACCCTCATGGAGTCGGTTTCTAACCATTTATGCAGACACATGCACATTTGTGGTCTGCTGGAGGTCATTTTGCAGGGCTCTGGCAGTGCTTCTCCTGTTCCTCCTTGCACAAAGGTAGAGGTAGCGGTCTTGCTGCTGGGTTGTTGCCCTCCTACGGCCCCCTCCACATCTCCTGGTGTACTGGCCTGTCTCCTGGTAGCACCTCCAGCCTCTGGACACTACGCTGACAGACTCAGCAAACCATCTAGCCACAGCTCGCATTGACGTGCCATCCTGGATGAGCTGCACTACCTGAGCAAATTCTGTGGGTTGTAGAGTCCGTCTCATGCTACCATGAGTGTGAAAGCACAGCAAACATTCAAAAGTGACCAAAACATCAGCCAGAAAACATTGTTACTGAGATGTGGTCTGTGGTCCCCACCTGCAGAACCACTCCTTTATTGAGGGTGTCTTGATGATTGCCAATAATTTCCATCTATTGTCTATTCCAATTGCACGACAGCATGTGAAATTGATTGTCAATCAGTGTTGTATCCTAAGTGCACAGTTTGATTTCACAGAAGTTTGATTTACTTGGAGTTATATTCTGTTGTTTAAGTGTTCCCTTTATTTTTTTGAGCAGTGTATATATATATATAGGTATATATATATGTATATATATATATATATATATATATATATATATATATATATATACAGTATATATATATATATATACACACGCACACACACACACACATTTTTTTTCTTTGCTTTCTTTCTATTGCAACTTTGGCTTCCGTAGTAACCCCAATTACTAGAGAAAATTGTCTTCTGCTGTGCTACAATCCCTGGTAGAGCTTATCCCTCTTTATCATGGGGGTCTGCTGCATCCCGCCAGTGCATTGATAATCTGACCTGTTGGTAAGGCTTTATTTTTTTCTGTGATGTTTTTTCATTTTCTCCTGTTACCCTTTTGAAAATGCAAAATTTTAGGTTAAAGCAATAATTTTGTGGGAAAAAAGTGAAATGTTAATTTTTTCATTCCACATTGCTTTAATTCCGGTTAAACCTTAAAGGGTAAATAAACTTTTTGAATGTGGTTTTGAGCATTTTGAGGGTTGTAGTTTTTATAAATAAATGCACATCAAATTGACCAAAATTTACCATGATCATGAAGTACAATATGTCACGAAAAAACAATCTCAGAAGCACTGGGATACTTTGAAGCATTCCAGAGTTGTCAGACTGGTAAGGATTAGGGGCAGGGCTGCCACCATGAATTTCAGGGCCCCATACTGGCACAATTTTCAGGCCCCCTTGCGACTCCGCCCAGGCTCCGCCTCTACCCCTTGAACCTTCCGCAGTCCCACCGCCCACTCTTGGAAAAACTCCACTTCTGCACCACATACTCACCAATCACACATTAACAGTTCCCACTGAACACCATATCACATACATAGCCATCGGCTTTTGTTAAGGCTGAAAATTTTTTTAAGTCGCCACCAGATAGACTCTTCTGGCAGAGCCCTACTCTACTCTAGCCTATTAAACATTTCTTAAGATATCCAATACTCTTTTTAGATATATATTTTTATTTTTTTTCTTTAAGGAAATGTGTCACATACATTTTTTAAAATGACCAATAATATCACATACAAGGGAAAAATGCCAACACACCCTGACCAGACCACATATTACCACCACATAGTGACTGAATAATACCACATAAAAAGGAACAAATACCATCACACTTATACCAGATCATATATTACCACCACATAGTGACCGAATAATACCACATAAAAAGGAACAAATACCACCATACCATCACCAGACCACATAGTGACCGAATATTACAATACTGATTATTAATAAAAAAAACACATTACTAAGTGCCATTATACATAGGAGCTCTGTATATAGTGTCAGTGTACAGGTAATACATTGATCACCGGTGATATTGTAGGGGATCGGCTCTTTTATTAGATATTGAATACACTGTGACTTTAAGGCATCATGCTCCCCTATGAGTCTTGTGTTTGGACTAGTCGCCTCCCCCTGCTGTGGTTGGTATGTGCTGAGAGAGAAGAACCAGGAAGTAGACTCCTCGTGCGTGTCTGAGGTAATAGGGAGAAACTCCTGCAGAGTTCTGATCACAGAGACAATAAAGAAGACACTGTTACTCTATGGAAAGAGAAGATTACAAACTATAGCAAGTTTTGTTGTTTGGGACTGTGTCAAGTAGAAGTGAAATTTATCCTTTTCTTGAAGAACGTTTTCCCTGGAGATTGAGGACTTGAGATAACACACAACACAGCGTGTCAGCCCTTTCTGTGAGAGTGAAACAAGGTTTGTCTGCTGGCTGCAAGAAAGAGATCCCGTATGCAAGGAAAAGACTCAAGTGAATTCACCCAGCTCTTTCACACCAGGTACAAGCGGCGGCCGCCATCTGCGCCTGATCTGCGCAACTGTGAGTGACCCATCAGCGTGAACTATTAGGGTTTAGCGTTTTTTGCTGTAGCTAGGATGCTGTAGCAGTGTGGCCCTACTAGCGGAGAGCCAGGGAGAGAATTAGCTCAGAGTAGTTTGTGAAAGTTGTTATGCACTGTTTGTTCTGAGCCATAGCTGGAGAATAGTTTGTGACTCGCTCCAGAAATATCTTCCTATGTTCATGTTGATAATATTATTATTGTAAATATTGTTATTTTCATCTCGCGGCATATGATCCCTTTGTACATAATAAAGCTGGAGTTTTGTTTCAGTCTTCTCATCTGCTTTGCCATACTTGAATCCTGCCTTGCGGTGTTCTTTGGACACCACTACAAGTGGCGCTGCGAGCAGGGTACGGTCACAGAGATGGGGATGGCTGACAGCAATATGGCTAATGTAAGTACCATAGGTAATGGTTGAACCCCTGCAAGGGGCCTCCCTATGAGCACGTTGTTTAGTGTTCTGCCCAAATTTGATGGCCAGACTATACCCCTGACAGATTGGGTCACCAGATTGCAGAGCGCTGACAAGATTTATGTCAGCCCAGAACTATAAGTTGAAATCGCTTTGGCTGCCGGGAGGGTGAGGCACGCAGAAATGTTTTCTTGCTTCATACAACCGGAAACCACACGTAGCACCTTAGAAGAGATGGTGAAGTTTCTGGAAGAGATAAATGGTGAAATGGCTAGTGCAGGGTAGTGTTGAGCCATCCCCGTAGTGTTCGAGTTCGGTTCGTCGAACACCCGTGTGTTCGCCGAACTGTTCGTCGAACTGTTCGTCGAACACCGTTAAAACCAATGGCAGGCAAACAAAAACACATAGAAACACATAGAAAACACCTTCAAAGGTGTCCAAAAGCTGACAAACTGCTCAGAAGACACAACTAACACATGGAAAAGTGACAAGTACATATAGTCATGCGAAAAGAAAAGAGGTGGAGGAGTAAAAGGAGGGGGAGACACAGATATAGGCATGTCATGCCCTTCTAAAATCCAAAAAGTGAGAAGCCGACACGTTCAGTCCGCTCTTGCCCGTGCCACCTCCGCGTCGCCGGGTTTGTGCCAGAGCCGCGGTGAACCCTGACAGCCAGCCCCCCTCTCCCAATACTGGTGCCTTTCCGCTGGTGGGTCGAGCGAGCCCCCCTGTGGTGGAGGCAGCTCTAAGCTTTTTAATTTAAATTGTCTCTCTAATTTGAATGAATACACTTTAAATCCATTTACAAGGATCTATTGGAGGGCAAGTCTCATGCCAGCAGCCGCGTAATTCCAGCTCCAGTAGCGTCCACTAAAGCTGCTGCAGTTAAAAAGCTTTTATAAGGATCGAGCTCGGCTGTCCACCGCAAGGCATCCTACTGCCAGTCCCAGCCCCTATGCCTTGGGGTGCCTCCTGATGCTCTTCACTGAGTATCCCGTGGTCCCGAAGCATTTCCTTTGAAAAAATTAAGTGTCCAAACTACAGGTGGTGTAGCTTGCTTAACAGCCGGGATAATCCGCTGACTAGCAGACACTGCTACTAGGCACAAAGTATTTCCTGGGCTAGATGCAGTTAAAAATGTGTAATTAGATACTCTCATTGGATGCTGAGAAAGCATTCCATAGAGTCTCCTGGCACGCCATATATGATTCTCTTAAAAAGCTTGGGGTAGGGGTCTAGGGGACCCTTTTATAGCCAAAATCACGGCCCTGTATCGCAATACATCACCTAGGCTGAAGATAAATGGAACTGTAGCACCCTGAGGGCTCGGTTGCTACAGAGGTATTGCACCTCACCCAGAGGTGTGATATCTCACTCTCAGGTAAGGATGTAGTGTGGATCAGGACCCGACACCTGCATGCATTACACCACATTGCCGTGGGGCAGGGCGACCAATATGCCCCTGAGATGGGCACGACAGTCCCTGTCCCTGGCTGGAGTGGGGGGAGGGAACACTGAGGAAGGGGAACCCTGTAGTGCAGGAGCAGGGAGGAAGCAGTTCCTGGGTGCATTGAGAAGGGAGTATAAAAGGTGGGCACCATCTTAGTTCAGTGCAGAGAAGTCTGAGCAGAAGTGGCAGGGAGCAGGGGCTCTGCATGAGCTCTGCTCCGGAGGCGGGTCTAGTAACAGAGGCCCAGGCCTGGAAGAGGGAGAAGGAAGGAAGAGGAGGCTCCAGGAACGAGGAACGAAGGGATCTCAGGGGTGCGGACGGGCGAGTCGCCACCGCACGCCCGAATCCACCTGCGTGGAGGGGTCAGGCCAAAGGGGGAGACCGGTCCCCGAAAATAGTGGAGGCAGGAAACGACCCTCAGCTAGAAACAGGAGGCTGTAACATTTTATGTGGCGCAGCCCCTCGCTACACCCGCTAGGAAGGCACCACATAGGGTCAGGGAAACTGGCGCCAAGTTTACCAAGAGGAGGCCCGAGGCAGTCGGACAGAAGGGTTGGTAAGAAAGGCCAGACAAAGGACACACAAAGGGGGTCCTGTGAAGCACTCCAAAGTTATCTGGGAGTTGTCTGAGCCCCTCACCTGGTGAGCACAGTACGACGTGGGCAGCCGTTACCTGCAGACGTGGTCTGGATAATAAGAACTGTGAGTAAAGGCCCTGGACTGCATCACTGACTCCGTGTCGTTACTGCTGCTGCCCTGCACCATCACCCCCATCCTCCGCATACACTGCCCTGAGGCTATACTCCTCCCGTGGGGAGTTATGCTACGCTCTGCTGCACCCACAACACCAGCCTCAGCGGTCTGCCCTGGAGCGGCGGTTCACTCTGACCGCAATCCACGGGTGGCGTAGTCGGACATTTAAACATCAAAACCACATAAATAGTTCCGCCACTGGTTTGACCGCCCTGAGCCACGGAACCGGGTCGCCGCCACGGAGACTACAACCACCAGCATCCACCAAAAAGGGTCCGGCTCCGGGTGTCCCAAGGCCCAGGGGGCGCGTCAGAACATTTTCATCACCTTTCACAATCACCAATGGGACAAGGCAGGGATGTTCTCTGTCCCCTCTCTTATACATCCTAGTGACGGAGCACCTGCTCTCATCAATTCGCTATAACCCCAATATTAGGTGGATTGAGGTGGGAGGCAGCGAGTACAAGTGCTCTCTATTTGCTGATGATGTCCTAGTATATATCACTCAATCACATATATCCATCCATGCTGTTATGGCTGAAATAGATCACTTTGTTACATGGTCAAATTTTAAAATCAATGCAGCGAAGTCTGAGGCCCTCGATGTCTCCCTCCCCAAATCCATATAGGATTCCATCCAGTCCAACTTTCCCTTTGCCTGGCCCTCACAGGGTATCAAACACTTAGGAATTCCTATTCATAGAGACCTCTCCCATCTATGTTATCTTAATTTTGGGCCCTTTATTGAACAACTCCATACAGACCACGGTTGGCAAGTTAGAACTGTAAGATTCACTACGTGAACCACTGGTGTTTTGTGGAAAAGCACATGTACACTGTGTTCCAAATTATTATGCAAAAAGTGTTTAGGAGTGATAAGGGAAGAATTTGTTTGTTTGTCAGTTAAACTCATTGATGGTGATGTGTGTCAGGGCTTTTTATATCACTGTAAGCAATTGCAGACACCTGTGCTAATCAGTTAGGCAGGTGTGTCCAATGAAAGGCAAGACTACTTAAGAAGGCTGTCTCACATTATTAAGCAGCCTACATTTTCTGCCAAAATGGGAAAGAAAAAGGATGTGTCGGCTGCTGAGAAGCAACAAATTGTGGAGTGTTTAGGTCAAGGCATGACTACAATCAACATTGTGCGATGATCAGGATGAAGTGTCTTGGCAATCAAGAAGTATGTAGCTGATTCAAAGTACACACGTGTGCGTGCTGATAAGGGCAAATTGAGGACTCTTTCCTACAGGCAATTACGTCAGGTTGAAAGAGCAGCGGCAAAAAAGCCTTGTCATAGCAGCAGACAAGTTTTTGAAGCTGCTGGTGCCTCCAACTTTCCCCGAACAACAAGATGCAGGGTCCTTCAGAGGTTTGCAGCTGTGCATACGCCATCCTGTCGACCTCCTCTATCCACTTCACACAAGCAGAAACGGCTCCAGTGGGCCAAACATTACATGAATACTGATTTCAAAACTGTTTTGTTCACGGATGAGTGCCGGGCAGCGCTCGATGGTCCAGATGGATGGAGTGGAGGATGGCTGGTTGATGGACACCCCACGCAAACACGGCTACAGCGCCAACAAGGAGGAGGTGGAGTAATGTTTTGGGCTGGAATCATGGGGAGAGAGATTGTCGGCCCCTTTAGGATCCCTGAAGGCGCTAAAGATGAACTCCATAATGTATGTGGATTTTCTCAAACAGCACTTCCTGCCATGGTTCAAGAAGAAGAACCATGTATTTCACAGCAAGATAATTTTTTTGCATGATAATGCACCGTCTCATGCTGCACATAACACATCTGCATCTCTGGCTGATATGGGCATAAAAGGGGACAAACTTATGGTGTGACCCCCATGCTCCCCTGACCTCTACCCCATTCAGAACCTTTGGAGCATCATTAAAAGGAGTGTCTATGATGGCGGGAGGCAGTTCACATCTAAGCAACAGCTCTGGGAGGGTATTCTGTCCTCATGCAAAACAATTGAAGCAGAAACCATCCAAAACCTGACAAATTCAATGGACGAGAGAGTTCAGAAGCTCCTTTCGAACAAGGGGTCCTATGTGAAAATGTAACATCACCTAGAATAAAGTTTTGAGTTGAAAACTGTTTGATTTCAGTTTCTAACAACCTGCTAATGCTTATAATTTCAAAAATGACCATTTTTTTGGTCTTTATTAAAATGAAAAGGTTGATCGAAAAGTTTGGGGGATCTAAGAGTGTGGCAACCCAGTAGTCATGATTACTTCGAATTCTGACAATATGAGGGTCATGCTGCAGGTAGTGCAGCAAGAAGGCACTTATGTGTCTTGCGCATCTCGGAGCCCCAAAATTATTTTCCGTGCTAGATGCAGCTAAAAATTCTTATTAATTTTAAATCTGGTGAAGCTTTAGTATAGATGGCCTAATAGGATCAGTGCTGCACACTGCTACAAAGCCCAAATTATTTTCTAGTCAAGATACAGATAAACATGATTAGTAATTTTAAATCTGGTGGAGCTTATTATAGATGGCCTAATAGAATCAGTGCTGCACACTGCTACAAAGCCCAAATTATTTTCCAGCCAAGATACAGATAAACATGATTAGTAATATGAAAGCTTAAAACAAGCTTTTACTTTCCCCAGGATGACACAGGGGTAGAAAAGTCGTTTCGGATCCATGATTTGTTCATCTTTATGAACGTGAGTCTGTCTACATTATCAGTGGAGAGCCGCGTGCGCTTATCTGTCAGCACACCACCAGCAGCGCTGAACACACGTTCAGACAGAACGCTGGCTGCGGGGCATGACAAGATCTCCAAGGCGTAAGTGGCTAGCTCCGGCCATTTATCCAGATTGGAAGCCCAAAAAGAGCAAGGGTCCAGTGACACAGTCATGGCTTCAATGTTTACTTGGAGATACTCCTGTACCATCGTCTCTAGGGGTTGACTATGTGTCAGACTTCTTGTCTCCTGTGGCCTTGCAAAGGATGGGCTAAAAAAGTGGTGAAATGATTCCGCAAAATTGATGTTACCAGCAGATACTGTGGTTCTGTTACGGTTTGAGTGCTGAACACTTGACGGTCCCACGGTTGGCAAGTTGGAACTGTGAGATTCACTACGTGCACCACTGGTATTTTGTGGAAAAGCACATGTAAGATTCTGCAACAGTCTCTGCTGATACTCCTGCATGCGTGCATCCCTTTCTATGGCAGGAATAATTTCTGCAAATTTACTTTTGTTCCGGGGATCTAACAGTGTGGCAACCCAGTAGTCAGGATTATTTCTATTTCTCACAATTCGAGGGTCATGTTGCAGGTAGTGCAGCAAGAAGGCACTCATGTGTGTTGCGCATCCAGGAGCACCAAGTCCCTGTTGTTTTGGTGGCGAGGTAACAATCATGCTTCCTTCCTCTGTCCTCTCCCCCCAACCTCGCACAACAGAAATGTGATCAAGGTCTCCCTCATCTGATGAGTCTTCCATCAGTTCGTCCTCCACTTCTTCCTGGGCTCCTGCACCTTCCTCACTAGTTTGGCTGCTACCATGCGCCCTGGTAAAACCATCTCCCCCACCCTCACATGCCTGCCGCCTTGGTGCTGCCGACCGTCTGGACCTTGCAGATGTTAGCCCTTCTGCATACAACTCCTCCTCCTCTACTTCCTCCACCTCCTCTTGTGCCACCACCTGACTCCGAATTCTGTTTAACATGTGCTCCAGCATGTAAATCACTGGAATTGTCATGCTGATAATGGCATTGTCAGCACTAAACATCTTCGTCGCCATTTCAAAACTGTGCAGAAGGGTGCATAGGTCCCTGATCTGAGACCACTCCTCCAGCGTGATTTGCCCCACCTCTGGATCTCGTTGGCCCAGGCTATACGTCAGAACGTATTGCACCAGGGCTTGTCGGTGCTGCCACAGTCGCTGCAACATGTGCAGAGTTGAATTCCACCGGGCAGGCACATCGCATTTTAGCCGGTGAAGTGGCAGGCCCAACGACTTCTGTAGAGATGTAAGTCGCTGAGCTGCGGGATGCGAACGGCGGAAGTGAGCACACAGCGACCGTGCCCTCTGCAGAAGGCCATCTAGTCTGGGATAGTGGGCTAAAAATTGCTGGACAACCAGGTTCAACACGTGAGCCATACAAGGCACGTGTGTGACATTGCCCCGGCGAAGGGCCGCACCCAGGTTTGCAGCATTGTCGCACACGGCCTTCCCTGGTTTCAGGTCCAGTGGAGACAACCATTCATGAAATTGGTTCTCCAGAGCTGACCACAACTCCTCAGCTGTGTGACTCACATTTCCCAGACATTTCAATGTAAAAACCGCCTGATGACGTTGAGCCCTACTGCCAGCATAGGAAGGATGTGTGCAGGATCCCTTCTGCGCAGTTAGAAAGCTTTTGGCATGACCAGACAGGCTTTGGGTGCAGGTGGAAGACCGAGAGGAGGTTGAGGAGGCAGAAGCAGTGGAGGAACTTTGACATAAAGAGGATTGACGCACAACTCGTGGGGACGGCAAGACTTGGACAGCAGCCCCTTGTCCTGCTGTCACCATAGTTACCCAGTGCCCAGTCAGCAACATGTAACGCCCCTGTCCATGCCTACTCATCCAAGTGTCTGTGGTGAAATGCACCCTGTCACACACAGAGTTTCTCAAAGAAGCGGTGATGTTGTGTGCGACATGCTGGTGGAGCGCAGGCACACCTTTCTTTGAGAAGTAGTGCTGACTGGGCATCTGGTACTGGGGCACTGCGACGGACATAAGGTCTCGAAAATCCTCTGTGTCCACCAGGCGGAAAGGCAGCATTTCTGTAGCCAAGAGCTTGCAGATGGTGAAATTCAACCTCTTAGCTTTCTCATGGCTAGGAGGAAATGGTCTTTTACTTGTCCACATCTGAGGGACCGAGGGCTGGCTATTGTGCTTAGACGGGGTTGATAAGGGTGTCCCCGGCAAACTGCCGGTCTGTGAGGAAGATGCAGGCGGACATGTTAGGTTGCCTTGATCCAAAGGTGGTGCTATCGATGTCAGACAGTGCTCAACACCAGCTGGTGTTACCACCTCCAAAGAAAATGATGACCTGCCAATCACGCTGGCTGTTGCGGGTAAAGAGGTGGCAGGTCTGCGCCCCAAAACAGGTGTGACTGCTGTCCCCCCAGTCACAGAGGATGAAGAGGCCGCGGATGCACAAGATATGGCAGACGGTGGTTGGCCCGGCCGGCTAGGCCGCATTGTAGCACACTGAGCTTCCCACTGCAACTTATGCTTCATGTCAATGTGCCGGTTCATGCATGAAGTACTCAAACTATGTATTTTTTGGCCTCTACTTAGCTTTTGCTGACAAATGTTACAGATAACACGAGTTGGGTCATCTTTATCGATCTGAAAAAATGCCCAGGCTATGCAAGGCTTAGCACCCATGCGACCTGAAGAGCCACCACGACTTGTGGTGAGAGGCAGAGTTGTGTTTGAGGATGCAGTTGTTGACGTGCTTCCAGTACTACGTCTCTGTCCAGGAAGGCGCAACCTGACCTCGTCGTCACTAGCATCTTCCTCCACCTCCTCTGCTGACCTCATCTCTTGGCTGACTGTGGGTTGACAGTAAGTGGGATCTCCAACCTCATCATCATCACCCTGTGCGTTATCACACCCGTCGTCCTCAGAGCCAACCTGTTCCTGCCCTGACAAAAAACTAAAGTTGTCGCTCCAATCAGGTATTTGAGTCTCATAATCGTCTTCCTCATTGTCTCCACCAACAGGAGTTACAGTTTGGGAATGAGGGTCTACATTATGGTCAGAACTTGCGTCTGGTCCTGGATCCGACTCATAAAGATTCTGGGCATCAGTGCAGATCATTTCCTCGTCTGGATTCACAGAAGCGCTGGAGTCGACCTCTGATTCCCAGGCTATAGTATGAGTAAACAGCTCTGCAGACTCAACCATCTGTTCTACCTCATACTCAGACGGGCAGCTGGAGATTTGGGAGCTGTGAGGAAGCAAGTGCGATTGGGGTGACACCTTTGAGGACTGGAGTATTTGTGATGTTGAAGTTGATGTGGAGGAGAGCCCACTTAAAGGAGCACTTGATATCCGTTGAAGCACCTGCTGTTTTTGTGCCTCATCTGGAATTTGTAGCGATTGGCGTGGCCGTAAGAAAGGGATCTTATCACATTGTCCGCTAAAAGAAGTAGACATTTTAGTTTGGCTGGAAGATGGTCTTTCTTCTGCAGATGTTACTGTTGCTTTAACACCTACCCCACGGACACAACCTTTTTTCCCCTTCCCAACACGCCTATTCCCCTTTCCACCAGCAGCAGGCCTTTTTCCACTCATTTTGGTGGTTAACTAATTCACAACTCTGGAGTTGTTTGCACAAAAAAACAATGGATGGGAACCGAGCAGAGCTGAGTGGCCAAACTGTGGTATTAGGCCAAAACTATTGGCTGGGTTAGATGCAGAAAAAAATTATATTCAATGTGCAACCTGATGGAAGTCAGTATAGATGGACTAATAGAACAAGTCCCACACACAGCTAGAAGCCCAAATATTTTTTCAGAGGTAGATGCAGAAAAATTTTTTATTCAGTTTGCAACCTGATGGAGGTCTGTATAGATGGATTAATAGAACAAGTCCCACACACAGCTACAAGCCCAATATTTTTTCAGAGGTAGATGCAGAAAAAAAATATATTCAGTTTGCAACCTGATGGAGGTCAGTATAGATGGACTAATAGAGAAAGTCCCACACACTGCTAGAAGGCCAAATATTTTTTCAGAGCTAGATGCAGACAAAAAATTATTTTGAATTTGCAACCTGATGGAGGTCAGTATAGGTGGACTAATAGAACAAGTCCCACACACTGCTAGAAGGCCAAATATTTTTTCAGAGCTAGATGCAGAAAAAAATTATATTCAGTTTGCAACCTGATGGAGGTCTGTATAGATGGATTAATAGAACAAGTCCCACACACAGCTAGAAGCCCAAATATTTTTTCAGAGGTAGATGCAGATAAAAATTATTTTTAATTTGCAACCTGATGGAGGTCAGTATAGATGGACTAATAGAGAAAGTCCCACACACTGCTAGAAGGCCAAATATTTTTTCTGAGCTAGATGCAGATAAAAATTATTTTTAATTTGCAACCTGATGGAGGTCAGTATAGATGGATTAATAGAACAAGTCCCACACACAGCTAGAAGCCCAAATATTTTTTCAGAGGTAGATGCAGATAAAAATTATTTTTAATTTGCAACCTGATGGAGGTCAGTATAGATGGACTAATAGAGAAAGTCCCACACACTGCTAGAAGGCCAAATATTTTTTCAGAGCTAGATGCAGATAAAAATTATATTCAATTTGCAACCTGATGGAGGTCAGTATAGATGGACTAATAGAACAAGTCCCACACACAGCTAAAAGCCCAAATATTTTTTCCGAGGTACTGTAGATGCAGATAAAAATTATTTTTAATTTGCAACCTGATGGAGGTCAGTATAGATGGACTAATACAACAAGTCCCACACACAGCTAGAAGCCCAATATTTTTTCAGAGGTAGATGCAGAAAAAAATATATTCAGTTTGCAACCTGATGGAGGTCAGTATAGATGGAGTAATAGAACAAGTCCCACACACAGCTAGAAGCCCAAATATTTTTTCAGAGGTAGATACAGATAAAAATTATTTTTAATTTGCAACCTGATGGAGGTCAGTATAGATGGACTAATAGAGAAAGTCCCACACACTGCTAGAAGGCCAAATATTTTTTCAGAGCTAGATGCAGATAAAAGTTATATTCACTTTGCAACCTGATGGAGGTCAGTATAGATGGACTAATAGAGAAAGTCCCACACACTGCTAGAAGGCCAAATATTTTTTCAGAGCTAGATGCAGATAAAAATTATATTCAATTTGCAACCTGATGGAGGTCAGTATAGATGGACTAATAGAACAAGTCCCACACACAGCTAGAAGCCCAAATATTTTTTCAGAGGTACTGTAGATGCAGATAAAAATTATTTTTAATTTGCAACCTGATGGAGGTCAGTATAGATGGACTAATAGAGAAAGTCCCACACACTGCTAGAAGGCCACATATTTTTTCAGAGGTAGATGCAGAAAAAAATATATTCAGTTTGCAACCTGATGGAGTTCTGTATAGATGGATTAATAGAACAAGTCCCACACACAGCTAGAAGCCCAATATTTTTTCAGAGGTAGATGCAGAAAAAAATATATTCAGTTTGCAACCTGATGGATGTCAGTATAGATGGACTAATACAACAAGTCCCACACACAGCTATAAGCCCAATATTTTTTCAGAGGTAGATGCAGAAAAAAATATATTCAGTTTGCAACCTGATGGAGGTCTGTATAGATGGATTAATAGAACAAGTCCCACACACAGCTAGAAGCCCAATATTTTTTCAGAGGTAGATGCAGAAAAAAATATATTCAGTTTGCAACCTGATGGAGGTCAGTATAGATGGACTAATACAACAAGTCCCACACACAGCTAGAAGCCCAATATTTTTTCAGAGGTAGATGCAGAAAAAAATATATTCAGTTTGCAACCTGATGGAGGTCTGTATAGATGGATTAATAGAATGTTGCTATGCCCAAAAGATTTTACTTCACTAGGTGCAGTAAAAAAATTGGTATTCTATACACAGGTGGTATATCTTGCAACACAGATAGGCTACTCCACTGACTAACACACTCTGCAACTGATGTAACCTAGTCCTGAAAAGGACTCCAATTACAATTAGTCTTTACTCCCACAATCTATCTATTTAAGAGCACAGACCTGCCTGATAAAAGTCGTAGGAAATGCTGTAACCTAGTCCTTAAAAGGACTGCAATCACAACTATTCCCTACTCCCAAGCTATCTGTAGATTTGTGCGAAAATTGGCTTGAAATTAACAAGGTATAGCGCACACAGCAACAGCGGTGCCATCTAACACGCAGCTGCAGCAGTGAGAAAATGGTGGCGACAGGGAAAATTTCTTGGTCTTATAGGGCAAGGACATGTGACATACACTGCCAATGACACATGCCCTTGCTTGTGTGAAAAAAAGCACTTCGCTCCGTGTGTGCGCTGCGGATAGGCTGACAGATTGCACCTCCCCACTGTAAATGCGGGAAAGAGAAAAAAAAAATGGAGATCTTCATTGTTCCTGCAGAGATCCATCCCCTGCCCCTCCCCCCACACCGCTGTACACTCAAACTGCGTATTAACATTAATTTTCATCATTACTGAGAAAAAATCCAGTTATGATTTTGGTGCACGAACAGTTATCGAACATAACCTCGAACAGCCGAATTTTTCTCAAATTGTTCGTGTTCGCCGAACAGCTCGAACACCGCCCAAAACAGCTCGAATTTGAGATTGGCGAACAGTTCGAGTAGAACAATGCTCATCTCTATTGCAGGGCTCCTCCGAGAAAAATTCTTCTATTGATTGCAGTGAGAAGAGGAAGGAGTCTCCCAATACGCCACAGCGTTGCAGGAAGTAAATGCAGAGGTACAAAAGAAGGAGGCAGACGGAGTAGGCGGCATGGGATCTGTAGACCGGATATTACGAGAACAATTTATTCTGGGACTCTACAGTACTTCCCTGAGACAGATTCTGCGTGAGCGAGTGAGAGTGACTCCGACCTTAAATTTTCGACAAATATTAGCAGAAGTGGTGGCTCGAAGTAAGGAAGACAGCTATGCCTCTGGAGTGGTACATACTCAGGCCGTCACTCTCGGGGGGCGGAGCGAATGAAGAGACCCTGTTCAGGGTAGTGTGCAGGAAAATGCTGAGTTCCCTGAATATTATGGAAGAAAAACTGACACAAATGGAAAGGAGGATGGGAGCCAGCTCCGCTGCTGATATCACATAACCAGCCTTAGCAGATCCTTATCAGACCTTCCCTCAGGCCCCCAAACCTAGACCTCTCTACACTGGTCCATTGAACCCTTACTGTCCCCTGCCTACAACGTCTTTGGGTTGCCTGTGTTATCAAGGTCCTAAATATCCTCCACCAGCGTTCCCCGGGCCTGAGCCATTCTACCCAAGGCCCCAGCATCCTTCACAGCGGCCAGCTAGTTGGATGTCAAGGGCCTCGCCCACATGCAGACAGAGATGGGGACAGGTTGCACAGTGCTGGCGATGTGGAGAGAGTGTCGGAGTGATTTGCAGGGACGTCACAGGTGACGACTATGCCCGAGTCATACTCCAATAGCTACTTCCGGATGATGGCCAAGCCAGAGTGGGAGAAATTAATTCAGGTGACAGCGGCTAATCAGTAACCTAGTCTGTGGGAATTATCCGAGTGCCGGGAAGGGCGTCCCTCCCCCCCAATCCCCCCGGTCAGGAGACCATTCTCCCACTGCCCGTAGGAACTTTCCGCAACCTTGAAGGTATGGAGGTGGCTATTGAACCAGTGGGCCTAGGTGAAATAGACCAGAATGTCCTGGTTGCCCGGCCCTGGATGTGGTCCAAGAAGGGAGAGTACTAGTGATGAGCGTGCGGGAGCTCGGGACCCCTCCCTGCATGTTTGCTGCTCTTTAGAGAGCCAATGAAGATGCAGGGATTGCTTGCCACACACTTTAATGCTGTAGCCAAGTTGGTTGTGGAATTACAGTGATTGGCTGGCCACACAGCATCATACGGTCTATATAAGACCTGGCGCTGCCATGCTCGTAACTGTCTACCCCGGAAACAGGCAGTGCAGGAAGAGATGCTGCTGAGCTAGGGAGAGATTTCGTTGTTTATTAGTTAGTGTAGGTATACCACAACATCTATATATATATATATATATATATATATATATATATATATATATACATATATCCATCTGAACTAACAGTCCTTCTGAGGACTAATTCAGCTGCATATTTTCAGTGGTGAAGGTGATAGCAGGAGTTAGGCAGGCATGCAGTGTATGTGCAGACTGCAGTGTATATAGCAAGAGGGTCGATTGAACGTCCTGTTAGTCTAGGTATTCCACAACATAATATATATATATAAATATATATATATATATACTGTATATACACTGCTCAAAAAAATAAAGGGAACACTTAAACAACAGAATATAACTCCAAGTAAATCAAACTTCTGTGAAATCAAACTGTCCACTTAGGAAGCAACACTGATTGACAATCAATTTCACATGCTGTTGTGCAAATGGAATTGACAATAGATGGAAATTATTGGCAATTATCAAGTCATCCTAAATAAAGGAGTGGTTCTGTAGGTGGGGACCACAGACCACATCTCAGTAACAATGCTTTCTGGCTGATGTTTTGGTCACTTTTGAATGTTGGTTGTGCTTTCACACTCGTGGTAGCATGAGACGGACTCTACAACCCACAGAATTTGCTCAGGCAGTGCAGCTCATCCAGGATGGCACATCAATGCGTGCTGTGGCAAGAAGGTTTGCTGTATCTCTCAGCATAGTCTCCAGAGGCTGGAGGTGCTACCAGGAGACAGGCAAGTACACCAGGAGACATGGAGTGGGTCGTAGGAGGGCAACAACCCAGCAGCAGAACCGCTACCTCCACCTTTGTGCAAGGAGGAACAGGAGGAGCACTGCCAGAGCCCTGCAAAATGACCTCCAACAGGCCACAAATTTGCATGTGTCTGCACAAATGGTCAGGAACCAACTCCATGAGGGTGGTATGAGGGCTCAACATCAAAAGATGGGGGTTGTGCTCACAGCCCAACACCGTGCAGGACGCTTGGCATTTGCCACAGAACACCAGGATTGGCAAAGTCGCCACTGGCGCCCTGTGCTCTTCACAGATGAAAGCAGGTTCACACTGAGCACATGTGACAGACGTGACAGAGTCTGGAGACGCCGTGGAGAGCGATCTGCTGCCTGCAACATCCTTCAGCATGACATATTTTGCAGTGGGTCAGTAATGGTGTGGGGTGGCATTTCTTTGAAGGGCCGCACAGCCCTCCATGTGCTCGCCAGAGGTAGCCTGACTGCCATTAAGTACCGAGATGAGATCCTCAGACCCCTTGTGAGACCATATGCTGGTGCGATTGGCCCTGGGTTCCTCCTAATGCAGGACAATGCCACAACTCAAGTGGCTGGAGTGTGTCAGCAGTTCCTGCAAGATGGAGGCATTGAAGCTATGGACTGGCCCGCCCGTTTCCCAGACCTGGATTCGATTGAGCACATCTGGGACATCATGTCTCACTCCATCCACCAACGTCACGTTGCACCACAGACTGTCCCGGAGTTGTCGGATGCTTTAGTCCAGGTCTGGGAGGAGATCCCACAGGAGACCATCCGCAAGCTCATCAGGAGCATGCCCAGGCGTTGTAGGGAGGTCATACAGGCACGTGGAGGCCACACACAATGCTGAGCCTCATTTTGACTTGTTTTAAGGACATTACATCAAAGTTGAATCAGCCTGTAGTGTGTTTTTCCACTTTAATTTTGGTGGTGACTCTAAATCCAGGCCTCCATTGGTTAATAAACTTGATTTCCATGGATGATTTTTGTGTGATTTTGTTTTCAGCACATTCAACTTTGTATAGAACAAAGTATTCAATGAGAATATTTCATTCATTCAGATCTAGGATGTGTTATTTGAGTGTTCCCTTTATTTTTTTGAGCAGTATATATATATATATATATATATATATATATATATATACATATATATATATACATATATATATATATATATATATATATATATATATATATATATGCACAGTATATAGATACAGTATATATGAAGCGCCCCCTGGGCCGCGCATGTGTGGGGATATCCGGAACCGGACCCATTGCGGATGCTGGTGGTTGTAGTCCTCGAGTGGCTCAGGGTGGTCAACTCAAATGGCAGTCTATTTGTGTGGTTTTGTGATATTAACCCCTGCTGCGCTGAGCCCTCACTGAACCGAGCACATGTCAGCTGATTCTTACAGCTGACATGTGCCCGCAACAGCCGCGGGTGGAATCGCGATCCACCCGCGGCTGTTAACATGTTAAATGCCGCTGTCAATCTCTGACAGTAGGATTTAACGCCATCTTCCGGGTAGCGCGTCATAAGCCCCGCCCACCGGCGACCCCGTCACGTGATCGCGGGTCGCCGATGGGTGGGCATGACAACCAAGGGTCTGCAGCAGACGCCTGTGGTTGTCATGATCTTGTCGCTATGAGCGCCACCTAGTGGTCGGCGCTCATAGCACAGGACCATTTCTGCTGCATGCAGGTGACCTGCTCGTCCCCTGTATGTAGCAGAGGCGATCGGATAGTTGCTGCTTCTAGTCACCTATGGAGACAATAGAAGCATGCAAAAAGTAAAAAAAAAAAGTTTTTAAAAATATAAAAAAAAATAAAAAAATATAAAAGTTTAAATCACCCCCCTTTTGCCCCATTCAAAATAAAATAATAAAAAATAAACCTCACATACACATATTTGGTATCGCCGCGTTCAGAATCGCCCGATCTATCAACATAAAAAAAGAATTAATCCGATCGGTAAACGGCGTAACGAGAAAAAAATTCTAAACGCCAGAATTACGTTTTTTGGTCGCCGCAAAATTGCAATAAAATGCAATAACGGGCAATCAAAACATCGGATCTACCCCAAATGTTATCAATAAAAACGTCAGCCCGGCGCACAATAAATAAGCCCTCACCCAGCCCCAGATCACGAAAAATGGAGATGCTATAGGTCTCAGAAAATGGCGCTATTTTTTTATTTTATTTTTTACCAAATTTTGGAATTTTTTTTCACCACTTAAATATAAAAGAACCTGTACATGTTTGGTGTCTACGAACTCGTAATGACCTGTAGAATAAGAAAGGCAGGTCAGTTTTAGCATTCAGTGAACGTGGTTAAAAAAATAAATAGTGAATAAATAGTGAACCGCCGCTGCAGGGCTGACCGCTGAGGCTGGTGTTGTGAGTGCAGCAGGAAATAGTATAACTCCCCACGGGAGGAGTATAGCCTCAGGGCAGCAAGGGGAAATGTTGGGGGTGATGGTGGGCGGGAGCAGCAGTAACGACACAGAGTCTCTGTAATATAGTCCAGAGTATTTACTCACAGTTCTTTATCCACGTTACTACAGCTGGTCATAACGTCCCTCGTCGCACTGTGTTCACCAGGTGAGGGGCTCGGCCTACTCCCAGATAACTTTGGAGTGTTTCACAGGACCCCCTTTATGTGTCCTTTCTCTGGCCTGTCATACCCCGCCAGTGACCTCACTTCTGTCCGGCTGCCTCGGGCCTTCTCTGGTAAACTTCGGCGCCAGTTTCCCTGACCCTATATGGTGCCTTCCTAGTGGGTGTAGCGAGGGGCTGTGCCACGTGAAATGTCACAGCCTCTGGTTTCTAGCTGAGGGTAGTTCCCCGCCTCCACTAGTTTCTGGGACCGGTCTCCCCCTTTGGCCTGACCCTTTGGCCTCTCTCTTAGGCCTGCCTGCGGAGCAGAGCCCATGCAGAGCCTCTCCTCCCACCTCCTGCTCCCTCTTCTTTTCTGTCTGAACTGAACTGAACACTCATCTAAGATGGTGCCCACCTTTTATATCTCCCTCTAGGTGCACCCAGGAACTGCCCTCTCCCTCCTATGCACTACAGGGTTCCCCCTTCCTCAGTGTTCCCTCCCCCACTCCAGCCAGGGACAGGGACTGTAGTGCTCTACTTGGAGCATATCGGTCGCCCTGCCCCCCGGAAATGTGGTGTAATGCATGCAGTTGTTGGGGTCCTGATCCACTCTCCATCCTTACCTGAGAGTGAGATATCACACCTCTGGGTGAGGTGCAATACCTCTGTAGCAACCGAGCCATCGGGGTGCTATATATATATATATATATATATATATATATATATATATATATATATTCACACACACACATCAGAGATAGGCAGGCAGGCAGTGTATGTGGCAGACTGCAGTGTATACTACAGCACAAGAGATTCCATTCCAGTTTTGTCTGCTCCTGCTGTTAAAGATATTTCTAGAAATAGCTCCAGGTATCAGGGGCCAGGGATGATTATTTTTTTTATCTTAATCCTGATTATTTGCTTAAAAAGCAATCCAGAGAACACAGTTTTTCTGCTCCATTTGCTTGTTGCCACAGCAGAATACAGCCAGATTCTTTCCATATTACAGAGATAAAAATCCAGAAGTTTGTAGTGAACAGGGAAAATATTGGCCTCCATTTAAATTTTGTGTCACACGTATCACATATAAGTGTGCTCCAAATTCAGGCATTTCTAGTCTCCATTTAAATTTTGTTGCAGTGTGTCAGTAAATTTATTGACACGAGGTCGCTGTGAAAAATAGTAACCTACAGGCTAGCTATTTAAAACTGTGGTTTTCTGTCACATATATCACTGCGTTTCAAATCCAGCCATTTGTAGTGAACGTGGAAAATATTGTCCTCCATTTAAAATAGGCAAGGCACGTGGCAAGGGACGGGGAAGTGGACGTGATGGTGAAGGTGCATGCAGAGGAAGAGGCCGAGGCTGTGGGCAAGCTGAAATTGTGCCACAACAAACACCCACATCTTGTTACTCGACCTTCCTGTTCCAATTAATAGGAGACCGCAGAACACCACTATTGAACACAGAGCAGTATGAAAAGGTTATTGGTTGGATAGAAGATAATGCTTCCAGTCACTTAGCCACCACCACCACCCTGTCTTCCACACGGTCAAGTCTCAGTAGCCGTGAGTCTGGACCGCATATTCTTCACCATGATCCTCCTTCCTCCCACCATCCCGAGTGCCTGGAGACAACTAATCCCACATTTGGACACTCCAAAGAGCTGTTCACTTTTCCATTTATAGATTCGGGCCTCTCGCCAGGTCCCCTTGAAGTGGGGCAAGAGGAGAATGCATGTAGCGATGCCAAATATTTGATCAGCCACGGTCACACAAAGGCAACGGTGGGAATCTGTCACAAAAGGTGGATGATGATGAAACACAATTGCCAGAAAGTCAGGAGGATGACCATGGTGCGGAAGTGGACGATGAGGTGGTGGATAATATAGTAACTGACTCAATCTGGCAGAGGGACTTGCAGAGCAAGGATAGCAGCACACAGGGGGAGGGAGGCGTAGCACCACAACAGGCAGGAAGAAGCATTGTGGTGGCCGCAGACACAAGGCTGGAAAGCATTCCTCGTAATGCCAACACGACGGAAGTTGCCAGTACAACAGGTCTTCCCGAGTCTGGTTGTTTTTTAAAGACTCTGCCGATAACCCCAAAAAGGCCATTTGCACCACCTGCCAGGCCAGCATCAGCAGTGGTAGCAAAACTACCAGCTTGACCACCACCAGCATGATCAGGCATATGGAAGCAAACCACTCGACTAAGTGGGCCAAACTCCAGGGTCCAGCGACAGTGTCTGCGGGTGACAGCACTGCTTGTCCTGCGGTTGTGCATGCACGCCAATCCCCTGTCCATGGCGCATGCCAAGATGCCTCCCGCCCTGCACCTGTCGTTGAACACTCTCAACTAGCACAATCAGCAAGCATGTCAACGTCCTTGGAATGCAAGCGCAAATACACAGCTAACACCCCACAGGCCACACTTCTAAATTCACACATTTTGCGAATGTTTGCGCCTTTTAAGCTCGTGTAGATGGAAGCTTTCTGCAACCTTATGGCGGCGGCTGTCCCTCGGTAATCGGTCCCCAGCCGCCACTATTTCTCCCGGTGTGCCATCCCTGCATTACACAAGCACGTGTCCCACAACATTAGCCATACCCTCAACAATGCAGTTACCGGGAAAGTCCACCTCACCACGGACACGTGGACAAGTGCTTGTGGGCAGGGACGGTACATCTCGCTGACGGCACACTGGGTTAACATATTGGAAGTAGGGACACAGTCGAACCTTAGGACAGAACACGTCCTCCTGATGCCGAGGATTGCGGGCCCTGGGTCTATCAGGGTTGTCCCCACATTCTACAGCTCCTGCACCTCATCCTCCTCCTCCTCCATGTCAGCCTCCATCTCCGAAATGACCACATCAGTCACAAGCTGGAAGCACTGTACCACTGCCTCAGCCAAGCTGCAACAGGCTGTGCTGATGCTAATATGCTTAGGTGACAAACTGCAAACTGCTGAAGAGTTGTGGACAGCTCTGAAAGAGCAGGCAGATCTGTGGCGGGCACCGCTGAACCTACAACCAGGCATGGTCATGTGTGACAATGAACCTGGTGGCAGCTCTGAGGCGAGGCGAGCTCACACACTTACCATGCCTGGCCTATGTGCTTAACCTCGTGGTTTAGTGGTTTGTCTAAACCTACCCGGATTTGTCAGATCTGCTTGTCAAAGTACGCCGCCTATGTGCCCATTTTAGAAAGTCGTGCTTCAGCAGAGTTTGCAGCTTCCAGCTCACCGACTGATCTGCGATGTCCCCACGCGTTGGAACGGATTTGTAAGCAGAAAAGGGCAGTTGTTGGCTACCAGCATCAACAAGGCCATCTGTATTCAGGTAAGACTCAACACATAAAACCTCAGGAATGGACATGGATGTCAGACATATGTTATATCCTCCAAAACTTTGAGGACTACACCAAGATGGTTAGCGGCGATGATGACATGATGAGCGTCACCATCCCGCTTCTCTGTCTTCTGAAATGCTCTTTGCTCTCAATTAAAGAGGATGCATTGCAGGTGGAGCACAATGAGATCGAGCAAGGAACCATACAGGGTGATTACACACAGCTCAGCCTCATCTCTTCCCAACGTGGATTGGGTGACAATGAGGAAGAGGAGGATGAGGAGGAAGAACAGGAGCTATTTTCCTGTGCTATAGACGATACTCCCTGCACAACCGTCATACCATCTGTTCAGCTTGGATGGCCTGAGGACAGGGAGAAGGAGGAAGAGGAGGAGGAGGTGGAGAGCATGGTCAGTCGTCCTCTTGGTGAGGACACGGAAGTCTTGCCTCTTTGCAGTCTGGCACACATGGCTGAGTTTATGTCATGCTGACTTTCCCTTGACCCTCGCGTTGTACAAATTTTGAGTGACAGTCATTACTGGTTGGTGACGCTTCTAGACCTACAGTACAGACCAAAAGTTTGGACACACCTTCTCATTTAAAGATTTTTCTGTATTTTCATGACTTTGAAAATTGTACATTCACACTGAAGGCATCAAAACTATGAATTAACACATGTGGAATTATATACTTAACAAAAAAATGTGAAACAACTGAAAATATGTCTTATATTCTTGGTTCTTCAAAGTAGCCACGTTTTGCTTTGATGACTGCTTTTCACACTCTTGGCATTCTCTTGATGAGCTTCAAGAGCTCATCATAAATGAAACAGGATGTGTCTGATGATGTGTCACACACCACATGGCCAGATAAGGTTGTAAAATGTTAAAATGACATTTCCTGGTGAATCCATTTATCTTGGTTGAAAGCAATGCAAAAGTGCAAAAATGCATCAATAACGCTACATGTGAGCATAGCGCAAGGTGTGGAGAACCGCCGGAAAAATGCTCGAGCTTCCCATTGGGCTCATTACTCGGTCCGAGCACTTGAGCATTCCAATTTGCTCAACCCGAATAATGAGTACCCAAGCATTTTAGTGCTCAGCCATCACTAGAGAGTACCCATCTGAGTCATGAATATGGGGCAGAGAGAAGTCCATTTACTACAGAGAGTGGAGCTGGCCCGGGTGTACGTACATTGAAGTGAAGTGTTGAGTCTGAGAGAAATGACCCTGGCCCCAGTAGATCATGCAGTCTGGAGTCTGGCCATCATGGCTGAAGAGAAGGGGGTACTGAATCCAGAATGGAATGGGCGAGCCCTCCTGACTCAGATGGGGGTGGATATGAAAGCCCTAAATTCAGATCAGATACAAGCAGTGGAAGCAATGCGGTGGGAGAATCAGGCCACGTTCGGCCGTCACACTGACAACTTTGGCTGCCCGGACGCCATCACCCATGAGATACTGACCAGGGACATTCCTCCGATTCGAGAAAGATATCGACAGATACCCCCTAAGCTGTACCAAAAGGTGATGTCCCTGCTGAAACAGATGTTGGATTTGGGAGTGGTGCAGTGTATTCAGAGCCAATGGGCAGCACCAGTTGTGCTTGTCAAGATGTAGGATGGGACCCTTCGTTTCTGCGTGGACTACACGTGGTTGAACGCGTGCACCGTGCGAGATTCATACCCCCTGCCTAGTATTGAAGAGTCTTTGACGGCCCTGGGAAAAGCGAAGTACTTCTCTACTCAGGATTTGGCTAGCGGGTACTGGCAAACACTGGTGGCAGAAAAGGACAAGTCAAAGACAGCGTTCATACTCCCCATGGGACTGTTTGAATTTAATAGGATGCCATTCGGATTATTCAACGCACCGGAGACATTCCAGGGGTTGATGGAGAAGTGTGTGGGTGGTTTAAACTTTGAAGCTACTCTGATATACCTGGATGATATCATAATTTACTCTGCTACTTTTCAGGAACATCTGGACAGACTCGGGCAGGTGCTCAGACGATTGCGGACCAATGGCCTGAAGATAAAGCTGAAGAAGTGTCATCTTTTCAAAAAAGAAATTTGGTTCCTGGGCCACAATGTGTCTCAGAATGGAGTCTTGCCTTCCCAAACTAAAGTTGCTGTGATACAACAATGGTCAGTACTGAGAACCGTACGGAAGTTAAAGGCCTTCCTTGGATTGACCGGGTACTACCTGTGGTTCATCAAAGACTACGCTATTTTCGCATGAGCTGCTGAGAGGGACTGTTCGGGGAACAAGAAACCATGGGATACTCTGGGAACAGAAATAGGAGGAGGCCTTCCAGACACTGAAAGACGCCCTGACATCAGCCCCCCATTTTGGCCTATGCAGATTTTGACCCACCGTTCCTCTTATACACGGATGGCAGTCTTCATGGACTATGAGCAGACTTTTGCAGATTCAAGACGGGCATGAAAAAGTCATCGCCTACGCCAGTAGGTCCTTGAAGGATACGGAGCGGAACTCTAATAACTACAGCTCCTTCCAGCTGGAACTCATCGCTCTAGTATGGACCATGACGGAGAAATTCGCAGAGTACTTAACAGGAGCCAAGGTCCAAGTGCGAACGGATAACAACCCGTTGACCCATCTGGACACTGCCAAGCTGGGGGCCATGGAGCAGCGTTGAGTTGCCCGTCTCGCAAAATTTGACTTCTCGATTTGCTACCGCTCTGCCACGGAGAATACCAATGCTGATGGATTGTCTGTATATAGTATATAGTGTACAGGTAATAAAGAGATCACTAGTGACATTATGCACAGGAGTTATGTATATATTGTCAGTGTAGAGGTAATGTTGTGAACACCACTGACATTATACACAGGAGCTGTGTATATAGTGTATAGTGTACAGGTAATACAGTGATCACTGGTGATATTATACACAGGAGCTCTGTATAAAGTGTCAGTGTACAGGTAATACAGAGATCACCAGGGACATAATACGCAGGAGCTCTGTACATAGTATATAGTGTCAGTGTACAGGTAAAACACTTACTCAACGGTGACGTCTCTAATTTGAAGAATTTCATCTTCACTTTTCATCCAGCGCAGACCACTATGACTTCTTTTAGCTGCATAAAATAACACAGTTATCTAGAGTACATTCACCAACTTCTACACTACTCAGCTGAATACAGATGTGCACCCACCATTAATATATAATTAGTTATTATGAAACCCATCATTCCAAAAATAAATGGTAATCCACCACTGCGCCCCCACTAACTATAAATAGCCACTTTCCCCACCAAATAAATATATAAATTAATTAGTAGACCTGTACACTTTCCTTCAATTCATTACCAGTCACTGTATCCTTAATGACCCCCACTCTGTACCTCCCACTCCCCCGATTCATTAGATTTACATGCCCCCCTCTGCCCCAATTAATTGTCATGCTATGTCCTCCCTCCCACCCCCACCCTCTATTTATTATCAACTGCTCTCCCCCACATTCTAAACATCAGTTACTCTCCTCCACCCTCAATTTATCATTATTTGCTGCCCCAACCCAATTCATCATTATTTGCTCTCCCCACCCCCCACCTTCATTTCAATTGCTGTTCCCCAACCTCACTTAATTTTTTGTAGTCCTCCCTCCCCCTCACTTCATCATTTGAAGTCACCCGTCCTCCCCTCACGTTATCATTTGCAGTCCCCCCTCTCACTTCATCATTTGCAGTCCTCCCCTCCCCTCACTCCATCATTTGCAGTCCCCTGTCTCCCTCCCCCTCTCACTCCATCATTTGCAGTCCCCGGTCCCCCTCCCCCTCTCACTCTATAATTTGCAGTCCCCTGCCTCCCTCAAACTCTCACTTCATTATTTGTAGTCCCCCCTCACCTATTTAATTCATTTTATAAAGAAAAAAAAAGGTTTTCATACTTACCTCACGATGCCCTGCAGGCGCAGCTGTGCTTCTGCTGGCTTGGCAACAACCAGTGGCTCCTGTACATGATGGCACTTATGTGATGACGTCATCTCGTACGCACCGTCACCTGACCAGAAGTCCGGAAAATGCGGAGGGAGCTGGAGATGCAGCCGTTCAGATACGTTGACGTTGAGGGCATGCGCTGCTGAAGGCGGCTACCTGGCGCACAACACCTTGTTACATCCTGTGGCCCGGTGAGCATAAGAACAAGAGGGGGGCCCTGATTGGGCCAAGGCCCCTCTGCTCACCGGATCCCATACAGCAGTAAGGGCAGTAATGCCCTGATGATGGCCCTGATTGGGGGTGAAGAGGTTAAAGAGCTGAGCAGCACAGCCCTGTTCAATGTGTAGTGGTCACTGCTGGATAATTTAGATCAGCGCCAATGTAAAGGAAGAGCTGTTCTGCAGATCTTGGCAGCGGCCTATTCCAAGGATTAGTCATTAATATTATATGTCCAGACCAAACTTTATGTAAAAAATATCCTAAGTCAAGATGTATACAGGTCTTATGCAGAGATTTGTGGTTTCATGATTACCAAGTACAAACAAACAATATTCTCTCCCATCTTTTCCCTTTACTTACTACAGATAAGCAAAACTCAAGGAGCAAATTAATACAGTAACATGCAACTGTCATGTTTTTCCATAGTTTATAACTGCACTCCTCAACATTGAACTTGCAACACCAAGCAAAAGTCGTGGAATTATGCAAATCACAGGTTGGATAGACATTTCATAGGAGATGATAATTTCTGCTACTGTTCTGTATAGCACAAGCGATCAGATGATCGCAGCTTCAAGTCTCCTAAGGAAACTATTGAAGCCAGTTAAAAAAGTAAAAAAATGTTTTAAAAAAATATAAAAGTTAAATTCACCTCCCCTTTTTCCCCTTTTAAAAATACACATTTGGTATCGCTGTGTTCAGAAATGGCCAATCTATCAAAATATAAATTAAATTATCCTGATTGGTAAATGGCGTAAAAAGAATGAGAAATCAAAATGCCAGAATTACGTTTTTTCGGTCGCCGCAACATTGCAATGAAATGCGATAAAAGGCGATCAAAACATTGTATCTATCCCAAAATGGTAGCAATAAAAACATCAGCTTGGCGCACAAAAAATAAGCCCTCACCCGACCCCAGATCCTAGAAAATGAAGACGCTACGGGTCTCAGAATATTGCGCCTCTTTTTTTTTTTTTTTACAAACTTTGGAATTTTTTTTCACCATTTAAATAAAAAATAACCTATACATATTTGGTGTCTGCGAACAATAATGACATGGAGAATCATATTGGCAGGTCAATTTTAGCATTTAGTAAACAAGATAAAAAAAAAAACCAAAAACATTGTGGAATTGCAGTTTTTTGGTAAAATCAATGGTGTCGTTCAAAAGTACAACTCGTCCTACAAAAAGCAAGGCCTCACATCAGCCCCCTTTGCAATTGCCGACTATCTGGCTATCTGGGACATCATTGGTAGACAATTACAAAGGGAGCTGTCAGCAGAGGATCTTGTTGATTTGTGTGTCCAAGTCCATTCAGTTTGGTAAAACATTCTTCAGACAATCATTAATAACCTCACTGATAGCAGGCAAGGTGTGTAAGTCTATACTTGTACACATTCTGGTTGCTGACTGATTCATGCAGTTTTATGTGCATTCCCTATGTAGTATATTATGGCTGTATCATACAATACAAACACTTTTTACCATTTACCTTACATGTCTCCCCTATTTCCTCATAGATTGTAGCTTGCGAGCAGGGCCCTTACTCCTCTTGGTATCTGAGTTATGTGTTATTCTGTAATGTCTTTATTGTCTGTACAAGTCCCCTGTAAAGTGCTGCGGAATACGTTGGCGCTATAGAAATAGAAAATATTATTATTACTAAGTGTGCGGATTTCTACGTACATACTCAATACTGAATAAATCGAGTTGTTTTCATTGTTCTGTTTCCATTTTTTTCATCATTTACATATCATTAAAGGGGTTGTTCGGGACTTTATATTGATCTCCTATCCTTAGCATAGTTTATCAATATCAAACCAGGGGAGGAGTCCTGAGGAGATAATTTGCATATTCCCACTGCATTTTGGGGTAAGTGAAGAGTCTCCGCGAGCTCAAAGAACACTGGATTTTGGCTGTTGGAGCTGAAAAGAGGACATCGGTAAACCAGGGGAGGAGTCCTGAGGAGACAATTTGCATATTCCCACTGCATTTTGGGGTAAGTGAAGAGTCTCCGCGAGCTCAAAGAACACTGGATTTTGGCTGTTGGAGCTGAAAAGAGGACATCGGTAAACCAGGGGAGGAGTCCTGAGGAGATAATTTGCATATTCCCACTGCATTTTGGGGTAAGTGAAGAGTCTCCGCGAGCTCAAAGAACACTGGATTTTGGCTGTTGGAGCTGAAAAGAGGACACCGGTAAACCGCGCGCCTACCGGCGCGTGCATTTTGAAGCTTTTTTTTTAAGCTTTTTTCACTGTTTTCAGAACATTAACAATAAGAACATGGAAGAGTCCAGGAGACATTTGGTGAGCTGCATATCCTGCTACATGTTCACAGACTTGCCAGTGGAAAAGCCATACTTCACATGCCAGAAATGCAAGCTTGTGTCCCTGTTGGAGGAAAAGTTGCGAAATCTAGAAGAGAGGTTAACTACCTTGAAAATCATTAAGGAAGGTGAAGAGTTCTTAGACAGAGCAGAATTATCTCTTCATGATTCAGAAAGAGAAGAAATTCGAACTGCACCTGACGAAACCGAGGAATGGAAGCATGTGACCCACAGAAGCAGGAGGATCGAGAGGCAGTCAGCACCCATACTGCTCAGGAACCAGTACCAGGCTCTCACGCAGGAGAACCATGAAGAAATACAGCAAAATAAGACTTTGCCAGCAATGAATAACCTTGTAAGCCCTCAGAATCCTCCTGGATGGAGAAAGAAGAATGTTGTGAAGAAAAAACGGAGAGTGGTGGTTATGGGGGATTCCCTGTTAAGAGGAACAGAGGCCTCTATCTGCAGACCAGACATAACCTCAAGAGAAATGTGCTGTCTTCCAGGAGCAAAAATTAAAGATGTGTCTGACAGGATATCAAGACTCTTCAGACCTACAGATCACTACCCATTCCTGCTAATACATGTGGGGACAAATGACACCGCAAGAAAGGACCTGGAAACCATCTGCAGTGACTTTGAAGACTTAGGCAAGAAAGTGAAAGAATTGGGAGCGCAGGTGGCCTTCTCATCCATCCTCCCAGTGGATGGCCATGGAACAATGAGGTGGAATAAGATTCTACAGGTGAACAACTGGCTACGTCGATGGTGCTGTCAACAAGGATTTGGATTTCTGGATCACGGAATGATTTACCTATACGATGGACTACTTGCTAGAGATGGGGTGCACCTTACGAAGACTGGAAAACATGTATTTGGAAGTCGCCTTGCTACACTCATCAGAAGAGCTTTAAACTAGAACAATGTGGGAAGGGAAGCAAAAGGCCAGAAAAAGCCATACAGCTGACAAATACTATTGAGATCTCTGCTACTGGAAGTGGAAAAGAAGAACAAAGACAAAACAATTTAAATAATAAAAATATGGGAGGAAGAGAAACCAATCACAAACTAAAATGTTTTTATACAAATGCACAAAGCATGGGCAACAAACAAGGAGAATTGGAACTACTAATGCAGGAAAAGGAATATGATGTCATTGGAATCACTGAAACTTGGTGGGACGATACACATGATTGGAATAAAAGGCTAAAAGGATACAACTTATTTGCAAGAAACAGACTTGATAAACGAGGAGGAGGTGTTGCATTGTATGTTAGAAAAGCGTATATCTGCACAGAGATTGAAGCTTCAGAGACTGGGAGTTCTGTGGAAACTGTTTGGGTAAGAATACAAGGAGAGAACAACGGAAAGGACACCATTGTAGGCATTTACTACAGGCCACCTGGGCAAGCTGAAGATATGGATGAACTCTTTATGTATCAAATGACCAAGTTCTCCAAAAAATATGACGTAGTGGTCATGGGAGATTTCAACTATCCAGACATTTGTTGGGAATCTCTCTCAAGTAAAACTAACAGGTCAAGCAAATTCTTATCCTCTCTTGCTGACAACTTTATCTTCCAAAAGGTAGGGGAGAAAACAAGGGGATCTGCTACTTTGGATCTAATCCTTATAAACAGGGAGGAAATGGTTGAGGAGGTAAAGGTGGCTGGGACCCTAGGAGGCAGCGATCATGCTATTATAGAATTTTGGATAACTAGAGGAGGAAGACATGTGAAGACTCAAACTTCAAGGTTAGATTTTAGAAAGGCAGATTTTAAGAGACTCAGAAAGAGAATAGGAGGGATCCAATGGCTGGATGTCCTTAAGGACAAAAATGTCCAGGAAGGATGGGAAATTTTTAAAAATGAGATTCTCAAAGCACAATCGTTAACAATCCCGAAAAGTAGGAAGAATGGGAAGCATTTAAGGAAACCAGGATGGATGAACACAGAACTTAAACACATGCTAAAAAGAAAGAAATAAATGTTTATTAAATGGAAAGAGGGAGGCATATCTAAAGAAGATTATAATGCAGTCTGCAGATCCTGTAGGGCACGTATCAGGTTAGCTAAAGCTGACAATGAATTAAGGCTTGCAAGAGATGTCAAAAGCAATAAAAAAGGATTTTGGGGGTATGTCAAAAGTAAAAGAAAAGTCAAAGATGCTATAGGATTTTTACAGGATGAAAATGGAGAAATGGTAAGAGAGGATGTTGAGAAGGCCGAACTTTTTAATTCCTATTTTGCATCTGTTTTCTCTCAGAAAGAAAATGTAACATCAACTGATCTTCACTGTCCTTTTAAAGGAATAGAGGAATCCAAGTTATCTGTAAACAGAAAGATTGTGAGGGAATATTTAGCTAACATAAATGAGTTCAAGTCTCCAGGTCCAGATGAATTACACCCCAGAGTACTGAAGGAGATCGTAGAAGAAATTTTAGAACCACTCTCCATAATCTTTGAAAATTCTTGGAAAACAGGAGAAGTCCCAGAAGACTGGAGAAGAGCAAATGTTGTTCCTATCTTCAAAAAGGGGAAGAAGGTGGACCCAGGGAACTATAGGCCGGTGAGTCTGACTTCTATACCAGGAAAGATCTTTGAACAAATTATTAAACAACATGTATGTAAGTACATGGATAAGAATGAAGTGATTAACCAGAGTCAGCATGGGTTTGTAACTAACAAGTCATGTCAGACTAACTTAATTTCCTTCTATGACAGAATCACTGACTGGGTGGATCAGGGAAATGCTGTAGATATAGTATATCTTGACTTCAGCAAAGCATTTGACAAAGTATCTCACACCATCCTTATTGAAAAAATGACCAAGTATGCAATGGACCAGGCAACTGTTAGGTGGATTCATAACTGGCTTAGTGATCGGACTCAAAGGGTGGTTGTAAATGGCTTCACATCCAGCTGGATGAATGTCTCAAGTGGGGTACCACAGGGCTCCGTCCTGGGACCTGTATTGTTCAACATCTTTATCAATGATTTAGATGAAGGAATTGAGGGTAAGCTGATTAAATTTGCTGATGACACAAAGCTAGGAGGGATAGCTAATACTAGAGAAGAGAGAGAGAGGATTCAAAAAGACCTAAATAAACTGGAGCAGTGGGCAGCAACCAACAGAATGGTTTTTAACAGGGAAATATGCAAAGTACTACATCTGGGCAATAAAAATGAAAAAAGCATATACAGAATGGGAGGAATAGAGCTAAGCAACAGTACATGTGAAAAAGACTTAGGTATACTAATAGATCATAGACTGAACATGAGTCAACAGTGTGATGCAGCAGCAAAAAAGGAAAATACAATTCTGGGATGTATTAACAGAAGCATACAGTCTAGATCACGTGAAGTCATTATCGGTCTTTACTCCTCTTTGGTTAGACCTCATCTGGAATACTGTGTACAGTTTTGGGCACCACATTTTAAAAAAGACATAGACAAACTGGAGCAAGTTCAGAGAAGAGCGACCAGAATGGTGACTGGTCTGCAAACCATGTCCTATGAGGAACGGTTGCAGGATTTGGGAATGTTTAGCTTGCAAAAAAGAAGACTGAGAGGAGGCTTAATAGCTGTCTACAAATATGTCAAGGGCTGTCACATTGTAGAAGGATCATCTTTATTCTCATTTGCACAAGGAAAGACTAGAAGCAATGGGATGAAACTAAATGGGAGGAGACACAGATTAGATATTAGAAAAAACTTTTTGACAGTTAGGGTGATTAATGAGTGGAACAGGCTGCCACGAGAGGTGGTGAGTTCCCCTTCAATGGACGTCTTCAAACAGAGGCTGGACAGACATCTGTCTGAGATGATCTAGTGAATCCTGCTTTGAGCAGGGGGTTGGACCAGATGACCCAGAAGGTCCCTTCCAACTCTACCATTCTATGATTCTATGATTCTATGATTGGTGGGAGTGTGACACCCTGCAACCCTGGCGACTGGTTGTTCTCGAATGTGCTCAGCTGCGGAGCGAAGTTACACAGCTCCATCAACTGCATAATGGCCGCAACAGAGTTCTGCAAATTCACCCTTATTCCAGTGAATAGAGGAGGATCTGCAGTACCCCAGTGCTGCCATTATGCAGTTGATGGATCTGTGTAGTTGCGCTCTGCAACTGAGAACATCCGGCTGCCACTGGCACTGAGAACAGTTAATCAACCAGGTGTTACACCCCCATTACTCTGGTATTGATGACCTATCCAAAGGTCTCAAGTCTATATCAATCTTGTGATTTCCAGAATTCCACAAGTTTTGCATTATAGTACTTTTTTTAATAAATGGAGTTGTGGATCCCATTTTTATGCTCAGCGTGGCCAAGCATTACATTAAAAAAAATAAAAATACAGCATACATATTCCCTCTGTTACTTTATGACTAAGCCCATGTCCCCCATTTGTCTCCTTGCGATTCAGTGATCATATGACCACTTGGCGCAAGAGTCATGTGCTGACCTTACCTAAGGAAAATATATGGAGACTGGTGGGGGACCTGTGTGCCATGAAGAAAGTGTTGGTAGAAAAACAGTAAATGAATGAGCAGTATTTTTTATTTTTAATGCCATGCTTGGCTGCTTTTTAACATAAAAGGGGCGGACAGCCCCTTTAAGAATAGCTGCATGAATTAGAATATTGTAATAATCATATTTATAATATTTATTTGTGTATTTTCCTTTCCTTTTTATTCTGCCATTTGGCTACTATTTGATTAGTAATCTGCATGACTATTATAAGTAGTTCTTGTTTTTAATTTTAACTTATTTTGTAGTTTTATTTTGATTTATAAAAAGTGAAAAATTGCTGACATGGTCACTGCAGTGTATATAGGAGGACATGCTATGTTTAGCAAAAAGTAGTACAACGTGTCCCTCGGTCCAGTCTGATGAATTAGTTTAGTCTTTACAGAGCGATAAATTGATAAAGTAAAAGATTTTAAAGATTCAGGCTCTGGGATAAATTCATCTTCAGAAGAGTGAATGCCACTCAAGGTAAATATCAAGGCCAAACAAGGCTGTGTGTACTTTGTGATATGAGCAGGGAAATGAAAGGAATATTGTATAAATGAAAAAAAAATGAGTTTCATGTTGTAATAATGAAATCTATGAATTAAAGGCAGATAATATTATCTTTTGTTATTTTTCCTTGCAGTTGATTTAGTTGAAAACTCTTCTTCATTCTTTTTCTCTCAAACTTTGAAGGTTTTCAACTTGAGAACTTTCACTAATTTATACTGATATTGTTAATCAGAACTTCAATAACTTGATAAAAATAAAGTCCTACTACAGACAAACAGAGTCATTTTCTTTATATATACCGTATTTTTCGGACTATAAGACGCACTGGACCATAAGACACACCCCAAATTTTGGAGTGGAAAATAGGAAAAAAATATTTTTTATAAGATGGGGGTCCTGAATAGGTATCTTACCTGGGGGGTGTTGGAGCGAGGGTCACAGGAGACAGGGTCTTTCATGAAGCCGGCGGAAGTCGATGAATGCTGTGGACCCTGGATGCGAGAAGTTGGTGCTCCAGCAGCAGATAGGTGTAGTGGTGGTGGAGCAGGATAGCACGGCCCTCAATTGCTTCCCTCAGGAACCTGGCAGCTGCAGCAGAAGAGGTGAGATGCTGCAGGTCCAGGGCCTGTGGTGAGGCCTAAGGCCTGGGGCCTGGGCCTGTAGTGGGGCCTGGGGCCTGGGCCTGTGGTGGGGCCTGGGGCCTGTTGTGGGACCTAGGCCTGTGATGAGGCCTATCGTGGGGCCTGGGGCCTGTGGTGGGACCTAGGCCTGTGGTCCTGGGGCCTGTGCTGGGGTCTGGGGCCTGTGGTCCGCATGGGGCCGCGGCCCGGTCCCGGGCCTGTGAGTGGCGTGCGCTGCTGTCCGGTGGCTGCGGCTGTTCAGCAGTGCGGCAGAGCAGTGGTGGGTGCTGCGGTGCGGCTTTCTGGTGGCCGCGGCTATCTTCATGAAGCTGTGATCCACAGAAAAATGGCCGCCCGAGCTCCCAGACAGCGCATGCGCTGGCTCGGGTGGATATTTTCCTGTACATAACTGTGCACCCACCGCCGCTCTGCCTCGTCACTGCAGCGCTGCACATCCACTCTGCCTCGCCGCTGCACAGCCGCTCTGCCTCACCACCGCACAGCCGCTCTGCCTCGCCCCCACACAGCTGCTCTGCCACTCTGCCTCGCCGCCGCACAGCCGCTCTGCCTCGCCGCCGCACCCACCACCACTCTGCTGCATCGGCCCTGCCGCCACACCCACCACCGCAAGTATCTGTTAAGGTTCAGACCTTAAGACGCACCCCTCATTTTCCTCCTAAATTTGGGGGAAAAAAAGTGCGTCTTATGGTCCGAAAAATACGGTATATATTATTATTTAAAGCACTATAAAATCAAATTGATACAGAGTGATATACTATGTACAAGGGCTAAAGGGATTCACTTTCCGGAACTAGAGGTGAATGCAGGAATAGTGGGCAGGTTTATAAACATTCATGAAACATTATCAAATTGAACAGTATCACATTAGAAATTACTGCATATAAAAATGGCAGAAAAATGCATTAAATTCATAAATCTGTCACGAGAGTGTGAAGTAAAAATGCTTGTTCCCAATAACGGGCCTATGTGATTTTATGTGATCTAGAAAAATAATCGCTTTAACGATCTTTCAATAATTACGCATTGGTTTATTTAAAGGGACCTTTAAATAAGTGTGGACTGGAGTTTTATCAGGTAGGACATCTGGCTATATAAGTGCTGATTAAGATGTCAGTACAAAGATGCCCTACTCCACCTAACAGACTGCTCCCCCTTGCCGACACCAGGATCTAATTCAACAACGGAAAAGAATTTTGGTGCAGAGACCTGCCGGATCTCTGCACTACAATACACTCTGCCAGAAAATCAGAATCATCATTTTGGTTTGCCCTATCACAGTCTAGATTGGGCTATATATATTCTCCCATCACTACACTGCCTTGCTGGCTATACTTCTTGGTGAATTAGAGCTAAAGAACTCCAGCTCTTCAGTGAAGGGATTTTCCCTTCTAGGAAAACTCAGATTGTATTTCTGCTGAGTGTTTGTTTGTCTGCCTTCCCAGCACCTTTCTTTCTCCTTAGTTAGGTTGGTGCGAGGTTATACTTGTTTAATTTATCATTCTCCTTTTCCCCCTTTGTGCTTGTGCTTTAAGTTTCCTTACCCTGGGTCCTTGTATCCCTCTACACACTTTCCCTCTCCTTGTTAGCTGCCAAGATTGGAGCATCGGGGAATGTGGAGAGGTGAGTATTTTTTTTTATCTGGTGCCCTTTATTCTGTGGGGTCATTATTCTGTATGGAGGACTATGTGGAGTCCATTATACTGTATGGAGGACTATGTAAGGTCCATTTAACTGTGTGGAGGGCTATTTGGGGATCACAGTTGGGGAATCATACTATGTTTGGGTCACCATACTTTTCCGGGGTGGTTGTGGGGGTACAGTAGGGTCATCATACTGTACGTGTGGAGAGTACTGTGAAGGAATTCACTGTGGGAGTATCTTACTATGTTTGGTGGCACTTTTGCTATCATCATACTTCATTATCTACATTATTCAAAATTTTTTATCCTTTGTTAATACATATTTAAATTAGGCTATAGGACCATATGCTTTTTACTGCTCTTACATAACATATTACATTATTCCAGTATGCCCAATTTGTGATTATGTGTATATTTTATTCTAATATCTATTATTTAAAATGTACTTTGTTAATGGGACAACTTCTTTGAGTTTGTTAACATATGAAAAGGTTCACAGTTATATTTGATGATAAGGAAAAACTTCCTCAGGTGTAATTTAATCATAAGAGCAGTGAGATTACGGAACTCTCTGCCACATGATATTGTAATGGTTGATTCAATAATAAAGTCGAAGAACGGCCTGGTTGCCTTTCTTAAATTATAGGTTATGGACACGACATCAGACTCTGTGATGGGACGTTTATCCAGGGAACTTGTCTGATTGCCGTATGTGCAGTCAGGAAAGACTTTTTTTTTCCTAATGTGGGGCAATTAGCATCTGCCCAATGGGGGTTTTGCTTTCTTAATGGACTTAAGTCTACCTTCAACCTTAAAAACTATGAAACTGTTAAAAAATTAAATGTATGCACACAAATGTTGCTTTTACATTGCTGAGCATTATGTATTATTTTAGCATACCCTCTGCAAAAAAAAAATGCTAGCATTTGAAAGAAAACTCAGGAAAAATTCCCTCCAAAAAGCTGATAAGATTCACATAAAAATGCTGAAAAAAAGACTTAAGAAAACACTGAAAACAAAAAAAATACAAAAACATTTACGAGACAACCAAAAAGAGAAAAAAAAAAGATGATTTGGCTTCACAAAAAAACAGAAAAAAGGAAAGTTTCCTGACACATCCTATAATTGAAAAACAGAACAGTTGTTTTAAAAACTTTGAAAAAAGAGGCAGCAGGAGCACTCCTTTACTTCTTTTACTTCTTGCAGACACTTGGTGTCTTCTGAAAGTCTGAGTATTTAAAAGAAGATCAAAGCCTGAATATATGAACAGCAAGTTGTTTTTTCTAATTAACTTGTTCATCCTTTTTAGCATTTATATAACATCTTCTTGAAGTTTCTTCATAGTGGGACAAAGTGTAAAAGTAAAAAAAAAGTGAAAAAATAATTTTAAAAATATTTTTTTTAAAAAATTAGAAAATAATAATAAAAAATAAAAATATATTGCACCCATAAATAAACATTTTTATGAATAAAAATAAACACAAAAAGTAGACATATTTAGCATCTCCACGTCCGGAATGACCTGACCTATAAAATTGTCCCACTAGTTAACCCCTTCAGTCGACAGCGTAAAAAAAGATGAAGCAAATACGAAGCTTTATCATGATACCACTGAACACAAAGTAGAATAAAACACGACCAAAAAGACGAATGTAAATAAAAATGGTACCGCTGAAAACATCATCTTGTCCCACAAAAAACAAGCCGCCATACAGCTCCATCAACAGAAAAATAAAAAAGTTATAGCTCAAAGAATAAAGTAATGCAAAAATAATTATTTTTTCTATAAAATAGTTTTCATTGTGTAAAAGCGCCAAGACATAAAAAACACTATAAATGTGGTATCACTGTAATTATACTGACCCAAAGAATAAAGTTACCTTATCAATTTTATCACACGTGGAACGGCATAAAAAAAAAACAAAAAAAATTATTCCTGAATTGATGGTTTTTGTTCATTCTGCCACCCAAAAATCTGAATAGAAAGCTATCAAAAAATGTAATCTGTCTGAAAATAGTACTAATAAAAACGTCAACTTGTCCCGCAAAAAACAAGCCCTCACATGACTGTCGGCCGAAATATGAAATAATTACAGCTCTTAAAAAATGGCAATGCGCAATGAAAAGAGTCTTTTAGTGTGTGACAGCTGGCAAACATAAAAACCCGATATAAATCTGGTATTAATGTAATCTCACTGACTAGAAGAATAAAGGAGCTCTAGAGCGGTGTCCTGTCACTCAGTGAGCTCCGCTCAGGGCAAGGCCCACTCACTGGAGCGTCTCATTCTCCCCGGCTCCGTGGCGTCAGATTACAGCGGGGGATATCTCCAAACAGATGAGTATAAGGATTTTATTATTTTATTCTTATTTTTACACATGGATAGTGCAGGAGCAGACTACTACTCCCAACATTGTCCTTTGCTCATGTTGATCACTGCACAAGCAAGGGACAATGATGAGGGCAGAGTTCCGCACCCGGCGCTTGGGAACAGCGCTAACTGTACACTCCCAGGCACCATGTGTCACACTGATGCCATCCATTTATGTTCAGCGTGAGACACTTTTGCGGACCGTGCAGTGTTAAAAATGGACATGTCAGAGTGTGGAGCACACGGACACACGATCCGTGGAAACACACTGACATGTGCGAAGACCCATTCATTCAGTGTCTCCAGTATGTGTGGAAACTGTCACCACACATACTCGAGACACTGATCTGTGAAAGAGCCCTAAAAATGTATGTGCTTTTTTACCTGTGGGTTTTTCGCATCTAATGCAAGTCTGTGGGGAAAATCCACACATAAGACTCAGTGAACCCACAAGAGATATTGACGTGTTGTGGATTTCATGTAAGACGCTGAGTTTCTGATGCAGCAAAAATATGCAGCATCAAAAACTCACCAAAAGCTCATAGTGGGAACGTAGTCTTAAACTGCCTCATCCAATGACACTTTTTCTTTTACCATACATTTTATACAACACTTTAAAGCACTTCAGTGTTTTTTTTCTATTGCACCACTGGAGTGGTGCTTTAAATGTAATTCCCCTGCCCTGTCTCATACTCAGGGGGCTTACATTTAAAGCACCACTCCAATGCTGAAAAACAACCCCAATGGAATGGTGCTTTACCTTTTGACATTCTTTTCAAACCCAATTAATCTCTTGCCAAAAGGAATTGAACAATAAATTCTAGTTAGGTAGGCACACATGTAGAAAGTAAAATGTCGCAGCAGGCCACAATAAGTCCTCCTTCACATGTCCTCGTGATTCCTGTACAGGAAAAACCAGTACTGGTGAGATCCGTGATCCGTGTCCATATGCCATCCCTATGTCCGTATGTGACATACGTGTGACATCCGTGTATCCGTGTGTCCATGTGCCATCTGTATGTCTGTGTGACATGTACCGGAGCCTGGGAAAAGCAGTACAGTTTGCCCTGATCCCAGGAGCCGGTTGCTGAAGGCAAACCTCATCATTGTCGTCTGGTCTCGCTGAGATCAGCGTGAGCAGGAGAAAATGATGGGAGTTGTATTCAGCTCCCGCTGAGTACATCCGGTGTAAAATAAAGAATTCAATTAAAAAAATGGTGTGGGCTCCCGCGTCATTTTCATTATCAGCAGAGGGAAAGCCTACCATTGGGGGCAGATATTACTAGACAGGGAATGGGCCATTAGCCAAAATGTTCTCTGGCTATTAATAACAGCCCACAGCTGTTTGATTAGCGTTTACTGGCTAGATTACAGGGGGACCCCTGAAAAAAATTGTTGTAGGGTCCCTCTATGAAATCTACCCAGCAAAGGCTAAACAGACAACTGCGGGCTGATATTAATAACTAGGGAAGGGGCCATGTATCCTGGCGCTCTCCGAGGCTAATAACTTCAGCCCTCAATGGCCCCAGAAATGGCGCATCAATAGGATGCACCAATTCTGGCGCTTAGCTTCGCTCTTCCCACTTGGCCTGGTGCTGTGTCAAGTGGGGTCATAGGGTTGGGGTTGATATCAGCTTTGTATCGGCAGCTTACATGAAGCCCCAGGCTTAGTAATGGCATCTATAATACACCCCCATTACTAACCCATAGTTAAAGTTTGTAAATAAAGACACAGCCTGGAAAAAAATCCTTTATTTGAAATAAAATTCCACACCATTTTACACATTTATAAAAAAAAACAACACAGTTACACTCACCATACGCTCCTGTGACCTCAGCCTATAATTGTTCAATCATACCAAGTCTGACACTGCTGCTAGCACCTCTCTGATCTCTCTCTTTCCCTATTAAATGAATCTCTGTACTATTCAGAGATGACTACTTTCATCTTCTTCATGGCTGCAGCAGCCATTTTAGATTGAATTAGGATGGTGAAAGGAGGTCAGAGCTCACAGCTCAGCAATAGAGATAGGAAGAGAAAGGCCTAAATCATTAGACAAATACTCCAGATAGTAATGTGTTGTACAACTGCAGCAGTGAAGATGAGAGTAGTTGTCTGTGAATAATACAGAGATTCATTTAATAGGGAAAGAGAGATAGGAGAGGTGCTAGCAGCAGTGTCAAACTTGCAAGTTCCAAGGTTATTGGGCCCTACCCAGCTTTATAATACCAGCTCACAGCTGTCTGCTTTCCCTTAGCTGGTTATTAAAAAGAGGAGGGACACCACACCATTTTTTTTATTTCTTTATTTTTTTGCCAAATACATGTACAGTAAACTACACATGCATGCCACTATTTATGTATCTCAAGGACATCTATCTATCTATCTATCTATCTATCTATCTATCTATCTATCTATCTATCTATCTATCCTCTATCTTTGCACATCTGACACTTAAACATCTGTCATTTCTATTCTGCATTCTATTCCAGTATGTGTCACACTGATGGTGCACACGGATGGCACACAGATGCTACATGGATGACACACACATACACACGGACATACGGACATGGATAGCACGGGTACTGGTTTTTTCAGTACCCGAAATATTAGGACGTGTGAAAAAGGCCTATGATAGAGCCTCCAGATTGGATGCGCTACACAATGTTATGTGGCAGCTGCAAGGAATTGTGGGGAAGCATGCACGGTCATGGCATCCTTCTGATAAAATCTTCTACAATGTGTAAAAAGGTTGAGGGCATTTTTTGGGCGATTTGCGTAAAGTAAATCGCTAATTGGTCAAATTGTATAAAATTCATCACATTTCATAAAATTCATCACATTTCATAAAATTCTTCTCAAATTCTATATACATGAAATCAATTTGCTCATCTCTAATGAATATTATTATTTTTTTGAGGCTGCGTGCCCACGTTGCGTATTACAAGCGTATATGCTGCGGAATTTCCGCAGCGTAAACGCTTGTAAAACGCATGTATATCCGCACCCCATGATCCCCAATGGCATTCCGCAATGTCAATGCCCATGCTGCGGATTTTTCCTCAGCGTATATGCTGCGGTCAAAAATCCGCAGCATGTTCATTAATTTTGCGTTTCCACATGCGGAATCAATGTGCGGATAGTACCCAAGTCTGGAGGAGAGGAGACTCTCATCCAGACCTGGGTATCAAAGAACCTGTAAAAAAAAGAATAAAATAAAGTTTATACTTATCTTCTGATGTTTTCCCTCCGTCGCGCTGTTGTGTGAAGGACCTGCCACGTCATTGAGTCATGTGACCCATCACATGACTCAATGACGTCACCGCAGGTCATGCACACAACAGCGTGAGCCGCTCAAGACTCCGGACGGGGCCGAGAATGCATCGGTAGGTGAGTATAAACTTTATTTTTTTATTTTTTACCATTCTGATTTTTTTAAACTATTACTTAGTCACACTATATAAATCCATGCCGGTAGCATGGATTTATATAGTGTGACCAAGCTTAAATCACTTGGAGAAGTGCTTGATAACCCGCATGCGGAAATGCATGCGAAGACGCTGCAAAGACGCCTCACAAACGCTTCTACCTGGCGGGAAAACCGCATGTAAAGTCCGCATGCGATTTTCCCGCCAGGGAGAAGCATAAAAAATATGCTTCAGTTCCGCAACGTGGGCACATAGCCTAACACTAGATCAATTCTTGGGTCATTGAATTGTCCAGTACCAGATAAAAGCTCTTTGTACAACAAATGGGCTGGATATGTGGTTAAGTGGTGTGAGACTGCCAGATCCGCAATAAAAAGAATACAAATATGTGTAGAAATAAAATATCCAGACTGAATATGTAAGAAAGGGGATTGTAGCTTTATAATAGCAATTAAGAGATGCAGCCTCTTATTATGTTTTTATTCATGGTCTGGTGCTTTCGGCTAGATGTTCTGCGCAGCCAGACAAACAAAGCAAGCCGTTTGATATTCTGCCAATTTAGGGAGAGTTTGTTCTCTCTCAGGGCGGTGGATGATGTATCGTTGCATCATTAATAGGTGGCACAAGGCTCATTCATAATGAACAGAAACTGCTCTATTTGTGCTCTTAGCATGATTTTAGTCATTTAGGAAAAACACAGTATTGCAATCTTAGCAAAGGTGTTCTGTTCTGCGGAGATAATCATCACACCGCTGGCTTTCAGGGGTGACCAGTAAATAAATCTTAAAATGTAATTGTGTTTCAGGACAGCTCTACATAGAGTATGGATGGAATAACAGAGCATAGCATGTGAAAAATACAGGAAATTATCATCGCCTGGTTGCAGAAATAATATTCTTTTTCCATTGGATCAAAGTTTCTTTGGTTTGCTCTTTGCAAAAGGTCAGTCTTTGCGGTGGTTTGACTTTTTTCTCTTTTAGATTACACTCCCAAGATTATAGAAAGCTTTAAGCATGTACATACATATCCACATGCAAAGCTCCCGAACAGGTCTCAGCTATGAGGTTGTATAACAATAGAAAAAAAGTGTTCTTTTCAGAATCAACGCCACTCTTGTTTAAGGCTCTTGTCCGATATTGCAGCTAAGCACTGTAGAACAGGCAAGAAAGCTTGTAAAAGGACTTCAACATGACGTTTCAAGGATGGAGCGAGACTGCCATCTACTGGCCAGATACAGTCAAGCGGAACCAAAATATGCAAGGGAAGTTGCAGGGAGGGCAGGTTCAGACGCTGGACCCCATCAGGTGACTTCCAGGAAGGAGTTCCAGGAGATGAGAGGCCAGCGCGCCAAACCTGAAGGGTCTTTGGCGCCAAGCAGCAGAAAGGAGCAGACGTGCTCCCTGCGTCCTGAGAAACCCCGCGTGACAGGCCAAATCCAGAGGCCTGAGAGGTGCTCCAGCTGGGCACTGGTAAAAGAGCTCCGGATCCCTCACAGTTGTGACCCGAGTGCTGTGCCTGCTGAGGGGACTAGGAACCTGATCGCGGTGCTGAGTGAGTTCGCGGAACCCGTTGTCGCCCGCCGACAGACGAGGCCTGGACCCCCCTATCCAAGGCTCGAGAGACTGCCTCCCACGGCCAAGCCGAGAGGAGTTGAGAGACGGTTGCCCCAGGAAAGTCACGCCAGCTGAAGCAGAGGAGCTGCATACGTGAGCAGGGCCGCCACTTCCACTGTTCACCCACGGTACCGGGGACAATTGGGTGTACTCAGGTTGGGAGGGGAACGGTTGGGGCTAAAGTAGCACAACGTGATCTAATTGAATTTATCCGGAAGAGACTCACGGCCTAGTGGGAATAACCGGTGACCCCTGCTAGGGCCAAATGCACAGTTAAAGAACTTGCGTGGTGTCTCCCATGATTGAGGGCATCACCTTACTTTAAGAGACTGCACCTTACTTTAAGAGACTGCGCCTTACTTTGAGAAATTTCGTATTTTGCTGATATTTCAAACCACTGTTCATTACCCTTGTTGCTAATCCCTTGTTTCAGAATGCCTGTTGTAGAAAACTGTTTACAATCATCTCTGACTGTTCTCGCCTTGTGTCTCTGTGCGTTGCATTCCGGCACCTGCATTACATTTGGCGTAGTCGGCAGGATGCAACATTCAGACGCAGAGATGGCGGATCAGTCTGTGGCTGGGTTCGGCCAGAGCCATATACCCCTGGGGGCTATGCTCAGCCATCTTCCCAAGTTTACAGGGGATTGCATGTCACTGTGGGACTGGGCAGAAAGACTGAGAAGTTTGCTACGTATGTATCCACTTGACCCTCCAGCCCAGGCAGAGCTGGCCCTCCTAACCCCTGATGGAGAGGCCCGACAGACTGTGATGTACCGCCAACCTGGGGACCGTGACACCGTGGATAAAGTGATTAAAAATTCTAGAGGACATGCACGGTCGAGTACCCGTGCGCTGCATCAATTTAAGTGGCACCAGTTTACAGTTGTTGCCCCGACAAGAGGTGGCGCGAGTGTGCATAATGCCAGAGGCCCTTACTAGAGCTGACGCTATAGGACTGGCACCTGTGGAAGGAAAGCCATGGACCCTAGAGGTGTCCCTCAATAGCCAGGAGCATGGAAGAGAACCGTTGGCTGGACGCCACCTCCTGGAAGAAATGGAGGCTAACCTGACTGAGTTTTCTGCTGGACAAGTAAGGCAGATCGAACAACTTCTACAACGATATCAGGGAGTATTTGCACAGCATGAAGATGATTTCGGGTGCACTCGGGACATTCAGGACGAAATACCCACTGGAAATACTGCTCCCATCCGAGAGAGATATCGGCAGATCCCGCCTCAAATGTACCAGGAGGTGAAAGAGCTGTTGGCCCAGATGTTGGGGAACGGTGTGATCCGTGAAAGCCAGAGCCCCTGGGCGGCTCCGATCGTGCTGGTCCGAAAGAAGGATGGTACCCTGAGATTCTGCGTAGACTATCGAAAGCAGAATGCCTGTACAGTACGGGACTCCTATCCACTCCCCCGAATCGAAGAGTCTCTATCTGCACTAGGGAGCGCCAAATTCTTCTCCTCCCTCGACCTGGCCAGTGGCTATTGGCAGGTCCCAGTAGCTGAGAAGGATCGTCCGAAGACAGCTTTTGTTCTCCCTATGGGCCTGTTTGAGTTCAATCAAATGCCCTTCGGACTAACAAATGCGCCAGGAACCTTCCAACGGCTGATGGAGAGATGCTTGGGGGACCTCAACTTTGAAGCCACTTTAATATATCTAGACGATATAATTATCTATTCCGCTACATTTGAGGATCATCTCCGTCGATTGGAACAAGTTTTAGACCGGCTACAATGGCACGGACTGAAAATTAAGCCTCGTAAGTGTCGTTTCTTCAAACGAGAAATTGAATATCTGGGGCACACTGTGTCCAGTGCAGGGGTGCACCCCACTGCAGAGAAAGTAGCTGCCGTGCAGAAGTGGCCCACGCCCGCCAATCTAAGGGAACTAAAGGCGTTCCTGGGGCTTGCTGGATACTACCGCAGATTCATTAAAGACTTCGCTAATATTGCGATCCCGCTCAATGAATTGCAGAGAGGAACGGCCGGGGGAACCAAGCGGCAGCCTATTCAGTGGGGCCCTCGACAAGAAGAGGCATTCCGAGCATTGAAAATGGCGATAACAAATGCCCCAATTCTGTCCTACGCTGACTTTTCGCAGCCTTTCATGTTGTACACTGATGGAAGCTTGCATGGACTGGGAGCAGTGCTGGCTCAAGTACAAGGAGGAAAAGAGCGAGTGATCGCGTATGCCAGCAGGTCACTCCGAGGTACGGAGAAGAATCCGGACAACTACAGTTCGTTTAAGCTGGAGCTACTGGCACTGGTGTGGGCCATGACCAAGAAATTTTCTGAGTACTTGTCAGGGTCAGAAGTGCAAGTGCGGACAGATAACAACCCTTTGGCCCACTTGGAGAACGCCAAACTGGGCACGTTAGAACAGCGGTGGGTCGCAAGGATGTCCAAATTCCAGTATAAAATCACCTATCGGTCCAAGGCCCTGAACACACATGCAGATGCCCTGTCCCGGGTCACTCAGGTGGAGCCGAAGAAGGACAAAGATGAGGAGCTCGAAGGCGACGATATCCCGGATTTCAGCCAGTTCGCCGCTGCTGTGGTCGACGCCCAAGAGACCAGAGAGGAGCCGAGGCCCACTCAGATTCTGGGCCATTCAAGAGACGAATGGATACATCTGCAGCAATCCGACCCGGAGCTAGCAAAGTTGAGAGAATGGGTCGCCCTTAATCAGAGACCCGACCAGGAAATCAGAGCCGCTTCACTTCCAACTACCCTACAAATCCTAGGCCAGTGGGAGAGGCTCCTCCTGAAGGACGGCTTGCTATGCCGAAGAATCCAGCTGCCTTGAGAGTTTGATGTTACCTGGCAAGTGGTAGTTCCAGGAGCGCTAGTAACACAGCTAGCCGAAGAAGCTCATAGAAGAGGTGCTCACTTCGGAGTACAAAAGACCTTCCGGTGGTTGCAACGGCTGGTGTATTGGCCTCAACTCAAGAAGTCGAGGGGGTCTGCCGAACATGTCGCCAGTGTGAGTTGAACAAGCCCCTGGAGCAAAGAGATCCCATTCAGACCATCCCAACTTCTGCCCCCTTGGAAGTCTTGATGATTGACTACCTGATGGTAGGAACTTCATACAACGGTTATGGACACTGTTTAGTCATGACTGATCACTTCATCAAGTTCGCAGTAGTGACGCCCACTAAAGACCAGACGGCAGAAGCCGCAGCCAAGGCCATCTGTCAAGATTTCATCCGGATTTATGGGTGCCCGAAGCGAATACATTCTGACCAGGGAGCCTGCTTCCAAGGACGAGTGATGGATGAGCTATACCGCATCTATGGGATCGACCGTTCCCGGACAACGCCCTACCACTCGCAAGGGAACGTTGCATGCGAGCGCTTTAACCGAACCCTGTTGCAAATGTTGCAAACACTGGAAGCGGATAAAAAGATGAAGTGGCCCGAATTTGTGTCCGAGCTGGTGTGGGTGTATAATAATCGAGTTCATGCAACTACCGGCTACACCCCCTACATGTTGCTGTTTGGAAGAAGTGGCCGAGAAATCACCGAACTGGAGCTAGACTCAGAACACCCCGGCCCGGGCAGTAGTCCAAGTACCTGGATTCGAGAACACCAGCGTCGACTCCATACCGTGAGAAGACTGGTTGCTCAGAAGTTTCAGGAAGTAGAGCATGCAGTTTGGCCCCCGACCACAGGTGGATCGGTTCAGCCAGGAGACCGAGTGCTGGTGAGGGCTAAACGATGTGGGAGTAAGCTGGATCATCGTTGGGAGGCAATACCATATCGGGTGGTGAAGAAGGTTCACCCAGACAGCCCCGTCTACGAGGTTAGGCCCGAATGGGATGACGCCGCGACATCCAGGGTGTTGCACCGTAATATGTTGCGACCTTGCTCCTCTGAAGCAGAAGTCTGTAACGGAGGTGGGCCCTCAGACGTGTTGGCTGAAGTGCCACATACAGGAACCTTGGGGGATGAAGAAGGATGGGCCACAATGCAGTTGGGCCCGTCTGAACCGTTGGTTCCACTCCCGAGTGGAACTCAGAATGAGTCGGGAAATGATTTGCAATCCCCAGTAGTTGATTCCTCGGATCTCCGGAGTCTCCTCCGCAAGAAGAGCCCCGCAGAACTGAGCGGGCTAATGCCGGAATCCCTCCTAACCGGTATGCTCAGGAAGAGTTTATCTGGTCTCGAATCCAACAGAAAACGCAGGAGTGTGCCCAACTCCTGTCTGAGCTTGCACTGCCTGGAAGGAGACATCAATTCTGCGAGAAGTCCACTCGCCCGAGGACTTGTGAGCAAAAAGGAGGGAGGAATGTAGAACAGGCAAGAAAGCTTGTAAAAGGACTTCAACATGATGTTTCAAGGATGGAGCGAGACTGCCATCTACTGGCCAGATACAGTCAAGCGGAACCAAAATATGCAAGGGAAGTTGCAGGGAGGGCAGGTTCAGACGCTGGACCCGATCAGGTGACTTCCAGGAAGGAGTTCCAGGAGATGAGAGGCCAGCGCGCCAAACCTGAGGGGTCTTTGGCGCCAAGCAGCAGAAAGGAGCAGACGTGCTCCCTGCGTCCTGAGAAACCCCGCGTGACAGGCCAAATCCAGAGGCCTGAGAGGTGCTCCAGCCGGGCACTGGTAAAAGAGCTCCGGATCCCTCACAGTTATGACCCGAGTGCTGTGCCTGCTGAGGGGACTAGGAACCTGATCGCGGTGCTGAGTGAGTTCGCGGAACCCGACATCGCCCGCCGACAGACGAGGCCTGGAACCCCCCATCCAAGGCTCGAGAGACTGCCTCCCACGGCCAAGCAGAGAGGAGTTGAGAGACGGTTGCCCCAGGAAAGTCATGCCAGCGGAAGCAGAGGAGCTTCATACGTGAGCAGGGCCGTCACTTCCACTGTTCACCCACGGTACCGGGGACAATTGGGTTTATATACTCAGGTTGGGAGGGGAACAGTTGGGGCTAAAGTAGCACAACGTGATCTAATTGAATTTATCCGGAAGAGACTCACGGCCTAGCGGGAATAACCGGTGACCCCCGCTAGGGCCAAATGCACAGTTAAAGAACTTGCGTGGTGTCTCCCATGATTGAGGGCATCACCTTACTTTAAGAAACTGCGCCTTACTTTGAGAAATTTCGTATTTTGCTGATATTTCAAACCACTGTTCATTACCCTTGTTGCTAATCCCTGGTTTCAGAATACCTGTTGTATAAAACTGTTTACAATCATCTCTGACTGTTCTCGCCATGTGTCTCTGTGCGTTGCATTCCGGCACCTGCATTACAGCACCATTCATCTGATTAGGGCTGTGTTGTAATACTAAACACAAGTTAAGAATTTTTGTTATCCATTATAATATTTGTAACATCAAATGGCAATTATTTCTTTTATTTAGAAGAAAATATCTCTTTGGAGAGGATTCAACATTCACTCCAATATTTAATTTAGAAAAAGATAAAAGGTAGTATCGGTGATCAAATATTAGTAGGAAGTGACCGAATTTTAGCTCCACTTTGCACAAAATTGTGTTGCATTACTATATGCATTAGTGCTGCCACTATATGCATCAAATTTCATACAGAGACATAACAAGGTGTTTGAGGGGATTTTCTAAGTACGCTTTAATTTTGAATTACTGCAGAATTCTCGTATTGAATTCTAGAGAGTAATATCACAGTCATATGGCGATCATTTTACTGCAGATTTCAGCTTTCAGCAGAATTATTCACTGCTCAGACATTGTGGAAGAATGAAGTGTTTTAGAGTATTTGAGGAGAAATGGTCAAATAACAAACCAAATAGCTCAAACAGTATACAATTAACAAACCATTGACTAATATATATATATATATATATATATATACATATATAAATAAATATGTATACAAACTATCAACTAATATACTATTAGCAAACAGTATGCTATTAACACTCAATTAAAACAGTGCCATCTGATATCAGCTTAACATTTCTCCGACCCAAGCATAAGCCTGCAGCTGTTGTATACTCCAACATAGATCTTCTCAACAGCCAAGACACAGTCCATTTGGCCTAGCCTCCATCTTCATCTGCAGCCTTTATCCATTTTTTGGCTTGCTTTTTTGAGAACTAAAATATGTTTTACCAAGATGTGCATTCATATTCATTGACTGTGCTTGCTTTGTAGGTATGAGACCCACAGCTCCCTATATGCAGTATGGGGTATCCATAGCCCCTCATATACAGTATAATGTCTCCAGAGCTCTTTATACACAGTATGGGCCCCACACAACCCACTATATACAGAATGATGTCCTCCACAGCTACCTATATACAGTATTGGGCCTCTGTAGCTCTCTATACAGTGTGATGGCTCCTACAGCTCCCTATATTCAGTATGATATCCACCACAGCTCCCTATATACAGTATGATGGCCCCAACATCACCCTATACACAGCATAATGGTCCCCACAAATTCCTATATACAGTATGGGGTCCCCACATCTCCCGTTATACCATATGGTGCCACCACAGCTCACCATACACAGTATAAAGTCCTCAAAGCTTCCTATTCAAAGTATGGAGCCCCACAGCCCATTATATACAGTATGATGTTCTCCACAGCCACCTATATACAGTATTGGGCTTCAACAGCCCCCTATTACAGTGTCATGGCCCCCAAAGCAACATATATACAGTATAATGTCAACACAGCTTTTTATATACACTATGGGGCCCCCACAACACCCGGTAAACAGTATAATAGCCCCAGAGCTCCCTATACACAGTATAATGGCCCACACAGCTCCATTTACACAGTGTGATGGCCTTACAGCTCCATATATACAGCATGACACCCCCACATTTTCCTACATGTACTCACGGACACAGTGATGGGGTGACATCATCATGTCACCTGCTTCGGCACACTGACATGTTATGTATGCTCGCGGCGTTCTATAGGCCACTTTATGTCTGCGGCATACAGAGTGTAGCATGGTAGGGGAGAAAGACAATTTTTCTCTACTCTACCAAAGAGTATAAATATATCAGCGTGTTGTGACCCCCTAATACAGTTTTAATTAGCTGTCACTTTGGGAGGTCCCCTCCGTGTGCATTGGCTCCCTCAGCTCCACTATTGTTGGAGACCTTCTTGGGGATGGGGAGCCCTGGCTAATTGCCAAGTTTGTTCCCCCCAACACCAACTCTATCAGTAGTAGTTCTGGGTATCGGACCCACACCAATCTGATACTAATGACCTATGCAAAGGAGAAGGTAATTAATATCCTAATACTGGTAAACCTCTTTATCTTTTGTTGCTTGACCAAAGCATTACCTTCAAATACCAAGTACTCACCACAGAACTCATTTCCTTCTAATATTTTTTGAGGGTTGGTCAGCAATTTTAAAGATTTTGTAGTAAAAGAAATGTTTTCCTAATACAAAAAAAAGGACATTTCCTCTATTTTTCTACGATAGACACAAACCATTATACTATGTGAAAAGTAGTGGGCGTCCATACACAATCCTGCATTATACTAGGCGTTTGTTATCCATCTGATGGCTCTTTGTACTGTGTTCTATGCAGGAGTGCACCTAAGGGGGTGAATAGGTACTCAGGCCCCAGTGTCTCTAGGGCCCAAAGTCTCGTTTATCACATGGGAAGTATCAGGCCAGCACAGATAGCAGATATCCATTCTGTACTGTATCATCTCATCCTGGCATAATATGATAGCATAAACCACAATAATTATAATTCATATAGGTCAGAATTTATCAGCCACCACGTTCCTATTCACTACAGATTAGCGACGAGCAGATGGCTACTTTAGCTATAGATTTCATACATTACGGAGCTGAAAACCATTATTTGACATAGATAAGACAGAAGGGAGTGTGACATGATATCTCGGAGGTTATGTCAGCGGGTGGCTTATTAAGGCTCGTTTCCCTTCTCCGGGTCTGAGAGGGGCTCCCAGCAGAGAAGTAATTTGTGAGTTGCTTCAGGTATGCTATTAGTTGTCTGATGAGATTCACCGGGATGTCACTAATGATTGACAGATATTATAAAATCCCAAGTGATGCCACTTTTTTTGACTGCTATCTCCAGTTTTAAAAGGCTATAAATTTGACAGGTTGATAACTGAGCTTCTTGCTGAAGTGGTAGTATTTCTGGAACATGCCTTGTTCTCTGCTAGGTCTAAAATTAACATATTAGAAGTATAAAGATCCACATTTTTATTTAATTTAATTGCCATAATTATTAACTGTACGTAGCCATAGTCAAACTGTATCTTCTTTAGCCTAATGTGTGGTACGATTAATCAGGTGAAGAAATTAAAGGGATTGTCTCATCACAGATAATCCCTTTAATCTCATGAGACCCCTAGCAAATGGCTGATTGTACTAGGAGTTGTTCATATCAGAGACATTGGCCTCTACAGGGCAAATGCAGTATTAGCAAAGGTTCGAAGTCTGAAAAATCATCAGATTTTCATCCATATTGTCATCCATATTCCATCCGTGTCCATTTTTTATATCCATGTGGCATCCATTTATCTAAAAAAATATACCAAATACGGTTTCCTATGTTAATAATGGCAATGTATCCCTGAAAAATCGATGCTACACGGGTGATCCACATGGGGTCCAATTTTTTTTTTACGTCCCTTTTGATTTTAATGAGCGAGTCTTATCCGACACACGGAATAAACTAGTGCATGTTGCTATTTTTTTCATATGGACACTTGGACCGTGTGAAAAAAATGTCATTTGTTGAATCCTATTAAATAACATTGAATTGTGCTATCGGGAGGATATCTGTTTATAAACGGATTGATCATGTACACATAATTCGTTCATCTGAATGAGCATGTAAATATTAAAATAAATGACTGCCCATATAATACATGTCTAGTATTGGCCACTAGAGTGATAGCTTCTGATTGTTAGTGTCTCTACGTTCTGGCCCATAGATAGGGGCACAGGTGGAGGAAGCCCCTCTATGACATCCATTCCTTTGTCCAAATATGACATGAACAATTGTTCCTCTGGAGCGAAATCCTTTATAGCAGATGTTGATTTGTGCAGTATATAAATAGTTCCTAGGTTTAAAGCACCACTCCAGCGTTTTTTATTTTTTCAGCACTGGAGTGGTGTTTCTAATGTAAGGTTCCTGCCCTCGGTCTTATACTTATTCGCCGCCTTCACCTTTTATTAGCGCCACTCCGCTCTCGTGGCGCCATCTTGGTCAGAGGTGACGGTCAAAAGTTCTTAATGGAAGTCTATGAGAGTCTTGCATTGAGAAGTGACTTCCTGCTCACCCAGCAAACACTGGAGAAATCCAGCAGGTCACAAACTGCTGGAGACTGACCAAAGTGGTGGCAATAGTAGGTGAAGACGATGGTGGGTGAGTATAATATTACGTGCAGGGATCTTAGACTAGAAACACCACTCCAGCGCTGCAATAAAAAAAAAAAATGCTGGAGTGGTGCTTTTATGTTTGCAGGTTGATATTTAGCTGTGCATCAGTCATCTATAATATACTTACCTTGTAATGTCTTCACATCCGATTCCATGCAGATGTGTCCGGATCCCAGAATTCCAAGAGGCGGAAGTTCGTCGACCGCCATATTGGGACACCCAAGTGATGGGTGTCTCAATATGGAAACCGCTGGTGGTACCAGCCTCTTGCGTGCTACCACCAGTGGAACACAGTCACGAACATGCCGCACACGCCGCCGTCGGGATACTGACCACCACCATCTTTGTACAGGAGGAGCGCATGCGCAGTTTTAATGTGACCGCCGCTGTCTGCCTGCACAAAGATGGCGGCGGTCTGATTCACTACGTCTGCGCGACTTCCGCGCATGTGCAGTGAATCATTCAGCTGATCCCGGCGGCAGATGTGCGACGTGAGAGAACAGACAAGGGGGAGAGCACATGGGGCACACAGGTCAAAGAAGAGATCACATGAGAGGAGAAGACAGCAGATGGGGGAGAGAGAAAGCGCACAGGGGGGAGAGAGACAGCAAAGTGGGGGGAGACAGCTCAAACAGGACAGCACAAGAGGGGAGAACAGCACAGGAAGGAGAGAGACAGCAGACAAGGGGGATAGCACATGGGGTAGACAGGTCAAAGAAGAGATCACATGAGAGGAGAAGACAGCAGATGGGGGAGAGAGAAAGCGCACAGGGGGGAGAGAGACAGCAAAGGGGGGAGACAGCTCAAACAGGACAGCACAAGAGGGGAGAACAGCACAGGAAGGAGAGAGACAGCAGACAAGGGGGATAGCACATGGGGTAGACAGGTCAAAGAAGAGATCACATGAGAGGATAAGACAGCAGATGGGGGAGAGAGAAAGCGCACAGGGGGGAGAGAGACAGCAAAGGGGGGAGACAGCGCAAACGGGACAGCACATGAGGGGAGAACACAGCACAGGAAGGAGAGAGACAGCAGACAAGGGGGATAGCACATGGGGTAGACAGGTCAAAGAAGAGAGCACAGATGCGAGAAGTCAGCACATGGGGGAAAGAGAGAGTGGATAGGTGGGTGAGCACATGGGGGGAGAGATTCTCAATGCTGCAAAGCCTGCCCCCATCGTGACATTACCATCCTCCTGATGCGATAGCATCGGGCCTCCATCTAGTCTGCTTTATAATTGTCTTACGTCATCAAAAATTTAGCTCCCATCTTATTAGAGGTTCAGACTTTTGCTCTGACTATCCCCAAGCTTTACACTACAGCTCTACTAGTTTACTCTGGCTGATATTAGAGATGACAAAATTAATCTGTAACAAAGCAAATTCTTTATAAATTTCCCCAAAATTTCAGATTTTGACAAATGATACATTTTTGGGATTGGATTTGTATGAATCTAGCAAAATGGAAGGCGAACAAATTATAAGCGGAGACAGTGGCGAACACAGACAGACGAAGGCCCCTGTGCAAGAACATTATATGGGCCCTTTGCTGTCTAACAGCTCATTATAATGAATAATTCCATCTCCTTTGGAGCTGGAAATGGGCCACCTTTCCTCTTGGGCCCCTGTTGCACCAATAATATTTCCTCTCCTGAGCGGAGAAGTGGAAAGGGGTTAAAAAATAAATCGCATTATACTCAGATGTCATACCTCATCTGACCCCTTACGCCACTTCTACCAAAACTCCCCAGTCCTCCGTGTGGTCTTTGTCACATGGAGGGCGATACACATCATTGATGTCAAAAAGTTAAGTTGCCCATAAATTGACTGCATGAGATCAATCACTGGTCTCAGCGTTGGAAGAGATGGAAATGGTGGTGTACGAAGTCAGGTGATGTGAGGGCCTAGGACAGATGAGTACAATGTGTTTTTTTTATTTTTAATACCCTTTTCTCAAAACGAATTTCGGGAGATTAGCTCATCTATAGATGTTATAAATAAATATTAATCACTGGTTTATATTAAATCACAAATCTCCAATAAGAAAAATAACATTAGGAAATTGATAATTTGTAGAACACTAGTGACAGAAAGTATGAAGAGAGGGACTTTTGTTTGGATTTGTATCGGATATTTATTAAATTGTTTGCACATTGGGTTATTGCAGAAATAGCACCAGATACAGTATTCCATGGTCTCTGCCTGACATGACAGCACAGTCCTATTTATTCTGGCTGTCTAAGGGTATGTTCACACTGAGGGTCTATGCACATATTATCTTTATCAGCCTGGAATCTGCCTGAAAATGCAAAGTAAAACCATTGTAAAAAGATGAACATAATGCACAGGAAGGTAAAAACGACATTGCTGTGCACATATTCAATCTTTTGTTACTTCTTTTAACTGCTTCAGGGTTCAGGAACCATAACGTGGTTAAAGAAGTAACTTGTTCATTCTTCAGGCGACTTTGCCTTGAAAAACCTCAGTTCCGCTGTTTTTAATAAAGACGTTGTATGCTTTAGGCCTTGTTTCTCCAAAACCTCTGCAAAAAGGCACGTTTCCTGAAGCGGCTCTTGTTTGAAAAATTAATTTTTTACAAGCTTAAAAAAACTCAGTGTGCACATACCATATGTGCAAGCAACATCTTATTCAGGTGGATTATACCTGGAACCTGCCTAAAAAGCGATGCAAAAAGTGATCATAATGAAGTGCAATGGAAAAATGACAATGCTGTGAACGTGTCCTGTCTTTTGCTGTTACTTTCAACCGCTTCGGGGTTTCAAAACCTTGAAGCAGTTAAAATAAGTAGCATGTTCAATCTGCAGGCGGCTTCCTAACATCTTTTTCCTGAAGTATTCTTTGCAGCCTGATGATTGGACAATGCTTAGTTTGGAGGGGTTTCCTTCAGGGTCTTCTTCAAAGAATTGACAAACATTTTCTTTTTTCCACTAAGTGTTTTCACAACCTCTTCAAGAAAAAAAAATGCTCAAAATACCTTGTCATATGAACAGAAAAGAAAAGAATAGGAAGAGTTTACTGGGGCTCTGTCAGTGGCCGCCTGCAGCTCTAAAGTGGCTACCACGGACAGGTTTAGCGCAAGCCATTCTGCTTACCAGATTCCAGGGAGGGGTTGCCCTGGCCTTTATCCTTTAACCCCTATACAGGGATCTGGACTTAAACAGGGGCCCCTGGGCTGGGGCCATGGAGTAAGCTGTAGTTCAGTGGTGCAGGCTGGCTGGAGTGGTCAGAACCAAGAGGGCAGGAAAACTACAAATTTAGAATACACAAGGACATTCAGTAAAACAAGCCGAGTTCAAAACCGGAAACAATTATAATACACAGACGCTGCACAGACAGTACTAAACCTGGGGAGCACAATGCTATATCAGGCAGCTTCAAGCAGTAAGCTGGAAGCTTAAGTAGGGTGTGGCACTCTCCAATTAGCTGGAACAGGGAGTGATAACTCCAGTTGAACAGCACACACACCCATACTGTCACATTGGACAGGGCTGCAGGTCAATGCCACCCTAATTTTAGTGGCTGGACAGAGCCTTTGCTGTTCAGAGCTTCTGTTTTTGATGCCTCTTCTATCACCAGCGTAGGCCGCGGAATGAGTACACAGCACCTGGCGACAAAAGAAGATGGCACAAGAGCAGATTCTGGTGGAGATGTGACAAAGGGTTTTTCAAGATTCTTTGAAGTGTTTTTTGAGGAGGATTTTGAGGAAGATCTGCTCATAAACACTCTATAAAAAAATCTACATGTAAATGTAACCTGTGTAGACAGGTTTTCAAGGTTTTTGGAGCGGAAACTCTCCTCTAAATCTTAAATCTCCTGTTCCCTCAGTGGCTACGTGCACACTGAGTTTTTTTTACTAAGCTTTTGAACCAGAAACTGAACAAAAACTACAAGTTTTTTTTAAGAGTTTTGAGGAGCATTTTGGAGAGTTTTCTTTTAGTTTCAACAGTTTCTGCTCTAAAAACACCTTGAAAACTTATTGTGCTCAAAGGCTTATGGGTAAATTTTCTTATGAATACTAGTAGTATTTCTTTACATTTTTATACATACAGTAGTAAGTTGCTTTCTTATCTGAAGCTTACATAATTTTTGTGTTTGTAACTGAATATTTTATAGTAGCGCGCTTCGTGTTTTGTAAGGGCCTTGTTATGCCATTCATTACAGTGACATGAGTTAACGTTATGCAGGTTGCTCCGCACTTTGAAGACTCCTATTAATTATAAAAACCACTATTAATAATGAAAAACGTTGTTTTTAACCTGATGGAATAATGCATTTTTGTGTAATCTTGAATTTCGTACATCATACGGAATCAAGTCAATAATGTTGTCATTTTTCCAATCCAATACCAAAAGCATGGAGCTCTCCTGGGAGAAGACTTTTCTGGAGTTAGAGAAGTCATTCATCAGGACCATATCATTTTAACCTTTCATTGTAAGAGGGTCACTTCCTTGAACCACCCCTGGCCCTTGTGGGAAATCATACGGCTGTGCGGCTTCTCTGGTTTATGTTGGTCTATATTGAATGCATCTATCACAATTGTTGGCCTTCAATTGATATTTTATGCCCTGAAACACACTTGATCAGTAATGTGCTGTGCGCATCATCCAGTTCAAATGCTTGGAAATAAAAGAAAATTAAAGCGTGTAAGACATTTTTGTGCTTTAAACAAGATATGGGTTATCAGACTTTTTATATTTTCAGATGTTAGGTATTGAATAATACTATTATTAACAAAACAAAACTCATTTTAAATACTAAATATCTAAGAGAGCTCATCTATATATATTTTTTTACCTTTTTATATCCTATTAAAGAGAACCAGTCAGCATGTTTTGGCTATGTAATCAATGAGCAGCATAATCAAGGGGCTGAGAGTCTGATTCCAGGGATGTGTCACTTACTAGAATGTGTGTTGCTGTTTAAATAAAATCAGTGTTTTATCAGCAAGAGATTATCACAACAGGACCAGGTGTCTTGCACCATGTAATCCTCCAGCTCTGTGTAAGTCCACCCCCACCACTGATTAGTAGCTTACTGTTAATGTACAATGTGCACAGAAAGCTGACAGTCAGTTGTGAGGGAGGGGCATAGAGGGCTCAGTATTCTGAGCACTGCTAGATCTGCAGCAGAGAAAACAGTGATTGTATCAAAATGGCAGCATGCAGACCAGCAAATAACACATCTCTGGAATCAGCGTCTCAGCCCCTACATCATGCTGCTCTTAGATTACATAGCAAAAAAACTGCTAACAGGTTCCCTTTAAGAAGTAATTATGATAAACAGAGAAGTTTCTATTTAGGATCCAAAGTGGAGAGTGATTAGAATGAGCATCTCTCATTTTGGAAAGACCTGTCCTGTACTATATTACATACAGCCCATGATTTTGCAGAAGAAATGTGTAATACTTGATTTTCCATGTGGTGGTACTGGAGGAAATTGAACAATTCAGACGTCTGTTTTTTTTTGCACGAGTGCTATCCCAGCTTTTCACAACTAGCACTACTGCCTATGATAGTCTATGATATAGTTCAAGTCTGATTTTTGTCCTCGGATCAAGTGGTCCGCACAAAGACATGGAGACTTGTCTGGTATTAATCAGAGTGTTGTAACAAATTCTCCAATGCTAGTCTATGGATCCGTGAAAAAATCAGGCAGCATTTGGATGACATCTGTGTGCTGTCCATTTTTTACATCCCATTTGATCAGAGAAGATTGAGATACGTATATCAGTTTATTTTTCATCTTAGAAAAACTAATGAAACTCTAACTAAACTCTACCTGATACTCTGATGATACTCTGATCAAGTGCACAGATCAAACTCGGACTGTTTTTTGTGTATGAGAAAAATCACTGACATGTGCCCCTAGGCCTCATTCAGACATAAGTTGTTTTGTATATGAGAAAAACAGACTGAGTTTCATTAGTGATTTTCATCAGAGCTGGGCAGAGGCTTCATCAGTTTTTTTTTCACTGATGAGAAAAAATTTTTTTTCAGCTTCTCCTATCAGTTACTGAAAAGTGGACAGCACACAGATGACATCAAACTGCTGTCCGATTCTTTTCACAGACCCATAGACTTTCAATTCCGAGTTTGATCCGACGCTCGGAACAATATCGGACATGTCTCAGTGATTTTGCACTAACCACTCACTGACATGTAAACAGCCCGATAGTTGGTCATAGGTACAAGTGCTAAGCGAGAGAAAAACGGATAGTACTTGAACAAGAGAATGAATGAGCCATTACTACGCTGTGTGCAGAATTATTAGGCAAATGAGTATTTCGATCACTTGATACTTTTTATACATGTTGTCCTACTCCAAGCTGCATAGACTTGAGAGCCAACTACCAATTAAGTAAATTTGGTGATGTGCATCTCTGTAATGAGGCGAGGTGTTGACTTGACGCGCCCCCTGGGCCGTGTGTGAGGGAATACCCGAAGCTGTGTCTCTGTGTAATGCTGGGGGTTTGTAGTCTCCATGGCAGCGACTCGGTCCCGTGGCTCAGGGTGGTCAAACCAGTGGCGGATCTGTTTCTTTGGTTTTGTAATGTTTAAATGTCCGACTACGCCACCCGTGGATTGCGGTCACTGAGAACCGCCGCTGCGGGGCAGACCGCTGAGGCTGAGGTTGTGTGCTCAGCAGAGGGTAGTATAACTTCCCACGGGAGGAGTATAGCCTCAGGGCAGTGCGTGTAGATGATGGGGGTGATGGTGCGCGGGAGCAACAGTAATGATTCAGAGTCCAGTGATGCAGTCCAGGGTCTTTTCTCACAGTTTTACACTCCAAGCCACTTCTGCAGGTAATGGCTGCCCACGTCGTGCTGTGCTCACCAGGTGAAAGGCTCAGCCAACTCCCAGGTACCTTTGGAATGATTTTCAGGACCCCCTTCGTGTGTCCTTTCTCTGGCCTGTCATACCCCACAATTGACCACGTTTCTGTCCAGCTGCCTCGGGCCTTGGTGGGCAAACATATGTTCCGTTTCCCTGGGTCCTATATGGTGCCTTCCTAACGGGTGTAGTGAGGGGCTGTGCACGTACAATGCCACGGCCTCCGGTTACTAGCTGAGGGTAGTTGCTCTCCTCCACTAGATGGGGGATCCAGTTCCCTTTCTTGGCCTGACCCCCCTACTCTGGTAGCGGCGGGCGTGCGGTGGCGGCTGGCCGGTCCGCACCCCTGGGGTCCCTTCACTCCACTTCTGGAGCCTCCTCCATTCCTCTCCTCTCCTTTCTTCTCCTCCAGGCTGAAGCCTTTAGACTTGGCCTGCCTGCGGAGCAGAGCCTATGCAGAGCCTCTGCTCCCAGCCTCCTTCTCTCTCTGCTCTCTCCACTTTCTACCACTGACTGAACACTGTCTCTAAGACGGCTCCCACCTTTTATACCTCTCTCATCAGTGCACCCAGGATCTACTCTCCCCACCCACACACTACCGGGTTCTCCCTTTCTAGGTGTTCCCTCCCCCCACTCCAGCCAGGGACAGGGGCAGTTGTGCTCACACCCGGGAGCATTGTCGCCCTGTCCCCCAGAAATGTGGTGTAGTGCATGTGGGTGTTAGGGTCCTGAGCCACACTCCATCCTTACCTGGAAGTGAGATATCACACCTCTGGGTGAGATGCAATACCTCTGTAGCAACCGAACCCTCGGGGCGCTACAGAATAATGACATCAACACCCTATATAAGGTGTGCTTAATTATTAGGCAACTTCCTTTCCTTTGGCAAAATGGGTCAGAAGAGAGATTTGACGGGCTCTGAAAAGTCCAAAATTGTGAGATGTCTTGCAAAGGGATGCAGCAGTCTTGATATTTCCAAACTTTGGAAACTGATCACTGAACAATCAAGCGTTTCATGGCAAAGAGCCTACAGGGTCGCAAGAAGCGTGTTGGCCAAAAAAGGCGCAAAATAACTACCCATGAATTGAGGAAAATCAAGCGTGAAGCTGTCAAGATGCCATTCGCCACCAGCTTTGCCATATTTCAGAGCTGCAACGTTACTGGAGTATCAAAAAGCACAATGTGTGCGATACTCAGGGACATGGCCAAGGTAAGGAAGGCTGAAAAATGACCACCTTTGAATAAGGAACATAAGATAAAACGTCAAGAATGGGCCAAGAAATTTCTTAAGACTGATTTTTCAAAGGTTTTATGGACTGATGAAATGAGAGTGACTCTTGATGGGCCAGATGGATGGGCCAGAGGCTGGATCAGTAAAGGGCAGAGAGCTCCAGTCCGACTCAGACACCAGCAAGGTGGAGGTGGGGTACTGGTATGGGCTGGTATCATCAAAGATGAACTTGTGGGACCTTTTCGGGTTGAGGATGGAGTGAAGCTCAACTCCCAGACCTACTGCCAGTTTCTGAAAGACAACTTCTTCAAGCAGTGGTACAGGAAGAAGTCGGTATCGTTCAAGAAAAACATGATTTTCATGCAGGACAATGCTCCATCACATGCATCCAACTACTCCACAGCGTGGCTGGCCAGTAAAGGTCTAAAAGAAGAAAAAATAATGACCCCCTTGTTCACCTGATCTGAACCCCATGGAGAACCTGTGGTCCATCATAAAATGTGAGATCTACAGGGAGGGAAAACAGTACACCTCTCGGAACACTGTCTGGGAGGCTGTGGTGGCTGCTGCATGCAATGTTGATCGAAAACAGATCAAGCAACTGACAGAATCTATGGATGGAAGGCTGTTGTGTGTCATCATAAAGAAAGGTGACTATATTGATCACTAATTTTTTTTGTATTTGCATGTCAGAAATGTTTATTTCTAAATTTTGTGCACTGATATTGGTTTACCTGGTGAAAATAAACAAGTGAGATGGGATTATATTTGGTTTTTATTAAGTTGCCTAATAATTCTGCACAGTAATAGTTACCTGCACAAACAGATTTCCTCCTAAGATAGCCAAATCTAAAAAAACCCTCTCCAACTTCCAAAAATAATAAGGCTGTGTGCCCACGATGCGTTTTTTAAGCGTTTCCGCAGCGGCAAAAATGCTGCAGAACCACTTAAATAACACATGGTAGAACGCCTGCCATGTTCCCCAATGATAATCCACATGTGCTGTGCACATGCTGCAGAAATTTCCGCTGCGGATTATCATTGCGAAAAAAAACGCAGCACTACCAATTATTTTGCGGAAGTGCTGCGTTTTCGCCGCCATTGACTTGCATTAGAACGCGTGCATTCCACTTCACTAGATAAGGACATGCGGAATGCATGCATTCCAATGTGCGGATGGTACCCTGGTCTAGAGGAGAGGAGACTCTCCTCCGGACCTGGGTACCATAGAAACTGTGAAAAAAAGAATAAAATAAAAAATAAAGATTATATTTACCTTCTGGCGGCCCCCAGTCTCCGTGTCTGTGCTTGCCGGCAGCTAGTGATGGACTGAAAGACCTGCGCTGACGTCATAGTCATGTGACGGCTCATGCGACGCTGACGTCGGCAGGTCCTTCAGTCTACCGCTGCCGGCAGCCGGGACGGAGGGAGTCAAGACTCCGGGGGCCATCGGAAGGTAAGTATAGATTTATTTTTTACCATTCTTTAGGTCACACTATATAATTCCATGCCGTTTGCATGGATTTATATAGTGTGACCAAGTTGACAAGCACTTTCCAAGTGATGCTAAAATCGCTTGGAAAGCGCTTGTCAACCCGCATGCGGAAATGCAAGTGAAGAACGCTTCACATCCGCATGTCCCTGGCAGGAAAAACGCATGTACAATCCGCATGTACAATCCACATGCGTTTTTTTCTGCCAGGGAGATGCAGAAACGCTCAGGAAAAAATCCTGAGCATTTCTGCATCGTGGCACATAGCCTTAGCTTGGATATTTCTGAGTCTTTTGGGCTGATTGAGAACATAGTTGTTGATCAATAATAAAAATAATCTTCTAAAATACAACTTGCCTAATAATTCTGCACACAGTGTATTAGGGTTCATTTAGATGTCAATATTTTCCACGTACAAGATAAACAGACTGATTATTTTGTTCAGACTTTAATCAGCGTTTAATCAGAATGTGTTCCGAGTGTCAGCAGTTTTTCTCGTACGTGGAGGAAAAACAAAAGTTTCTCCACCTTCCTCTTTCTGACAGTCCATGAAATTCTGTACGCATTTGGAGGTCATCTATTTTGAAAACTACACTCTAAATGTGTGGTGAGAACCTTGAACCCACAGATGCTTCAGTGGATTTTATAACGTTGAGTCATAAAAATGAAAGAATACATTTTTCCTGAAAAAATGTTGGTTTTGCCCCAAATTTTTCATTTTCACAAAGGTAACAGGAGAACATAGACTATACAATTTGTTGTGAAATTTCTCCTGTGTACGCCGATACCCCATATGTGGTGGAGAACTACTCTTGGAGTGCACGGCATAGCTCAGAAGGGAAGAAGCGTCATTTGACATGTGGAGCACAAAATTGGCTGGGATAGATAGCGGACGCCATAACGCATTTGCAGAGCCCCTGATGTACCTAAAAAGTGGAAAACCCATGCAAGTGACCCCATTATGAAAACTACACCCCTCACGGAACTTATCTACATGTGTGGTGAGAAAATTGAATCTACAGGTGTTTCAATGAATTTTATAACATTGAGCCGTAAAAATGAAAAAATACATTATTTCAGCAAAAAATGTTGGCTTTCCTCCAAATTTTTCATTTTTACAAGGGTAACAGGAATAAATTGATTGTACAATGTATTGTGCAATTTCTCCCGAGTACACAGATGCCCTATATATAGTGGAAAATGACTGTTTGGGCACACGGCAGGACATGGAAGGTTATTATTATTATTTTTATTATTATTATTATTATTATTATTATTAAGGGGCTTCAGCTCAAAGACGAGCTATGGCAACTTGATGGATGAACGCTCTGTAGGAAGTTTGATCTTGTGCAAGCCTAGAAAGGTCTACCAGAGTCTTCTCCACCGTTATCTTGATTGTATCAAGCCATCGGGTTGCTGATCTTCCTCTTCGCCTTGCTCCTTCTATTCTGGCCATGATGTCCTTTTCCAGTGCTTTCTCTCTTCGTATGATGTGTCCAAAGTAGGCAAGTTTTAGCCTGGTGATTCTTGCTTCGAGTGACATGTCTGGCTTGAATTGTTCCAAAATTGATTTGTATGTTCTTCTTTCCATCTATGGTACTGATAACATCCTTCTCCAGCACCACATTTAAAAAATTTTGATTCTTCTTCTGCTTCGTTTTTATCATCCAGATTTCACATCCATATGTTACTACAGAAAAGCCCAGACTACAGTATGTACGAGCCATGTCTTCGTCGCCAGTGAAATGTTCCTTGATTTGAAGACTTTGTCCAGTGACTACATTTTGTATCTGCTGAGCTGTCTGTGCAGTGATTGACAGCTCAGTTGTCCAGTCTGCTGCAGGGGCGTGCTGAGCTGTTTTGGTTTTTATTGACAGCTCGGCCGTCCAATCTGAAACTTGGAGGTGATGACCTCTCGTCAGGTGATCCCAGTTCCCTTAATTGATTGTTCAGCTATTTAGCTTAGCTGGCAGTCGCAAATAGCTGTCAGCCGTAGCTTCAGCTAAGTGTGGTTGGTTTACTCTGTGCCTTGTATTCTGCTTTTTAATATATCATTCCCTGACCTTAGACCTCCTTCTGACCATCCATCTGTTTAACCCCTTTGCTCTGATCCTCCTGCTATGTTGACCTCGGACCATTACCTGACTATGACTCTATCTCTTCCCTCTGTTTATGCTGTACTCTACTGGCTATTGACCTCTGACTCCTCGACTGTCCTGACCCACAGCTTGTCAGTGAGAAGTGACTCATCATCACACCAGCCTTCCAGAAAATAGTTTCTGCATGTAAATTGAAGAGAAATGGTGACAGGATGCAGCCTTGTCTGACGCCTTGCTCTACTTTGAACCATGGCGTGTCGCTGTGTTCCATTCGGACTGTTGCTTCTTGGTCGATGTAAAGGTTCCTAATGAGGCTGATCAGGTGGTTCAGAACACTCATATCCTTCATGGTGTTCCAAAGTTTCTAGTGATCAACACAGTCCAACGCTTTGCTGTAGTCAATGAAGCAAAAATAGATCTCCTTGTTGTATTCTTTGTCCTTTTCCATTATCTATCTAATGTTAGCAATTACATCTCTTGTTCTTCTGCCTTTTCTGAATCCTGCTTGTTCCTTCGGAAGCTGTTTGTCAAAGTACAGCTGTAGCCGTCTTTGTATTATCTTCAGTAGTATTTTGCTGGCATGAGGTATGAGCGCAATAGTCCAATAGTAATACTATCTATACTCTGAATGATGATATAATGCATTGCAGTGCTGCACTGACAGAAGCCTCTATCAGCATGGTCTAACAGGCTTGCCGTAGTTGGCTGACCAGGAGGTCATCATGAGTCAAGGGAGTGCCGATCTGCTGATCTCTATCGCCCCATTTAGAATCACCGCATTTAGAATGTTAAATGGCCCAGGGTGGTGCGGGCACTTCTCCTGGCAGTGAAAGTCGGCTTTCGGCTATAACTTAAGTCGAGTTCCTGGGGTGATGGTGTGGGCGCTGTTCCTGTGCCCACATGATCGCCATAACGTAAATTTACATAATTTTGCGGGTACTTATTCCTGACATGATGTAAACCTACATCAAATGTTGTAAAAGGGTTAATTGGAGTAGATCACCTCAAAAATGTAATTTAAATTACTTAAATGGTCATGGAGAGGACGTTATAATAAAAATCATCCCTTTAGTATAGTTTTCATTTTTTTAGTTGTCCAGAAAATGCACTTTATTCCTTATGCAAATTTGGATGCTCAATGCACAATTCTGCCCCTCAATTACCATGCTGTGCACCTCCCAATATGTTAATTAAAAGAGCTTGTTTTCCCTGAGTGAACGCTGCCTGAACTGAAACCTCCGGCCCTGCACATGCAGAGTTACACTGTGGGAGCTGAGCCGGCGCACATGCGATGTCAGTGTGGGCGTACCTTCATCCTCTTCACCTGTCTGCAAAGGCTGATCACTCCACAGATACACATGGACGTATAGCGGCTATATCAGTGTAGCAGGCGGCTACTGCATACAGGAGAGAAAGATGAGAGTGCACCCACTCTGATACTGTGTGCATGCCTCCTCTACTACCACACTCTAGGTGTGCACATAGGGATTTAGTTCAGGCATCGCATGTTTTGGGCAAGTAAGTTCTGACAATGAACATAATGGGAGGTCCATGGCATTCTAATTGAAGGGGCAGAGCCCATGGCCACACCAATGATGCACCAATTACCCTTGTTCACATAAGACAGAAAGTACTTTTTCTGACTGACTAAAACTATTGGCCCACATGGTATCATAAAGTCATGAATCAAGAAAAGAGAGAAAACAAGTTGTATGACTCTAGCAAGCTGTAGCAGTGATTGCTGTCATCTGGGCTATAGCCTATCATACCATTCATTAATACAGAAAAAAATGTACAAGATACAATATGGATGGTTGGTTGAGTGAATAAATGTATTTCAATTTTTATACTTGTCCCAAAGTAAGTTATAGACGCCCTCAAAAAAGGAAACATAGATACTACTGCAAGTGCTTGCTGCAAAGTGTGTTCAGGGGTTAGTGAGAGAAAAACCCTTACTGATCTAAGAATAAGTAATCAATATTATAGAGCCAGAAGATCCCTTTAAAGGGTTTTTACCAAGTTATTATGTTTCCCTTATTGATAAGATAAGACTGGGACCATCAGCAATCCTGAGAATAGGGCACTAAAAAGCCCTCCTGGCATGAAGCGGAGTTCGAGTCATTCTCCATGAGAATGTAGGATACAATTTAATACAGCCCTCATCTACCTGCAGCAATCTTATAGAAAATTAATGGAGCAGAGCTATGCACTCTCAATCTCAGCTCCATTCAGAAGAAGTTTTTCTCAATCACAGGGTTCGAACCTCAGAGATCAGGAAGTTATCCCATATCCTATTGAAAGGGGACAACATTAAATATTAACATTAGTGATGAGCGAATATGTTCGAAATCCAATCTGAAATGTTAAGTTTGACATGAATGTGGCACATTCGGATTCGAGATCAGAAAGGTGAGCAAAATTTGTTAAATTTGGTAAAATCGGTAACGTTCGGCAAATTTACGTGGTTACGTGATGGTGGCGCAACTACTGAGTTTTTCACAGTTTTGCTACCATAGTGCTTGTGTATGATGAGCGAGGAGATGTGGCAGATGAGTGGGGGGGCTGGTGATAGCTCAGAACAGGTCAGATCAGCGGTGCTCTGTTTTTTTTTTTTCCCCCTTCCTGTAGGCGGTAACTTTAAGTCAGGAAAGCTTGGCTAGCCAATCAGAGTGCAGGAAGCATCCACAATGTCCCAGACACAAGGGCTTCAGCAATTGGCTGCTGAAATCACATGTCCTCTCCATATAAAAACCGGCCATGTTCCCTCAGCACCATTTTATACATGTCACTGAAGGAGATAGACGCTGCTGAGTATGCGCCTGTGTAACGAGAGATATTAGCTAGATAGATGGGCGCTTCTGTGGAAGTCAGATAGTGTAAATAAGTCCTATGCTGTATACCTGTTAAATCGACCTTGACGCCTTTTTTTTGTTTTTGTGCAATTACTGAGATTCTCACAGAAATAGCCGGGTCCATGGATCAGAACAGTACTGTGCATCAGTTGTATTGTGCTCCATGCAGACCATCAATCTATTTTTTCACTTGCCAATGTGACAAAGCAAGCAAGCCTTTGTAGGCCACTTTTTGTTTTTGTGGGGTTAAAAGTCAGCTGTCTGCAGAGCTTGTCAGTGCAGAGCTTCTGAGTGCAGAACACAAAAAAACTTTTTTTTTTTCATTTGCTAATTTGATAGTGCAAGCTGTGTTAGCCCAGTTTGTAATTTTTTTGGTGGATGAACTTCAGCTTTCTGCACACCAAAACAAATATTTTTTTTCTGTTGCTAGCCACAGTCCACCAAAGATTTTTTTTGTGTCGCAAACGTGTAAGGCTATGTGCTCACGTAGCAGATTTGATGCAGAGCGTTTTTCCCTCTCTCTGGCAGAAAAAAACGCATGCAGATTTACATGCGTTTCTTCTGCCAGAGAGAAGCGTTTTTTCAGCGTTTTTACATGCGTTTTTGCATGCGTTTTTTCAAGCAGTTTTCCAAGCGATTTTGAGCATCACTTGGAAAAGTGCTTGACAAGTTGGTCACACAATATAAATCCATGCAACCGGCATGGATTTATAATGTGTGAACAACTGATGCTTTAAATGCAGCATCTATAGTAAAAAAAAGAGAATTAAAACGTTAAAAATAAAAAAAAAACCTGTATACTCACCTCTCCGGTCTCCTCCAGTCTGCTCCCGGCCGCGTCCTCTCTCTTCGGCGTCATGCAGTGTACGTACTGTCAGGACCTGCGGTGACGTCATTTAGTCAGCTGATGGTCACGCGACCATCACCTGACCGCCGACGTCAGCGGTCGCATGACCATCAGGTGACTAAATGACATCACCGCAGGTCCTGACAGTACACCGCGGGACGCCAAGGAGAGAGGACGTGGGCGGGAGCAGACCGGGGGCCGCCGGAGAGGTGAATATACAGGTTTTGTTTATTTTTAACTTTTTTACTTCTTTTTTTCACCACGTGGTAGCCGAGATGAGAGGAGTTGTAGTCTCCTCTGCATCCCGGGTACCACACGCACCGCGATTATGCTGCAAATTCGCGGCCACTGAATTTAATTGAAATGCAGCAAATCCACATATACCTGCGGGTTTGCTGCGTTTCAATGTTCCTCAATGGCCGCGAATTTGCAGCGTATTCGCGGTAGAAATGGTCATGCTGTGTTTTGCAATTTCTGTGAGTCTTTCAACACATTTTTAAGACCAGCTCATGCACCTGCACAACAGAGTACAAGTCTGAAACATGGTGAATGACTGGTGAGGATGGTGCACTCCTGATTGAGTCTCCATCTGCTGGGTTGGCTGTAGTGGAAGAGATTTGGTTCCTAATTCTACAATTTCTTCTGTAGGGAAATTAATGCCACTTTGCTGCTGTCTGCCACTAATTTTTGGAAATGTGGGGAATCCTGATTGGGTCTCCATTAGTGTTGAGCGAGCATGCTCGACACTGCTCGGTACTTGCCCGAGCATCTCACTACTCGGGATGTTTGGCAAGCACCGAGCATTTCCGGGTTACTCGGGCAGGAGCTTGGGTCTCCGCCCTGCACGTTTGGCGCTCTTTACAGAGCCAATGAACATGCAGGGATTGCCAGCCAGTCACTGTAGTGCCGCAGCCATGTTATTTGTGGGCATTACAGTGATTGGCTGGCCGCACAGCGTCACCTCGAGTATTTAAAACCAGGCACCGCCATCTTGGACACAGTCGCCCTTGATCAGACAGTGTAGGGTCAGTGCTGCTGAGTTAGGGAGAGATATGACGCGCCCCTGGGCCTGCTGTGTCGCGCAGCGTCTCGCGCACGGGGGCTTACCCGGAACCGGATCAGATGAGGGTTGTAGTCTCCGAGTGGCGGGGACCCGGTCCGTGCCCAGGGAGTCAACTCAGTGTGTGGCAGTCTTGATAGATGTTATTTGAGTGTCGACTACGCCACCCGTTGATTTGCAGCTATGGAGCTGCCGCTGCAGGGCAGACCGCTGAGGCCGGTGTAGAATTGTGCAGCGTGATAGTATAACCCCCAACGGGAGGGGTATGGCCTCAGGGCAGCCGACTTGGAAGATGAGGGTAGCAGGAACCACTCAGAGACGGTGCGGTGTAATTCAGGGTCTTTACTGGTAACAACGATATACCCTCCCGGAGTACTTGCTAGCGAACGGGGCCTGGTCAGTCCTTGAGCAGATGGGATTTCCCCTGGCCAGGCGGAGTTGTAGGCCTCCCAAACTGACTGTACTCTTCTGGCTACCTTGCTAGAAGCGGATATAAGTAGCCCACGTCCCTGAGTGTACCGTGTGGTGCTCACCCGTATGGCCGGTGACTCGGGGCCTTCTAATGGCTTCCGCTCCACGATGGCGGCGCTGGTCCCACGCGTGTGACCGTGCCTTCGGGTTTCTGGGCCTGAGGACCTGAAATCCCCTGCCGGTCGGCTTCTGCTGCTGGGTAAGAGTTAGTCCCCACAGCCTCGGACGCCGGGTCCGGTAAGAAAGCTTCTCAGTCAGGGCGAGCTCTGCAGCTGCCAGCCCCTGACTTGTAGTAGTATTGCTCCCACTGAGCTTCTGCTGTTTCTTCCTGTGACTGTTTCTTGTCTCTACTCTCCTTGACCGACTAACCCTGCTTCAGCCCCGGGTTTATATAGGGGAAGGTCTTCCCCTCCCAAGACTGGGCAGGAGGTGTGGCATGCACAGGATCCCTGACCAAAGGACCTCCCACCTGCTCTCAGACATAACATTACATTACTGTGGGAAACCAGACCCCTGGGGTGCCACATTCCCCCCTAGTGAAATTTAGTACTCCGGGACTAAACATATTTTAGAAAAACATAACAAGATATAACAACAATAACAGTACAATAAGAAGAAACACATAAAGGTGGTCACGGCATGTCCGTAACCGGGTGTAGTCTTTGAAGAAAAGCAAGGTGTCCATTTCACCAAAACAGGGAGACGTAACCAGGTAGGGGTTTGTCCTGCCCCGAGTCCTTAACAGTCTTTAGTCCGTCCTGGGTTACGCTCCAACTATGTACAAAGGATTCCCGGTAAATCCACCAAGGACTCCTACAAATAACTAGAAACACAAAATTATACACAAGCAACAATACACAGGTAAACATAAATAAAACAATTTATACACTTCAAATCCTCCAACGTGCGGGTAACTGGCCTCTAGTGGCCCTAGTGGACCTACGGAGCTGACTGTCTAGCCCTGAACTACAGGGTGTAGGAGCTGTCAAGGGTAAACTGGGCAGCTGTCTACCGGCTCTTTGGCTCACTAGGGATATGGCAGGCTCACTGCAAGCAAAGGGTTGATCCTCCTGGTCTGCGGGTGTGGGGTCTTCTGCCTCCTGGACCGGCTGTTCTTCCAGCTCTACCTGTTGCTCCGTAGGTGCTTGGGATGCTGGTTGGAGGAAGGTGAGTACGGGTACCACAACTGCACCATTGACTTGGGTCCAAGACCGAGGGAAGTCCCCGAGCACAGTACTAACCATATCTTCCCTTTCCTCTACGGGTCGATGGTCTTCTTGTTCCTCTTCAGGGTTCCTTAGTTGTTCGGGACACTTCTTCAGGTGATCCCGGGATACAATGGCTGTGGTTTCCCCTCCGTCTTTACTGATGGTACAAACCTTCGGGTTCTCGTGGCTTGAGGGCAGTACGGTGTACGGGTCCTTCTCCCACTGGTCGTCCAACTTGTGGAGCCGTCTCTTCCTCTTCAAGACCTGCTCTCCGGGTACCAGGGGAACAGCGGGAGCATACTGGTTGTAAGTTTTCTCTTGTCTTTCCCTAGCCTGACAGAGACTTCGCTCCACGCTCTCCTGTACTCTCCGGTACTGCTGCTGCCTCTCTGTGTCCCAGTCTGCTTCTGGTGAAGTGTCCTCGGGTGTCAGGACTCCCATTTCCAGGTCAACAGGTAACTTACCAGGTCTTGCCCTCATTAGGTAAGCCGGGGTACAGTTGGTGGAACCTACCGGGATGTGGTTGTATAGGTCCACCAGATCGGTCAGCTTCTCAGGCCACAGACTGCGTTCTTCCAGGGGCAACGTTTTCAGAAGATCCATTACCACCTGGTTCATTTTCTCACAAAGTCCATTAGTTTGCGGATGATAGGGTGTCGTCCTTATCTTCCGGCAGCCATACAGAGTGCAGAATTCTTGGAAGACCTCCGCTTCAAAGGCAGGTCCCTGGTCTGTCAACACTTGGTCCGGGTACCCGTGTGGACGGCAGAAATGCTGCTGGAAGGCTCTCGCTGCTGTTCGAGCTGTTAAGTCCTTGACGGGGACGACAACCAAGAACCGGGAGTAGTGATCCACGATGGTTAGTGCGTAGACGTAGCCACTTCTGCTTGGGGTCAGTTTTACATGATCCAAGGCTACCAGTTCCAACGGCTGCCGGGTGACGATGGACTGCAGGGGAGTCTTCTGGCTGGCACGATCCTTCCTTCTTAGGTTGCACGGGCCACAGTCTCTGCACCACTTCTCAATGGTTCCCCTCATGCCTACCCAGTGGAATCGCTCGCGCAGCAGGAACTCCAGCTTCTTCCACCCGAAGTGTCCAGCTCCGTCGTGGTATGCCTCCATCACCATGGCTGCGTCTCTTCGTGGCACCACTACTTGCCAGAGTAGTTCATGCGTCCGGGAGTTATCCATTCTGCGGCACAACTTCCCCTTGTAAAGGAATAGTCGACTCCTCTCTGCCCATAGTTGTTTGGCTTCCTCCGGAGCATCTGGTTCAAGGCAAGCCTCCGGGCGAGTCAGCATCTCCTTCACCAGTCGGACGGCAGGGTCGCTGTCTTGCGTTTCCGCCCAGTTGTAGTGAGGTAAGGGGTTCAACGTAGCAGCCTGCTTACTCCTTACCCGGTGGGAGTACTGGATAGTCCCATGACGGTGGAACGCAGGGAGTTCAACTTCTTCCAGTCCCTCCGGATCTTCTCCTTCGTCCAGCAGGTTGGGCATCCTGGACAGGGCGTCCGCGTTGGTATTGGAGCGTCCGGCCCGGTATTTGATTGTGAACTCGTAGTTGGACAGACGGGCCATCCACCTCTGCTCCAGGGCACCGAGTCTTGCCGTGTCCAGGTGTGTCAACGGGTTGTTATCCGTGTACACGGTGAACCGGGAAGAAGCGAGGTAATGCTTAAAGCGCTCGGTGACTGCCCATACTACGGCCAGGAACTCTAGCTTAAATGAGCTGTAATTCTCGGGGTTCCTTTCGGTGGGTCGCAGCTTTCGGCTGGCGTAGGCGATTACTCGTTCCTTCCCCTGCTGGATCTGGGACAGTACGGCTCCTAGCCCGATGTTACTGGCGTCGGTGTAGAGGATAAAGGGCTGGCTATAATCCGGGTACGCCAGGATTTCGTCCCCCGTGAGGGCCATCTTCAGCTGGCGGAAGGACTCTTCTTCCAGCTCCTCCCATTTGAAGGGCGGCTTTTGGTTCTTGGCCTTCCGGGACTGGCCTATCAGGAGGTCCTGCATAGGAGCTGCCTTTTTGGTGAAACCGGGAATAAACCTTCGGTAGTAGCCTACCAACCCGAGGAACTGCCGCACTTCTTTTACGCTGGAGGGGCTTGGCCATTCCTTAATTGCGGTGATCTTATCAGGGTCGGGAGCCACTCCGTCAGCGCTCACCACGTGTCCCAGGTACTGCACCTTTGGTTTCAGGAGGTGACACTTGGAGGGTTTCACCTTTAGGCCGTAACTCGCCAGAGCTTCGAACACTTCCGCCAGGTGTTTCAGGTGGTCCTCATACGTCTTGGAATATACGATGACATCGTCCAGGTACAACAGGACCGTCTCGAAGTTTCTGTGGCCCAGACAACACTCCATTAGTCGTTGGAAGGTTCCTGGTGCGTTGCAGAGTCCGAACGGCATGCAGGTGAACTCGCTAAGTCCCATCGGGGTGGTGAATGCGGTCTTCTCCCGGTCCGCCTCTGCTACAGGAACCTGCCAGTACCCGCTAGTGAGATCCAAGGTAGAGAAGAAGTTAGCAGATCTTAAAGCAGCCAATGACTCCTCTATCCTTGGTAAGGGGTACGCATCCTTGTGTGTGATACGGTTGATTTTCCGGTAATCTACACACATCCTCATGGTGTTGTCTTTTTTTCTGACTAAGACTAGTGGAGCTGCCCAGGGGCTACAGCTATCCCTGATCACCCCAGCCTCCTTCATGTCTCTAAGCATCCCCTTGGCGTGTTGGTAGTGTGCAGGGGGTACGGGTCGATACCTCTCTTTTATGGGAGGATGGTCTCCCGTGGGGATGTGGTGTTCTACCCCCTTGACTCGCCCGAAGTCTAACGGGTGTTTACTAAACACTCTCTCGTACTCTTGAACCACCCGATAGACTCCCTGTTTCTGATGTGAGGGAGTGGAGTCAGTACCCAAATGTAGTTGCTGACACCAGTCCTCCTTTGTTTTCTTAGAGCCGTTACCTTCCTCCGGGTGAGATGGAGGCAAGGGTTCCACAGATTGTATAGCATTTTGGTTAATGGTATATAATTTGGCTAGCGTGGCATACCGGGGCAGGTACACTTCCCTCTTCCCGATATTGATTATGCGAACGGGCACCCTCCCATGGCGTACATTAACCACCCCCCGTGCTGTCAAGATGGTGGGCCTACTGTCTGAGTAAACTGGTTCTACCATTGCCTGGTAATCTCTACCTCTCAGACCAATAGCTGCCCGGCACCAAATCATCATTTCACTTTTTGGGGGCATGGCAATAGGAAAAGGGTCACACATTCTTACGCTACCAATCTCACCGCCGGAGAGTTCCACCTGTTGCCGTCGCATCAGTGCCCGGATCTCTTTCTGGAGCACCCGCTGCTCGCCGGAGCTGGCGTTCTTGGCAACCTGCTGTAAAAGGAAAATCACCTCTGCAAGACAATTTTCAATTACATTAGTTCCTAGAGTTATTTTTGTTTGTCAATATCTACAATGATCAGTCCCTGTGCTGCCAGTTCGACTCTACCGATTTTGATGGTCACCTCTTTAAATCCGATCTGTGGCACGGGCTGGCCATTGCTGGCGATGATACTCAAGTCGTCGTCAGGGTAGCGGGTAATATCCGAGTCATCCAGTACTGCTTAAAGAGCATGTACGGGATGGTGGTGACCTGTGACCCGGTGTCCAGTAGGGCACTCATGGGAATGCCATCCAGTACCACAGGCAAGACTGGACGTCCTCCCACATATCTGTCGCGCCAGTTCGATGGGCCTGGTGATCTTTTTCCTGGGGGTTGGCCCTCTACCCCAGGTTGTGCCCGTTTAAAGAACAGTACCTTGCCATATGTCCGGGTTGATTGCAGCGGCGGCAGATGGGTCGTCCGTCTTCGCTGTATCGGCCACTGGGTCTTCCTCTGGCCGGTGGGGTCCTCCTTGGTCGACGCCACGGGATGTCCTCCGGTCCGGATGCCAGCTGGATCTTCCCTGGGGTGGAAACCTGTAAAGACTGCACAGTTCGGGTTAGCGCAGCAACGCTCTTAGCTAGCTCTTGGACCTGATGGTGTAGGTCTGGAGCCGGGTCATTGTCCAAAGCCTGCGCATCAGCTCCCACAGGCCCTGCCGACAAGGGCGCCGCCTCCTGGTGGTAAGTGCTAGCTGGGCGCCTGTGGGTCACAACGCCACCCGGTGCCGGTTCTCGGAGCACCCGGATGGCTCTGTCCTTGAACTGTGCAAATCCCAGATGAGGGTCCTGTAGGGCCATTGCCCGCAACTGGGTTCGGTGGGCATTGCAATATAAACCCTCTATAAATTGTTCAGTCAACAGCCTGTCCTCGTCTCCCACGCCGTCAGGGTCGGTCTGCTTAACGGCTTTCAGGGCCTCTTGTAGGTTCAGGGCATAGTCCCTTATACTCTCATGGGCCCGCTGTTTGCACCCGTAGAATCTAAGCTTGATCTCGGCTGAGGTGCGGGTATCAAAGGTGTCCCTCAGCCGGGTTAGTATCCCTGCGACAGTCCTCCCCCCAGGTGGCCAGGACTTTACCTCCCTTCGGGCTGCTCCGGTTAATTGGGCCACCAGGATGCTCACTTTTTGCTCCTCTGTGAGGGGGTACACCTGGAAGAGGCTAGCCAGCCTTTCTCTAAAGTCCTGCAGGGTATGTGACTCCCCTGAGCACTGGGGTAGCCAGGCTGCCCCCGGGATATAGGGCATGGTGAAAGGCATGACCGCGACAGCGGTGGCGCTGGCGGGGGTTGAAGCGGTGAAGCTCTCCTCCGTATCCGACATCCTTCTCCCCCCTAGTGGACCGTGGCCTACCTTGCGATGATCCTCTTCCGTAGGCCGCGGCTCCGCAGTGGATCGTCAGGGTTGAGGACCTTCCGTCGCGCTCCGGTGACGTCGGCGTCTGCTGGGCTCCTTCCAGGACCTTACGCAACGTCCGGACGTGAGGCGGGGCTTCAGTTCTCGCGCGCTTTCGGAGTCCACGCCCCTCTTCTTCCCGCGCGGCGTCCTCAAGATGGCGTCCAACGGCGGGAAAACTCCACGGATGGCGGGAAGAAGGCTGAAGATGGCGCCGGATGGCGGGAATCTTCACAGATGGCGGGAAGAAGGCTGAAAATGGCGCCGGATGGCGGGAATCTTCACTGATGGCGGGAAAACTTCACGGATGGTAAGTTTTAAAAGTCTCTCTTTCAGGCACGCAGTACCCGGTGGTTGCGGGCACGAAATCCTGCCGACTACGCCAAAATTGACGCGCCCCTGGGCCTGCTGTGTCGCGCAGCGTCTCGCGCACGGGGGCTTACCCGGAACCGGATCAGATGAGGGTTGTAGTCTTCGAGTGGCGGGGACCCGGTCCGTGCCCAGGGAGTCAACTCAGTGTGTGGCAGTCTTGATAGATGTTATTTGAGTGTCGACTACGCCACCCGTTGATTTGCAGCTATGGAGCTGCCGCTGCAGGGCAGACCGCTGAGGCCGGTTTAGAATTGTGCAGCGTGATAGTATAACCCCCAACGGGAGGGGTATGGCCTCAGGGCAGCCGACGTGGAAGATGAGGGTAGCAGGAACCACTCAGAGACGGTGCGGTGTAATTCAGGGTCTTTACTGGTAACAACGATAGACTCTCCCGGAGTACTTGCTAGCGAACGGGGCCTGGTCAGTCCTTGAGCAGATGGGATTTCCCCTGGCCAGGCGGAGTTGTAGGCCTCCCAAACTGACTGTACTCTTCTGGCTACCTTGCTAGAAGCGGATATAAGTAGCCCACGTCCCTGAGTGTACCGTGTGGTGCTCACCCGTATGGCCGGTGACTCGGGGCCTTCTAATGGCTTCCGCTCCACGATGGCGGCGCTGGTCCCACGCGTGTGACCGTGCCTTCGGGTTTCTGGGCCTGAGGACCTGAAATCCCCTGCCGGTCGGCTTCTGCTGCTGGGTAAGAGTTAGTCCCCACAGCCTCGGACGCCGGGTCCGGTAAGAAAGCTTCTCAGTCAGGGCGAGCTCTGCAGCTGCCAGCCCCTGACTTGTAGTAGTATTGCTCCCACTGAGCTTCTGCTGTTTCTTCCTGTGACTGTTTCTTGTCTCTACTCTCCTTGACCGACTAACCCTGCTTCAGCCCCGGGTTTATATAGGGGAAGGTCTTCCCTTCCCAAGACTGGGCAGGAGGTGTGGCATGCACAGGATCCCTGACCAAAGGACCTCCCACCTGCTCTCAGACATAACATTACATTACTGTGGGAAACCAGACCCCTGGGGTGCCACAGATATATAGTGCGAAATAGGTAGTGTAGGGTCTCTAAAGCCTGCCAAATCAAACAAACAGTCCTTCTCAGGACTAATATCCATCCCAGATATCAGGCAGGCAGGCAAGCTGTATAGGAGACGCAGTGGTTATACCAACAAACACTGCATTACAGTCCTGTGTGCTCCTGCTGGTCAAATTCCTAAACTTATTCCCCGGTCTCAGAGGCCAGGAAAAATCCTTTATTTTTTCCTATAAATCCTGTATTTTTTTTTCCTCAGTCAGACTGTACAAATAAGCGTCTTATTAACCTTTTGGTATCCCCCCCCCCCAAAAAAAAAAAATTGAGTGTGTCTGTGACTGTTCAGACAGCAATATATCTGTTTAAAAGATTCTAGTGTAGGCCAGATAACTAGAACTGTGGTTTTGCAGTTCCACGGTTCAAATCTCAGTATTATGCAGCTTTTGGCCTTTTTTCCGTAAAAAAACCCAGCAATAGTGTATCGCTGACTGTTCAGACACAAATATATCTGTTTAAAAGATTCTGGTGTAGGCCAGAAAACTATAACTGTGGTTTTGCAGTTCCACAGTTCAAATCTCTGTGGTATCCTGCTTTTGGCTTTTTTTCCGTTAAAAAAAACAGTAATAGTGTCTCGCTGACTGTTCAGACACAAATATATCTGTTTAAAAGATTCTGGTGTAGGCCAGATAACTAGAACTGTGGTTTTGCAGTTCCACGGTTCAAACCTAAGTATTATGCAGCTTTTGGCCTTTTTTCCGTAAAAAAAAAACAGTAATAGTGTCTCCCTGACTGTTCAGACACAAATATATCTGTTTAAAAGATTCTGGTGTAGGCCAGATAACTAGAACTGTGGTTTTGCAGTTCCACGGTTCAAATCTCAGTATTATGTAGCTTTTGGCCTTTTTTCCGTAAAAAAAGACAGTAATAGTGTCTCGCTGACTGTTCAGACACAAATATATCTGTTTAAAAGATTCTGGTGTAGGCCAGAAAAACTATAACTGTGGTTTTGCAGTTTCACGGTTCAAATTTCAGTATTACGCAGCTTTTGGCCTTTTTTCCGTAGAAAAAAACAGTAATAGTGTCTCGCTGACTGTTCAGACACAAATATATCTGTTTAAAAGATTCTGGTGTAGGCCAGAGAAATAGAACTGTGGTTTTCCTCTTCCACGGTTCTAATCTCCTTTTTATTACCCTTTTTCCATTGATAGTGCGAGTGTAAGCTATTTTACTTCATTTACAATGGGCAAGGCGCGTGGCAAGGGACGTGGAACTGGACGTTCTGGTGATGGTGCGTGTAGAGGACGGGGCCGTTGCCAAGGTGAAAATGTGCCACAACCAACAGCCACATCTTCTCGCTCCCACTTCTTGACCGAATTACTAGGGAAGCACACTACAACACCAGTATTGCGAACTGATCAGTGAGAACAGGTTATTAATTGGATAGCAGATAATACTTCCAGTACCTGGGCACCACCACCTCCGGTCTGTCTTCCACACGGTCAAGTTTTAGTAGCCGTGAGTCTCGACCTCATACTCCTCCTCACCCTGATGCTCCTTCCTCCCACCATGCTGAGTGTCGTCAGACAGCAACTGATCCCACAGTTGGACACTCTGAAGATCTGTTCACTGGTCCATTTCCATATTTGTGCCCCTCGCCTGCTCCGCTTGAAGTGGCGGAAGAGGAGAACCCATGTAGCGATGCCCAAATATCTGAACAGCCACGGCCACAGGAAGTCGCCACTGGCAATTTGTCACAAGAGGTGGACGATGACGAAACACAATTGCCACGAAGTGAGGAGGAGGATCGTGGTGCGCAAGTGGAAGAGGAGGAGGTGGTGGATGATCTAGTAACTGACCCAACATGGCAGGAGGACACGCAGAGCGAGGCCAGCAGCACACAGGGGAAGGGAGGCAGAGTACCCCAACAGGCAGGAAGAAGCAGTGTGGTGGCCGCACACAGAAGGCGAGCAACAGTTCCCCATAACACCAACACGAGGGACGTTGCCAGTACAACCGGTAGGTCCTCCAGAATCTGGAATTTTTTTAAAGACTCTACTGATAACCATAAAAAGGCCATTTGTACCACCTGCCATGCCAGCATCAGCAGGGGTGACAAAACTACCAGCCTGACCACCACCAGCATGATCAGGCACATGTCAGCAAAGCACCCAACTTTGTGGGGCGAACCCCAGGGTCCACGACCAGTGTCAGCGGGTGTCACCACTGCTTCTTCCGCTGTTGTACGTGTTAGAGAACGCCCTGTTGTGCGTGCAAGACAATCTCCTGTCCATACTGCATGCAGAGATGCCCCCTCCTCTCAGTCTTAACTTGTTGTGGCAGTTTCTCAAGAAACAGCATCAATGTCCACGTCCCACCGCAGCGTTCAATTGTCCATATCCCAGACCTTTGAATGAAAGCGCAAATTCGCAGCCAACGCCCCACAGGCCATAGTTCTAATTTCGCACATTTCACGACTTCTTGCATTGGAATTCTTTCGCAACCTTATGGCGGTGGTCGTCCCTCGGTACTTGGTCCCCAGCCAACACTATTTTGCCCGGTGTGCCATCCCCGCACTACACAAGCACTTGTCCCAAAACATCTGCCGTAAACTCAACAACACAGTTGCTGGGAGAGTCCACCAGACAACGGACACGTGGACAAGTGCTTGTGGTCAGGGGCGGCATACTGGGTAAACATAGTGGAAGCCGAGACCGCTGAACCTACATCCAGGCATGGTCATGTGTGACAATGGCCATAACCTGGTGGCGGCTCTGAGGCGAGGCGAGATCACACACATACCATGCCTGGCTCATGTGCTTAACCTCGTGGTTTAGCAGTTTCTTAAATCGTACCCCGAGTTGCCAGATCTGCTTGTCAAAGTACGCCGCCTGTCAGCTCATTTTCGGAAGTTGGCCACAGCTTCCGCCGCCCTTGCTGTATTGCAGCAGCGTTTGCAGCTTCCGGCACACCGACTGGTGTGTGATGTCCCCACACGTTGGAACTCTACCCCCCAAATGTTGCAAAGGATTTGTGAGCAGAAGAGAGCAGTTGTGGAGTACCAGCTGCAACAAGGCCGTCGATATTCAGGTCAGACTCCACACATAAGACCTCAGGAGTGGACCTGGATGTCAAACATATGTACCGTCCTGACAAACTTTGAGGAGTCCACAAAGATGGTGAGTGGCGATGACGCCATCATTAGCGTCAGCATCCGACTTGTCTGTCTTTTGCAACGCTCTCTGCAGAGAATTAAAGAGGAGGCATTGCTGCTAGAGTATGATGAGATGGATCAAGCCGTAATGGGCAATTACACACAGCCCAGCCTCATCTCATCCCAACGTGCATTGGGGGACAATGGGAGAGAGGAGGAGGAGGAGGAGGAAGAACAGGAGCTGGTATCATGAGCTGTAGACGGTAGTACCTGTACAACTGTCATACAGTCGGTTCAGCGTGGGTGGCCTGAGGACAGGTGGGAGGAGGAGGATAGCATGGTCAGTCGTCATCTTGGTGAGGACACGAAAGTCTTGCCCGTTACCAGTCTGGCACGCATGGCTGACTTTATGTTGCGCTGCCTTAACCGTGACCCTCGTGTTGTCATTATGTTGGTGACACTTTTACACCCCCGCTACAAGGAGAACTTTCACTCTCTTATTCCTGAGGTGGAGAGTTCTGCAAAAATGGGGCAGTACCAGAAGTCCCTTGCTGCAAAACTGGTAAAAAAATTCCCATCTGAACACTCTAGCGGCAGAGGTCTCAGTTCGTTGCCCAACCAAGGCGTACAGGCGAGAGAGACGCAACTCCAATCCAGCAGAGGCAGGGGAGCACTGTCAACATTCTGGGACAGTTTTCTGAGACCCGCCCAGCTTACAGGCCCTGAGGCGCGGGGTACTCTCACAAGGAGTGGAAAGTTTCAAAAGATGGTGAGGGAGTACCTTGCTGACCGTACCAGCGTCCTCCGTGATTCCTCTGTGCATTTTAATTATTGGTATCCAAGCTGGACACTTGGAATGAACTCGTTCTGTACGCCTTGGAGGTCCTGGCCTGCCCTGCCGCTAGCGTGTTATTGGAGCGTGTTTTTAGTGCCGCTGGGGGGAATTATAACTGATAACCGCACTCGCCTGTCAACTGACAATGCTGACAAGCTGACCCTTATCAAAATGAACAAGGGCTGGATTGGGCCAGATTTCTCATCACCACCAAATGACAGCAGAGTAACATAAAGTCAAATCCACTGTGTTATTTCGGGAGGTGTGTTACCATGCACCGCTTCACACCCACATATGGGTATACGCTTCCTCATTTCGGCTGTTTTATGTTCTTCTCCTTATCCTCAGCCTCCACCACCACTATACCACCAGGGTCACTGTGGTCCGTGTTGCCATTATTGAAAGTTCCTCCATCCTTATTTTTGTCAGCTTTTGCTTGGAAGGCATAAGCAAAGACTGTGGGAGACCCACTCCCCAATAATGGGAATAATATTTTTAAGATGCTGTACTGTATGGCTCTTGTAAGGGGCATTAAAACCGTCTTGTTAAGCTACTGCGACCTCCACCACTTTTCCAAGGGGCATTAAAAGCGTCTTGTTAAGCTACTGCGACCTCTACCACTTTTCCGAGGGGCATTAAAAGAGTCTTGTTAAGCTACTGGGACCTCCACGTCTCTTCTGAGGGGCATTAAAACCATCTTGTTAAGCTACTGCGACCTCCACGTCTCTTATAAGGGGCATTAAAAGCGTCTTGTTAATCTTCTGGGACCTCCACCACTTTTTCGAGGGGCATTAAAAGCGTCTTGTTAAGCTACTGAGACCTCCACCACTTTTCCGTGGGGCATTAAAAGCGTCTTGTTAAGCTACTGGGACCTCCACGTCTCTTCTGAGGGGCATTAAAACCATCTTGTTAAGCTACTGAGACCTCCACGTCTCTTCTTAGGGGCATTAAAAGCGTCTTGTTAAGCTACTGCGACCTCCACCACTTTTCCGAGGGGCATTAAATCGTCTTGTTAAGCTACTGGGACCTCCACGTCTCTTCTGAGGGGCATTAAAAGCATCTTGCTAAACCACTCTGAACTCCACAGCTCTTCCAAGGGGCATTGAAATGTTGTTTTTAATTAACTCTAACCTCCACGACTCTTCGAACGGGGATTGCATTTCCTCCTAATTTTTGGCAGCTTTTGCTTGGAAGGCGTAAGCAAATACTATGGGAGAACGACTCCCCAATCATGGGAATAATGTTTGTAATATGCTGTACTGCATGGCTCTTGTAAGGGGCATTGCAAGTTCCTCCGTCCTAATTTTGGCAGTTTTTTCTTGGAAGGCATAAGCAAATACTATGGGAGACACACTCCCCAATAATGGGAATAATGTTTTTAAGATGCTGTACTGTATGGCTCTTGTAAGGGTCATTAAAACCGTGTTGTTAAGCTACTGCGACCTCCACCACTTTTCCAAGGGGTATTAAAACCGTCTTGTTAAGCTACTGTGACCTCCACGTCTCTTCCAAGGGGCATTCAAACCGTCTTGTTAAGCTACTGGGACCTCCACGTCTTTTCCAAGGGGCATTAAAACCGTCTTGTTAAGCTACTGTGACCTCCACATCTCTTCAAAGAGGCATTAAAAGCGTCTTCTTAAGCCACTCTGATCTCCACAGCTCTTCCAAGGGGCAGTGAAATGTTGTTTTTAATTACCTCTAACCTCTACGACTCTTCCAACGGGCATTGCATTTCCTCCTAATTTTAGTCAGCTTTTGCTTTTTAATGCAAAGGCGAAAACTAAGGGAGACCAGCTCCCCAATAATGGGTAGAAGGTTTTTAGAATGCTGTAATCCACGTCTGTTTCAAGGGGCATTGCAGTTCCTCATAATTTTTGGAAAACCTTCCATTCACTGCTTAGGCCAACAGTGTACAGGAGACCCAGTTGCTATAAATGGAAAAAGCGGTTTAGTTAAGGCCCTCTTACCTCCATGTCATTTCCAAGGGGCATTGTAGTGCCTCAAAATTTTTGGTAGGCATTGCACTCACTGTATGCCCTATAACTGTGTAGCCGAACCGCTCCTTTTGTTACAGAAACATATCCTACAAGACATACATGGTTGACTGGCCTGATATTGATGTGAATGGTCCCTGTTCCTCCTGCTCTTTCTCCTTTGCCACTACCTCATCCATCATTTATCACCTGAAGCTTTGTTTTAACGGGAGTCATAGAACTGGGATAGTAGCAGGAAAACATCCAGCAATCCTCAGAGGAGGCAGGATATGCGCCAAAACGCTGACCACCTCAGGCCTAGGCGCTACTACATACATGTGCTCCAAGAAAACAAAGCAGATGCTAACTTCTATCATCATCATCATGCTCCTCACCGTGGCACTCTCAACTCTCCTGATGGAGAAGCCAGGGCCCAACGGAGGAGTCTGGTTCTCTGGTGGGCTCATCCAATGCTGCCCTAAAGAAGGCCGGGCTAAGAAAAGTGTGTGGGGGGATGTTCCAAGGAGAAATAGGGGCGGCTGGGGACCGTTTATGGACACCCGGCTGCCCCCAGGCGGCTGGGGACCGTGTGTGGACACCCGGCCGCGGGGCGCCTGAGGACCGAGTATGGACACCCGGCCACCCCCTGGCGGCTGGGGACCGAGTGTGGACACCCGACCGCCAGGCGGCTGGGGACTGAGTATGGATACCAGGCCGCTAACGCAGCCATGACGTGGTGGCCAGATTCTGCCTCCACATGCCTAAAAGGCCCAATTTCAAGTGCAAGCAAGCAAGCAGTATGGTGTTGCAGCCTCGGGTGGGTGGGTGGCAGGCTGCACACTTACGCTTGCATTCCAAGAAAACAAAGCAGATGCTAACTTCTATCATCATCATCATACTCCTCACCTTGGCACTCTCAACTCCCCTGATGGAGAAGCCAGGGCCCACCGGAGGAGTCTGCCTCTCTTGTGGGCTCGTCCAATGCTGCCCTAAAGCAGGCCGGGCTAAGAAAAGTGTGTGGGGGGATGTTCCAAGGAGAAATAGGGGTGGCTGGGGACCGTTTATGGACACCAGGCTGCCCCCAGGCGGCTGGGGATCGTGTGTGGACACCCGTCCGCGGGGCGGCTGGGGACCGAGTATGGACACCCGGCTGCCCCCAGGCGGCTGGGGACCGTGTGTGGACACCCGGCCACCGGGCGGCTGGGGCTGAGTATGGATACCAGGCCGCCAACGTAGCCATGATGTGGTGGCCAGATTCCGCCTCCACATGCCTAAAAGGCCCAATTTCAAGTGCAAGCAAGCAAGGAGTATGATATTGCAGCCTGGGGGTGGGTGGGTGGTTGGCTGCATATTTGCGCTTGCATTGCAAGGAATGGGGGAGGTACAATTGAACACTGCCCTGGGACAAGGACTTGCACGGGGATAGTTGCAAGTCTGCATCTTCTGATGCGGCAAGGATCACTTCTGATGGGCACACTTTTAGGCAGTGACCTGGGTGTCAGAGATGCTTCAAGGGGTCTTCCCCATGCTGTTCCCATGTCTTTTCAGCACAGTATACATGTGTCACACAGCACATGGCCAGATAAGGTTGTAAAATGTTAAAATGACATTTTCCTGTGAATGCATTTGTCACGGTTGAAAGCAATACAAAAGTGCAAAAATACATAAAAAATGCTACTTGTGAACCTAGCCCAAGGTGTGGAGTAGTATTTTTTTTTTGGTTATTTATTTTACCTTATACACAAGTCTTTACCCTGGAAAGGATGTTCCTTAACATATTTCACATGAAAGCACTTTCAGTTTCGTTTTTGAACGTTTTATTGTGAGCCCTTAACAGTGGCTTAATACCTCTGACCACGTTGTTGACAGCAGTGACCTGGAGGTCAGAAATGCTTCCTGGGGTGATCCCCATGCTGTCCCCATGTCATTTGAGCACTGTCACTCTCGTTTTGGGCACTTGTTAGGCTTTTAAAAGATTGCCGGGGGTGCCGCCGCAAAAATGCTCGGGTCTCCCATAGACTAACATTGGGCTCGTTGCTCGGGTCGAGCACCCGAGTATCACGGCGAGCTCGGCCCGAGCTTCGAGCACCCGAGCATTTTAGTGCTCGCTCAACACTACATTTAACATGTTAATAATCACTATCCACCCGTGGCTGTTAGGTGCACATGACAGCTTTACAGATCAGCTGTCATGTCCTCAGAAAGGTGTGAGCTCATCTGCAGAGCCCGCACCAAAGGTAAAGGCCCGACATGTGCCGTACATATATGGCACATGTCGGAAAGGCATTAATTATAGTCTATGGTATAAAATTATGTCACCTGGAAATCCCCCTTAATCTCCAGCATCTCTATCAGTTTAATGTGATCAGTATGTGTTTTCATCCTCTTGTAGTATACTGTATATCTCAATGACATGTCTGATCATGACATGTATGTTTCAATGTCTTTTCCCAATTTATTTTTAATTCTTCATTAAAGTTTTAAGTGCTGGGAAGAATCGCAGAGATATGGAGACACAGCTTATCACAGAACTTGTGATCAGTGTGCACCAGCTGGGGATTCTGTCACATTATGGGCACAGCTGCGCTGCTAAAATAGATTAGTCCCTGCTCTTCATCATAGACACCTCCAAATCTCATATTTATAGTGATACCACATTACATTCATCTTCAATACGGTTATTTTGAAACTCAACATGGGTAGAATCTAATATAAAAAAGCTCCACTGAATGAGTACAGTACCCAAAATAAAGGCTACGTTCCCACAATGAGTTTTTTTACGCTGCATATTGGACAATGTCTTCAAATTGAGGAACATTCCATTGGCGACGAAGACGCGGCTTTTACATAGTATGGTTCTTTTTTGTAGTAACATATGGATGTGAAACCTGGACGATAAAAAAACAAGACAGAAGAACAATCTACGCCTTTGAAATGTGGTGCTGGAGAAGGATGTTATTAATACCATGGATGGCAAGAAGAGCAAACAAATTAATTTTGGAATAAATCAAGCTCAAGCCAGACATGTCTCTCAAAGCAAGGATCACCAAGCTATGACTTGCAAACTTTGGACACATCATACGAAGAGAGCAATCACTGGAGAAGGACATCATGGTCAAAAGAAAAGAAAGAACAAGGCTAAGAGGAAGAACAGCAACCCAATGGCTTGATACAAGATAATGGCGGAGAAGGCCGTGGTGGACCTATCTAGGCTTGCATAAGATCAATCGTCCTATAGAGCATTCATCCATCAAGTTGTCATGGCTCAAGATCGAGCTTAAGGCCGTTAATAACAATAATACTAATATTAATAATAGTAATTCGCCAAAAAATTGAAAGTAACATATTTTACTTATTGGATGCAGAAATGGTGCAGAAAATCTCCAACATCAAAAACTCACCAAAATCTTATCGTGGGAATGTAGCCTAAAGAAAACCTTTCAAGTGATTCATGCTGCCTTTATTACTGGCAGCATGAATCAACGACAAGCTCTACAAACACCCATGTTTCCCTAAATTGCTCCAGCATTTTAAAAGAAAATATATTTTAAACTGTGGTCCAGAACAAATCCCAGCTGGCTTCTCCTCACTCGTCTCTGTATGATTGATAGGTCTCTCCTTACGCACACATAGAGCAGTGAGTAGCCGACAGGGGACCACCTAGGTTGCTAGTCATCTCTGTGATGTTTCAGAGCAAAACATTAGTACACATTATAAGGGAGCTTATCCCTGATTTATGCTGACGGTGGTTGGGGTAACATGAATCCCATGTCACGACCCCCATAATCCTTTGCCCCTCACTTCATTACACTATTTACAGATTCATTGTCATGAGATATGAAAACTCATTATCTTTTTAAGGACCAGGGAGTAATTCCTCTTTGCTTTTTCATTTTTCCCTCTCCTTCTTCCAAGAGCCATAACTGTTTATTTTTTTTTGTCAACATAGACTTATGCGGCCATGTTTTTTTGTGAGAGTAATTGTATTTTTGAATTACTCCATCCATTTTACCATATAATGTACTGAAAAAAAGGGATATGTTCCAAGTGGGATGAAATAATGAAAAAAATAAAATTCCGCCATTTTAAACAGATGGTTTTACAATAATGTAAACCAGTAAATCAATTCCATATTTTAATCAATCTGACTTTCACGAATGTGTCAAGACCATTTCAGTTTTTTTTTTAAATTTCTATTTGCTTTATTTTTAATGGAGGGAAAAGAGATGTGAGTTGAATATTAGTATATTACCTTGTAATGTCTTGGCATCCTGTTCTGCCTGGATGTGTCCGGAGGCCAGAATTCCAAGCGGCGGAAGTTCGTCGACCGCCATATTGGGACATCCACGTGATGGGTGTCTCAATATGGAAACCGCTGGTGGTACGAGCCTCTTGCACGGTACCACCAGCGGAACACCGTCGCGAACACGCCGCACACGTCACCGCCGGGATCAGCCGAATGATTCACTGACCGCCGCCATCTTTGTACAGGAGGAGCGCATGCTCAGTTTTAATGTGATGCCATTATCTGCCTGCACAAAGATGGCGGCAATCTGATTTACTACGCCTGCGCAAATTCCGGGTAGGCGCAGTGAATCATTCGGCTGATTCCGGTGGTGTTCTCAAACGAGAGAGCACATGAGGGAAGAAGACAGCACAGGGATGGAGAGAGAGCAGACAAGGGGGAGAGCACATGGGGTACACAGGTCAAAGAAGAGATCACATGAGAGGAGAAGACAGCAGATGGGGGAGAGAGAAAGCGCACAAAGGGGAGAGAGACAGCACATGGGGCAGACAGCTCAAACGGGACAGCACATGAGTGGAGAACACAGCACAGGAAGGAGAGAGAAAGCAGACAAGGGGGATAGCACATGGGGTAGACAGGTCAAAGAAGAGAGCACAGGCGGGAGAAGTCAGCACATGGGGGAAAGAGAGAGTGGATAGGTGGGTGAGCACATGGGGGGAGAGATTCTCAACGCTGCAAAGCCTACGCCCATCGTGACATTACTGACCTCCCGATGCAATAGCATCGGCCCTCCATCTAGTATTAGTATATTTTTTAAACTTTTTTTTAAACCATAGTATTTCAGTTTATAGTGAAAATATCAGCCTCCTATGATGCTCAGCCTCTGGCAGAGACGACAGTGACGCGGGTCTTCAGCAGACTCCCAGTTGTGATAGCAACCCATTGGTCCACAGTGATCACATCACAAGGGGTGGATGTGAGCAGGTTTGCGCTGGTACTAGCTGGCATATTTTTAATCGGCCACTGTCAGCAATTGACAGCAGTGTTTAAATAGTTAACTCCTTCACCACCTTGCAATTTTCCATTTCTGAGCTTTTGTTTTTTTCTCCCCTTCTTCCCAGAGCCATATTTTTTTTATTTTTCTGTCAATAGCCATATGAGGGTTTATTTTTTGTTGGAAAAGCTGTAATTTTGAATGACACAATTGATTTTACCACATAGAGTACTGGAAAATGGAAAAAAAAATCCAAGTGCGGTGAAATTGCAAAAAAAGTGCAATTCCACAATTGTTTTTGGTTTTTTTTATTTACCATGTTCACTAAATGCTAAAACTGACCTGGAAACATGATTCCCCAGGTCAGTACGAGTACGCAGATACCAAACATATGTAGGTTCTTTTTTATTTAAGGGGTGAAAAAATATTTAAAATTTGTTAGAAAAAAAAATCGCTTATGTCACCATTTTGAAAGACCCATAGCGTCTCCATTTTTCGGGATATTGGGCTGGGTGATGGGTTATTTTTTGCTCCCAGAGCTGAAGATTTTAATGATACTATTTTGGGGTAAATATGAAGTTTTTATCACCTGTTATTTAATATTTTTGCAATGTTGAGGTTGTCAAGAAAACCTAATTATGGCGTTTTGATTTTTATTGTTATGCCATTTACTAATCAAATTAATTTTCTTTATATTTTGATAGATTGGACATTTCTGAATACAGGCATTTTTTTATTGTTTTATTTTGAATGTGTCAAAAGGGGGTGATTTGAACTTGAAGAACAAATCCAGGGACGTCACCCGGTAATCTGATGCCAAGGATAATACAAGCACTGGTCCTTAGGATAACTCCTCAAATCTAGAAGGGTGGGCAAGACAATACAATACCATGTGGCCGATGATCCCCAGTTTCTAATACTTCAAATAATGGCACCAGGATCTGGCCAAAGCAACAGAAAATTCTCGCCCTTTCAAGACACAGGACCTACTATCCGAACCCAAGCAAGTGTCGTTCCTTCTCTACCTTCTTCTTGGGGTCAGTCCCTAGGTTGGGTAAACATACTCACACCCCAACCCCTTAAGAATCAGGTACATTTAATACAAAGATTCAAAGAAGATCCCAGAAGCCCTGTCTCTGGCCAGCCTGAAAAGTTGTGTTTCAGCAAGACCCCCTGCAGAGAGGAACAAAGACACACATGCCCCACCAGATGCAGAAAAAGAAATGCTATTGTTGGCTATTTACATTATGGTGCATGACACACTGTTACACCCCTTAAATGGTTACATGTCACTTAATCATACAGCACCACTTGTACTGTGAAACTGGGAACCGAGCAGATACCAAAAAACGCTCCTCAGCTTTGAAATTGCAACACCAAGAAGAAAAAGTCATGGAACTAGGAAAATCACAAAATGTATAGACATGTTAATGATATGCAAAAGAAGAAATAATGGGAGCAAAATTTTAATAACATCTCAATTTATTCAGTATCGAGTATGAGTGCCACACTCAAATACATGCCCTTACACACCTTGGCTGCTATCAATGAGGTTATTAATGGATGAATAAAGAGTGTTGTGCCAGTGTTGAATACACTTAAGAAGCAAATCAAGATCCGATGCTGGCAGCTCCCTTTGCAATTGATGACCAATGACGTCCCCGTTGTACTTGATAAGAGACAAGTCCGGAAAATCTGCAGGCCATGGTAGCATATTTAGGCCATGCAGGCTACTGCACAAGAGACACGCAACCTGTGTGGTGTTGAAAATTGGCACTTTGAAAACTTTGGAGAAATGACTGAACCACTGTTTCCACAACCACATAAAAGTAACTCTGGGTAGTTAGTGTACCTAAAATGAAAACTACAGGGGTCTGCCTACTAAACATTGCCACCACACTGTAATACTGAGAGAAGGACTGGTGTGACATTCCCTCATGAAGCCTTCTTCAAGACGTTGCCCATGTTATGTAATCAGATTCGAACAATGTCATGCAGTGATCTATTCTGTACTGCAAGTGAAATTAGACACGTTAAAGTCTAAGACATTAAAAAGTGTCTACACAAATCTTCAGAAGGCATTTACACAACACTAGGCTACGAGCAAGACGTCCAGCTACAGGTGCTCCATTGACCTTACTCCACTAGTGGATGACTCTGACTATTAGTCAGTGTAGTCCAAGCTATAAGAAAAATTTGTCAAAAGAAGAGCTGTTGTGAAGACCTTAAGCCTAGCTACAGAATACCACATTGAACTGCATTTTTGGTAACATACTTTAGTTAAAAGAAAAATTGGATGATAGACTTACAGCCAACTTTCATAGAAATGTACTTTAATATGAGCCATCTGTGCATTTATGCTGTGAGGTACATGATAAATCGATAAATTGAGTTCCATGAAGTTTCACAAAAGAAAAGTAATATGAATAAATGGTGAAATGCGTGACAATCAGTCACATTTGTAGCCTCTAACACTTGAGCCCATATGTTGCTTGGTAATTGCGGAGTCTCAGTTAATGCATGTTGGCACATCAACACACACAGTATTTACTTGCCAAACTTAGTTTATGTCACTTATCAAGTAATGGTAGAAAAGTAATATATGCACTAGAAGTATCATCATCACCTTAAACTTTAATATCAAATTTATGATAATCCATGGATTTATTTTTAAACTCTGTTAAATCTCTTTAAGCTGTTTTAGTATGTGACATGTGACTACTTTATGTTTTATGGTTTTATGTTTAGTTTTTTTTAAAGGGAAATCAATGTAATTTAAAGGGAGTCTGTCAGATAGTTTATGGATACTAAATAGTGTTGAGCGAACATGCTCGACACTGCTCGGTACTCGCCCAAGCATCACGCTACTCGGGATGTTCAGCGAGCACCGAGCGTTTCCGGGTTACCCGGGCGGGAGCTCGGGTCTCCGCCCTGCATGTTTGGCGCTCTTTACAGAGCCAACGAACATGCAGGGATTGCCAGCCAGTCACTGTAATGCCGCAGCCATATTGGTTGTATTTAAAACCGGGCGCCGCCATCTTGGATACAGACGGCTGGGATCAGACAGTGTAGGGACAGTGCTGCTGATTTAGGGAGAGATATATACTGCGAAATAGTTAGTGTAGGGTCTGTAAAGGCTGCCAGATCAAACAAACAGTCCTTCTCATGACTAATATCCATCCCAGATATCAGGCAGGCAGGCTGTATAGGAGACGCAGTGGTTATACCAGCAAACGCTGCATTACAGTCCTGTGTGCTCCTGTTGCTGAAATTGCTGGACTTAGCTCCAGGTCTCGGGGGCAAGGAAAAATCCATTTTTTTTCATCTAAATCCTCTTTTTTTTTCCGTCTTCACACTGTACAAATACCCATCTTATTAACCTTTTGGTGTCCCCCCCCCAAAAAAAATAAAATAAAATAAAAAAAAGGGTGTCTGTGACAGTTCAGACACAAATATGTTTTTTTAAAAGAGTTTGGTGTAGGCCAGAGAATTAGAAGTGTGGTTTTGCAGTTCCATGGTTCAAACCTCTGTATTTTCCACTTTTGGGCCATTTTTACCTAAAAAAAAACAGTTTGAGTGTGTCGCTCACTATTCAGCTGCAAATATATCTATTTAAAAAAGTCTGGTATAGACCAGTAAATTATAACTGTGGTTTTGCCGTTCCATGGTAAAAATCTCTATTATCCAGCGTTTGGTATTTTTTCCGTAAAGAAAAACAGTAATAGTGTCTCCTGATTGTTCAGGCACCAATATATCTGTTTAAAAGAGTCTGGTATACACCAGTAAATTATAACTGTGGTTTTGCCGTTCCACGGTGAAAAATCTCTATTATCCTGCTTTTGGCTTTTTTTGTCGTAAAGAAAAACAGTAATAGTGTCTCCCGATTGTTCAGACACAAATATATCTGTTAAAAATAGTCTGGTGTAGGCCCGAGAAATAGAACTGTGGTTTTGCAGTTCCACGGGTCAAAGCTCTGTATTATCCTGCTTTTGGCATTTTTTGCCGTAAAGAAAAACAGTAATAGTGTCTCCTGATTGTTCAGACACCAATATATCTGTTTAAAATAGTCTGGTGTAGGCCCGAGAAATAGAACTGTGGTTTTGCAGTTCCACGGGTCAAATCTCTGTATTATCCTGCTTTTGGCATTTTTTCCCATAAAGTAAAACAGTAATAGTGTCTCCTGATTGTTCAGACACAAACATATCTGTTGAAAATAGTCTGGTGTAAGCCCGAGAAATAGAACTGTGGTTTTGCAGTTCCACGGGTCAAATCTCTGTATTATCCTGCTTTTGGCATTTTTTGCCGTAAAGAAAAACAGTAATAGTGTCTCCTGATTGTTCAGACACAAATATATCTGTTTAAAAGAGTCTGGTATACACCAGTAAATTATAACTGTGGTTTAGCCGTCCCACGGTAAAAAATCTCTATTATCCAGCTTTTGGAATTTTTTCCGTAAAGAAAAACAGTAACAGTGACTCCTGATTGTTCAGACACCAATATATCTATTTAAAAGAGTCTGGTATACACCAGAAAATTATAACTGTGGTTTTGAAGTTCCACGGTAAAAAATCTCTATTATCCTGCTTTTGGCATTTTTTTGCCGTAAAAAATTTTTTTTTAATAGTGTCTCCCTGATTGTTCAGAAACAAATATATTTGAAATTAGTCTGGTGTAGGCCAGAGAAATAGAAGTGTGGTTTAGCAGTTCCACGGTTCAATCCTCTGTATTATCCACTTTTGGGCCATTTTTACCTAAAAAAAAATTGTTTGAGTGTGTCGCTCACTGTTCAGCCGCAAATATATCTATTTAAAATTGTCTGGTATACCCCAGTAAACAATAACTGTGGTTTTGCCATTCCACGATAAAAAATCTCTATTATTCAGCATTTGGTATTTTTTCCGTAAAGAAAAAGAGTAATAGTTTCTCCCTGATTGTTCAGATTGTTTAAAAGAGTCGGGTGTAGGCCAGAGAAATAGAACTGTGGTTTTCCCTTTCCACCATTCTAATCTACTTTTTATTACACTTTTTCCATTGATAGTGCGAGTGTAAGCTATTTTACTTCCTTTACAATGGGCAAGGCGCGTGGCAAGGGACGTGGAACTGGACGTTCTGGTGATGGTGCTTGCAGAGGATGGGGCCGTGGCCAAGGTGAAAATGTGCAACAACCAACAGCCACATCTTCTCGCTCCCACTTCTTGACCGAATTACTAGGGAAGCACAGAACAACAGCAGTATTGCGAACTGATCAGTGTGAACAGGTTATTAATTGGATAGCAGATAATACTTCCACTTACCTGGGCACCACCACCTCCGGTCTGTCTTCCACACGGTCATATCTTAGTAGCCGTGAGTCTTGACTGCATACTCCTCCTCACCCTGATGCTCCTTCCTCCCACCATGCCGAGTGTCGTCAGACAGCAACTGATCCCACACTTGGACACTCTGAAGAGCTGTTCACTGGTCTATTTCCAGATCTGTGCCCCTCGCCTGCTCCGCTTGAAGTGGTGGAAGAGGAGATGCCCAAATATTTGAACAGCCACGGCCACAGGAAGTCAACGCTGGCAATTTGTCACAAGAGGTTGTCGATGACGAGATACAATTGCCACGAAGTGAGGAGGAGGATCGTGGTGCGCAAGTGGAAGAGGAGGAGGTGGTGGATGATTTAGTAACTGACCCAACGTGGCAGGAGGACATGCAGAGCGAGGCCAGCAGCACACAGGGTGAGGGAGGCAGAGTACCCCAACAGGCAGGAAGAAGCAGTGTGGTGGCCGCACACAGAAGACAGGCAACAGTTACCCGTAAGACCAACACGAGGGACATTGCCAGTACAACCTGTAGGTCCTCCAGAATCTGGAATTTTTTTAAAGACTCTGCTGATAACCCCAAAAAGGCCATTTGTACCACCTGCCATGCCAGCATCAGCAGAGACGCAACTCCAATCCTGCAGAGGCAGGGGAACACTGTCAACGTTCTGGGACAGTTTTCTCAGACCCTCCCTTAGGACAGACCCTGAGGCATGGGGTACTCTCATAAGGAGTGGAAAGTTTCAAAAGATGGTGAGGGAGTATCTTGCCGACCGTACCAGCGTCCTCCGTGATTCCTCTGTGCCTTTTAATTATTGGGTATCCAAGCTGGACACTTGGAATGAACTCGCTCTGTACGCCTTGGAGGTCCTGGCCTGCCCTGCCACTAGCGTGTTATCGGAGCGTGTTTTTAGTGCCGCTGGGGGAATTATAACTAATAAGCGCACTCGCCTGTCAACTGACAATGCTGACAAGCTGACCCTTATCAAAATGAACAAAGGCTGGATTGGTCCAGACTTCTCATCACCACCAAATGACAGCAGAGTAACATAAAGTCAAATCCACTGTGTTATTTCGGGAGGTGTATTCACATGCACCGCTTCACACCCACACATGGGTATACGCTTCCTCTTTTTGGCTGTTTTATGTTCTTCTCCATATCCTCAGCCTCCACCACCACTATACCACCAGAGTGACCGTGGTCCGTGTTGCCATTATTGAAAGTTCCTCCGTCCTTATTTTTGTCAGCTTTTGCTTGGAAAGCATAAGCAAAGACTGTGGGAGACCCACTCCCCAATAATGGGAATAATATTTTTAAGATGCTGTACTGTATGGCTCTTGTAAGGGGCATTAAAACCATCTTGTTAAGCTACTGCGACCTCCACCACTTTTCCAAGGGGCATTAAAACTGTCTTGTTAAGCTACTGCGACCTCCATGTCTCTTCCGAGGGGCATTTAAAGTGTCTTGTTAAGCTACTGGGGCCTCCAAGTCTCTTCAAATGGGACATTAAAACCGTCTTGTTAATCTACTGGGACCTCCACCACTTTTCCAAGGGACATTCAAACTGTCTTGTTAAGCTACTGAGACCGCCACGTCTCTTCCGAGGGGCATTAAAACCATCTTGTTAAACCACTCTGAACTCCACAGCTCTTCCAAGGAGCATTGGAATGTTGTTTTAAATTAACTCTAACCTCCACGACTCTTCGAACGGGCATTGCATTTCCTCCAAATTTTTGGCAGCTTTTGCTTGGAAGGCATAAGCAAAGACTATGGGAGACCCACTCCCCAATAATGGGAATAATGTTTGTAATCTGCTGTACTGCATGGGTCTTGTAAGGGGCATTGCAAGTTCCTCCATCATAATTTTTGGCAGCTTTTGCTTGGAAGGCATAAGCAAAGACTATGGGAGACCCACTCCCCAATAATGGGAATAATGTTTGTAATATGCTGTACTGCATGGGTCTTGTAAGGGGCATTGCAAGTTCCTCCGTCCTAATTTTTGACAGCTTTTGCTTGGAAGGCATAAGCAAAGACTATGGGAGACCCACTCCCCAATAATGGGAATAATGTTTGTAATATGCTGTACTGCATGGCTCTTGTAAGGGGAATTGCAAGTTTCTCCATCCTAATTTTTGGCAGCTTTTGCTTGGAAGGCATAAGCAAAGACTGTGGGAGACACACTCCCCAATAATGGGAATAATATTTTTAAGATGCTGTACTGTATGGCTCTTGTAAGGGGCATTCAAACCATCTTGTTAAGCTACTGTGACCTCCACCACTTTTCCAAGGGGCATTCAAACCGTCTTGTTAAGCTACTGTTACCTCCACGTCTCTTACGAGGGGCATTTAAACCGTCTTGTTAAGCTACTGTGACCTCCACCACTTTTCCAAGGGGCATTCAAACCGTCTTGTTAAGCTACTGGGACCTCCACCACTTTTCCAAGGGCCATTAAAACCGTCTTGTTAAGCTACTGCGACCTCCACGTCTCTTCCGAGAGGCATTAAAACCGTCTTGTTAAACCACTCTGAACTCCACAGCTCTTCCAAGGGGCATTGAAATGTTGTTTTTAATTAACTCTAAGCTCCACGACTCTTCGAACGGGCATTGCATTTCCTCCTAATTTTTGGCAGCTTTTGCTTGGAAGGCATAAGCAAAGACTATGGGAGACCCACTCCCTAATAATGGGAATAATGTTTGTAATATGCTGTACTGCATGGCTCTTGTAAGGGGCATTGCAAGTTCCTCCGTCCTAATTTTTGGCAGCTTTTGCTTGGAAGGCATAAGCAAAGACTATGGGAGACTCACTCCCCAATAATGGGAATAATGTTTTTAAGACGCTGTACTGTATGGCTCTTGTAAGGGGCATTAAAACCGTCTTGTTAAGCTACTGCGACCTCCACCACTTTTCCAAGGGGCATTCAAACCATCTTGTTAAGCTACTGTGACCTCCACCACTTTTCCAAGGGGCATTAAAACCGTCTTGTTAAGCTACTGCGACATCCACGTCTCTTCCGAGGGGCATTCAAACCATCTTGTTAAGCTACTGTGACCTCCACCACTTTTCCAAGGGGCATTGCATTTCCTCCTAATTTTAGTCAGCTTTTGCTTTTCAATGCATAGGCGAACACTAAGGGAGACCCACTCCCCAATAATGGGTAGAAGGATTTTAGTATGCTGTAATCCACGTCTGTTTTAAGGGGCATTGCAGTACCTCATAATTTTTGGAAAGCCTTCCATTCACTGCTTAGGCCAACAGTGCACAGGAGACCCAGTTGCTATAAATGGAAAAAATGGTTTAGTTAAGGCTAGTGTTGAGCCACCCCCGTAGTGTTTGAGTTCGGTTCGGTTTGTCGAACACCCGTATGTTTACCGAACTGTTCGTCGAACTGTTCGTCGAACACCTTCGAACACCATTAAAACCAATGGCAGGCAAACAAAAACACATAGAAACACATAGAAAACACATAGAAAACACTTCAAAGGTGTCCAAAAGCTGAAAAACTGCTCAGAAGACACAACTAACACATGGAAAAGTGACAAGAACATATAGTCATGTGAAAAGAAAAGAGGTGGAGGAGTAAAAGGAGGGGGAGACACAGATATAGGCATGTCATGCCCTTCTAAAATCAAGAAAGGCTCTAGTAAAAATCTAAAATCAGCCTACCAACACCCAGACTTCGTGACAAGAAAATTAAAAAAAGAAATATCTTTAGGTGGAATGGCGGTTCCATTCAGAACACTTTCCTTACAAGACGTAGTGGTATCCCCGTTGTGAGTTGTGCCAAAAACGGAACCCAATACATTCGGACTAATCCACCATTTGTCATATCCAAGGGGCAGGTCCGTAAACGACAACATAGACGCGGAACCAAGTACAGTAGTATATACTGTACATCCTTTGACAAGGCAATCAGGCGGATCAAGAAGTTGGGAAAGGTCACCCTAATGGCCAAAACAGACATTGATGCGGCGTTCTGGTTACTTACTACCTGTGCCTTCGAATAGTGTCCACCTATTGGGCTGCTTCTGGGAAGAAGCATACTATATAGATCGCTGTTTGCCCATGGGGTGGTCCAGATCCTGGTCACTATTTGAGGCGTTTAGTTGCTTCCTCGAATGGGTTGTAATGGACGTTTCCAAGGGGGCACATATTATCCATTACCTCAACAACTTCTTATCCTGGACCCAAAAGATTCGCCACAGTGTGAATACACGCGGTAGTCCACCTGTGAGAAGGAGAGAGCTGGAGGGAGAGCGGACACCACAGAGCTGAGGGGTTAGATGGAGAATGGAAGAAGGAAAGAGGGCGAGGGAGGTAATGGAGTACAGTGGAAGGCCGACCTGAGCTCCCCCACCTTCCTGCTGGGCGGGGAACAGCCCTGGGAAGAAAAGCCGCTTGCGCATCCCTTTGAGGTTACGGGCGCGAGCGGGCAGAGGGACTACGCTGGAGTGCGAAGTCGACATGGCCAGTCCGTTCCTGCCCGTGCGACCTCCGTGTCGCCGGGTTTGTGCCAGAGCCGCGGTGGACCCTGACGGCCAGCCCCCCTCTCCCAATACTGGTGCCTGTCCGCTGGTGGGTCGAGCCCCCCCGCGGTGGGGGGGGTAAAATCTGCAGAAGAAAGACCATCTTCCAGCCAAACTAAGATGTCTACTTCTTTTAGTGGACAATGTGATACGATCCCTTTCTTAAGGATACGCCCATCGCTACAAATTCCAGATGAGGCACAAAAACAGCAGGTGCTTCAACGGATATCAAGTGATCCTTCAAATGGTCTCTCCTCCACCTCAACTTCAACATCACAAATGCTCCAGTCCTCAGAGGTGTCACCCCAATCGCACTTGCTTCCTCACAGCTCCCAAGTCTCCAGCTGCCCGTCTGAGTATGGGCTAACACAGATCGTTGAGTCTGCACAGCTGTTTACTCATACTATAGCCTGGGAAACGGAGGTCTGCTCCAGAGCTTCTGTTAATCTAGACGAGGAAATGATCTGCACTGATGCCCAGTCGGAGTCGGATCCAGGACCAGATGAAGAAGGTTCTGAGCATAATGTAGACCCTCGTTCCCAAACTGTAACTCCTGTTGGTGGAGACAATGATGAAGACGATGATGAGACTCAAATACCTGATTGGAGCGACAACTTGACTTTTCGGTCAGGCCAGGAAGAGGTTGGCTCTGAGGACGACGGGTGTGAGAACACACAGGGTGATGATGACGAGGTTGGAAATCCCACTTACTGTCAACCCACAGTCAGCCAGTCGATGAGGTCAGCAGAGGAGGTGGAGGAGGATGTGACTAGCACAGGGGATGGGGATGACTTGGTACCCGGGCCTTTTCTTGGCCTTGGGGATGTCTCGGTGGTCGGCTCCCGGGCCCGTACCCTGGGGTCACTCTTTAAAAGGGTGGATAATTGTTAATTTTAAAAGAGTTCGTGAAGCCACCAGTGGTATCTGGTGAGAAGCACAAGCGCTGCAGCAGTCCACTGAAGCCAGTGATAAGGCAGCTCGATGGTATAGCTCCCCACAGGTGGAGCTAGGCCTCAGAAAAGCGTATGCAGGGGGAATGCAGGACAGGCGAGACCCAGCTGGGTCAGAGCAAGAACGGGAACGGACACGGTAGTCACTTCAGTACCTTTTACTGGTGGAAATTCAGGCACATCCCGGAGCACTGTAGAGTGAAGGGTGCATATCAGGATCCTCCCCAATGAGCAGGTGTAGGGCCTCCTGTTTCTTGCCTCTGTGTAGTAACTTTCTGACCTGCCTTGAGCTAGGCCTTACTTTGTCTCTGTCCTGCGCTGGCTGACCTTGTGGTAGGGCCTTGTCTTGAAGTTCACGCTCCCAGTATGCGGGGCCTAAGCGTCTCCTGGCTCTGTTACGTATCAGCACCTTAGCGATCCTGGGACTTGTAGTTCTCCAGGGATTCCGGTTATGCCTTACTGGGTCATAGAGATCCCGGTAAGCTCGGATCCGGTGTCTGGTAAATGCTGCAGGATGAGCTGGTTAAACTTCTCTGCCCCCTATATACTAACTCTCCACTCGCCTTCGGCCTACTCAGGCCTTCACTAGGCTATACACACTAACGGCAGCTTGCTGCGCTTCACCGAACTTATGGCGCCGGCACACCTTAAGCTCTAACTGGGCTCCCTGAATCTAGGTAGCAGGAGCCTCGTGCTCCACTGCTGAACTATTAACTGAATTCTCTAGACTAGACTGAGCTCCACTGCAGACTGACTTCTCTTAGGCTTCTCTACTGCAGGAACTCTTCAGAGGAACTGAACTGCCTAGCTCCACCTTCCCTATTTATATCCCTAATGGGCTCCCTCTGCTGGTCTGAGGTGAAAGGTGGAGATGTGTGAATGTTTATGGGGGCCTCTTGTGGAGGATTCCATCAATGCACTCTTCTAGGATCTATGATACCAAGCGCAGCTGGGCCTCTCAGATGCTATTGACGACGAGGTTAGGTTGCACCTTCCTGAACAGAGACGGAGTACTGGAAGCACGTCAACAACAGCATCCTCAACCACAACTCTGCCTCTGACCACAAGTCGTAGTGGCTCTTCAGGTCGCATGGGCTCTAAGCCTTGCATAGCCTGGGCATTTTTTCAGATCTATAAGGATGACCCAACTCGTGATATCTGTAATATTTGTCACCAAAAGCTAAGTAGGGGCCAAAAAATCCATAGTTTGAGTACTTCATGCATGATCCGTCACATGGATATGAAGCATAAGTTGCAGTGGGAAGCTCACTGTGCTACAATGCGGCCTAGCGGGCCGGGCCAACCACCGTCTGCCCCATCTTGTGCATCCGCGGCCTCTTCATCCTCTGTTACTGGGGTGACAGCAGTTACACGTTTTTGGACGCAGACCTGCCACTTCTTTACCCGCAACAGCCAGTGTGATTGGCAGGTCATCATTTCATTTGGAAGTGGAAACACCAGCTGGTGTTGAGCGCTCTCCGACATCGAGAGCACCACCTTTGGATCAAGGCAACCTAACTTTTCCGCCTGCATCTTCCTCACAGACAGGCAGTTTGCCGGGGACACCCTACTCAACCCCGTCTAAGCACAACAGCCAGCCCTCGGTCCCTCAGATGTGGACAAGTAAAAGACCATTTCCTCCAAGCCATGACAAAGCTAAGAGGTTGAATTTCACCATCTGCAAGCTGTTGGCTACAGAAATGCTGCCTTTCCGCCAGGTGGACACAGATGATTTTCGAGACCTTATGTCCGTCGCAGTGCCCCAGTACCAGATGCCCAGTCGGCACTACTTCTCAAAGAAAGGTGTGCCTGCGCTACACCAGCATGTCGCACACAACATCACTTCTTCTTTGAGAAACTCTGTGTGTGACAGGGTGCATTTCACCACAGACACTTGGATGAGTAGGCATGGACAGGGGCGTTACATGTCGCTGACTATTAGAGATGAGCGTTGTTCTACTCGAACTGTTCGCCAATCTCAAATTCGAGCTGTTTTGGGCGGTGTTCGAGCCGTTCGGCGAACACGAACAATTTGAGAAAAATTCGGCTGTTCGAGGTTATGTTCGATAACTGTTCGTGCACCAAAATCATAACTGGATTTTTTCACAGTAATGATGAAAATTAATGTTAATACGCAGTTTGAGTGTACAGCGGGGTGGGGGGAGGGGCAGGGGATGGATCTCTGCAGGAACAATGAAGATCTCCATTTTTTTTTTCTCTTTCCCGCATTTACAGTGGGGAGGTGCAATCTGTCAGCCTATCAGCAGCGCACACACGGAGCGAAGTGCTTTTTTTCACACAATCAAGGGCATGTGTCATTGGCAGTGTATGTCACATGTCCTTGCCCTATAAGACCAAGCCATTTTTCCCGTCGCCATCATTTTCTCACTGCTGCAGCTGCGTGTTAGACGGCACCGCTGTTGCTGTGTGCGCTATACCTTGTTAATTTCAAGCCAATTTTCGCACAAATCTACAGATAGCTTGGGAGTAGGGAATAGTTGTGATTGCAGTCCTTTTAAGGACTAGGTTACAGCATTTCCTATGACTTTTATCAGGCAGGTCTGTGCTGTTAAATAGATAGGTTGTGGGAGTAAAGACTAATTGTAATTGGAGTCCTTTTCAGGACTAGGTTACATCAGTTCCTATCAGTTTTTGCCAGGCAGGTCTGTGCCAGTGCTGTGCAAGTTTTTTTCACAGCATTTGGCTGAATCTAGCAAAGCTAATCCTTTTTGGCCTATTGTAGAGTGTGTTAGTCAGTGGAGTAGCCTATCTGTGTTGCAAGATATACCACCTGTGTATAGAATACCAATTTTTTTACTGCACCTAGTGAAGTAAAATCTTTTGGGCATAGCATCATTCTATTAGTCCACCTATACTGACCTCCATCAGGTTGCAAATTGAATATAATTTTTTCTGCATCTAGCTCTGAAAAAATATTGGGCTACTAGCTGTGTGTGGGACTTGTTGTATTAGTCCATCTATACTGACCTCCATCAGGTTGCAAACTGAATATATTTTTTTCTGCATCTACCTCTGAAAAAATATTGGGCTTCTAGCTGTGTGTGGGACTTGTTCTATTAATCCATCTATACAGACCTCCATCAGGTTGCAAACTGAATATATTTTTTTCTGCATCTACCTCTGAAAAAATATTGGGCTTCTAGCTGTGTGTGGGACTTTCTCTATTAGTCCATGTATACTGACCTCCATCAGGTTGCAAATTCAAAATAATTTTTTGTCAGAATCTAGCTCTGAAAAAAATATTGGGCTTCTAGCTGTGTGTGGGACTTGTTGTATTAGTCCATCTATACTGACCTCCATCAGGTTGCAAATTAAAAATAATTTTTATCTGCATTTACAGTACCTCTGAAAAAATATTTGGGCTTCTAGCTGTGTGTGGGACTTGTTCTATTAGTCCATCTATACTGACCTCCATCAGGTTGCAAATTGAATATAATTTTTATCTGCATCTAGCTCTGAAAAAATATTTGGCCTTCTAGCAGTGTGTGGGACTTTCTCTATTAGTCCATCTATACTGAACTCCATCAGGTTGCAAATTAAAAATAATTTTTATCTGCATCTACCTCTAAAAAAATATTTGGGCTTCTAGCTGTGTGTGGGACTTGTTCTATTAATCTATCTATACAGACCTCCATCAGGTTGCAAACTGAATATATTTTTTTCTGCATCTACCTCTGAAAAAATATTGGGCTTCTAGCTGTGTGTGGGACTTGTTGTATTAGTCCATCTATACTGACCTCCATCAGGTTGCAAACTGAATATATTTTTTTCTGCATCTACCTCTGAAAAAATATTGGGCTTCTAGCTGTGTGTGGGACTTGTTGCATTAGTCCATCTATACTGACCTCCATCAGGTTGCAAACTGAATATATTTTTTTCTGCATCTACCTCTGAAAAAATATTGGGCTTCTAGCTGTGTGTGGGACTTGTTCTATTAATCCATCTATACAGACCTCCATCAGGTTGCAAACTGAATATATTTTTTTCCGCATCTACCTCTGAAAAAATATTGGGCTTCTAGCTGTGTGTGGGACTTGTTGTATTAGTCCATCTATACTGACCTCCATCAGTTTGCAAATTAAAAATAATTTTTATCTGCATCTACAGTACCTCTGAAAAAATATTTGGGCTTCTAGCTGTGTGTGGGACTTGTTCTATTAGTCCATCTATACTGACCTCCATCAGGTTGCAAATTGAATATAATTTTTATCTGTATCTAGCTCTGAAAAAATATTTGGCCTTCTAGCAGTGTGTGGGACTTTCTCTATTAGTCCATCTATACTGACCTCCATCAGGTTGCAAATTAAAAATAATTTTTATCTGCATCTACCTCTGAAAAAATATTTGGGCTTCTAGCTGTGTGTGGGACTTGTTCTATTAATCCATCTATACAGACCTCCATCAGGTTGCAAACTGAATATATTTTTTTCTGCATCTACCTCTGAAAAAATATTGGGCTTCTAGCTGTGTGTGGGACTTTCTCTATTAGTCCATGTATACTGACCTCCATCAGGTTGCAAATTCAAAATAATTTTTTGTCTGCATCTAGCTCTGAAAAAAATATTGGGCTTCTAGCTGTGTGTGGGACTTGTTGTATTAGTCCATCTATACTGACCTCCATCAGGTTGCAAATTAAAAATAATTTTTATCTGCATTTACAGTACCTCTGAAAAAATATTTGGGCTTCTAGCTGTGTGTGGGACTTGTTCTATTAGTCCATCTATACTGACCTCCATCAGGTTGCAAATTGAATATAATTTTTATCTGCATCTAGCTCTGAAAAAATATTTGGCCTTCTAGCAGTGTGTGGGACTTTCTCTATTAGTCCATCTATACTGAACTCCATCAGGTTGCAAATTAAAAATAATTTTTATCTGCATCTACCTCTAAAAAAATATTTGGGCTTCTAGCTGTGTGTGGGACTTGTTCTATTAATCTATCTATACAGACCTCCATCAGGTTGCAAACTGAATATATTTTTTTCTGCATCTACCTCTGAAAAAATATTGGGCTTCTAGCTTTGTGTGGGACTTGTTGTATTAGTCCATCTATACTGACCTCCATCAGGTTGCAAACTGAATATATTTTTTTCTGCATCTACCTCTGAAAAAATATTGGGCTTCTAGCTGTGTGTGGGACTTGTTGCATTAGTCCATCTATACTGACCTCCATCAGGTTGCAAACTGAATATATTTTTTTCTGCATCTACCTCTGAAAAAATATTGGGCTTCTAGCTGTGTGTGGGACTTGTTCTATTAATCCATCTATACAGACCTCCATCAGGTTGCAAACTGAATATATTTTTTTCCGCATCTACCTCTGAAAAAATATTGGGCTTCTAGCTGTGTGTGGGACTTGTTGTATTAGTCCATCTATACTGACCTCCATCAGTTTGCAAATTAAAATTAATTTTTATCTGCATCTACAGTACCTCTGAAAAAATATTTGGGCTTCTAGCTGTGTGTGGGACTTGTTCTATTAGTCCATCTATACTGACCTCCATCAGGTTGCAAATTGAATATAATTTTTATCTGTATCTAGCTCTGAAAAAATATTTGGCCTTCTAGCAGTGTGTGGGACTTTCTCTATTAGTCCATCTATACTGACCTCCATCAGGTTGCAAATTAAAAATAATTTTTATCTGCATCTACCTCTGAAAAAATATTTGGGCTTCTAGCTGTGTGTGGGACTTGTTCTATTAATCCATCTATACAGACCTCCATCAGGTTGCAAACTGAATATATTTTTTTCTGCATCTACCTCTGAAAAAATATTGGGCTTCTAGCTGTGTGTGGGACTTTCTCTATTAGTCCATGTATACTGACCTCCATCAGGTTGCAAATTCAAAATAATTTTTTGTCTGCATCTAGCTCTGAAAAAAATATTGGGCTTCTAGCTGTGTGTGGGACTTGTTGTATTAGTCCATCTATACTGACCTCCATCAGGTTGCAAATTAAAAATAATTTTTATCTGCATTTACAGTACCTCTGAAAAAATATTTGGGCTTCTAGCTGTGTGTGGGACTTGTTCTATTAGTCCATCTATACTGACCTCCATCAGGTTGCAAATTGAATATAATTTTTATCTGCATCTAGCTCTGAAAAAATATTTGGCCTTCTAGCAGTGTGTGGGACTTTCTCTATTAGTCCATCTATACTGAACTCCATCAGGTTGCAAATTAAAAATAATTTTTATCTGCATCTACCTCTAAAAAAATATTTGGGCTTCTAGCTGTGTGTGGGACTTGTTCTATTAATCTATTTATACAGACCTCCATCAGGTTGCAAACTGAATATATTTTTTTCTGCATCTACCTCTGAAAAAATATTGGGCTTCTAGCTGTGTGTGGGACTTGTTGTATTAGTCCATCTATACTGACCTCCATCAGGTTGCAAACTGAATATATTTTTTTCTGCATCTACCTCTGAAAAAATATTGGGCTTCTAGCTGTGTGTGGGACTTGTTGCATTAGTCCATCTATACTGACCTCCATCAGGTTGCAAACTGAATATATTTTTTTCTGCATCTACCTCTGAAAAAATATTGGGCTTCTAGCTGTGTGTGGGACTTGTTCTATTAATCCATCTATACAGACCTCCATCAGGTTGCAAACTGAATATATTTTTTTCCGCATCTACCTCTGAAAAAATATTGGGCTTCTAGCTGTGTGTGGGACTTGTTGTATTAATCCATCTATACTGACCTCCATCAGTTTGCAAATTAAAAATAATTTTTATCTGCATCTACAGTACCTCTGAAAAAATATTTGGGCTTCTAGCTGTGTGTGGGACTTGTTCTATTAGTCCATCTATACTGACCTCCATCAGGTTGCAAATTAAAAATAATTTTTATCTGCATCTACCTCTGAAAAAATATTTGGGCTTCTAGCTGTGTGTGGGACTTGTTCTATTAATCCATCTATACAGACCTCCATCAGGTTGCAAACTGAATATATTTTTTTCTGCATCTACCTCTGAAAAAATATTGGGCTTCTAGCTGTGTGTGGGACTTGTTGTATTAGTCCATCTATACTGACCTCCATCAGGTTGCAAACTGAATATATTTTTTTCTGCATCTACCTCTGAAAAAATATTGGGCTTCTAGCTGTGTGTGGGACTTGTTCTATTAATCCATCTATACAGACCTCCATCAGGTTGCAAACTGAATATATTTTTTTCTGCATCTACCTCTGAAAAAATATGTGGCCTTCTAGCAGTGTGTGGGACTTTCTCTATTAGTCCATCTATACTGACCTCCATCAGGTTGCAAACTGAATATAATTTTTTTCTGCATCTAGCTCTGAAAAAATATTTGGCCTTCTAGCAGTGTTTGGGACTTTCTCTATTAGTCCATCTATACTGACCTCCATCAGGTTGCAAATTCAAAATAATTTTTTGTCTGCATCTAGCTCTGAAAAAATATTGGGCTTCTAGCTGTGTGTGGGACTTGTTGTATTAGTCCATCTATACTGACCTCCATCAGGTTGCAAATTAAAAATAATTTTTATCTGCATCTACAGTACCTCTGAAAAAATATTTGGGCTTCTAGCTGTGTGTGGGACTTGTTCTATTAGTCCATCTATACTGACCTCCATCAGGTTGCAAATTGAATATAATTTTTATCTGCATCTAGCTCTGAAAAAATATTTGGCCTTCTAGCAGTGTGTGGGACTTTCTCTATTAGTCCATCTATACTAACCTCCATCAGGTTGCAAATTTAATATAATTTTTATCTGCATCTAGCTCTGAAAAAATATTTGGCCTTCTAGCAGTGTGTGGGACTTTCTCTATTAGTCCATCTATACTGACCTCCATCAGGTTGCAAATTAAAAATAATTTTTATCTGCATCTACCTCTGAAAAAATATTTGGGCTTCTAGCAGTGTGTGGGACTCATTGTATTAGGCCATCTATACCAAGCTCCACCAGCTTTGAAATTGATAATAATTTTTAGCTGCATCTAGCCCAGAAAATGATTTTTCTTCCCAATAGTGGTAGCAATATAAATATGGGGCGCGCGCCTGGCTAACAAAAATATGCGCTTCATAACACAAAACACCAGCCTAGCGCACTGCATTAATAAGATGGCATCATCGTCTCTCCCAGTGCTAGGCCTACTACGCAGGCTAGTATTCCTGTGCCTAAAACACAATGTATGGGTCCGCGCTAGCCACTATGCTGAGGGGTATAAAGCTGCTGCTAACGCTTTATAACAATTCAATTGGCAGATTTTCACAGAGCTCTTCCACAACGCCCACCCATCGGGCAACAGTTGCCCACCCTCCCTATGGGATCTAGTGGCGAATAGTTGATGCCATTAATCAGAGCGTCAGTTGCCTCGTCAACGTGGCAAGCATACGGTAAGGCATGGGAAGAGTGGACACGACTAGTAGCAGGCAGACGGGTTGACCAATGTGAACAAGCCAGATCACAAGTCACCATAGAATTTCTCCACCAGCTAATGATGAGGGGCATATCAGGGGCGTCAGCGCAGCGGTGTCTGACCGGAGTAGAATTTCACTTCCAACTACTGAATTGGGGAGATGTGACAAAGATTCATCATCAGACAATCCATAAAAGGGTGGAAAAGGGGTCAGCCAAGTCAGGAATGTAGACGTCCCGTCCCGTGTCACTAAAACTGATTTCTCACATCTTATCCCTAACACCATTAACATGCCACTCACAATTTGAAGCAACACTAATGTCTACTGCATTTGTGATCGCCTTCTTCGGGGCGCTATGTATAAGCGAATTAGTCCCTCAATCCAAAATTACCACCAGTGGACGCTTATTACACCAGGAAGTAGTCATAGCCAATAATGCAATACGTGTACCCATACACCAATCGAAAACGGTTCCAGCGGGCAGGGGTACTTGGGTACTTCTACAACCCACAAACGGTACACTGAGTCGGGTAACAATAGTAAAAACATATCTAACCATCAGATCACAAAGTAATTTCTTCGTATCACACATTGATGGAACGCCATTATCAAGATACCTGTTCCAAGCTATATTTAATAAATGCATAACATCGGCAGGGAACCACCCCAAAGATTACGGGACACACTCATTCCACATAGGTGCGGCCACGGAAGCAGCAAGAGCCGGACTGTCAGAAACGGAAGTTCAGAGGATAGGGAGATGGCGATCCACGTGTTTGGCGAGATACATAAGACCGGACTTGTTATCCTAACGTGGTTTGTTTCTTTTACAGGTGACGCTAAGCCAACAGTGTGAGTGATAGGCCACTCGTATATATATTGGGCACAAAAAAGGGCGAAAGTCCGCCCAGGCGGGAGGAAATTAGAGTTTCATAACACATATTTCAACTGGAGAGGTATTAGAGGCCTGCTATGGCCACAGGTACTAATGGAGGTAATCAAGGTAGGGAGAGAGGCAAGAGGTCCGGTCATCTTAGTTATACAGGCCGGGGGAAACAACCTAGGTCATCACAAGAGCGCATAACTAATGGCAATAATGAAACTAGACACTGAGCGCTTCAGAGAATTTTTCACAAAATTAGCTATAGTATGGTCAGAGATTGTGCCGATAGCGGTATGGCAAGGTGCGCGAGACATCACAGCCATCGAATGGACAAGGCGGGTAATAAATATTCGGATGGCAAAATTTAGAAGAGACAGAGGCGGTGTAGTGATACGACACCGACAACTGGAAGGAGATAAAGCAGGCCTCATACGGCCCGACGGTGTTCACTTAATAGATATTGGACTGGACATATTCCTGTCAGGACTCCAGGACGGAGTGGAACAAGCGATAAGAGTGATGGGTGGGGGTCAGAGTCCTGCATACGAGTACGCTGGAGCCTCCGTGGCCTGGAAATAGAAAGGACATGTTGGAGAGTTACACTTGTTGGCCAACTTGCCGGAGTGGGGACCCAGGGCATGCTGCAACAAGCTGAATTATTTTAGAAATAAAATGCCTTTCTAATGGAATGAGTATAAAGAGTTAATAAAGCTGTGACCGATCCTCACCCATCCAGTTGTAAGAGTTACATTATTGGGTTGTCCATGAAAGGGGGGCGGTAGGGGGGCTGAGCATCTGGGTTTGGTTGGGGGTCCCCACAGTCTGCCTAGGCTAGATTAATTTAAAAATTCTTATTAGATACACAGGCGGTGCAGCTTGCTTCGCAGCTGGGCTACTACGCCCAAAGTATTGCCTAGGCTAGATGCAGTTAAAAATTCTACGCTGACTAGCAGACACTGAAGATTTGGAGCAGACCTCTGAGTAAACAGCTCTTCAGACTCAACCATCTGTGGTACCCCAAGCCATAGTGTATGTAGTTTCTTACAGTTAAAAGGGGGGAGGTGCGACCCAACCCACCTGGAATTGACGATGCCAACGTCACGTAAGACACAGCAAGGGGACTCCCAAAATTGTGGCACAGACACCACTTAACCCTAGAACGCATACCTGTGGCCTTGCAGGCCCGCCCAGTTAATTGTTTTCTATTTTCTGCAAGATTGCTTTAGTTAGAATTTTGAAACTCTAGGTATTCTTCATGTATATAGTTGTTTGTCATTTGAGTTTGAGTTATTCCATGTTATTTGCACACGGGCCTAAAGGGCCCCAGGTATGTGAAAGTGTAGATTTTTATGGTCATGCGTTCTAGGGTTAAGTGGCATCAATTGCCCCACTGTTGCTTAAAACGGTTGGTGAGGTGATTTTACCAAATCCCCAAGCTTTTAGTCTCCCAAGGATGGCACAGGGGTAGAAATGTCCTTGCGAATCCATGATTTGATCATCTTTATGAACGTGAGTCTGTCTACATTCTCAGTGGACAGCCGCGTGCGCTTATCTGTCAGCACACCACCAGCAGCGCTGAACACACGTTCAGAGAGAACGCTGGCTGCATGGCATGACAAGATCTCCAAGGCGTGAGTGGCGAGCTCCGGCGATTTTTCAAGATTGGAATACCAAAATGAGCAAGGGTCCAGTGACACAGTCAAGGCTTCGATGTTCACTTGGAGATTCTCCTGTACCATCCTCTCTAGGCATTGACTATGTGTCAGACTTCTTGTCTCCTGTGGCCTTGCAAAGGATGGTCTAAAAAAGTGGTGAAACGATTCCACAAAATTGCTGTTACCAGCAGATACTGTGTTACTGTTACTGTTTGAGTGATGAAGACTCGACAGTCCCACCGTTGGCAAGTTAGAACTGTGAGATTCACTACGTGCACCACTGGTGTTTTGTGGAAAAGCACATGTAAGATTCTGCAACAGATACTCCTGCATTCGTCAATACCTTTTTATGGCAGGAATTATTTTGGCAAATATACTTTTGTACCGGGGATCTAAGAGTGTGGCAACCCAGTAGTCGGGATTACTTCGAATTCTGACAATCCGGGGGTCATGTTGCAGGTAGTGCAGCAAGAAGGCACTCATGTGTCTTGCGCATCCAGAAGGACCAAGTCCTTGTTGTGTTGGTAGCGAGGTAAGAATCATGCTTCCTTCCTCTGCCCTCTCCCTCCAACCTCCCACAACAGAAATGTGATCAAGGTCTCCCTCATCTGATGAGTCTTCCATGCCCATTGCCAGTTCGTCCTCCACTTCTTCCTCGGCTCCTGCACCTTCCTCAACAGTTTGGCTGCTACCATGCGCCCTGGTTAATCCCTCTCCCCCACCCTCCCATGCCTGCCGCCTTGGTGCTGCCAACCGTCTGGACCTTGGAGATGTTATCTCTTCCGCATACGACTCCTCCTCTACTTCCTTCACCTCCTCTTGTCCCACCACCTGACTCCGAATTCTGTTTAACATGTGCTCCAGCATGTAAGTCACCGTAATAGTCATGCTGATAATGGCATCGTCAGCCCTAAACATCTTCGTCGCCATTTCAAGACTGTGCAGAAGGGTGCATAGGTCCCTGATCTGAGACCACTCCTCCAGCGTGATTTGCCCCACCTCTGGATCTCGTTGGCCCAGGCTATACGTCAGAACGTATTGCACCAGGGCTTGTCAGTGCTGCCACAGTCGCTGCAACATGTGCAGAGTTGAATTCAACCGTGTCGGCACATCGCATTTCAGCCGGTGAACTGGCAGGCCCAATGACTTCTGTAGAGATGTAAGTCGTTGAACTGCGGGATGCGAACGGCGGAAGTGAGCACACAGCGACCGTGCACTCTGCAGAAGGCCATCTAGTCCGGGATAGTGGGCTAAAAATTGCTGGACAACCAGGTTCAACACGTGAGCCATACAAGGCACGTGTGTGACATTGCCCCGGCGAAGTGCCGCACCCAGGTTTGCAGCATTGTCGCACATGGCCTTCCCTGGTTGCAGGTCCAGTGGAGACAACCTTTCATGAAACTGGGTCTCCAGAGCTGACCAAAACTCCTCAGCTGTGTGACTCACATTTCCCAGACATTTCAAAGTAAACACTGATGCGTTGAGCCCTGTTGCCAGCATAGTAAGGAGGTGTGCAGGATTCCTTCTGCGCAGTTAGAAAGCAGGTGGCATTACCAGACAGGCTTTGGGTGCAGGTGGAGGACCGAGAGGAGGTTGAGGAGGCAGAAGCAGTGGAGGAAGTTCGAGATAAAGAGGATTAACACCCAACTCGTGGGGACGGTAAGACTTGGACAGCAGCCCCTTGTCCTGCTGTCACCATAGTTACCCAGTGCCCAGTCAGCGACATGTAACGCCCCTGTCCATGCCTTCTCGTCCAAGTGTCTGTGGTGAAGTGCACCCTGTCACACACAGAGTTTCTCAAAGAAGCGGTGATGTTGTGTGCGACATGCTAGTGGAGCGCAGGCACACCTTTCTTTGAGAAGTAGTGCCGACTGGGCATCTGGTACTGGGGCACTGTGACGGACATAAGGTCTTGAAAATCCTCTGTGTCCTCCAGGTGGAAAGGCAGCATTTCTGTAGCCAACAGCTTGCAGATGGTGAAATTCAACTTCTTAGCTTTCTCATGGCTAGGAGGAAATGGTCTTTTACTTTTCCACATCTGAGGGACCGAGGGCTGGCTGTTGTGCTTAGACGGTGTTGAGTAGGGTGTCCCCGGCAACTGCCGGTCTGTGAGGAAGATGCAGGTGGACATGTTAGGTTGCCTTGATCCAAAGGTGGTGCTCTCGATGTCGGAGAGCGCTCAACACTAGCAGGTGTTTCCACTTCCCAATGAACTGACGACCTGCCAATCACACTGGCTGTTGCGGGTAAAGAGGTGGCAGGTCTGCGTCCAAAAACATGTGTGACTGCTGTCCCCCCAGTCACAGAGGATGAAGAGGCTGCGGATGCACAAGATGGGGCAGACGGTGGTTGGCCCAGCTGGCTAGGCCGCATTGTAGCACAGTGAGCTTCCCACTGCAACTTATGCTTCATATCCATGTGACGGTACATGCATGAAGTACTCAAACTATGTATTTTTTGGCCTCTACTTAGCTTTTGCTGACAAATATTACAGATAACACGAGTTGGGTCATCCTTATCGATTTGAATAAATGCCCAGGCTATGCAAGGCTTAGAGCCCATGTGACCTGAAGAGCCACTACGACTTGTGGTCAGAGGCAGAGTGGTGGTTGAGGATGCAGTTGTTGACGTGCTTCCAGTACTCCGTCTCTGTTCAGGAAGGCGCAACCTAACCTCGTCGTCAATAGCATCTGTGATGCCCCGCTGCGCTTGGTATCACAGATCCTACAAGAGTGCATTGATGGAATCCTCCACAAGAGGCCCCCATAAACTTTCACACATCTCCACCTTCCACCTCAGACCAGCAGAGGGAGCCCGTTAGGGATATAAATAGGGAAGGTGGAGCTAGGCAGTTCAGTTCCTCTGAAGAGTTCCTGCAGTAGAGAAGCCTAAGAGAGGTCAGTCTGCAGTGGAGCTCAGTCTAGTCTAGAGAACGCAGTTAATAGTTCAGCAGTGGAGCACGAGGCTCCTGCTTGCTAGATTCAGGGAGCCCAGATAGAGCTTAAGGTGTGCCGGTGCCGTAAGATCAGTGAAGCGCGGCAAGCTGCCATTAGTGTGTATAGCCTAGTGAGGGCCCGAGTTGGCCGAAGGCGAGTGGCGAGTTAGTACATAAGGGGCAGAGGAGCTTAACCAGCTCACCCCGAAGCATTTACCGGACACAGGATCCGAGCTTACCGGTATCTCTATGACCCAGTAAGGCATAACCGGAATCCCTGGAGAACTACAAGTCCCAGGATCGCTAAGGTGCTGATATGTAACAGAGCCAGGAGACGCTTAGGCCCCGCATACTGGGAGCGTGAACTCCAAGAGAAGGCCCTACCACAAGGTCAGCCAGCGCAGGACAGAGACAAAGTTAGGCCTAGCTCCAGGCAGGTCAGAAGCTTACTACGCAGAGGCAAGAAACAGGAGGCCCTACACCCGCTCATTGGGGAGGATCCTGATATGCACCCTTCACCCTACAGTGCTCCGGGATGTGCCTGAATTTCCACCAGTAAAAGGTACTGAAGTGACTACCGTGTCCGTTCCCGTTCTTGCTCTGACCCAGCTGGGTCTCGCCTGTCCTGCATTCCCCCTGCATGCGCTGCCCTGAGACCTAGCTCCACCTGTGGGAAGCTATACCATCGAGCTGCCTTATCACCGGCCTCAGTGGACTGCTGCAGCGCTGGTGCTTGTCACCAGATACCACAGGTGGCGTCATGAACTCTTATAAAATTAACAATTATCCACCCTTTTAAAGAGAGACCCCAGGGTACGGGCCAGGGAGCCGACCACCGCGACATCCCCAAGGCCAGGCAAATGCCCGGGTACCGAGTCATCCCCATCCCCAGGGCTAGTCACATCCTCCTCCACCTCCTCTGCTGACCTCATCGACTGTCTGACTGTGGGTTGACAGTAAGTGGGATCTCCAACCTCGTCATCATCACCCTGTGTGTTATCACACCCGTCGCCCTCAGAGCCAACCTCTTCCTGCCCTGACCGAAAAGTCAAGTTGTCGCTCCAATCAGGTATTTGAGTCTCATCATCGTCTTCATCATTGTCTCCACCAACAGGAGTTACAGTTTGGGAACAAGGGTCTACATTATGCTCAGAACCTTCTTCATCTGGTCCTGGATCCAACTTATAAAGATTCTGGGCATCGGATCAGATCATTTCCTCATCTGGATTAACAGAAGCTCTGGAGCAGACCTCCGTTTCCCAGGCTATAGTATGAGTAAACAGCTGGGCAGACTCAGCCATCTGTGTTACCCCATACTCAGACGGGCAGCTGGAGACTTGGGAGCTGTGAGGAAGCAAGGGCGATTGGGGTGACACCTCTGAGGACTGGAGTATTTGTGATGTTGAAATTGAGGTGATGGAGAGCCCACTTGAAGGAGCACTTGATATCCGTTGAAGCACCTGCTGTTTTTGTGCCTCATCTAGAATTTGTAGCGATGGGCGTGTCCGTAAGAATGGGATCGTATCACATTGTCCACGAAAAGAAGTCGACATCTTAGTTTGGCGGGAAGATGGTCTTTCTTCTGCAGATGTTACTCCCCCCCCCACCGTGGGGGGCCTCGACCCACCGGCGGACAGGCACCAGTATTGGGATAGGGGGGCTGGCCGTCAGGGTCCACCGCGGCTCTGGCACAAACCCGGCGACACAGAGGTGGCACAGGCAGGAACGGACTGGCCGTGTCGGCTTCTCACTTTTTGGATTTTAGAAGGGCATGACATGCCTATATCTGTGTCTCCCCCTCCTTTTACTCCTCCACCTCTTTTCTTTTCGCATGACTATATGTACTTGTCACTTTTCCATGTGTTAGTTGTGTCTTCTGAGCAGTTTGTCAGCTTTTGGACACCTTTGAAGGTGTTTTCTATGTGTTTCTATGTGTTTTTGTTTGCCTGCCATTGGTTTTAACGATGTTCGAAGGTGTTCGACGAACAGTTCGACGAACAGTTCGGCGACCACATGGGTGTTCGACGAACCGAACCGAACTCGAACACTACGGGGGTGGCTCAACACTACTGACTATGCACTGGGTAACTATGGTGACAGCAGGACAAGGGGCTGCTGTCCAAGTCTTGCCGTCCCCACGAGTTGTACGTCAATCCTCTTTATTTCGAAGTTACTCCACTGCTTCTGCCTCCTCAAACTCCTCTCGGTCCTCCACCTGCACCCAAAGCCTGTCTGGTAATGCCACCCGCTTTCTAACTGCGCAGAAGGAATCCTGCACACCTCCTTACTATGCTGGCAGCAGGGCTCAACGGCATCAGGCGGTGTTTACTTTGAAATGTCTGGGAAATGTGAGTCACACAGCTGAGGAGTTGTGGTCAGCTCTGGAAACCCAGTTTCATGAATGGTTGTCTCCACTGGACCTGCAACCAGGGAAGGCCGTGTGCTACAAACCTGGGTGCGGCCCTTCGCCGGGGCAATGTCACACACGTGCCTTGTATGGCTCACGTGTTGAACCTGGTTGTCCAGAAATTTTTAGCCCACTATCCCGGATTAGATGGCCTTCTGCAGAGGGCATGGTTGCTGTGTGCTTACTTCCGCCTTTTGCATCCCGCAGCTCAACGACTTACATCTCTACAGAAGTCATTGAGCCTGCCAGTTCACCAGCTGAAATGCAATGTGCCGACACGGTGGAATTCAACTCTGCACATGTTGCAGCGACTGTGGCAGCACCGACAAGCCCTGGTGCAATACGTTCTGACGTATAGCCTGGGCCAACGAGATCAAGAGGTGGGGCAAATCACGCTACAGGAGTGGTCTCAGATCAGGGACTTATGAAGTTGACGCACCCCCTGGGCCTTGGGGTACCCGGAGCCGGATCGGTAGACGCTGGGGATTATAGTCACTGTGGCAGTAACCCGGTCCGTGACCCAGGGCGGTCAATCCAAGGGTAATTTGTATATATGGGTTTTATAATGTCCGACTACGCCACCTGTGGAGCGCGGCCAAAGGGGCCGCCACTGCGGAACAGTCCTCTGAAGCTGGTGGTTTTGCATCAATGGTATTATTACTCCCCACAGGAAGAGTGTAGCTTCAGGGCAGTGTGGGTGGATGATGGTGGTTGTAGTGCAGGGAGTCAGTAATGAACACAGAGTCCGTGTGATTCAGTCCCAAGATCTTTACTCACAGTTGTTGCAGTCCAGATTACAGGTACCAGAGCAATCTCCCCCGTAATGCTGTGCGTACTCAGTGAGGGGCTCAGTCCAACCCCAGATAGCTCCGGAGTACTTAGCAGGACCCCCTTTTGTGTGTCCTTTCTCTGGCCTTCTCCTTGCACCTCACACCCAGTGACACTTCTATCCGGTATCCTCGGGCCTTGGCGGGCGACGTGTGTTCCGTCCCCTGGGTCCTATGTGGCTACCTTCTTAGTGAGACTGGTGTGGACTTTGGCCTGCAGTACATGAAATGCTGCAGCCTCCGGTTTCTAGTTGAGCCATGCTGTTTCTCCGCTAGTTGAGGTACCGGTTCCCCTTATCTGGCCTGACCCCTCTACCTCCTGGTAGCAGCGGGCGTATGGGTGGCCTTCTGCATGGCCCGTACCCCTAGGGTCCCTTCGGTTCCTGGAGCCTTCCTGCTCCCACTCCTCTCTTCTCTCCTTCAGTCCTGGGCCTCCCAGGCTAGGCCCGCCTCCGGAGCAGAGCTCATGCAGAGCCTCTGCTCCTGTCACTTCTCCTCCTCTGACTGGCTTGCTCCTCCTAAGACGGCTTCCTATTTATACTCTCCCTGTCATGTGCTCCCCTAAGCTGCTTTCTCCACCCAAACCCACTACATAGGACCCTCCTGCCAGCTAGGGACCTGGGACTGTGCTCTCCCATAGGAGCAATCTTGCCCTACCCCCACTGCGGGTATGTGTTGGATGCAGGTGTTAGGGTCCCGAGCCATACTCCTTCCTTACCTGAGGGTGAGAGACCACACCTCTGGGTGAGATGCAGTACCTCTGTGGCGACTGAACCCTCTTTGGCCCCACACACCCTTCTGCACAGTTTTGAAATGGCGACGAAGATGTTTAGTGCTGACGATGCCATTATCAGCATGACTATTCCGGTGATTTACATGCTGGAGCACACGTTAAACAGAATTCTGAGTCAGGTGGTGGGACAAGAGGAGGTGGAGGAAGTAGAGGAGAAGTCGTATGCGGAAGGGATAACATCTCCAAGATCCAGACGGTCGGCAGCACCAAGGCGGCAGGCATGGGAGGGTGGGGGAGAGTGATTAACCAGGGCGCATGGTAGCAGCCAAACTGTTGAGGAAGGTGCTGGAGCCGAGGAAGAAGTGGAGAACGAACTGGCGATGGGCATGTAAGACTCATCAGATGAGGGAGACCTTGACCACATTTCTGTTGTGTGAGGTTTGTGGGGAGAGGGCAGAGGAAGGAAGCATGATTCTTACCTCGCTACCAACACAACAAGGACTTGGTCCTCCTGGATGCGCAAGACACATAAGTGCCTTCTTGCTGCACTACCTGCAACATGACCCTTGGATTGTCAGAATTCGAAGTAATCCCGACTACTGTGTTGCCACACTCTTAGATCCCCGGTACAAAAGTAAATTTGCCAAAATAATTCCTGCCATAGAAAGGGATTCACGCATGTAGGAGTATCAGCAGAGGCTGTTGCAGAATCATACATGTGCTTTTCCACAAAACACCAGTGGTGCACGTAGTGAATCTCACAGTTCTAACTTGCAAACCGTGGGACTGTCGAGTCTTCATCACTCAAACCGTAACAGTAACACAGTATCTGCTGGTAACAGCAATTTTTTGGAATCTTTTCACCACTCTTTTTATGACCATCCTTTGCAAGGCCACAGGAGACAAGAAGTCTGACAGATAGTCAACGCCTAGAGAGGATGGTACAGGAGTGTCTCCAAGTGAACATCAAAGCCATGAATGTGTCAATGGACCCTTGCTCATTTTGGGATTCCAATCTGGAAAAATGCCCAGAGCTCGCCACTCATGCCTTGGAGATCTTATCATGCCCTACAGCCAGCGTTCTCTCTGAATGTGTGTTCAGCGCTGCTGGTGGTGTGCTGACAGATGAGCGCACGCGGCTGTCCACTGAGAATGTAAACAGACTCACGTTCATAAAGATGAATAAAAGCTTGAGGATTTGGTAAAATCACCTCACCAACCGTTTTAAGCAACTCTGGGGCAATTGATGCCACTTAAGTGGTGTCTGTGCCACAATTTTTGGAAAAAATAGAGTCTCTTTTTGGAGTCCCCTTGCTGTGTTTTACGTGACGTTGGCATCGTCAATTCCAGGTGGGTTGGGTCGCCCCCCCCCCTTTAACTGTAAGAAACTACATACACTATGGCTTGGGGTAACACAGATGGTTGAGTCTGAAGAGCTGTTTACTCAGAGGTCTGCTCCAAAGCTTCAGTGTTTACTAGTCAGCGTAGAATTTTTAACTGCATCTAGCCTAGGCAATACTTTGGGCGTAGTAGCCCAGCTGCGAAGCAAGCTGCACCGCCTGTGTATCTAATAAGAATTTTTAAATGCCTCTAGCCTAGGCAGACTGTGGGGACCCCCAACCAAGCCCAGACGCTCAGCCCCCCTACCGCCCCCCTTTCCTTGACAATACAATAATGTAACTCTTACAACTGGATGGGTGAGGATTAGTCACAGCTTTATTAACTCTTTATACTCATTCCATTAGAAATGCATTTTATTTCTAAAATATTTCAGCTTGTTGCAGCATGCCCTGGGTCTACACACCGGCAAGTTGGTCAACAAGTGTAACTCTCCAACATGTCCTTTCTATTTCCAGGCCACGGAGTATCCTGCGTACTCGTATGCAGGACTCTGACCGCCATCCATCACTCTTAACGTTTGTTCCACTCCGTCCTGGAGTCCTGACAGGAATATGTCCAGTCCAATATCCATTAAGTGAATACCGTCGGGCCGTATGAGGCCTGCTTTATCTCCTTCCAGTTGTCAGTGTTGTATCACTACACCGCCTCTGTCTCTTCTAAATTTTGTCATCCGAATATTTATTACCCACCTTGTCCTTTCGATGGCCGTGATGTCTCACGCAACTTGCCATACCGCTATCGGCACAATCTCTGACCATACTATAGTTAGTTTTGTGAAAAATTCTCTGAAGCGCTCAGTGTCTAGTTTCATTACTGCCATTAGTTATGCGCTCTTGTGATGACCTAGGTCGTTTCCCCGGGCCTGTATAACTAAGATGACCGGACCTCTTGCCTCTCTCCCTACCTTGATTACCTCCATTAGTACCTGTGGCCATAGCAGGCCTCTAATACCTCTCCAGTTGAAATATGTGTTATGAAACTCTAATTTCCTCCCGCCTGGGAGGACTTTCGGCATTTTTTCTGTCCAATATATATACGAGTGGCCTCTCACCCACACTGTTGGCTTAGCATCACCTGTAAAAGAAACAAACCACGTTAGGATAACAAGTCCGGTCTTATGTATCTCGCCAAACATGTGGATCGCCATCTCCCTATCCTCTGAACTTCCGTTTCTGACAGTCCGGCTCTTGCTGCTTCCGTGGCCGCGCCTATGTGGAATGAGTGTGTCCCATAATCTTTGGGGTGGTTCCCTGCTGATGTTATGCATTTATTAAATATAGCTTGGAACTGGTATCTTAATAATACCATTCCATCAATGTGTGATAGGAAGAAATTACTTTGTGATCTGATGGTTATATATGTTTTTACTATTATTACCTGACTCAGTGTACCGTTTGTGGGTTGTAGAAGTACCCAAGTGCCCCTGCCCGCTGGAACCGTTTTCGATTGGCGTATGCGTAGACATATTGCATTATTGGCTATGACTACGTCCTGGTGTAATAAGCCTCCACTGGTGGTAATTTTGGATTGAGGGACTAATTCGCTTATGCATAGCGCCCCGAAGAAGGCGATCGCAAATGCAGTAGACAGTAGTGTTGCTTCAAATTGTGAGTGTCATGTTAATGGTGTTAGGGATAAGATGTGAGAAATCAGTTTTAATGACACGGGACGGGACGTCTACACTCCTGACTTGGCTGACCCCTTTTCCACCCTTTTATGGATTGTCTGATGATGAATCTCTTTGTCACATCTCCCCAATTCAGTAGTTGGAAGTGAAATGCTACTCCGGTCAGACACCGCTGTGCTGATGCCCCTGATATGCCCCTCATCATTAGCTGGTGGAGAAATTCTATGGTGACTTGTAATCTGGCTTGCTCACAATGGTCAACCCATCTACCTGCTACTAGTCGTGTCCACTCTTCCCATGCCTTACCGTATGCTTGCCACGTCGACGGGGCAACTGACGCTCTGATTAATGGCATCAACTATTAGCCACTAGATCCCATAGGGAGGGTGGGCAACTGTTGCCCGATGGGTGGGCGTTGGGGAGGAGCTCTGTGAAAATCTGCCAATTGAATTGTGATAAAGCGTTAGCAGCAGCTTTAGACCCCTCAGCATCGTGGCTAGCGTGGACCCATACATTGTGTTTTAGGCACAGGAATGCTAGCCGGTGTAGTAGGCCTAGCACTGGGAGAGACGATGATGCCATCTTATTAATGCAGTGCGCTAGGCTGGTGTTTTTTGTTATGAAGCGTATATTTTTGTTAGCCAGGCGCGCGCCCCATATTTCTATTGCTACCACTATTGGGAAGAAAAATCATTTTCTGGGCTAGATGCAGCTAAAAATTATTATCAATTTCAAAGCTGGTGGAGCTTGGTATAGATGGCCTAATACAATGAGTACCACACACTGCTACTATGCCCAAAATTATTTTCCAGGCAAGATGCAGCTAAAAATTATTAGTAATTTGAAAGCTGGTGGATCTTAGTATAAATGGCCTAATAGAATGAGTACCACACACTGCTAATATGCCCAAAATTATTTTACAGGCAAGATGCAGCTAAAAATTATTATTAATTTCAAAGCTGGTGGAGCTTAGTATAGATGGCCTTATACAATGAGTGCCACACACTGCTACTATGCCCAAAATTATTTTCCAGGCAAGATGCAGCTAAAAATTCTTAGTAATTTGAAAGCTGGTGGAGCTTAGTATAGATGGCCTATTAGAATGAGTACCACACACTGCTAATATGCCCAAAATTATTTTACAGGCAAGATACAGCTAAAAATTATTATTAATTTCAAGGCTGGTGGAGCTTGGTATAGATGGCCTAATACAACGAGTACCACACACTGTTACTATGCCCAAAATTATTTTCCAGGCAAGATGCAGCTAAAAATTATTAGTAATTTGAAAGCTGGTGGAGCTTAGTATAGATGGCCTAATACAATGAGTACCACACACTGCTAATATGCCCAAAATTATTTTCCAGGCAAGATGTAGCTAAAAATTATTATTAATTTATAAGCTGGTGGAGCTTAGCATAGATGGCCAAATAGAATGAGTACCACACACTGCTAATATGCCCAAAATTATTTTCCAGGCAAGATGCAGCAAAAAATTATTATTAATTTATAAGCTGGTGGAGCTTAGCATAGATGGCCAAATAGAATGAGTACCACACACTGCTAATATGCCCAAAATTATTTTCCAGGCAAGATGCAGCTAAAAATTATTAGTAATTTGAAAGCTGGTGGAGCTTAGTATAGATCGCCTAATACAATGAGTACCACACACTGCTACTATGCCCAAAATTATTTTCCAGGCAAGATGCAGCTAAAAATTATTAGTAATTTATAAGCTGGTGGAGCTTAGCATAGATGGCCAAATAGAATGAGTACCACACACTGCTAATATGCCCAAAATTATTTTACAGGCAAGATGCAGCTAAAAATTATTAGTAGTTTGAAAGCTGGTGGAGCTTAGTATAGATGGCCTAATAGAATGAGTACCACACACTGCTAATATGCCCAAAATTATTTTACAGGCAAGATGCAGCTAAAAATTATTATTAATTTCAAAGCTGGTGGAGCTTGGTATAGATGGCCTAATACAATGAGTACCACACACTACTACTATGCCCAAAATTATTTTCCAGGCAAGATGCCGCTAAAAATTATTATTAATTTCAAAACTGGTGGAGCTTAGTATAGATGGCCTAATACAATGAGTACCACACACCGCTACTATACCCAAAATTATTTTCCAGGCAAGATGCAGCTAAAAATTATTATTAATTTCAAAGCTGGTGGAGCTTAGTATAGATGGCCTAATAAAATGAGTACCACACACTGCTAATATGCCCAAAATTATTTTACAGGCAAGATGCAGCTAAAAATTATTAATTTCAAAGCTGGTGGAGCTTAGTATAAATGGCCTAATAGAATGAGTACCACACACTGCTACTATGCCCAAAATTATTTTCTGAGCTAGATGCTGCTAAAAATTATTTGTAATTTGCAAGCTGGTGGAGCTTAGTATAGATGGCCTAATAGAATGATGCTATGCCCAAAAGGTTTTACTTGGCTAGGTGCAGTAAAAAAAATTGTATTCTATACACAGGTGGTGTAGCTTGCAACACAGATACGTTACTCCACTGACTAACATACACTGCAAGAGGCCAAAAAGGATTTGCTTAGCTAGATTTAGCCAAATGCTGTGAAAAACACTTGCACAGCACTTGCACAGACCTGCCTGGCAAAAATGCCTAGGAAATGCTGTAACCTAGTCCTCAAAAGGACTGCAATTACAACTAGTCCCTACTCCCAAGCTGTCTATTTAAGAGCACAGACCTGTCTGCTAAAAGTCGTAGGAAACGCTGGAACCTAGTCCTCAAAAGTACAGCAATCACAACTATTCCCTACTCCCAAGCTATCTGTATATTTCTGAGAAAATTGGTTTAAAATTAACACTGAAAGTATAGCGCACACAGCAACAGCGGTGCCGTCTAACACGCAGCTGCAGCAGTGAGAAAATGGTAGCGACGGGGAAAATGGCTGGGTCTTATAGGGCAAGGACATGTGACCTACACAGCCAATGACACATGCCCTTGCTTGTGTGAAAAAAAGCAGTTCTCTCTGTGTGTGCGCTGCTGATAGGCTGACAGATTGCACCTCCACACTGTAAATGCGGGAAAGAGAAAAAAAAATGGAGATCTTCATTATTTATGCAGAGATCCATCCCGTGCCCCTCCCCCGGCCCCGCTGTACACTCAAGCTGCGTATTAACATTGATTATCAGCATTATTGTGAAAAAATCCAGTTATCATTTTGGAGCACGAACAGTTATCGAACATAACTTCGAACAGCCGAATTTTTTTCAAATCGTTCGTGTTCGCCGAACGGCTTGAACACCGCTCAAAACAGCTCGAATTTGAGATTGGCGAACAGTTCGAGTCGAACACCGCTCATCTCTAGTTAAGGCCCTCTGACCTCCATGTCTCACTTCCAAGGGGCATTGGAGTGCCTCTAAATTTTTGGTAGGCATTGCACTCACTGTATGCCCTATAACTGTGTAGTCGAACCGCTCCTTTTGGTACAGAAACATATCCTACAAGACATGTGTGGCTGACTGGCCTGATATTGATGTGAATGGTCCCTGTTCCTTCTGCTCTTTCTCCTTTGCCACCACCTCATCCATCATTTATCACCTGAATCTTTGTGTTAACGGGAGTCATAGAACTGGGATAGTAGCAGGAAAACAACCAGCAATCCTCGGAGGAGGCAGGATACGCGCCAAAACGCTGACCACATCAGGCCTAGCCGCTACTACATACATGCGCTTGCATTTCAAGAAAACAAAGCAGATGCTAACTTCTATCATCATCATCATGCTCCTCACCTTGGCACTCTCAACTCCCCTGATGGAGAAGCCAGGGCCCACTGGAGGAGTCTGGATCTCTGGTGGGCTCGTCCAATGCTGCCCTAAAGCAGGCCAGGCTAAGAAAGTGTGGGGGAAGGTGACAGGAGAAATAGGGGAGGCTGGGGACCGTTTATGGACACCCGGCCGCCGGGCGGCTGGGGACTGAGTACGGATACCAGGCCGCTGAAGCAGCCATGAGGTAGTGGCCAGCTTCGGCCTCCTCCAAACTGAAAGGCCCCATTTCAAGTGCAAGCTAGCAGTATGGCATTGCAGCCTGGGGGTGGGTGGGTGGCAGGCTGCACACTTACGCTTGCATTAAAAGAAATCAAAGCAGATGCTAACTTCTATCATCATCATCATGCTCCTCACCTTGGCACTCTCAACTCCCCTGATGGAGAAGCCAGGGCCCACCGGAGGAGTCTGGTTCTCTGGTGGGCTCGTCCAATGCTGCCCTAAAGCAGGCCAGGCTAAGAAAAGTGTGGGGGAAGGTGACAGGAGAAATAGGGGCGGCTGGGGACCGTTTATGGACACCCGGCCGCCCCCAGGTGGCTGGGGACTGTGTGTGGACACCCGGCCACGGGGCGGCTGGGGCCCGAGTATGGACACCCGGCTGCCCCCTGGCAGCTGGGGACCGAGCATGGACACCCGGCCGCCGGCAGCTTCGGCCTCCTCCAAACTAAAAGGCCCCATTTCAAGTGAATGCTAGCAGTATGGTATTACAGCCTGCGGGTGGGTGGGTGGTTGGCTGCATATTTGCGCTTGCAGTGCAACCAATGGGGGAGGTACAATTGAATACTGCCCTGGGACAAGGACATGCACGGGGATAGTTGCAAGTCTGCATCTTCTGATTCGGCAAGGATCACTTCTGATGGGCCCACTTTTAGGCAATGGGAGTCAGAGATGCTTCCAGGCGTCTTCCCCATGCTGTTCCCATGTCTTTTCAGCACTGTATGCATGTGTCACACAGCACATGGCCAGATAAGGTTGTAAAATGTTAAAATAACATTTCCGGTTGAATGCATTTGTCACAGTTGAAAGCAATACAAAAGTGAAAAAACTCATGAAAAATGCTACTTGTGAACATAGCCCAAGGTGTGGAGGAGTATTTTTGTTTTTGTTATTTATTTTACCGTATACACAAGACTTTACCCTGGAAAAGAAATTCCTTAACATATTTCACAGGAAAACCGTTTCAGTTTCGTTTTTGAACGTTTTATTGTGAGCCCGTAAAAGTGGCTTAATATCTCTGACCACGTTGTTGACAGCAGTGACCAGGGGGTCAGAAATGCTTCCAGGGGCATCCCCATGCTGCCCCCATGTCTTTTGAGCACTGTCACTATCGTTTTGGGCACTTTTTAGGCTTTCTATTGACTGCAGGGGGTGCCGCCGCAAAAATGCTCGGGTCTCCCATAGACTAACATTGGGCTCGTTGCTCGGGTCGAGCACCCGAGTATCACGGTGAGCTCGGCCCGAGCTTCGAGCACCCGAGCATTTTAGTGCTCGCTCAACACTATTACAAAACCAAAAATAGCACTGACTATAGAACTTATTGTTATGCAAACTTGAGATGAACAGATTGATCAAGTCAAAGTTCCTGGAATCCACACAAATTGAAACTCTAGTTGATTCAACTTGTGAGGATCGGAAAAATAAATATACAATGAGGGAAATAAGCATTGAACACAGCACAAAGTTCTATTTCTAAAGGTGCTATTGTCATGAAATTCTCACCAGATGTCGGAAACAACCCTTCTAATCCACACAGGCAAAGAAATCAGACCGTAGATTTCCATAAATTAAGTTATGTGTAATAATGAAAAATGACACAGGGAAAATGCATTGAATGCACGAAGAAAGAGAGGTGCAAAAAGCTGGTTCAATTGATGGCCTATAATAAGGTGATTCATTACGAAGGTGGCACACAAGAAATATCTCATCATGGGTAAAACCAGTGAGCTGGCTCAAGACCTTCGCAACCTTATTTTTGCAAAACATACTGATGGCATTGGTTACAAAAGAATTTCTAAACTACTGAAGTCTCTAGTGAGCACAGTTGGGTCCATAATCCAGAAGTGGAAAGAACATCATTTCACCATAAACTGGCCACTAACAGGTGCTCCCCACAATATTTCAGACAGAGAAGTGGATAGAATTATCAGAAAATGTGTCCAAAAGGTTGAACTTGATGGATCTAGGTCTTTAGTCAACCTATGTTACTATGTTACTATGTAAGAGCCAAGGACCACCCATGGAGAGCTCGAAATCAGAAAGACCTGGAATCAGCAGGAACAATTGTTTCAAAGAAAACAATAAGTAATGCACTCAACCTCCATGGCCTGTAAGCACGCTCACCACGCAAGACTTCATTGCGGAACAAAAAGCATCTTTAAGCACATTTAAAGTTTGCTCAACAACATTTAGACAAGCCTGTGAAATACTGAGAGAATATAGTCTGGTCGGATGAGACCAAGATTGAACTCTTTGGATTCCATAATACACACCATGTTTGGAGGCCAAAAGGCATTGTATATCACTCCAAAGCACCATGCCAACAGTGAAGTTTGGAGGTGGGAACATCATGATGTGGGGCTGTTTTTCAGCATACAGCACTGGCAAACCTCATGTAATTGAAAGAAGAATGAATGAACAAATGTATCAAGACATTCTTGATAAAAATATGCTACCATGTACCAGAAGGAGGTGAAATGAGGGTGGACATTTTGCAACAAAATGATCCCAAACACACAGCCAAGGAAATTCTCAATTGGTTTCAGAGAAAGAAAATAAAGCTGATAAAATGTCCAAGCAATCACCGTACCTGAATCCAATAGAAAATGTATGGAAAGAACTAAGCTCAGAGTTCACAGAAGGAGCCCAAGGAACCCTCAGGATTTGAAGAGTGTTTGTGTGGAAGAATGGGCAAAATTCACACCTGACCAAAGAATGCACTAAATTCTCTTTACACAAGACATGTTGAAGCTGTCATCAGCAACAAAGGTTTTTGTACAAAGCATTAATTAAATTTCAGTTAGCGTGTTCAATACTTTTTCCCTGTGTCATTTCCCATTATTAAATGGACATCTATGGTCTTATTTTTTGCCTGTGTGGATTGGATGGATTGTTACCCACATCTGATGAGAATTTCATGCCATTCAAACAAGCCCTCACTACTTTCAGGTCCACACTCACTGCAGCAAAACAAACATACTTCTCATCTCTCATATCCTCCCTGTCTCACAGCCCTAAACAGCTATTCAGTACTTTCAATTCTCTCCTCCATCCCCCAGCTCCTCCTCCCTCTCCACTCATCTCAACTGAAGACTTTGCTTCATTCTTCAAGCAGAAGATTGACACCATCTGACAAAGCTTTTGCCATAAGTCCCCACAGTCCCTCCTCACAACTACTCAACTCTCCTCCCTCAAAACCAGCTTCTCCGCCATCACGGAAGGTCAACTTTCCTCTTTACTCTCCAAGTCACATCTCACCCCCTGTGAACTTGACCCAATCACGTCCCAAACCTTACTGCAGTCTTCATCCCAACCCTAACCCACCTCTTCTACCTGTCACTCACAACTGGTGTCTTCCCCTCATGCTTCAAACATGCCTCAATCACACCTATCCTCAAAAAGCCATTCCTTGACCCTTCCTCTCTGTCTAGCTATCGCCCCATATCACTTCTCCCCTATGCCTCAAAACTACTGGAACAACACGTCCATCTTGAGCTGTCCTCCTACCTCTCCTCCTGCTCCCTCTTTGACCGCCTCCAATCTGGTTTCCGAGCTCACCACTCCACTGAAACTGCCCTGACTAAAGTTACCAACGACCTACTAACCACTAAATCCAATCGAAACTGCTCTGTCCTTCTTCTTCTGGACCTGTCATCTGCCTTTGGCACAGTAGATCAATCCCTCTTACTACAGACTCTCTCATCTCTCGGCATCACAGACTTGGCCCTATCTTGGATCTCCTCATACCTAACAGACAGGACATTCAGTGCCTCCCACTCACACTCCACCTCTTCATCTCACCCCCTATCTGTCGGTGTCCCCCAAGGCTCAGTTCTAGGACCCCTGCTCTTCTCCATCTACACCTTCAGCCTGGGACAGCTCATGTCACGGTTTTCAGTATCACCTCTATGCTAACGATACACAAATCTACCTCTCTGGACCCAATATAAACTCCTTACTAACCAGAATCCCACAATGTCTGTCCGCTATTTCATCTTTCTTTTCTGCTAGATTTCTAAAACTTAATATGGATAAAACTGAATTCATCATCTTTCCACCATCTCGCTCAACCCCCCATCTGACCTATCTATCAAAGTCAATGGCTTTCCACTCTCCCCAGTCCCGCAAGCTCGCTGCCTCGGGGTAACCCTTGACTCTGATCTCTCCTTCAAACCTCATATCCAAGCCTTTTCCACTTCCTGCCACTCCAACTCAAAAATATTTTCCGGATCCGCACATTCCTTGACCATGAATCTGCAAACCTCTAGTGCATGCCCTCATCATCTCTCGTTTCGACTACTACAACCTCCTGCTCTGTGGTGTCCCTTCTAACACTCTCGCACCCCTGCAATCTATCCTAAACTCTGCGGCCCGACTAATCCTCCTGACCTCAAGCTATTCCCCGGCCTCTCATCTCTGTCAATCCCTTCACTGGCTCCCCATTGCCCAGAGACTCCAATTCAAACCCCTAACCATGGCATACAAAGCCATCCACAATCTGTCTCCTCCATATATCTGTGACCTAGTCTCCCGATACTTACCTAGACGCAACCTACGATCTTTACAAGATCTCCTTCTCTACTCCTCTCTTATCTCCTCTTCCCACAATCGCATGCAAGATTTCTCCCGAGCATCCCCCCTACTCTGGAACTCTCTATCCCAACACATCAGACTCTCGCCTGCCATGGAAACCTTCAAAAGGAACCTGAAGACCTACCTCTTCCGACAAGCCTACAACCTGCAGTAACTACCACTCCACCACACCGCTGCATGACCAGCTCTACCCTCACCTACTGTATCCTCACGCATCCCCTGTAGATTGTGAGCCCTCGTGGGCAGGGTCCTCTCTCCTCTTGTACCTACTCCCCTCTTATCTCCTCTTCCCACAATCGCATACAAGATTTCTCCCTCTTCTCTGGAATTTTCTACCCCAACATATCAGACTCTCTCCTACCGTGGAAACCTTCAAAAGGAACCTGAAGTCCCACCTCTTCCGACAAGCCTACAGCCTGCAGTAATCCTCGCTCCACCATACCACTGCACGACCAGCTCTACCCTCACCTTCTGTATCCTCACCCATTCCTTGTAGATTGTGAACCCTCGCGGGCACGGTCCTCTCTCCTCCTGTACCAGTCGCTGACTTGCTTTTGTTCAAATTATTGTACTTGTTGTTTGCTATGTATACCCCTTTTAAACATGTAAAGCTCCATGCAATTAATGGCACAATAATAATAATAATAATAATAATAATAATAATAATAATAGCATCTTTAGAAATATATTTACTTAGAGAATTGATGACGTGTTCAATACTTATTTCTCCCGATATATATATATATATATATATATATATATATATACATCTATATCTATTTATATATACATTTTATATATACATAAAAATATATATGTACATGCCAGGTACCAATTTAAAAGGTACTAAAGGCTTAGTAAGCATGCTAATGGTGTCCGGCGTAGCCATGCTGGCTTTCCCATAATGCCCTGCAGCAATCAAATGACATTGTCTAGCCCAATCAATATGCGAGCATTGTTTTTTGCTTTTTTATTAAAAGTCTGAGATCGTCCGTTCCACCCGCTTAAAAAAGTGACTAATCGTGCTGCAAAAAAGTACACTTGGATGCTGGTCTCTTAAAATCATATCCAACGAGAGAAGGGCCCCCAAAACCATTCCCAGTCCCTCCAAGCCAGAAGGCCACAGTGAGGGTCAAGGACAAATAATCTCCCTTAGCCGAAGCAAAGGGAGCCTCAGTCCTGCTCCTAGCATCTGCCCAGGCTTCCACCCAAGGCAACAATTAGGAGACATCGACTGTCGACTCTCTTTCCGAAAGAGGAGAGTCAGAGGTCAGGGGGGAGTGGAAACTGATGGCCATACATTCCCCCCTAGCTTTATCAGAGGGAACCCATAAGAGAACTACATCCAACAAATCCAAATTACAAGGACAGTTGTGAAAAGTAAACACACAACAGTGAAAAATAAATAAGGTGAAAGTTTTCACAACATAATGCTAGTCGGACCTTTAAAAATTCCCCTACTAAGGGGAGGGCCCGGATTAAGAGTGTGTGCTTAAAAAGAATGAATATTTGAAGTGCAGTGCAAATGTGCCAAAATCCGTGGGTTTCCCAGACTCATTGAATTAAGGCACCCCAGGGTCACCTCTCCTGTGGCACTTCACACTTTAAGCTTTCAAACTTACTCCCACGAATGCCTTGATCCTGAGGGGCCATGCTTTCCACCAGATGAATATATGAGTCACCTGGAGTGCTAACAAGCGCACCAAACCCAGTGTGCATTGTATCAGTCTACTAAGGCGGCTTCCGGCAAAGCTGTCTTTTTTGAAAAACACTACACTTGATCTTAGCCAAAAGGGGATATCACAGCCAGTATAAAAGTTAGGGACCAACAAAGGAACATATTTTTATTCCTGCACTGTGTAGGGATAAGCACTCAGAGCACACGGCATAGGGATAGAAAAAGGCCTAATGCGATTGTGGTATACTACTTCAGTGCTGATTTACCAGATTGAAAATTGGAGTAATAGCTCCAGTCTGTGAATACTAATCCAAACATTCAAGCGAGCTGCTATAGCTGAATAGTCATTCAGTGTGATTGTGATTTGATTGATGTATGGTATTCTTTTGTAACAGCACTTTAATAGCTGCATTTTTTTCACAGAGTGCGAGCAAGAAGCATCTGTATTAAACCCCTCAGTGCTAATTATGCAACTATAATCAAATTCTGAATTGAAAGCTTGTGTATCAAAGCAGGTGTGATACCTGTGCTTTGAGATTCTCAAGCCATTTTTTTTAAAGAGAAGTCTTCATAATCCTGAAACTATGCACCTTTTGTGAATAAAGTATGTTCACTGTTCATTGAGCTGGATCTCTTCCTTCTTCCATTGAATGCTTCCATGCTTTGACACAGCATTTCCAGGCTCCGAACAAATCAAAGATATATGAAATAGTGAGCTCGATATTTCTCTATTTATTAAATAAGAAGGCCCATAACTCTGGAACTGTTTCACAGATTTAAAAAAAATAAATATGAAATACTCAAGGGAGTAGTGGGAAAAACATAAGAACTCTATGGCTTTGGACTGTTGGTGTTTCTAGAAATTCAACATAAGATGACTGTATTTCTGTGATTCTAACCTGTGGATGTATTCTATTTATACATTTTTCCAGACCATCTAGCGAGACTCTTCTCTGCGAAGTGTATGTTTGTATGTGTGTGTGGGCAGTAGGTAATTTCACTGCACAAATCATGCACAAACAGCTCCATGCTATATAAATAAGACTGGTATATAACTGATTGTGGTGGTCATATGACGCGCCCCCGGGGCAATGGGGTACTCGGCAGCCGGGCCTATGGTTGCTGGTGGGGGATATCACAGTGGCTGGCCCGGTCCGTGGCCCAGGGCGGTCAACAAAAAAAGGGGAATATTTATAGGTGATTTGGAAAGTTCGTGACGCCACCTGTGGTGCCTGGTAAGGTCTACCAGCGCTGCGACAGTCCTCTGAGGCAGATGTTAGGGAAGCTTATGATGGAACGGCTCCACACAGGTGGAGTGGGCCTCAGGGCAGCATGGGGAAATGGATGGTGGTGCAGGTGTGAGACGGCCAGGACGGTTCAGGGAGAAATGACAGAAACTCACATGGGGGTTTGCTTCGGTACCTTTACTGGTGTAGATGCAGGTATGGCCCAGGGTACTCGGTGCGAACGGTGCACTTCTGGACTCTCCCCAGTGAGCGGGTATAGGACCTGCTGATCCGTTGCTTTCACTTGCTAAGCTCCTGACCTGCCTGGAGCTAGGCCTGGCTTAATTACTGTCTCTCTCTCTCTTGCTCTTGCTGACCTGGTGGTAGGGCCTTCTCTTGGAGATCACTCTCCCTGGTCGCTGGGGCCTCCGTGACTCCTAGCCCTGGTACTGTAGCCAGCGTTGGTCGACCTGGGACTTGTAGTCCTCCAGGTATCCGGTGATCCCTACTGGGTATAAAGGGACCCTGTAGGCATGGACCCGGTGTCCGGTGTATAGATCTGGGTGAGCCTGGTACGCTCCTCTGCCCCCTCAACTCCTCTCTCCTTTCTCCTCTTGCCGTTGGCCACACTCGGGGCCCTCAGAACACAACACATGCTGTAGGCCTTGGCTCGCCTAAGCACAGCAGCCAGCGTGCTGCGACTTCACTGGTCTAAGTGCCAGCACACTCTCCAACAACTAACTTCTGACCAAAACTAACTGAGCTGCCTGGCTCCACCCTCCCTATATATGTCCCTAACGGGCTCCCTCTGCTGGTCTGAGGTGGTAGGTTGGAGATGTATGAATGTGTGAGGGCCTCTTGTGGAGAAGTCCATCCATGCACCCTTTTGGGTTCTGTGGCACCTGTGCGTAGCAGGGCGCCACACATACACCCTAAAAGCTACCCAATGAAGAAACTATGCTCCTTGTGGAACCCCAAAAGTCATACAAGTCATACATTCCTAAGGCCATGCCAGTATTGGAATAAATCAAGTAGTCCTTTTCTGACTTATGTAAAGAGTGAAGAAAAATAGTAAATGAGTCACGTGCTTTGAGGAATGTGAGCCTCACAATTAGGAAAAGATCATCATGATCATGATCTTGAAAATGAGACCATAACCTGCTGAAATTTTTGTATAGATTGGTCAATGAAATATTTACTATTGCATATTACATTATTAATTCTTATTATTAATAAATTAGAATTAGTTCTTATGTGAAAATGGTGCTGCTAGAGAGACACACAGAGTTCATGTCCTCCATACTGAATTGTATCCTTCTCCAGAAACAATTCTTCTAGAAATAATATCTCTTTAACCTGCCATGATTGAAATTGAAGTCAAATGGAGGTCTGGTAAATTTCTGTGGGTGCCTTATTCTCAATCTGTAAAGCATGGGTACATTGTATGGCCATGCACTCAATATGAGGCTTGGAAGAAGGAATAATATAGTGTATTTTCTTTTAAGTTTTGGGAAATATTTTGCAAATGTAGATTTTGTTATGTACAAATTATATGGAATCCTCAATGTTATAAGAAGCACAGACATAGCCTAAAGTTTTGAGACTGACACAAATTTTGGTTTTCACAAAGTTTGCTGCTCCAGTTTTTGTAGTGCCAATTTGCATTAACTATAGTTTGCTATGAAGAATAAGCAAATGAATTACAAATCAGTGCAAAATAATTTCTTGGAGTAAAATTTATTTTAATCACAAAAATCCAATTTTCACTGAATTTCAGCCCTATTACAAAATGATAGTACATCATTTATTGATCTTCTAGTTAGCTTAGTAAAAATGTTTTAACAAAAACAAGGCATCGGATAGCTATGTGTTATGCTTATGGAATTATAATAGAAAACAAAAACAGTAGGAGCGCCAATGGTGAAGAGCCTGAGGTTTGGGGGGGGGGGAATGAAGGGGGAGATGTTGTGACCACTCACCTGGTCCTGTTGTGCAAAGGAGCCCCGCACAACAAGGGAAAACGCTTCCAGGTGGGAGTCTGTAAGATGATCACAACTTAGCAGGAACTGTTGTAGGGAGCTTCTGTCTGCTTCAGCGGTCACATGACCAGGACCGTGTGACCGGAGTGGGCATTCCACAATGACATCACGGCAGGTCCTGTAGTAAGCTAGTTGTAAACAGAGCAGCTTCCACCGCTCTCCACAAGGGAGATTAGCAATCAAGAAAGAAGGAATTCTGCGGTGTTAGTGAAGCGCTAGAACAACTAGACAGTGGATTAGGTTATAACACACAAACCTTTTATTGTTTAGTACGCTCTCTAACGCAGCCTCTGACGCGTGTTTCTCGTGGCGGCTTTATCAAAGGGGTGATTACTAAAGCAGCCACGCAAAACACGCGTCATGGGCTGCAAGGAGAGGAGAATTCACAGTCTAGGAACACTATGGGTAAGCACCTGTGATTGGCAATATGCGTTTGGTGTGTACTTGTATATCTGAAAATGGTTTAGAGGGTTTCTCTTTGACTGCATGATCATGCTAGTGGTCTATTCTAAAGAAACTTTGATGTTCCTCCTTGGGGGTCTTTTTGAGTGTTGTTCCTATATCCCTTATCTGACTGTGCCTCTCCTTGCATGTCTTCCATGTCTCCTCCTTACATATATACCTTAAATGTTCTATATTGATATATCTGTGTTTTTATGGTATTTTTGTTAACTAAAATTATATCCATTTTTAATTCTTTGGTGGTTTGTGGCTACTCTGCTTGCTCTTGCAGGTTTCAAAATCTTTTGGAGTACTCCGCCTCCCAATTTTATTTGGCTAACATAGAGGGAGATCAGTATACAATTTTCAGACATGTTCTCAATCTGGCTATGTATGCTGTGCTTAATGAATATTGTTTTTGTCACTCACAACTTTGCCTGAGAACACTGCCATGAATTAAAAATGGTGTCTAAACATTCTCTATATACAACGTATTCCTATAATGTGGAAGCAATTTGGTAATTAATAATGATTTTTCCAGCATAATGGAGATCATGTTGTGGCGCCCCTGAGGGTTCGACCGCCACAGGGATGCTGCACTTCTTTAATGGAGTGTAGTGTTCCTCCTCTGAGGTAAGGCCAGTGTGATGGTTGTGACCTAACCTTTTGCATCCAACACCACACTTCTCCACCAGAGGGAACTAGTATGCACTAGGTGCTGCTCCCCTGGTTACAGGGAGACTGGGGAACACAAAGTGGTAGGAACCAGTTAGTGGGTGAGGGTGGAGAACTTACAAGTTAGTTGCACTTTAGAATTCATATTTAATAAAAAGCCATCTTTGATCTTGGTCCTTTGTCTAGCCCTTGCTAGTCTTTGGCAGTCTGTCTGTCAAGTGATCCTTCTGCTAATTAGTTAATTAGTTGGTCAAACTGTGCTGTCAAAATACTGTGTGTAATGTGACCTCCCTCCGGGAGCGCAGATCCTGTGTGGGCCTGCGCCGGTAAGGGACACAGCCCTCGTACCCTGGCCTTGGGACGAGAGGTAGGTTGCAGACAAGGAATTTCTCAACCCGGCCGAGGACCAGGATCAAGAAGGCCCGGGAGCTTTAGAGTGTAGCTCCCAGCAAATGGGTCCCGGGGAGGATGCAGACGGAGCGGAGTACGCCACCTGTCCTCGCCTACCTGATCTATTCAGAGGGATTAAAGCTGCAAGAGGGGTACCGGCCCCCGACACCTGACCTTGCACTCCATGTCCTGGACGGAAAGCCCGGTTAGGCCTTGAGGATCCCACCGGGTATCGGATGGAGAGGAATTGCCACCGGTGCCCTAGCCCTAGGAGGAGCTCAGAGGGAGACCTGGCCTATCTACACACGCACAGACGGGAGAGGGCGAAGTCTGTAGTGCAGGAACACTCTGGTGTAGGGTCGCTACCGAACACTGGACTTTCTCGGAGGTAGTCGGAACCCGTCCCTGGTGGCCGCAGGACTCCGCTGGGAGCGGGGAGTCGCCTTCCCGCTGTCATCTCTGAGTGAGTAAAGCCTTGGAAGTTCACCACTATGGCCTCCGGACTGTTCATTATGCGCCATACCATGCAACACGGTGCCCGTACTCCCCACAGTACTACTCCCCCCTCCATCCTGTTTGCCTGCCCTGAGGCCTTGCTCCACCTGTGGGGAGCAGCGAGAACTTTGGCCGCCACGACACCAGTCCTCGGCGGACTGTAGCGGCGCTGGTGACCCTTCACCAGGCACCACAGGTGGCGTAGTCGTTAAAATAAGCCACTCAACCAGGACGAGCCCACAACATCTTCCTTTTCATGTGACGGCCCTGAGCACGGGTCGGGTCCGGGCCACGGCTACATCCCATCTCTTCGTCACAGGGCCCGACACCGAGTCCCCCAACACCCAGGGTAAACTCAAGACTAAAAGGGCTCCTTCGAGAATTGAGGCGTCACAACCTGGGTAGTCGGCAGGATAGCGTGCCCGCAGCAAAGGAAGAAGTGCCCATTGCTATCGGGTACTGTGTGCCTTACACCTTGAACTATTGTTTTACACTTAAAATGGCGCCCACCCAAGAAGAACAGATGCCATAATTCTGTAAAAAGACTATCTTTGAACGCCTCCCATCGTGGGCTGGGCTCCCGCTTGGCGCCAAAAATGTGGACTGCCCCTTCCATCAGAGACTGTCCGCAGGGTAATGCCCGTCAAACTGGATGGGATGAACGAAGGTGGGCCTGTCAGCATTCCGCCCAGGAACCACCCCGAAAGAGGAGGAAGAAGCAAAGTAACAAGGTGCGGCCATTGCAGTCGTAGCTTGGCAATCAACAGAGGCAGACATGGATGCCTCTGGGGAGCAAGTCCATGCATCTACTGAACCCGGTTCAGGCCCTTCACCCGGCAGAGAGCAAGGCGGCAGCGTGTTGACCCCGGGAGATATTACATTCCTCCAGCAGGAAGCTCCGGAACTCCTAAGAAGGCAGAGAGAGGCCCAGGACCCGGCGACGGCTGCGTGGCGGGAGGAGATGCTGCAGCGTATCCGGGACCACCGCCAAGGAGTAGAGGTCCCAGGACAAGTCGACTTGGTGACAGAGGTCGAGAGTGACCCAGCGGCGGGTGGGTGTGCAACCCCTGCCCCGGCTGCAGAGCCTACCGTGACTATCCTGGACCTCATGACGGAGTACCTAATTCCCCACTCGGTCACCTGGGAGCAGGCGTTGGCTCCAGAGCTGCAATCGGCAGCTGCAGGTGGGGACCTGCGATGCCGCCAAAACCCTGATACGGAGGTGCCTGAAGCTGCGGAGGAAACTACCGGCTCCAACCCGGACTGGTCCGCGTCTACAGAGGACTCGCAGCAACCCGTTCTAACCCCGCTACCCGCACCAGCAGTAACCTGGCCCGAGGCTGAGAAGTGGGCCTGGGAAAAACAGGGGGGCGACCTAATGGGCTTCCCCCGGGAGACCCGGGCTGAAGCGCGGAGGAGGAGCCAGTGGTGCAGCGACCAGATATTCCAGCTTGCATGGGAGCAGCGTCGGCGGGAGCAGCGCTGCGAGCGCCTCGAGGTCAGGACCAAAGCTGCTAAAACACTGGAGCGTCAGGAGGAGGCCACCTGTCCCAGTCCCCGGTACGAAGGCCAAGTCGTCCGTTTTCATCATGAGGCGGGGTGGGGGTTCATCCGGTGTTCCCAGTTCCTGGACGATGTGTTCGTCAGCCGGTGAGACGTTGAGCCGCGCCTCAAGAAAGGACACCCCGGTCGGAACCTCTTCCCGGGCGACACAGTGACTTTCTCTCGCCACCAGCGGGAGCATGGGTGGTACACCCTGGACGTACACAAAGTGTCCGGGAGCGAAGCCACCCCGCGCTCAGCCTCAGAGGATCGGCTAGCCTCCGTTGGGAGGAATGAGCCCTTTCCAAGAAGACAGCCCAAGGTTTAAAGCAGCCCCCGGCTGTTACCGTTTGTTTGCAAGTTTGAAAAGTTGACTTTCTTCTATTATTGTTTGATTTCTACCCGGTTTCTAGAGACACGTGTCCCTGCGGACTAGCAGACAGACTCTTTCCCCTTGTATATAGTTTGCATCTCTTTAAGTGCTCCATATTGGTTTTATACGAAACCGCGGATAATCTTTACCTCAAAACCTGTCAGGGTGGCTCTCCGGGAGGTCCAACTCGGGATCTTCATGCCCTGCAGCCACCCCAGGCCCACGTTGGGGGTTTAGGACAGGTCCCTCGCACTTCTGAACTGACTTTGCGTCTTTACACCTTAGCCTGTCTGTTTGCCTGCAATAATGTCTCTGGAAAATGCTAGCACTTTTATAATTTTATACTTTTGTATTTTTATACCTGTTATGCAACGTTTAAGAAATGTGCCTCCCATAAAGGGAAGATAGTTGTGTTATTATAAAAAGAAAATTTGCTGGGTGTTACTTCTTTTGCAGCCCGCGGACGTGCTGTGTTTTACCAGGGGGGAATGTGGCGCCCTTGAGGGTTCGACCGCCACAGGGATGCTGCACTTCTTTAATGGAGTGTAGTGTTCCTCCTCTGAGGTAAGGCCAGTGTGATGGTTGTGACCTAACCTTTGCATCCAACACCACACTTCTCCACCAGAGGGGGAGCTAGTATGCACTTGGTGCTGCTCCCCTGGTTAAAGGGAGACTGGGGAACACAAAGTGGTAGGAACCAGTTAGTGGGTGAGGGTGGAGAACTTGCAAGTTAGTTGCACTTTAGAATTCATATTTAATAAAAAGCCATCTTTGATCTTGGTCCTTTGTCTAGCCCTTGCTAGTCTTTGGCAGTCTGTCTGTCAAGTGGTCCTTCTGTTAATTAGTTAATTAGTTGGTCGAACTGTGCTGTCAAAATACTGTGTGTAATGTGACCTCCCTCCGGGAGCGCAGATCCTGTGTGGGCCTGCGACGGTAAGGGACACAGCCCTCGTACCCTAGCCTTGGGACGAGAGGTAGGTTGCAGACAAGGAATGTCTCAACCCGGCCGAGGACCAGGATCAAGAAGGCCCGGGAGCTTTAGAGTGTAGCTCCCAGCAAATGGGTCCCGGGGAGGATGCAGATGGAGCGGAGTAAATCACCTGTCCTCTCCTACCTGATCTATTCAGAGGGATTCCGGCGGCAAGAGGGGTACCGGCCCCCAACACCTGACCTTGCACTCCATGTCCTGGACAGGAAAGCCCGGTTAGGCCTTGAGGAACCCACCGGGCATCGGATGGAGAGGAATTGACACCCGTGCCCTAGTCCTAGGAGGAGCTCAGAGGGAGACGTGGCCTATCTACACACGCACAGACGGGAGAGGGCGAAGTCTGTAGTGCAGGAACACTCTGGTGTAGGGTTGCTACTGAACACTGGACTTTCTCGGAGGTAGTCGGACCCCGTCCCTGGTGGCCGCAGGACTCCGCGGAGAGCGGGGAATCGCCTTCCCACTGTCATCTCTGAGTGAGTAAAGCTTGGAAATTCACCCCTATGGCCTCCGGACTGTTCAGTATGCGCCATACCATGCGACGCGGTGCCTGTACTCCCCGCACTACTACTCCCCCCTCCATCCTGTTTGCCTGCCCTGAGGCCTTGCTCCGCCTGTGGGGAGCAGCGAGAACTTTGGCCGCCATGACACCAGGCCTCGGCAGACTGTAGCGGCGCTGGTGACCCTTCACCTGGCACCACAGGTGGCGTAGTCGTTAAAATAAGCCACTCAACCCGGACGAGCCCACAACATCTTCCTTTTCATGTGATGACCCTGTGCACGGGTCGGGTCCGGGCCACGGCTACATCCCATCTCTTCGTCACAGGGCCCGACACCGATTCCCCCAACACCCGGGGTAAACTCAAGACTAAAAGGGCTCCTTCGAGAATTGAGGCGTCACAATGTCACAAGTTAAAAGTGATAATTAAGGGGTTCGGTGAACACAAGATTGAAACTTTGGCTCATGATCATGAAATTCCCCAGATCTCAATCTCATTGAGAACCTATTGTCAATCTACAAAAGACGGGTGAGCAAACAAATGCACAGAGATTGTGATTGTGTGAATTTCTAGTACAGATTAGTCAAGAATTGGTGCCATAAGTCAGGATTTGGCCAATAAATTGAAATTCAGTGTGCCAGGTGCAAAGTACTGAAAGCTAAAGGAAAGAAAGAAATAAAGGAAGATCAAGAATTACCTCTGTTGCAGAGGATAATTTCATCACAGTTACCAGCCTCATAAACCAAAAATTAACAGTACTTCTTATAACAGCCCTCATAAATTTTGTATAGACATCAATGAGCAGACACATTTCAACATCAACTGTCCAGAGAAGACTGCCAGATGCAGGCCTTATGGTCGAATTTCTGCAATGAAACCACTACTGGGGAACACAAACAAAAACAGACTTGTTTAGGCCAAGAAACACAAAAACTGAACATTAAGTGGAAATCTATTCTGAAGTCTGATATGTAAAATGATGACATTATCAACTGCCATGTCTTTTTGAGATGCAGAAAAGGTGAACAGATGGTTTATACATGTGTGGTGCCTGCTGTGAGGAGGTGTGATGGTGTGAATTTGCTTTGCTGGGGCCTCTGTTAGTGATTTATTTCAAATTCAAGGAACACTGTCATGAATGTGCCTCATTCTGCTAGTACCTGTGGTACATCTGGGATTAGAACATCGTCATTCATGTGTTAACAGGTTTCTAGTGATGAGTAGTGTTGAGCCACCCCCGTAGTGTTCGAGTTCGGTTCGGTTCGTCGAACACCCATGTGTTCGCCGAACTGTTCGTCGAACTGTTCGTCGAACACCGTTAAAACCAATGGCAGGCAAACAAAAACACATAGAAACACATAGAAAACACCTTCAAAGGTGTCCAAAAGCTGACAAACTGCTCAGAAGACACAACTAACACATGGAAAAGTGACAAGTACATATAGTCATGCGAAAATAAAAGAGGTGGAGGAGTAAAAGGAGGGGGAGACACAGATATAGGCATGTCATGCCCTTCTAAAATCCAAAAAGTGAGAAGCCGACACGGCCAGTCCGCTCCTGCCCGTGCCACCTCCGTGTCGCCGGGTTTGTGCCAGAGCCGCGGTGAACCCTGATGGCCAGCCCCCCTCTCCCAATACTGGTGCCTGTCCGCTGGTGGGTCGAGCGAGCCCCCCTGTGGTGGAGGCAGCTCTAAGCTTTTTAATTTAAATTGTCTCTCTAATTTGAATGAATACACTTTAAATCCATTTACAAGGATCTATTGGAGGGCAAGTCTCATGCCAGCAGCCGCGTAATTCCAGCTCCAGTAGCGTCCACTAAAGCTGCTGCAGTTAAAAAGCTTTTATAAGGATCGAGCTCGGCTGTCCACCGCAAGGCATCCTACTGCCAGTCCCAGCCCCTATGCCTTGGGGTGCCTCCTGATGCTCTTCACTGAGTATCCCATGGTCCCGAAGCATTTCCTTTGAAAAAATTAAGTGTCTAAACTACAAGTGGTGTAGCTTGCTTAACAGCTGGGATAATCCGCTGACTAGCAGACACTGCTACTAGGCACAAAGTATTTCCTGGGCTAGATGCAGTTAAAAATTTGTAATTAGATACTCTCGTTGGATGCTGAGAAAGCATTCCATAGAGTCTCCTGGCACGCCATATATGATTCTCTTAAAAAGCTTGGGGTAGGGGTCAAGGGGACCCTTTTATAGCCAAAATCACGGCCCTGTATCGCAATACGTCACCTAGGCTGAAGATAAATGGAACTGTAGCACCCTGAGGGCTCGGTTGCTACAGACGTATTTCACCTCACCCAGAGGTGTGATATCTCACTCTCAGGTAAGGATGGAGTGTGGATCAGGACCCGACACCTGCATGCATTACACCACATTGCCGTGGGGCAGGGCGACCAATATGCCCCTGAGATGGGCACGACAGTCCCTGTCCCTGGCTGGAGTGGGGGGAGGGAACACTGAGGAAGGGGAACCCTGTAGTGCAGGAGCAGGGAGGAAGCAGTTCCTGGGTGCATTGAGAAGGGAGTATAAAAGGTGGGCACCATCTTAGTTCAGTGCAGAGAAGTCTGAGCAGAAGTGGCAGGGAGCAGGGGCTCTGCATGAGCTCTGCTCCGGAGGCGGGCCTAGTAACAGAGGCCCAGGCCTGGAAGAGGGAGAAGGAAAGAAGAGGAGCGGAGAAGGCTCCAGGAATGAGGAATGAAGGGATCCCAGGGGTGCGGACGGGCGAGTCGCCACCGCACGCCCGAATCCACCTGCGTGGAGGGGTCAGGCCAAAGGGGGAGACCGGTCCCCGAACTAGTGGAGGCAGGAAACGACCCTCAGCTAGAAACCGGAGGCTCTGACATTTTATGTGGCGCAGCCCCTCGCTACACCTGCTAGGAAGGCACCACATAGGGTCAGGGAAACTGGCGCCAAGTTTACCAAGAGGAGGCCCGAGGCAGCCGGACAGAAGTGTTGGTAAGAAATGCCAGACAAAGGACACACAAAGGGGGTCCTGTGAAGTGCTCCAAAGTTATCTGGGAGTTGTCTGAGCCCCTCACCTGGTGAGCACAGTACGACGTGGGCAGCCGTTACCTGCAGACGTGGTCTGGATAATAAGAACTGTGAGTAAAGGCCCTGGACTGCATCACTGACTCCGTGTCGTTACTGCTGCTGCCCTGCACCATCACCCCCATCCTCCGCATACACTGCCCTGAGGCTATACTCCTCCCGTGGGGAGTTATGCTACGCTCTGCTGCACCCACAACACCAGCCTCAGCGGTCTGCCCTGTAGCGGCGGTTCACTCTGACCGCAATCCACGGGTGGCGTAGTCGGACATTTAAACATCAAAACCACATGAATAGTTCCGCCACTGGTTTGACCGCCCTGAGCCACGGAACCGGGTCGCCGCCACGAAGACTACAACCACCAGCATCCACCAAAAAGGGTCCGGCTCCGGGTGTCCCAAGGCCCAGGGGGTGCGTCAGAACATTTTCATCACCTTTCACAATCACCAATGGGACAAGGCAGGGATGTCCTCTGTCCCCTCTCTTATACATCCTAGTGACGGAGCACCTGCTCTCATCAATTCGCCATAACCCCAATATTAGGTGGATTGAGGTGGGAGGCACCGAGTACAAGTGCTCTCTATTTGCTGATGATGTCCTAGTATATATCACTCAATCACATATATCCATCCATGCTGTTATGGCTGAAATAGATCACTTTGTTACATGGTAAAATTTTAAAATCAATGCAGCAAAGTCTGAGGCCCTCGATGTCTCCCTCCCCAAATCCATATAGGATTCCATCCAGTCCAATTTTCCCTTTGCCTGGCCCTCACAGGGTATCAAATACTTAGGAATTCCTATTCATAGAGACCTCTCCCATCTATGTTATCTTAATTTTGGGCCCTTTATTGAACAATTCCATACAGACCACGGTTGGCAAGTTAGAACTGTAAGATTCACTACGTGAACCGCTGGTGTTTTGTGGAAAAGCACATGTACACCGCGTTCCAAATTATTATGCAAAAAGTGTTTAGGAGTGATAAGGGAAGAATTTGTTTCTTTGTCAGTTAAACTCATTGATGGTGATGTGTGTTAGGGCTCTTTATATCACTGTAAGCAATTGCAGACACCTGTGCTAATTAGTTTGGCAGGTGTGTCCAATGAAAGGCAAGACTACTTAAGAAGGCTCTCTCACATTATTAAGCAGCCTACATTTTCTGCCAAAATGGGAAAGAAAAAGGATGTGTCGGCTGCTGAGAAGCAACAAATTGTGGAGTGTTTAGGTCAAGGCATGACTACAATCAACATTGTGCGATGATCAGGATGAAGTGTCTTGGCAATCAAGAAGTATGTAGCTGATTCACAGTACACACGTGTGCGTGCTGATAAGGGCAAATTGAGGACTCTTTCCTACAGGCAATTACGTCAGGTTGAAAGAGCAGCGGCAAAAAAGCCTTGTCATAGCAGCAGACAAGTTTTTGAAGCTGCTTGTGCCTCCAACGTCCCCCGAACAACAAGATGCAGGGTCCTTCAGAGGTTTGCAGCTGTGCATATGACGCGCCCCCTGGGCCATGTTGTTAGGGATACCCGGAGCCGGATCAGATGGGGGTTGTAGTCTCCGAGTGGCTGTGACCCGGTCCGTGCCCAGGGTGTCAAGCTCAGTGTGTGGCAGTCCTTACAGATGTTATTAGTGTTCTTTGTGTCGACTACGCCTCCCGTTGATTTGCGGTCAATACGGCCGCCGCTGCAGCAGGGTCCGCTGAGGCTGGTGGTGCTTGTGCAGCTCTGGTAGTATAACCCCCAACGGGAGGGGTATAGCCTCAGGGGGTCAGGTGTAGAGGACGGTGGTAGTGGTGGTGCAGTGTGGATGTTAAGAAGACTCCGAGCCGGGCTGTGCAGTTCAGGGTTTTTACTTACTGCTGTTCTTGTGGTCACTCTGGCCTTAAGTGACCGCCCGAGCCGTGCTGCGTCCACCAGGTCTTGGACTCGGCCAACCCCCAGGTGATTCTGGAGCGTGGTCCTGAGCTCCCTTTCTGACTTGTCCTTCTCTCTGGCCTTCCCCACCAGGGATCCACCTAAGTCCGGCTCCCTCGGGCTTCTTGTTGGTAAACCCTTGTCTCTGGGTTCCCTGACCCTATTCTTGGTTTGCCTTCCGGGTGGATGTAGTGGGTGGTCGTGGCAGATCCTGCCCACGACCTCCGGTCTCTGGCTAAGGTGTGCTGTAGCCTCCACCAGCTTGGGATCCGGTACCCTGTTGCCAACTCTTCACCCACTGATCTAATTTTGGGTTCTTGGAGTTCCCTCTTCTCCCCCTTCTGGGTCCTTCTTTCTCCTCTCTCTCTGCTTCTCAGGCTCTCTCAGACTGACCAAACCTCTACAAAAGACTGACGTCTCACAGACTGACCCTGATCTAAGATGGTTCCCACCTTATATACTCCCTCTATGTGTGAGCTCAGGTGACCAGCACCCAATGAGCTCCTAGCTTTACCCAGGCTGCTCCCCCTATCTGCCCCTACACTACTGGGATGTTCCACCCCCCTCCCACTCCAGCCAGGAACAGACACTGTCGTACCTGCACATTTCTCTAGTGGGAGTACCATCGGTCTGTCCCTCGGAAATGGGATGTGTGCAGTGCATGCAGCTAACTGAGCTCAGTTCCACACTCCATCCTTACCCGGGAGTGGAATATCACACCTCTGGGTTGAGGTGCAATACCCCTGTAGCAGCCGAATCCTCAGGGTGCTACATTCCCCCCTGGTAAACCACAGCACGTCCTCGGGCTGTAAGATAACAAAACATCAAAACATACAATTTTTTTTTTTTTTCATAAACATCAACATATAAAACATCATATATATTATCAGCTATCAAACTTTTCATATAATACTTTTCATAAATAACATTCTTGTTCCTCCGGCCACGGTGCAACTTGTGACCGGGTAAGGTGCGACAGTCTCTCTTGGAAGAAAACAGTTTCCTATAAAACCGGTAGGGGGCGCTTTAGGAAGCGCAACTATATACAAGGGAAATATGGCCGCTCTCAGTCCTCGGACAGGTATTAGGGAGGATTGACCGCTCTCAGTCCTCGGTCAGTGGGAATAGGGACACACGGGTTTCAGTTCAATTGGCTGGTCCCAACGGGGACTATATTTTAACTAGAACAGTTCTTATACCCTGACGGGTAACTATGTACAGTCTCTCTCTACCGTACTTCAACGACGGCGTCCTCCTGCTCCTTCTTTAGATTCTTCAGACCCGTCCGGGTCCTCTTGCTCCTCCTCACACCGCAGCTCCTCCTCCGTCAGGCGATGCACATGGAGGGCGTAGGGTCCTTTGGCACACTTGTGCCGGGTGAAGGTGACCTCGTCCCCTACATACAGGTCACGACCTCTGTGTCCCTCCGGCAGATGGCTTTCTACGTCTCTGCGGGTTACAAAGATGTCGCCGGGGGTGTGATGGTCTCTAATAAAGCCCCATCCGTGCTGCATATTGAATTTTATCACAGTCCCGGTGGCACGGGGACCATGAGCTGCACGGGGTTTCCTCCTGGTCCGGCTCTTCTGCTCTGCGCTCCTTATCTGCATTTGCTGTTCCCGGACCCGCCTCTCTCTTCGCTCCCTCTCGAAGACCTCGAGCTGCTGCCGGCAGCACTCTGCACGCTCCGCTGCGGCCGCCCGTGTCTCCTGAGTGAACCCCATGAGGTCTTCTCCGGTGGGGTCCCACTCGAACTGGATCTCCTCCAGTGGGGGCGAGGTCCTCCTTACGGGCTTCGGAGCCAGAATCAGGGGCTCGCACATGGGCCTTGCTCTCTGGAGTTCCAGCTGAATATACTCCTGGGGCCATACAAAGGGCTGCCCATCCGGGCACGTATGCTGGGCGAACAGGTCTTCACCCAGGTGCGGCACTCTAGATGTTGAGGGCGCGTTGATGGTAGCGGCGCCCGGGTCGACCAGGCCTTGCGACCAGGCTTGGGGCACCCTAAAGGCAAAGGGCACCGTAAGAACGGCGGCGCCCTGGGTTACTCGGCCCTGCGACCAGGCCGGTGGCTCCGCGGAGGTAGGGGGCGCTGTTGGTATTGCGGCGCCCGGAGGTACTAAGCCTTGCGACCAGGCCGATGGTATTTCCTGCTTTGCCGCGCTCAGGGTCGAAACGCGTGACGTCACAGGGGTCGCGGCCACGGTTACTGCTTGAGGCCTAGTCTGCGGCGGTGACGATGCAGCGACGGGCACGGCAGGGGGAACTTCGGGCTCTGCGACGGGGAGCTGGGGCAGGTACACGGTTTCTCGGCTCGGGGTAGAGACGTCCCCTTTACCTGCCTCCGTCCGTTCAGCTCCCTTCTCGGCGCCGTCTCCTGCCTTCATTCCTCCTGCGCCATCCTCAGAGGCGGTCTGTCTCCTCGTCTCGGGCGGCGTGCTCCGCTGACGGGTTCCGGTCTGCTGGGCCATCTCTCGGCTCCACTCCGCCAACGTCTCCCGCTGCACCCGGGCCATCCTCCGTGCAAGGCCCTCCAGCGCGGTCTGTGCACACTCCCGGTCTCGGGGGAGCTGTGCCAGGATCTCCACTAAGCCTAGTGGGGTTGTTGCTTGCAGCAGGCTCCTGACCACTGGGTCGGTGCTGCCTGTCTCTCCCTCCATCTCCGGGTACGCTCTCTCTGGACCCTCCTCCAGACGTCTTGTCTCCGGGTGCGCTCTCTCCAGACTTCTCCAGGCTGCACCCATCTTCGTTCTCTTGTTCTGTCTCCGCCCACATTGAGGGTGGTCCCGGGGCAACTTAGTGATTGTCAGTTCCAGGGGCAGTTCTCTCACGCTGATGGACACTTCCAGCATCACAGTCTCTGTTGGTGGGTGCGGTTTCCGCTTTTGGCGCCATTCTTCGACCTGGCCCACGATGGGAGGTGGCCTTTTGCCACCCTCTGGCACGCCCATAATGCCGTCCGCTCCCCCAAGGCGGGAAATCCTTGGAAATGGCGGGAATCGTCTCCCAGTGGCGGGAAACTCCATGGATGGTGGGAAAAAGCTGCAAATGGCGGACAACCGGCGGGAAACGACCTGTGATGGGGTCCGTTGGCGGGGACCCTCCGGAACCGGCGGGAGACTTCTTTTTGAGGTAACGGTGAACTTTTCTTCAGGCACGCAGTACCCGGTTGTTGCGGGCACGTTATCCTGCCGACTACGCCAAAGTTGACGCGCCCCCTGAGCCATGTTGTTAGGGATACCCGGAGCCGGATCAGATGGGGGTTGTAGTCTCCGAGTGGCTGTGACCCGGTCCGTGCCCAGGGTGTCAAGCTCAGTGTGTGGCAGTCCTTACAGATGTTATTAGTGTTCTTTGTGTCGACTACGCCACCCGTTGATTTGCGGTCAATACGGCCGCCGCTGCAGCAGGGTCCGCTGAGGCTGGTGGTGCTTGTGCAGCTCTGGTAGTATAACCCCCAACGGGAGGGGTATAGCCTCAGGGGGTCAGGTGTAGAGGATGGTGGTAGTGGTGGTGCAGTGTGGATGTTAAGAAGACTCCGAGCCGGGCTGTGCAGTTCAGGGTTTTTACTTACTGCTGTTCTTGTGGTCACTCTGGCCTTAAGTGACCGCCCGAGCCGTGCTGCGTCCACCAGGTCTTGGACTCGGCCAACCCCCAGGTGATTCTGGAGCGTGGTCCTGAGCTCCCTTTCTGACTTGTCCTTCTCTCTGGCCTTCCCCACCAGGGATCCACCTAAGTCCGGCTCCCTCGGGCCTCTTGTTGGTAAACCCTTGTCTCTGGGTTCCCTGACCCTATTCTTGGTTTGCCTTCCGGGTGGATTTAGTGGGTGGTCGTGGCAGATCCTGCCCACGACCTCCGGTCTCTGGCTAAGGTGTGCTGTAGCCTCCACCAGCTTGGGATCCGGTACCCTGTTGCCAACTCTTCACCCTCTGATCTAATTTTGGGTTCTTGGAGTTCCCTCTTCTCCCCCTTCTGGGTCCTTCTTTCTCCTCTCTCTCTGCTTCTCAGGCTCTCTCAGACTGACCAAACCTCTACAAAAGACTGACGTCTCACAGACTGACCCTGATCTAAGATGGTTCCCACCTTATATACTCCCTCTATGTGTGAGCTCAGGTGACCAGCACCCAATGAGCTCCTAGCTTTACCCAGGCTGCTCCCCCTATCTGCCCCTACACTACTGGGATGTTCCACCCCCCTCCCACTCCAGCCAGGAACAGACACTGTCGTACCTGCACATTTCTCTAGTGGGAGTACCATCGGTCTGTCCCTCGGAAATGGGATGTGTGTAGTGCATGCAGCTAACTGAGCTCAGTTCCACACTCCATCCTTACCCGGGAGTGGAATATCACACCTCTGGGTTGAGGTGCAATACCCCTGTAGCAGCCGAATCCTCAGGGTGCTACACATACGCCATCCTGTCGACCTCCTCTATCCACTTCACACAAGCACAAACGGCTCCAGTGGGCCAAACATTACATGAAGACTGATTTCAAAACTGTTTTGTTCACGGATGAGTGCCGTGCAGCGCTCGATAGTCCAGATGGATGGAGTGGAGGATGGCTGGTTGATGGACAACCCACGCAAACACGGCTACAGCGCCAACAAGGAGGAGGTGGAGTAATGTTTTGGGCTGGAATCATGGGGAGAGAGATTGTCGGCCCCTTTAGGATCCCTGGATGCGCTAAAGATGAACTCCATAATGTATGTGGATTTTCTCAAACAGCACTTCCTGCCATGGTTCAAGAAGAAGAACCGTGTATTTCACAGCAAGATCATTTTTCTGCATGATAATGCACCATCTCATGCTGCACATAAAACATCTGCATCTCTGGCTGATATGGGCATAAAAGGGGACAAACTTATGGTGTGACCCCCATGCTCCCCTGACCTCTACCCCATTCAGAACCTTTGGAGCATCATTAAAAGGAGTGTCTATGATGGCGGGAGGCAGTTCACATCTAAGCAACAGCTCTGGGAGGGTATTCTGTCCTCATGCAAAACAATTGAAGCAGAAACCATCCAAAACCTGACAAATTCAATGGACGAGAGAGTTCAGAAGCTCCTTTCGAACAAGGGGTCCTATGTGAAAATGCAACATCACCTAGAATAAAGTTTTGAGTTGAAAACTGTTTGATTTCAGTTTCTAACAACCTGCTAATGCTTATAATTTCAAAAATGACCATTTTTTTGGTCTTTATTAAAATGAAAAGGTTGATCGAAAAGTTTGGGGGATCTAAGAGTGTGGCAACCCAGTAGTCATGATTACTTCGAATTCTGACAATATGAGGGTCATGCTGCAGGTAGTGCAGCAAGAAGGCACTTATGTGTCTTGCGCATCTCGGAGCCCCAAAATTATTTTCCGGGCTAGATGCAGCTAAAAATTATTTTTAATTTTAAATCTGGTGGAGCTTATTATAGATGGCCTAATAGGATCAGTGCTGCACACTGCTACAAAGCCCAAATTATTTTCCAGTCAAGATACAGATAAACATGATTAGTAATTTGAAAGCTTAAAACGTTTGGTAGGGTGATTTTAACCAATCATCAAGCTTTTACTCTCCCCAGGATGACACAGGGGTAGAAAAGGCGTTTCGGATCCATGATTTGTTCATCTTTATGAACGTGAGTCTGTCTACATTATCAGTGGAGAGCCGCGTGCGCTTATCTGTCAGCACACCACCAGCAGCGCTGAACACACGTTCAGACAGAACGCTGGCTGCGGGGCATGACAAGATCTCCAAGGCGTAAGTGGCTAGCTCCGGCCATTTATCCAGATTGGAAGCCCAAAAAGAGCAAGGGTCCAGTGACACAGTCGTGGCTTCAATGTTTACTTGGAGATACTCCTGTACCATCGTCTCTAGGCGTTGACTATGTGTCAGACTTCTTGTCTCCTGTGGCCTTGCAAAGGATGGGCTAAAAAAGTGGTGAAATGATTCCGCAAAATTGATGTTACCAGCAGATACTGTGGTTCTGTTACGGTTTGAGTGCTGAACACTTGACGGTCCCACGGTTGGCAAGTTGGAACTGTGAGATTCACTACGTGCACCACTGGTATTTTGGGGAAAAGCACATGTAAGATTCTGCAACAGTCTCTGCTGATACTCCTGCATGCGTGCATCCCTTTCTATGGCAGGAATAATTTCTGCAAATTTACTTTTGTACCGGGGATCTAACAGTGTGGCAACCCAGTAGTCAGGATTATTTCTAATTCTCACAATTCGAGGGTCATGTTGCAGGTAGTGCAGCAAGAAGGCACTCATGTGTGTTGCGCATCCAGGAGCACCAAGTCCCTGTTGTGTGGGTGGCGAGGTAACAATCATGCTTCCTTCCTCTGTCCTCTCCCCCCAACCTCGCACAACAGAAATGTGATCAAGGTCTCCCTCATCTGATGAGTCTTCCATCAGTTCGTCCTCCACTTCTTCCTGGGCTCCTGCACCTTCCTCACTAGTTTGGCTGCTACCATGCGCCCTGGTAAAACCATCTCCCCCACCCTCACATGCCTGCCGCCTTGGTGCTGCCGACCTTCTGGACCTTGCAGATGTTAGCCCTTCTGCATACAACTCATCCTCCTCTACTTCCTCCACCTCCTCTTGTGCCACCACCTGACTCCGAATTCTGTTTAACATGTGCTCCAGCATGTAAATCACCGGAATAGTCATGCTGATAATGGCATCGTCAGCACTAAACATCTTCGTCGCCATTTCCAAACTGTGCAGAAGGGTGCATAGGTCCCTGATCTGAGACCACTCCTCCAGCGTGATTTGCCCCACCTCTGAATCTCGTTGGCCCAGGCTATACGTCAGAACGTATTGCACCAGGGCTTGTCGGTGCTGCCACAGTCGCTGCAACATGTGCAGAGTTGAATTCCACCGGGTAGGCACATCGCATTTTAGCCGGTGAAGTGGCAGGCCCAACGACTTCTGTAGAGATGTAAGTCGCTGAGCTGCGGGATGCGAACGGCGGAAGTGAGCACACAGCGACCGTGCCCTCTGCAGAAGGCCATCTAGTCTGGGATAGTGGGCTAAAAATTGCTGGACAACCAGGTTCAACACGTGAGCCATACAAGGCACGTGTGTGACATTGCCCCGGCGAAGGGCCGCACCCAGGTTTGCAGCATTGTCGCACACGGCCTTGCCTGGTTTCAGGTCCAGTGGAGACAACCATTCATGAAATTGGCTCTCCAGAGCTGACCACAACTCCTCAGCTGTGTGACTCACATTTCCCAGACATTTCAATGTAAAAACCGCCTGATGACGTTGAGCCCTACTGCCAGCATAGTAAGGAGGTGTGCAGGATCCCTTCTGCGCAGTTAGAAAGCTTGTGGCATGACCAGACAGGCTTTGGGTGCAGGTGGAAGACCGAGAGGAGGTTGAGGAGGCAGAAGCAGTGGAGGAACTTTGACATAAAGAGGATTGACGCACAACTCGTGGGGACGGCAAGACTTGGACAGCAGCCCCTTGTCCTGCTGTCACCATAGTTACCCAGTGCCCAGTCAGCGACATGTAACGCCCCTGTCCATGCCTACTCGTCCAAGTGTCTGTGGTGAAATGCACCCTGTCACACACAGAGTTTCTCAAAGAAGCGGTGATGTTGTGTGCGACATGCTGGTGGAGCGCAGGCACACCTTTCTTTGAGAAGTAGTGCCGACTGGGCATCTGGTACTGGGGCACTGCGACGGACATAAGGTCTCGAAAATCCTCTGTGTCCACCAGGCGGAAAGGCAGCATTTCTGTAGCCAAGAGCTTGCAGATGGTGAAATTCAACCTCTTAGCTTTCTCATGGCTAGGAGGAAATGGTCTTTTACTTGTCCACATCTGAGGGACCGAGGGCTGGCTATTGTGCTTAGACGGGGTTGATAAGGGTGTCCCCGGCAAACTGCCGGTCTGTGAGGAAGATGCAGGCGGACATGTTAGGTTGCCTTGATCCAAAGGTGGTGCTATCGATGTCGGACAGCGCTCAACACCAGCTGGTGTTACCACCTCCAAAGAAAATGATGACCTGCCAATCACGCTGGCTGTTGCGGGTAAAGAGGTGGAAGGTCTGCGCCCCAAAACAGGTGTGACTGCTGTCCCCCCAGTCACAGAGGATGAAGAGGCCGCGGATGCACAAGATATGGCAGACGGTGGTTGGCCCGCCCGGCTAGGCCGCATTGTAGCACACTGAGCTTCCCACTGCAACTTATGCTTCATGTCCATGTGCCGGTTCATGCATGAAGAACTCAAACTATGTATTTTTTGGCCTCTACTTAGCTTTTGCTGACAAATGTTACAGATAACACGAGTTGGGTCATCTTTATCGATCTGAAAAAATGCCCAGGCTATGCAAGGCTTAGCACCCATGCGACCTGAAGAGCCACCACGACTTGTGGTGAGAGGCAGAGTTGTGTTTGAGGATGCAGTTGTTGACGTGCTTCCAGTACTACGTCTCTGTCCAGGAAGGCGCAACCTGACCTCGTCGTCACTAGCATCTTCCTCCACCTCCTCTGCTGACCTCATCTCTTGGCTGACTGTGGGTTGACAGTAAGTGGGATCTCCGACCTCATCATCATCACCCTGTGCGTTATCACACCCGTCGTCCTCAGAGCCAACCTGTTCCTGCCCTGACAAAAAACTAAAGTTGTCGCTCCAATCAGGTATTTGAGTCTTATCATCTTCTTCCTCATTGTCTCCACCAACAGGAGTTACAGTTTGGGAATGAGGGTCTACATTATGGTCAGAACCTTCTGCGTCTGGTCCTGGATCCGACTCATAAAGATTCTGGGCATCAGTGCAGATCATTTCCTCGTCTGGATTCACAGAAGCGCTGGAGTCGACCTCTGATTCCCAGGCTATAGTATGAGTAAACAGCTCTGCAGAGTCAACCATCTGTTCTACCTCATACTCAGACGGGCAGCTGGAGATTTGGGAGCTGTGAGGAAGCAAGTGCGATTTGGGTGACACCTTTGAGGACTGGAGTATTTGTGATGTTGAAGTTGATGTGGAGGAGAGCCCACTTAAAGGAGCACTTGATATCCGTTGAAGCACCTGCTGTTTTTGTGCCTCATCTGGAATTTGTAGCGATTGGCGTGGCCGTAAGAAAGGGATCTTATCACATTGTCCGCTAAAAGAAGTAGACATTTTAGTTTGGCTGGAAGATGGTCTTTCTTCTGCAGATGTTACTGTTGCTTTAACACCTACCCCACGGACACAACCTTTTTTCCCCTTCCCAACATGCCTATTCCCCTTTCCACCAGCAGCAGGCCTTTTTCCACTCATTTTGGTGGTTAACTAATTCACAACTCTGGAGTTGTTTGCACAAAAAAACAATGGATGGTAACCGAGCAAAGCTGAGTGGCCAAACTGTGGTATTAGGCCAAAACTATTGGCTGGGTTAGATGCAGAAAAAAATTATTTTGAATTTGCAAGCTGATGGAGGTCAGTATAGATGGACTAATAGAGAAAGTCCGACACACTACTAGAAGGCCAAATATTTTTTCAGAGGTAGATGCAGAAAAAAATATATTCAGTTTGCAACCTGATGGAGGTCAGTATAGATGGACTAATACAACAAGTCCCGCACACAGCTAGAAGCCCAAATATTTTTTCAGAGGTACTGTAGATGCAGATAAAAATTAGTTTTAATTTGCAACCTGATGGAGGTCAGTATAGATGGACTAATAGAGAAAGTCCGACACACTACTAGAAGGCCAAATATTTTTTCAGAGCTAGATGCAGAAAAAAATTATATTCAGTTTGAAACCTGATGGAGGTCAGTATAGATGGATTAATAGAACAAGACCCACACACAGCTAGAAGCCCAATATTTTTTCAGAGGTAGATGCAGAAAAAAATATATTCAGTTTGCAACCTGATGGAGGTCAGTATAGATGGACTAATAGAACAAGACCCACACACAGCTAGAAGCCCAATATTTTTTCAGAGGTAGATGCAGAAAAAAATATATTCAGTTTGCAACCTGATGGAGGTCAGTATAGATGGACTAATAGAACAAGTCCCACACACTGCTAGAAGCCCAAATATTTTTTCAGAGGTACTGTAGATGCAGATAAAAATTATTTTTAATTTGCAACCTGATGGAGGTCAGTATAGATGGACTAATAGAGAAAGTCCGACACACTACTAGAAGGCCAAATATTTTTTCAGAGGTAGATGCAGAAAAAAATATATTCAGTTTGCAACCTGATGGAGGTCAGTATAGATGGACTAATACAACAAGTCCCACACACAGCTAGAAGCCCAAATATTTTTTCAGAGGTACTGTAGATGCAGATAAAAATTAGTTTTAATTTGCAACCTGATGGAGGTCAGTATAGATGGACTAATAGAGAAAGTCCGACACACTACTAGAAGGCCAAATATTTTTTTAGAGGTAGATGCAGAAAAAATATATTCAGTTTGCAACCTGATGGAGGTCAGTATAGATGGATTAATAGAACAAGACCCACACACAGCTAGAAGTCCAATATTTTTTCAGAGGTAGATGCAGAAAAAAATATATTCAGTTTGCAACCTGATGAAGGTCAGTATAGATGGACTAATAGAACAAGTCCCACACACTGCTAGAAGCCCAAATATTTTTTCAGAGGTACTGTAGATGCAGATAAAAATTAGTTTTAATTTGCAACCTGATGGAGGTCAGTATAGATGGACTAATAGAGAAAGTCCGACACACTACTAGAAGGCCAAATATTTTTTCAGAGGTAGATGCAGAAAAAAAAATATTCAGTTTGCAACCTGATGGAGGTCAGTATAGATGGACTAATACAACAAGTCCCGCACACAGCTAGAAGCCCAAATATTTTTTCAGAGGTACTGTAGATGCAGATAAAAATTATTTTTAATTTGCAACCTGATGGAGGTCAGTATAGATGGACTAATAGAGAAAGTCCGACACACTACTAGAAGGCCAAATATTTTTTCAGAGGTAGATGCAGAAAAAAATATATTCAGTTTGCAACCTGATGGAGGTCAGTATAGATGGACTAATACAACAAGTCCCACACACAGCTAGAAGCCCAAATATTTTTTCAGAGGTACTGTAGATGCAGATAAAAATTAGTTTTAATTTGCAACCTGATGGAGGTCAGTATAGATGGACTAATAGAGAAAGTCCGACACACTACTAGAAGGCCAAATATTTTTTCAGAGGTAGATGCAGAAAACAATATATTCAGTTTGCAACCTGATGGAGGTCAGTATAGATGGATTAATAGAACAAGACCCACACACAGCTAGAAGCCCAATATTTTTTCAGAGGTAGATGCAGAAAAAAATATATTCAGTTTGCAACCTGATGGAGGTCAGTATAGATGGACTAATACAACAAGTCCCACACACTGCTAGAAGCCCAAATATTTTTTCAGAGGTACTGTAGATGCAGATAAAAATTAGTTTTAATTTGCAACCTGATGGAGGTCAGTATAGATGGACTAATAGAGAAAGTCCGACACACTACTAGAAGGCCACATATTTTTTCAGAGGTAGATGCAGAAAAAAATATATTCAGTTTGCAACCTGATAGAGGTCAGTATAGATGGACTAATACAACAAGTCCCGCACACAGCTAGAAGCCCAAATATTTTTTCAGAGGTACTGTAGATGCAGATAAAAATTATTTTTAATTTGCAACCTGATGGAGGTCAGTATAGATGGACTAATAGAGAAAGTCCGACACACTACTAGAAGGCCAAATATTTTTTCAGAGGTAGATGCAGAAAAAAATATATTCAGTTTGCAACCTGATGGAGGTCAGTATAGATGGACTAATACAAGTCCCACACACAGCTAGAAGCCCAAATATTTTTTCAGAGGTACTGTAGATGCAGATAAAAATTAGTTTTAATTTGCAACCTGATGGAGGTCAGTATAGATGGACTAATAGAGAAAGTCCGACACACTACTAGAAGGCCAAATATTTTTTCAGAGGTAGATGCAGAAAAAAATATATTCAGTTTGCAACCTGATGGAGGTCAGTATAGATGGACTAATACAACAAGTCCCGCACACAGCTAGAAGCCCAAATATTTTTTCAGAGGTACTGTAGATGCAGATAAAAATTAGTTTTAATTTGCAACCTGATGGAGGTCAGTATAGATGGACTAATGGAGAAAGTCCGACACACTACTAGAAGGCCAAATATTTTTTCAGAGCTAGATGCAGAAAAAAATTATATTCAGTTTGCAACCTGATGGAGGTCAGTATAGATGGATTAATAGAACAAGACCCACACACAGCTAGAAGCCCAATATTTTTTCAGAGGTAGATGCAGAAAAAAATATATTCAGTTTGCAACCTGATGGAGGTCAGTATAGATGGACTAATAGAACAAGACCCACACACAGCTAGAAACCCAATATTTTTTCAGAGGTAGATGCAGAAAAAAATATATTCAGTTTGCAACCTGATGGAGGTCAGTATAGATGGACTAATAGAACAAGTCCCACACACTGCTAGAAGCCCAAATATTTTTTCAGAGGTACTGTAGATGCAGATAAAAATTATTTTTAATTTGCAACCTGATGGAGGTCAGTATAGATGGACTAATAGAGAAAGTCCGACACACTACTCGAAGGCCAAATATTTTTTCAGAGGTAGATGCAGAAAAAAATATATTCAGTTTGCAACCTGATGGAGGTCAGTATAGATGGACTAATACAACAAGTCCCACACACAGCTAGAAGCCCAAATATTTTTTCAGAGGTACTGTAGATGCAGATAAAAATTAGTTTTAATTTGCAACCTGATGGAGGTCAGTATAGATGGACTAATAGAGAAAGTCCGACACACTACTAGAAGGCCAAATATTTTTTTAGAGGTAGATGCAGAAAAAATATATTCAGTTTGCAACCTGATGGAGGTCAGTATAGATGGATTAATAGAACAAGACCCACACACAGCTAGAAGTCCAATATTTTTTCAGAGGTAGATGCAGAAAAAAATATATTCAGTTTGCAACCTGATGAAGGTCAGTATAGATGGACTAATAGAACAAGTCCCACACACTGCTAGAAGCCCAAATATTTTTTCAGAGGTACTGTAGATGCAGATAAAAATTAGTTTTAATTTGCAACCTGATGGAGGTCAGTATAGATGGACTAATAGAGAAAGTCCGACACACTACTAGAAGGCCAAATATTTTTTCAGAGGTAGATGCAGAAAAAAAAATATTCAGTTTGCAACCTGATGGAGGTCAGTATAGATGGACTAATAGAGAAAGTCCGACACACTACTAGAAGGCCAAATATTTTTCCAGAGGTAGATGCAGAAAAAAATATATTCAGTTTGCAACCTGATGGAGGTCAGTATAGATCAACTAATACAACAAGTCCCACACACAGCTAGAAGCCCAAATATTTTTTCAGAGGTACTGTAGATGCAGATAAAAATTAGTTTTAATTTGCAACCTGATGGAGGTCAGTATAGATGGACTAATAGAGAAAGTCCGACACACTACTAGAAGGCCAAATATTTTTTCAGAGCTAGATGCAGAAAAAAATTATATTCAGTTTGCAACCTGATGGAGGTCAGTATAGATGGATTAATAGAACAAGACCCACACACAGCTAGAAGCCCAATATTTTTTCAGAGGTAGATGCAGAAAAAAATATATTCAGTTTGCAACCTGATGGAGATCAGTATAGATGGACTAATAGAACAAGTCCCACACACTGCTAGAAGCCCAAATATTTTTTCAGAGGTACTGTAGATGCAGATAAAAATTAGTTTTAATTTGCAACCTGATGGAGGTCAGTATAGATGGACTAATAGAGAAAGTCCGACACACTACTAGAAGGCCAAATATTTTTTCAGAGCTAGATGCAGAAAAAAATTATATTCAGTTTGCAACCTGATGGAGGTCAGTATAGATGGACTAATAGAGAAAGTCCGACACAGTACTAGAAGGCCAAATATTTTTTCAGAGGTAGATGCAGAAAAAAATATATTCAGTTTGCAATCTGATGGAGGTCAGTATAGATGGATTAATAGAACAAGACCCACACACAGCTAGAAGCCCAATATTTTTTCAGAGGTAGATGCAGAAAAACTATATTCAGTTTGCAACCTGATGGAGGTCAGTATAGATGGATTAATAGAACAAGACCCACACACAGCTAGAAGTCCAATATTTTTTCAGAGGTAGATGCAGAAAAAAATATATTCAGTTTGCAACCTGATGAAGGTCAGTATAGATGGACTAATAGAACAAGTCCCACACACTGCTAGAAGCCCAAATATTTTTTCAGAGGTAGATGCAGATAAAAATTAGTTTTAATTTGCAACCTGATGGAGGTCAGTATAGATGGACTAATAGAGAAAGTCCGACACACTACTAGAAGGCCAAATATTTTTTCAGAGGTAGATGCAGAAAAAAAAATATTCAGTTTGCAACCTGATGGAGGTCAGTATAGATGGACTAATACAACAAGTCCCGCACACAGCTAGAATCCCAAATATTTTTTCAGAGGTACTGTAGATGCAGATAAAAATTATTTTTAATTTGCAACCTGATGGAGGTCAGTATAGATGGACTAATAGAGAAAGTCCGACACACTACTAGAAGGCCAAATATTTTTTCAGAGGTAGATGCAGAAAAAAATATATTCAGTTTGCAACCTGATGGAGGTCAGTATAGATGGACTAATACAACAAGTCCCACACACAGCTAGAAGCCCAAATATTTTTTCAGAGGTACTGTAGATGCAGATAAAAATTAGTTTTAATTTGCAACCTGATGGAGGTCAGTACAGATGGACTAATAGAGAAAGTCCGACACACTACTAGAAGGCCAAATATTTTTTCAGAGGTAGATGCAGAAAACAATATATTCAGTTTGCAACCTGATGGAGGTCAGTATAGATGGATTAATAGAACAAGACCCACACACAGCTAGAAGCCCAATATTTTTTCAGAGGTAGATGCAGAAAAAAATATATTCAGTTTGCAACCTGATGGAGGTCAGTATAGATGGACTAATAGAACAAGTCCCACACACTGCTAGAAGCCCAAATATTTTTTCAGAGGTACTGTAGATGCAGATAAAAATTAGTTTTAATTTGCAACCTGATGGAGGTCAGTATAGATGGACTAATAGAGAAAGTCCGACACACTACTAGAAGGCCAAATATTTTTTCAGAGGTAGATGCAGAAAAAAATATATTCAGTTTGCAACCTGATGGAGGTCAGTATAGATGGACTAATACAACAAGTCCCGCACACAGCTAGAAGCCCAAATATTTTTTCAGAATTACTGTAGATGCAGATAAAAATTATTTTTAATTTGCAACCTGATGGAGGTCAGTATAGATGGACTAATAGAGAAAGTCCGACACACTACTAGAAGGCCAAATATTTTTTCAGAGGTAGATGCAGAAAAAAATATATTCAGTTTGCAACCTGATGGAGGTCAGTATAGATGGACTAATACAACAAGTCCCACACACAGCTAGAAGCCCAAATATTTTTTCAGAGGTACTGTAGATGCAGATAAAAATTAGTTTTAATTTGCAACCTGATGGAGGTCAGTATAGATGGACTAATAGAGAAAGTCCGACACACTACTAGAAGGCCAAATATTTTTCCAGAGGTAGATGCAGAAAAAAATATATTCAGTTTGCAACCTGATGGAGGTCAGTATAGATCAACTAATACAACAAGTCCCACACACAGCTAGAAGCCCAAATATTTTTTCAGAGGTACTGTAGATGCAGATAAAAATTAGTTTTAATTTGCAACCTGATGGAGGTCAGTATAGATGGACTAATAGAGAAAGTCCGACACACTACTAGAAGGCCAAATATTTTTTCAGAGCTAGATGCAGAAAAAAATTATATTCAGTTTGCAACCTGATGGAGGTCAGTATAGATGGATTAATAGAACAAGACCCACACACAGCTAGAAGCCCAATATTTTTTCAGAGGTAGATGCAGAAAAAAATATATTCAGTTTGCAACCTGATGGAGATCAGTATAGATGGACTAATAGAACAAGTCCCACACACTGCTAGAAGCCCAAATATTTTTTCAGAGGTACTGTAGATGCACATAAAAATTAGTTTTAATTTGCAACCTGATGGAGGTCAGTATAGATGGACTAATAGAGAAAGTCCGACACACTACTAGAAGGCCAAATATTTTTTCAGAGCTAGATGCAGAAAAAAATTATATTCAGTTTGCAACCTGATGGAGGTCAGTATAGATGGACTAATAGAGAAAGTCCGACACAGTACTAGAAGGCCAAATATTTTTTCAGAGGTAGATGCAGAAAAAAATATATTCAGTTTGCAATCTGATGGAGGTCAGTATAGATGGATTAATAGAACAAGACCCACACACAGCTAGAAGCCCAATATTTTTTCAGAGGTAGATGCAGAAAAACTATATTCAGTTTGCAACCTGATGGAGGTCAGTATAGATGGACTAATAGAACAAGTCCCACACACTGCTAGAAGCCCAAATATTTTTTCAGAGGTACTGTAGATGCAGATAAAAATTAGTTTTAATTTGCAACCTGATGGAGGTCAGTATAGATGGACTAATAGAGAAAGTCCGACACACTACTAGAAGGCCAAATATTTTTTCAGAGGTAGATGCAGAAAAAAATATATTCAGTTTGCAACCTGATGAAGGTCAATATAGATGGACTAATAGAACAAGTCCCACACACTGCTAGAAGCCCAAATATTTTTTCAGAGGTACTGTAGATGCAGATAAAAATTAGTTTTAATTTGCAACCTGATGGAGGTCAGTATAGATGAACTAATAGAGAAAGTCCGACACACTACTAGAAGGCCAAATATTTTTTCAGAGGTAGATGCAGAAAAAAAAATATTCAGTTTGCAACCTGATGGAGGTCAGTATAGATGGACTAATACAACAAGTCCCGCACACAGCTAGAAGCCCAAATATTTTTTCAGAGGTACTGTAGATGCAGATAAAAATTATTTTTAATTTGCAACCTGATGGAGGTCAGTATAGATGGACTAATAGAGAAAGTCCGACACACTACTAGAAGGCCAAATATTTTTTCAGAGGTAGATGCAGAAAAAAATATATTCAGTTTGCAACCTGATGGAGGTCAGTATAGATGGACTAATACAACAAGTCCCACACACAGCTAGAAGCCCAAATATTTTTTCAGAGGTACTGTAGATGCAGATAAAAATTAGTTTTAATTTGCAACCTGATGGAGGTCAGTATAGATGGACTAATAGAGAAAGTCCGACACACTACTA